>NC_044253.1:6801207-9201207 GCF_003957555.1 Calypte anna | reverse complement strand
CTCCCCCCTTTTAAAATTCTTCAATTTCTCTTCCACCTCAATATACGTCCCGAGGTGCTCGGTCTTTGCTGGTGAAAAAAATCACACAAAGCCGGGGAAAAAAAAAAAAAAACAGGCAATAAACCGAACCCAAACAAACAAACAAACAAACATCAAAAAAGGAGACGAAGAAACATGATACAAATTTAGCTGGGAGCTGGCGGCTGATCTGCTTCTTTTTCCGAAATAAAAACCCAACCCAATAAAGGAGCAAACCAGCCGAGCGGCTGCAGCCGTAAGCCCAGCTCGGCGGTGCCTCCTGCCTTAATTATTATTTATTATTATTGTTGGTTTCAATTTTTATTTAAAAATAAAAAAAAAGTTTCCATTCTAGGCAACCCTTACCCCGCTCGCCACCTCCCCTTCCTGCCTAACCACGCCGAAAGAGAAGAGAAAATAAAAAGAGGAAAAAGACCATCTACAGCTTTTTCTGAGGCAGTGGGGAGATTATCATTGGGGGGGGGGGGGGGCCTTAGGAAAGCGGTTGATGACCGAACCCCCGCCACCAGCAGGGGCTGGAAAAAAGTTGTTTACGGGGCTGACTGGGGGGGGGGGTGGGTTTGTCACCGGTGGGTGTCGGAGGGGGGTGTGGGGGTGTGCGTGGTGCCCCCGCCCCGTCGGGCCGCTCCCGCCGCCCGTCCCGTCCCGCCCGTCCCCACGCCGTATTTATGGCGGGCGCCCATTGGGCGCGGTGCGGGGTGTCAGCGGCGGCGGCGGCGCCCCATTGGCCGCCCCCACGTGCGGGGCCGCCTCACGTGCTTCCGGTGCGAGTGAAAAAAGTGTGGCTGAGGGATTTTTTAGGGAGAGTTTGTTGCACGGACCGGAGCTGTCAGAGATTTGGCCCTTTTATTTATTTTTTTTTTTTAAATTTTTTTAAAGAGAAAAAAAAAAGGGAAAAAAGGAGGAAAAAAATTTTTTTAAAAAATTATAATAATAAACCGGCCAGCAGCACCGGGCTGGCGGGGACGGGCTCCGGCAGCCTGCGGCGTGGGCAGAGCCCAGCGTGACAGCGGGGCAGCGCTGAGCCGCGGCGGCGGCGGCGGGGAGATGGGCAGATTTTGACGGGTTTTCGGGGGCGGTTTTTTTTTTTTTTTTTTTTTCTTAAGGGGGGGGCCGCGGGGTTGCCGCACACCTTTTTGGGTTTTTTTGTTTTGTTTTGTTTGGGTTTTTTTTTTTTTTTGGTGGTGGAAATATAAGCTGATCGGGAGAAGAGGGAAAGAAACCCTCGAGTATCTCCCTGGCTTTGGATCCAGCCGTGCGAGGGGGAGAAAAAAATATCTCAGCTTCAGCCCAACAAGTGGATTTTATTCTTTTTTCCTTTTCTCCTTTCTCCCTCCCCCCTCCCCCCCTTTTTTTTTTTTAAATTTTTCTTCCCCCTTTTCCACCCCGCCACCCACCGGCAAAGTGGGGTGGGCGTAAAGCGGGTGGGTGGGGGGGAAAAGAGGCAGCGATCTCCGTGGCGGGGGCTGAGCATGGAAGAGCCGCCGGAGGGGCACGGACACCGAGACGCGGCACCCGGCCCGGCGAGCAGCGGCAGCGATGGCGAGAGCGTCCCCGTGTCCCCCAGCCCCGCGCCCGCCTCCCCCGCCGCGCCCTGCCCCCTGCCCCTGCCCCGCCGCCGCCACCCGCCGCCACCGCCCCCGCCGCCGCCGCCACCCCACCGCACCACCAACTTTTTCATCGACAACATCCTGAGGCCGGACTTCGGCTGCAAGAAGGAGCCGCCCGCGCCAGCCGGCGGCGGAGGAGGAGGCAGCCGGGAGCGGGACGGAGACCGGGGGCAGAGCTCAGGTAGAGAAAACGTCAACCCGCTGCTGGCCCGGCCGCCCAACCCGCCCTCCCTCCTCTGCCCGGACTCGAACTGCCGTCCCGACGGCTCCGCGCCGCCGCCTCCGCCCGCCGCCGCCGCCGCCAAAGCCAGCCCCGGCGCGGCGGCAGCGGCGGCGTCGGGGGCGGCCAAGCCCCCCGCCGACGGGGGCGAGACTCACCCGGCGAAGTACGGGGAGCACGGCAGCCCCGCCATCCTCCTCATGGGCTCTAATAATGGAGGACCTGTTATAAAGCCCGACTCGCAACAGCCGCTGGTGTGGCCTGCCTGGGTCTACTGCACTAGGTATTCAGACAGACCGTCCTCGGGTAAGGAACCGCGGCGCATCTGGGAGATGTTAAAATCGTGACAAGGTCGCCCTCCTCCCCCCCCCCCCCCCCCTCCCCTTCTTTTCCCTCTCGCCCCCGTTGCTTTGGCTCCCGGCCTGCTGAAGACCTCGCGTGGGGAGGCGCGGGGAGGAGGGGGGGGTGTCCTGGGTCACCCGGGGCGAGAGGAAACGCGTCCCCCCTCCCTCCAACCCCCACCACCCCTCCTTCCTCCTCCGACTCTCCCAAATTTGAATGTGACGCAGGGCCCCCGATTCGGCCGCGTTTCGATGCGGGGAGCGAGCCTTTTCCCGTGCCCCCTGCCCGCCCCGCATTGCCGCAGTTCCGAGTGTTTCGCAGCGCGGTGGCGTGGGCTGGGAGCACGGAGAGACCAGGCGGAGGATTCGGCCGCTCCCTTGTTTTGGATTTTTTCCTCTATTTTATTCTGTTTTTCCTGGGTTCTGATAGCCCTTTTTTGCGTGACGGGTGTAGGGGAAGAGAGACCTGAGCCACATGTTGAGCGGCTGCTGGAGATGCGTGTGTGTGTGGATGTTTTTTAGGAAGACGAAGAAAAAAGAATTATTTTTTTTTTTTTAGGAAGGTGGCGGAGGGGCTGTTTGTGGGGGCCTCTGCATCGAGGCAGAGTCGGGCAGGCCCTTAGGCCGCGCGTTGCCGCGGGAGCCGGTGCTCTCCGCCGTGGTTTGGGGCCCGGTTCTCGGGGGGAGGACGTGCCTCTGCCTGGGGCCGCCCTGATGAGAGCCGCTTGCTCAGCCCTCCCGGCCTCCGGTCCCTTTTCATGCTCTTCCCACTCCCCCAGATACCCTCGCCAGCCCTTTATTTTATCACCGTTAGTTCCTGTTTTTTTAATTGCACTTTTTTTCGAGAGAAACAGCGGGCGATGAAGGGCTCTCCCCGTGGCACCCCAAGCTAGCAGGCGGGGGTCCGCGGGCCGGGATGGGCTTTTTTGTGACGGCCTGGGGGGCGCGGAACCGGCTGCCCCGAGGTCGTTCCGGGAGGTGGGCAGGGCGGCGAGTCCTTCCCTGCTCCACGCTGCCCGGCCTGGCTGTTCGTCCCCGGCGGCCAGTGCGTGGCTCCCGGCCGAGCGATCTCCATCCCCTGTTTATTGACACGTCCAGCGACTTGAAACTCAGAAAAGCCACTTTGATTGACTGGGGTGATTGATGGAGTGATAGAGCTGTCAGACGGCACGGCCCTTGCTCCTGGCCGGCCCGGCCACGGGTGTTTTCGCTACCGATTCCCAGGGCCGCCGTGCGCCAGGCGTTTTCACTTGCGCCTGGATTTCCTTCTCTCCCTTTTCTTCGGTCAGAAGAAATTAATTTCTGCATCTCCTCCCCGAAGCTCCCTGGTCCGGAGGGGAGAAGGGCGAGGGAAGGCTGTCTCGGCTCGGCTGCCTTCTTTGTTGTGCTCGGAACTGCCCGCCCGCCCCGGCCGCTTCTCCCGGCTCCGGGAACGAGGGGGCTGCGGCGGTCGGAGGCGCCGGCACCCCGCTGCAAGGTGCCGGGGCGAAGCGATTCCCTTCCCGCGCCCTGCTCCCCTCCGCCGGCCGGGGAGCATCCCGCCGGGCTCCGTCAGTTTCCTCTCCGGACCCCGACACTCTCTCCCCCAGGCAGACGCCGCCGAGCTGCGGGGAACCCCCCAGCTCTGGGGAAGGGCTGCGCCGGGAAAGAAGCTTTCGGCCTACTCGGCAGCCGGGAGGCCTGGCCGGCTCCGGCTGTTGCTGGCGGGGGGCTGCGGGCCCGGGGCCGCCCTCCGAGCCTGGCAGCTGTCGGGGGATTTTCGTAGATCCCTTTCTCTAGGGCTTCTTCCCCTCTCTGTTTCCCCCGGGCCGGGCCGGGCCGGGCTGGCGTGCAAAGGATGGGGGGTAGCCCTCCCATCGGGCGGTTGTACCCGTATTGCGCCGCGGGCTCGGTCTGGTTCCCTTGCGAGCTCAGTGGCACTTCACCTGCCCCCATCCCAGCTTGGGGACGGGGCAACGGAGGGGCATTGCTTTCAGCGGGGGCTCATGGAGGGAGCTGCAGGCAGAGCCGGGGGTCCCCGGCAGGGATTAGCCACCGGAGAGCCAGGGCGGCGAGAGGGCTCCGGGGTGTCGGTGGCAAAGCCCTCTCCCCTCAGAGCCACTCTTGCTCCTCAAACACAGACCGGGGCAGCAGCTCCCGGCGGTTCCCTGGTGCCTGGTCGCGAGGACCCTCGTCCCCCGCGCTTCCCGGTGGAGCTGCTACCCAGCCGGCGGGCCGCGGGCCGTGCAGAGGGAGCGTGGCTGGTCCCGGTGGGGCAGGCGGAGAGGAGCCCCGACGTGTGTCGGGGCGGGGGGCGATCGGGGCCCCGCACCCCGCGGCGGGGTCAGCTCGGAAGGGCGGCAGAGGATGCACGGGCGAGTTTGGCCCAGCCTCCCTTCTCTACATCCTTTCCTCCGCCTTGCCGGGGCTGCGGTGCCGGGGTTGGGGATAATGTGTATGGGGGGACGACATGGGGGACCGGCAAAAATTCGCCCGTCGGCCATTTTTCCGGAGGCCGGCGGGGCGGGGGCGGTGGTCGGTCGGTCGGTCGGTCGGTCGGCGGCGCGGCCCTGCCCAGCGGCGTGTGTGTGCCCTGCCTGCAGGCCCCCGCACCAGGAAGCTGAAGAAGAAGAAGACGGAGAAGGAGGACAAGAGGCCGCGGACGGCGTTCACGGCCGAGCAGCTGCAGCGGCTGAAGGCGGAGTTCCAGGCAAACCGGTACATCACGGAGCAGCGGCGGCAGAGCCTGGCCCAGGAGCTCAGTCTCAACGAGTCCCAGATCAAGATCTGGTTCCAGAACAAACGAGCCAAGATCAAGAAGGCGACTGGCATCAAGAACGGGCTGGCGCTGCACCTCATGGCCCAGGGACTCTACAACCACTCCACCACCACCGTGCAGGACAAAGAGGAGAGCGAGTGAGGCAGCACGTCCCCCCCAGCCCTGCGCCGTGGCGCTGGACCGCCGGCCGGGAGGCGGACAGGTGCTATTTAAAAGCAGATCTATTGTCTATCCATAGTATAAGGACTCCGATTAAGAAAAAAAATAAAATAAAATATGAACACTTACAAAAAATTATCTCTATATAGCCAAACAGCATATGACCTTGTATATATTTAATTTCAGGTAAGAAATATGTGTAGCGATCTCTATTTGCTGGACAGTTTCTCTCTCCCTTTCTCTCTCTGTCTCTGTTTCCCTCTCTTTTGTTCGTTTGTTTGTTCTGTTTGCGTTTCTTTTTTTTTCTTCTTTTTTTTTTTTTTTTTTTTTTTTCTCGGTGTCCGTTGCTCTTGTTTTGCAGTAAATGTCCGACTTTCCTGATCTTCGTTTCATCTTATTTTTTTTATGTGTGAATTTCTGTCTGTTTTTTTTCTTCCCCGAGGAAAAAAAAAAATAATAATTCTGATCCACAGACTGCGAGACTGAACCCGCCGCTACAAGCCAAAGATTTTATTATGTTCAGAAATCTGTAGTCTGGAATAAAGTGTAGACTGTGTTCAGGATCCAGGCTGGTTGTAATTCTTTATTTTAGTGAGTGGATGTTTGTGTATATATATATGTATACACAAAAATATAATAAATAAATATATATACACACAGAGAACATGCTGTGTATATAGAGCCATTTCGGTGGCATAGTTAGGTTTTGTTTTTCATAGATCAATACAGCGGTTTTTAAACCGTTTGTCCCTGTCTAATATCTTGGATATTTTTTCTTTTTTCTTTTTCTTTTTTTCTACCCTCTTAAAAAAACAAAACAAAACTTTGGCTGTTGCGGTCACGCCTCACCTCACGCATTTCGCTTTTTAACAAGAAAATTAAAAAGCAACGCGTAATGATGGTAATAATGTCACCAGCTCCTGCAGGAAAAAATGCAGAAAACGTCTGGACGTTTAGAGCTCTGGGATGTGTGGAAACGGAATTTTCCTGTCAGCTCCTTTCCTCGCTGCGAGTGGCTCTGCACCCACACTTGAGTATCCCGGGCAGGATATTGAGCTCTCCCCGGGCAGGGCAAAACGCGGCGAGGAGAAGATCGGAGCAGTTGATACTTTGCACCGGGCTCTGCGCCGCAGCTCCTTGGGAGCGCTCCCGGCCCCAGTCCTCCCTTCCCCCTTTTAGGACTGGCGATCCCTTTGCCCTGTGTGCGTTGGATGCGTGGGGTGCCAGAGGGCCGGCGGGGTTCCCGGCCTGCCGCCTCAGCTCCACGTTTCCACCCAGCCCTCTTAAATACTCTCTTCGTCCCCACGCCGTCGAGGCGGCCCTGCCCGGGCCCGGCTCAAGCGGGGGGATGTCGTGGGGCTTCTCCGATCCGAGGGCGGGCGCTGGGGCTCCCTTGTCCCTGCAAGAGACGGGCCTCCAGGGCGTGTGAGCAGCGGCCAGGCTCCCTGACGGGGATGCCTGTCTGCTTTTCCTCTCCTTTCTCTTTCTTTCTGATTCTCTGAATCCCTCCTCGAGGCCCGCAGCCGGCGGGGCGAAGGGGAGCAGCCGGCAAAGCCAAAGCCAAGGTGAGCTCCGAGCCAGAGGAGCCTCTCTGCTACATCTTGCCCCCCTTCCCCGCAGGGGGACAGGGCAACGTCGAGGCTATGCCCGGGGGGAGCGGGGCCCGATGGGCCGGGGCATGGAGTTGGGTGAGCAGCAGCACCCCCAGCTCGTATCAAGTCTCCTGCTTCTCCTCCACTCCCTATGCTCGTGCCGTCGGAGGTATCAGGGGGTTTCCATCTCTAAAAGAGAATGGGGAGCGGAGGGGCAGAGGGAGACGGCCTCTGCCATTTTTGTTTGCTTTTTAACTATTCCTGCTCAGTTAGCTGTCACCCACCGGGGATGGAGGCGCAGGCCGGGTTGCCCAGCCCAGCGAGAGCCGAGACCCATGCCCTCAGCACCCACTGCAGGACCCCTCCTCCATCGCGCATCCCACCCCATTCCCGCCCAGCCCAGCCCTTCTCTGTCCGCCGAGGGCTCTGCTCCTCGCTGCAGGCCGAGGAACCGGGAATACTCGGAGGGTTTAAATAAATGTTGTACAGCGCCATCTAAAGTTCTGCCTTCCTTTCTCCCTTTCCTTTTTTTCCATGGGATTGAAACATAAACCTAAATTTTCCGCACCGAGGAGAAGAAAACGTCCTTTAAACTGCCAGCCGCAGCACTCGAGGGGAAAGTGGCCAGCGAGGGCCCGGTTCCTTCAGAGCCCCTTCCCCTTCACTTGCTGCTGTCGGAGGGACTGAGAAAGATTGACACCCCCACCCCCCAGCTCCATTCTCAGATCACTCGGCAGATCCCCTGGAGCTGTGCAGGAGAAAAATGTAATCTCTGCTTTAAAATCGGATAATGTTCCATCCCGAGAGCTGGATACGGACCTGCCCTGCCGAGAGAACAGGGCACCAACCCGCTCTTATTTCCCCACCCGCAGGACGCGAGTGATGCTAAAGCTGGGCTGAGGGGGGCTGTCGAGGCTCCCAGCTCCCCACCTCCCCACCGACCGACCCCTGGGCCCGCTGCCTACCTGCAGCCGGGGACAGGCTCCCGGGCGTGGGGGTCACCGCTGGGTGGGGGGCTTCGGAGGAGGGGGAGGGAGATGAAGAGGGGATTCCTCAGCCGTGGGGTGTCCAGCCAAGCTCAGCTGAGCTGGACAAGTCAGGAATAAAGACGACGGAGGAAATACAGGGCAGATAAAGGGAAGGCTAAAGAGGATTATTTAAACAAATCAGACTTTTTAATGTAATTATGCTTTTAGGATTTCTCGGCCAGAACAGCTGAGCGGGGAATATGAGGGGAGGTGAGCAGGTCTGCCCTGGTTGGCTCCACGAGTGACCCTTGGCCCCCGGGGGTGCCAGAGGCACACAGCCCCGCGGGGGATTCTCTCCGGCTGGTAGGTGGGGAGTCCGGCCTTTTCCCCCCCCCCCCTTCCCGGCCCCCACCCCTTTCTAGGGGCTCAGCACCAGCTCCGCAGTGGGCTGCAAAGAGCACCGAGGTAAGAACCGCATCATCCTTCCCATCGGAGGGAGACTAGGCGTGCTATGGGGGGAGGCAGGGAACAAGCACCAGGACGCCTGTCCAGAGATCTCAGGGGTGAACAGGACCCTCGGGTGGGACGGGGGAGACCAAGACAAGTAGTCCAGGCGGAAAAGTGGTATCGCACAACTCCCCGCCCCCATCGGAAATTAAGGTTGTCTCCCCCGTCCCCATCTCGACTCACGGGAGGCAGCAGTGTGTTTATGGGGAGTGAATCTCAGCCAACACCCAACAGACGATCCACTGCCCCCCACCGCCTCTCATTTCTAGTGGGAGGACGCAGGAAAGCTCATTTCTTCTTTCAAAGCACCCCGAGAACCAGGCACAACCACTGACAGGACCCCTGCCTCGGCCCGACGACAACCCCCAGCCCCCTCCCCCGACGGGGGGTGGCCCGACATCCTACTGCTTTGCATATGCAAATAAGGCGTGAGGGAGGAGGGGAAAGCCACGCGTGGTTCCCCCCCCGTCGGTCCCCTCGGGCCGGGGAGCAGATCCCTCTGCCTCCTGTCACGGAGCTTGTTCCTTTGTGCCGCCTTTCGAGGAATCAAAGCAGACACGGTTGTGACACGTAGCCCGGCGGGTCAGAGGTCAGATTTCACAATCCAAATTACAATGATTTCTAATGATGTTTATCTTGAGGGCTCCGACGGCTGGGAGCTTTACAAGAAGGTTCCGCTCCCCTCCCCTCTGCTTGCAGGGCCGTGGGTCCGGGTGGCCCTCGTCTCAGCTCCGGCCGGGGGTGAGATGCGCTGCCCCCGGGGTACTGGGCGCCACGTCCGCCCCGGGCTCTGGGGGTGTGCGTGGAATGGGTGTCGGGGGTCCTGCCCCAGGCTTCCTCTGCATCTCCCTGCTGTGCTGGAGGCGAACCCGGAATTAAGGGAGTGCATATGACAGTGGTTTATAGTGGATGTTATCAAGCATCGCACCTCTCCCTCGCCGTCGGGGAGACTCCGAGGCAGCGCTAACAAGTGACTAAGCCGAGGCAGGAGCTCTGCTGGCCAAACTGGCATTTGTCCGGAACCGATCGCGGCTGGGGAAGGGCTGTAGGGATCGGCCTTACCCCGGCCGCCTCCTCCCCCCCCCACTTCGAATACCGCAGCCAAGTTCGAAGCCTTCAGCGGAGCCCTGTGGAGGGGAAGGTGGGGGGGCGGGTGGTCCCGGCGGAGAGCTCCCCTCAAGTTGTCGCACTCCAGGAGAGTCCCAACAGGAACATGGCCCGGAGCACGCCTTCCCGTCCCCCCTGCCCCCCTTCGCCCTCTTCCTCAAAACCCCGGGCTTCCAGTTTGTCGGTAAAGCAGCTTCGATTTAACTTTTATTTTGTTTTACAACAAATAAACGCGGAGCGGTGGGGGGGTTTAAAACACAGCTCAAACCGTTTCCGATTAAATCTAAAAGTTTGGAAAAAAGCTTTGCCGAAGGGCGAAGGGCTGAAATTTGAAGGAAAAAGTTAATAGGTTTGCGTTAAAATAATAATAATAATAAAATCTCTAACTTTCCCTCTGCTGTGAAGCTGGACACGTAGCTCACGAGCCCCAGCCGCGGGCTGGCTGTTGACAGCAGCGCGCAAGGTGCATCTTCATGCTCTACATCAAACGCCTTTGAAACAGATTTAAAAGAGTGTATGTAAACTAGCTCATGGAGCTCTTTCTTCCGGTTGAGCAAGTCGGTGAACCAGACTTTGCTGGGAGTTGAAGTCCCTTGCTCTGAGATTTGATCTGCACTGCACCAGGTGAGCAACGCTTACATTAAAAAAGAGTTTCTTTGTTTGTTCTTGGTCACTTCGTCAGTTCGGGGATAAAGAGGATGCGAATAAAAACTTTATTGGCTGCGGGGGTGGGGGAGATTTTAGGAGGACAGGGATGCAAAGTCGAGCCTTCTGCGGCCCGTGGCCGCCCCAGGGCGATGCTGGTGCCGACGGGGCCGTGGTGGGGGGATTCGGCGGAGCGGTGGTAGCGGGCTCGGCAGGAGCACAGAAAGGATCCTCCCCGCCAGGGTGATGCAGGGGCACAGGCGTGCCGGGGCATATTGGGGTTATTTTTTCCCTTTTCCCTTTCTCATCCTCCGTTGGGCTGCTCGGAGCCGTCGGGCTCCGAGACTAACGGGGTCCCACCAGAAGGGAAGGCAGCCCCGACGCCGGGAACTGCCGGGGTAACACGGGCGCTGCCCCCCTGCTCAGCGGCCGCATCCGAGCACACCCCTGCCAGGCGGGGAGAGCCCTTCCCGCTCCCTACCAAAGCTCCAGAGTTTGCCAGGGCAGGGCAGACCCGCCTGGCAGAGATCACCCGAGCATTGCATCGACCTGGGGGTCAGGAAGGACAGAGAAGGATGAGGAAGGGGGCAGGCAGCACCCCGGGGGGCCACGGACACCTCCCGCCTCCCTCAGCCGGGATGTGCTCGCGCGGGAAAGGGCTGCGATCGCCCTGGGGCCGTGCCGGACTGGACCGAGCCCCACCGAGCCCCCCATGCCTCCCGCCCCCCCCGGTGCCCACGGGGATGATCTCTGCCTGCTTCTCGGAGTCTCTGCAAGGGCATGCTGCCCTCCGAGAAAGCACAGCAGGGACCTGAGGAACGGTGGCAATAAAGGGGGCAATAAAGGGGCACTTTTCTCTCTCTCTCCCTTCCTTTTTTTGAATGTCAGGTTTAAAAGAACACACACTTCACTCCCTTTTCACCCTGTCCCCCATCCGGGATGGATGCAGGCTCTCTCACAGCGGGCAGCAAGGCTCGGGGACCCTGTGGGAGACACTGGTGCTCTCAGGTGTCCCCTAATGACAACAGATTTATTAAGAAATAAGTGAAGGAGGAAATGCACCTGCTGGCTGGGCCAGGGAGACAGGCTGGGGTTAAACTTAAACCCCAGGATTTGGATTGAAGGAAGACGATGTAGACTGTGCTCTGGTGGACCCCCTCAGCTACAAAAAAAAAAAAAAAAAAAAAAAAAAGAAAAAGCATGGGAAATAATAACTTTAAGATCAGTCCCGTTTTTAGTTTTTTTGTTTCTTTTCTTTTTTTTTTTTTTTTTTTTTTTTCCCTTCCAGAGAACAATGCGTGCCTTATCTCCCACTGAGTAAATAAATCATAATTGCCCGACAGTTACCCATTACAATAAACTTGACCAGATCTTCCAACAATTAGTTACGCGTTCTCTCAGCTCTGGTAAAAGTCTTGTTAAATGTGATGAATGTTAAAATAAGCTACCCTTGAATATATTTTGGAAGATCTTTATTGGAAAAGTACAAGTATTCAGCCTCTTAAGGAGATGAATCCATAATGAAAGGGGATGGCTGGTAAAAGATAAGACTAGATACAACACTAGATTTTTGGATATCAAATGAAATGCCAATTGAATCATGGGTCTTGGTGTCTTCCTGAAGCTCCAGTGCAGCTATTAAAAAAAATTAAATGTGTACCCTTTGACTTCAGCAGACAGGCACTGGCTCCAGTTTTGCTGCAGAAAGCTGTCCTTTCCAAACCTGCTCCTTCCAGATCTGCCCTTTCCACTGGCAGATTCAACTCTGAAATGCTGTCTGGGACTGACACCTCGGGTACTGCAGTGCTCTCTTCTTAGGGGATGCTGCAGCAGCACCTGGAGACCAGCTGAGAAGGAGCTCCACATCAGGCCAGGCTGGGGGGAAGCATGTGTTGCCCATCAACATTTAGGAGACAACAGTCAGTGCTTTGGATGGAAAAGAGAGGCTTGGTGTGAAGCTTGCTCATGCTAGCAGAGAGGAGAAAAAAATTCTTGTCTTGGAATACTCCTGGCTCCAACTCCTCACACATCAGAGTCCGGTGTTGTCTGCAAGAGCTCAGGGCCAACTTTGTAGTCAGGGACATCCATGGAAGCTGCTGCCAAGCCATGGAATTGCAGGACAAGAGCAGAGCAGAAGCCTCAAACACCAGCATGCCAATAGCCCTGAGAGCTGGTCCCAGGAGACATCCTTCAGCAAACCAGGGTAACCTTAGAACAGTTGATGACCTTTACTTTGATTGGGAAAAGGTTCAGTATCTTTTTTTTGGTTGTTGTTCCTTGGGAAGGGCTGAATTTTTCCTCAGGATTTCCCCATTGGTGTGTTCCTAGGTTATTGATCTATCTACATTTGTATGATAGGTCCTGGGAGGGATGTTCTGGTTCTCCCCTTGGGAAAGCAAGCAGGAACTTCACTAAGGCCCCTTTCTGCAGATGCTGTGAATCAGCATTAGGCTCTGTAGTGGGAAGAGCAAATTCTGTTCCTCTTGGTCAGAGCAGGTCTCTGAGTTGGGCAAAGCTCCAGGGCCGACCTCCCATCAGGAGATAGCACTGGGAAACTTCTTGCACATTTTCCACCTATGCCCATTGCACAGTGATGGGTATCTTGGTGCGGCCCAGGTCTCGATGTTAATGTCACTGTGTCATCTTCTCCTGTCCTTCATGCTTCTGGGGAAGCTGGTGAAGGGCTGTGAATGTGGAAAAACAGGTAGGGAATTTCACAATGGAGGTTCACATCTTGGAGCAAGAAGGGAGCTAAATGTTAGAGCAGCAGCCTAGAGCTTTCACATTCAGGCTTTAACTTCTATATGTCTTTTTACACGTGGGGTCATATATTTCAAGTAGATTTCTGGATCAATTTAAGGTTGTTTTGGGCTCTCTCCCTTAAGTAAAAACACATGAGAGCCATGCTTTCTTGTGGAAATGAGCATAAATATGGATCTGTTTCTGTAGTGGTTTAACATGCAGCTGAGTTTACTCCAGAAAATGTCTGTTATAGGATGCATCATATAAATATATATTGAGTCACATCTTAGATACTGGTCATGTCTTCCATAGGTAATAATACCAGTTTGGGGTTATTACAGGTTCTGTGATGTAGCTGTTTCATATTTGACTTTTTAAAATATGTTCCACTTACTGGTAGACCACACAAGCTCTATAGAGGACACCTGGTATCTATTAGATTGTTTCAGTCTGTGGAACAAAGCTAATCTGATAGGACTAGTGAAGTTGGGAGTTTTGCCATTGATTTCAATGGCAGCAGGATGGGACTCAGAAGGCTGGACCGTAAAAAACACAGCTCCATATGATTTTATTCATATCTAGCCTGTCAGGAATAAAACCCCACCAGCCAGAGGTCAGGGGAGCTGTGCTGCACTAAGGTGCACACATACACAAGATTGCAAGCAGAGACAAACCACATGCACACGCAGGATTTGCCAAATTTCACCTGAGGATTTCATTTAAAAATGAGCATCAGCTTAGCCTGAGCTACAACAATAGATTAGCGGCCTGAATATTGCTGTAGGTAGGATAAATCCTGGCAAAAATAATAGGCATGTAGGTGTGCCAGCAGAAAGTGGAGCACTCCTCTCTCTGTGCCTTGCATATTTGTACCTCTCTGAGCATCCAGGTGAAGGTGCAGCTGCAGTCAGAAGAGCCAAGCACCTGATCCTCCCACCCAGGGTCATTGCCTGGTGGCAATGCAGTGAGGGGAATCACAGGGCAGGGACAAGCTCTAACTTCCAGGGAGGTTAGTAGCATAGGTGTAAGATTTTCCCCCAAAAGAGTGAAACCCAGGGTGCTGTAGAAAGATTCAGGATCCTGCAGATCCCCTTTAATCCACTAACTCTTGACCACTGCTTGAAATTCCTGGGTGCTCCCCTCGTTGCCCCCTGAATCCCACCACAGAACTTGCTTGGAAAGCAGTGTCCTGAATGGGAAGCTGGTTTAAAGCAGTTTAGCTCTGCTGGTTTCGCTGCTGAACAGGAAGGTGAATGCAGACAGCATGGGTTTCCTTTCCTTGTATACTGGTTTACCCCATCTCCAGATCAGTGGTACTGCTGACAGCAGCATCCAGCCCGTGCTTCTGCCTTTGCTGTGGATTTTTGTGCTTAGATACACATTACTCAGGCAGTTGGTTTTGCCATCCTGAGCTCGAAAAGTTACTTGAAAGCTTTATTTAAAATTACAGTTGCCTGTCAGGCTTCAAGCTCTTCTATATATCAAAGAAATCATTAAGAATGATTTATGAAAACATGTACATGACTGAACATGAATGACATCATTATTGTTATGACTATGTATCAGGGGCCAAATCCTATTTGTGGTTTTTTTAAAGATCTCCTTTATTTTGGGTTCTTTCTAAATAACAGCAGTGATCCTGAGCACTGAATTTAGCATTTTTCTGTCTGGCAAAATTGTCCTTGAAATCAGTAGGAATTTTGAGTCTGTGAAGCTATAAGTAAATCAGGGCTTCAGGATCTATTTCCAGGAATCTAGGAGTTTTATTTAATTTAGAATGCACTTGCAGGGAGAATTCAAGCTCTAAAAATAAATTAGACCCTTCCCTGTGTATAGAATGGAAGAAGATGGACCTGGATACAACTTCTTGAGTCATTTGGCCCAACCCTTTGGATCCCGCAGAGTAAAGGTAGCATTAATCCAGCCCTAAAACTCTCTGTTATCTTTTGTATCTCTACTGCTGGTGCTTTAATTGTCTCCAAGAGGCAGCTCCTGTGCTTGCCAGGACAGCAGTGATCAGCTGCAATTCTTTCTATGCTTCTGATTCTGCGAAGATTCTTTCATTTAGGACAAACCACAGAAAAATATTTGTGCATTAAATTTTTTTCCGTCAGTTAAATAAAATAAAAATTAATATAGATACACAGGAACCTCAGTAACCCTTTTAGTTAAACAACAGAATTAAATTTGTACTAATTTTTGTCAGTGTAAAGCATTCATGTTAAAGGTTTTATAATGATTTCTGAGTAAGCCAAGTACTAGAATAGATCTGCTTTTCACATTTGCCAGAAATCCTTCTTTGGACCTGTATTTTGGGTAAGAGAATAGCGAATTAATCCAATTTGGGCTTATGTAAGGGTAGCAAGCTAATTACAAATTCACAGAATTTATTATTTGCCACAGAGTTATTGAAATTATTCTGTGACCATTTTAAATAGCCCTAGAAGGAAGAAAAATCTCTAAAGCTGGAGATCAGAGCCGCACCAGTTTTCAGCAATCCACAGGTCCTGGGAGTACAAAGCCATCTGCAGAGCCAGCCCTGGTTCAGAATAACTCCATCTCCTGCATTCCTGGCACACCACAACAAAAGACAATAAATGGAGTCAGGTTTTGTTGGTCCAGTCAGCCCTGGCTACTGTGCTGTGGGCTCAATAGTTTGCTTCACACAAATGCAGGATAGGACTCAATATATGCCTGCTTTTTTTTTTTCTTTTCTTTTTTTTTTTTTTTCTTTATCCTGCCCCTTCATCATTCCCTCCTTTTTTTTTTTTTTATGTCTGTAGGAAGAAAAAGTTGCTCCACAATTTCTGGGCTCAGCACCCCAAATTGCAGCTTGTGGTGCTGCTTTGCTGTCTTGCACAATCTCAGCCTGAAACACATCTGCATCTGAAGCACTTTGGGGTTGCTGAGAGCAGGGAGTGCAGTGTTATTGGAAGGGACATTATGGGAGAAAAGTTGCAAACCTCGGGGCCCGATTCTGACCCTTTTGAACTTCATAGGAGTTGTTGCATAAGGAGGAAGCTCGTGTGCTATCCGTGCAGAGGCATTAAGCTTAAAAGCAAGGGGTTTAAAAGGCTGCATTGTTTCTTGCTTGTACTCATAGTTTCTCATGCAAAGTTCTATATATTCTTTCACAATAAATACATGAAACAGTTAATCCAATGTTATATTGTTTAGTAATATTTTACTTGCAAATGACCATCATTTCTTCTCTGCTCTGTTTGTTCTTCTGAATGTCTGTTTTATATGCTGGAAATTGGAGAGCTATTCTTTTAATGCCCATTTCTTTCTGATGATAATCGTTCTTTCTGGCAAATGCTGTGACTCACAGCCAGTCTATATTTTCGATCAGTAAATATTGAACCACAAAGGCAAGGAAGGTCTGAGCTATGATATGGCTAAAACAAACAAATAGAAACCAGCCCACTTTTTTTGTTATATTTCTATTATTTTCTGAATAGATGTGCCTTCCTCTGAGCTGCTTCTAAGTTATTGGCTAGCTTACCCCGGAGGGGATGTAAGCCTGACTTTTTTTGATAGCAGCTACAGTGGGGAGGACAGGAACCTGTGGGTTGGTGGCTAATGCCCTGCCTGCTTCTGCCTTCCCCTGGGGGGGGCAAGCTGGCTGGCAGGGGTCCCCAGGGTGGCACTTGGGTGGCTCCCTGTGACTGTCAGGACGGTGGCCCACGGGGTGATGCTGGGCATCACTCAGCACTGGAGCACTGGGCTGGCCCCACCAGTGTAATTTTACTGTGGTTTTTTTGGGGCTGGGGGGGAAGCTGGTGTCCGAGGTCTGGGGCAAGGCAGTCCCTGCTGTGGGTTCTGTATCGTGGTAATCCCCTTCTCCTGGTGATGCCCAATCGCAGAGACAACCACCGGGCCAAATCCCCAGCCCTTACTGAGGCAAAATACCATTGACTTTAATGAGCATTTGCAGGGAGATTTCGGATAAGGCAATGTGGACTTTTGTCTGCATGAGGACTGAAGGATTTGTTCTACAGTCTTTTACAGTATGAGGTTAATCAACATGCAGGAAATTCCCACACCCTGTAAAGGGCTCTATTGTACCTTTTTTTGACAGGAATCTCTGCTAAAGCACTGGGTCTTTTGCTAAAAAGCTGCGGGTATGATATGAACCAAAGCAACCCCAAGTCAGTTAACAGGATCTTCCCAGGAAAAATAAAAAAAGCAATAAATAAAAAGTCCCACAAAAAAAGAAAAAGAAAAAAAAAAAGAAAAAAAAAAAGAAAAAAAAGAAAAAAAAAAGCAACCTGGATAATTCAATGGGAGCCAGGGGTGGAAGTGCCTGCTCCTGCCCTCATTAACATCAATGGGAGTTTCCCCATTGATGGAGCCCATTCAGCAGGAGAGGAACCAGGCTACTATACAGTAGCATTTTAAATTATATTCAAAGGTCACTTAAATTATATGGTCACTTTAAAACTGCTCTCCAGAAACCTGGGTAATATTCAGTTATGCTGGGCACTTGCCTGAAAGTGTCAATTAGGATCTCTTTGGATACATTCACTTTTGAAAAAGCCAGTTGGCATCAGCAGCTTGTTGTAAGAGCTGCTGCAGTCTAAGGTGTTAAAATGAAGCATTTGTTTTTGAAATGACCTATAAAGCCTGTCAGCATTTGCAATCCAGCTTGTGAGTGGTTGTGCAAGGCAGACTGTTTGATGTCCAGGCGGATAGTTTGCTACCTTGGGCAGGATCCAAGTTTTTCAGGGAGCTGAAATTATCACTGGGGTAGTATAGAAATACTAACGTTTGCCAACATGGAGTATTGATGGAGACACCACCCTATAAATAATCTATTCCTCCTTCAGTGGTATGAGATCCTGGAAATAATATTCTCTATTATGAATTAAAGGTGTCGAAGAATAGGTTAGAAAATGCAAACACAGCCAAATGCTCACCTGCTAATGCAGGCACAGCTTGCCTTGTAAATAAGTTAGCTGTGCCTTGCTTGTCTGGTATTATAGCTACAAGAAGCAGTAAACACTCTAAATAAAGCATTCATTCTCAGCCTTATCACTTACAGATCCATTATGCCTTCATATAATTTCCTAACATTTATCTAGATGAACTAAACGTTACAGAAAATTTAAAGGTGGTAAACATGTTGCTGAATTATTCTGTGCGTGCTGGGAAAGTAGCTCATGGCAGAATTGAATTATTTAATATTATTTTCCAGTACCATGTAGACGAAGTATAAGCTTCATTTTTGGATTATGATTTGTATTATGAAATGCTTATCAAGTGTTTTCCAAAGATTAGTTTAGTTTTAATTAAATAAACCTTTCTCAGGAGAAAGCTCCCAACTACTCTTCGTACCCAGAGGCTACCGTACTTGTTGTTTTTAATTATTTTTCACTGTTACCCAAACTGCTTTGGGTACTCCTGCCCAATTAAATCAAAGACACGGGCTTCTTATACACAATATGTTTAATATTTAATTTTAATTAAATTAATTAAATTGTTTATTTAATTTTATGTGCATTATTGTGCACGGAGCAATGCAAAATTTATGATAGGAAGAATTTGTGGGAGCTTTCAAACAAGCTAATTACTGAGGTAAAAAGAGACTTCTTCTCTCTTCCCAGGGAATAGGCATTCAACCATAAGGAGATAACAAAAACTGGAGTTGTTTGGATAAAATAATAGGTGGCTGCACTGCATGAAGAATCATTTGTTTTACCTTACTTTATCTTGTAACCATGTATACTTGATCATATTGTCATAGATTTGACAACAGCTGTCTTGGGCAGGTAATCAAGTATTTATCAGGGTAAATAAACCTAAAGCTATGAAAGTGTTTGAAACATTAAGAATCAGCAACTCATGTGCCACAGATATACATTAATTTGGTCAGATCCTGAGTCATTTTTCTTCCCGATCCATTTATCTCCCAGGTAATCTTTATGAGAGCTGCTGCTTATTAAAAGGAGTCTCAAATAATAAAAGCCCCCTTTTTTTTTTTTTTTTTTCACTTAGGGGGTGTGTGCAGTTTATTTGTTGTAACAGTTGTTTTTTTTCCTAATGAAGTTTTCTTTTTTACCTGAAATGAGCAGTACAATATTTTTGGAGGCTGTTTTAACCTGGTAATGTGTTGTTTTGAGAAGGTCACTGATGCCAGGTATAGATGGAGGCAGAAAGCTTTTTTCATGTGACCTTGATGCAACTTATTTCTGCAGACAGTTAATAAGCACAAAACCCATAAAAATGCCTATTTGCTAACAGGATTTATACCAAAGCATCTCACGAGCCTCTCCTCTGTGCATGAATATCCCCATGTAGAGGGTGTGGGGACTCATCCAGGGCCCACTCCACATGGTGGAGGTCTTTCCATCGATGCCAGGCGGGTTTCAACCCTCTGGGGCTGATTTCTTAATACTTGACACGACGTTCACTCCTGTCTGCATTCATCAGGAAGGCAGCTCCAAGGAGGAGAGAGCAGGATCAGGCCCCTGTGCTGCTAGGCGAGCTGCAAAGGGTCCTGGAGATGCAAATATGACCATCCTGCCTGAACAAGATGTAGGTCCTTTCGGGGAAAAAAGTAAACATGGGAAATTGTTTTAGCAAGTAGAATGCGTTTTATGAACTCAATAGACGTGCAAAGTGGTGGTGGGTATCGTCCCTTTGCCTGCTTAAGGGTTAAGAGTGAGTTCAGAGTGAAATAGTAACACATTACTTACTCTGAGTATTGTGACAATTAAAACAAATATAAATAAATGTATTCACAGGAATTATTCATATAATAATTAACAACTCCTCAGCCCCAAGAGCAGAACAGCTAAAAACAATCTTTCCTGTATGTTAGAGATATTCATAGAGCAATAGTTTTATTTCAGCAGATTAAATAGTATCATAAAAGTAGCTGATGATGCAGTAAATTAAAAATCAGACTGGGGTTGACTTTACAGCAGCTTTTTTTAGTCTAATACAATTACCCATTACTGGCTAAACATTAGTTTTAAATCAACAGCAGTTGTCACAAAGAATTTTCTCTTAAAATTAATACTGGGAGAATCTAAAATGAGAGCAATATTACCAGATACACAAAGCCTGAAGAAATCTTAATACTGAAGGAACACACATCACAAAGACTCATCCAGATACAGTTTTTTTTCCCCTGCAGTCTCTATTCCTGGGTAGACCCAGGCAGAATGATACATATAATGCTCCTGCCTGATGTACGTGTGTACACCGGGAGAGGAATCTGATTGAATTCACAGAAATTCAGCCTCACCTCGGAGTGATTTGGCTTAAAGGAGAGAAGTGAATGAGAAATGAGGCTGGGGCTAAGCCCCGTGCAGTGGCACAAGGGGCTCAACCCCCACCCCCCCCAGGGCTTGGTGTTTTTTCACATTTCCTGATGCCCAAGTGTACAGGGCTGGGTTTTTGAGGAGAGGGCACCCAGGTATTTCCAGCCCCTTCTAAAGATATTCTGGGCAATACAGGGAAAGTTACAGCCTTCTGAGTCTTTGCCATGGCAATGGGAAGAGGTTTAATGCTATGAATGGAATGGGAAAAGGCTGTGTGATGCTGGAGACTGGGGGGCGAGTGGGGAGACTAGGGGTGCCATGGGGTCCCTGGGAAGCATTGGGGGATCCTTTATGCAGCTCCCCATGGCTGGCACCAACACAGCACTTGGACCATAATCATTGCCAGCTACTGTGACAAGAATGGTTGCAAAACAGGCATTTTGGGATAATTGTTTTTCCTTCCCTCCTCAGGAAGACCTGAGAGGAGACTTAAAAAAACAGATGGGTGTATCAAGCTATATTCAGAGTGGGACATTTCACTGGGATAAAAAAATGTTTTTTACCAGCCACAAAGACAGGCAGAAGCTGTTGTCAGTGCTCCCATGCAATAAAGCAGGGAGAGGCTCGGAAATAAGGTTCATGATGTAAATCAGGGCAGGCAACTGCAAGGAAGAGGTAGCTATATGATTTACAGAGTAAATTACTGGCTTCACTAGATTTCATTATCTTCACCAAACGGTTCTTTATATTTCAGTGTGTTTATATTTTATTCAGAGACCTTTTTGGGAAGGAGGCTGAGTGTGCACGCCGTCGCCATTTCCTTGGATGTGTGCAGGGTTCCTGGAGTTATTTATAAAGGCAAACTTTGACTTTTATAGACAGGGCAAGATTATTTTCCCTAGCTAAATATATGTTTTAGTAAGTGTGCTAAAGGTACTTTAATATACGGGCCTGTTATCCGATGAGCTTACTGCAACAGCTGCTATTTATCCATGACAGCACACTGCTCTAAGATTGATGGGTGGAGGACTTGGAGGAGCCAGAGCCTGGGAGACCCTGCCCTGGCACCCTGGGCTTTCCCAGCTGCTGCAACATACATGGCTAGCATGGCAAATACTGGCGGGTCAGTCCATGGCCACCATCTGACTGTGCTGCATTGCTGTGGCCATCCCTGGCCAAAATAGAGCCAGGGAGCTGTGAGAAACATTTTTGCTTGGTCCCAGTGTTATTGCTTATTGCATGGAGGAACCAAAGGGAGTTGATGACTGAGCATTAGGAAGATGCACACTGTGAGATTTCTCCAGGCTCAAAATGTGGGTAGAGACCTCCTGAGAAGGGAGGTGAAACAAAGAGAAAGTGAGAGGGTGGAGAGTTTGATAGCAAAAACCAGAACCAACTTTGACTTCTTGCTAGGACAACTCATCCCTTTGTGTTGGTCTCTTTCATGGGCATAACTACATCATCTGTTGATGCTGTATTTAATTTCTTTTGTATCCCACACTGTCCATTTCCCTTCCCTTTGTCCATATCATCATCTGCAGTGTTACCCAAACTCACCTGCCCTTCCTGCAGAGAAATCCCCTGCCTCTGGCAGCACCCATTTCCCAAGCCTCTCCTACAGACACAGCTTCATTCCCACAGCCCTGGTCATTGAGGGGGTCACTTTCTGGTGCACAATCCATCTAAGTGACAGGATGAACTTCCAGGTTTGTGCCTCAGAGCTGCTGTGTGACACCTTTTCCTGCTGCTCTGGGACTAGTGCCTGTCTGGTGAAGTGAGGATGAGGATGAAGGGGGACATCTTAGTGCTGGCATTCCATGAGCACCAAGTGCACGTATTTTCTGCACCTCCCTGTGAGTGTGAAAAAATTCTGTGTGACTTGGCATCTGAGTTAGGACTGGAGGTTTAAGGAAGAATAATCTTGTGCTGGCAGAACTCCACCATAGCTGTTTAGATCCACCATGTAAATGCCAATAGTTCCAGCATGGCCACCTCAAACTGCAAGAGCAAAGCTGTGTGTTCTACCACAGTGCAGCCTACACTATTATTTAACAGAAAAAAACCCTCTTATATGTAGGGTTTTTACAGAAGAATCTATGTGATTGATGCATTTTAAAGAAAATAAACTTTAAAACTGACTTAGACCAGCACTTCTGAACTTATAAAGGCCATGAATTTAGAATGGTAACAAGGAGCCTCTTTTTAGCTCTGCATCTCTCTGTCCAGTGGGTGAGCTTCATTACAGAGATTTTTGAGCATTTCATAGTGTATTTATCATTACAGTTGTTTGATGAAGTGGAGAAATTTAATTATTCCCATTTTTCAGCAGAGGAGCTGAGGAATAGAGAGCTAAATGATTTGCCCAAAGTTGTACAAGAAGTCTGTGGCAGAGAAAAGCTTTGCCCTGGGGCTTTCCTGCAAGACATTATTAAGTCTCAACTTCAAAGATGGGACATTTTGATACATGAAGCAACTGCTGTTGCTTTAGGATGGAGTTTACCTTGGCTGCCTCAGCTTCAGGCCAGCATAATTTGTGGCAGACAAGTGTAAATTTATTATTCTTGGGGAAAAAATGAAATAGAGACTGAGACTAGGCTAAAACCTGAAGAAACTGATAGGTGGGAGTCAGAGGCTTCTGATGAATTTATTTCACCTCTGTGTAGGTAGATAGGGCTACCTCTCAGTGAAGATAGGGCTGTAAAATATGTCCCATGAGGCTACAGGTGTGTGTGTGCCCCTGCACATATACATGTGTTTCTGTTCATCTGTTCTATCTTTTTAACCATTTTGGTCGTGCTCTATCTGTTCCCTGCAACCTTTAAAATGTGTTTCCATAGGCAGAAGCCTTGCACACCAGGTTTAAGTCCTGAAGTAATTTTGTTTTGTTCACAGTGGAGTTATTAAGCCCTCGTGATATGGGTTTACAGCCCAAGTGCTGACAGACTTAATTTCAAGAGCAATGTGATTAGGGCAATGTGCAAGGTAGTGCTGTACTTTTATTAGCTGTGACACTGGTGTAAGTTCAGCCGACTGAGGAGAAAACAAGACTCAGGCAAACAAACAAACCTCCTCCATCAGCAGACAAGTTTTGCTTTTGCAGACACGCGTTAGGGGATGTGTGATGCCAAGCCAATTCCAGACCGGCAGAGGTTCACCTGGGCCTTTTGCTAATATTTATTTTATGACACATTATAACTACTGTGTGTTACTGTTGCTATGAACCCCAGGGAAATAAAACTGGGATCGGTGTTGTGGTGAAAGCCAAGAGGCCACAACTTTATTAAACGGGAAAGGCGATGTCGGAGGTGCAGGCAGGAGCGGTGGGTGCTGCCCCAGGGCAGGCAGCGAGGCTGCCAGGCTCCCTGTCTGGCACCTCCGTGTCCCTCTGGCCAGGATGGGCAATCCTGCTTGTGTCCCCATGCTTTGCACCTGCTCGTGTCCACCCAAACCAGCAAAAATGTCCCCGTGCCAGTTTCAGCTGAGCTCCAGGAGCTGCGCCCAACACAGCTGGGGTCATTCGCAGATGTTGCTCTGAGGAAAGCTGCAGAGGGAAGGGAAAATTAAAGAAAAGAATTATTCTCCATTAAAAAATTCCCTGGGAGTGTTAATCAGCTGTGTGTTTCGTTCCAGGTTGTTTGCCTGGCTCTTGCTTCCAGGTTGTTTTTCCTTTGGTATCACAAGGCTGGCGATGCCTGAGTGTGTGTGCCTCTTCAGACACAGGTGCTGGTAAAGTGAATGCAAGCATGAGCCCCTGTCTTCAAAACAAGGGGGTATAGAATAAGAAAATGTCCTTAATTTTTTTTATTGAGATGCTAAAACCCAAATCTAATCAGTCTGAATACCATTCTTATTAAAATCCTCTATTCCCTTTCTTTTGGATCAAAACCTGCTATAGTCCTTCCCTAAATATTAATCATTTGTCTTCTGGGACCACGTTCATTTTCCATTTTGTTCTTCTACCAGCATTTTTAGGGACTGAATAATTGTTCTCTGGAAACAATTATAAACCTGGTTAACTCTTCTCCTACCCACCTTCTCTTCCAAGTGCATTACTTTGTCCTGGTTTTAAGGGACATATGAGTCTGGTCTCTCATTCCCTCATTGTCTGAGAACTGAGAGCTCACGTTAAAAAAAAAAAAAAAGGAAGGCAAATTAATACCTTTTCAATTTTTTCTGAAGTCAGTGATTTTATATGGGCGTTTCTATGGGACAGTGGAGTGAGAAATGTGAGGCAAAAGTAAACAGCAAGGACAGAGTGGTTGAACTGGTGGGCTCTTATTGATACTTGTTTCTAGATCAGGAGCTTAACAGCTCTCTGTAGTTAGAGCATTCATTTAATTTTTTTTTTTTTAATCTAATACAGAAGAAAATGGAGTTACTTATCTTTTCTAACTCAGTGCGTGCTCTCCCCAGATCTCCTTGTGGGAAATGCTTATCTGTTCAAGAGTCCTGAGTAGAAGAGGATGAGTCACAAAATTCCATTTTGAATACTAGACACGTCCAGAAACAGAAGACGTAACCTCCATCCTCCTGTCTTTAATTTTCAGCTCTAATATAGACATATTTTTCCCACAGTTATGAAAGAACAGCAATGTGAAGGATGATTTGGAAGTAGAGGTCTTTGCCTGAGTGATGATAACAATATTTTGCTAAGAGATAACAGGGTTATTCCTTTTCCTTCACTGCAGCAAAGGCATGTGTTATTTCTGAAAGTGTGGAGTTAAATGCCCAAAGCCAGCAAGTGTGAAGCAAAAATCACTCTGAAGTTTCTGGCTCTTCAGGGGTCAGATCTTAGAAGCCAAAACTCAGATCCAATAAAGGGAATTAAGAATCTCAATACTAATGAACTATTGTAGGATACAATAGTCAGCTCCAGGGGTCCTGCTATCCTAGGGCATCAAAGGATGTTACAAAGCTACTGCCTGAGTTTGTCCTATTAGGAGAAGGATATCTTTGCATTGACAGTAAACTCTTTTGATATTTTGATTAAAATTTATGAAGCTCTGTAATCATCTCTTCTTGCCACTCATTGCCATTATGATCCCTAAATGCTCTCTTCAGTGATTTCCCCCTTCTCAAAGGTTTCTGTGGTATTCAGATCATCTCTGTCTGAAAAAGTGGGAGGACAGAACATTTGTGAAGGCACTCTAGCTCCTAATTGGAGTGATGGTCGCATAAAGGGCTCTGGAAACAATACATTGTGTTTAGGAATGAGGCCAAGAAGGGGCTGCTGAGCCCTTCAGGATGGTGTCAGCAGAGTTGTGAACAGCTTGATGGTTGTGAGCAGTAAACAACCTGGCTAATCAAGGCTCTTTGCACATGGTGACAGTTGAGTATTTCTTACCATGGGGATTTTTTCCAATTAGTGTCCTGATAAGATCATCCAGCACCTTGCTGGCTTTCATTTTCTTTCTGGAGGTGGAATATGTTCTCGATGGTCAAATACACTCTTTACCACCATTTCAGACTGTGGGTCTTGCTGGAGGTCAGGGACACTGAGGCCATGCCCCATCTGAGCCCTCTGCAGGTGTCATGCAGGATCCATCACTTGCCAGCAATTTCTCTCCTTTCAAAGAAGCAGTTGTTAAAGTCTTTCTAACCACCTTTTCTCACCTCCTTGGAAACTCTCAGCTTTGACGAGGACTTCTGAGAAGACTGTAGCAAAATAATTGGATGACTTTTGGCTGCTCAGTTTCTTACTGACACTGACAGGTGACTCTGACAGCTAGGCAGCAGGAGAAGAACTTGAGCAGTCAAACCAAGCTGCTCTTGTGTGCTGAACCCTTCTTCTGTCAACGTGGCATTTTTTGGCCAGCAAGACAGAAGGCTGTTGTGACAAGTAAACATCAAGCTGGACACCTCACCCCCAGCTATCACCACAGCTATCACACAGCAATGCCCAGTGGTGGGTATGGGGACACAGGCATCAGAGGTGGGTGATAGACTTGCCAGGGAGGGTAGACCCAGGAAGAAGCTGGTTAGTTTTTTAGCTCCACTGAGGACATTCCTAGTCTCTTTTCTTGCTTAGGTGGGACTGTCTAGGTGTACTGAAAAGGTTTTTGGACTTTTGCAGCATCTGATTGCTCTTGTATTCTGTGCATGGCAGACATGCTGCATCTTTTGTCTTTGCAAGTCTGTGTCATTAATCAGACCTTACCTTGATCACTCACATCTTTGTCCCCCCAAAGCCAGATATTTTGCACAAAATTCATTCTTTTAACTTTCTATGGTTTGTGAAGAGTGATGTTTTTGTCTGCCTACTAAAATTTCCTGCAGAAAGCAATGCACCAGCTACTGACAGTGCAGTTTGAAAAGCTGAAGAATGGTGTTTTGTGATCCAGGCTGCAGCCATACAAAAGATCTGGTCTTTTGGCTGGTAGCTGAGGAAAGAATTTGGTCAAACTGCTTTAATGAAGGACAACTGAGCAGCAGGATGCTCTTTACCAGGAAATGTTGGCATGGGGGTTAATTTTGCCCTGGATTTTGCAGCACCCACCTTCAGCTGTCTGATATCTCCCAACCTATCAGCATGGAATGGGTGGGCTGGGCATGGCTTGGAGACCTGGGGGATAATTTAGCTTGACAGAGGCAGCTCTTGGAAACTTCTTCTGAGGAGCAGGTAGGGTTACAGGTAGCAGTGGGTATAGACCTGGGGCTCTCCTGTTAAAGCAGAAACTTTCTCAAAATCAGCTGTTTCACTTCAGGCTTCAAAACTGTTAATTGTAGTTAACTATTTACTAGTCTTTGTAATGAAATTCATGTTTATGTATTTGGCTTACAGAAAATTGTATCCAATGGAGTGTATCTCCAGAGCTACTGAGACCTAGTGTTAGTCCCTTTGTACTTTGCTCTGTGTCATGCTCAGGATAACAACATGCCTGTTGTTATTTTCTCTTAGTCTTCATAAACTGTCATTTCAGTGGCTTTCAATTTACTTTGGTCCTAAATATTTCCATCACTTTCCCTGCTTTTTGCCTGAAGAAACCACCATCTTTTCTCAAAATTCTCTGAATTCGAGGTATTTCATCTAGCATACCCCAAATGCTCTTGCATGTAGGAAACAAGGACAAACAAGTTTGATGAAGGATACACTTATACCACATCAATCTAATATCAAAGATAAATTTAACCTTGACATTCTTGTTTGCTGGTTGTTTTTTTTTGTTTGTTTGGTTTTTTTTTTTCAGATCCCATTTAAATTTCTTGTATACATAAATCAAAAGATTTATGGCTGTGAAACAAAACAGTGAGTAGTGCTGACACTGTGTGGTATTGCAATCGGTCTGCATGGATTGTATTTTGGGGAGTATTGCAGTGTCTGTATCCATTCAGACTTTGGCTTCTCTGCAAGACTTCAAAGATCCCAAATGTTGGTTCTGCACACATAATAACTTATTCATAACTTCTTTATATGCCACCATTCTTCCTCATAAATATACTAATAAAAGTCATTATAGAAATCAAAGGCAGCTAATAAAACATATCTGATGGACAGCTGTCTCTGGATGCACAAATTATAATTACATGAAGCAAGATGGTCTTATTGTGCCAGGATATCTTTGCTCTGAATAAATTTCTGTTACTGGTGTGTAATCTTTTGACTCGGGCCAGATGATAGGAACTTACCCAAACAAACTCCATACAGCTATGCTTTGAGTTACAATGAGATAAGTGATGTTGGAAGTTGTGTCTTTGAGCAAGAGTGGCCTGAGCAAGGTTGAGAGCTGGGGGGAACAAGAAGCATTCATCATCTCAACTGGTCTTACCACTCTAGTCTGCTTTCAGGCTATAACTTAATGCCATACACTGATTTAGATGTAGCACTTGTCAGCCAAGAATAAGACTATAAGACACAGACATTCTAGGACTTGACCCATACTTTATTGTGAATACGTGATTGAACTCTGAGCTGACAGACAGAGACAGCCATTAGTGTGGGAAAGAGAATTTGTTCTGCTATGTAAGATTTCCAAATATCTTCAACTCTGCTCTGTAACTTAAGCTTAGGGCTCTCTTAGCAAATTTCTCAGTACTATTTGATGAGCTGAGTGTTTTTCCTAAACTTATTATTTTCCTCCTTTTGCTTCTGTACTTTGCTAATAAAAATGGCAGCATCTATTTTTGAAACATCTCCTGGGACTTAGTCTCCATGAATGTCTTTATTTAAAGGGATTTCTCACCTTACATCTCCAATATTCATATTAATTGGAGCAAACCGATACCGAATGCCAAAGCCACGAACCTTTAATGGGTCCCTTTGCTTTAAATTTGAGACAAGTTAGGGCATTTGCATGACAGTGATGGAATTCTGGGTATCTGCCTAGGCTGTACTTCAAGGGCAAGACAAAGCCCAGGCAAATTATCTGTGGATATTTGCATTTCTTTCCCTGGAAGTGTTCTGACCTTTCTCCAAGAAGCTGAGTTAACAGCGAGCCATGCTGACATCAGAGAGCTGGAGGAAGAGTTTGTGTCCTCCAGAAATTTAGAGAACACCTACAGATAGGAAACTTCCTCTGGAGGAAAGGAGTTTTCTTAGTGCTATCCCTGGTGTACCAGCCAATGTGTAGCACAGTGTGTCAGATGGACTTTTCTGCTCCTGATCTGCTGCAGATGATAAAGTAACAGGGGATCATTGTTATTACATGAAAGAACAAGAGCAAATAAGCATGCAAGTTATCTCCTTCTTTTACCCTGAAAGATTGTCTTGTATATGAGGCAGAACTAAGAGAAACCAAAGAACTCATGAAGTAGCCAGAAAATAAAACAAAACTTATACACTCCACTCTATTTCTTGACTTTAAGAATGCATTTTTTAAAAATAAAATACTATGTTCCAATCCTTAACAGTTAAAGATTAATAAATCAGAAATATATTTAGTGATAATGAAGGGATCAGATGCACAGTGAGAAGGCTGTCCTTGTACTTATTATATGTAAGGATTCATTTAAACTATTTCTGCTTCACAAATGTATTTAATATCAACAACAGTACTATTTACATTGATTTTTTAATTAAAGGAATTTAGTCATCTTTTATGCTTGCAGTTTGCCTGCGAGCAAATTTTTTTTCATTTCAAATTTGTTCTGTCAAAATGGTTAGACAAATTGTTTCTGCAAACAGATCTGAATTATGGATTATTTATCAGTCATCCATAACAAGATATTAGCTGTAGCTAGCCAAAAGTTACAGATATACCTAAACTTGTCCTCTGATCTCCTTCTGTGACCCAAGGGAGAGAAGTTGGTGTCTCAAAAAGGTGCTTCATCCTGTGAGGATGAGGCTGCAGTGAATTCCCTTTGGGTGTACCTGTCTTTTTCTGTTCCCTATGGAAAGCCCCTTGTGGACCTGAAGCCTAAAGTTTAGGTGGTTAAAGACACTTGAGATGCTTTGTGACTGGTATTCAGATACCATTTTTGGTCCTTCACAAACTGTTTTAATAGTTATGAGCTACCCCTCCTTCTGTCCCAGACAAATTTCAGCTCTTGACTAAATTGTTTTCAGCTTTAGGGCAAAATTCACTGTTTGTGAGCACTGATATGAAAACTTGCTGGAAGTGCAGGATGTGGAATGGAAAGATAATAAAACAAATTCTGACCTAGTTTCTAGTCTGGTGCTAGGTTTATGAGTTCTGTCTTATGTAATTCAGCAATTCAAAGGAAATGTGATGCCAAAGAAGGACAGCAGTGTGGTCACTGAAGCAGCAGACAACGTGGGCCTTGTTATAAGAAATTACAAAAATGAAAAACTAAGGGAAACATCAGGTAGCTGTCTGATGCTGGAAGCAGGTACTGAAAGTCACCACGCACATTATTTTTCTTGTGAAAAAAAGGAAAGAAAAAAACCCAAAAACCAAGTGGTTGAGATGGGTGTAAGGAGATAATTGGAAATCACATGGATTGTTTCTGTGAGGATCAAAATTAAAACCAGAGCATACACAAATCACAAAGAGTTGGGAGGAACAACACAGGGATGGTTCCTCTGCCTGGGATGGCCCCCTCATCCTCTGGAGCATCCCATTCCAGCAGGGCTCTCACTCCCATGCCAGGGGCTCATCCATAGGGTGAGGGACTGGGCTGAGAACTGTGGTATCTTGAGACAACTTTGCCAGCATCCCTGTTTGTGGGGAGGATGGAGCTGAGCTGCTGTTTCCAGGATTGCAATGTAAAGCACAGCAGAAAAAAGAGACAGCGTTTTACATGCTTTTAAACACAGGGACTAGTGATACTGTCACTGCCTGGCTTTGCCTACAAACAGCTCACCCAGCTGAGTAATTTATTCTCAGTGTATAATCTTTGATGGCTGAAGAGCAGAAAAGCTTCTCAATACTTCTTGAAATGACTGCAGCAACAAGGTGTGAGGGTGGTATTTAATATCCATTTTGAAACTGATACTGGAGACACCTAATAAGCTGCCAGAAGATGGGGTTTGTAACACACAAAGCTAAAATCCAAAGCACTAACAAAACACTGAAGCCACTCAGAGGGGAATATAAAATAGCGTGGAGTTTGGACTTAATTTATTTTGCTCTTATGAAGTGCAGTTGTCTGAGCTGTTTGTATCTCATGGGTCAATAGGTGTAGATTGAAAATTTCACAAGAGTGAGCAGTTTTGAGCAGGTCCTCCTTCAGGTTTTATTGCAGAGTGTGAAACAGAAAAAGAAGCAAAGAGAATGGCAAACAAGGAACCAAACTTCTTCAAGCTTCAACATAAGGTTTGTTTGGTTATGGTTGGAACCACAGTCAGTGTTGTCAAGATTCTTCATTCTCTTATTTTGCAAACAGAGAGAGAGAAAGGCTTAAAATTATAGCACTTTAAAAAAGCATCAGTACAAAAAACCCTTGATGAATGTAATTTTCATACTCACCTTTGCATTAATAGAATGGGCATCACATCAAGCATAAGACTAGAAACAAAAAAACTAATTGGTTGATATGAAAAAAGGTGGATTAAGTCTCTTAGTTATGTAGCTACAGTATTTGTATGGTCTTATCCTATGAGCTTACGGTGGTGCTGTCTCTCAAGGTCCATTAATATAGTGGTGGAAAAGTAATCAGGGAACAGGCAGCCTTGGGTGACAAAGAAAAAGTCTTCCTGCAAATCATGTCTGGCAGACTAAAGTGCTCAGACAGCCTGAATTTGGGGACATTTTTTCAGAAATCCAAGCTTGTTGTTCCCGAGTCAAATGGGAGGTGATGAGGCTTGTGCCCCAGGTACACCAGATGCCTGCTGAGGTGTGGGGCTGTCCTAGCACAGGGCACAGGTACCCCCACGAAGGGGAAGACTCTTGTTTTCCTTCAGCGGAGTAATGGCACCATCTATTTTCTTATGGATCCCCAAGCTTTTTGAGAGTTCCATTAGTGAACATTAGTATTCCAGGCTGTACCCCTCAGCCATGTGTGTGCTCTGAGGGCCCAGAATGACCCAGTGGTGGAATGTCACCATGGAGTCACCAAGAGCTGTGCAGCCACCTCTGAAATCAGAGCATGGTAACTATCACAATGACAGCCTTGAGCAGCAGAGAGGAAAGACATAGTGAGGCAGTTTGCTATCAGAGTAGAGTTTGAGCTTGACATGAAGAGCTCTGAATTAAAGGACAGGCTCACTCAGCAATGGGAAGAGTCTACAGAAGACCAAAACAAGAGGAGAGGCACAAGGTTTTTTCAGATGAGGAAATCAGTGGAGCTTAATCTCAGTTATCAGTTGAATTACTCCAAAGATTAACAGGGAGGAGAGTTTAAAAGTATTGTTTTATAGCTGATAAGGAAGCCCTGAATGTACAGATGGGTATCTATAAGTTTTTATTGCTGGTGGAAATGAGAATTGAGACTTTTATTGTTGAACACAGTTGAGACAATAGTTAATTGCCTTGGGAAGAATATTTGTCTTGCTAATGTAGTCTTGGCAAGCCCTGCCTTTCTTCATGTGAAATCATCTCCACTGCAGTATGTGTGATCTCCAGCCTGGTAGTAATGACATGCAAACAGGGGCAGAACTTCTCCAGATGAGGTATCATTTAATCCCATAACCAGAGGCTATCTCTATCTGGAAGAACTCACACTAACCCAGACCCACCAACATCATCACTCACGTGTCAGTCGACGCCGTGCCTCTTTTGGCATCCACAGGAGACTATTCATAAAATTCACCACATGGACAAGGACTTCTAATGTCCTCTGTTGGTATGAACAGCTGCAAAATTCAGACAGAACAAGCAAATGGGTGATGGGAAAGAGGAAGAAGGAAATTATGGTAGCAAGCAGACAGCTGGGAGGACCAGGAATGTGCAGAGCTGATAGTACTGCAACCAGGATTTTAGAAATGTCTAGCTAGGGGTAAATAAGCTGATAAATAAAATCGACCAGGGAAGGGCCCATGGGAAAGAAGTGCAGTCTTGATTACCTAATTACAGAAGGCATATTACAGAAATGGAAATAGTACAACAAAGTCCCATAATGACTTCGAGATTGGAGGCTCCAAACTGGTTAGTGAAACTAGGTCTGTGTCCCTTGCAAAGAGAAAAGATTAAGAGGGGACCTCGCTGAGCTGTGGAGAGCTCTGGGGGGAACTGCAGGGAGCAGAGAGGTTGTTATTAGAGCTAATGTCAGATATGGGGACAAGGGACACAGCTCCAGTGAGGTCTTGCACTGTACAAATGTAATACATTTCTATATGTTTTTTTTCCAGAGGGTGTATATTATAAGCTACCAGATGCTGCTCTAGAAGCGACCGATCTGACCAGATTTCAAATAGAGCAAGAAGCATATGGAGAGAGAGAGGGGGAAAAACAGTATATTATGGAGAACAACTGTTAACTGGAGGAGAGGGAAGGCCTAGCTGGGCTTCCTGGCCTCCTGCCATCTTAAGATTTTCTTATGTCCCTGTGTAATCTTCTGACTTTTGATTTAGATGTTTCCTAAAAATGTGTCCCAGTGGTTGGTACATACTAGGCATTAGCCCAAGAAAAGAATGAAGGAAAAAAAAAAAGAAAGAAAGAAAGAAAGAAAAAAAAAAAGTACTGTATCTCATTAAAGAATTTTTAAAGGGAGACTTTGAGGCGCCATTTGCTTCTCGTTACTCATCTTTGCAAATGTCTCTTGTCTTCCCAGGCTCTGCCCTGATGTGTTAGTGTTAGCAGCCTGTGGATTTCTGAGCTGCACTGAAACGGGAACTCAGAAAGTCCAACCTCAGCAAGCAGCGTTCAGCAAAGGAGGAAGACAAAAATAAGATCAAGCAAAGTAAATGATACAGGATATTTTTGTGCAGATAAACAATATCAGGTGAAAAAAATGTTGTCTGGGAATGGTGTTTCAGGCTGCTATTGGGAGTAAGGATCAGGCCTATATTTGAAATATTTTCGGCTCAATCAATAGCGTTTGTTTCCATGAAATGTTTCAAAGGAGAATAGAAATTATCTTGAATTATTTTTCATTTTCTTCAACAAAAGATTCCAATATAGATATTGCTGTAGGCACAGGGAGCACCAAACACAAGGAAGTGGGTTTTGTAAACAATTTCTCAAAGCACTACAAAGTTTAAATATTAATTTGGCTATAAATGGCAGAGAAGCAATTAAAAACACTACAAAGCTGACTTTCTCCCTCTTTTACTTTCTCCTCCCTTTTCATTTAACCACAGTATAGAAAGTAGATGTAAAACAATAGGACCCTGAGCTGAACTGCGTTCTAAGCCTAGCTTGCCTTAAAGCTACAATATGGATTTAATTTATATGCAAATGTAAGCAATAAAAAGCCAGTCACTGTAGAAATTATAGTATTTTTCATAGATGCTTCAGCACCAGCACACAAGCCAGCACTGATTTCAAACAAGGAGCTAATTATTACTGGTCACTAAGCTACCTTTTTCTTTTAATATCTCTCTCTCTCTCCCCCCACGCTTTAACAATGTGTAAATTATTTTCTTGAGCAAGGAGGAGAGAGAGAAAGAAGCTTGAATATTGGGGATGAGTGAATGAAAACAGCCAGAAATATCTCCTGTGAGATTCAACATCAGGGTAATTTCACAGTCTCGCTTTTTGACTGCTGTGTCCTGAAGCTGACCAGCACCATGCAAGGCTGATCAAAGGCCATCGGAAACATCAAGTAAGCCTAAATAGGGCTGAAGTATGCTAATAGAGAAGCTAAATGTACTTTAATCCTGTTATAATACAAGGTAACTTAGAGGCAGTGAAGGGCCTTGTTGCTTTTCCCTACTGGGTCCAGGACCCCTGCAAATCTTGAATAGAAGTTGCTTCCTATTCTTCGCTGGCCGGGCTATGGCTTTCTCAGATGCACACACAGTCCCCTCCTCCTCCGTTTGCTGAGTGTCAACAGTCGGCTGAGCAAGACTTCTCCGCTCCTTAGATCAGTACCCTGTGACCTTCCACATTTAAGCACAGACCATTAAGCTAAGCTTTCCAGCTGTTGCCTGAATTATGAGGGATTTTTTTTCTTTTTTTTTTTTTTTTTTTTTCTTTCTCCCTGCGGAGGGCAGAGCTTAGAGGAACACTGAGGCAAGAGTTTCATACGATGGGACCTGCTGCCACCCAACTCGCTGTGCAGAGCAATGTGCTTTCTGCAGGGCAGGGGCAGATGGGTGATGCTTGGTGAAAATCCGGGGTGGGGGTTGGGGTGGGGTTGCTTTGAAGTGATTCAAACCTGGGGTTGTCCAGCTTTGGCATCATTGTGCTCGCTCAGGGGATCGTAATCTAATTTTAGGAAGAGGGAGGAAACAAAGTAAACGTGACTGAACTGCACTGCGCTGCGCTGTACACCCCGGCTGGGACGGCGTCTCCAGGAATTTGTGTGCTCCACGGGCAACTTTCCCCTTCCTTTTCCTTCTTCTTCTATTTTAGACACTGATTTTGGTGCACCCTACATAACAGAGATAAAAAGGCTGGCAGTTCTGCCCCTGTAATGATATGCTTTGCTGGATGCCCCAACCTAACCACTGCTTGCAAACCCTAGATTAAAAAGAAGACTGATGTAATTTTAAAGCCCGCCAACTGCCTTAGTGACTGTATCAGAAGATTAAAAACAAAGGTTTCATTGAAGTGCTACCTCCCACTGTGCAGCTGAAAGTCTTATGGCTGAGGCAAATGGTCCTAAATATTTTTCTGTTAAGTACAAATTACATACTGGATATATTAAGTTGTAATGGTGCATTTTCAAGAGTCACTTTGCTTGTGTGAGAGCATCAACAAAGACACAAAAAATGCTGACTGTATGGCACATGGAAACAAAAAGGAATCTGCCTTTCACAAAAAAATGTTTTGTTCATATTAAATGCTTTTTCTCCTCTGTCTCTCCCCATCCCCCCACTAAGCCTGGAGTTTAAATGCCAGAACCAGTATGTACAGTAAGGCTTTTTGAAAACCGTGGCAGAGAAATAGTAACTTGGCCTAGCAAACGTAGATCTACACTTACATTCCTAAGCCTTACCCCTCTGTATTAGTGTTGATAGGAGCCCTTTAGAACAGCTGAAATGTAACTGAATAAAGATGCTCCAGAAAATGTCTTTTTAATGTGGAATTATCTTTCATTTACATAGGCAACATCCCTTAACCCATCACATGTGCTATAAGGCTTCACGTAATAGAAGCATTCATATAAAACTTAATGATTAGCATTCATTCTGCTCCCAAATGATCAATAAAATGCTAATACAGAACGTGCGGAGGAGTCTGTGAGTGTGCATAAAGTTGCATTACTGTGTGGGATGTCTGTAAATAATGCCTGTGGGAGCAGCAGAGGAGAGCTGTGCCACCCTGGGGAGAGCAGGCTACTGGTGATACTGGCGGGACTTCTTACGTCTCACCCTCACTGCCCTGCATGCAAACATCCATGGGCACAGGCACATGCACACTGCCAGATAAAAAACAGGAGCGAGCAGGAAAACACAAATAAACTATCTACAGCATCCTCCCTTTGCATCATCTTCTGTTCAGGACAGCTTAGCACCTGGTGAGGTGATGATGTAGGAGATTTCTGTAGGAACCATTTGAAACCACTAAATAAGACAGCAGTAGTGTAAATGGGAAGTGCAGAGAAAAATTAAACTGAAATAGTGATCCACTTCTGTTCAGGCACTTATACTTTTATTCTGTGCAAGTTGTTTGGAAGATTTTGCTCCAGGAAATAAATTGTGTAGGATTTGATAGACTGGGCAGTACAGAGTTAATATTAGAAAAATGTATTTGGCAGGGACATGCTTAGCTACTGCTGAAATATTTCACTTCTAATCTGCTCCTGTTTACCTCTGCTGGGAATAACTTTCTCATTTTTAGGTGTCTATCTACCTATCTACTCATCATCCAGCAGTTACATTGTTTGGCTGTCCTTCCCTTACAAGATTAACTGAATTGCAGTTGTGTTGTAATTATCAGCAGATTTTGAAATGCAACACATTTGCAAGGCTCTCTTCAGTTCAGCCGTAATTTTCTGGATTTGTTTTTAATTAGCAGAGATCCTTCCCACACATATGAAGCTTGACAGAAATCTTTTTGTTCTTACAAATATTCATACACTGTTTTCACTGCACAATACCTTTCCAAGTCTATTTCTCCACTGCTCTTTTAAAAATAAAAACTTAAAATAATGAAATAATCAGCAGAGAGTGGCCAATTTCAGTCCATAAGAGCTTCAGCAATTCTCTTGGAAATTATTAGGTAACTAGATCTGAGATACTGAATGCAAAAATGAGATTCTCCCCCTCTAAATTTAATTTTAAACTGAGGAGTTAATTTTTTTCAGGTGCTCATAATCTACAAGACAATGACCGTTTGAGGTCAAATTTGACAGCTTGAATACATTGCTACTCAAGTTCATATTTTATTATTTATTTAGCTTCTAAATAGTGTACTCTATTGACACCCCAAGAAAACACTACAGTATGCATACAAAGGAGCCATAAAAATAAGCCCAGTGTGAGCTACCCATTAACAGCGATGATGAACAGACACGTACGATTTATTTTGCTTTTTTGTGTTTTTGTAATACTTTAAGTACATCGTTTATGTACATAATTAAGTTCTCAATTTCTTTATCAAACTTTTATCATTTTGTCTAGATAGGCAATTAACATTTCATGTAGTTTTCCTCTGGACTTGGCAGTTACTGCCTCGTTCCCATTCAGAGAATTAAGGTAGGTTCTGACAAATGTAAAAGCCTCTAGAAGGCAAGGAGCAGCCTTGTAGCAGAGCAAGAGGTTAGAAACACAACGGAGTGACAGCAATAGTTGGGTATGGAGCTGAGCTAGAGCTCGGAAAATGACCCTATAATAATGTCATTATTATAAATAATGTCATTATTTATCTGGTAAACTATTTGCAGCTTATCAACAGATATGAGGGAGGTGCACTGCCCATGTGAGCTAATCTATAGATAATTCATGCACAAAGTACATCCTGGGTGGGAGATATTGTACTTACTGACTGCTAAGTTTTCTCACCAAACACTTTAATTGTGAAAAATCATTAAAAATATGAAGAGCTGAGATGAAGTTCTGCCAAAAACCCATTTTCCTCTGCTGAGAATTGGAGCGTATAAGTCTGAGTTTTGTATCTGAACAATTTGGTCCCATCAAAATTTCCTAGGCCAAGTTTCAGCTTTCCTGTTTCCGAGATGAGGCTGTTTTCCAGTGTGAAAAGTTTGGCTGTGTCTCCTCCTGTTCTTTTACTGAGATTTGCACAAACTCAACGTGGCTGCAGAAATGTAGTTCTGCAATTCTGTAATATATGGGGGTTTGGACGCTCTATGGAGGTGACCCTCTTCTGAAATTAATAAAAAGGAGAAGAAAACCACCCTGTAACACTGAGCCAGTTTGTTTCCCTGTGGTACGAGCTGGTAGCTGAGCAGCAATGTTTACAATTTAGATGGGTGGTGATATTTTGGAGGAAGTCACAGCTGAGTATTTTTCTGAATCATGCTTGGCCCTAAATCTGAGATGAAGAAAGAGTCAACATATATTTGCCTGTGGAGTAGCTAATTAGAACAATTAATCTGAGAACCAGGACACGCTGTGAGACTCTGAGCTGATTCAGGCATGCCTTCTACTAACTTAAATTTTGATCAGTGTTTAAAACACCGTGGAAAGGACTGGCAAGGACTGGGGCAATGTGGGCTGGTAGCTGAGATTCAGGGTCACCAACCACAGTCCTGTTGCTGTGACATGGGACAAGACCTCAGGAAATGCTTTTTCCCCATGTCTCTGAAACAGGCCAATGGTACTGACTGCCTTGTTGAGCTGTGTGGATATAAGCAGCACGTTGTGAATGAAAAGTTAAGGATGTTTCAAAGCCAGCCAAGACAAGAAGGGCATTTTTCTTCCTAATACCTATTAGCTCAGAGCAACAGAAGAATCCCACTTGCCACCAGCTCCCTCGCCTTGTTTGGAGATGTGGAGACAGCCTGATCATATCCAGCAGATATTTGCTTTCAGGGTTGCATGAAAGTACAGCAAAAGAAAGATCTTTTGTGGGGATGACATGCTTGGAAATACACTTGTCCAAAGCAAACAGCTCTTGTTCTTTCTTCAGCTAATTCACTGAAAAGATATCATTTTAGTGCAGCAAATGGTATCAATTCCCCTCCTTTTAGAAAGGAGGGTGGCAGGTTTCCCATGTTGATTTGTGGAAGGTATAATTTTGACAGGAGCATCTGGCTCCTTTGTAAGCTTCATGAGCAATTGTGTGGTGGTGGCTTTAGGTTGGCCTCTGGTCGAGCCATGTGGGCAGCCCTTTGACACGTCTGTGTTGCTTTTCCTGCTCTGCTTGGTTTTGTTTTGACTCTTTTGAGGTTCCTAAATACACAGCCTGGCTCTGCAGATTCCCTGGGACAGTTTCATTCATAGGTAGTGACAAGGACTGTGGTTTTGCCAGGGCTCATGGATCCAATCTTACAGTGATGCTGTGTGTTACATTAACCGACAGCTGCTTTCCGCAAGGGTTTTTTTTTTGTTTTTTTTTTTTTTTTTTTTTTTAGAAATACTCTTAGATAAGGGAGTAGAGAAATCTCTGGGTAGAGGAGCTTTCAGTCTTCAAAATAAGTAAACCATGCCAGGTTGTTTGAGAATTTATAACCACTTGTGAGCCTTCCTGGTACAATAAACCCTACTGTGTTGCTTCTGCCCTCTTTGAACAGCCAAAGCCTGGATTTTCTCTTCTAGATATATTTATGGTGAAAAAAAAAAAGGCCGAATTTCTTCTCTCACTTTCCTGGGTACTGAGAAATTGAAAATGTGTTTTTAGCCTGATTTTCTTGGATGCAATCACAGCAAATGTTTTGTCACCAAGATTGTGTCAGCTTCCATCATTTGTCATAGAAGGGTGCAGGATACTTCTGCTCCCCAGAGCCTCTGGGCAGTTTAGGCACCACGCTTCAGATGTGTGATGTTGCCCTCAGTGGTAGGAGCCAGAAAGTGGTCACTGTCTCAGTTGTTGAACTCATCCAATTGTGGGTGGTGTGAGCAAAGAGACAGCAGCAGGAGTAGATCCACCTCCCAGGTGGGAAGGAAAAGACTACTGAGCTTTGTCTGCTCTTTGCACATCCTTAGCTGTATGGAGCCACTCAGCTATGTTGTATGCACTGATTGGTGACGTGGAGAAGAGGATCCCTAACTCCTGCTAGTGAGCCCTGCCCTGAGGCCAGCAGGAGGTGATGCCTGGATACCCCCAAAATCTCCCATGCAGGTCTGGGGTGAGCTCAGGGGCTGGCTGGGCTTCAGGCACTTCATGATGGAGATGTGTGCTGGACAATACAGACCTAAATCACCAAAACATGAATTCAGGAGAGATCTGCTGGCTAAAAGAGGATATAGTGAGCAGGGAGGATGGAATGATATAGAACTGGTTGTTTGGAGAAATCTGATGGCACTGAGAATAGTTTACAAATAAGCTGAGCTATTGTGTAAGAAAGTAGTTCATGTTTATTAAAACTGGGGAAAAGCTTGACTAATACCAGAATTTAGAGAGGACACCATGGATGAAGGATATTTACACAGATAATCTGGAAATGATGAAATGACTGTGCTTAGTGTGTTGGCATTCTTTGGCAGGACAAGATACAGAGACACCAGGCAAATACAGAAAGAGAGGGTGTACATGCAATAAGATGGAGCCTGTGTATGAAATACCAACAGTATCAGAAACATCAAACCATTACAGTACTATTGAGAAATCCAAAATAATACACTGGGGATGGTGAGAGCCTGGTACAGTATATCTGACCTTGTAACCTCAGTGGAAAGGAAGAACAGAGCAAATGGTTTATTTGAAGCTAACAAGTTAGAGGGAGATCTCTTACCAGACACAGCCCATGTGATGATAGATTCCATAAAGTGCTTTATCAATTAAGCATCTCTAAAGCCATCACAACTGTTTCTTTAGAGACTGGAGCCACTGCTGGTGTCAGGTAAACACAGCAGAGTGTGTCAGCGTGCCCAGCAAGGGAAATGTTACCAGGCCAAGGAGGATGCTCTCCCATTCCTGGGTTCCCTCCCAGCAGCACAGAGTTTGGTATCACATGGCTTTTGCTTCCTAAATTAATCTAACTAATGTAGTCAGTCAGAAACACCCTGTTCCAATGTCACTAATGCTTTCAGAACTAGATGTCCTAATTAAAGAAATTAATTTCATTGACTAAGACAGTTTCTTGAGAGATACCTAAATGGACACTGGAATAGGTTGTACAATTTTGTAAAACAATTAGCAGAGAAAGGCATAAGAAAAGACTCATGTCGACTAGAGAAAAAGACTCTGTGTCTTCCAAATTTACAGACAATGAAAGCATAGTTATAAAGGATGAAGAGGATAGTGGGAGCAGAGAAAAGCTATTCCTAGTGATGAACCTATGGCCAGACCCAGAGCCTATGGGCAAACTGAGCAGACTTGTTTTGTCCAAAGCCAATATGTCCTGGCAAAATGAGTAAATGGGGGGATGCTCGGTTTTTCACTGTTCTGGAGCTACATCTTGTTTCTGGAAGGTAAAGCAGAACAAAGAAGAAAAGGTACTGATATGTATTAATGGGTGGTAGTGGAAGAGTTGTCCAGTCACTCCTGGGAATATTGACCTGGCTGAAGATGGGCTTCACAAAAAGATGCAGATGAAACCTACACTGGGGTCTCTGGAGCTGCAGCTAAAGCACCATTAAGCACTATGGTGCAAAGCAAAAGCCAGAGGAATGCTTTATATATTCTGCTGAGCTATTTTGGTTAGAATCAGCTGGGAATACCATCTTGACTTCGACAGAAACTGTGGCCACCTCAAACACAAAGCTACCAAAAATTAATGAAGGCATAAAGAATATTTAGGATAAGCAGAAGTCTCAGCACTAGAAAGAGCTCTCCTTAAGAAAACCTCAGGCACATTAACCAATCTCAGCTGACCTCATATAAAGAGGTAATGACTGAAGTGTGCATGCTGAAGTTACAGTTTTGTGAGTGATGTCTGGCCAAGGACTGCTTCTCAGGCTCCTGCTGCATATGTTTTATATCTGGTAGGGCATGGCTCTACCAGAAGACCCCATTCCAGAAAGGAGACTCCACCAAGGCATAACCTCCTTTTATCATGCCCAGTCTGCCTTGGACAGTGGCAGAGGCAGTAGATGTGGGTGCAGGAAATGTCTGTGAACTTTTGCTGGGAGAAATGGGCATGTCAGCAGAGAGGATGTCCCATGGGAATTCATCTGGTACTGACTGTCTGATTTGGACAGGCAAAAGATGTATGGGACTTGAGTCACACTAATTGAAAATATTCTCTGGGACACATGGGAATAAAGGCAAGCACCAGGCAAGATAAGCAAGAGAACATTAGATGCATCCAATAATTTCTGTAATGCACAAATTGCTTAAGGTATTATGTCTGAAACACTAAGGATGCAATGCATCTTTGTTATCTACTGTTTAGTAGCATTTATATTGACAAGGACAATATTTGTGTAGTGGGGCTTCAACAAAATCAGTTTAAGATGGAGAGACCAGAAGAAATGCAGAAACTTTTAGATCATTTCCCTAGCAGCATCACCTTTGTCTCACATAGCAAGAGCAGGTATCAAACAACAAATTATCCATACATAGCCATGACTTTTTTCATGCCACCATTCACCATCATTATGAGATTTACATATGCAAAAAACAGAAGAACTTGTGAAATGCCTGCTAGTAGAAGTGAGGGTGGAGGTGACCTGAGACACCAGATAAATTTGGTCATCCAAAAGACTTCACCACATCATAGACCATACTTGGAATGTGTTTCCAGACAGTTTATAGCTACCAAAGTACATATGTTATCATTCAGGCCCTTACTTCACCAGGTTAATCGTGTTGCAAAACTGTAAGTTGAATCTCTGGATATTTGTAATGAAATTTGTCCTCTCTCTGAACTCAAAAATAAATTCTCTGACATATTGCATTACAGCCTTCTTTGAGATAGATATCTGGTTGGTATAGAATACGGAATATTCAGGACATCATAAATTTATGGTAATGATAAACTGGATAATTTGATTTTCTTCTGCAGGTGTGTAATTCTGGTCATCTTGAGAAAATTTTCACAATAGTACTGAAGTTATAAATCAGGTTACAGACAACTGCTCTGTGACAACAGCAATGTTTAGGACAGTATCAGTTAGATTCACTCAAAATACATCTAATTAAAACAGTGGGAGGGATGGCTTCCAGGGATAATTAGATAGGCATCACACGACCCTAAATTTCTTAAGAAAGTTAATTCCAAAGCTGAGTTAGTAACGTGTTTTTTTTTTTTCCAAGAATGCTGCACTGTAAATAATCCAATGACTTATATTTTACCTGGACAGCCTGGCAGCTGAGCCTTGAGAGTAATGCTTGTGAATTAGTCTTTGTGCAACTACTTTATGAATTTTTTGTATTATTTGCATAAACTCACAAATTAAGGATATTTTTCTCTGATAATTTAATGCCACTCACACTAGTAGAAACATTACCAGAAGCATCACTTCTATTTACACAACACATGACAAAATTTCTGTCTGTATCACTAAAAGGGCATATGCAAAGGAAAAAAATATAGGAAGTGTTATGAACAGATCAGAGAAAAGGCCAACAGTCCCCTACCCCCAGTGTCTTAGATCTTGCTATTAGCCAGACCTTAACTATTTCAACATAACTTTTTAAAAAGCTACTGCAGTCTTAAGTATTTCTTTGGCTTTCATTAACTTCCAGCATACCCCAAATAACACAGCACTTTATTTCCATCATAAAGCACTCTAAAATCTGAGCTTATTTCTATCTTACAAAAACTGCCAGAGATGCTTTGAAGCATTCATTTTGTAGCCACGACTGACCCTTTTTTTTCAATGAGATCATAAGAAAAATCTCTAAGACCACTTCAAAAATGTCTTCAGACTGTTTAGATGCTCTTTGCTCCTGCAACACCCAGCCAAGAACAGTCTCACACCCTCAGTGTATGTCAGTAGCTTTATTTTGCATTAAGATTTTTTACCAGTCAATCAGACTGGTAAGTGAAAATGTGCTGCTTTGCATGCATGAACATAGACATGACTGTTAGCAAATCTGAGATCACTCTTGCCAATAGCCCCGTTAAATTGTTTTTATCAGTCTGGTTGACTGAAATGTCTGAGTATTTACAAAGGACTCAAGAGTATTAGGCTGAAAGTCTTTCTAATGTACTACCAAATTAGACATGGCTAAACAGTTGCATGGCAATTTTTCAGCTGCTTCCTCCAAAATAAAAAATAAAAAATTAGAGTGTGATGAAAAAAAATAAATCTTAACTATATAAATAAATTCAGAATCTTGAGGATTCTCCACTCCCTTTGCCTTCCTGCCTAAAAAGACTTTTGTTCTGAGAAAAGAGAAGCAACCTGCAAATCATGTGGAGCCTGTACTCATGTTAAATCTCCTCCTTCCTTTGGAGGCTAAGCTGCTTCCAGTGAACTTGTGCTTACTGTGGAAGAAGAGCATGAAGCTGAGCTGTGCCTGTGGCTTGCTGCTGTGCTGCCACAGTGGCTTGTCTGTACACCCATCCATCCCCTTAGTGTTGAAGACACACATCTGGTCCTGTGCACTGTGTTTGTCATTTATCTTCCCATAACAGGGTGGTTCCCAGAAGCAACAGAGGAAGAAGTTGAACCCGAATGGCAAAAACAAGTAAACAAGTGCATAAATTTACTAGGGAAAAAAAAAAAAAGACTTAAGAGCTTTTTAAATAGGAAAAGACAAAGGGTGGCTAAATAGCATGTGGCAAGTAGTCAGAACTGGAGGAATAGAGAAGCAGCTTGATGAACTGATTGGTCAAATGACATAAGAAAAGACATAGGAGTCAGGAATTCTTTGTGCTTATTCTCAGGGCTTGTCTACACAAGGCAGCTGGAAATTAAGAAAAGATCCAACAGAAAACTCAAAGAATTATTTGGTATTCACCTCAAAGATATAAATATATATCTAAATAAATATATACATATGAACCTCTTGTGGAATAAAAAAAAATCTATTTTTCCTTCAGGCTATGGTATAATCTGGGGGAAAAAAAACCTCATTTCATCCCAGGAAAACTGGCTTGCTCCTGTTCCCAGATAACCCCATTTGCACCCTCAGGTTCACAGAGATGAATCTGTTCTGCAGCTGGGGCAGCAGTGGCTGCTCACACCATAGGTAGCAGAGCTGCACATGGTTTCCATTACCTAAGATGCTGCTGCAATTAGTAGTGTAAATCAGAGCAGCTTTTAATCTCTATTTGTTATGAGCTTTTGCTTCTATTGAAGTTGCATCCTTCAGCCCTGACTGACTCTCAGATAGGAAACATCACTGCTTGGATCACAGCCTTTGTCTACAGACTGGGTGAGGGCTTGGGAGAAGGGGACTCCCCAGAAGCCTGGGTGACTTTGCTGTGACAATATTCGACCTTTAGTCCCAGGAGCACACTGGGCACTTAATTTATTGGCAGCTGGAGGACAGAGGAGGATCTTTTCTACTTTTGAGTATTACCTGGCCATGGGCCAGTTCCTCAGAACCTGGCAGGAGGGGCCCAGCCTCTGGCCAGTTTGAATCTTGCAGCTTTTCCTGACAGCAGCCACATCCTCAGCCCAGAGGGGTGAGGAACTGGAGAGGTCCCTGGAGCAGCGAGTGGCGGCCGTGCAGGAGGCTGCGTGCATCTGGGCAGCTCTTCTCCTGGGGAAGCATTGCACCACCCTGTTGGGAGCTTGCATCAGCTTGTAATTAGCTCACATGTACAATTTGACTCATCAATACTGCTGAGCTTGGGCTCTGGCATGGCAGGGTACTGTTCCTTCTCTTGGCAGAGACGGCTTGAGAAGCTCTTGAGCTATACAGCTCCTGCGGTGCAAGGATGGAAGATTTTCCCTGTGGTCTCTGGAGTTGGGAATTTTTCTCTGGCTGATGCCAGGGTGTTGGGGCTTGCTAATGGCCAGAGCAGGGTGCTCTGCCACCTACCCTCCTATTGATGTGGTGGGTGGGGGAAGACGTGTGTGGGAGTCGCCTGGTATTTGTGTGCTGCAGGTGGTGCTTTAGTTTGGGGCAGTGTTTGTTTCCTGGCTTGCACTTTTGTGTACACCAGATCTTCATGAAAGGGTGCAGAGCTCTCAAGCAAAAGAAACATAAACATACACATACAAGCTGAAAGAAATACAGACAGGCCTGAAGCCATGAGGGCTTTGCTCTGCTACTGCAGAAAGATGCATCTCCTGAGAGAGGAGACCTCCCCAGTCCCACTGTGGCCCTTAGCCCCTCAGGAGAGACTCCTGGCTTCCTGGCCCCCTCCATCCATGCCAGCAGCCTCTGCAACACACACCAGGCTTCCCAAACCCAGTCTGACAGTGACCACGGGGTCTGAATCCTGCAGACCTCATCTGAACTCAGCAGCACAAGTTTTCCCATTGTTTTTACCATTGTTTTAGCAAGACCTAAAGCCCCACAATCCTCTAGGTGACATCATCTCACATATGCTGCTCATTGAGATGGTTGCTAGCCAGAATATGATATAGATTGATTTAGATATGTTCTGGGTAAATACAAATTATCAGGCTTAACACAGGAGAGACTGGATGAGATTTTATGGCCTGATGTGTGCTGGAGGTGGGACCAGATGACTTAATGGTTCCTTCTGGCTTTAAAATCCACACATGCAGCAGAAAATGCTTACAATAAGCTTTTTACTTTCAGTTGTGCTGGGGCTGTGTGCGTCTTTGTTACAAGAGCTGTTGGGAGGCTCTGCCTGAAGGACATCTACCTCTAGGAACCATGTTTTGGACTCTGCTGACTTCAGAAGTTTACAGATTTTGATCTTTCTTTCTGTTTATTGATGCAAATATCTGCAATGACCATGATGTGCTCATCAAGTCTGGGGTTAGGGACAGCCTCATGCAACTCACTTGCCAGGTCATAACTGAGCTAATAGCTTTTTTTGCTAATTTGCAGCTGTAAAAAAAAACAAAACAAAACAAGAGAGAAAGAAAGAAAAAAACCTCAAAACTGTGAGATATGGTGAAACAGTAATCTGTTCAAGGAAGAGCCATAAGCAGAAAAACAATCTAAATTACTTAGATGATTTATTCATTGTGAATGATTCACTCAATTACTGGCTGCTTCTTCCACAGGCCATAGAGGCTTAATATATAAACTGATAGAGGGAGGGTGGGATCGATAGGGAGTGACCTCTCCCTCCTCTCCAGAGAAAACAGGTCACCTGTCCCTGCTACACTGCTCCCTGGGCACAGCTCAGCAGTCTGAGCACTCACGTTCAGCTAATGAAATTTGTTTGTTTTCAGGGCAAAATTTTTCTGAGGAGTGTTTCCTTTCTTTCCACTTCCATAGCAGTTTGGCTGACTCCCTTCCCCACCCCTGACAGCTCTCATTGTTCCCAGATGATGGCTCTTTGCCAGCCTGGGCAGAAAAACCCCAAACACAACAACAACAACAGCAAAAACAACAAAGATTTTGTAGTCTAAATGCAGTGTCTCTTACACAGCTGGTGCTGCAGAGGAAGGAAACTTCCTGGCACTCTCAGGAGAAACTCAGCCTGGGAAGGTTTGCCTGCTTCTCAAGTCAACCAGGATGGAGGTGACCTCTACCAGACCTGGGGGTGGCACAGGGTGACAGGAGCAGGGGGATGCTCTGCAGGCACTCTGGAGATCCCCGTGTGGCCATAGTGAGCTGCACCCCATGGCCATGGGATGTGGGTTTTCCTCCTTGCTCCACATCCTACACAAGCCCCAGGAACCATTCCCAGGAACCAGCCCAGGCACTGGGAAGCCCATCGGGAAGATCCGCTCCTGCCGGTGCAGGAGGGCAGAAAGCTGCCACACTGGGAAACATTTCTGAGGCCCCTTTTAGCTGCTAAAAAGCAATGATCTACTCTGTGGCGAGGTCTCTGCTGAATTTTCTTGCACACAGCACAACCCACTGTTTATCATGTGACTATTTATAAACTGCTGCTGCAGCTTGGTAAACACTTTTTGCTGCTTGCACAGATTGGAGCTGAACAGCTGGAAACTGCACTGTGAGCTGAGCCTACCCAGAAATTACACCCAGGAATCCTATGGATGGTATTTATTAGGGAGCTGGTGGTGAAGAGTTGCCAGCTCTGGCGACTGAATGCGTTGAAAACTTGGGAGCGTGGGGTTTATTTGCCAATTCACCTTTAATTAATTGCAGAGGACCAACAATTATGGGAAGAGGCTGCTGGCTGGACTGCCTGACTCACAGGGCAGCTGATGCCCTGATGGAGATGTTTGCTTCTGTGCCAGGCTCAGGGTGCCCTTCTCCTGCCAGAGCTCTTCTGTGGCCCACACGAGGTCAGGGACCTGTGTCCAGCTTTTAGCAGACAAGTTCAAAAACCTCCAAACAAACCACAAGGCATCAGGCAGCAGCCATTTTAGGCAAGGAGGTGGATGGATGGGGTTGGGGATGGCAGGCTCCTGACAGGGGTTATTCCATGCACCCCAGGGGGAGTTTTTTGATGTTGTATACTCCTGAAAGATTTATTTGTGAATAATCATCAGAATTTATGCTTCTGAGCAATATACTTGTAAAAGAAAAGAAAAACGTAATTGAAAGAACACAAAACTGGTTAGTGTGTACTTTAAGTGGCCAGGAAGAGTGAGATCTGATTTTGCAGATTTAAGGGCTTTTTCAGTCTGAAAAAAAGAATTTCAAAGATTATGCTTTGTAAAAAAAAAACCAAAAAAAGACAAAAAAAGAAAAAAAAAAAAAAAAAAAAAAAAAAAAAAAAAAAGAGGTAGGAATGAATAAAAGGAAAGAAATATTACAATTGTTTTATAGATCACCATAGCTTCCCAGGCAGAGTCTGGTATATACAATATACAGTCTCATAGGTTCTGGACAAAACAGAGGAACTCACTTTACATAAAGAGAGTGTGTTGGGGCAATACATAGGTCATGAAGCACAACTAAATTTGATGGCCACACCTCAGCTACCAGAGGGCATTTGTCATTATCAAACCATGGCTCAGGCTGTGTTTGGTTCAGGAGACCCAGGGCAGATGTACTAAATCTTGCTGCTGAAATTCAGGAGGAAGGAGTCATCTGTTACAAGGAGCTTGAATCACACTCAGCTTGAACGAGATCAGGACCCAAACCAATAGCTTGCCTCCTGTCTTTTGGGAAAATCGAAATCCAGAGCCATGCCTGGATGTTGTGGCCAACACCACATTCACACTTAAAAGATTTCTGCTAATCCTTCCAAAACCTACTCCAAAAATCTATCTATTAAAACATAATCACTTCCCACAAGTTCAGTTCAAACTGTAAAGAAAGAAACAAACCAAAGGCAGTAAACCCACAACACACATCAGGATTTTATTTTCTTCAGTTTAACCAAATTTTTATTATGTAGTTCAACAAAGCAGATGGTAGTTACCAGGTGCATGAGCCAAAATATTCCACATGGGCAGATCAGCACAGCTCACAGCCAGCTCTTGAAGTCCCCAAGCCCCTTTGTGCTCCCCATGCAGTGATCTGGCCTAGGTATGCACCATGGTTTTGTGGCTCCTCAGTCTTGAGGGGAAGAAGAAGAAGTAGGAAAAGGGCTGATACACATGATTTTTATCTCTATTCATTTTTTCCTTCCTTTTTTTTTTAAAGAACCATAATGTTTGAATAACTTGCACGGGCAGAATAGGAATATGAAGTTATAATACATGACAATGCAGCAAAATCCAGGACTATGTCAGTTACTGAGGTACCTTATAGTTTCATTGGGGAAGTATATAATTTAAGTAACAAATCATTTGGACAATGCAGATACATGGACAATATCTAGTGGATCAAGACACACCTTTGCAATGAACAGCACACAGAGTGATATGGGGAACAGGATGAAACTGAGGCAAATTTTCCTCTAATAATTGGTGACACAGTCTTGCCAAATGAGTGTCTCACTAGAAGACACTTGTTGGTGTAACTCACCTTCAGAGATCACTTCTGATGTTTGAAGTTACAAGGCACACTTGTTGTTGACTCTTTTCCTAGGAACAGTACTCTGAAGGAGTGGAAAAATCTGTCTCATCAGCCAAATGGAGTTGGGCAGCAGAAAGCTGAGCACCTGGGAGGAGAAACTGCTTGGGAAAGTCTGAGTCATGGCTGAAAAGCATCTCCAAATTATTGTGTTCAGTATGAGAAGAGCTGCCCAGTAGCATGAGCTAGGAAGCCTTCAGGAGATCAGAGCAACCTGGTTTTGAAAGGAAGAAATTAAGAAAAAAACCACATTTAGATTACATTTGACTATCTTTGGAACCAACTGCCCAGGGCAGTGGTGGAGTCCTCATCCCTGGGGGTATATAAAAGCTGTGTAGATGTGGGGCTGAGGGATGTGGTTTATTGGTGGACTTGGCAGTACTGATTTAATGATTGAACTCTATGATCTTAAAGGTCTTCTCCAACTAAAAGGATCCTAAGGTACTATGCAATGGCTTAAGAATTAAGACTTATTTGGAATTGCCTGCTGGGTGTGAAAAAAGAAATGGGATGGCTTGTCAGGTTGGATTTTTCTACTCACTTGCCCAAATCTAGATCCAGGGAAGGGTGATCAATTGCTCCCTCTCCCTGCAGGATCTGGACCTCTGGGCTTTGCTCCTGGAGGAGTACATGAACCTGAGGGCTGGGACAAGGCTGCTTCCACTGACCCCTTTCCACCTGGGTCTGTTTTGAGAAAGTAGTTCAACACCCCTGGATGGAGAAGGCTGAATGTGTGTCTTATGCAGACCCTTGTCTGTGGGTCTAGGTTAGTCTAAGATGGAGATTTCATCTTATTGATGAGGCTTATTTTTGTGTGGGATACCCAGCCAATGGTTAGCAAAGGGGTAAAAAAAAAATCCCCAAGTAGTGGGATATTAGGCTTGAGGATTTAATTTTTGGGGCAGATTATACTTTTCTTCCTCATTTGGCACTGCCAAGAAAGGATCAGTTGGTTCCCATAATTACTTTACCAATTTTGGCCTTCCATCTCCATTTACCTTGATATCTTTTTATTAAAAAATAGGCACTGTAATAACTTTTGTATCTTGGAGAGATACATATGAATTGTGAATTTCTGGGTTTAATATAGCACAATCATAGGAGTCGATCCATGCTTTCAGAACTTGCTATCCAGGTCTGTATGCAACATTCCAGTTATTTTGCCCTTTCAGTATCTACCTTTTTTTTTTTTTTTTTTTTTTTTTTTTTTTCCCCAGCTTGTGCAATATATTATTAAAAATTTGGAATGAAATTAATCTATTTTTCAGGCAATAAATTAAACAGAGATGACTCTGGAGAAAATGTTGCACATTATTTTAACCGCAAAATAAATCCCAATGAAGATGACATGTTTTCGTATTCAGGCATGTAGACCAGTCAGTGTGTCTAAAAATACACCCAATCTTTTAATTATATCTAGGCTTTGAGTAGTCATTTTTCTCGTGGTAATCAAAACGTTTCTACATGCAGAAAGAAAAGCTTGCACCTTTTAAAAAAAAGGTTTTTCTTTGAAAAATAGGTGAGCAGGTACACTGCATCCTTGGATAAACGATGGAAAATGAGCAGCAGGGGCTGGGGCAGAAGCAGACTGTGGGTGAGGGTTGGGGCTGAGCAGCTCTTTGCAAAGGGAGGACTCAGAGGTAAAGTTTCCCTTGTCTCCTCTGCATATGCATGTGATGGACCTGACTGCTGAATCAGTTTTTCCTTGCTTTCTTAGCATTTTTCACCAGGTAAATTATGTGGAAATTTTAGTAGCACTGTATACAGCATGTGTCCAAGCTCTCCTCTTGTAATAAATTAAAAATTCCTGTAAAACTTGTATCATTTTGTCATTTTCAAGAAAGGGCTCGAAGGTAAATGTTGATTTTAACACCATTGTTGTGATTATCCTGTAAGTTTTGTGGGTAGAATTGCAACATATCTGTCAATGAATACTTATGAGCTATTGATTAAAAAAAAATAGTTGCAGAGCTTGTGGTGCAAGATGTGCCTTGTGTAGACATCTTTATATTAAATGCATTCATACCATCTCAAAAGAGCATGCTGGACCTGTAAACTCTAACCCTCTAGCAAAAGTTGAATGTTGATTTAAAGGGGGCATCTTTCTATTACATTGTTTGAACAGATCTCCTCAGACAATGGTCATAACCTCCTTCTCTTTTCCTTCACACATAGGTTATGATATCTATACTCTTCTTAATGCACGTGACTTCACCTCTATGAGCTGTCTCTGGCTCTCACCTGATTTTATGCTTGAAGTCAAAGGGGATAAGATGCAGCCCGGAACAAAATGACAGCCTCGGATTTTTTGAGAACTACTTGCGGTGCTCAAACGTTTGAGACCGAGCAGGGAGATGGGATTTTTTTGGGTGGTGTTTTTTTTTTTCTTTTTCTTTCTTTTATTATTTTTTTTCTCTGATGCTCGGTGGCTGCAGCCCAGGCGGGTGGAGGGGCAGCAGGAAGGTCCCCGCTCGATGCCGGGGCTGCCCCGCGTTCCAGCTGAGCCCCGCGGAGGGAGCGGCCGGGGCCGGTGTGTCCCCGCGTCCGGGGCTGGAGGGATCTTTGTTTCTGGGGCTCGGGTGGCTGTTGCCTGATGCTCAAGGCTGCCACCCTGCCAGCCCGGGGTCGGATTCGCCTCCCCTGCTCAGGCACAGTCCCAGCTACACAACCTTGGGTCGCCCAGGTGCTGCCGAGGTGAATTACACCCCATACAAAACTGTCTGGGTAAAGAGGCAGATTTTTCCATGCAGAAATATAAGTGCAAGCTGACTATTTTTTTTTTTACCAGCACAGTTTGGAATCTTTTCTTTTAAAAATAGGTCCTGTGGCTTGCTAATGTAAATAAAGATTTTTTTTTTCACTCTAGATCTAAAAGCAGAATTTTTCTGAAGTACCTCGAAGCAGAAAAGCTTCATGTCAGATTTGCGTGTCAGATTTTTGTTTCTTTACTTTTATTTTTTTAAAATTTTATTGTCAATGCCCCTTTTCATCTGTAATTCCATATAACTCCAACATATTACAGAAAGGAGGCTGAAATCTGCATCTAAACTTAAAGATGACCCCACTAAAATAATTCATCAGAAAGTTCAGAAATTAAGTTGGTCACTGAATAGCTGTTCCAGCTTATGTAAAACAGCTGCTATCCACTCTATGGCCAGTAAAAAAACCCCAAACAACTCTCGAGAGTTAAAAAAACCCAGATTTTTTTATACCTAAACTGTATATATATAAAAAATTATAATCCTACCCTTCTAAAACATTGAAGGAACACATAAGCATGTTTTTACAGAAGGCATATTTGGACAAAAAAAAATGCCTCAGCAAGGAGGTAAAAAAGATCTCAGTCTGTACATCTTTGTGTGTATGGGAAAGGCACGTAGGATCTGGTTCCCAAGCCCAGCAATTCCCTCTCACTCACTGTGCATTTGGTGAACCTGCAAGGGAAGCAATAACAATCCTGTACTACAGAGATTTCAAATCCTCTTCTATCTAGGTTCTCGTGCTGTGCTCTCATCACTGGGGTTTTGCACCTAGGAAGGGCTAATAGGTACTAATTATGATTATAGCAGCAGCTATTTTTGCTATACTTAGTATAGTCCCATATGCTTAGGATTCTAGAAGACAAAGGGGACAAATTGAATGATTTTGGATGTGAAATTCATTTGCAGTGCTTTAATTCCTTAATCTAAGACTAAAGGGTGTATTGGATATGCTGGCCTAAGAGTGAATATGCATTGAGCCTCCCGGGGATTTTGTCTTATGTGAACTGGCCCCAAAACCTCAGAAAAGAGTAGAAACAAGATTTTTCTTTCATTTTTTTCTCTCTCTCGTATTTTTTTTTTTCCAGAAGAATTAAATATAATTTTGCAATCTACCCTGCCTACATGTGGTACTGAAGGGCATGCCTGAAGTTACTGCTCATTTGAAAAATGCAGACAGTAAATGGATAATCAAATTCTCCACTGAAATAATTCCACTGACTTCAATGAAGTTAGGACAGTGAGGATTCTGATCTTTAAAAAACTTGTTCAAAGCCTAGTGAAATTTCATGCTGAAACACATTCACAAACATCTAGCACGCCTTACAAATGTAAAACTCATTAATTTGATTAAAACGCTTATATATTCTGCTTTCAGTAGATACCTTTTCATATATTCTATAAAGAAATCAGAATAAATTCTTGAAAATTCTTTGGTGATTGTCCAAATGCATATAAATAAGAACATAACACTGCTTCAAGCATGAAAAGAAACAAGTTAAAAATCTAGAATTAGTATGAGTAATTCAGAATTAAGGCATAGTTCAAAAAATATTTTGCCAGGATAAAACTAAGCTGAACAAGATTCCAGACTTGTGCAGAGTTTCAATTTTTTTCTCTCTCTCTATTTTTTTTTTTCCTTTTTTTTTGCTGCAGGCTCAAGCAGAGTCTTATAATACCAATAAATGAAAAATATGCGTTGAGGGAATCAATATACGGATTGCATGATTTTTTTTTTTGAAGCCAGCTCATTTTGTGGTGGCAGATTAATTTGTGTTTTACTTAACATAAAATTGTCTGTAGCCTTAATTCATAAGTAAATTGCTCCTTTAACACTTTCGATTTTGTTTTTAAATAATTAACAGAGAAAAAAGAACTTCGAAACAGTTCAATTAATTTCACCACAATAGACTTTTGAGGGCTAAATGCAGCCGCTTGCTCCATTCAAGCAATAAAATTAGCAATAAACCCACAATGTGAGATGGGTTTTAGGATATATCTCAACCAAGGGACACGCCGTCCTCACTGCAGCAGGAAAGCTCTTACACTTTGAAAGGCTGCCTAAATCCCAGGAATATTTAAGTTTCCTCAAAAGCCTGTGTTGCTGAGCAATAATTTAAATTGCAAGTAGCTATTAAAAAAATAGCAAATGAAATGTGGATAATCCTCCCCTTAGGCATGAGTGGAACAGATTTTCAGTTTCCTTTTCTGAAACAGGTTTTGTTTTTTATTTACCTTCTCCTTGTGGCCCCCCCCCCTCCCCATAGCGTTCCTGTGGAATATATGCATCACAGCTACTTAAAAGTTTGACTGTAAGAGCACAAATGTCAACCAAAGGGCATTATTCAGCACGAAACATCTGTGCCAAGTTGTGAAATCATGGTAATACTATAAGGAATAAGCTGAGCAAAAATTCCTGTGTCTAACAATGTTACACAATTTTCTATGATAAATAGCCAGAACAAATGCTCGTCAGAATTACGTTTTTGTTCTATCTTATTCTGCAAAACTAATTTGTGAATGACCTCAAAGATAGATGATTTGTTAATTTGCAGATGTCTCTGTGCTTTCCTCTCTGTCTCTGGCTGTTTCAGGAGATTACACATTTACAAACTCTATGTGCATGTATAAAATATCTCTCTCTTAGGCATTTCTCAGTCACTCATCGTACCATGTTTAAGAGCTAAATGTATGTATTAGACACACACATGCCCACCCACAAATGCGAGATACATATACATATCCACTAGCTAGACATTCAATTAAATATGTATTGTAAAAGGCATAAGTGATTTCAAAGATTTGAAGACAACCATGATGACAGTATATATTACTGTTAAATGCACCAAGGCACATCTGCAAAACAGACTGAGGACTTATCTGTAAATCTTTTCTAGGAAGCTAAAGGTAAACATTAGTTGTTTGCCAGAACAGTGTGGAAAAAATATTTATGATTTTGAGAGAGAGGTAGTGAAACATTTGCTGAGGGAGTATTACATTTGCTTTTTATATGAATTCATCTCAAGTAATCAGGATTTAGTTAAATGGACTAATGCCACTGAACATTTCAGACTGTCATTTGGGGTGTGGAGACTGGCACTTGGAGAATACCTTTTAAGCACAATAGATTTATGAACTAATTTTTTTTTCCCTGAGGATTAAAAAAAAATAATTTTAATGCACAGCATCAGTGGCCTTGTTTAATAATTTTCTCACTGCTGCAGCTCACCTTTAGAAAGGATGGAGAGTTTAGACACATATGGTAAAAGTTTTAGCCCTGAGGGTTTTATCACAGAAATATTCCTTTTCAGTGCACTGTCCACCATAAAGGGTCTTAACCTTTCCTCACTAGACAGACAAGCAGAGAGGTACAAAAAAGAAACAAGCTATGTTTAGCAGAATTTTTACATACCATAATCTCTTTAGCATGGTCAGGCAAGGCTGGAATTTTCAAGATGATCTGTAGTGGCACAAATCCATTGCAGGACAGAGCTGATTTACAGCTTAGCACCATTCTCCACTCTTCACTGAGAGTAAGTTAAATGACCCAAGAATAACATTAATATGTACTATAACTAGATAGAATGGTGGTCTAAAGGGTGGTCTAAGGCATTGGCTTTCACCCAAGGAAACTCAAGCTCATATATTGCACAGAAATATTAATAAGGGTCAAGTATCATTACTATTTTAAGAGGTCGACAATGCAGTGAGTTATGGGTTATGATAGCAAAGCAAGGGCTCTTCTCCTGTCTTCTGTCAGCTCTCTGGTCTCCCCACTGCAACGTTTTGAACAAATCTTGGCTAAATTTGGACTTGTTATTCTGTTTCATAGCTAACCTGCTCTGAAAATACCTGCTGATCATTTTTTTTTTTCTCAGTTGAACAAATCCGATTAACCTCAGCTAAGTCCCATAACAAACTTTTTCTTTCTTTTTTCACTTTTCTTCTTTTCATTAGGGCACTGGCTTCAGAATAATAAAAGAAAATAAAAATACAAACAAAAAAAACCCAAACCAAAAAACCCAAACAACAGCTTGGGAGAAACTGAAGCCACAAGTTTCAAATTAAATTAGTAGGGGCACTAAAATATTTCCCAGTAACAAGAAAGATCTGACAAAGAAAGAAATAGAAAAGTAAGATGTTGAAATTATTTTAAGACAGATGCCTTTTTAAACTGTATTAAGAACACCTATCATGGAGCCTGACTCCAGCAGTTCCTCACACAGGAGGTATTTTATCTTCACAACATCTGGCACTGTCAAGGAGGTACAGTTGTAGACCTTACCAGATGCAGACACTCCATACATAAAAGTACACTAACAAATCATACCATTAATAGCAGCACAACACAAGTGTTTCTTATACATCCATGAAGAAAACTATTCCATGGCTATGGGAAGGCTTACAGAAAAAAAGCCACAACCCTCCCCAGCAATCCTTAACAGAATTTTCTTGCAATTCCTACAATAGAAAAATAACTCTGAGAGCTTTATTTTCAGCTTTTTTATAGGTGACTGACAAGAAAGCTTCTTTCTTCAGGGTGAAAAACTCCTTGTCCCATAAATCTGTGTGGTTGACATATCTAGGTAAATTTGTATCCTTGCTCAAAGGGATCACTGGTTTTATTCTCTATGGATTTTTCACTCACTGTATTGTGGAAAGTGAGTTGAGGCAGAAAAAAAAATTGCTTGATATCTGAAGGAAGGTTTACATTATTTTATATCATCCACACTGTTCTGTTGTCACTTGGCTTCTTTTATGAACTGTTTAAAAACATGATACTATACTACATAAACCTTTCCCATTTTTAACTATATAGTTTGTTCCATACCTTGAAGGTCCTGAGCTCGCTACTCCTCTCACATCTTTGTCTGTTAATGGGACATAACTATATTCATCCCAACACAAACGTGAAGGCTATTGGAAGATATATATTATATTTATATTAAGCACATGCTATGCTTCCAAATTAAAAAAATTATGTTTCTTATTAATTTTTAAAATTGTATTTATTTATTTTTTATTGTAATCGAGGTTGTATCTGTTATATTCTATCATAAATAAGCAGTTCTCGGTGTTTCAAGAAAGCCTCCCTTGAAGATAAATCTGAACATCAGTGGCATTAACGTAATTTCCAGAAAGCAAGGACTTAGTCTGCATATTTGTCACTTGGTCCTTCCCCTTCACGTTTCACCAGAAATAATCAATGTGCCGTAGGACTCGTCAGTGCTACGCACAGGGCTCAGAAGAGAGGCAGAATTTCTACTTCTGATTTGTTTCTCCTCTTGTGAACCAAGCCCCCACCCTTTTATTAAATGATTAAGTACAATAAAGAGGTCTCAGCTAAATACTCTTTTAAGATCAAAGGGCTGCTTGATGTTTTGTAAGATATTATCATAACAAAATGCACAGAGCAGCAGCAAGCCGCAGTCCCAAGGAATTCTTTCAGTGTATATAATACAACTCCTCTCAAAGCTGGAGTCATAACATGTTGTCAAGACAGTGTTTTCCATTTCTGCAACATGCTTTAAAATGTAATTTTCTCCAAAACTCGTGCTGCTTCTTGGAGTTGAAGTGATTTTAAGTGGGTGTGCTGTGTTATGACAGCAGTGACGGTGGTGGTGCGCGCCTGGCAGGGGGATTAGATATGGGTCAAATGTTTAACCATCTGGATTTACCATGAGCTAAACCTTATTTTTTTTTTTTTTTTTTTGATACCTCTGTTTAGACTAACTGGAAAGTGATTCCCCCTTCGTCCTTTTAAGAAAAAAGTTTCGGTGGTGCTGTGGCCGCGGAGCCGCACTTCTCCTACCACCCTGTGGCAATCTGGTGCCATGACAGACGGGCGGCTCCGCCGGGGCTTCCGCCAGCGAGCAGGAGCTGCTTGCAGGGCTGTTTTCCTTCTTGGGATTCAGTCTAGGAAGAATTAATTATTTGGGTTATTTGGTTTTGTCCTGATGCAAATAACAGACGGATCTTCGATAGAAGGTGTTACTACTGTAAAGCTATTTTTAGACGTAATTCGAACCGTGTTAAAATAACTTAAACGCTGCAAGAGAGAAACTCTGGTTTTGTACCTGAATTAATAACGTGCTATAGATGTAGAAGACCTTTAATAAAATAATGGGGTAGCGCATTAGACGTGTCAATTTGCTTTACTGAAAATATCAGGAGATGATGAGTACAAGAAGTTACCCTGATAAAAAAAAAAAAAAAAAAAAAGAGAAAGGTTAATACAATTAAAATTTTCTTACTGCATGCACATTTCACAAATTCTCTGAATTTTATATGTAGCAGATGGTGTTCAAACAAATCAAGAAGCTGAAGCTAAAAAAAACACACCAATGGAGAAACTCATATATTTCTTCAAACGATAAGATGAACTGCAGATGTTTGTTGAAGAGCACTGCTGACGCAGGAGACCTAAGAAGCAAAGGCTTACAAAGAGGAGTCCAGTTGTGTTTAGCACTGGCCAACCACACTAGCTGTCACTGCATGATTTATGAAGGCTGCTTGCTAGATTTTACATCGACACAGAAACTGTGATTAAAAAAATTCTGACTGGTTACCTGTGTTAATAGGGAACACGGGAAAATAAAAGCTACGGCGTACCTTGCACCTCCCTTGCAAGTTTAGTTTTTTCAGGACAGACAGAGATATTTAAGCAGCATAACTCACTTCCATTAATCTTTCAAAGTTTTGACCAACGTGCCTTCATGCTTCTGCTTTTTGCCCACATGGTTCTCGGTAGTGCTGCTAAAACACTGTGCTTATCTGACACCTGCAGTCAAATTAATCCCAAGTTAAGCCTGACAAAGTCGCTAAAAGGAAAACAGTTGTCTGTCTAAGAGCTTGGGAATCAGACACAAACCCAGCTGCTTGGGACCTGGTTAAAAATCATTACTGAACATTTAGAAATTAATTTCAAGATTATACTTGATAGTGTTCACAAAACCTACAATTAACTCTTGTGTTTTACTGGCGGAAAGTCGCACCCTTATGTGTCAGTGTTTCTTCTCAGAAAATCACATATTCTTAGAACGTGTTGCAACTTGGCTGTAAATATTTACCCTAGACAGCAGCTCAGTATACAAGCTTACAGCTCAAAAGAAAATATTTCATACCAAGTTTCAAATATATGGATTTTCCCATTTGCAAATGATTCAGGCAGCATTTCTCCTCCCTTAGAACTGCTAACTCAATCTATAAACATATAAATATACCATTTCAGAGGAGAAAGGATGCAAATTACACATCAGTAGAGTAGTCCTCAGGGAGTTTATTATGGTGTAATTGGACCAAACAAGGGCCAACTTCTGGCCTGATTTACAGTCTCAGCATGTCTATTGACACCAGTGGAGGTCTAAGGCAAGGAAGAATTTGGCTTTAAGGGGTTGGGAAGAGTTTTAAATTATTCCAACCTAGCCTCCCTGGGCTAACTTCTGCTCTGAAGAGGCACCATTATAAATAGAACTTTGTAAGCAACTTGACTTGCTGGCTTCAGATGGGTGTAACTCAGAGCAAGGCTTTGCCTCCTAAATGATGCTTACTCATAAATTCTGAATTTGGCTCCTCTAAATTCTTATAACCCTCTGCAGACATTGAGTAACATCATCGAGCACGTGTGGTTTTCTTATGTAATTCCTTGGGCTGGTTGCAAAGCAGAGCTCCAGGCTAGAGGCCAAGTCACAGAGAGAATGAGCAGCTTCAGAAATAACCATCATTCAGGTTTGTTTACTGCAACAAGATGAAGATGGAAACCTCTGAATAAAGGAAAACAAAGTAAGTAAAGAGGTTGTGTTAACGTAGTTTTATAAACCCTTCCAAAGTTTGCTCACATTTCCATGAGGTAAGGAAGAGGCTGTGGAGGCAGGTTAAAAAGCAGTGGGATCCTGCATTGCTTGGGCTCTTGTGTTTCTGTGTTGCCATCAGACTGGTTTGCCCATTTCCACGATGGAAAAGCTGGAAGAGCTGGAAAACACACCAAGAAATGGGAGACCAAGAACACTGCAGTTGTCAGAAAGCAAGAGCTTGGTGTAGCTGTGGCTGATAGCGGGGATGGCACCAGTGATGAGAGGGTATTCCCCTGCCCAGGTAACAGTGAGACAGTTTTGTGAGGTTTGCATGGGACTTTGGCACCATCAGTGACACTCAGCTACACCTCAAACTGGAAGTGACCCAGAGTCACTGCTTCACAAGCCAAAGCACATTTCAATGCACATGACCTTATCATTATATCATACATATATATCAGATCACTGCTCATGTGGTCCCAGCATGGATACTAGAGACTAAAGGGCAGTGGTGTCTTCATCTCAGGGTTGATATGAAGTAACAAGGGCATGAGATCTATCTTTATTTTAATTTAACGTGTTGATCACTGTCTCTGAATTTACAGTGAGCACTTTTCTCATTCATTCACATGACTTAATTGCCCAAGGTATTCCTCCAGACTTCCAGTAGCTGCTTACAGTTGATCTGTGGTTTTGTCTTTTTCACCAGATTTTCCATGGAAAAAAAACCTGACAGTTGAGTCTGAGTCAGATTTAAGTTCTGACAGTCACAGAGTTTATGAATGTACTTAATGACTCATTTTTCTGCAGTTGTTGAGCAGTGTGCCATCAGAAACAAGAGAGATTTACAATGTACTTATGATTATTGTGGGAAATATTTGCAAACATGTTTTAAAAACTCAAGGAGGGTGCCTGGATCTACCCTAGAGAGAGGCTATTTCTGTCAGTCCATTGCAACTACACAAAAGTGCAGCTCTAAACTTATGTTCTTTAGGTGTTCAGTGGCAGTAGTGGGAGCCATCAGGTGGTGGACTGGCTGGAGACAATTGAATCTGGTGAGCAATGGGACCATCCTACATTCTTTTTGATAAATTTGATATCCAGTGAAAAGCTAAAATTAATTAAAAAAATGCATCATACATCAAGATTGGAAGCTTGGATGTGTGTACTTACACTCTGCCTGCCTGGAGAGTTTCCTTTGCTTTAGTGTGTCCACCTGTGAGTATATTTTGTGCCTTGTCCTATAACTCTTCAGTTCAAAAGGTTGGGCTGTGGGTTTTTTGTTGTTGTTGTTGTTTTTTTTTGTTTGTTTTTGTTTTGTTTTGTTTCTGTTTGTGTAGGTTCTAAGAAAATGGGATACTGGTCCAGTTAGAAGAATAACCCTCAGCCCTCACTCTCCCAAGGCTGATGTTATTGCTAGGGGATACAGTAATACCAGAGAGGTACCAAAACTCATTATCAAGGAATTCAAAACCTGCAAAGGTGACTTAGATGCAGCTATGGCTTTGATTATCCTTTCCCCTCTCTTCCTTTCTTTGCTGGAGACTGTGATGCCAGACTGTTTTCCTGCCTCAGACAATGCGTATGCTTCATCTCCTTCAGTGGGACACACAGATGGCAGGATCTGGCTTTACAAGCACTTCCCATCCTTGGTAATATCATTCCTTGCCTGCATTTCAATTGTCATTAAAACTTTGATTAAGAAAAATCATAAATATAAATAAAGCATTGTGCTGTCCCAGGAAGCTGTGCTGGTGTATGTTTAGTCCCTGAAAGTGTTCACATAATAAACAGTGCTGTAAAACCATTGTTGGGAATGCCTGTGTTACTCTTGCTCTTGATGAATGCACCATTGAAATAAACTATCTCTCCTAGCATAAATGATCATTTGATTAAAGAAAACTTCCTAGTTAACATTTTGCAACAATGTAGTAAGTAACTTTCAATTAAATTTTTCTATATGTGGAGAAAATGTGTAATGAATAAATCAGTAAAGACTACATAATGGAAGCCTATTAGCAGGGTGAATATATTCTTGTAACTCAAATTTCTATACTTTAGTATTATCTCCTATCAGAAGAGAAGGCACAATTACCAATTTTATCTTATCTTAGACTTATTATTAAAGAGTAGTAAAGGAAACTTCATTCCAGAAGCTATAATGTGATTTTTGATTAATGGTGGGATTTTTATGTGACAAGAATATTTCTCCTAGGCAAAATATGCACATGTATCTTTGCCTGAACTGACTTGTTTCTGGCAGGCTTTTCACTGACAGGAAGTTTTGCTTCTCCATAAACATATGTATTTTTCTGTATGAATAGTAGATTAAGAGTAGAGGATCTAAAACAGTCTGAAACTGAATCTGTGCTACATGACAGAATTTAAGCTTTTACTTCACATTTTAATCTATTTAACAAGACTCACTAAATAACTAACACCTTCAACTTTCATCTTAACAAATGTCGAAGTTGAAAGGAGAAATGTTACAAATATCAGCAAATTTAATCATCACTTGAAGCGTTTTGAGTGGGTCTCAGACTTAGAGGTATGTGCACCAGTTACTGTTATAGGACACTATGTGAGTATAATGATGGGATAGCAGAGAGATTATTTAAAATATACTTTCCATCTTTAAAGTATTTTTTAAATGTCCCAAAGAACATCAAGGTTTTTTTGTCAACTGAGGAGCAAGATATTTTTAAAAAAGCAAGGTCTGAGAGTCCTAAATCAAGATCTCAGCATCAGTTGGAAGAACTGGATCAGATTTGCAGCTTGCTAAATATTAGGACATTAGCACTTGCTTGCCAAGCTGCAGTTGATTGTCACCTGTATGCAGGGGACAGCAAATTGTCCTAGCCTATGCTGACAGTGTGTGTACACCGTGGGAGAGCATTCAGTTAAATTATCTGCTGTAACTCTTCAGTCATGCACTGATGCTCTAAGGAGAGGAGAAGTTAGACCCATACCTGTAAGGCAAGACCTGGTTGTCTGTCAGTGCTGTGGGCAGCCCAAACCAGCCAGCAGCCCTTGGGATGTCTTCAGTCTGCTTCCCAGCAACTCTTGGCTCCTCTGCAGAGAGAGGAAACAGCTCTGGGTGAGGCAGAGATGGAGAGTCTGGCTCAGTTAAAATGTGCTCTGCACCTTGCTTTCCTTGCAAAGAGGGATTCTGCTGGCTCCTAGCCTTGGCACCATGCTTATTCTTCACTGAACGGGAAGGTGTTACTTGGATTTCAATAAGAGAACCAAAATGAATTGATTTTCGCCAGGCTTCCCCTCCAAACCCTCTCCCTTTTTGTTTTTTCTTTTTTTTTTAAACCAATTTCTGTGATTTTTTTTCCCTGCTATTGTACATACAGAACCAATTCTGTTTCTTTTTATTTCTTCCTTGGATATGCTTCTTCTTCCTAGATAATCCTTAATTCCAAATAGCATACAGTTTACTTTGATTTCTCTTTTGATACATTGTTTCCACACATGCATCTTCTCTCATACAAATACATATATACATATTTACACACTTATATAAATGCATTTGTGTCTGTGTTTCTGTGGCTGATACATAAATATACATTCATATACATTTTTATTCATGCATATGTACAGGTATTAAGATGGTAACTCCAAGATTGCTCATTTCTACTAAGCACTGCTGTTGTATAATAATAAATTGTTACTGACTAGAATATTCTTTGTTACCCACTTTTTTAGTCTCCATAGATAATTTAAAATTCATAGATCTTTGAAAATGCAGAGAGTCCTGATGTATGCTGCTGCTGCTAAGTACTCTGTACTGAATATAAGGTTTGGTTCCAATTCTGAGAAGTCAGGTGGATGTTTCTTCCGTGAAACAAGTGTTGGTGTCAGATGAGACCTACATGTAATACCTGGAAATCTTTCAGCTGTTCGTAACACAGGTCCTTGTACTGAGCACTTGAAAGGATAGGGACTTCATATAGTGTTTTGGTGGACCTGAGATTTATTTTCTTACTTGAAAATAAAGAACCAGAGTCATGTTCAGAGTCTTTGTTCTCTAAAGCCCTGCCTTCACAACCCAAATGGCTTTTGTCTACCAAGCTAAATGGTAAACAATTTCATTGCAGGTTGTACCAGAACTGGTTAAGAGAATGTGTCCAGCAGTTCTGAACATCCACAAACATTGCAAACAAAACTGACAGTGATTCTGTAGCTGCTCCTGCTGTGTTTCTCCAGAGTACCTGTAAATGCACCACAACATATGAAACACCTTTGTAAAGACTCTTCCAGCTTGAAGACCTGTTCCAGACACATAAAAACGCACTCCCTGATTCAGATGCACATGGGCTACCAGTGTATTTTCCAGGGCAACCAGAGGACTTACCAACTCTGAGAAGTGAAATCTGTGATGCAGGTCTCCAGCAATGCCTGTGAATGCAGTGCAGATCTTAATGCATGTCTTAAAAAAACCCAACAAAAACAACAAACCAAATCAAATAAAAAAACAGAGGAAAACATGGCCTTTCAATTAACCCCACATTAGTAGAAGAAAGATGATTGTATAATTTTAAATGCTTGTTGTTTTGCATAAAATGTAATGGCTGTGCAGAACCATTTCCAGCTTCCCCTGCCACTAATCTCTGTACAAATACAAACACAGTAGCAGGGCAGAGCTGCTGTAATTTATTCCTTTCCCTTCCACTGAAATATTTCACAGGCCCTTCATTTATTTGTAAATTTTTTTTTCTAAAACAGAAAGCCCCTTGAGATCTGGCATCTTGTTTTCAGGAGCACCTGCAGGAAAATGCAGGAAACAAGGCTGATGGCAGCCTCAAGAACAAAATGGCTAAAATGAAATGGAAGATGACATCCTGAGTTGTATACAGGGCTGCAAACAGATTAATCGAGATGCACTAATTTTCCCTTTAAAACTCATGGAGAGTTTCCATCACTCTGTGTTTGTTTCCTGCGTCCTTGTTGCTTTTCTCCTCGTTATGCCTTATGGTGAATTTTTCCCATCTCTTTATACCTCTGCCCCATCCCAGACTGCTGTCTCTGACATACTTAAAACCCAAGGGCATGAGGGTTGTAAGCAATACCCAGGCAGGATGGGTATCCCCTCAGTTACCTCCATAAACGACACAAGGGGCAGGCACAGATCACCTCTTCTTCTCTAAGGGTTGCAATGATTATGATCTTTTAATTAATGTTGCATTTAACGTAGTGTGGAACAAAGGTGTTTGTTTTGAGGTCGACAGAGCAGTCTCAAAACCAAACCTAAGTTAATAACAGAATTGTAGGTTTGGAGTTTGAGACGAAGAGACATCTATGCAGGGTCGAATTGTTCAAACTCCCTGCACAGGGGTTTGTAAACACAAAGGAAAAGGTTTAGACACAAATAACAAATGCTGCTGAGTTTCACTTGCTCACTCTTCCTTCCACCCTTGCACCAACCACAGCTCAAATTCCACTGGGACTTGTTGTTTGGCTCTTCCTTCAGTGTTGAATGTAATGCCCACAGACAGCATTCTCAGCAACATTTCATTACGGGTGAAAGTCGCTCGAGGGACTTGGGACTTTTCGCTGCTCTCTGGGCAAAGCCAGTGTCCAGTTCAAAAATATGAAAACGTTTTTAAGGAAGTCTAGAAAATAAACCAGCTGAAGTGGCCTGAAGTCCCATGGTTCAGTTCCTGTACCTGTTGCCAGGACCTTGCAACACCAGTGGAAGCAAAAGAAAAAAACTGCAACAACCAAATGTAATAACACAGACTTCAAAATACAGTGTGAAGGCAGGATGTGAAACCAGGACCATAAGGTCTCTGAACTATTACAAAGGGTGTGATCTTCCTCTAACTTACAACTGGTGTAGATCAATTTACAAATGATGTAGGACTGATATAGACCTGATGTGATGTAGATTAAACCCCTATTGAAATCAATGGAGTTAGACAGGTATAAAACTTGAGGCAAAGGAGTGGAGAATTAACCTGATTATCTGGGGGTTATGAAAATATAATTTATTTGTAGAATTGACATACTTTGTGGTTTCTGTTGCTTGACTCTCCAAATGTTCCTTACACTCCAAATGCACTTGAAAACATTAAAGATTTATTGCACAGCCCTCAGTTTGGGTAGGTAATTAATTGTGATGACTATTTTGGAGCTGCTTTTGTATGTTTTTGGAGGTAGAAGAAAGTTTGCTGCCAGGCAAGAAGGAATCTTTTTTTTCTTTCTTTTTAATTTGTGGCTATGTCACTGGCTGATGCATGAAGTTATAGGAATAGCTGCTGCTGCTTTTTTCATTGTGAAAATCCACCAAGCATTTCCTACTCCTGAGCTTTTTGTTATTTTTTTCTGTCTCCCAAGATTTTGGCATCTGTTGCTGTCAGATAATTTGTAGCATGGCCCACTTGACCCTTAGTTCATAGGTCATCAGAATCTATATGAAGGGGGTTATTCTCTGCTATTGTTGAGCAAGGGATTTACATCCTAACTCCTATTAATGCTTGTAAATCTCTCATGCATCAATGACGAAAGGAAGCCTAAATTACAATCATATTTGCTTATGAATACTACCAGAGCACTGACACAATCCAAACAGGCATGGAAGTGGAATATTTGAATATGAAGTTCTATGTGGAGTCTAACAGGAATCTGATCCTGCAGCCTTAAAGGAGGGCAATTTGTCAGATGTACCTGGAAATACATTATTAATAGTTTTGAGAAAAACTTAATAGTTAGAAGAGGTGTTTCATCCTTGTTGGAACCAAGTCATACACTGGAGAAGCTGCTGCCTGACCAGCATGTGCTAAGGGAGTGATTTGCACCAAATATTTGACTTTGTGAAATCAGGCAAGCAGCTGCTGAGAGTAACTCATCATCACAGGAAGTTAAGCAATTCACAATATAGATGAAATCTGTTTTATAAACACTACAGACAGCCACATTGCAGTCCACTTTCTATTTTTTATAATAATCATCAGTCTTGGTTGCAGGCATTTAAGTAAAACATGTATTTATTTATGATTATGGGTGTGCAAACCATCTCAGCCATCTAACCTGCAGCTGATCGACTCGTCCTTCCTCCTTACCTAGGTGGTACTGTCTGTCCAAAAGCTTCTCCAGTTTCCAGTTGCACTGGAAAGGTTAACTCCCAGTACTGATCTCAGTGCTCTGACACATCAAATTTACAATGAATACCCTGCCAGCTGCCAGATCCCAAACTATCTTTTTGTGATGTAGTAGACTCCCTGTTGCATGGGAAGAATTGAAGGAAATAAGTTTCTTCTTGAGTAGAAATTGGTACTGTTGCAAATGTGCTTTAAGACTCACAATGGAAGGCTGGGTTAATCCTACTCTGTTGTCTACTAATAAATGTAATTTTTCTCCTCTATGTAAGTAAATGGGCACATTTCACCTTGATTTACATGAAATCTGTTGTACTTGTATATTAAAGGTATCAAATGCTGCTGTAACAGTTATTTCTTCAAATGGGAGCAAATCTTAAGACAAGTTTTTTGTACACTGCCTTTATTCAGTTGTCCTTAAATCAAAACTCATGTTGTTTCCTTAGAGTCTTCATTGAGGAAGGAGTTCAAAATTTGGATGACAAATTGATTGTGAGTTATTTACTCACTCTAAATGCAGAAAAGTTGTTGGTAACTAGAATAAAATGATATCAGCACATAACAAGCCAGAATTCAACCTCAAGCCTAAATCTTTTTACTAATTCTGCAGATAATTGTATACATTTGTATTTCATTTTTTCACCTGTCAAAACCAATGACAAGGCAATCAGCTAACCTGCAATTAAAATCAGTGTACACTTACACATTCAGCTATTTCCATGATAAAATTAAGATATCTAATGACCACACAAATCAGAAGAGAAGTCACAATTTTATCTCTGGTTTTATCTTGTCAGGATTATTTACTGCTTTTTTCGTTCTGGGAGAGCACACCTGCACATACTCTGCATTTCCCTGGATGGAATATAAAGGACATTCTCCTCAGGTTACTAAATTGAGACACTAAGGACATGAACAAGAAGTCTTGACTCACCCAAGTAGTCCCTTTGCCTCACATGAGTTAGGGTTGCCAGAACAGCCTGTTGTATATCACAGCATTCATTGCTACAGAGGTTGCAAGTTCAAGAATAGAACAAATGTGAATAAGCCTTACTTCCCAGAAGCAGAAGTCTATGATTTTAAAAAATCCTTCACAACAGTTTTCTCTTATGCCTTAAAAAATGTTTTTTTTCTTGTGACTGAAAAAGATGAGCTATTATGTAAAAAATTATTATTTAGAATTACTGTTTACTGATGAAAGATCTTTTTTTTTTTCTTTCTTAGGGATTCATGGATATTTGATGAGAAATATTTTGATACCTTTCCCCTTAGATTAAGATCTGTCTGTTTCAGTTTAGTTGTTCACAATCTGGATATTTCAAGGAACAAAATGGATGCACTTCTAATGTGAGTAGCAGTGAGTGGGCCCACTCTGGACATCTTGTCTGATTCCTGACAAATCATGAGTACATATAGAATTATGTTTCCTGTATAGGGAAGTATATACACATACGTAATACATCCTGTATCATGTACCAAATGATTAAGCCAGTGATCACAAAGAAACAAATAAGGGATTTAAAAGGAAAACATAAAAATCAACTGCTGTAGAAGATGTGTAGATGGTTTTATGACTCTGTCCATTTTATGGCTACCATGCTCCATTGTTTAATCCCCGGTTTAAATATCATGCTAAATCACTCTTTTGTTTGAAATAATAGAAAAACAAAGAAATGTAACTTAAGCACAATTCAATTAGATGCAAGGGAATTGAGCACCTCAATTCTTAATGAAATTAATGATCTTTTATAATCACAAATGGCCAGACCTTAATTTTACTTGCTATTTAAAAGATGACACCTAGTGTAAAGTCATGTCCCATAAACCATTAAGTGTCTCTGGGATTTAGAAAAGACTGTCCCTTCCTGGATTAGTAGGAAAGTGTCTTGACACACCTTTAATACTTCCAATATCAAGACAGCTCAATTATGACTACAAGATTTTGATTAAAAGGTAAGTGGAGCATCCCAAAGATAAATGAGATCAAGCAAAGGGCATTCATTAGCATGGATGCAATATAGCATCTGCCTAAAAGTCTTATCAACCGCCATTGCCATCCATGGTTGCTTTGAATTTTTACAAATTTGTTTATACATAAATCTAAGGTAACAAAGGAGTGATTTTTCATGTTAAACTTAGATAAATATTAAGGAAGATTTTCCTACCATCTAAGCAAAACCTACATGTTTCCCTGCAAACCTTTATTCTGTGTTAACCACCTGAAGAATAACTTATTTTATTCCTTTTTTTCCCCAGATATCTGACATTAATTTTATGGCTATTATCTAGATCATTTAGGGGCTTATCAGAAAGAGTTTGAAATAGTATAATGCATTAGTCCATTCTAGGTGCCTTCAGCACAGAAATCTCTTTAGCAACAACCATCGGAGTTAGCACTGGCTTTGGAAAAAAGAATCTCCAAATAATTATGAAAAATAACCTTCCACCCTCTGACTACAACCTGAGAAAGCTACTAAGATGTGAAAATCACCCCAAAATTTTAGTTACTGAGATGGGGAGGTCAGGGATTCTTGTGCAATGTAAGACTGAACAAAAGGAAGATGCCAAATATCCTGGGACTCTGGTTTGACCCAAATTACTACAGACTGGCCCATGGCATTTTCTTCCAAACTTGTATGAAAGATGTAAAATGAAAAAGTGAATGAAGCAATATTACAAATGGCAATGTGTCAGAGGCTGAACAATAGCAATATTCTGGCAAAAATTTTACCTTATTTTGTGAATCGTGCAAGCTTATTAAACTTAATAATAATGACTATTTCTTCATAAACTCGCATTATACCTTTCTTACAAGTAATTCTTGGAAGTAATTTCCCAAAACTCCTAGAACAGAAAAAACTATATATACTGAGAAACATTTTTCTTTCCATGTGACCCTCACATTATAACCAGATGGCATATTACTGCTGTTTTTCCTTTTAAAGGGCTGGGAAGATGCAGCCCATACTGACTTAATCTGAGGCTGATGAAGTGGTTTGTATTTGAGACAACAAGATTATATTATCGCAGTACAGCAGTTTAAAGTCTTTCTGACAGTGCCCTGGGTTACCTGGTATTAAACTATGAATCATCTCTGCATGCAAACTGTGGGCCAGATTCTCCCCTGGAAGAAAGTGATACAATTCCATTGATGTCCCTGGAGTTGCCTTTGCCAGCACCAGCTGAGGATCTGGCCCTTACTACACAATAAGCTATTGGTGTGTCAGTCTTTAGAGTAATTCACCAGCTTGATCTACCTCACCAGCCCTGGTTAGCCATGCCCTGGGGGTAGCTGTGATAGTCTCCATCCAATCTGTACTTCTGGAATGGAATTGTTTGGAAATAATGATTTCAGCTGCACACCTTGCATTTGGGAAGTTTGCCAAGAGGCTTCTTGCTCTGTTTTGAAATAGAGACCCACATCTCTACTGAGATTTTGGCTCTATTCCCCACTGCTGAATTTTCAGTAAGTTATTAGGTGCATCATTACCCTCTTTGATTTCTTGGCTGTTCTGACTACCAGCCTAGTGCTTTTACACTGAAATGGCCAAGATACTTTCCTCAGACTTTCCCATGAGTGCCTGATTCAAATCCCAAAGATCTCCACTCGAAGTTTCCCAGAAAACTTACTCAAAATACCAGGAGAAAATAAAGGAAGATATCTGAAGTTTTTGATCATGAAGTCTTTTATACCCCTGGTTGAGAAGCTGAAGTGGAGAGCTTGAGAACAACTCAGTGCTGAGACACTCATCCCTGCAATGTCTTCTGCAGGTTTGCCCTCTGTGTCTGAATCTGAAGCAAGAAAATCTCTTGGCCAGGATCTAGGTATGGACTGGTTTAGTTTGGCTTTGGTTTGGAGCAAAGTGCTTGCTGCTGTTAATGAGCAACAGACTTCACAGGAACCTTTCTACAGATTCCTCAGGTTTGTGTTTCTAAAGTAAAGGGAAAACTTTGTAGATGAGAAATAACTCTTTGTGGGTGTCTCAGTTTATTATGGGTCTCTTTGCTTCTTCAATAATATCCCAGAGTGGGATATCACATTGGTTTATATTTCTACAGTCTCTGTGTTCAGTGTAATAGAGTGGTCAAAAGTTAGGATCAAAAAAGGATCAAAAGTAAGAGAAAACATGAGCACACAGAGAGCTTTCTTTGAATAATGTACACAGTTCCTCCTTTGGGTTCAAGCAGATAGCTAAAAAAAGTGAGTTTTTTCTAGAGAGAAGGAAAAACTGAATGCACCATCTTCCATTTAAATTTGCATATTTTTGAAGATTGATAAAGTCTAATTTTTCTGAACACAAATAAAACAGTAGGAGATATTCCCTTAGCCCACACCTTGAGCCCACATCTTGAGCTATGGCAAATAATCTCACACCCTGTGAGACTGCTTGACTCTGTGCTTGACTTCTGCTCCATCTCTGTGCATCTTCTGCTTCCTTCTCCTGACCCTACAAAACCTTTGTGTCTACATAATTCCCACTCTGAATGGCCAGGCCCTTTGCTTTATGGGTGATGACATGTTTCTTTGGTTTAATTTGGAGCCTGCTAGAGTTTCATAAGTGACTGTAACTCCTTCTTTATGGCTATCTGAAATGAAGGACAGCTGTTACACCTCAGGCTTCAATAATATTTTGTCTGGCCAACAATAACTTCTACATCACCTCATTGAGTCAGTGCTGCTCTTAAACACTCTCTCTGTTGGCTTGTTCTCTGGACACTAACATGCTTCTGAGTCTGCTGTTTTCCTCTTCTCCAGATGCTCTGGCATTTTCCTCATCTCATACAGATACAAAAGTGCTCGTGAACAATGTCAGTGAAATCCCCTCCAGAGCTTTCCTTTCCTTTGGGCTGTAAAACTTGACTGTGTTTGGGATGCAGATTGCTGTTGTTTCAGCTGTTTGGTTCTATAAAGGAGCTTTGCTGCTACTTATATTAACTATTTTAAGTACAGGAAAATTATTACTACCAGAAACTTGTATTTGTTTCAATGTTTCTACCCAAACAGCATAAAACCTTCATTTTGCTGGGTCCTCAGCAAGAGGTTTCTGCAGCCTGCCCTATGTGTCACCCAATGCTTTTTCTGAAGTTATTCTTAACTTTAACAGTCTTCAGTAGAGAATCCCTGAAGCAAAAGTAGCACCTTTTGGTCTGGTGGGGGGGCACAGGAATGGGGGTGCCTTAAGTGCATGAGCAGAGACAGAGGCTGTGTGTAACCAACATTTGTTGGTTATTATTGTCAGCCTGTTCTGGCCACATTTCTCCAGTTAGTCCTGATGCTCAGTGTGTCCTTGGCTATGTAAGGCTTCATAAAACCAAAGTGTGTACCTGCCTAGAGCTTGTAGGGAAATTCCAGATTGATAAATGCAGCTGCTTGCCAGCAAATGCAGCTCTGAAAGTGAAGCCAGGGAAAACAATTCTTCAGGTGTCCTTATGGTTTTAGCTTTTCATTACCAAAGACTCAGGTCCAGTAAGTCACCTAGGAATCCTCCCTTTGACCTCTGATCTAGATCAGATCATAATAGAGATTTTAAAAGATTTTTCAGTAAAATATGAGAAACAGCTTTGATTCAGCCCTGAGAAATGAGACACTCGACACTAAGAAATTTAATATTAATCTTGTCATATATTGGTTTGCCTTACTGATCTTTGAGCTGTTCATACAAAAAGCGCCTGATCAAGTTACTGCTGAAGTCTCTTAAATGCTCAGCAGGATGATTGTGCAGTGAAATATACAGAAGAGTTCCTTCAGAGCAGGTAATGAACTTTTTCCCCCCAAAATTTTGATGCAATGTTCATAGTTAAAATGGCAGAATGCAGCAAATATGTTCATACACATACTGTAATGTGTACTGTGTACTTATAAAAACATTTGGCTTAGAAACCTCCAATTTTAAAACTCAGAATATTAAAATTAAAAGTTACACATTATCTCTGAGGAAAATATCCCAAATATAAATGGAATTTTGTTATCTATATTTATTCATCATCGTGTGATATATCATCAAAGCTTCAGGTTAGTTAAACAATAATACTTCAGACTTCTATAAAACCTAGCAAGCTTCATCAGGATTTTTTTCAAGCTCTTCACAGGCGTAAATTAAGAAAATTTATGTGTGAGAAACACTGTGTTCTTGATACTGCTTAAACCTATTTAATATTAGCTCAAAATCCAAGGTCAAACAGCAACTAACAGGACAGTCTTGTCAGTACTGAGTGGATGGATGTTTTCCACCTGACCATATTGTCACTTGTAGGAAATAACTTGGGATTGGTTTGAGAAAAGCCCAGCTGCAGTAGCTGTTGTTGCCATCATGAAAAGGCTGTACCAACTTCAACAAATAGTTTTAAGAACAGATAAACCCAGACTGAAGGAAGAATCCCAAACTTGTGAAGGTGCTGTTGATGGGCAATTTCATCAAATCTGTTTTCTCTTTATTTGGGTTATATACTCAGTTTCATAAAACCTTATCATAAAGATCCCAATCTGTGAAGAATGAAATTAAACAGTTCTTTATTATGTCTGCTGCTCCATTAAAACAAATTACATCTTCCCCTTCCCCTATTATTTCAGGAGTGCAAGCACTTTGAAATATATTGGCATAATTTCTTTGGAATCCAAGGTTTATTCTGTAGTTGCTGTTGTGCAAATAAGACATTCCAGGAGCAATCAGCTTTTTTTCTCTACGGCCCATCACCACAACATATAAGCAATGTATAGTTTACATATTTTGTAATGTACAAACTTTTCAACAAATTTATTTGCACCATTTTGCCACAGGCAAATGTCAGACTCCACCCAGTTTATCCATCCTCAGTGTGATCTGTGACTTCCTAATTCATTAGCAATGGTGGTTCATTACAATGACAACTTTGAAAAACAGATTACTTAGAAGTTATGATGAGGTAATTCTGCTTCTTGGAGTCTCTGTAATGAATCACTACTTTCCCTCCCTCCCTTGACCTAATTTCAAAATCTTATACCTGGGTAAAATATTGTGATGAGAATTGTGTCTAATTATCTTCTAAATTTTTTCTTTTAATTGCTAGAAGGATGCCCATTCTTGAATGAGGGGTATATTCATGATGTAGAAGTGTTAGAGAGTCCTTGAAATCTAGATTAATTATTAGTTGTGTGGACTTCTGAGAGTTTTTGATGTATTCATTTGCATTCACAAAGATGGCTTTTTAATTAAAGAGAGTTTTTGAACTTATACAAATCAGCTTTTTGCCAATGTCCCCAGAAACTTGGAAAGTGTTAAAAGAATCAAAGTTTTCCTGAACCAGTACCTCCCCTTACAAACACTGAATAACCAGTAATATTTGAAATACCAGACCTCATGCGAGCAGCTCTAGCTGATCTCTAACATAAAGTGGAATTATTAAAGCTTGCTTTTGTTAACTAGAAATGCCTTGCTTTCAAATACCATAGAAATGCTTCTGTAGAAAAGAAGAATATGAGAATATCTGACTTTCATTTAGGCTGCCATTATGGCATATGTTTCTACCCTAACGTGCACGCTTGTTTTTTCCTCTTTATAAAGTAAAACCTCTTTTCCAAGGACTCCAATTTTAAATGTTTCCTCATTGTAACTTCTATGATCCCTTGTTGTCACCTGAGACTTCTGTTTTTTCTTTCTTTCTTTTTCTTTCTTTGAGATCAAGAGAACAACCAAAAGCTCTCAGTCTCCGGGTCTGCTTCACAGATTTATAAATGTTACCATATTTTCTGTATTATAACCATTCACTACTTAATGCAGCCTAACATCTAATTTACAATTTTGACTGCTGTTACATATTGAATTCGAGCAGCTGTCTTTACTGAGCTGTCTACAGTGATGCCTAAGTCATTTCCCTCAGAAGTTCACAGCAAATTCAGATCATGTAAGAGTGGATATGTAGTTTAATTCCTACCTTCTAAAGTAGATTATTTTGTAAATAAGTGGAATTTTGTCTGACAGAATACAGTTAAAATTCTTCAATTTGTGAGGTCTACCCAGAGCTGTTCATACACCTCACACCCCCAGCCTTCCTCCACAACTGTGCTTATATTTCAGTGAGTGAGCCTGGGACCTCTAAACCTTCTCCATAGCTCCTGTCTTTTCTGCCATCCCCACTTACCCACAAAACTGTAATTCAGGCTTATAGGTGTCTTTAATTGGGTTTTGTGAAGAACTTTGTCAAAAATCTCTTTAAGCATGTATAGAAGAGATCCATTAGTCTTCCCACATCTCCTCATTTACGTCTTTGCAAAGACCTTAGCTGGAGGACAGCAAACAAATAATTCAAAAGTGATACCTCTACATTCTCATATGAGGATTAAAACTCACTTCTTTGCATTTATTTCCTCCTCTGCTGTTCTTGAAGATAAAATGGTTCAGGATGATCATCATTGTCTTAGAAGCTTTTCTGGTATGTTTAAACTGGCTATTATAACTAGATATCTGGCAAGGTACTACCTTCACTCAGAGCACCTCTACTTTATGTTTCATTCCAGAAGACATTTACATAATTTCTTAGAGAACTAATGTTTGATGTTCATTTTCTCACAGCCAACTAAATATTTGACTGGATCAAGAAGATTTTCTGTTTGTATTGTTAATGTTCTCTGCTTTCAGGTATTTTGCCTCTGATGATCTTTAAACTTCATGATATATACAGATACATGGCAATGTAGATATTAATCTTTCAGTTCCATCAGAAAATTTCCTCAAGTGTTACCTTTGTGTTCATCCCTCTTCCATACTTATTGATATTTTCATTTTTGAAAGTGATTGTCTCTTCCGACAGACTCAAATGATTTATTTCAGATTCTGCTGACTTATTTTTTCAATTTTCTTGCAGTTCTCAGAGGTGGCACCACATACTCCCACCTTCCAGGATCCTTTCCTTCTTGGTCTTACTTGAAATAAGTTTAATTTTCAAATTAAAAAACCCATATTTTCTTTAGCTTGAATAGATTTTTGCAACATGGATTTTGGCTGTTTCTTCCCTGGTAGCTTTCCTGCTCTGTAATTTTACTTGGCAGTGAAATGTGAACACTATCCATGGTTCTGTCAGCTTTTCTTTAGACATATTCTGCATTGATTCCCTTTTCTAAACCTTCCCTTTAGTGCATTTCTATGAAAAGAAACATTTCAATTTTTTTTCTTTCCTTTTACATAAATACAGGGATAACCTGCACAAAAGGCAAGCAATGTTTATTCATACTACAATCACAGTGCTATTTAGGGTCTCACTTCATCAGCCAACCCGTGTCCCCCAGCAGAGGAGTTCTGAGAAGCATCCCCACATGCCACCAAGTTATTACTTTTCCTGGACATCTTCTAAGGCAGAGCTCAACCACCCTAAGCTGGGACACCCAAAGGCATTGTTACTTTAGCAACCTTTGTGTCACCCACCTCCCAGTGACTCCCAGTGACTCCCAGTGACTCCCAGCATCAGGGGAAGAGATGCTATTGCAGTTTCTTCTGCTGTTCTCTGGTGTGCTATGGAATGGGAAATTTACCTGTGAGGTTTCTACAACACGTTCTACATGAAGGGGACCTTAAGACCTCCTGAAATCCTCTGTGAAAAACACGTGTGAATATTTAAGAGCTGCATAGTCAGGGCTCAGGAGATGAAAACTGGAGATTCAAATGCAATTTATCTGCTTTGGAGAAGCAGCTTGAGCCTGGATTTCTGACAGATACTGAATGCTGCACTCAACAGAATCTCATGGAGGCCTTAATAGAGCTGTCCCTGATTCTCTCTAATGGAATAAAAGTAAAGATTCATTGGAGTAAAATGTAAGCAAGTTATTGATCATTGGTATCTTCACTAATTTTTTTTCCTTTTCTCTCACTTTCTGGTAAAGTCTTTATTCAAATTGATATTTTTCCATGAAACACTTTGCTTTCTCCAAAAGAGACTCAAGTGGGAATATAAAACAGTCTAAAAATTCCCCTGAACATACAATTCCAACCAGCCATCTTCTTTTAACCTTCATTAATAAATATCTGCACTTATCTTCAGAAGACATTTTGCTTTCCCATCGGACTGCAGACATTTATCCATTCCCAATTTTAAATATAGATTTTACTCATATGATTAGACCCACAGTTGGTACTGAACCAAATTACTTGATCTATCACTTTTATTGTGTATAGACTTCATCTGGTTTTAACATTTCCCCAAATCTTGGGTTTAAATAAATCTTCCCCACATATTCATGCTCTTCCTTGAAGGCAGTCTGTTTTCATGTTGCTTAAAATGTAAACCATCCGTGCAATGTAAATGTAAACCTCCAGGCAATTCATTTTCTAATTTGTTTTCTCCCTCCTTGGAAACTCAAGAACATGTACTTCATTTACATCTATTATTACTATATTATAGATATTGTTATTATTATCAACATTATTATTATTATTTACTCTGGGGGTGATATACACCCTCAGGCAGACACATTGTAAATTGAAACCAGATGTCCAACGAGTTGATGCCACATAGAGTTCCAAGCAGGACTGAAATCTTTTCCTAAAATTCACAGCACTGCAGATTAACTGACAGGAGTCTGTGTGACAAACAGGGAACAGACCATGGCAAGCCTGAGATAACGCCACATATCACCTTCTGATTAGAGAAAAAACCCAAAAAACAACTTTTCACAGTTTAAGTTTGCTCTTCAAACATAAAGTGAAAATATAGTAAAGCAAGCAGGGAAGGTAAGAGGCTACAGTAACATTAGAAAACAGGGAAGGTACATTCGGAAGCCATTAACAACCCAATACTACTAACTAAAGCTGCTTTAAGATAGTCCCTCCAGGGAGGATACTTCAAAGATACTCAAATAAAAAAGGCAATTTATTGGCTAAGCGATCTTCTTAGAGGCCCCAAATTTCCTACCCAGCCCATTTGTTTTTCATTCCTCTTAAATTTTAAAGTCACCTTTGCAATTGCTCAAGTTCTTTAAGGAATCTTTTTTAGAAATTAAACTAATTGGCCTATTTTTACTCCCCTTTCTTTGCCCTTAAAGACGACGAAGCTTGGTGCCTAAAAATAAGTCAGAGTGAGCTGAAGTCTGTGATCTCCAGATGGCTATCAGCAAGAGAGTTTGTTTTACACCCTGTGCTTTGTGCACAGTTACCTGAGCTCTCCTGCACCAGAAAGTTTAACCATTGCAGTGTAGCTGAGAACACTCACACCAGAATGTAGGGCACAAAGCCCTCACTACGGCTATTTCCTACTGAGACTCAGAGGTCTGAATGCTCCCATTAGCCCCCGTTACTTTGATTTGGTTCAAATCCACTGTGCAATATGAAATGTTGCAGCAATTTGTAGAAGAACTGAGCAAATTCTCCCACAAAGCTCTCGTTGTGAGCCAGGGACTAAACCCGGCATTTAACACCTATTATTATTATTATTTTTTATTATCCATTAAAAATAAAAATACTGAAAGTGCAGAATTTGGAAAGACAGACCTATAATCGTGAAGACAGAGACAATATCCCAACAATCTATTGGTGCATACCTTTTTAAATGAGGTTTTAATTTTCTACAGCATTTTCAAAAACATCATGGCCAGTACTTTGCCATCAAAGGAATATGACAAATTGTTTTGCATGAGGCTATGGGGATGTCCAATGCCCCTTGCATGGACACACAGAGATGCCCAGAGCCAGCCAGTACAGCTGCAGCCCTTGGCCAAACCAGCAAGTCCTGTCCCTCTGCACGGGTAGGGAGCCTGTGCTTATGGGACTGAGTTGATTTTCTGTCTTCCCTACATGGCCTTGCAGATGGAGAAGCCAAAAATCATGATCTGCAAGACCTTCAGCTGGCAAGGAGGTGGGAAGCTATGTCCAGTAAAGAAATTGTGTGCTTAATATTAAATATGTGGATTTCACTAAATCTGTGTGTCTTAAAGGGGGTCATTTTTATGAGAGCACAGAGCATGTTTAGAAGCTGAAAGGTCTCAGCATAAACTTGGACTTCTGTTCTTCATGGGACTGCTCATTTGTCCATACTGCTTAGAACAGAAAATGGAGAAATGTAACTGAATCATTTAAAATTACTATTTAACACTGTAAATCTGCCAAAACATACAAACAGGGTAAGCTTTAATCACATACACTATTCCAAGTTGAGAATACATTCAAATGTCTGAAAGGTTTAAATCAGGACACCAGGGCAATATTGTGGTTTTTAAATCCAAGGTAAATGGTGGCATTTTCAGGGAATAAAGCATTCACCTGCCTCCCTTCACCTATATAATATTGTTTTTATTCTCATCAGAGCCTTCCCATGAGCAGAGAGGAATGGGTTATTACAATATTCAACCAGTATTTTCATTAGCTCTCTATCAAAAGGGGATTTACAGGTGATAAGCTCAGACGGCTGTATAGCTATAACAAAGGACAGTACACAGCCACAACATGTTAAATCTCCTGTGGATTAACCCAAATACATTTCCCAGATACCAAAAGTTCCTTTCTTACCTTTCCCTGTGATGTCTGTAATCTCCTTTATTTATACATCCATGAGCTGCTGGAGCCCTCTGTGGATGCTGATCCCTGCCTGCAATGCAAGGGCTATAGGGTCAAGCACAGCCCCACGTGGATGCTCCCCATGGCTGCCCCTACACCAGCGGGAGGATGCCCCAGAGTCAGAGGATTTAACCCCACTTGACATAATTTAATCTTATTTCTATTGCCTATCTCCTGTTGCAGATGACTGAGGAGGGGGACAGAGCAGGATCAGGACCAACACGGTGTCTCTTAATGTCAGCCTATGAGGGAGAATTTAAAATGAGATTTCAACTGAAGAAGAAAAAGATCCCCCTTGCCCAGCTTGTCCTGAGTGCTTCTCCCCTATGCTCTTTCTCATGTTAAATTTTTAGGCATTTGCACTCTGATATAGATCAAAGTCTTCTGTCAAAACATGGTTTGCACTGAAGTAGGTATTTTGCAAGCATACAAAGAGACATTTTTTCCCCTGGTATCTTACGATTTAAAGCTACTCTAGAAAATGGTTTATGAGAGGATGGATTCCTACAGATTTCTGCCTATTGACTGCTTGGATTTTTGATAGAATTATACTAAAATAGTCTGTTTTCAGTTTATGCATCTATAAAATGCACTTTCTTATAATTCTTGTAGTATAATTTAACAGCAACAACTAAAAAAGGAATGCTAATTAATAAACTGTTTCAGAAATAATCAGTGAACAGTTTCAAAAGATCTGAGCTCTCACCTTATGAAGAAATTCTATTGTCCTATTAGAACACGTTTTATGGGACAAAGAAACATGCAGTTGCTTTTGATAAGTTTGTATTAAATCTGGATGACATAAGGCAATAGATTCAAAATCTATTAGGAAACTATAGAAAAAACTTCAAAACAAAACCATCTAAGACAGGAGGAATAGTTTTAAACACTCAGGAGTCTTCAGTTATATCTCTGTATCATTTCATTTGAATGAACGGAAGATAACTTGCAGCTTGGCAGCAAGGAATTGTAACCTCAGGAGAAGAAGAGAGACTCTCTTCCCCTATTCAAAGAGAAATATCTCCTGATGTATTAACACCTCAAGTCTCTGCCTTCTAAATAAGTTGCTTCCTGGCAACTTTTTTTTTTTTTTTTTTTTAATAGAGAAAAGTTAAATCCATTAGGTAAATTTCAAGCTCAAATCAACCTTGGCTTTCTAAGCTAAAAGGAGGATGTGTCTCTCTCAAGACAGCCACCTGTAACATGCTTGAAATATTTCAGTGATGTTGTGTGTCCACTGACCAAACCCAAACAAGGACACTTCTGTTTGCAGCCAAGGTCACCTCAAGCCCATCTCCCCAGAGCTTCAGAGAGATGCTTCCTCTAACCTCCACCTCTGGAGAGGTCCACAAGTCAGAGCAAGATTTTTTCCCCCATTTTTATGTCCCTGAGCTTAACTACTCATTGCACTGACAGCAGGCAGGATGTCCCCGTGGCTGTCACTGGCTCCATCTCGTGTTGGCGTGGTGGCTGGCAGTGGTGGGCAAAGGGGGTTCTGGCAGCAGGAATGCCTGGCAGCCCTCCTCTATCAGAAAGCACCATCCCTGCCACTCTTTGTTGTGGCATTTCCTTCTCAAAAGCTCCCACTTATCCCTCGCAAGCACATTTACCACTTCAAATCTGTTTCCCCCATGGGATGTTTTGCTTTATCACAGCAACCTGTTTGCATTTCCGTGATTGCCCGGGCTTTTCTATGCGGCTTAGGGAAAAAAAAAAAAACAACCCAAACCCTCCACCTTTCCATTTCAGATTCTTATTTCTATATCTGGAGCTTTCAGCAAAATTTCCCCTTGAGAATGTCACTTTTATTGCTGCTGTATATTTTTATCTTGTCATTTTATACCCAACAAAATGCAGGTTCCCCCCTTCCCCTATGCCACCTGTTCTCACCTCTGGCCAGTGCTTCCTTCCATTTTTAATTACCATTTCCCTTACCTGTTATGACTCTACGCAGAATCACTGACACTGGAAAACAGGCTGCACACTGCTCTCCTGTCATTGTGATGCTGGCTAGACTGGTTGTTGTCTTGGCCATGGGGACAGAATTCCACCCAGAGACCCTAAGCAATTATCTTTCTCATTCCCCTTTCAGGTTGGAGCTGTGTATTGGTAATTAAATTCATACTTCTGTTTGTTATGTTTTTTCCTATATGTTCTCATTTCCCAGAAACCTTAGGCAAAGGATTTTCTACTAGGATGAGGAAGAGGGTTCTGAGGCTGGTTTGTCTTAGCTCTGGAATTCAATCTGGATTTAACAGTTACATGGTGAATCATTATGTAATTTCATTTTTTCAAAAATAAAATTAAAAATAAATATTAAAAATGCCTAGATGTTTTGCAGTTGAGAATTTATTAGGTCACATTCACAGTTTGCTACTTGGGGACCTGCCTGGAATGTATTATTTCAAAGGAAAGTTATTCAGAGGCCAACACCAAACTCCTGGCTAAAACCAGCAAGAAGTGGGCAGGGGGAGGGGAAATCCCCAGGGATGGGGTCCCCTTGGCTGAAATCATTTGCTCTGCTTGCTACTCAGCCAGATGTTCTGTTCTCTCTTGTGTTTCTGGGCCTTGTTTGCTACCACACACTACAAAAGCCCAACAAACAAATCTCTCTCCCTCAGTATTTTCAGGTCATGTGCCAAGCTCCATTTCTGTTAGCTGCCAACCCCTATCTGAGTTTTCAACTGCCCAGGCCTTTCTTTTCCTGCCAGACTCCTTTTTTCTATACAGCTGTGCCACCTACCTCCACCACTTCCCAATTTGTTTGTCTCCAAAACCTTTCATTCTTTCTCCATTTCATTTCATCGCAGAGTTCTGGTCCAAGGCCCATTGAAATATTTCCATCAACTTCAATGTGGTTTGAATCAGGCCCAAAGTCTTTGTGTCTTCCACGCATCCTTATTTGCTTCTCAGTTGCTCTTTCTTCCCTTTCTGCAAGGTCTCTTTTTCTCTCCCCTTTTCATTCAGTGATGCAGGATGCCATGAAATCTCCTTTGCATGGCCCACCTGAGCTGGTGAAAGTGATTTGTGAGCCAGATAGAGAGAGGAGCTGGGCAGAGGTGCATAAACCATGGCTGAAAGTAGAACCACCAAAACCTTGGGTAAAGATAGAACCACCTTTAAAAAGACTTGATATTTTCATTTTACTTTTTCAGGTGGCTAGCATATTTGGCAATATTTCTTGGTTTTGCCACAGTTTTGTGTAAACGAAACAATTGCCAGGGTATAGAAGATGCTGGGGTTTGAACAGAGCAGGCACACAGAGGGCCTGGGGGTGCATGAAGCTGAAGGACAGGACTTTCCCAAGAGTGCTGTAGAAAGGGACAGCCTTGGACTATACTCACCTCCTCTGAAATCAAAGGGACTTTGGAGATTTACAGCATATATGTATTTGTTTGTGAAAATATAAATATAAATAAATGGGATTCACACCTCTGAGAAAAAAAACCCAAACAATTGCAATCATGGGTGTAGTTAAAACTTCAGCTCATAGTTTTTGGTTTTTTTTCTGAATCACACAAAATAATGTTATTTTTCCTTTAGCAAAGTAAAAAACTCCAGGTACAGAAAATGGTCTTGTCCTGTCTCCATAAAAGACAGTTCAGGATTTTAATTTCTGGTAAATGTCATTTTCCTATCACAGGCATTTTTCCCCCCACATGGAAGACTTCTTTACCTTTCAAATGTCCTGCCATTGAAGCTGTTTGATTTTGTTTGTTTTTAACAAGATCATCTTTTAACTTCAACTGAAAGCCTTTGTGTTTTACTCCACCATAATCATTTCCCCACCCCTGCTGTGCTGACAGCCTTGTCCATTATTCAGGTCCGAGCCCATCCCGTGGCTCTCCCACCCCTCTCAGACAGGGATGATCTTGCATTGCTGGGAGCCGAGACAAGGACAAGTTCTGTATGTGCTGGTAGGATGTACAGGGATATGGAGCAGACCATATCAATGAGCATACTTCATCCCTTTTGTAATGCTTTTTCTCCAGTCAAAAAGGTGGGGCTGGTATTTTCACATCACAGAGGCGTTGATAATCTGAAGTGTTAATTTAATCATTCTTGCAATTCCTGGGATTGTTAGGGCTCTAGTAAACACCCTCTGAGTTAGTGACTGCTCCAAACCCCATTGAAATCAGCAGGAGTCTTTCTGAACTATTGAATTGCAGACTTTCCTCGGGGTTGTGTACAACCACAGACTTAATTACCATGTTCCTGGCTGGGATAAATATGCAAATGGGCTTTTCTGCTGGAGGGCCTTAAAATACAGGTTGGACACATGGCAACTAATGACTTGATTTGGGCTATATGCAAACATTTGCGAGCCAAAGGCCTGAGCCTATTCCCATGGAAGCAAAAGGCACAATTATTACCAGCTCCAGGGAGAGCAGGACTCTGATACCTTCTTTAAATACTGGCCAGTGTTCCCATGCAGCTTGAATCTGTCAGCAACCTTTCCTCAGCCTTTCCTCCTTCTCCTCTCTCTGATCCGCTGTGATAAGAAAATGTTCATGACACAGATTTTACCATAAATGCCAGAAATTGATGCACCTGCAGGTTTCACAGCTGCAGGGCAGGCACCTTATTGCGAATGTAGTTCCAGCTATATTCGACACGGGGGTTGTTCTCACAAAGAAAAGGGAATCTTTCCCCAGAAGGAAGAAATCAGGATCTCCAATTTCCCAGTGTAACCACTCTCCTCAGCATCTCCTGCACAACATGACCACAGTCTCTCTGTTATGGTGCTGAGCATGAATTCAGGCTCTCTCTCAAATCATGCAAGTTTACTGTATAGCTGATGGTGAAGGGTAAGAGAAGATTCAGCCCCACAAAGCTCAGCTTGCTGACTCAGCTCTGTGGGGCTCCAAGGACAGCTGTAGGCAGACTTGTTAAATCAGCTTCTGTTACAGGAAAAAAACATCTGCTGGGAGCCTGATGTCTCTAATAGTTCACAATTCCCATACTGTATTTATCGACATTCACAGTCTATTTGAGACTTTTATTGTTTCCCTATCAAAGAGCTGCAATCAATAAAGCACCACTTCAGTCATGTGCTTTTGAGAAGGGTCATGTCTGGAGACTCAAACCGTGACTGGTGTGTTGCTAAAGCAGCTTAATCCAGTATTTTTCATCAGTGCAAAACAGCCTGGAGTGTGTGGAAGGAATGGTTTCACCCTAACTTCTCCCCAAAGGGCATTGTAGCTAAGCACAGGGAGGTATGGCAAAGGGGCATGAGGAGTTAGGATAAAAGGCTCCTGCTCTGCTGAGGATTTGCTGAGATGTGATGGAGAAGCAGGACAGCTGGAGGAGTGGCAGGAGGAGGTGGGTGACAGGAATTTCTGGGAACCAAATGTAGCTGGGAGAAGCCTCCATCCCTTCCCAGACACCGGTGGGATGGTGTCTGCCAGTTCATCACTAAGAGCCTCCCAATGTTCTGTGCCTAGACACAGGGCAGGAATATCTTTCTCAGTATTCTAATAAAGTGTATAAGGTACAGCACTGTGTCTCAAAAGCCCAATTTTGTGCTGATGCTTTGTATTGTAACTTTTGCTGATACTTCGTGTTGGAATTTTCTGTGTGCTTGCAATCAGACATTAAGCTTTCCTTTCTCAGAAAAATGCCTGTACTTGGATAACAGGATAGGAAAAGTAATGATACAATTTTTAGCATGAAGTGAAACACCATGAAACCCCTGTGAGTAGGTTAAAAAGGACAGGAGTTTGATGGTGCTGCTCCATTCATCTCTGCAAATCACCAGTTTAGTCATAACGAAAAAACATAGAAAATATGTTGCTTGTAAGTTGCCTTTTTAAATTACCTCATTTTATGTTTGCAAAGACATCTAATATGGAGGTTTGAAAACATGACAGCAATAATATTAAAGGAACAATGCAGTGCACATTCCAAAGAAATGGCAAAACCTCGCTGCAGTATTTGACACCACAAAAATACCCTGGGAAAGGAGAAAGGGTCAGTGGGCAGAGCAACAGGCAATATGAGGGAATCAAGAAAAGCAACCAATTGACCTGTATTAATTCAAGCTTTTTCCCTCCCCCTCCATACATTTGCTCCAAAGCAGCACACAACACTGCTCAGACAAAGAGGGGTACTGATAAGCAGAGGTGGGTGACAGACAAGTGAAAAATAATTTATGAGACACATGTAGAGGTAAAAAGGGAATTGCCACTCCAAACATAAAGCAATATTGTGTTTCTGTGTGTTTCTATGTGTGCATTAGCATGAATGCATGAATAAGTAAACACACACACATGTGTCCATTTGGGCAGTGGCTGAAAGCAGAAAGAAAAAAAAATCTAATGATGCCTCTTTATTATTGGGTTTGTAAAAGAAATAAAATGTAATCATGGCCATAATTTAGTACTTGGTTTGCTAATTCAGCATGTAAAGAGCACACTATCCATAAAAATATAATTCTTTCCTGGTTAACACTTGAAAATGAATAAATATACATGGAATGAGAGAGTTTTAGATGATCATAGGATAATAATGTAATTTATGTGCAGTCAATAATAAGAAGAGAAGGGCAAAGCTTAACATAGCTTGTTTGGTGAAAGTTTGTTTTATTTTTGTGAAGTTATTGAGGACCATACAGGGTGCCTGCCATGCATTAACCTGTTTGGATGAAGATTCACAGCAGGTTGCTTCAGTATATTGGTGTCCTCTGCAAATCATCTGGACAGCTGGGACCATGAAATTTATCCAGATCCAAAAAAAGTTGACCCTCACCAAACCTCAGTGCCCTCTAGGGCCATATGTGCAGACCACTTCACATTTTGCACTTGTTTTGCCACTGTGGAATGACAAAAATGCTCTTGTCAAGTGGACATGAGATTTCCAGGTCATTCCACACAGAAAACATGTCAGCAAAACATGTCAGATGTTTTTTAACTGCAGTATTACAGACACATTTTCCCTTTGTTTTCAGTGTCATCTGCTGTATTTTGAAACAAAAAAATAAATAAATAAAAAGGCAAAATCCTCTCTGATTCAATTTTGTGTTTCTGAACCAAATATAATCCCATCAGTTTGGTTCCATCATTTGCAGTAAACTATTCACTAATCTAAGACAGGTGCCCCTGGGTGTTAACATTTAGTCTTCTGGTAGAAAAGTGGGTGCAAAGTTAAACCACATGTTCTACTTAAAAATAAGTGAGGTGTGATTAGGCAAGGTCTTTAAAACATGCACTCAGGCACACACACACACACACACACACACACACACACACACACACACACACACACACAAACGCACGCACAGTTTGCAAGGAAAAGATGCTGACACTTCCAGACTGTTGTATAGTTATGGTCTGCACTTAACTCTTTGCCAGGTGGATCACTCTGTAGAAATCTGAGGGCCAAAAGGTTATGTTGAGCTCATTACTGTGGACAGCTTTTAAAACAAAAGTGATAATATGGACATTCCTAGGCTGATGTGTTGCATTAATATTTGCCCAGTGCTAGAGTGCGTGAAGAGTTTGGCTCAAAGGAAACCTTACAGCTTATCAGAGTGGTATCTGTTGGAAAATGAGATAAACAATTGATGCCCTAACATACACCCTTAAAAATATGCACATATCTATTTTCATTTTTATGTCCAATCAATTAATTTTATTTGTTATTGACAGGAGGAAAAAGTTCAGGAAATCTCCACCAACTCTCTAGCAATTGCTTTTAATGTGGTTTTAAATTGAAAAAGAGGCACTTTCAATCCCCGAAATCTGGACCAAAGACTGCAGAAATCCAACATTTCAAGAGCTACATTCACTATACACTCCCCTACTTTCACACAAAGATATTTTCAAAGGCCTCCCATTCTGAATTCTGCCTTTTTTCTCAAGTGGATCAAAAGTGTGTTGCCTGGGTGGATTACAGATCAGTGGAGACTCATGGCCAACATGTCACAGTGCAACAACATCCAGGAACCTGCTTCCAAAATACAAAGGAGACAGAGTACTCTCATGCTTGAATTAATTATTGAATACTGTACAATATTATTTTGAGAGGAAAAGGAAACATAATCAATTATTTCTCTAAGAACGCATTTGAGGCTTAAGTTGCAAATGTTTTGAAAGAAGGTAGGAAAGGAGATTTAAGAAAAAAAATTGAAAACAGTTATTGCAGTACTGCTAGCTGCTTTCAAGTCTGAACCATCATAGATCTAAATGTCTTCAAATGTTGGCAAAAGAGCAATGCAAAATTAATGATGCAGTATTTCAACAGAGATGTTCACATCATCCGTTATTTGAGGATCACAGCATTCCAAGGGAATGAACTGCTTATCCCCATTGTACAGACAAGGAGACAGGGAATTTCCATGACTCACCTACAACTGTTCAGCCTTACAGGGACACTGCCACAGATAGAGCTGTGTGACACAGCTTAGTGTCTGCTTTTATGTCTTCCTATGCCAATTCTAGGTACACAGGAAAATATTGGGGCACACTGGAGGCCTTTGAGTGCTGAATTATTTACATCTGTGCTTGAAGTTTTGTTTCAGAACAAAACAATTAAAATTTAAATATTTTCTCACTCCACAAAATTGAATACCAGATCTATATAAGTGTAAAGAGAAACTTCTCTTGTCTGTGAACTCAAGTACACTTTCTTATAATGTCTTACTACAAAACAAGAGAGAGTTTGATCTAGGAAAGGAGATGAAGATGGTTTTTGTCGACAGTGAATAGGAATATCCTTTAGGAATAACTAAGATATTAAAAAATATGAGATTTCAATGGTATTATACCAGATGTAGCATGTCAGTAATATGCTTCTGGAAAGCTTTACAGGTGGTGTAGGAAGTAAAATAAAATTGTTAAATGAAAATTGTGAAATGAGGATTGACTAAAACTGATCTTTTTCAGAATTCATTTTCACTGGAAATTGAAAACATATTTGCTTTTGCTCCAAATCTGTGAAACACCTACCAGAATGTCAAGCCATCTCATGAAATTCAAATTTAGGCATCATTACTTATCCATCCTCACTAAGCACTCTGAGGTCCTTGGAGCACGGGGGCACCTCTGCTTGCCAAAAGAAATATTTCCCCCTCCTTAAATGAGAAGGCTGCAGTTCACTGCAGCTCAGACTATTGCTGCTTCCTTCCATTGCACTGAAATGGATCAGGAGTGGCCCACAGGACTCCAAAACAGGGAGAAATTCACTCCGAGAGTGTAAACGAAGCCTAAACAAGACCTATGAAATATGAATCTATTACAGATGGGTGGGTTTTTTTCCAGTACAGATTTGGATTTTCACCCCTCTCCTCCTCCTATCATATGTTGCTTGTTTTAGTGGTTGGCAGGAGGGAGGGGGAAAGGAACTCACAACATGTGTGCCTATCATCACCCTGACCACTGTGCTTGTACATCTAACTCTCTCCCCTTTGCTTTGTCTGCTTTTTGTCTTTATCCTGCTCCATCCCGTGAACACTTACGTGTGTGCAAATCCTGCCTTGTGTTGATTTCAGTTGGATTACTCATGAGAGTCAAGCTGCAAAGACAGTGCTCACAACACAGGGTCCTGGGATTCCTTGAGGGAAGTTGGTGCAATTAGGCTGGTGGCAAAAAAACAGTCAGAAGAAATATTCCATCTCAACAATCCTCCCCCCAGACAATCCCTATTCCTTCTAGAACATCAGTACAAGAGATAATTCACCTTAATATGGATTTTTATTATTTCTTTTTCTTGAGAAAAGGCAGAAGGGACAAAGGAGAATACATGGAAAAAAGTGGAGATGGATTCTACCTCTTGAAGTTTTCAGGCTTGCTATAGCCCAAAATTGCAGTGGGAGAAGAGTTTAAGTGACTTGATTAATATAGCTAATGTCTTCCCTGGGGATAAGGCAGCTATCAGTGCAGGAGATACTTGCATCAACCTTGGCCCCAAGACTGAAGTTAAGTCCAAGACTTCCCTCAAGGAAAATGTCCTTTATTTTGATTGTGCAACATGCAGCATGATGGATCCATGAGACAGTCCAAGAAATCTTAACATGAAAGGAATAGTTTTCCCTTGCAGTTTGATTTTAAAAACAGTCCAGTTGTACAGCCTGTACTCAGGACCCTGTATTAAACAGGCTGAGGATCATTTAATGGGCAGGTCCTCTAAAAGCAACTTTAATGGTCCTTTTATCAACAATGGTATTAATTGTCTAGATTACTAAAACCTTTCCAATACATCTCATTTGCATTAAAAATTGGGAAGTATTTCATTAAAAAAAACCATAATGCAAAGAAATGTGTGAAGCAATGACTGCTGGAAAAACAAACTGAGTCAGAAATTCTCAGTACTTTTTATCCAAATAATTCAACTACTTGTTCCAATGACCATCCAAAATCCCATGATTCCCTGCCCTGATTTTTCTGTCTTCCAGTGGTCTACTGTTAAATATTATCAAGGTGCATTCCAGCACCTTCCAGATTAGGAACAGGGAGATCTTCCCTGATGTGTAAATGGAAGTCTGGTCCATGACAGAGAACACAAGTGTGCTTGTGGTAGATGGGGCTGATCTGGGTTAAATGGCACACACTTCAGTAAAACCCAACACAGGCTGTGTTTGCACAAGAACAAAAGGTCCAGATCACTCTTATAGAATATGTCAAAGAATGCAGTGTAGAGAGACATTGTCAACCAGGTGCCTTGAGTTGCCAAAGAGTGGGTGTGAGTCCACCTGTGCCTGATTAGGACAGGCCCCTATTGGGCATGAGCAAGACCAGGGGGCCGATAAAGGTGGGACACACACCCACAGAAGGTACCTCAGCTCACTCTGGTGTGAGGCATGGAGAGGCCAGCAGCTTGTCAAGCCTCTGGAGCAAGAAAGGCTCTTCCCGCTACCCTTCTACCCTGGAAGCGCTGTGTGGTGGCTGGAGTCCTGGAAGAGACCAGCAGCTCGTCGAGCTTCAGGAGCAAGAATGGCTCCTCCCGCTACAATGCAGAGACACTGGAAAGGTCTTCTAAGGAATGGAAAATAATTCATTGGACCTAAGCTGTAAGTGCCGACTCATAGCTAAGATGTCAGCATGGCCATTGGACAGAGACATGGAGGATAAGGAGATGTGGAGTTGGAATTACTCCACTGGGCAACCAACTGAGGACACCCCTCGACTGGAAAAAATGAGGTAATTGTGAATATCTATCTCCATGAGGTCCAGGAATTTTGTCCCTGAGCCCCTCAGGAGCTGAATTAAATGCAGAGTGAACACACAGGGCCATGGAGAAGTTAGAAGAAAAGCAGAGGACATCATTCCATCTGTTCTTGCATTTAGACCACAAATACTTTATTTCCTGAGAGACTGAAACTCAAGCATAACACATGCAGCCATCCTATTTGTGCATGATCTTAGCCAAAGAAACAAAACTGGCTGAAGGATTCAACCAGCAGGACTAATGTTTATACATAGTAGTTAGTAAGCTGCTGGCAGACATGAAGAAACATGCATTTATCTTTAAAGGAAAAAAAATTAGTCCAACTGGGGCTGTCAGCATGCTTTCAAGGAACCATCCTTAATGTGCTCGGGCTGAACCAGTCCACACACATCTCAGCTGTGGGAGCCCACAGCCAAAACCACAGGGCTCTGACACCCTGGCTGTTACATAAAGACCCTATTCCTATAGCACTATAAATGCATATGATGGTTAAAGGATACCCAGCGAGGTTCAGTAATAATTCAAATCACAAATCCTTTTGCCATGCAGCTCATATAATATGATATTTTTTATGGAAGCCCTTCTTCCCCTCCAGAAGACATTAAATTGTTATTCATATTTCAGATTAAAAAATTCAGGAGAGTATTAAAAGACAGACAGTGATACCAAGATAGATTCAAGGCTTGTGTATATGCCTCATGCCTACTGTAGCAAGTGTTCCTGCTCTAGAAATATAAAAGGAAATCAAATGAACAGCATGAAAATGGATGTAAACAGGGAATAAAAAAATCAGTCTCCAAAAGTATGATAGCGTTTTTAAGGGAAGAGTGTCTAATTTGAACAAACACAGCTGAAGGCAAGAATTAGCATCATACGCATAATTACATAAATCAAAATAAATAAGGCTGCTAGAATTGCACATGACTCTTGTTTGCTTTGAAGAACAGTAAAGCAGATGACCATGGATGTCTCAGGCTTTCCTGAGCAGCAGCACTGGTAAGCTGCTGGTGCTTTGTAAATGCATTACTAAAGAAAATAATCATGGTACAAGAATCAGTGCTACTGCAACTCCAGCTACGGAACTCCATCAATAGCCATCAGCACCTGCAGGTGCAAGGGGAGACATATTACTCTTAAACAGCTCATTCATTTTAAGTCTCAGTTCATTTGCTACTGAAAATATGAAATCAGTACACTGGAGAGAAAAGCTCTGTTAATATGTGTATCCCAGCTCTCCAACAAGCAGACTTTTTTTCAAAGCCTATTCATGTGGTTAGAAAAGTTGTAAAGTTTTGTTTTGAATCCTTCACCAGTATAATGTGTTGAAGCTCCCTTTGCCTTTGCCTTTTGCCTTTGCCTTTGCCTTTGCCTTTGCCTTTGCCTTTGCCTTTGCCTTTGCCTTTGCCTTTGCCTTTGCCTTTGCCTTTGCCTTTGCCTTTGCCTTTGCCTTTGCCTTTGCCTTTGCCTTTGCCTTTGCCTTTGCCTTTGCCTTTGCCTTTGCCTTTGCCTTTGCCTTTGCCTTTGCCTTTGCCTTTGCCTTTGCCTTTGCCTTTGCCTTTGCCTTTGCCTTTGCCTTTGCCTTTCCCTTTCCCTTTCCCTTTCCCTTTCCCTTTCCCTTTCCCTTTCCCTTTCCCTTTCCCTTTCCCTTTCCCTTTCCCTTTCCCTTTCCCTTTCCCTTTCCCTTTCCCTTTCCCTTTCCCTTTCCCTTTCCCCTGCAGATTATTCTCTTTCTCATAACTTGGAAGTTATGAGTAATGGAGAACTGGAAAGATCAAGACCATCTAGAGTCTAGATGGCAACACTAATAATATTTCTTGAGTATAATTTTTCTTTCATGTGGCTAATGAGAAAAGACACATGAAAAGATGTGTAAAGTGTAAGAGTTAAGGGCAAAGCACTGCTGACATTGATAAATCTGAACTGGTTTGGCTTTGGTTAGGTCTCCTCCAGCTGTGGAAGAGAATGGCTGCTATTCAGCATGACTATATCTTCCGATTTTTTCTAAGTGCAGTACCATTATCTTAGAAGTTCTTTTTGTCTTTCTAGAGAAGTAATAGTTTCACATTCATTAACCAAATCAAGGATTTTTTAAGGCTACAGTTGCATCTGCAGAAGGGGGTGCCTGCACCATCATTGGCTGCTTTCTTGCACCCTTGTATCCTTGATAAGGCTCGAGATACTGTTCTTCTAAAGCTAAACCACAAACCTTAGTTTTTACCACCTCTGACATTCATCAGTGGTCAGCTGTCTCAGGCAAGAGGGCAAGAGTCTCCTCTGCAGAGGTTCCTCTGTGCCAGCTCTCTCTGTGTCTCGCTTCTCCTACAATTATCAGAAATAGAAGAAAAACAAAGAAAGAAAAGACACCAAAGTGCAGAGACAAGAGGCAGAGCTCAGCCTTTGATCTCCCTCTCTGTTGCAAGCAGAGGAGATCAAAGAAAAGAGGCATAACAGAAAGCACTTGAGATGGGCATTCCTGTAAGAGGTTGTCACACGGAGGGCTTTGGCTCTGCACTTGGCTGCCTGATGAACACCACAGCTTCTTGAGCAAGAGCTTAGAGCCTCTTGGCCAGAGGGCAGGACTTATTTTTTGCTCAGAGAGCACTCAGAATTGCAGAAACTTCCCTCTGCCCAACACCAGGAGTGCAAACACCCTTTGCTGCAGCAGTGCAGTGGGATCAGTCTCGATTTACATGAGTGGAATTGAGCCCAGGACCATGCTTGGAATGGTTTGCTGGAGTAGAAATATCCTCCCATTAAACTGGCAAAGCAGCTTGTAGCACCTAAACTCCACTGCTGATGCTGTAACTTTTCTCAGGCTTGCCAAACAAAGTAGGGGGGAAGTGGCAATGGGGTTTTCTCACCACTTTACCTGCAATGGCATTGAAAGCTTTTCCTTATGCCAGTCACAGATCACACCTCATTCCACCCTTGAACGACACAATTATGCCAGAAAAGTCTGCTGTGCAGGCTTAAGAGGGAAAATGTGGTTCCATTTTATCATATTGGAGTTTTCTCATTAAACTTATTTGGACTGGGATTAGGCTATTAGAGAAAATTTAACCCCAAATGATTGGAATGGAGAGAAAACCAAATTAAAATATTCTCATATGTTACAAAGGACACAGCCCCCAAAGAAATTATAGAAAATATAAAAATGTATAGATTTATAGGAGGAAAGAAGTAAAATCATAAAATAATTCAATAATATAATCCTAATCAAATTAGCAGAACCTGAAAAAAAAAAAGGACCAAAAAAAGACATTTAATAAATATCTGAAGTGCTTAGATAAGGCTTCTTTTATTGGTAGGAACTGCACTATTTGTATTTAATAATGCACAAGTTAGAGTCAACAGGCTTACTTTCAGGTAGTACAATTTAGATTTTAACAAGACACTGTTACTACATATAAATGAGATTTCAGGTGAAAATGATGTAATTGTACCTGAAATGTGTATGTGGGGCTATACTGAATATTTAAGTAAACAATGTAGGATTTTCTTTGCTCTCAAGTATTTTGTATTTTGTTTAGTATTTTTTGCTACTAATCCAATTAGCTTCTTTTAAATCATCTTTTCCTTGAAACTGATTTGACTTGAATTTTATAAATTTATATAGATGCTGAGTGCTCTGACACTGATAATACACTTTTGGCACAATGGGAATAAAAATATTAAGACTGTTCTGTGAACATAATCTATTGGTACTTGGGGTGTCTGAGAGGTCTGGGAGTAGGCAGGAGTCCCCCTGTTTTAGTAGAACCTCCTCTTTCCTCATCATCTGGAGCTTTTGCTCTCCTTCTCCCCTCTGCCTTGCTTCCATGCCTCTGTGTTTGCTGCTTTTGATAAGTGCTCTTTGTCTTTCTTAACTTTCTTTTTTTCTACTTATGTGTTTGTCTCACACCTTCTCTTGGCTTCTCCGAAACTGCTCCCATCACACTCTATAGTAACTCTCTCAGCTTCATGCTTTCTCCTAGGGTTCCCAAATTTGGGATTTGTCCCATTTCCAATTAGAAGTCTTCTGACCAACGTGAGGAATAATTCATTACATCCTCCCATCCATTCCCAAATTATTTTTGCTAGCATTATTCAGTTACTCAACCTTGATTGGGACCAGTTGGAGCTGGTACAGAATGATAGATTTACCCTCAAAGATAGGAAAAGAAGGAACAAATCTGCACAATCAGCACCCTTACCCTCCTATAGCAGAAACATTCCTGCTTTACTTCTACTTTTTATTTAATGCCTTTACTACTGTTTTGCTACCATCACGTTGAGACAACAGATCCAATATTTCTTTTCTCTCATCCAGCACATCAATACAGAAATAAGCATCAGCTTCACTTGCTTTAATAAAAAAAATGTAACAAACCCCAAACCATCTTATACTCAGCTTGCAGAATGGCTGAGCCCTTGCAGATAGGGTTTGATATCAGAGTGGTGCAGAGGACTGGAGTGAAAATAAAAATGTCTAGAAGTAGGGTCAGGCAGAGGATTCACCTCTCCTGGTTCTTACTTTCAAGGGCAAGGCAAAATAGCAACAAAAGTCAATAATTTCCTTCCAGCTCTGCATCTGGCAATAATCTGTTGTCTGGAAACTGGTTGATAGGGCTACTATCTTCTGTGTTGCCAATGCTGGTTTCTTGCCTTTGGCCAGCAGACCTCTGGCACACACGTGTTGGACTCCCAGGTGTTATGTGCTGCTCTTGGACTCCAGGGTGCTTAACATTTTTGATAAATCAGTCCCCTAATGTAATGAATTGGACACACAGCTGAAGAATCTTCTGGCTGCACAAGTTAATCCTTGCAACTACAGAAATGAAAAATACTGTTAACTGAGATAACATATTGGTCAGAATGAAAAAAAAACCCATTTCCACCCCAGAGATGGAAATAAATAAATTCAAGCAGCAGAAGTCTTGTGGACTATGGGGCTGTTTATACACTGTGTTGATTTTTCAAAGAGTATAAACTAGCAGCCCTTTTGGCTTTGAAATGTTTTAAGTAGCTTTTTATATGACAGTACCATGAGATATTCATTTGTCTGCAGTAAGCTGAAGGAAGGAATGACTGGATCTCCCAGACAGGAAGATATAAACAGGCCTTGAGGAGGTCAGATGAATTCATGTTTCATAACAGCCTGAAGGGAGCTGTTGCAGAGAGGTTAAAGCTGGTTAAACATTTTCCCCTACATATCCAGAAACAGAAGCTTAAGCTTCACTCCAGGTTCACGTCAAAGGTTTCCCCAATCAAGCCAAATGTAAATGGGTATTTAGTACTTTGCACCAGAAAGCCAGAGACAGGTGTACAGATCACTGGATACATCACTGTTTGGATGTAACTGCAGACAGAAAGCCAACTTGTTAGTCTGGTAGGTTTGTGCTGGAATTTGGCCCCTAATTGCAAATTAAAAAACACCTCTGAAGCATCTTGTCATTGGTCAGACCTCTGTGGGACTGCTATGCCTCAAGACAAGGATGCCTTAGCAATGGAAATGGCACACAATGCTTTCGAGTCTAGTCAAGACCTCTTATGGCTAGGGAGTGTTTCCCTGGTGCATATTTTTATCAGTCCAGTTCAATGAGTGATGAAATAATATATTTTTGTAGAATTTATTGCAGGCTGGAAGAGAAAGGACGGTCAACAGTCAGACTGCCAATACTCGTAGCAAATCAAATCCACATTTTGGCTCAGCGTTTAAAAATATTTATGAATACGAGGTTTCTGCCTCTTAACTTTGTAAGAGGTTTCTAAAGAGCAAAAGAAAACTAAATTATCTTATAATGCCAGCAAACAATTGTAACAAATCTAGTCTTGAGTAAATAGACTTTCTGTTTTGCTTCCTGGGACTACTTCAGAGTTTTTCCAACATCAAGGTTTATCCATGAAGCAGAAAATACAGACTATTTTGTGGTGGGAGACATGCTAAAGGCAAGCAGCTGTGGCAATTTGAGACTATTTTCAAACACAGTTGTCTTGCTGCTGTATGTGCAGTTCAACACATTTCACCATTTGAAGTTTCCTGCTCAACTGAATATTCAATTTGTTTCCTTCACAGCTGCAGTATCATGTGCTGGAAACCACCCATTAGACTGTATCTGAAACCAAGTGGTACCAAAGACAGGCTGGGAGAAGAAGTGAATTCCTCCTCATGCAAATACCTCTTGAAAGTCATAGGTTGTCTAACCAAGCCTACTAATTATTACCACCACTTGATTTTTCACTTTGATATTGCATGTGCAGTTCAAACTACTGCCAAGTTCAGTAGCTGCACAGTGGCTGATAAACTTGTAAATGTGTGCACTAAATTTGGGGAAAAAAAAAAAATCGATAGTTTCATTGATACTTTCTCTGCATCTGGAGTCCTTATGCTTGTGTTAAAACTGGACTTAAGGCTAAAAGATGGGCATGAAAGGAAATAATTATAAATTATCTGCATAAAATCTGCAACAAATTACCTATAAAACTATAACTATCTAAACAGGATGACATTTACTTTATAGGTTCATGACTTCCTTTCTTTAAAGTTAGCTAAGAAGAGAGTAAAGTAATTACAGTTCTCTTTTGATTGATTAAACATGACATATATGCTAATATGAAAGTAACTTCTGTCCTTTGTTACCCAAGCTTCTGGTTTAAAGCAATTTTGAAGATAACAGATATAATCTCATCAGTGCTGCCATTTCAAACATATATACCAAGAATGTAATTCCTCTGCCTTTTTTCTCCAACAGAAAAAGCATATTTTATCCTTCATGTTTTAAATTTTGAATACAGAAGTCAGATGATATTACAGCCATAAATCCTCTGTTTCTTTGCCATTATATGTTAGGAAAAATCTTTGCCAGCAGTAGAATAAACAGTTCTGCCTTTTCACAAAGGTTGTCCCACTTATTTGAAGGGGCTATCTGAATGAATAAGGTTGATGAGATATAGTTCAGGAGGGAAAAAAGAAACACCTGCTAAATTTCACACTCTGCATAACAGTGTCCATCAAATGCATCTTTACTTAGTTCTGGCTCCAGTATCAGGAGGTTTTCTCTGCAACTGAGACTTAGGAGACTCAGCCTCCAGAAAGTTTTTATTCTCCTTAAATATTTTCCCTAAAATTAAAGTTTTAGCCATCCTCTGACTCCTTTCCTTGATTCCTTTATGCACTTCAAGTTACTCCACTTTAATATCATCAGAAAACTTGTATTTAAAGAGTGTGGGTGCATCCCTTTTGCCCCCCCTCCTATAAATGATACAAACTCAGTTCCCCAGATCCTCTGAGGCTCTTCTGACAGGATAGATCTTGAGCTCTTACATTGTCTGCTTGTGTCCCTTCTTTTTGTTCTCTAGCTCCATCCTGCCTTTTCTGTAATTCTTGACACCAAAACAGCATGACAATGTAGCTGCAGTCACACTAATACTCAACAAAAAATGAACTTCAAACTCTCTGAATTTCTAAGAGACATCCCAAAAACACATTCACCAAATAGATGTGTTTTTTTTTCTCCAACACTGCATCATATTACATACTTAAATTGAACCCAGCGGACTAAATTCCTCACTGGATTAAGTTTAGTAATGGCTGAGGAGTCCAGTGAGAGGGAATTTGGACCAATACCTATTAATTTTTCCAGTTGCGTCCCTGAAGCAATGCTTTTTTACTAAATATTAATATTTCCTGCACTTTATTAACTGCATGTAGAAACCTGGGAGGAATCAGGTCCCAGTGTTCAGTTTCCCTAATTCATCAAACGAGAAAACACCTTTCTGCCAAAGGTTTGTCTCTTTTCTATCCCACCCTCACCTTCCCTCTTGCCACAAAGACATCTGGCATTCAGGTCAATGCTGAAGCTCCAGCAGATCCCTGCTAATGTGCAGGGAAAAAGGCTTCTCCCATAATATTAGTTTTGGAGATGATGACCGTCAAGGCAAAGTACAACAAGATGTCAGAGATTATTTTCTACCTTGGATCACATACAAGCTGTAAAATGGGCAAGATGGGCAGTAGGGAGGGCAGTATGTCCTGAGGATGAAGACAGTGGCTGTGGTCCTCTTGCCTGCAGCATCCTCCTGGCCCTGGGGGGAAAAGTGGGGGCTTTCCAGGGCAGCAACTCCATCTTACTATCAGAGAAACTATAATGTGCAACTGCTTTCCTAAGTGCTTCAGCAGTTAATTCTCTGTGATTTTTTAGTGATATTTGGAAATCTAAACAAACAGAAAGTAGAATTGAGCACAACCCTACTTCAGAAATCCCGCAGCAGAGCAGCTTGCAGTATTTTAGCCTAAAGGCAAGGAGAGGATACACAGGGGTTCTCCTTTTGGTTCCTATCCTCTGTGTTTCTGTTTTTCTTGGCTAGCTCTGCTAGCATTGCCACGTTTTTTTGCTTGGAATGTTACACCTCAGAGGTATAACAAAGGTTCAGATTAACCTCATTGCTTGGAGAATTGCAAACTACTGAAAATGGCTTCCAAGGCATAAAAGCCTGTGGCTCAAAGTAGAGTCTTGTTACTCAAAAAGAAGAAAGGAAAAGGAGAAAAGGAAAAAGTTATGGAAATACAGATTATGTTAGGAACAAAAGAGAGACAAGGTTTTCAGTTTCTTTGTTTCCTGTTATTTCCTAAGGTACAAACACAAGTGACTTGAAATAAATTAGTATTACCCAAACTGCACTATTCGCAGAGTACTGTCTTTGGTGAAGAGAGAGTTTTGTCAACAAAGGGGAAAGCTTTCATAAATAAGAAGAAAATTTTAAATTTCTCTTTGTTGATGATCTACTTTTATACAACCCTTAAGACATGTAACACTTATAAAAGGCACAATAGCAATAGTGCCACAGAAATACAGTGTGCCAGGTCCTTGACTTTCATACAGTATTGTATCACCTCAGTTTTTTTTTCTTGGCACAGTGCTAATTTACACTAGTTAAAGATCCAGACCAGAGCAGTTTTCAGGAGGAGATGACTGATTCATGAAGTCTAAGTGACTGAATACAGAAGTAATTCATTAGCTTCATGCTATATATGAAAAGTTGACCAGAGTTGACTGCAAAGTACAGCATATGTAGGTTAAGAAAAAAAATCCAAAGCATACAAAATGCAAAAAAGCTGAAAGACAGAAAAAAATTTAGGAAGGCCCACAGATAATTTGCCTCAAGTTTAGTAATAAATTTGCAACTTAATTTATTTTGTCAAGACTTTAAGTAATGGAAGAGAGAGAAACAGAACAGCAACATTCTGTCACTGACCACACATACTGTTTTCTGGGAGAAATGTATTTTATACAGTTTACTTTTCTTATATATTGTCCAGATAAACTGTGTCTGCCTAGTGTGCTTTTTTCAGTTAAGCTCATCTCTTATCTGATGTTGAGAATACAGCTTTTTTCTGTGTTCCTCTTTTAGTGGTGGCTCCTTTTGACCATCAGTAACATGGATAAAGTCCCGTTGGAAGGTAAAATCAGTAACAGCCATGATACGTCCCAGGTGAATTTACATTGGTTCTGGTCTGGGGTGGTCTCAATTGTAAAAATCCTCCATCTACATTTAAATTAATGACGGTGCTTTCAGTCCAAGGTCTTAATTATTACATACTTACCTGAAAGGATAGTACATAAAAAAATCTTTTCTTGCTATATCTTCTCCAGGCTTCTGTAAATAACTGATTAATTTATTGAACAGAATGCTTAGCTCCTTCCTTACCCATCCAGGTCTGCATTGGTAAAACACTGCTTAACCCACTTCCAAATTGCTTATTAGGAGCACCCACAAAACGAGTTAAGAAGTAACTCCCTGTGTAGTCCCTGTGTAGTATGGTATTTGGAATACTTTTGCATTTTTCTCCTTTGGCCACTGCTCAAGAGACCCTTTTCAGATCATTGTGAAAGGTGTTTTGAATTACTTTTTCTTTCTACATCAGCAATGTGCTTGAAAAGCTCTAATAGATTATGGAGGCATGTTTTCCTTTGCTAGGTATACACCGCCTTTATTCTATTATGATTCTCATTTATTTATTTTTGTTTCACAATGCCCTTGATATTAAGAAAAGAAATTGCTGTTCAATTCCCAGGATCATCTGTAGCTCTCTTATTAAAGATAGTCACTGGTGATCAGGCACCGTAGTTGATTTTAATGAGTCTGAATTTTAAGGTTTTTAGCAGTTCAACCATTTCATTCTTAACCTTCTTTAGAATCCCTGGTAATACATTATTTTATTTTAATAAGGGTTTTTTTCTCTAATTTTTTCCTTCTGTTTCAGTATGTCCTCTGTTGATATTGCAGCCTTTAACAATATCTCATCTTTGTTTCCAGAAAGACATGTCACCCAGCAGCCTCTGTGGTGAAGACCAAGAAAAAGAAATATTTAATTCCTCTGCAATCTCTATATATTTTTTAATTGCTCCCATTAATCCCTGGTAGTTGAACAGACACAAATTTTTTGAGCGACTTTCTGGGCAATCTATCAAATCACTCTAAAATATTGCTTTAGGTCAGATACATATTATGATTTGACATGTGTTTTCACATTTTTCATAAGTAACTCACTACAACTTAGGTAAATCATTTTTCATAGACATTCTGGATGTGATATTTAACTTGGTCTGAAAGACAAGCAGACCCAGTTGTCTCAGTCACAAATACTTCTGGATATTCCTGCTATTAGTAATCCCTAACATTTTTCTGTTGCTGATTTCACAGATCTTTATGGATGTGGATAGACATTATTCCCAGTTTCACTGGCAGGGAAATGCCCAATATGAAGAAGTCCCTGGTGTTACTTATGGTTTATCCTGCTGCTTGTAGACCCCTCATGGCCTTTGCTGCACCTCTGCTTGATCTGATCTCCTACCCTCAGCCCCAGCCACACTTTGTTACATCATCAGCATAATCTGACAACACGGCTCTGTACTTCTCAGAGATAACTCTTTTAGTGAAATGAAACAAGTTACACTGTTTATTAATATGTGGTAAAGTTATTTTTTCCCCTAGATAATTATTAAGAGTTTGTAGACAGCACAGGAAAAATGGAAAAGAAAGACTGCTCTAACTCTGTAGTCATAAATTACAAGAAGTACATTTCATTATAAAGCACTACATTTTTTTTTCTATCTCTTTATGAATTCTCTCCATTTACCCTGGGGGGTTGTAATGTAAACTGACATCTTATTCTCTTCTCAAAAAATCACTAGTATTCTCTTAGAATGTTCCATCTAATACAAACAAGCAAATAAAAGCAACACAGTGTACATGGGAAAGAAGAATCTGTTTTTAAGAAAAGGAAAACTATAATATCTTTATGACAGAGACTGAAAAAATTTAAGCACAATGTGTCCACAAGCAGTGATGATGGTCCAGCTATCTATTTAGTTTTGTGAAAAAGGGTATCTAGATGTTATCATAGACATATAACTCCTTTAAAGAGTGAGGAATATGCTAGAAGTATTAAATACCTTCTATTCATACAGGATGTGTACTACATTAAGATTTACATTGACTGACAAAAAATAGCACTTGCATTTTTCTTAGCTCAAATTGCTGTCAGGAATTTTCATTTTTTTTTCTTATTTGAATCAGTTAAACTGCTCAAAGGCAAGTTTTTTCCACTCGTAGTTTTGAATAACACAGAAAACTGGCTTTGTACCCTTGAGCTACTTGGATTTAATATCAAATTCTTACCTTGCACAAGATCAGAAAAAAAAGAAAGCTTATAAAATTGGACTCATATGAAGAATGAGCTTCTATCTTTTAATACTACCAAACAATCTGCAAATTATTTAAATTAAGACAACCAGCACTCCAACATCTGCAAGCAAAATGCTTAAATGCCAAATGCAACTTTACTGGCATAAGAAAATAATAAGTGGAGTTCAATTTGTGTCAGCATAGCTCAGGAAAATAAGATATCATGTCTTGCTGTCTGCTTGATGTCAGCTTCTCAGATTCAAACCCTAATGCCTCATCTTAGGCTGTCCTTACTGGAGGCTGCCAAATAGCAAGGTTCAGCCAGAGTTCATGCAGCTACTACAAAATAGCTTTTTTTTTTCCTTCTCCTTTTTCAATCATTATGAACCTTCTGCTTTATATTGTACACACTTGATTATATCTATCCTTGAAATGTATATAACTCTATTAGCCTCTTCTCCTTTTCTTTTAACATACTGTAAATTCCTTTCTGTGCTTAGTTTGTTTTATAGCTTACAGAATTACGCTTTTAAACTTTCACTGCACAGAGATTAGGTTGGGTGATTGGCTACAAGAAGAAAACAAAAGAATGGGAATTTGTAATAGCACAAAAAAAAAAGAAACAGAAGTATGGATACTTTTCCCACATTATAGACTCTTACCACTTTTCCGCTAAAAATCCATCATAACCAGGTCCCAAAATAGCTGGAAGATGGATCTCTAGAAAGAGGTGCAAGATTAGCAAATCTCTAAAGTGCCCATTCTTGTTTATCCTAAGAAGCCTAAATTTCTTTCCACCAAAAACCTCATCTCATTGATATTTCAACTGAGACATCATGCAAGCTTAAAAGAGCAAATTCAATTGATTCATTTGCTTAAATGGATTTTAATTGGTTGCATATAAAATCACTGCAAGTTGGGGGACAGAGAAGCCAAAAAAATTATGATAATATATGTAGATTATTATCCTCAAAATTTCCAGTTATACAGTAACATTTTAGAGAACTCAGCAAAGCCTGTTGTAGTCTGCTTCCAGTAAAAACTAACAAACAAACAAACAAACAATAAAACCCACAACAAAATCTCTGTGGATCGAAGCATTAGATCATAATATAATAACAGATATATTTTGAATATAACATGATCTTTCCATAAAACAGTGATTGAAATTCTGAACACTTCAATCATTATAAATATGCAGACACAGAGATGAATCTATACACATGCAGAGTGTAAGAAATTTGAGTTTGTCACAGGGCTGCAAACAGCTTAGTTTGAGTAATTTTAAATTAACTGATGAGAAGTGAAGAAAAAGTAGCTGCCTTAATATTTTCTGAAATATGAGGAAGATTTAAAAAATCTTTGGCTTAGTTTTATTTTCTTCCATTTCTGACTTGCTGTCCTACTTTATGGGAAACAAGTTTCTCCACTTAGGCCCATTCATTGTGAACTTATCTGGTATGAATTACTGAAACAGATTTGCAATATTCAATGTCTGAACAGATGAAACACTTTAATACCTTAGATGGCTTGTTTCTGGAATCAGCCAGAGTGGCACACTCCCCAAACTTTAAAATATTTTTTACAAAATTCAAAAGCGATCAAGATTAAAATTCCCAAATGTGTATTCTGGATTGCCTCCAAAAACATTCAGTCATTATTGGATATTGTCTTGATTAAAATTCCTGTTGGTTTGTTCTATGGTTAAAGAGTAATCTTGTATCTTAGCTTTTGGAATGTATTCCTGTCATGTGACATCTGTGAAGTCCGAATTAATATAAAGAGATCTCTCTCACTACCCAGCATGAGAAAAGGTTTAAAATGTTCAGATTTCAGCAAAAGCAGCTCACAGAATGTAATTTGCACTAACATTACTATTTAGCTGCTTCAAAATCTCCTTCAGGAATGGCTAAAACTTTATTTCCAAAGATTTGCTAGGAACATTTTCAAAAGAATGTAACTGAGTATAATACGTGTACTGGCCAGTAATTAAAACAAAAATGCTTTCCTAAGTATCCTTTCCACAGAACCCTCATATTTTATAAAGAAACCTTAGCCATTTATGACTTCACTGTATCACTTTGCTTACAGTTTTAAATATGTGAAAAAAATAAGCCAGAAATTATGCCATTCTCAGAACTTGTTCCAGGATTCCAAAGCTAGATCTGAGCAAGATGTGATTTTCCCACTTTATAAAGCCATCTGAGACTTTATTTTCAGTTTCCAACCACTGTGGGACAAAAAGCAGCAGAATTTTCCCCACGACTACGAGATCACGTGGACGAGTCCCACCCCATCCAAGAAGAGAGGGATACTAAAAATAGGAGAACTAGAAATTCATCTTTGGATCCCATGAAGATGTCCACGCGAAAGTTTCATTAACATTCACCACCACAATGTAGCAATTATTATTATTATTATTTTTAAACAGGATTTTCCACCCTAAAATTCCACATTTTAAGTTGTGGAAACATTTGTAGAAACATTTTCCAGTGTCCCTAAGGGACTGTTTTAAGTATACAGACAGCCTGAAGCAGCTGACTTGCAGACAAGTTATGTAAAAACTGTAAGAGTCATATTAAGTGAAGTAGAGTTTGTCTCAGAATTAGCCTAAGACCCTGTCTGTCTACACAAAATTTGACTTACTCCATGACATGAAAAATACTCTTTGCTTTCTGACCAGAAGTTCTCATTGGGAAATAAACAAAAGCAAACATATTCTTCCACAATGTTACCATTGCCCAGATTTTGAGGGATCCACTTTGTACCCACAAAGTTGTGTCCACAACTTACTGTTCGTGCCCTGAAGGACAGGTAGGTATTTTCTTGAGATGGTGGAAATATGGTTTTGGAATTTGGGATCTAGGCAAGGATTTTCCTTTGCAGAGGCAGCTGCATGGCAATATGCAGAACATGTGGAGATCAGAAGCTGAGTTAAGTACTCTGTACCTTGCTTCAGCTGTCCTTAAATTTAATGTGCATCCATTTGTCACTTTAAAAAGTGACTCCTCTGTGCCAGAAAACCTGAAAGATGGAAAGTATGTCAAACTCCGTGCTTTATAAGTTTCTTCTCCTTCCCCTTTTAGGTATGTTTTGAGATTGTCTGCTGCCCTTTTTGCAGTCTGTCTGTCTATATGTTTAATTACAGTGCTCTGTTTTTAACCAGGATGTCAGGGAAGGTATATTGCTCCACTGCAATTTTCCCATTTCTAAATTGTCATGTTTTCAAGGTGAAAGCTCTCCCAGTTTGAGCAGGGAGAACTCTCATTTGGGAGGGCTAAGGGCTCAGCAAAGGAGACAGAGCTCCCTCCCTACCCAGTTTTGAGATAATTTTAGAGGCAAGATGCTGGGCTATGATGTACCAATTTATGGGGATTTTAGGTACCTTCTGTAATCTGCTGACTTACCAGGACCATGGTGTGGTGAGAAATCATTCCTAAAACCTTCTGTATTTTAGTGTGACATTAACCATATTACACACAGTAGCAGTGCCATCTGTTTTTTAAATGCAGTATATATATATATTCTTGATTTCATTACTTCATTTACTTACTTATGTAAGTTCTTAACTTCATGAATAATCCTAGAAATAAGATTTTCACTTGGCTTTTTTTTTTTTTTAAATGTATTTTTTCCCTGATATTTTGGAGATTGTTAACACACTTTGGATCTGCCTTTTCGAGTATGCCTAATTATTTTTCATTTACTGCTAAAGGCTTTGTGGTCCCTGAGTGACAGAGCTTTGTAAGACTCAAGGATTTTTTGTGTGTCAGTGAGTGGCCAGCAAGCAGCTGTGAGTGCTCCTTCTTGCTTTTGCCGTGTTGTTGCTGTCTTCCCTTAACACTTACCAGGTCTTTAAGAGGATTGTTTTGATCTTGTTGCTACTCTGTTGAGAGTACTCGAACAGAATGTTAAATTAGTTAAGCAGTTAAGTCTTTGTTTTAAATATTACTGCCTCCAGGCCTCCACCTAGATGAGATGTATGTTCCCATTCCAGCTGAGTGAAGAAGCAGCTGGTGCACTAGTACAGGGAAAGGGGATGCATTACTCAAGAAAGTTAGGAGTGTGCTGAGTTAGGATCTGAGTTCTGGCTGATCCTTTAATGTTACACAGACGTAGGAGATGGTGGCAAAGCTCCATAAAGCATGGTCACTGTCTCCTGGGTGGCAGTCAACACTCCCAGGTGCTCCCTGCTGAGTGTGAGGGATAAGGTAGTGGTAGTGCATTACAAAATGCAAAGGAAGCTTCAAGACCCACAGCTGGAACAATCTCAGCAGAGACAGGGCTTTCAATTCAAAAGAAAATTTGGCTTTTGAGTTTTCATTACAAATTACCTCAATATTTACGGAACCTTTGTTCCCTACTCCTTTTCTTATCCTTGGTGATAGAAAGGACGCGTGCACTTAGAGCCACTGGAAAACAGAGCTGGCATGTAGGAACAGGAGAATGGCTGCACTGGATCAAACTGTAACCAAACTTTAAGCATCTGGTTTTAACTGAGACAGGGAGTTCCCACAGCTTCGTTGTGCATTTTATGAAGAACTTCTATTTAGTTTGAAGCTGCTACTTGCTGGCTTTCTAAGGTGCCCTGGAAGCGAGTGTGCAACCCTCATCTATTTATTTTTTCCAGGTCTCCCTGAGTTTGTAGACCTCCTCAGTCATCTTTCTTCCAGATTAACAATCCTTTCTCTAGTAATTCCATAATTCTGATAGCTGCTAATGTCTGCTGAACCCTCTCCAGTTCTAGGATAAGCTTTCTTTAAATTATGGTAGTGGGACTAAGAGGCCAGAGCTCTAGTAAATATTTAAGATGTGGGAGCACAGTGGATATACAGAGGCATGATGATGATGCACACTTCATTGCCTTTTCCTTTCCTAATAATTCCTAGCATTTGATTTGCTTTTTGGCCCTTGGGTGAGCTAATGTTTTCATAGAGCTGTCTATTGTTCCTTGGCTCCTGATTTGTAATGATCAGTGAGAGTCCACAAGTGGTTTTTCATAGCCAAGCTTCCTTTTTCAGATATATATCATTTCACACTTATTTACAATGAATGTAATTCACTAATTTACATCATTCAGTCACTTGATATGTTTTTTATGCATTTATCACCTTTCTCTTTATTGGCATTACTAAAGAATATTTCTATTATTTCTTCATTACCCTTCCCAAAATGAACCTTCAACTCTGTGTTCTGTGCAGGTTCTCTTCTCCATGGCTTACACACAAAGGATTTTCTTGAGATAATTAATTTTAGTGGAAAAACATCTTAGTAGGGTAAAAATGCTCACTGTAAATTCTTAGTTTCTGTTATGAATTTACTAATTTCTTTCCTCTTGCTTAAACAGGACAAGTTGGTTCAGTTTGTTTATAAACAACCCAAATATTGTGGAGCCTGTTATTTGGGTTCCGTAGGCACTACTGTAGTGAATAAAATAAAGCAACAACTAAATATATTACCCTTGTGCCAAAGCAGTAATTCCTTCTAAGTGCTTTGCCACTAATATTAGGAATGTATTTGTGGAATTTTAGCTTTTGGTAGGGAGAGAGGTGTTTTGATCTTTTCCAGAAAAGAAAAGATTAAGGACTCTCCCTACATTTGATTTTCATTTCATCTTCCCCATATACTCTATTTCTTTCTTTGGAAGTCAGCCAGGAACCCAGCTCCATGTAACTACCTTTTTCCTTCCAGACCTCTAAAAAGCATTTAGTTTGAAAAAGATGTTTATGGTGTTTGTTTCAGTGGTCATTTTGTGTTCCTCTTCCTACTCCCTTGTCTGTTTAGGCTGTGAGTGGTGGTTTGTTACAGTCTCTGTATAGAGACTGACCCCATACAGTCCTACTCGTGCAGATGTTGAGGTACTGCACTAAAAGATGTGATTCATTCAGTAATTATTGATACTATTTGCTATAGAGGATTTAATTACAGCTTAAAATCATAGAATGGTTTGGGTTGGAAGGGACCTTAAAGATCATCTAGTTCCAACCCTCCTGCATGGGCAGGGACACCTCCCACTAGACCAGTGGCCACATTCAGTATAGATATCAACATAAATGATTTAATTAAACCTCCAAATTGCAAAGGCTTTAAGGCTTTAGTTAAAACCTCAAAGTTGAAAAGGCTTACAAGTTTGGAGCATTCTGTTTGTGTTCCTCTTGCAGAACAGGATCAAAATTTAGAGATAAACCACCTTCAAGCTAGTATTCTGCATGTGGTTTTCAGTCATCTCCTCCAAATGACACAATTCAAAAAGACACATGTGGAAACCTCAGACCTACAAACATCTTACAGGTTTTAAGAAACACAAACTTGAAAGATTTCTTTCACCATTCAGTTCAGCACCTCATCCTGGATGCTGGATGCTCTTTCCAAGGACAGTCCTGCATGTCAGTTAAAAAATGACCCTCAAAAGCCCTGATGCTCTTGACTGAAATAACTGATTTCAAGTTTTGAGCAGCTCATGATGTTGTACACTGAAAGGTAACACAAACTGGTGCACAAAAGTAATCTCCCCAGTCAAGTTTAAATTTGTAATGTGGCATGGTTAAAATTGGTATACAAATACTCATGTCTTTACCCTGTGTTGATGTTTGGTAAGACAAAAGGAGGACTAGTTGACTTTTTTTAGTTGTAGGACTTGAAAGCAATATTGGGGATGATTCCATATTTTATAAGTACTTTGGATATTTTGAATCTATTCTGCAGACTTGGTGCATTTCTTTTGATTTAATTTTTTTTGACATTATGTTTTTACTAACATGCTTCATTTATAAATCTGGCATTTATTACTCTGTTCAGCTAAGCTGGATTACACTTCCAGTTTTGAATCCTGTGTGATCACTCTAAAATGAATTAAAAAGAAAATAATTACTTTTTAAAGCATACATGTTTGGAATTCCCTTTGGCTTTAGACTATGTTAGAAGTCATGCTTCTCACCACAGACATAAAAAATTATGCATTTCTCTTCAAAAGTATGTTCAAGGAATATAATATTTGCAGCTTTATTGAACAGTCAGTTTTCCATGTGATTTTTGTGAACAAGAAGGATGAAAGCCCAGATTCAGAGCACTTATAAGCCTGAAGAACATGTATGTGGTACATACTGATGCCCCATACTGGCTGATACTACACCTGGAAAAAATTTAGAAGTAACTTGCATGGAGATAAAAATCTAAGGAAAAATTTAAATAAAATATATCAGTTTTCTCTATATTTAAAATTCCACATCTATAATAATTGAAAAATATATAGGCAGGAATAAATGGAAATGAAACCTCCCTAAACCTGTAGATAAACATTAAATTTTTCTTAGTTACTCTTTGGATTTATGAAGCTCTTAACATAAGCTTCAGTCTTTTAAGCACAGTTACTACTGGGTTTTAAATCTTTGCTAAATGTTTGCTTTCACAATTATTTAACTGTTCACCTATTGAAATGCATGGAAAATAAGGATCCCAAACCAACGGGAATAGAAGGAAGACTGTTTTAAAACACGCAGAAGAGACTCTCACATTATATCCAGTTTGCCCAGACCACAGGTAATGAGAAGTGCAGAGAATTCCCATGCAAGGTCTGACATGTTTCTAATTCACCACTCCATCATCACTGCATCCTGCAGTTTCTCTTGGCTCTTGCTGATGTCAGGAAGTTCTGGAAGCCTTGGAGCTTGCGTTACTCTGGGCTCTCTTCTGGGGATACTTCCATGAGAGCAATCTACTCCAGTGCAGAAAGCCCATAAAAAACCCAGTGCATTAACCTCCTGAAGGTTAACCTCCTAAAGCACTGCTGGGTAAAGCTCTTCAACTCACAAGTGATTCTCTCCAGCTGTATGGAGAATCCATGTTCATCTTTCCCCAAAACACTCAAAGGCACCAGCACATTGGTTTTCATCCTCTGGGATGGAGCCAGTTTTTGAGAGCAGTTCAGCAGCTCCTTTCCAGCCAGTGTAGATGATTCCTCCTCTGATTCCTGATAATGTGTCTTCTAAATAGTTGGACACCTCGGAACTCCTAAGTACTTGAAACAAACTGCAGAAGTGAATCCATGAGGACAACCTTTAGCAACCGAGCCACGGATGGTCCTTTGAGGACAGAAAACCATGGAGGCAAAAAAAGAGCATAAACTGCAGTTCAGCCCCAAATATACGTTCTGACCTTCTCTTCCCTCGCTGCAAAGTCTTCAGCTACTTCAATACCAGAAGATTATTTGGTGAAGACAGAGTAATCTGGATCAAAAAGGCTGCTGTGTTGCAAAACTTGGACCTAGAATTTCTGAAATGCCTGAGGTCTCCTAAGAATTTTTCCAAAGAGATCTTAAAGATCATTAAAATTAAAAAAAAAAAACAACCAACAACCAAACAACCCACAACATTTTGTGTGTGTGTACACGACTGTGACACGGATGCAACTGCTGCTGTTGGAAAAGCCAGCATTTCCCAAGGACACTTCAGAGGGAATGTAGCTCATTTCTTTGCTAAGTGTATTGGGGTGAAGAGTGGAACATCACATTGCTCTGGTTTAACTTAGTAGATGCTTTTTTTCTAGCAATGAGTGAACTATAAATAAGTTTCTCATTGTTCAATTATACTGCAGTATTCACGAGTTGGAACGCTTCCTAATTCCTGCCTCATATTAAACAGCAACAATACAGATCAAAGATAATGCATACAAATTTGATATTTACAGTGTCTCTGTGCCTAAAAAGGAGAGGAAAAGTGATATGACTGTATATAAACAAGACTTATGGCATTTTCAAGGATCAGCTACCTAAAAAGTCAACATGTGCACAGATATGAGTTTAATAGCTGCTTATTAAAAGATGTAGTAAAATACGAGCGTGTACTGGCAGTAACTAGATTAAAGGTCTATTAATCTATCTTCAGAACAAAAGTATTTCATATGCAGGCATTATTAAATGGCTGGCTCTAGCACATATATCCCTGTATCCTTTTTTTTTTTTTTTTAGAACTGAATTTGTTAGGTTTTAATCGTGCACTTCCATTTAAATAGCTGTTTTGTGTAAATGAACAGCAGGAGGTAATAAACACCCATTCTAAACAGTGTTTTGATACCAAAATACTGGTGACTGATAATTGAAAAACACGTTTACCAGTCTTTGCAAATAAACACCAAAATATGAACTGACAATTGGGAAGCAGAGACATTTGATACCTTTAATCCATGTCAGCAGGATGCCTGATGACATAAAACCAAATGAAGTGTTTGCTGGTGCTTAAGACAAATACTGTCTCATCATCAGTGTATCAAGGTAGAGAAATACTCAGAAGATCAAAAGAAAGCAGTGGATTGGGTCTATAATCAGAGCACTAAAATCAATGTTGACGAGAATCAAAGTTGGCTGCAGTTCAAGTTCATGCTAGGCAGATGTTTATCATTTTGCCTGTCTCTCATTGGTGCTAAACAGCAGAGCAAAAAGGAAAAACGAAAAATAATAAGAGCAGAATTGCAAGAGGGGTCTTCTCTGAGAGATCAGATAAAAGACAAGCTGTTCACAGTGAGGTAAAGGTTTAAATCCTGTAGAAATGGAGTTTCTCTTAGCAAAACCCACCACTCCAGCTGGGGATGACTGACTGTGCAGCTCTTGCCTCTGCTGAAGCAGAGACAAAAAAACCCCAACTCTTTAAAGCTGCTTTGCTACCTACTAGTGTGGGGATCTACTGCATGGACAGAGGAGGAATGCAAAAACTTTTATATCTCATCCCAAACCACATTCCACTCTGAGCTAGCAAGCCTTTGAAATGACCATTAGATTTGTTCCAATGAGAACAATTCACATTAAATAAACCAGTTCCTTTGAGCTGTTGAGGGACTGCTATTCATAAAGACTTTTCAGCAGGAATACAGTGTTCATATGGAAGAAGGATAGTTTAGCTCAGTTTCATCAATGCCCTGCTAAAAATTGCTCCCTGTGTAGAACTTTGAATGTAGCTGCTGTGACTGACCTTATGCTTTGAGACTATTTTCTCTCTTTTTTTTTTTTTTTTTATATATTCAGTTTATTGGCTATATAGAGAATTGCTTTCCATGTGCTAAAATTTCTCTGACCAGTTTCAGTCCCATAGAGAAACCATTGTTTTTATTGCATTTCCATTCTGGTAGTTTTCTAGCTGTAAAATTAATGTGCATTATGTCAGCATGGGTACATTTAGCCAGAGGTGAATCCTACTGTGTTTAGGAAGGAGACCACATATCTGTGATGGTGCCGTCACAAAACAAAATTAATGGTGATAGAGGTACCTGTAGAGACTGATGAACTTGAAAAGGACCTTGTGCTTTAGTGCCCTGTATTAGCTTGGTCAATTGTTGTATATTCATGAAAAATTTGTGCTTGGTGCAATATTGTCCTGATGCAGTGACCAGAAGCTTAAGCAGGATTTAGGGGATAACCACTGCACAGTTGAGACCTACAGGATAAAACTGAAAAAAAATCTCTCACATGGTCATTCTGCAAAGCAAAGGTTTCAAAACTTTGAGAACAGAGAGCCACAGGGAGGAACAAGGCTCCCCCATCCCAAAGTTCACCAGATTCAGAACCTCATTGGTTTGCTCAGCTGAATGCCCATCTCTTAATTAATTCAAAACAGGATAGAAAAGATGCTGGTGTAAAGTGTTAAAACTAAAAAAAGTGTTGTTTAATTGTGTGTGGATGGCTAACTCAGAACAGTATGCACTTGACTTTACACATGGATCTGCATTTGGAGTGCTTTGAACACCCTTCTCCCTGCAGGTACTCCCAGCCTGTCTGGGCTGTTGGGAGGACACTCACTGGTAAGCAGCATTGGGATGTTCCTACACAAACATGCTCTTGCTCTTTAAATTAAAAATATTAGCATTCTTATCTTTTTGTGACTAGAGGGAAGCAATAAATAAATATTGTTTCTCTCTGGAAGTAGAAAGTGGGACCTTGTCTTTCTTTCCTTCTTTTAGATTAGAATTAGCTTGTTAAACACAAGAAATTATAAGCAGATTAAAGCCTAAATGTCTCAGCTGAATTTTAAACATCCTTTTACCTCCTGCCTGCTTAAAACTCTAATGTGCTAAACAACTTCCAGAGCCATCCTCCTGCCTGCTGTGTCCCACGGAGGGGCAGTTCTCTCTCTGACATCCCACGAGCCTCCAGCTCTCCCTGGTCTCAGGCTGTCACTCAGCCCTGGCAGGATTTGGCCCTAGGTCTCTGACCATGCATCTGCACTCCCCTATTTTACAGGGAAATGAAACTTTGTACAGCATTACACTGATACTTGTTTGACCCTTTCACACTCCATCTACAGCTAATTGAAGGTCTGAAAGTACTTTTGACATATTTTCTTGAATGTATGTAATAAAGTTTTAAATTCTTTCACTGCAGTACATGTTTTCACTGAGGTCTCACAAATTATCCGGTCAGTTTTGGAATCCTTATAAGGATCTTTCATGGGAGTGGAGTAAAATGCAAGGAGGAAAGAATACAGTGCACATTTTTTTGCTAAGATAATAAAAAGGACTTTCTTTGTCCCTTTTTTTCATTTTTTGTTTCTAAAAGTACTTTTAAAGCCTATCATTCTCACTGGAGAAAACCAAATATGAAAACCCTATCTTCAGATTTAGTGTGAACTTGATGAAAAGTTTACTGTATTTGAACTGAAACCAAGAAATCCATTAGTATTAGTGGTACCAGCTGTTCTTTATATCAGCCCAAAATCTGCAAGGGGACACTGGAAGTCTTGCACTACAAGGTCAATACAGAAAGTGTAACTTTTATTTTAAGTGCAAGAAACAAAGAGTAAGATGAATTTTCTTAGAAACAAAATGCTGTAGTTGTCACTCTTTTTGCTACAGCAGCCATTTTATAATCGATTTGAAGAGCTCATGGAGCAGGAGCAAAACCCCTTTGCTTTTGGGAATTGCACTGGTTCCATGTCTCAGTATAATTCCGTCCACCCTGCAAAGACTTTTCAGATATATTGTATTTCACCTCTGGTTTATGATAAAACCCACCTAAAAGAGACCAATATCTCAAGTTCCTGGTTCATTCTGTCTGAAGTTGTGTTACTGGTCAGAGCTAGTGGAAATATGGGTAATATAAGGAAAAAAAGAAAGAAACTTGCAATTTTTCAAATATTACCAGTCTTTCACAAACAGTGGTCTTTTTTTTTTTTCCCTACATATTCTTTTGCTGTTTCTTCCATCTTGGGGAAAAAAATTATCTTGCTACAGGATAATTACCCAACAAGAGAAAGAAAGAGCTTGAAGAGAAGCTAGTGACTGCTCCCGTGACTTCCAAATCTGTATCAAATGCAAAATTCATCCTTACAGAGATTGTATTCAGGGCCCTTCTTTATCAGGTGTAAATAGTGGCTTCAGATTTTGAGTTTGCAGAATTGGGGTTGGATTTAGTGATTCAAACTTGGACTTTCTAATTTCTTTTCTTCTTTGCTGATGATGCTGAACAAACTGAACTGATATGTTGCAAGAAAGATTAACCACACTTCAGTTCCCATTTGCTTTAAATGTCTGCTAGTAAACAGTGCTCATAAGTAAAGATACAGCCTAAAGCAACATTCAGATGACTAAAGGGTTGTGTTCTATCCAGAAGCTCCCACTGTGGTATCTTAATTTACATTTTGCAGCAAGATTTTCCAATCCTACACAGCAATAAATGTGCAGGAGTAAAATTCACAGTGGGAAGGAAATATTGGCATCCAGCTTTACAGCTTGGACAGCAGAGTGAAAAATAAAATCTTCTATTGTCTGTGAATTGAATATTACATAGAATCCCCCACAGTCTCTCCTCATAACTGAATAGCTGAAATAAACACTCTAGGAGTTATTTCTTACAAAAAAAAAAAAAAAAAAGCATGAGGATTCAGGGCATGCCTACATGTGCTTGACACATTTCACATGTGTAATTTATGCAGCTCCCAAAGTCTTGGGACAGAACACATGTGTTTCACACATGGACTTTGCAGTCCATATTAGCTATGGTCCACTGAGGTACAAGAAGTGGGCAGGCTGCAGATGCAGGGTTATTTGCTGAGCCCTTAAGCAGTGTAACAGTGAGGAAATCCTACAGGAAACTTTATTGATGCTATTTGTGACTGGGCAAAACTGCAAAACTTCCAAAGGGGGCACCTTGCTGTAGCTCTCCCTGGCATCTGTGTGTGCATCTGTGTGTCTATTTCATATGCTGTAACAGTGTCACTTACCCAGGAGTTTTTTCTGGTAAAATGCTCACTTTTCAGATCTTGATTGATTAATTGGTGGGCAAATGTCAGAGGTCACCTGAACAGAAAGAGGAGGTAGAGCCTGCTCTCTATGTTCTGGTGTACAAAGAGCTTTGCTTTGAGAAAGAAGAATATTCTTTTCTCATAGGATAGAAGGGGCACTGAGAGGTTTTCTGAGCCTTTCCTTAAGGCAAGGCCAGTGATCATTTTGCAATTCCTGATGATTTTTGTCTAGCCTGGTTTTAGAGACTTCCCAGAAGGGGCAATCCAGTCTTTCTGCACCTCATTATCCTTAGTGTTGCAAAGCTCTTGCTGACACCCAACAGTATAATTAAAATATCAGTCCATTACTTCTTGTCTTATCCACTACAGACATGGAGAAGAGATTATTTTGCACAACAAAAACTTGAGGGCTCTACTCCTGTTACCTTGTTCAGTTCTCCCTTCAGGCTGAACCACCTCAGCCCTTTCCAGACTGCACTTGTATCGACCTCTGTAGGAGCCATATGAATTTTTATTTCACTTGCTCACAAAAGTACTATAGGAGTCATGATAAAAACACTCACTAGATTAAAAAAAATGACAATGACAACCTTTTGCCTACCCACAAAGACTGGTGGCCCATCACAGAGAGAAGCTGACTTGGGTTAGAATACCTGTGATACATCAGACAACAAATGCTTTATGCTACCTGGGGTTCTGTTCATCTGCTTGCTATGTTCCAGCTGCTTACCTGGAAAACCTGCCTGAAACAGAATTTTGTTTGACTCTTTGTTCTAGTATTATTCCAGGTATTCATGTTGATGTGCCTGGCCAATTATCCCCCCTACCTCTTCCTTTTTTTGGGGAGGGGGCTGTCAGCATGTGAGAAGACGTTTTGTCGTTTTGTCCTATATTTTGCTTATAGTAAGATATTTGCAGTGTTTACCATGATGTTCTTGAAGGGAGGCTAAGGGACTGTGCTGGCAAGAACAGCTCCTGCATCACTGTCAGCAGCCACCTTGGTGCACACCTTCTCTCTGCAGGGTTTTGCACATCAGGACACGATTTGTTTCTAAAGTCCTCTTCTGATCACAAGAAGTGGAATTTGGATTTGGTTGGCAGAGCAGGAAAAAAAAATAAGCAAAGGCATTGTTTTATCTTTGCCAAAGATTAAATCCCTGTCTTCATTACCTACTCTGCATGTTTATACTGACAGATGTTTTCAGCTCTGAATCTGCTAGCCCACTGCTAAAATCCTGTTATGACACCAGAGCTAAAACATCAAGCACCTGGCTAATTTATTCCAGCATAATGAATATGATGCTGTAAATTCAAAGATGCAGAAGTCATTACTGGATTTTTGAGCAAAATAAACAAATTTACAGATGCAGCAATGCCCTGTCTGTACATCAGATACGAATCATGAAGACCATTCCCGCTTTAAAATCTTCTGAGGTCTAACTGTCACCTCTGTAAGTCAAATGTATTCTTAATTGGGGTACAAATAAGAACCTTCTTGAGGACTTTGAAGCATCAGCTTGGACTCCTTTTCAGCATCTGGAGACACAATTATGAAGGATTTTGTAAAAAAGACATTTCCATACGGTGTAGGGGGAAACCACAAGCTCTGCACAGAGGGGAAAATAAGATTACCAGAAGAGCAAAATTCTTGTCAATTAACAGATGCTAAATAAGGAATACAACCTAAAGAAGTTAAATAAATTATATTTCTTTGGTAATATTCAGAATCCAAGCACCATCATAATGTTTCATCACCTATTTGTGCATTTTCTCTTATAAAGCACTTGAAAAATATTTCCAGCTTCTGTTCCAAGATAAGCTTTTTGTAATGACTTATGATGATAATCCACCTAAGGATGTAAATTACTGGGGAGAACAGGAGAGAATTCTAACTGATTTCAGACTCAAATGTGCTTGACAGACTTACTTATAAGGTCTGTCATTTCTATGCACTTCTCCAGATTTCTTCTAAGCTTACCAAATAATAAAATAATCTGTGATTTAAATATCACTCTCCTCCAAAGCAAGAATGTCCTTTAATAAGATGGGTAAGCAGATTAAAGACTTCGCCCGAAGGCAAATAAAGAGAAAAACTTGTGAATAGAAATCTCTCTAGTGAAAATATTAAGCAGTAGACAACACTATCTAACAGCTTTGGTAGGATGTTGTCTATGTCAACTGGAGTGTGCCTTTCAGCAAAATTTGCATTTTCATTCCATAATCACCTATCGGTGACCTTGGATAGTCCTGGGGTATTTTGGTTTTCTGTCTTCTGAATTGTAGTACTTGTTCTGGCAAACTGACCTGTGTGATTTACTTAACACGACTGGCCTGCAATGTAGCAGCAGCTTGATGAATTTCACAAAAAACTGGAGACCTTTGATTCCTTAATAATCATGATTTTGGGGGAAAAAAATGGGATCCCCATGAGTGAAACTGGAATATTTTATAAGCATGAATTTTTGCTCTAGGAAGTTATAAACAACATTAAGAAGTCCCAAATATTAGCAGCTATTCAAGACTAAATACAGAGAGATACTATCTTCAGGTGGTTTATATCACAGTTGCTGCCATGCTGAGATGAAGTATATTCATGAGAAATTGCAAAGAAAAAGCCTTCAAGGTCAATAACATAATAATAAATAATGCTGCTTTCCTCTATTTGTTTCTTTAATTCATCTATGTAACCAGTAAAGCATGGTTTCTGTATAACTTAACTCACACCATTTAGAGAATCCCACCTTGTATGATTGCAGCATTCCCAAACAACACAAAGGCTCAGGCCAGAAGAATCTGTACTAATAATTTCCTCTGGTTTTTACAGAAATACCAAGCATGTACTCCTACTCCCTCATTCACCTTCATACCTGCTTTTTACCGATTGTGTATTTTTTAGAAACATTCTAGACTTAGTCTAGAGCCTTAATTTTAGAGTGTATTGTGAATCTTACAAACACACAACAGTGTGGGTTTTTTATGGTGCACAAGAAACAAAAATTCTCAATAATAATAATAATAATAATAATAATAATAATAATAATAATAAAACCCCCACCTTTGAAATAAATTCTCTGAAACCATTTTCACTTTTTTTATGCATCCCCACTTTCTGGCAAGGAAGGTACCTTTGTGGAAGGTAAATACCTTCCAAGTATATCGTATACAGTAATCAGACCTTTCCGATCTCAGACTCGTCAACACAAAGGAAAAACCTATGCCATTTACAAACAAAAGTGAAAGATGGGACACAGCTCATGGTGAAAAAATGCTCTTCAGGATCCATTAGGTTATGGAAAAGCCTATGAAGGTCATTAATGATTCTTATTTGTCACTAATGTTATTGGAAGAATTCGGACATGTTAGGTATCACCTGTCAAGAGCTTTGCTGAAAAGTTTTATCAAGGCAAACTCCTGAACTAAAGGCAAAAGTTTTCCTTAGATTTATGGAAATTTTGGTCTAATTCCTTTGGGAAAAAAATGTTATAATATCAACAGTGTTATACTGAAAGACATTTATAGCTACCATCTAATGAAACTTTGATCTATAAATAAATACAGGTTTACTGAAAAACCACGAGAAACACCCTTCTTTCAAAGCCCACTGAAGACACAAGTATGTGCTTTCTTGTGTATCAATAGTTCAAACAAAACTTATGATGTTGGGTAGTGTGATAAAGATACATACCTAATCCCCTGCAAAAAAACCTCTCAAAGACTGATGAGGAGACTGGTGAATTAATCCTTTTTAACTGCAGTTATCTAGCATGTAGTGGATAGAAAGTGAGAGAGAGTCATCAATAGAAGTAAGTGCAAGGATTATCTGGGGAAGGAACAGGGGGACAGCTCTCTTTGGACACTGAATTCATCAGAAAGGCAGGTTTGCAGGTTTCTGATCAAGCAAATTGCCTTCTGCTGATGGTTCTGTATTTAAGAAGACAGGATTTTGATAGTATCCCTGTAAATAAAGTGAGAGTACATGAAAGAAGTGTTTTTTCTCCACTGTTTGCAAGGGAAGCACCCTGCTTCTTTCATTAGCAATTCACTAGGAGGAAGATGATGTTACAGAGAGCTTACCATCCACTTGCTCTCAAACCATCATTTTGTGACTGAGACCATAAAAGAAAGGAGTCCCCATATTTTTTCCAATGATGCTGTGTTATGGAAAAGCTATTCAGAGAACTGCAGAGGCAGCATGTCCCATTCCAAAATGACATAAGGCTATGGTGGGTACAAAATACTAGATAAGAGTGTTGGTATAATGCTTTAGGTGCCCAACCATCCTGCTACTTCTCCCCTTAAAGGAGGCATTGGTTGGGCTTTCCCAGGTGGAATTTTACTAGGAGTCTTTTGAAGACTGGATTTCTAATGTAACTCAGATGGACCTGAGCATCATCCCAAGATCTTATGATTTTTCCTTGGTCAGGATTTGGAATAAGAGCCTCCAAGAAAGGAAATAGCAGACAGCAATAACCAGTTCAGACAAACTGAGGTGTCAGCAGCTTACTAACAGGCCTTTCCTGTGAGTTGTTCACAAATCTGTAAGCTTTATTTCTGCATCCAGCTTGCTGCTGTGAACCCCCCTCTATTCTCTTTCTCCTCAGTAAGGTCTTTTGCTGGTTCATGTTATCCTGAGCAAGCAACAGATTCCTTACTACTTGTTAACAAGAGTTAGCAAATGACATATTTTCCAAGTGAAGTAGGTGGAAATCCCCTGTCAGCTGTGAATTGTACTATTTAAGTTATACTACTGTGCTGACAGATTCAGATTTGCTACTAACCCTGTTTGCAAGAAAAATCCAGGTACGGTAGAAAATGATTTCTTTCAAGCAGTGTTTTAACTTGGAACGACTATAGAGAAAGGCTTCTGGCTCTGTGAATTACAGATTTTGGTGGCATTTAATTTAATCTTTATTTTTACCCACTCACATAAACTGTGAGTGGGTTTAAACTTTCCACACAGCCCATGAACTAACCTAATGAACTTCTCATGATTCATGTTTTGGCCTTTGGTTTTCCTGAATGTGTTTTCATGTAACAGATAGGTACCAGGTATCTGGCCAGATATTTCTCCTGAGGTTGAGGGGCATCCCAGTGCAGGGTGGTGGTTGCTTCCTGGATACCTGATCCTGCTTTTTTCAGGGGTAAATGGAACTGCATCAGAAAGCTGCATCAAGAGGCCAAGACACCATCCAGTCCAAATCAGATCTGTGATGGTTGCTCACTTACAAGGGGATATGACCACAGCACAGGTGAAAGGAAGGGGTCACAGGCTCCATGTGTCCAAACAACTATGAGATCAGGCCAATCGCCAGTTCATTAAGCTACAAGACCATCAAGAAGAGGCTGTGGGAAGACTCCCCCTAAAACTTGGGCTGGAGAGGTGAGTACTCTGCTCTGGATGGAGTCAGGGACCAGGGTCTGGCTTCAATTATGGGGAGGAGTTGTGCAGGCAGGAGAGCTTTCTGGTTTCCTGTGAGTCCTCCTGTGTGCATTCTCTTGTTTCTAATAATGCCACCATGTCCATGACACAGCATGTCCCTCTGGGTGGGTCACACTTTTGTTTGCCTTTCTCCTGTCTCTCCATCCCTCCTCCTTCAACTCATGGGTAGGTAACATCTTTGGGCCCCCTCTGCCCATGCCAGAGGAGGTGGGTGCTGGCTAACCAGGTTAGAAACTGGGGTGGGAGGAGAGACCAGCTAGCAGCTAGTGGGTGCTAGTACATAAAATTCAGTCCTGTAAGACCTAGGTTTTAAAACCAATATGAAACTAGAAGTCTTTTCCAGATGGTCATAGAATAGAATCATGGAGTGGGTAGGGCTGGAAGGGACCTTAAAGATCATCCAGTTCCAATCCCCCTGCATGGGTAGGGAAACCTTCCACTAGATCAGGTTGCTCAAGGCTCCATCCAACCTGACCTTGGACACTTCTGGGGATGGGGCAGCCACAACTTCCTTGGGCAACCTGTTCCAGTGTCTCACCACCCTCAAATTAAAGAATTTCTTTCTCAAGTCTAACCTAAATCTCTGCCCTTCAAGTTTCAAACCATTTCCCCTTGTCCTCTCACTACACACCCTTGTAGAAAGGCCTTCCCCAGCTTTCTTGTAGGCCCCCTTCAGATATTGGAAGGTTGCTACAAGGTCACCTTAGAGCCTACTTTTCTCCAGGCTGAAGAACCCCAAATTCCTCATCGTGTCTTCACATGAAAGGTGCTCCAGCCCTCTGATCAGTTCAGTGTCTCTCCTCCGGACACATTCCAGAAGCAACATGATCTTCTTATGTTGGGGACTCCAGACCTGGACACAGTACTCCAGGTGGGGAGAATCACCTCCCTTGACCAGCTGTCTGTGCTTCATTTCATGCAGCCCAGGACCCTGTTGGCTTTTCTATGATAATAGTCTGATTGTAATGCCAGTACAGTTAATCACAGTTTGCCTGGTGACTTCAGTGTCCTTCAGAGCAGGATCATTCAAAGGCCCTTTGGGCTCTCCATGTCAGCTGCCATGGCTTTCTGCGGGGGAAGTTTCTCAATAGAGTGAGCGAGCAGTGTGGTAGAAAGAAATTATCATGATGCTTAAGGTTTGCATGAACACTCGGGGTGTCATGACTCCTCCTCACAGCTGAGAGTGCAGGAGCCAGGCCCTGGCAGACACTAGGTGGTCTGAATTGCTCATTACCCTCTTGGACTTAGGTGTGACAGAAGGCCCTTAATCTTGGATGCTGTAGCTGGCAGTCTGAATAGGGCCCTTATATCCTGCAGCTTAAGAAAAGACCGTAAGAATGAAAAGTGGTATAAAGTAATCCACAAAGAGGGAATAGGAACAGATATTTAGGAATCAATCTTCTTTATTTCATAAGCAGTATCAAGTAACCAAGAAGAGCTCAGCAGAAAGTGACCATGGAAGGACCGGAGAAATGTTCAGTACTCAACCATAATTTAATTAGCTCTCAATAGCTTCCAGAAAAAGATCTCTAAACCTGCATATATTTAAGATAAGCCTTTTGTTCCATTTGTAACCCGCAAACTGACAGCAAGTCTAGGACCCTTCCCCCTTCTCAGACTCCATCCTCTTTTTATTTTGTTCTCCAAGTCACAGAACTTGATGCTTTTTTTTCTTCTTCCCCTGCAGTACTTTTCTTTGACCTCATTCCCCTCTCCAAGTAACTCTATCCTGTGCTGCTATGTTCATGCCCAGCCAAACGTTTATAGATGGCTTAATTATTTTCTTTTCTCAAGGAAAATTCAATCTGATCCCCAATACGCATAGGATAAAATAAAATGAATCAGCTGGGAAGCTGCATTATAAAGGGGAGGGGTAAAAGAAGTTATGTAAAATTTCATGTCACTGTCAGACTGTTTTCATAGAATTTGTGTTTGAGATTAAATTAAATCCCTAAAACTTCTTTGATAGCTTCATACTCAGGGTGAAACGAAGCAGATGCATTTTACCCCAGTACCATGCTTCTCATCTCTCCTTGCAGAAAGAGAATGAACTGCTTTGTGGAACAGTTCTATATACTTACAGTATTAAGCAATTCTTCTTTTCCCCTGGCATTGGTATTCTTTTATTCAATTTATCTGCACTGTAGCTTGGATAATATTTACCAGATGTTAAATAAATAATTTAAGATAACACAGTCCTGCATGACAGTTGTAACATTTTGGGTCACCTTTTTATTCAATTTAAAAAAAAAAAACCACTTCACTTCAAGATTTCAATATAGTTCACTCCGTGGTGACACTTAATACTTTTTCCTCTCCTTTAATTTGGAAGTAGTGTTCCCCAAATAGTTCATTTGCCATATTGTTTTTATCTTTAACAAGATAAAATAGACGTAGAGGGTTTACTATTTCAGCCTGATGCCGACAAATATGAAACCAAAGAATATGAAGAGCCAAAGTTTTGTAAAAGCCCATGTTATATAATGAAACCAAATGCACAGTTTGGAATTTAGAAAGAAATCCTAGTGTGAAGATAAAAGGACATGAAAGATAGTAAATGCTGAAATGATACACCACATAATGGTGTACTGTCAAGGAAGAAAGATAACATGATAACTTACAGAGCCATCTCAAAGCCTACATAGGTACTTGACCTATAGTTTGCAAGGAAACAATCTTTTTGTTTCATCTGGCTCATATTAAAAATAGGAAAAACAAAACCCTTATTTTTTTTCCACTCTCACACATATGGTTTAAAATCCATGCAATTTTTAACTGTCTAAAATTCTTTTAAGCAATTTAAGACAGAATTATTAAATCACTTTTCGATTTCATTTAATGAAAAACTGCACCACTGTTGTTGGTCTATGTACTATCAATTGTAAAGCTAGTAGGGCTCCTACTATTGGTCCTATGTGCAATCCATCATGAGTGGCATCAGATTTGTATTGCCCAAATTGGGTGCTGCTGAAGATAGAACACAACGTGTAAGTTAACTTTGAGCAAAGCTTAAAATACTTCCCTTCTTCATCTCTTTCTATTCCCCAGTCCTCTCTCAAAGATTTTCCAATACCTAACAGACCTCACTATCCTCGGGGGCTGGGGACTGCCCTCCTCCTCTCTCCTGCAGGACTGAGGGACTATCTAAGAAATTAATTTTGTTTTAATTTACCCTGCTCTTAGGAGGAAAAGAAGCAACCTAAATATCTGGTTTCCAGAAACTGCAGGTTAAAATACCATTAGATTGAAGTCAACCTTTCATCTACCCCATGTATAGAGTTTTAAACAGCTGTGGTCTGCATATAAATGCTCACAGGTCTGCATTGCAGCTGAGACTGCTTGAAAACCTTCTGTCAATAGTTTTCTTGATACCAAATTGAGGTTTAGGCTTAATTAATGTTTTTCTGTGTGTTCTTCTTTTCAATATTTTAGGAAGTGTCCACAAAGCACAAGAAAGAGTCACCTCAAACCTTTCAGCCAGTTATTCTGAACTTATCCAGATCTGGTACCAAGCTTTTTGTTTTTAGCTGAATCCCCCCCCCCCCTCTGCTGCTTTTCTTCTTCTGAAAGACAGAATCTTTCTCTGGGATTATCAATTATAGATTTTTAATCTTCAATTAAAATATTGATGACTACGGTTCTTTAAGAAAACAAGGACTTATCTGTTCTGCAATTAAAGTCTATTGAACAAGCCTTGTGACAAACTAGTCCCAGTTTCCCTGGTAATAATGCTCCTTTTCACCACAACTATTCAGAAGGTTGTTTCTCAGAGGCACTGTGTTTCTCTTCCCTGTTCTAGAGGCTAGACTGGCTAAATTTTATTCTCTCATCTCCCACTCTCCATAACAGCAAACAGTAGCCAAAATACTTTGTAGAAGATGCTCTTTGATGAGTAGGTAGATAGAAGAAAATGAAAACCATGATATCTGGAAACTCCCTACAGCAGGAGCTGAAGGTGTACAAAGCCTTTGGAAGTCTTCTGAGTTTACCTGTAGCTCATGTTTCAAATTGTTATTAGTGACCCCACTACCAAAGAGTATAAATCTCTACCTTAAAGAGATGACTTGTTTTTTCACTGGGATTGCTGCCAGGGAGTAGATCCAGCACAATACATTTCAAGGGCTAACCAATAATGGGTAATTGGTCACTTAATTGAGAATTATGTGTTTAGCTGGGCAAAGGTGGTATCTGAAGGCCCAGTCAGAGTTGTTCACAGGTGTGGTATTTAGGTGCAGATATGTCTTGCTCTGGGCCCCTCTGTCAGCTTCTGGCTGCTGCCTTGCCTGGCAGCTCAGGGTCCTTGGGAGGGAGGGAGCAAAGGAAGTGTTGCTCAGTGCTCATCGTTAAAGCAATTCAGGAAATAAAAGTGAATGTCTCTCAGCACAATATATTCCTGGGAGCCTAATCTGAATGAGCTATTCATCTGCATGTTTCTATTTCCAGCAGGGGCTGTGCCAATTAAGAGGACTTCATATAAATCCTTTCAGTGATGTACACTGGGAGGCAAAAATACTGATAAAATATGGATTTTTTATTTTTTTTTTAAGCTATCCCTTTAGTAATAGTGGGAATGGAGCAAAGTGAGTCTACTGTCCTGTCCTTTCACAGCCTGCTTCCATAGGTATCTGGCCAGTTAAGTAAATTCTAATTTGGAAGTACAAAGAAACTTGTCTCTTACTTCTCACATGTCCAGATGGGAAAAGAAATGTTCCACTTGCAGCCAAGATTTGTTCTTGTATTTGGAGAATTAAAGGAGCCCCCTGTATCTTTACAGTCAGTGTCCTTTTATCTAAGCATTTACTGCTGGATGGGAGAAGGGCAGGGGATTCTAGATTAATTTTAGCTATTAAGAATTAAATTTTTTAATTCTTTTAGTATGAAGATGGGACAGGAGAGTAGGGCATACCTTAGGGAGGCAAACCTGAGGGATTCTGCTCTGTGGAGTGGCAAGGAAATAAAACAGGTAGAAGGACTCTAGTAACTTTCAGACAAGAAGCTTTGGGATCCTCTCTGTGTTGCTTCAGTCAGAGCTGCAGAACTGCTGTTTTATAGGTCCATTTGTGGTTTTATACTTTCTCCTGTGCTACCTCATATCTGCAATGTTGACTTCACAGTAGCTTTGCTGTGAATTCATGAGCCTTTGAGGGATGATTTCAGCTACAAAGTTGGGAGAAGCTGCTTCTGCTCCGCGAAGGAACAGGGATTTGCTCTCCACTGAGCAAGAAAGAGGAGTTTGAAAAGCAATGAAGTTCCCATAAGAGGGAACTGGGAATTCAGTTGCCTGGAGCTTTCCAAAGGGCTCATCCTGGGAGGCATCAACCCCAGATCCTGGTGACCTGCTGTACCAATGGCACCATGGGACTGCTTGGTTGCAGTAGGCACTGTGCAAATGTGGTGTGGTTGTTCCTCAAGCTGAAGGCTGCCCAGAAAAAAAAAAAAAAAAAAAGGATGCATCTTCATTTTGCTGAAGTGTTTGAAGTTCCTGCTCCTGCAGATTGAGCCTGACACATTTAAAAAATTTCAGTATAAGAAAAACCAGACAGAGTGTTTTGCACTAGTTTAATACAGTAAGTGACCCTCATTTGAAACCTTGCTCTGAGGACTTAATTTGAAGTTTCTTCTGCATAAAGGCAGATGCCAAACCACAAAACCGTTGGGTGTCTAGTAATGGGAGGGTAGTGGAACAGAGCGGAAAACATCTCTCTTTTTCTATTCTCCTAACAGGAGCTGTGTCAAAACAATTACAGCCCTGGCCAGCTAGGATGCCACAAAAACTACTTTAGACCCAAAACTGAATGATCCTCAATGCTAGTGTGTATCACAGACTAATTGGCAAGTGTGGTCCTTACAGCACTGAACAAGCCTGTGTTAAAAGTATTTAAAGAAACACTTTTTAAAAGTACTAAAAGAGCAAACAAAGTAGTCTTTGGATGACCTTTTGTTTCTCTTGACTAGCAGTAGCATTCATTAATCTGCAGCATATGATAAAGTCAGCCTTTCAGCTGGCTCCCAGTAAACCAGACTCCTTTAACTGACAAAGCCCCTGCCATCTAAGAATTTGGTTCACTTTTTCATATCATGCTAAAAGACTAAATAAAATCCAATCTTCTGGAGCAATATTGAGATATTACATCCAGATGAAGGGTGGGTGTCATAAGAGAACAGGCTGCTAGCAATATTCTCTAGGCTTCTTGCCATCAGCTTGGGTTAAAGTAGTGAAGTCGAGGTAAAAAGTAAAGCAGTTTTTATTCCTGCTGACATATAAAGAAAAGGAGTAGAGGACACTTCATCAAGTTTTTTCTTCTATGATTATTGGCCCAAGAGTAAAAAGTTTATTGCATTCTTTGTTTCCTAGTACAACACTTGTTTTGTCTTAGAAAATACTGTACGCTATATTGTAAATATCCATGTTTTAAGATGAGGGGACAGAAAACAGTAATTCAGATTCATACTCAGATCAGACTCTAAATGTCCCTGTATGTGTGTAATGGAAGGTGGAAATTTCGTATATCTCCCCTGCTAATTTCATCAAGATGAGACTGCACTATTCGTTCTGCTTTTCAGACTGTGTCTGTCCTGCCTGGAAAAGCTTTTTATTGTGTAATGGCAGAACGTTGTCCCTACTGTGCTGGGTTATTGAAATAAGAAGCAGAGTTACTACAGCCAAACAAATGCAAACCTTTGTACCAAACTGACAATAGCATTTACAGTTCTCTTTGTCTGATGCAAAAACATTTCTGCCACCTGAAAACTATAAGGCATTAAATGAAGAGCACATCCAAATGATGAGCTGCATGACTAAGTCCACCTAATGACAACCTGATCAGATGGCATGGCAGTGACTGCAGGGCTTTTGAAAAGATGGGACAGCTTACACTTTATGACTTGTTACAGAAAAGAAAAAAATCCACTTTAAAATTTATCTTTCCAGGTCAGCCCTACAGCTACACGCAGCTATAGCTTGGGTGAGTGCTGGGGATCCTCTGACTGTGGATCTCTGTGTGATCTCTGTGTGATTTAGTGATCTCTGTGTGATCACTAAAGCATCCACACTATACTGTGAGGCTCAAGGAACTGTTTTCCTCATTTATGAACCCAGTTTCATGCATAACTCTCGAGTTTTTGTTCCTCTCCTCCCATTGTTATTCTCTTTTCTATTTGCTCTTCCCCTCCCCACAGCAGAGAGGGGACTTTCATAACACAAGAGATACCCAGGGAATACTGCAGCAATTGTAACTAAGGCACACCAGAGAAGTTGAGGTCAAACACTGTACTGATGGCTGTGTGCAGCAGAAACATTCTGTATATTGTTAGTTCCATCTCGTCCTGACCTTAATATTCCCTCCAGGGCTTTCTTCCCTGGCATACAGTGCAGCAAATACGTAGGGAATATTGAAAAAAAAAATAAGAAATGAGGGAACATTATCTGGTTACCTAAGGCAACTGAAAAGTTTTAGAACTGACCAGTGTAGTTGTGTTTCACAACTCCCATTTAACAGACAATGCCTGTCTCTCAAAATATCCAAATCGAAATGCAGAGCCAACAGGGAAGTTGGAGCACTCTGTCTGTGTGTCCTGCCTGCATCCAATTAACAGCCAGACTTTTTGGAAGGAAAGTGATCAAATGAAATAAAGTAATTTAAAAAATAAAAATGGGCATAATGCTTCTATAACAGAGATTGATGCATTTGCTGAAATGGGGCGGTTTCTAAGCTTTTGAAAGTTAAGCCTGTTCCCCTGTGAAAATAGGCTCTTTACTTCTAGTTATTGTTTGTATTAGATCTGGGCCTTCTAGGCTCAGGAAGGGATATTTTGCCATGTGTTATACAAGCATGGAACAAAAAGCCCTGCTCAGAAAGAACTTAGAGCCCAAGTACAAGACACAAAGCAGGGAGTTCCAGCTAGCTACAAGGAAGTCACAAGCTGCTCCACATGTTCAACTCAGCATCTCCAGCTTCACCTTCTATCTTCAGAACTACTCTTCATGCACTGCCCTCCAGCAGATGCCCCATTTAGCCTCAGAAAATGTTGAGACCTTCATAATATGCTTGCATTTCTTACATGCTGTAATGAATGACAAATTAGACAACTGTGTCTCTGCTGGAAACAGTATGTGGCTTCTTGGCGTCAGGATGCGCAGAACTTGGTAGAGAAATTCATGTGTCATGGATGTGGTTTCAGGCTCTCTGCAAACTCAAACTGATGGTTGTGAGCCAGTTACATTTGGGCCATGTCTCCAAGGGTGGCTTTAGTTTTTTTTTTTCCCCTGGAACTGGAACAGCTGTATTTTAAATGAAAGGCTAAGCCTCAGGAAAATTAATTAAGAGGTTGAGTCTTTACAGTCAACTGCATTGTATGTGTGCTCTGCATTCCAGTTACAGATACTGTATCTGGCAATAATTTGCACTCCCAACAATTCTATTTAATTTTAATTTAGCAAAATGATTCTGTTTAGCTACTAAAGTCATAAAACCAGATTAAAACATCAATCCAATGAAATATATTGTTTATTTAATTTTATGCATACAATTGCTTCTATTGACTTCCATTTCTATGTATCAAAATAAAGAAAAGTTTAAGCAGTATTACACTCTATGATTTTAGTACTGACAAGAGAGCCAATGGAATTTCATCAGCAATGAATTTGACCCACTGCATTGAAAGAACGTGAGAAAAACTTTTAAGAATTCAAGAAGATTCAAGACTTTCCTGTTCAGTCAAAAGATTGCCCAACATACACTCTTACGCAAACTTCTCTGGAATATTACTTGTCATGTTCTTTGTCGTGTTTTGGATGTTTCATCCTGGCTGAAAAGACGACCCAGACACCTTTCTGCTTGCAACAGAAATAAATAATAATGGAAACCATACGGGAATAAGGGATAGTTAAATGTTTATTGTCACAATGTGGATGAGCCACACTTTGCTTTGGAGAAATGGCAACTTAGATGGAGCTATTCAGTCAAAAATAAAAACCCAAGACTCTTCCAGATTTTCAGAAGTTATTTTTCTTGAGGAAGCCATCAAATTTCTAGCTTCTGTGATGTTTCTTTCCGTAGCCTGTAGAGGTATTGGCGAATAAGTCATAATTAAATATGTATAATAGGAAAACATCATGTTACATACATATTCAAGAGCAAATGTTAATTGATGGGCATAAGGGAATTTCTAGTGCAGAATCTGACCCTCAGAGATGCCGTCTTTGAGAACTAGCTATCTAGATACTTATATTACTCCCAGCACTATGATATCTGGGGGCCTTGCAAACGTTAATGAACTTATCCTCACAACCACCTTGTGAGGCTGGGAAGTTTTAGCATCGACTTTAAGGGAGTACAACCAGGCCCTAGGCATGCAGTAGCAGCCACAGAGGAGCTCAGAAGGAATCATGCTTGCTTCAAACAACATTAACTACTTGTTGGATAATAGCTGGGGATAATGGCACATACAGCGTCTGGTGGGTTGCCCCTCTCCCATAAATAATTTGGAGGAGAGAGCCTATGAAACTCCAGTGAGAGAGGTTTTGCAAGAAGTAGGGGAAATAATACTGCTGAGCGATGGATTCCCTTCTCTCCTCCCTTCCCATCATGAAAGTCTAATGGCTTTCAGTCACTTGCAGCTGTAGAAATTCGCGTGTGTGCGCATGCGTGCGCATGTGCTTAGAAATGAGGAGTGACGTCAAGGTTGGAAAAAAAGAGTATTAGAGACATGTCCTGTAGGCTCAGACAGAAGGGGCTGAATGTACTGAAAATACAATAGTTATATTTTGACTTGCTTTCTGTCCGTTTTTTGTCATCATGGCCCACTGGAATAACCATTAAAATGAAACCTGTTGTCAACTCTGGCATTCAAAAGGGCTCAGCCCATACACATGCAATAAGAAGCCACCTTAAATTCCTGAATTCAGGAATCCAGGTGGGAATTACACAGGCACCTTTGGTCATTTTTCTCCATCAGAAGGTTAGATATCCCGCATAGGTGTGGCATACTGTTTGAAGGAGAAATTACTTTTGCACATATCCAGTTCACCTTTTGGGATGTAATTTAAGAAGGGACTTTTTGTAAGACACACTGGGTATTTGGGAACAAAGGAGGAAGCAGCCTGACAAACTGAACAAAGCTGAGACATTTGCTCTCTCTCCTGAATGTGAAAACAGGGAACTTATAAGCACAAGCATGCTTCATAAATTCCAGCTGCTGTCACTCAGTGCTGGAGAGGAATACAGGGGAATATCTGTTATGAACAGGCACCACAACTGTGCATTATTTTTTTTTCCTTCCTGGCAGTCCAACACAGATTTGTGAGAAGGCAGTGGCCAAACTCATTTTGACTTCTCTGGGAATGAAAAGTGAATATGCAGTAAGCGGCCTCTAAGTATCTTGTTGGGAGGACACTCTCCAGAGCTCTTCGTCTGCAAGCTGGAGGCCCAGAAAACCCTGCAAGGAGTCTTCAAAATTAAAGGTACATGAGCCCAGCACAGCTACTCCTTCAGTATTCAATGGGACCCCACCAGCCTCCAAAGATGTCTGCTACTGTCCTTTTTCTAGAGAGGAACCCTCAGTGCCTGTTCCTGCTGAACTGCAAGTGTTTAGCCACAGAAATTTGGTTGCAGCATGGGTGCATTGAGCTCTAACCCATGGTCTGATCTGCAGTTTCATTTTTACTCTGCAAAACCGTCATTGAAATAAATTGTTTCTGCATTTCTGCAGTCAGCCACCCTGAGCTAATTTTCCCCTTGTCCTTCAAGAATGAGGCATTGCAAGCTGTGCTAAGTGTGATGCTAAGGTGAAGCTAATATATTGTACATATGATAAAAAATGAGGAAGAAGGAAGCTACTGCATTGTCTGGGAAGCTAGAAAATGTAACCAGGTTCAGCATGAGGGAAAACATGGCCTTTGAGTTTTTTTTCTCAGGGAGGTAGAAGTTCAGGTAACACACAAGGCTGCTTGATGAAGCTTTCATTGAGCTTTGCAGCCCCTGCCTTTCTGTCTCATGAAGCTCTTACCTAAGAGAGGAGGAATTACTCCTTGCTCTTCCCTATGTGCTTCCCTGAGCATGGAGAAAGGGATGAGGACAATAACCTCTGCACTGGGATGCAGGAAAAAGGCTAGTTAGAAAATATGCCAAGTATGTGCTGTTTTGTATAAAACAATGAATTCTGCTTTTTCTAGGAATATTTTGATAAAGGCACTTTCAAATTTGTCCCCTCTGTTCTAAGGTTGCTGGTTAGAGAATTACTTCAATTTTTAATCTTCCTGGGACAGGAATTTCTAGCACAGCAGCTGGCACAGTAGTGTGCCTGGTTTCAGGTGAAGAAAAAAGACATGGTAAATGCATAGGAAAAAATAAGATGGCACTGAAGCCAGAGAAAGAAATATGCAATGTAAGATCCTAAACCCTCACAGAGAAAATTTGGGAACCTTTTTTAAAGAATTATTAAAAAATCTGGTCAATATATATAAAATATTTTGAAGTCTTTCCAAAAAGGCAGCATGCAACCACAGTGTACTACATAGAGGTTTTACTTTTTTTAAAAAATATGCCATAATCTAATGTATTTTTTAAGTCTTTGGTGGAGGGCAAGTGTGTGCCCTTTGTTATTACACAATTCCATTTCCCTGAATCAAGTGGTTTTGCCACTGTTTAACACATCACAAATGGCAGCCATTGTTAGATTGGGATATTCAATCTGCAAAATAATTTATTAGAGGCATGTTGTTAAAACAAAATCTGACTGAAGGTTCTGATGATTCCAACACTGGATTAAGTCAGCCATTAGCTTCTAAAGAAGTGGAAAGGCAAACTCTGGCTCAGTTAAGTACATGAAAGCATACGAAATTATTGTCATATTGTTCTGTGATTAATTTGTAATTTATTATATTCTTCAGAGTTAAGAGAAAGAAGGTTTTAGTTCACACTGGCTTCAGCCTCTAGAGTCTAAAATGTTAATGAACATACAAACAAGTTTTGCTTACAAAACTGTGTTGTGTTAGGTTGTTTGAAATGAAACTAAATATCTACCCAAATTAATATGGTAAAAGTGAGCTTGCTCAAAATATAACGCAGATTCATTTAATTCATAACAAAAGCTTCACATTAACTCTGACCATTTTTTGTTTTATTTGAAAAAAATGCAGATTTAGCAATACTGAAGTGCTTTCTAAAGTCATTGTAGCTTTGCCAAATTGTCTGGAACAAAAACATAATGTTGAAAATGCTGTAATGTTTTCTTTCATCATTTAAAAAGCAAAATGCTTGAAATCTAAATGACCTTTTGTTATGAAATTTCTTCTAATACACTTAAAAAGTAAAGCTGCTTGAAAAAAATTCTTAAATTTGGAAGGATTCGTTCAACGTGAAACACTTTTTGATTCTGCAAAACTGTTGGCAAACCACAAAATTGTTTTTTTCAGAGAGTTTTAATTCATCTGGATTTATTGAGAAATGAATTCTTTATTTAGAAGATAAAAGGTGTATTTCTTACTGGCATTAGTATAAAAAGCCCTAAGAAAGATGAAGCATTACCTAGGTACAACTGCCAGAAGGTCCAAAGAAAGCCAATGTAACAATGTGGGATTCATCTTGACCTGCAGATCTATGTGAAAACTGCCCTCACTGGGATTTTTAACTTACATCTTTTATAGCTGTTTTTCCCTTCACAAGGACCAGGCTGTATGAAATAACTTCATTTTATTTTTTATTTTTCCTTCAAAGACTTGGTTAAAGTAAAAAATTAATCTTTAAGTACAGATTTTGAATCTTTAAAGTTGGAGGCCAGAGGTGGGTATCTTTTATTAACTAAAACCTTCCTTGCTTATCCAGGGCCTCTTTGGCTCTTCCCCTCTGTCAATCTCACACTGTCAACAGCTTTATAAGGCTCTGTCTCCTTTTCTTTATCCTGCTGTGCTTTTCCTCTTCATCTACTGCATAGCAGTATTTCTTTTTTTAGATAGGGCTGCCTTCATCTCCCTCTCCAGCTTTGTTCTCCACTTGAGGTGTTATTGAACCTAATAATGTTGGTCTACAAGCATGGCAAGCTCTACTACATTCAGGTAACAGCACCTCCTGATTATTTTTCCTTCATCCTATTCACAAAGACTGAAAATATGTTGATGAGGCATCCTAGTAACCTGCTCAGCTTTTTGCATGTACTATAAAGGGAAGGAATTCAACGAAAAGCAGCAAGAAAGAGAGTCAGGCAAAGTTCTGAGGACTATGGTTGTGAAAAAAATAGCTGAGGAATATACAGACCAGGACTATAATTACAATCTCAGCAAAAATAAGAGGAATTCAGCCAGATCTTTGGCTGATGTAAATCTGCACAATGTACAAAAATCATTAACACGGGGAAGGAGCTGGCCAAGTGCCTTCTGCTTAAGGCATAATATCCATGATTTAGTAACCTCTGTTCTGTCAGTGATGGATCTGGGCTGATATTCACCAGGTGAGAATCCAAGCCCTTGTCTGAAAATCAAGATGGCTATTGCATACCATAGGTAAATTGTGTGCAACTATTGCTGGGAAACAAACCTCAGCCCAGTTACCGAGTGCTATTTTTAACTTTTGCCTTAAATTGAAGTGGATAAATCTGCCTGCTTGTCTTGGGCTCAGCTTTCAGAAAGCTCTGTGTACTTGCTTATAGGTAGTTATCTGTTGCCTTCTGGAACTGCTGTTTGATATTTTATTGGCCACCCAGAAGGGTAATAGAACAAATAGCGTGCTGATGGTAAAATACAACTCAGAAATAACGTTTTGGTATGTGGATGTGTCTGGGTGTGCACATGTGTGTTTGTTTACAGGAAAGCCTTTGCAATGAGCATGTGAAGCACAAACTGGATGTGAAAGACAAAACTGTGAATTCATCCAAAGTTTCATTATTTTCTTCCACAGCTTGGCTTCGTGATGAATTACACCAAAGCAAAAATCTCCGACTTGGAAAAGAAAAAGGCTGCTAAAATTTTGTTTCCAAAGCTCAACAGCCCCATGATTTCCAAACAGCCCAATCTGTCTGCATCCTTCAGATGCTTGGCAAAACTGACACTAATGTCACCTGAGCTAAGCAGCACCAAGCTCCTGACTCTCTGCCCTGAACTGCATCCTACCTGAGACTTGATCTGGATCCTGTTGGGCAGCAGAGATGGGAGAAAACCTGAAATTCTCAGTGTTTCTTGTGTCCTGGAGTTTCAAAAAGTTTTTGTTTTTTTGTTTTTTTGGGTTTTTTTTGGTTTTTTTTTTTTTTGTTTTTTTTTTTTGTTTTTTTGTTTTTTTTTTTGGTGTCCAGGCACATTGTGTCTTTGGGGAATGTTTCTTTGGACCTAACAGACACTGTGGGCATCACCATTCCCATTAAATTTCAGCATTTCTGCTGAAACTTTGTGTCATCACAAGGTTTCCAACCAGCCTTTCTAACAGCCAAACCCTGAATCTGACAGCCTTTGGCTGTTTTCCTCAATTCCTTTGCCTCTGCTGCTATAGAAAAATACAGAAGCATCTTCAAATATACTTTGCTTAAAGACATTTCCAAAAAAACATAATGTTTCACCAAAAGCCTAATTTTTATGCATATTTGTATAAGACATATAATATAGAAAATAGCACAAATTTTAGCATATGTAGTCAGGTGCTAACTGCATATAGGAAGCATATGAGAGCATTCTGGTTTAATTTGAAATTTGTTCTGTTCAGGATCAGCTGGACTTTAAAATCTGGGATCACTTTGGGTGTTCCTCAGCTGAACTGGAGCCATGGGGAGCACAGAATGGTAGAGGCTGCTAATATAGAGCTTGTTAATATTCAGTGCACTTTAGCCTATGTCAGTGGATTTAAAGGCAGTTTGTAAATCAACTTCCCATTCTGTGACTTCCATTGCTGAGTCTAGAAGTTTAGTCTGGGCAAAACTTCCAAAACCAACAAATACCAGTGACTTATTCTGCATATTTCAATGCTAAATAAGAGATGAAAATTAAATCTAAGTTGTTTTAAAACAGTTTTTTTTGCGGTGTATCTCAATGTACAGGCTGTGAACGAATGAGAGCAAGGGAGGCAAAAATCAGACATTCAATGTATCAAATGTAATAAATCCTCTGAGGCTAATCAGCCCTCCTTCCCCCACTAACCTCAGCCCCACGCTATGCCAAATAGTGAAAGCAGATGTCTTATGAACAGGTAAAAAACAATCTGAATTCCCATTCCCCACAACTGAAACAAAATGTAGGGTTTGTAGGGTTTTGATTTGGGAAGCTTCCAAACTGAACTGCATGAGACATTTTATCCAAAGCCCTTCAAAGAAACAGCCCAAAAAGAGGAATTCAATTTAGTTGGCACAAGGAGAGAAGATCTATTGTAATATGGAAGAAATTCGAACGTTATAGGAGAGCAAAATGACATCTCAAATTGCTGTGATTTATCTTGCCTTGCTTACCTATATTTCTTCAAAATAGCAAGCTAACAAACCCAGTTGTAATGCTTAAAACACAGAAATCCTCCCCTTTCCCTCTCCCCTTTTCCCCCCTCTAATTTTCTTTAAGGAATTGCAACCAAAAATGTTCCATCTTTGGGCTTAGAAAACAAAATATTTCCACTAGAGTGTACTATGATCTTCAGATTACTGCTGCTGGCATCAATCTGTGCATAAAGAACATATTTTTTAAGGTGCTTCTCTGCTCAAGAGAATGTAAACGAAATAAGAAAAATTTTATATGGAAATAGCTGAGACAAGAAATTTTCAGGTCTGTATGTGTGTGTGTATTACAGGTTCATTTTCCTGCCTAAATACTTCAGGAGCCAACCAGTGTGATTTATGCCCATCAGAGAGACGGGCTAGGGTAACACAAAATCATTCCTCATGTTCCATCTCAGCCTGGTGAGCTGGTTTGAGATGAGCTGAGTTCAGCAGCACTTTCCACAGCTTTGTGCTTGTTTATACAAACAATGAAACTGGATGGAAAATTTTTTTTTCCATCTAGTGGCTTTTTAGTGAACACGGAATAATCTCAATTCACTACCAATCAGCTAGATAGTTGCATTCAGTGTTTCCTCACCTGACACAGACTCTTTGCTCTGGCCAAGCTCTGGCCAGGCTTTGGTCCAGCAACTTTTTGTACAGCCCTTGCCAGTCTCTACTGAACAACTGTCCCAAGAGCTTGGAACTGTGCTTGGCACCCATCCTGGTAGCCCACATCTCTGGACAACCTAATTCCTTTATGCAGAAGACCCAGGGAAACCTGTATGTAAACTGGTGCTTGTGTCTCTCGTCTGGGAGAATCTGGAAGAATAATAACACCAGGGGAGTTTGCTTTTCTCTGCCTGAATTTTATGTCTACTTAAAGGCACTTTTGGATCAAAACAATTTGTCCAGGGAAATGATGTATTAAAGGTCACAGCAAAGCTTAAGGTGATAACTGTACCATTTCCAGCCCTTAGTGGGACTGTGTAACCTCAGAACATTATTGATAGAGCTTTGCAAAGGAATGTTGGAGGTATTTTCAGAAAATGGCTGAACAGAATGCCTTTTTTTCCATTCCTTTTTTTGTAGTCCTTGCACCACTGAAACAGCCCTCATTGCTGGAGCAGGTCTCATACCTGCATCTGTACAATTGTCTCCACAATGCCTTCAGTTGTTTGGGGATATGCAGGGGAGATAACTGGCAGGAAAAGAATCTGATCTCAGTGGGTCTTTGTGAGAGTTTTGATGCAACCTTCAGCTAATTAGTTTCATTTAATATAAATTCTCATGGCTGAAGTCCTCAAGAGACAGGAGGACTGTTCTATGAAAGGAAAAAGCTCTCATCCTTAGGAGTCTTATGCTCTCTTCTTGGGGGAAAAGGGATAAGAGGTAGGCTGTGCAAGCCACCAATGCCAGAACATAGTTGGAGGGCTGGGTTTTGTCACTCCTGTGTGATAAAAGAAACTAGTTTGTAAAACATGTACCCCTAGAATTCCCATTGATTCCTAGAACAAACTAAAATTACCTGTGTTGCTGTAGAAACTCCACCTAGTTGAACTGATGGTGCATTGCAGTAAACCTTTCAAGTCATGTTGACCGTAACGTTGCTTTGAAATGTTTCCCCATCATGCCTGTCCTTGGCCTATTCTTGATTGATGGTCCAAAAATGGAAGAGAGGCTTGAACTGAAACCCTGAGAAGTCAGAATTGTGGCAAAAGTGGCAGGGAGGTTGGGGATATTTCTGTAGGCAGCTGTATTCCTCAGCCTGAGGTCCTCTGCCTATGCTGTTTCAGAGGAGCCCTACGAGCAGTAACCTGGACATGTTTATGTAGTATAGGTAAAGGAAAAACAGAGAACCACATTCCTGTCTGATGCTCAGAAAATAAATCTGTCAGAGGAGCCTTCGGAAGAGATTTTGGCCGGGGAGTAATGAAGTGAAGGATCTGTAGGTGAGTACAGATGACTTAGTAAACTAACATAATGGCTGATTGGGGAATTAGCAGCACTGGGGAAACTTGGAGTGAAACGTACCCTGAACTTTGTGACTGTGCCACTCAAGTTTGATGAACATGAGCATTTCCTCAGAATTAATGGAGATACTGCAGAGAAAAAAAGCTGTTCCATGTTGGTATTTATTTGCATCACTTGCAAAGCCCTGCCCTTCTGTTTCCCTCTGACTTGGGGTGAACTGGGAGTTTTGCTGGCCAAGAGCTTGCACAGTGCCCCATTTGCAACTGGGGTAGGGCTGGGAAAGGGTGAAAAAAGGCCAGACTCTCCCTTCCCTATTGAAATGTATTCTGGCACAGGGCAAGCAATGCTCAACAAAACCTGGGGCAGCTTGGAAATACAAAGCTTGAAACCCAGGAACAGGTTCCTTTTCTACTGCTCCAGAGAAGAATTGGGGTTTAATTGATTTAAAGTGAAGCTGGATTTACTTAGTTAAAAGGAAATTGATTTGTAACTGGTTGAGAAGCTAATCTTTGTGATCTTAAGAAAATGAGATGGCAAGATTTCACTCTACTTCATAAAGCCTGGGCTTCCTAGGCTAATAGACAAAGCTGTGCTGAGGAACACATTTTGCTTTTGTACTGCATTGCTCAAAGATTTTCCAGTAACCAAACGCAACTAGAAAATGGGCAATGTCTTTTCAAAGACTTTTATTTCATATTTTTTTCATAATTTTCTTTGTAAGGGCATGTTTATCCTTATTCCTTCCCACTGTTTTTTTTTCATCTCATATCCTCATCTTTTCACTACTCTTTCTCCATCTTCTTTTCACTCATTTCCTTAATCCTGTGCCGCTGAGTCCCTCTGTTAATTGTTCTGCTCCTTTACTGTTATTAATTCTCCCCACCCAACTGTTGCCTGGGTTAACTATTCTGGTTAAACAGCAGGGTTGGAAAAGCCAGCACTTATTTTGAGAAGACCTTGTGGGGAAAGAGGATTCATACTGTAATCTCAGGTGAGGGTCTAAACATTTCCCAAATTCTCTGACCCCTAAATATGAATATCATTTGACTTTGAATAATGAGCTATTCGTTCATCTCTATATAAAACCTCATGTATCCTGACAGTTCCCTATTGCCTTCCTGTCTGAAGTGGCTCAGGAGTATAAATTATTCTAGCGAAGGTTGGCAGTAATTTATGCTCAATAAATTGACTATAGATCGGCTTATTTCAGTAGGTAGCATGGGAAGGGCTTATACATTTTGCTAAATTCCCTCATTTGTTCTTCCATGGACTACTCAGTCCTGGGGCTGATCATGAGTCCCAAACCACTCTGATAGGCAGGCACTCTTGTGCCTTCAGTAAAACTACTCCTGTGAGTAGCAGGTTACTGGTGTAAGGAAGAGGGAGCCAGGCTGCCCATTGAAAAGTCACTGGCATGATAGTGGGGAAACTGGAGGTCACATTTTGAAAAATATATAAAGAACCCTGATGGAACAGAGATTAGCTGTGGCTGTTCTTAAAAAAATCTGCCTAACTTTAACTGGCAGAAATTTATGGTATCTTAAGACTGATTTTTTCCCAAAAGAGCAAGAAACAGATATGCCATGTAGAGTTTTTTTTCTTCTTTTTCTTTTTCTTTTTCTTTCTTTTTTTTTTTTTTTTTTTTTTTTAATGTAAAATGAACTAGTCCCTTTGTAGGATTTCTGCAAAAAAAAAGGTGATACAATCCTTTTGTCCAAGATGCAAAAGACAGAAAGTAATTCATCACCTTTCAAGTACAATTTATTATGGGTCAGAGAGAAAGGTTTCATTCATGATCATTAGGTTTTAGCAGTGCAGATGCTGGACATGATGAACCAATGAGGCTTATCAGGTGTGATAATCAAAACAGATTTTCTTTTGTATCTCCTGTCATTTCCTCTCTCCTGTAGAGAAATCCAGGTTTTGGACACTGACTACCATTTCATAAATATAGACATATTCCTTTATTGTTCTGGGTGGAAATTATTATCTGATATTTTAAATCAGAGTGATGGGAACACTTACCATGCCTGAAGTTTGATGCAAGTTTTGAACCTGCATTCCTGGGCCACAAGGGAGCAGTGGGCCCCAGTCTGGTTACCTTCCATTGAGCACATGGACAGAAATTTAGGGCCAGATCCTGCTGTGAACACTGCACAGGCAGATCCCTTTGCAGCCTCACTGTAGACAGAAGGCTTTGTGTGGCTGCAGGGATCTGTGTGTGAGTAAAAATCGAGCTTTCTCTAATCAGAATAATTAAAGGGCCAACCTTGCAGCACAGTGTAATTCTGGCTCCATTGAATCAATGATAATATGGCTGTTAAATTAAATGAATACATGGGGCCACCTCTTCCATCAGTCCAGCCACCCACATCATTCGGCTTCGCTTTGCAGTTTTATAAACTTTACTATCAGCATGGCACCTGAATGCTCATCTTTTAATGGCTTTGCAGCATGGTGAGATGCTGACAGTGAGCCTCACCCTGAGAAATGGGAAAGCAAAATACAGCACTGCTGGAGTTTGCTTGCAGAGTGTCCCCAGTACTTGTCAGTCCTATAAGCTGAGGCATTATAGGTCAGGTCTAGTTACCTCAGCCATCCCAGACCACTATGGGGCACAGGCAGAAACAGATTCTCTGATGCCTCAGAGTTAAATCAGAGATTGGTATTGAAACCTCTGGGTTTCCCCAAAGGCAAAGAGAAGTATAGACTTTGCTACACTAGATGCCTCTGTTCACCTGTGTCACTAAGCCTGTTGAACAATTGTCCAGTGGGGACAGACTCTATCTATCCATATACATGGATATACAGTATACACACATGTGTACACATATGTGCCCATATCCACCCATCCATCTATACACATAATCTGTATTTCACAAAGCTGCCCATGGTTCCAATGACAACTGAGGATTCAGAAGGAATGTTCCAAAGAATCTGTGACTGCAACTACTGATAGGAAAACAATAAAGTTGGTTCCTTTCTCAAATAACATCAACAAATATTTATAACAAAATGAAGATGAAGTCAATTCTACACAAATCAGTTGTTGCAGGTTTTTGTCAGGGCAGAATTGCTCTCTCCTCTCCTCTCCTCTCCTCTCCTCTCCTCTCCTCTCCTCTCCTCTCCTCTCCTCTCCTCTCCTCTCCTCTCCTCTCCTCTCCTCTCCTCTCCTCTCCTCTCCTCTCCTCTCCTCTCCTCTCCTCTCCTCTCCTCTCCTCTCCTCTCCTCTCCTCTCCTCTCCTCTCTTCTCTCCCTCTTCTCCCCTCTTTCATTCTCTCTCTTTTATTTCCACTCTTATGTTCTGAATCAAAGTGACACTTCTTTTTCTCTTTTTTAAAGGACATGCTATCTCTACAGAGTGCATGCTTTCCATCTGGAATTGCATGTGGGCTGTAATTGAGTTTACCTGTAAGTTTGAGAACATAAAACTCTAGCAGACAGATGTGAGTATTTCAAGGGAATAAAAAGACATCCCATATTTTTCCAATCACTTTACAGTAAAGGTTTCTTTTTTTATGAGTAAAATAATCAAATTAGTAATTTGCCCCCTCCTCCACTCCCCGTTATGTCAGTAGCTCAGACATCAATGAAGATGTGCTCTCTGGTGCCATGATATTGGCCAGCTTTTACTGCTAGTGTCAGAACTTCCATTTTCTGCCCACAACCAAAAAATTAACTTGAGAAAATGGACAACAATCTTTCCATCCACTGTCTCCACCTCTCCCCATCAAATAAAATAAAAATTCTGTTGAATTAGAGTCACTCAAGAAGTCCAAGATTAGGTGTCCTGCTTCCTATCTCACACAAGTAAGATAAGTTAAAAAAATGTCTGCTCATCATTTCAAGTATTCACAGCCTTAAATTGGACACCTTATATGACTGTAGCTAAGCTTTGGGCTTTGCTGCCAGATTCTCAGGCCATCATGGCTGCTGAAGGGATCAATGCAGGGAATTTCTTTTTCCATCCCAACCCACTCACAAGGGCTCTACATACATTATATCTCAGCTGCTCTTGGAGCTGTTCCTAAGAGCAGAATACTCACCAGATCTGGAGTTTGTAAAGTTTTTGTGTACAGCCTAAATTCAGTCTCATCTATAAGGACTAATCCCATAGATACTGAGATACCCTTGTGCAGATAATGCCAATTTGTATAATTTGGCATTATCCTTCCCACTGACCTGTGCCACAAGTTCTCACTTTCCTCCCTGGACCATCTTGACTCATATTTTTTACACAGTAGTTCAAAGTCAGTGATTCTTTGACATTTCCTCTTGATGAATATCTTTTTGTGCCTTTGATTTGCATAACAAGCACTAACATGTTTTGGTATTTTTTTCCCCAAATAGTTGGCCAGCCACTGGTATAAAGTATTATCAAAATTCCTTCACTGAATGGACAGTGAGACTGAGGAAATGTTTTGTCAAGAACAAGGGGGAGGGAAAAAGAAAGATAAGTTGCTGTCCTTCAAACTCTGTATCAGATAAGGATGTCTCCTAAGGAAAGAAAAAAGCCTAAATTGGAACAAGAAGATAAGTAATATATATTTAATTGCAGCAGCTACTGATCTTTCATGAAGAGAGCCTCTAATCAAGGGCTTTGATTATAAAGGACACAGCTGAGATAAACATCTTATACAACATTTTGAAAAGAAAAATTCCTCAACCTGGTCTTTTAAGAACACATTAGGAAGCACAAACTACATCTGTTTTGTGAATCAAGCCCACTTTTCAACAAGGACACGTTTTGCTTTGCTTACTTAAAATGTGATATAGTGTCCAGTCTACAGAAAAATTAGTTCATCCAAACACTGACACAGGCAAATGCTTAAACAAACAGCAAGAAAGGCCACTAGGATGAATTCTTACATTTAAATGAGATATGCATTAAATGTGTTGCTGAAGTAAACCTATCAAGATGGGGCCCACTACCTTCAGTGGGAGAATTCCCTAGAGCTAAAACACAAGGACTTATCCCAACTCATAATAAAAAGTAAGAAGTCTTTATCCACGTGACTTTCTTATTTACTTTACCACTGTTTAAATTGAAAACTCAAGTCCTTCTGTAATTTCAGATATGTAAATTGTTTCATTCTAGTAACGTGCAGGTCTTGTTCTTTTGAACAAAGCTGTGGAAGTTTCTAAGTGCATGGGATTCTCACAGAATTTACTAAGTCCTAGACTACATAGGAAATTTATACAGCTTCTAGCACAAGGATTTCCACTTGTGAATAGTGTCTACATATGTTATAAAATGTAACAAAATTGAGTTGTCTTTCAATGAAAATTTAGTGCACCCATTTATAGGTTTGGTCTTTTTTTCTGGGTTTTTTTGTGATGCTTGGGAATATTTAGGAAGAGGCAAACCAATAGACATTTTTTAGACAAATCAGGACAAAGTTGGTGCCAGTAACTACTCTACAGTGTATCTTTAGAAAGTAAGCTATGAAAAAACTCTCAAGTGGGATCAGTCCAACTATCTAAGCTTTATATTAAAGAACAGTTATCCATCTGTCATCTATTTTGTGATCCTTAGTCATGTCTACATGTGAAGTTCTCAATCACTTGAGGATTCAGATCCACTTCTTCTGCTAACCAGCTGTGACTTGACTTTGGCTGTGTTCAGAGTTGGTTTCATCAGGCTCAACTGATGTTTCTTTAACTCAGATCTGCATGGGTTGTGTGTGTGTAGTTTTTGATATCTCCAGTAGCTTATTCTGCCTCCTGATGATGGGGTTCCTATTGCTGTACAGTTTGTCCCCCAGTGCTGAAAGGGGCTTGTGCCTGAAGCAATGAAAGAAATGTGCTACAGCCTGAATGAATTCCAGCCCTTTGCTGCCAGCTCTGCACAAGGTAAATACTGGCAAGCCCCAGTAGCAGAGCACAAGGGAAGTGTTGCATAGCTGGGAAGCTGACCCGTGGCTGGAAGATGAATTGCTTCCACTTGGGGTCTGATCCAGGCAGAGTGAGCCCAGTGGGACTCCTCCCCGTGGAAATTAATTCTGAACTTCACTGATTTCAGGAAGTGGCAGTCTGGATGCCACCACATCTCTGATTCATGAATGAGAATGCAGGATATTTCCCACTGCTTTTACTGCTTTTTTCCATCCATCCATCCATCCATCCATCCATCCATCCATCAGACCTTAGGAGAGAGTTGTTGCCCAAACCCTTGAAGTTCACAGAAGTAAACCCAACACTGGCATTGAACTTTGCCCTTTTGTGAAAGTACAGCTGTAGTTAGTAAAATATTGATTCAACAGATCCATTCAGTGTGGGGAATGTGCCATATCTACTGAATTTCCTGATAAAATACATTTTTAGTACTGTGTTTAGCATAACACAGCCCAGCCCAGCTAATGGAAAAGGAGTGAGATTCTCTTCCATCATCTAAAGTCTGTCCAGCTGCCCAATCCCTGCTACAGGTGATGAAGTGTGAACCAGACAGGGTGCAGCTCAACTTTCACGTGCAGAATTAGCTGGCTGGATTGTTGGATAGAAAAATAATCTTTTCACCAATAAAATGAGCAAATTTGATCTGGAGTCAAAGGAGTACCCTACAATGACATTCTTCACAGAGAGCTCTTTTAGCTCAGGAGCACACTTGAGCCCATTTCCTAGTTAATAGAAGAGCAATTCCATTATTCCCTTTGATATGTAACAACAGATACTTGTCTGTTAGTACTTTTTTAGGGTTTTTTGCACAGTTTATTGATAATTCTAGCAAGGGAATTTACACTGACTTTTTTTTTTCTTTCTTCCTCTAGTTATTCATGGAAAAACCTCAACAGAAACCATTATCTGTTGATTTACAGGGAGTAAACATTCAATGCCAATCTAAACTATGAAAATAGGGACCCCATTATTTCACTTCAAGGCTGGTTCCTCACTAAGTTGGGAGAAAAAGGAGAAAATGGAAAGAAGCTGTAAGAAACATCTGAATATAATGGAGCAATTTCTGCTCTCAGTTCTGCAAAAAGATGGCATCAGATCTTGGCTTAAAAAAAAATCAAGAGCATATGTAATTATTAGCATGTGAACAATTTTTTTTCCCTTATAAATTTTTTCCCCCATATAAAATATGCTTGTGGGGTCACTACTACTCCCATACTCCAATATAGCTCCATGCCTGTCTTGCTGGAAAATACTCAGTACCTGAAGGACTGAAATCTAGAGAAGATGTTGAGCACCTGTATGTTCCTCAAGGAAACATGCTTGATTCCAGTGGCTTTTAGCCAAGGGTTTAAAATATTTTTTAGAACCAGATTTAAACCTTCAAATATAGACTTAAGTATGGACCTGGAGCTGGTTTGGTTTCTCACTTGTCTAAGTAATTAAATGGAGAAAAGAGCAACCTCAGACTCTTTACATTGTTTGTATAACAAAGAACAAAGACCTTCAAGGGAACCAAAACCAACTGAAACCATCTTAATCCTGACTCAGCTATTTTATTATTGAGGAACAGTTTCAGGCCTAATTCTGATTTTGAATATGAAGCTGGAGATCACAGCATAGCTAATTTTTACCAGAGAAGTGTCACACGCCTCTGAGAACAAGCACACCATCCGTGTTAAACAGGAAAATTGGTAATATATAAGCAAACTAGGTAAGGCTGTTTTGTAATCTTGCAGTTCAAATATGAAAAAAGCCTAAAGCCCTCTCTATAGCATCTTATGTGGTTATGCATTGCATACAGAAGGCAAAGTTTCTCTTGTGATAGTTAATGAACTATCTCTCAAATTTCAGCTCATTTGCCTAAGCCTCTCATTTCTTCTTTATTTATTTATTTATTTATTTATTAATGATCTGTAGCTGCTGAAACAGAGACCAAAGAGGGTTTGGGGTTTGTTTTTTTGTTTGCTCTCTGGCACCTTGCACAGGATACTATTCTATGGCCAGCTAAAAGTCATCAGTTTATATAAAATACTTAGGAATCTTTTAGAGAAAAAAGACAGTACCTCATGTCTATTAACTCAAGCTGTATTGAGCCTTTCTCATCATAGCTGCAGGACTTAAAAGAATTTTTTTTCATTGAGAACATTGAGAACATTTTCCTGGGTCCATCAGTATGGTCATCTGCTTGAAGGTGGGCTCACTCTTTCAGCAGGCTGCATTTCTATAGTCAACAATCCAAGCCCTCTGTTTTTTCCTCCACCTAATTGTTCACAGAAGAGCTGAAGAAAATAAAAAAACCCCAAAGAAATAAATCCCTAAATCAGCATGGTAATAATAATACCAATCAAGTAAAGTCTGACAATAAGTACATTTCTAAATTAATGACATTTCATGAAGATTACCAGAGACCTTTTCGTTGCTATGGATTTTCAACAGAAGTTGGACAGACACTGCACTGATGGGAGATAATAAAACCCTTGTAATACACAGGTAATTGGCCCCCACTGTAATGTTAACATTAGAAATAGGTCTGCACCAAACCTCTGGGCCTATAACATCCCAGAGTTTGTGGAGGATGGTGGGCAATTCCCAAACATGGATCTTCACCTTGGCATCCTGCCTGCCACTCTCCAGCCCTGAGCATGCATGTGCCACAACTGGGAGGTTTGGTGCTGTGATTCCTGTGGTAGTGACACCTTCTCTAACTAAACCTCTCTGTTATAACTTCTTCCAGGATTTGCCTTAATCAGAGGAGCAGCTGACTGACACAGAAAATGGGATATTTTGTTTAGGGTAACTGCTGTTATATGAGTGTATTCTATATGATGCAGCCCACCAGGATATACTCAAGCAAGCTCATTACACCAAGTCCGAGTTTCAAAATCCAGATTCCTTCTCCAGCTGTAAAATTTGCTCATCCTCTGCACAGCAGAGCTTACTGTGCTCATTTAGTCTAAAAAAAAATGTTTGACTCATACAAGGAAATACCTTCTGGCATGATGCATAATCATCCCAGTGAACTCACTGCAACTGGGGATTATTGTCTGAAACCACAGAATAAATGTTTAATAGGCAACAAGAGTATGTGCATGCTTTTATATTAGGTTGGCTTAAATTCCTGAGAAGATGGACATCTCAGTGGCATCAGCTGGGATTACTGGGGTGGAGCATGGTAGAAGACCAGTTTGCCCTACATAATATAGGAACACATTAAAAGTTAAAAAAAAAAATCTATTTAGCCACCACCAAAAAAGAGTATTTTATAGGAGTTTCACAGGAATTTGTTCTACTATTAATTAGGTTTCCTTTTCATTGTGGTTGTGAAGATAAATTAAACAATTATTTGCTGATAAGGTGCGTAGGTTATGCAAAGGTTGGTGGAACATTAAATAATAGTAAGGAAAAGGTAGCCACTGATTGGAATCCACACAAAGTACACATCAGCAGATCCAAATGCAAAAGCAGACATTCAGGGACCAGAAATGAAGGCCATGCTTTTAGGAATAAGGCCCAGTCTCCTGGAAAGTGGTGGTTCTGAGAAGCATCTTGGATAAAAACACACAAGCAGCTTCACCTGAGCTTCCAGTTCAGTCCTGTGGCAAAGAGGGACAGTGGGGTGAACAAGTTAACACAGGATGGATAAGGGAAGGTTGTGCTGCTTTGCAGTGATTCAACTTGCTGTGAAACCCTTTTACTAAACAGACACTGTTGTATCTCCTACAAATATAACCTTGTGCCATTAGAACCCATAGCTATGGTGTCCATATTTTCCCAAGGGTATTACAAATAAACTGGTTTTAGAAGGAGCAGTGTAAAAATCTATTAAAAGCCTAAAGAAAATGCTGAGAGTGATGGACTTGATGTTCAGTTTGATTGCCTTATCACTTCATAATATCTAAGATACCTTTTAAGGAAAATCAGGATTTTTAACTTACCATAAAAAGGAGTATGAGAAGATTTTAAAAAGTATATCAAACAGAACCAATAATAATTTAATAAAAAAACCCTCAAACAGACTGAGCTTCTTGGCAGTGAGAGTCATAAGAGCTGAGGGATTCTTCATTTCTTGATGTCTACAAAATAAAACTACATTCCATCCTGAAAATGACACTTTGCCAAAAAAAAAAAAAAAAATTCCTTCATCAGGGTCAAGTGATTGGTCTCAATGGATGAGTAGCTGGATGAAATTCAGTTGAATGTGATACTCTGGAGAATAAACCAGATCATTTAATGGCGCTTCTGCCCATAACTCCATGAATATTCTTATAAATCATGATCATGAAAATGCAGCCGAACTCTGCTTTTGCTTTGCCTTTGAGCTATGTTCACATATTTCTTTTGCACTAATTTAAAAAATCTGAGCTCAGATGAATAACGCAGTTTCCACTGGTTTCCCAGTGCCATCCAAAATGTGTAGACTCAGATCTGAACTTTTTTTAATAGAAATATTTTCCGTTTTTCTTTTTTTTCTTCTTCTCTTTTCTTTCCTTTTTCTTTTTTCTTTTTTTAAATTTCAGGCAATTTCAACAAGCTTTATATAAGTTTTCAAACAAGCTTAATCCTGTCAAGTTTTAGTACGTGCAATTTTGAAAGTGCTGCTTTTAATTGTATCTGCTGTCATCATGTCTTAGGATTCAAAACTGGGCTTCTGGATACTATAATAACACACACTATTATGAAAACAAAGAGCAAAATAGGAAGTTTTAGGTCACAGCTGCAAAGCTGTTGCCAAATCACTAACGTCCTTCCCCTCCAAACAGCAATAAAAAGTCATCTCTAGAGATTCCAGCACTGAAGGCAACAAAGTACAGTAGTTACATTTTGAGATGGAATCCAGAAACTGCCAAAATGAAGATATGCAATCTCCACTTGGGAAGAGGTGATGAAAACCCAAGTACATAGTCTGACAAGTGAATCATGTCAACAAAAAGAAAGCAACAAAAAATCAACTTGTAAAAAAGCATCTCTCTGTGTCAAATTGTTCAAAGCAGTGGACACATTGCTGAAATGAGTTCAGTAAAGATGAACATTTCATCATAGCTTTCAAGACTTGAAGCTGCATACCAGAAATGGAATGAAATTCCATATCACTTTGCAGCTGGCAGTGGTGGGGTGGTCACAGCTTGGAAATTCTGCCTGCACTGGATCCCCTGTGCTCACAGGAGTAACTGGTGCTGAGGCACTCAAAATAAATATCAGTATATTTATTCTTAGAGCTGCACTAGAGAGTCTGCAGCATTACCAAGGATGTGGGAAGGATGTAGACTGGGAAGGAAGCAGATTGGTTGCTTGTGGGAATGCTGGAGAAGGCAGTGAGGTTTTCTTACCTAGTGGAGGGCAAATGTTTGATAAATGGGATGGATTTCCAATAACTTTGAAAAAAGTCCTCTATAACCAAATTAGTGGTGATTGCTTTGAAAGGAGGTGGTGTATGGACTCAGCTGATCTGTTGTGTAGCTGTGTTGGCTTCAGTAGAATAACATAGAATTATGTTTGTTTTCTTGCTTCACAAAAACTAGATGCAAGAAGGTCTGTAAAGGTGGAATACATTTGAAAAACACAACTGTAGCAAAGGTGTAGTAGCTACAGAGATAAAAGCCAAAGATGGGGCTGAAGGGGAAATCAGAACAGTATTATTCATTTATTAAGTATTATTACTCATTGCTAACACAAGCACTTTCCCATTTCAAATCTAACTTGAGCATTCAACACTACTTTGCTTACTGACTTAAGTGCTGCTTGTGATAATATGCCTTTTACCAGTGATATTTGCTCTCATATGATTTATTTTTATTCTTAATATCTCTGAGCTTTTATACAAAAATATGAGAATGCACATTATTAGAACTTATGTAAAGGGGGCTGATCAAATTATTTTTTGTGATCAAATTATTATTGTGATCACAAAGATTTTGTGGAAAAACACATTAAAACTTAAATTAGCATCATACAAGCTAAGGATAAAATAATTTGACATGAAAGACCCCAGACCAAATGAAAACAAAGATAAATACATTTTCAGTTGACATGCATGAAAAAAAACAACAGTGCACATAATTAAATCCTCATCTTAGTAATGTTTTTGCAAGTAAAAGAACTTTTTTTTCTGCAGTTGCCTTATTCCAAAATCACTCATTCAAGAACTTTTGCATGGTGCATTCAACAAGCAGTCCTAGAAACCATGGGGAGAGAGGTGTTAAGAGACTGGTTCTGCCAAGCCAAATGGAGGCAGTCAAAATGGCACCAAGCCCAGATAAGGCTTTTCTGTGTACCAAGCAATGTGAGCACAATGGGAATGTGGCCAATTCAAACATGGTGTGTTTCTGCTGGAGGAATAAAAGCAAATGAGAATTTGTTGCTCCTATTATTCTCTCCCATTGCTCCACACTATGCAGTGGACAAAGTATTCTGTTTTATTGCTGCTGCATTTAAAAAATATATATAATTATTATTAGTTGATGTGGCTCTGAATCATTCCTTTTCTTCAGCACATGCCTGGAGGCATAAATAGTCCCAGCAGAATCAATAGGATTCTTAACCCTTTTAAAAGCTGGCACAGGTTTAGTATCTTTACCAAGATGAGACACTGATTCCTATTTTTTGTTGCTCAAGCCTTTTTTTTCCCCTGTCATTCTTTTTCTTTTCTTTTCTGAAGATAAATTATTTCTGTGTAAGGCAGGATTTATGCTCATCAAAACTGTGTCCCAAAACGTACAACTTTCTCACTCAGGAGCTGCCTTAACTTGGAAGGGTAGTCCCTCTTGATTTCAGCATTTTTAGTGCAAGTAAGGGCACTAAATGTAAGTTGGGGTGACACCTACACCCTCAGCTGTCATTCAGTCACTGGTAATTTATAAGCTACTGGAGCAAGGAAACAAAAACTGTAAACAAACAACAACAAAAACACCAAATACAAAAATACAGCCCCATTTCCATAACAAGCTAGGAGGCTGGGTGCAAAAGGTCAAAATCTAGACAGGAAGAAGATTAATATTTTCTCTGTGTCCTTCTGTTGTCTGTATCACCTGGAGCAGGCAGACCTGGACTTTGTTACAGGTAAATAATTACAGTTGTATCTGCCATAAATATCTACTTGAAGGGGCTACTGCAAAAAAATTGAGATTGTATCTCCAAGCAACTGTCAAATGGCTAGAATAAATTTAGAGGGCTTGAAATACTGATGTACACTTTCTATCATAGATATCTCTTGGTCTAGACTTTCAGGCTGCATTTTGACAGAACACACTAGATGACTGAGAAATTAGGGACTCAGGACCAAAAAAATTACATAGTGTTGGCACTTGTGGTTTGTGTCTTCTTTACCTGTGGTACGAGCAAACAGGAAGTCATTGCTTCACAGCAAAACAGAAATATTAACAGGACATATCCTTTTGCATTTAAAACCCAGAAGGCAATAAATCTTGGACCCTGATGGCAAACCTAAAGAGGTCACTGAGTAATGGTAAGCATAATATCTGTACTTTTCAGTGCTATAATAAATCTGACAATGCTCTTTTTAAAAGTTGGGATGCTTCTGTACAGACTGAAGATCAAAAGTTTCTTTGCCCCCCAGAAGAAAAAAAATAAAAATAGCACACACATTCACTGCAATCACCTGTTTTTCATTTTGCATATTCAGTGGAATATGGAACAATAGAGAGTGAAATAATATGCCTGTCTCTTTTAATGTGGGTGATATTCTTATAAGCCCTGACTGATGAGAAAAATCTGTCCTTTATTTATAAGAATAGATAGGAAAGTAGTTCAAACTTTGAACTTCCTTGTGTATTTACCTCCCCTCTTTTCTACTTTCCCAAGCACACACTAAAATATGATTATGATGATTCCTTCCTGGGCTGGCTCAAATGCTCTTGTTTCAGTTTAGCAAAGGTAGCACTGACCTCCCCATAGCTCTGTCTCTCCATACTTACTTTTAGGGTTCACTCTACAGCTACTCTAGGAGTCTCCCCTCAACATTTCTTAGGCCATATTAGATGCTCCTTGGGCTATAACCTAAGACCTGAATGCTTCAGAGCCTCCAGCTTGGAAACCTTTTCCTTAATTCATAACATATGTAGGAATACTGTGTTCCTTGGAACAAACATCTTGGAGACACAGAAGAGTTCTACTGAACAGACCAATTTCCACCTGCACTTGCAGTGCTGTTGCTGCCCCTCTGCCAGCACTCTGGTGCCTCACTTCTCCTCCCCCAAAGCCCCCCGGGGTTGAATTCAGCTGCCTTGCACTGCAAAGGTGTATAGACTTGATGGTTCTGTAATAGCTAGTGTAAAAGTAAGTAGCAAGTAGCATGCATTGATTTTTTTCTTCTTTTGTGTGTATAATTATGGATCTAGCCAAACCCCAGAGACTCCTTCTTTATGCTAACCTCAAAAACAAAGTATGCCAATAAAATGTAGGAGAAGTAAAAGGATGGGAACTCTATTAAAGAAGGAAGTTATACAACATCTTGTAAGATATTCCTTTTTTTATTTGCCACTTGCCATGGCTCTTACCTGAATCATGACTTACCTGGATTACAGGTCAAGCCATGTGTTATTGCTTGGCAGACCATGGTAATAAAAGGAATAACAATCCAGGAATACCTCAGAGAACAAGCTGAGAAAAGCAGCACCACTGAGTGACTAAGTGTAGAGGGGAAGGAGAAAGAAGATAATAATCCCAGCAGTTGAAATGAGTTGCTTGTGGGATGTGTACATAGATACTCATCACTGTGACTGGCTTTGGGCCCAGGTGATGGGTGTTTTCCTCTGTGTCTGAAGCTGAACTGCAGCCTGAGTGTTATGTGTCAAGCCTCTGTCTCACCATCTGTGAGACTGAAGCTGCAGAAAACCATGACAGAGAGCTCCGTCTGCAGCCTTCACCTAGACATTGGGAACTATTTATACTGCTCACTTATATTAATCTTTTCTCAGTTCTATGTGAGAGCAAACAGAAGTCACTTGTTATAGGGAACTGTCTGTGTATGAGGTTCTCACAAGAGAAAGCTGTAACCCAGCTCTGGGGCTCATTTTTCTCACTGATGTCTTGTAAAGCAAACTCAGTCTCCTGGGCGCTGCTGACTGCTGAGCCCTCCTCACTCTCCAAGTCCTCCACAGCCTACTCATTGCTTTGCCTCCTCCAAAACATCTGCTGCTTCCACCTCTCTGGTACTGATACAAATGATAATTTTTCAGTCTTCCAGCAACTATCTTAGCACTTTTTCTCATGTTACCATTCCAGTGCAGAGGGAGCTCCCTGGGAACCACCACCAAGCCACTAAATCTGTCTTCAGGACACTTTACTGTCTGCAGATGGTGTGTGACAGACTTTCCTTCTCAAAATGAGTATCTCAGTCTTGGTAAGCTGTTTTGACTGCATCTATGAAGTACAGCCAATATCCTATGACTAAGAATAGAGTATAGATTTATATTGTTACCTGACTTTAGGGACTAAAATTCACAACTGGCCATTAACTGTTAATATTATAATCATGTTTGCTTTGACACTGGTCAAATAAATGCTTCAAAGGGCACTGGTATCAAGGGAAAGATTCCCATGGGAATCACACATTAGCACAAAATTTTATGCATATTTAGGTTGAAAAAGTTTGTACATCACCCATTTGCCACCGTATAACAAAGGGCCAACTTTTTTTCACCAAGCAGTGATCCCATCTTCACACTCTTGCCAGTGACCATGGAGCCTGCAGCCAGATGTTTCAAGACTTCCAAATCAGATAGAAAGTTTTGCAGCTTCTGTTTGCATTACGTTTGAAAAGAACACGATTAACTCAATCCAGGACTACAACAGAGGCTGGTAACACTGTAGCTGGAAACACATGATTTTTAACTTCCTGAATACTATTTTTCAGGAATACCTCCAATTAGTCATGTAAACAAGACTAATAGGTTTCCCTTCCCCTCTCTCTTACCATGGGGGATACACCAGTACACAAGTACTAGTGGAGCACAGGATACATCAAGCTGACAACTGTTTATTTGCATCTTCCAGGAAGAAAGGAAGCAGATTTAATTCTCTCTGTCATGAAGAATGAGGTTTATAGGATGACGGGAAAGAAATTCAACCAATAGATATACAGGACCAAGCCACTGTTTAAATGCTATTTCTATGTTATTTTCCAATTCTAAAAGTCAGAAATCATTTAAAGACATTTAGGCCTTTATTCATGAAATGAGGACAATAGAGAAAATAGGTCATACTATAACATCTATGGACATGTAAATGTCAAATAAATCCAAAATAAATCAACACGTGTTTTTTCGGCCCTGTGCACACTTTTCTAGAACAAAGTCTTCACAAACCCAATTTTGCTTTGCAAAGAGAAATCTTCCAGAGAGGGACAAAGCAAGCACACTGTCTGAGAGCCTCCTGCAGACCTTGTCCTCACCTGAGCTCATTGACCACTCCAAGGCACTGACTATTTACATGCACTTTACTGAGGTTGTCACGGTGTGTCTGGTTTTCCTATCATGCTTGGGAATAAGAGAAACACATGGAAAAGTGTAATTCCTGCATCCACAGCCAGGAAGTGCAGCTGCCCTGAGGTCTCTAGAGCTTAAAGGCTGAGCTGACACAAGTGGGCAAGACCAGAGGGAGCACCAGCAATTGCCTGGTAAAAAGGGATAATTTCCTTCCCTCATTCCTCAGGCCATTCCAGACATTCAATCCCACTGCTATGCAGTTCACTGAAGCAGAGACAATCCAACATAAAACTCAAGGAAAAACTAGTTTGCTAGCTCCCTGAGGGTTGGAGAAAAGATTATGTGTACAACCATGCAGCCATTGATGAGGGGTGCTCTGTTCAGCTGATTCAGCTAAAATTTTATAAAAGTTTAACCTAAAACTTCAACTAAGCCTAAACTTTCCTGGTTTAGGAACAAATGAGGAAAAAAAAAAAAAGCACAGTTTCTATTAAATACAAATGTCTGCTGATTCCCAAATAAGCTCAACAAATTTAAATCTCTGACAGATTTATTTGGTAAAGCAGCAAAGTTTTGAAATATTAGGTGTTATGGGCACTTGAAGGTTTCTGCTCTGTCACTGGTAGAAGCCAAGGAACAACCTGTTCTTCTCAGTAGTATAAATGGAACCAGAAACTGGAAAAGCTCTATCCTCAGCACAATGTAGGTTTTGGCTCTTGCTTTCCCTTCAGAGGCCCAGCATCCTACAGCATTCTATAAAAAATACTATTTCTTTGCATTCATTATGGCTGCTCCTTACAGCCAGTACTTGGGCATTTTAGGTTAAGTTTGTAAGGTGAAAATGGAGGGCATGAACCTAAGGGAGCAATCACAGTCCATTGCTTGGATAGAGCTGTTCTCCTAATGGGTGAATCAAAGCCCTTGTCTTATGTTTTCAGGCTTCCAGGATGTGAGAATCTAAATGTAAGAATTTTGGCTTAGCTGTGAGTCAGCCCCCTCCAAACCAGCATTGCAGGTGTAGGGACAGACACTTGTATTGCCTCCCATGAGCACCTCATTTAGAAGCTGGTGATCACCCTTGACAGGGATGACATCTTCTTTTTCTGATGGCTGTGTACCCTCATGGATGGGCACCTGTATGAAGTCCCCTGGCTAGTTATATTCTGAATTCCCATGGTGAAGGAGCAGAGCAGAGATCTGCCATTTCACTGCAGGAGTTACTGGCTGAGGAAGGTTACCTGAGCTACAGCATGAAGCAGAGAGAGAATCTTCAGCTTTGGAAAACTACCTACTACATCCTCTTCCCTTGCTATTCCCCAAGAGGCAAAGCTTAGGCAGTAGGCTACTTGGAGGCATGATTTTCATAAAGTGCACATTTCTACTTTTTGAGTACAAAGTCAAGTTCACAATGACACATGTCCTCTTCCATGTCAAAAAAAATTAAAAAAATCACCTTTGGTACGATACTTGTAATAACATTTGGCAAGCAAGTTCTTATGGCAAGAGCTTTCTGAATTCATATACTGGTCTTCATCCAAGGACTCCAAAACACTTCATAATCATGACTTATTTTACAAGGCAGAAACTAATGGACAGGATACTGACGACCTATGCCTGTAGATACACAGAGAGTAACAGAACTGGGAAGAAGCCCCATCTCACAGCTTCTTAAACAAGGTCACAAATAACCCTGTGAGGGCAGGAGAAGGAGATTTCCATGTTTCTGCACCAGCTACACCTTTTGTCATTAAAGAATTATGAAATCCACTGACAAGATAGCTGGCAGAAATGAAAACACCTAAGTGGTCACTACCTAGAGCACTCAGATAAGTAATATTCCTGTTCCATAAATTAGCACATTCATGAGTTACACACTTTTGTTTGTCAGCATTTTTTCTTAGAGTGCATACACCAGATTTCCACTACATCATTCAGAGTTTAGCAGGAAATAAAATTAAACTCTGAGTGTTTTCACCACCATACAACTTGCAGAGTCATTTTTCAGTTAACTTAACAGGTTATCTTGCAAAAGGCTAATAAATGGCAGTGTTGCCTTTGACTTTTCCTTCACAGAACATATTGTTCATCTAATTTTTGCTACAGATTTCCAACCTCATTTCGAACTTCAGCTACAAGCTTTTTCCTGTTACATATTGCAAACAGACATATACAGTGACTCAAAAGCTTGGATTGGACTGTGAAGTCAATACAGTTTCTGGCAAAAGACTGGGAAGCCTTTTTCTGGCTGAAAGCTAAGAATGATAAAAAGTAGATCCTGATTTTACATTCACTGTGACAAACCAGCTTCCAAAAGCTTCACAACAGCACAAAGGGAACAAACTAGCAAAAGGGAAGTGAGCTGGAAAGATATATATTTTTTCCCCAACATGACTTAAATTCACCATCTTTTGAGGTTTACAATGATCCTTTATCACTGTGTATGGCATGCACTGCACAGTGGCAACCAAAAGTCACCTCTGCTTGCAACCAGTCATTCTTTTCCAAAGCTTTTCTGTGAGCTCAAGGAATTTAATTCACAATCACTTACAGAGCTTATACAACCCCATAAAATAACCTAGTCTCCTGAACCAACTCTTACCTACAAGATATAATTTTATTCATATTTCATATGATTTCATTATCTATTTGTCACTTGATCTAATTTTTCTTGAGGTTCAAAAGGATTTAACAATGAATGATAAGAATGAGATTATCAACACAAAAATAGAAAATAATTAAATGTCAGTCATGTCTGTGACAGAACAAATGCAATTCTGTATCTCACTACTTTTGGTACTGGCTAGTGCAATACTCATTAAATATTTTTACTGTTAATGCTGATAGTTTTGCAGTTATTTCAAACAGATGAAATACATTTCGCTTACCTATCCTTCATTCTTCCTTCTCTGCAAATAAGTTTTTTCCAGTGAAAGATTAGAGTAGTCGGTACCAGGAATATCAAATGGGATTGTTTATGCATCAAAGACTAAGTATTAATAACGAAAATGCACTCAAAGTATGATTGCTTTGTGATGATTAGAATATAAATTGTTAGTTCTCTATATGCAGGCACACACACTGAATTATGTGCCTCACCATGGTATGCCTTTTGCATTCCTCTAACATCTGATAGTCAGATGCCATGCTGCACACATACTTGTCAATTTGTTTTATCTCTAAAAAGTTTGTCTGTGATGTGTGCAGCTGACAATACAGCACACTCAGAATCCACCTGAAAATGTGTGACCCAAAGACATATCTTGCACTCATAGGGATGAGGGGGTAGAAGAAGATCCCTGGCCCAGGATCAAGCAAGTAGGAGCATTAGGTTCACACAGAAAATGAGTTTTCTCTTTGTTGATGATGAGAGGTACATGCTAAGCAATAAATTAAGTGAGCACAGTCAGTGGTGGACAGAAATTCCTTTCTGCAGGCTCCGCTCCACCACTTATGAGTTATTGGGTCATCTCTAACTTGTGAAAATAACTCACATATCACACTCTCCCCATCTCCACGCTTCTCACTCCTACCTGAGGAGCTGGTGCAAAAATATTAGAGTGGGACAAAGTTGCAGGAGTCAAAGATGTGAATATTTAGGAAACTGTCATATGGCAACTATCAGGCTTGCAGGGCTCATGGAAACACCAGCCAGTGGTTGCCAGCCCCGGCTGCTCCCACTTCTCCTTGTCATTTCTGCCCTTCACCTAAGGGAAAGATGCTTTCAAGCACAACAACAAATGGCTATACAGGGCTGGATAAGGGCTGAAACCACACCTGTGCTGCAGCCCTTGTCAACCCCCCCTACCCCCCCTCGACCTTCCGAGAAACAGAAATTTCCCAGGAATACAGCGAGAAAAACAACCAGATAAACAACCAAGCTGACCGTGAAATCTATGGGAATAAATAACATGGTGTTAAGCACAGGCTGGGCTAAGTATGTGAACCTTCAGTCATAGTTTTGACCTCAGCTTTTGCAGACATACCCAGGCTCACTTTAACTGCCTGGTTTGCAGGCTGGAAGCAAAGCAGCTGCCCAGAGCAGGTTTGCAAACTCCCCCCGGATGGGAGACACCAAGATCTCTGCTGACCTGCTCAGGTCAGCCCTCCTTACCAGGAAAAATACATCTACCTGTTGTGTCCACCAGAATTACACAGATAATAACTGGGCAGTAAGAAACTGCACTGTTTCTTACTGGAAAAAATACTGCACTGGAAAAAATACCCCTATCCTTCTGGTTTGGTAAGGTGGGCAAGTGCTCAGTGTGTCCCTGCAATGGGCTGAGGCTGGTTTTGATAGTAACAGTTATTTTATTATCTGAAGCAGCTCGTGTATAGGGTCTGTCTCACACCTTTAATAGGGAAGGACTGCCTTTATCCATGAGGCAGAATCATGCTTAGTATCATGTTAATTAATACATTTCTAATGAGAAGCTGCTTCTCCAGTTTACATGGACCCAAAGTAAAAATTGAAATGATTTTGCTAATTTAAAGAGATTTTTTTTTTAATAACGAAGGAAGAAACTTAAAAGAGGAAATACATTTGAGCTAATGAAATGTTGGTTAATTATCTTTTTGCTCACTCTTTTATATCTTTTCCCTATTCTTATTTGTCTCATCTAATTACATTATGGCTATTTACAACATAAATTATATTTTACTCTGTATTGCACAGGGGGTCTTCATAGTATAATGCAAATTACTACTACTACTTATTAATTAAGGACTTTCTTTTGCCCTGGGAATCTTTCCCAGCCAGGGAACCCAGCATGGCTGCAGCATCCAAGTGGAAGTGTATTCTGGACTTGTTCTATATCAATGTTTGAGGAACAGAGCTCAAGACTTTGCAGATTTGGTTATTTCTGCTCCTCCCATGCCAGACCAGCTTCCTCACACTCCAGATCGCTGTCTTCAGACCTAAGATCATCACCTCAAAGCACTCGTTGTCTGCAGGTTAATCCTCTTAGGTATTTGCTGAAGGGACTGCATTAGCTGCTGTCTTTAGGAGCACTTTCCTCTCCTTTCTGAGTCTGTCCCAGAAAAGGTTTGTCTGTCAGACCTCAGCATCACCAATACTTGCTCAGAGTCCAGGAGAACAGTGAAGCCTCTTCATTTCTGGAGCTGAAGTGCAATGCATGGGATTCTCTGCACAGTCACAGCTTCCTCTAGGAAGGTCAACACTCCCTCCCCATTACTCAGAATCCATCTCCCGGGCAGCTCAGTGTTGCATAATATACTTGTTAAGTAAGTGCATAAATTATTCTTTGTCATTGTAGTGTGACACAGATGCTTCAAGAGAGGCCAAGGGCTCAGGGAGATAGTGGCTCCATGCACTCAGAGTCAGAGGCTTTAAAGAGCTAACAGAAGACAGATAACAACATTTCCTTTCTGCCACCTGTTAATTCTTTTTAACAGATGGAGAACTGGAGAATGGAGAGATTAAAAGCCCTGATACAGGAAACCATATTTTTTCAAGACAGTGCTTGAACACATGCTTCTGCAAGCACAGGCTTCTGTCCCAGTGAAGTTGGGCACGCACTTAAATACTTTTCTGACTCAGGATCTAAGTGACTCTTTCAGAGCCATAAAAGGCAGTGGAACAGTCTGCCCCTGAAACTCCCAGTTTACATCACAGCTTTGGTCTTTTCTTCACACAGCCCATATCCAAAACCATAGCTCTGGAGATCTCTGGCAACCTCTTAGGCTCTCCAGCTGGAGGCTGGCAGCAAATCTCTGTGTCAGTCACTTAGATAAAAAGGTTATTTCATGCTTGGGTACAAGTTGCTGATGTGGAATCAGGTAAATTGAGAAAAATAGAAATTAATGGGATTAAATAATGGGGTTAAATTTCAAGCCTTCTACAGCTTAAGTTGCTGTAAATAATAAAATGATGGTATTTATTGTATTTATAACCTAAGTCAGAAAAGAATCAAATCCATCACCACTTACAATATCATGCAGACCTTAGTGACTCTTCTACTCATTTTAGCACTTCTTACCTTCACTAATTTAGTATGAAAATGATAAACAGTTTAGAGTTGAATACTAAATTACTATCAGATCTGAATATATCATTGATTTAGGAGGCAAAATACTGTTTGTGAAGACTGAAAGACAGTCTTGGGGGAATGACAATGGACTGAGAGCAGGGAGAGGTCTCCCACAAGCTGCTCCTTTGACCCTGGGCAAGACCCTTAATTCCCCTGTGACTCAGTCCCCCATTTGTGCATTCAGAGACACAATCCTCTCCTTCCCAGGCTTTCCTGCCTTGCCTACTTCACCAACTTTTAGAAACATGAAGGTAATGCTGTTTTTAACTATGACAGTCTCCTTCTTATCTCAAATTAACTCCTTGCAGAAGTGCCCCTCTCCAAGCTCCCCCAGAAAGCATTATGCAGAGCTGTAACCTCCTAACAGCTGCATGTCAAATCTGCCAGTAAATCCTGGACAGTTTTCATAAAAGTGTGCTGTACAGTCTCTTGCAGTATGATAAACAACTAATGCACACATTGCAGGTACTATAAAAATAATCCACAAAGCCTGCCTATGCAGCTACAAAGAGATTTTGAGCTGAGATAGGGAGTGCCATAGCTTATACCTGGGCCCTTCCAGATGTGCAGCCTCACTCTCTGTTATTCACGCATGCAGAGGTGAGACCTCCACACCTCCTCTGTGCTTTTTTTCCTTTTTCTCTGGTGCTAAAGCTGTCTGGAGAAAAGGCTGTTTGCCACACTGCCCCATATGAAAGGGACCTCATCCTTGCAGGGGTCTTCCATTACCTCTGTTATAAGTTTAGCAGAAAACATCTTTCATCTTTATTTCTCAAAGCCTCTCTATATTACTGTACATACACTTCAACATTAAATGCACTGAAGACTTATTTAATATGCCTTCACCTAAACATAGAGGAGGTGAGGAAGGGCAAATGATATGAAGGGTAAAAAGCATAGTAAGCTGTTACCAAACAGTTTACAGTTACCAACAGTTACCAAAAGGGTGCTCTTTGGATTCTTATTCCATTAATACCTGTATCTGTGCTTCTTTCGTGTGGGACATTTTTCTATCACATGCAAATTCCTCATTTTTCAAAGGGAGCTTTACATAACCTGCCTATTTGGCCTGTGTTAGCCATGCTACTTAGATTTGAAAGCTCTGAAGATTGTCTTAACTCAAAAAGCCACAAAAAACAATGCACTTTCTTCCAGTCAGTGATCAGGCTTCTAAAGAGTAACTAATAATGTGAATTTTAAAGAGTAAAAAGCAACAAGATATATTTAACAGTACAGCTAACAGCACAGCATACTTTCTGCAGAACCTGTCTGATTTACTTTTCTTTTATCAATATTGCTAAGAAAGTAAATTTGTCACTGTACAGTTGAGAATCTCTCAAAGATCTGCTTTAATGTTTCACGCTACATTTGCAAAACAAGAGTAATAAAAATAATGACACCATTATTACTCTTCCCTCTTTGTTTTCAGTTCATCACTTGCATATTTGAATAATGAATTATATTCACATTATCTCTACACTTTTGCTCTTGACTTCCTCTGCTGGCTGAAAGTAAAGCTATTATCCAGTTGTCAGCTCTGAAGAGCCATTCAGCACAGCAGCCAGTGATCCTGACATGTAGATATACTACTATGCAAAATTATCTAGAGTACAATTTCAAGCTATATATGAGAAAATTACCAGCCAGTGTAAAAATGAATCTTCAGCTTAGGTGAAATATTAAAAATTTCACCAGAGCCACTTTAGAACATAAATAAATAGACAACAGAATTAGTTGTGAATTAGGCACAAAAGGCTAATTAGCACTATTGTATCATCTTGATTGACTTAAAGTCTATTAAATCACTATTTTATTGTTTGAATTTCTGAACCTTACACGAAAAATAGAACCTTCTTCTATTAAGAGGCCTCTGTTCATTCTCAGATCAGCAGCTTCTGACTGAATTTCATTAAAACTCATTCCACTAACCAATACTTTGCACATGTAATTTCCTGATAAAGGAATGATTGTTTGGATCAGTTGATTTATACAGCTATTTTATTAAGTGCCATGTTAAGTTATAAACAAATCACATAAAACAAAACCCACCTAATTTCCTTTAGTGTCACATCCCTTCATGTAATTAGAAATATAACTGGAGCTTCAGATGAAGTCAGATTTTCATAATGCAGTAAGGGGCAAATGCAGCCTGGCAGCAAACATTTTCAAGGGCAAAGATGTTCTTCTCTTTATGCTCAAGTGTTTTTGTCAGGAAAGAATAACTAGAGGTTGGGAAGGTGAGGAGGTGTCCTCTAACAGACAGAAAGCAATGTCCTCAGGACAACATGAAATAAAGAGTTCTATGAACAGTCAGGAAATCGGAGCAAGCTGCTGTGATTGCTGTGAAGAACTGATTGAGAAAAGAGCTGCTGCTGCCTCTGTGGTCAACATTTCTTCTTCTAGGTCAGATGCCTCAATGTCTTTTCTACCAATGAGACTTCCTTCTCTTCACATCACTATGTTTGGAATGTTCTTCAGATTTTTGAAAAGGAAGAGACAAACGCCTGACAAATCTAGTATAATAAAAAGTAGAAATAACTGCTTCTCTGTACAGAGTGAAAAGCATGTTTTGTGGATCTTCTTCGGGGATGTCGCAGAGCCCATCAACTTTTATTGAAATTCAGAGATAGCTGCAATCATTTGAAATGTATTTTCATGGATTACAACTCGCGAAAACTAACATCTGGAAGAGTTTTAGCTCTTTACCAACTGTTTAATCTCATAATATCACTTAGTTAAAATTAGCATTGTAATTTCCCCACCTTAAATGTGGATGTGTAAGCAATAGGGTGAAATTATTAAGTTAAGATCATGGAATGAGGATAAGCACTTCAAACTCAAACATGTCCTTTTTTTCCACTTAGAACTCTTGTTCCTATGGAATTTGAAGACAGTAGCCACTCCTGGATATCTGATTTCTTGGCAGTAGTAACAGTACCTCTTTTAGGCCTGCAGATATAGGCAAGTCCTGGACAGAGGAACATCTTCTATACATCAATAACATGGTGCAGGCAAAATAAGTTGGATGTGTTCATAAATGTGCCAGAAAATGTCGACACATGCACAATAAACCTGGATATGCCTGGGTTACTGCACACTGGGAATCCCTCTCCATAATGCATGCATGCATATTTCTGTCTGGGAAATCATGGACAGCAGCATGGCAACCCTACATAGAAAGTCCTCTTTGAAAGCCATGCTCTCAAGGCAATGTTTAATTCATTAGGTCAGCCTTCCTTAATCAGTGATCAGTAGAACTATTTAGCTCATGATGCATTAGAAGAAAGTCCAAGACACTCTTTCCCCCAAAACAAATATGTTAAATCACACAGGTTACAAAGAAGGAAACAAGATGGAGGGAAACTGAAGTAACGCATTCAAAGTTTAGCTCAATTGTTAATTGTTTGTAAATTAAAATCTCTGTGGCAGCTTTTTTTTTCTTTCTTTCTTTATTTTTCTCCTTTTCTTTAAGATATGGCAAAACGAACTCCCCAAGCTGAATAAAAACTAGATTATGCTGATTCTTACCCTGCTGATCTGCTACAAACCAGAGCACTGTCTACCTAATAGAAACAGGAGTTTGAACTGTTGGCTTAAGGCTGTCCCAGCTCCCTCAGTGGGCTTTCACATCCAGTTATCACATACTGAAACTTTAGCTGTGCAGCTGGTTGGAGAGCTGTGCAATGGTAAGAGTGCATTCAGTCTGCCCCATCACTCATTTGTGGCTCATGGCCATCATCCTTGGTTCATCTTTGTCCTTTTAAAGAGCTTGAGAGTGCTGACAGAGGGCATAGAGATGGGTAAGAAATGCTAGGGCAAGCACACGTACTGACCTGGAAATTATAATCCAAATTAGCTTGAATTACTCCTATCTAACTTCTCCACTGAACTAAGCATCCAGATACCATCTGTGGGGTTGAAGTGGTCTTTCAGAAGCCTGATTTACCTTGCTTATCTGCAACAAATATCTTGAAATATCTTTTTCTGGACTGAAGAGTCAGCAATGTACTTAACTCAGATATAGCACCTACAGCACAGACTTCTTGAGTTAGATGAGAAAATCCAGCACCTAGAACATACTTCTTGCTACTTACATTTAGATAAATGTTTAGCTGATCTTGGCACTGAGAAAGAGGAGCTCTAATACTGATTCTTTGCCTCTAGGAAAGAGCTGAGAGCAGTCAGGTGTTCTGGTACTAAAAGAAGAGGCCAGGGAGTTCTGCTACCTGGTGTTGGTGCTCGTCTGGGAGCTGGAAAATTGATGTCCAAGTCTCTGCCTGGCCATGGTCTTTCTGAAAGTGTCCTTGGGAATCTCACTTAATTCAGGCTCTTCTGTTCCCAGGCTGTAAAGTGAAAGCACCAGCACTTAAGTGCTTCATATGGATGTTGCCAGAACAAATATAAGTCAATTTGAAGAGCTCTGATGATATAATAATGAGAATCAGATAAATGCCACTGATGTGGGAAAGAAAGAGGATCAAAGAAAGGACAGCAGAAGTATGTGGTCACATCTGAAATTAGCATATGGACATTTTAAGTTTCAAAGGAAATTGTCTGGGTCATTGAATATACTATTCTACACAGTAAACATTTTTTCTGACATAAATATTCATATGTGTTCCCACCATAATATAGTCCTCCTTGTAATGAGAAAGAGCATTACTTCATTTTCCTCATGGCTAAGAATTTCTCTATAATACTGAATTGAATAGACCATAAGATTCATAATTAAAAGAAAGAAAAAAATGCAATTAATAAAAGAGCTCAGACATTCAGTGACAAAGAAGGGCCCTATTTTAATTTAGACAGAGGTGACAAAACTTGTACTGCTGAGCTAGTCTGAAAGAAGGAGATGCAATATGCCAGCAAATTTTAAACAGAGAAACAATTTTGGCCCCAGCTTTCTCAGAAAGTCCAGAAATACTGAACAGCAGCTTGAGTATCAAAGAACAGTCATGAAAAAGAGATTGTTTTTGTCCCAGTGTTCTCTTTTTTTAGCTTGTATCAGCACTGATGTGCTCAAATCCATCTGAGCCAGTTACTCTTCATCCAGATCCCAGTTTTATCCAGAACATATGCAACTGGGAAGATGCATTTTAATACAAATACCACAGCACAATCAATGTGATCTTGGTAGCTCAAGCCTTTCAAAACAGTCCCTTCTCCCAATCAAAGCTTCCAAAAAACAACAGTTTGTTGGGTTTTGTTTGTTTTTCTGGTCACTGGCACGTAGCAAGATGCTATATTAAAATTCCATACCAGCAAGTGAATATACCTGTGAAGATACATTACTTCTAATTTAGTGCTAGAAGAAAAATCATGGGCTTCACATTGAGCAAACAAATATTTTCATAATAACTTTGCTTGTTCTGCTCTTTTTGCTTTTAGTAAATCCAACCCCCAAGCCAACAAACAAACTCTTTAGATGTGAACACTTTATGCAGTAGTCATCCAGAACTTCCATTTAAAAGGAAAGATATTTACTAACAGTAGTTTCTCATTCCTGCTCATCTTTAGAATCTGTCCTTCTCTTGAGATTTTCTTCCCTCCTTATTCATGTTCCTAAACCTAGGACCCTAACTAGTCCTGGGGACAATCTCAAGCCTGCTTGTCTTTGAAGGGAATATACATGAGAACTGAAGCTAGACAGTAATACTTCTTGTAGGGTTTGCATCCAAGAAGGAGCATCCTAGGCTTGTGGTCCCACTAAGGACTTCCATGTGGTACCCCATGGGGGAAGGGACACGGACACAGGGAGATCCCATACTGCAATAGGGCGCAGCGCAGACCAATTGCTCTCAAAGGCCACCTTACATACAACAGTGTCATCAGCTCCTGTTCCTCAGTATATGATGTCCAGGACAGGACTTCCCTGCTGGAGCAACACCTTCTTTCCAGAGAAAATCCTGTTCTGCAGCAATCACCTCACATCTGGCTGCCCCATCCCTTGCAGCTTCAGAGCCTCCTCTTTTTCAATGTCTAATTTCTCATGGACTTTTAAGGACCAAGTGCTGCCAAAAAAAAAAAAAAAAAAAAAAAAAAAAAAAAAAAAAAAGAAAGAAAAAAAGAGTCTTGCCCTGAGTCCTGGAAGTGACCTTTGGTCTTGAATTTATTTATGTATTTATGTATTTATTTATGTATTATTTATTTTACGTATTTATGTATGTCATTGTGTTGCTCTCCTGTTGGTTTCTCCAATAACTGGACATATAAAAGTGTAAAATGGATATTGACATGCTGGAAAAAAGCTTCACCATCAGTCACACACACTGTTGGCTAAATTATACCAATTATACCCCATATTCCTAGATTATTAAATACTTACTCTATATCCACCACATGTTCTACTTATCTAACACCCCATTTACATAAACATATCCAGTCCTTAAAAGTAAAGACTTTTATATTTAAGGACTTCATAAATCTTACATTGCCCATAAAACAGTACATATGCACATGGCCACACATTTTACCAAATGTAAGCTCTGGTCCCTTGTTTCCAGACCTGGGGCTGGATGGTTTTACTTCTTGGCTGTTGTCAACAATCCCCTCCAGAGGTATCTTCATCTTCCTAAGCAAAAAAGAACTGTGTGTCTTCATGGACACTTGGTACCTATTCTTCATCACTGTAAGGTTGGTGACAAAAAATCCCATTTCTAGGCAATAAGAGTATGACCTGTATCTGGCATGAGTAAAAGCAGGCTCAAGTGCTAAACCCTCAACAAAAAAATGTTGTAAATACCCTTATTTTACTCTGATTCAGGTTCTTCCAGTATAGCTGGCATTTGGTGTTTTAGGAATATTTAATTATATAGAAAGCCTTAAGGGGCAATAACAAGCTGGTTTCTGAGCTAATGGGAGAGGAAAGAATATGAGATTAAAATCTAAAAATTAAATAGAGGGTCATTCTTTTTAATGACTAATAATTCTCAAAGAATTTAAGTTTCAATTAAATTCTGACTCCAAAGGTATTTATGTAGTCATGAAACTATTTTTAAATACTGCACATTCAGAGTGCTCCAGTTTCCTCACTGGTTCTGGCTAATATCAGGCAGCATTATGATATATGAGCAACTTTGCAGAAGCTCTTTTTTTTGCTTTTAACCTCATTCAAAAGAGTGTTTTTATTTCCTATTTATGTCTTTAGAGTTTCGCATGATTTATTAAAAAGTATACTGCCTGAAAGATAAATAGTGAAAAAATTTAGGGCAAACCAGGTTACCTGCACTTTTAAGTACTGAATGAGAAGAGGATGTTAGAGTTTAGTGACTAAAGCATTCAGGTCAGAAAATAATATTATAGAGGCAGCCAGCTTGGCATCAGGAAATTATCATCTGTCCTGGAAGAAGGGAAAAAAGGGGATTTTCTTCCTTGCATGTAAAAAATATTAACTTCATATGACTGCAGAAAAATGAAATGTGCAAAATGCCTCTTGTCATAACAAGGCACACAAAAGAGTCCAAGGTAGCCACTGACTGAGATCTAAGAGTGCATAAATATATTACAAGTCTAAGAAAATAAAACTGCTCTCATTTGACAACATACAGACACAGAACTCATTTCTCACGGCCTAATGACCTGAATTGCTGGTCTTTCCTTTTACAACAAGGTTGTGAGGAGGGTATGCCAGCTCTGGCCAGAGAGCCTGGACTTGGAAATAGAAAGTCTTGAAAAAAGGTCAGAAAAGAATTCCTCCTCCTCCTTGTTGGTGTTTGATGTTTTATCCTCAGGCTGCATTGTGCTACTTTTTAGTTGCAAGAGATTGAATTTTTATTTCACCAAAGAAAAGTGAATGAATACAAGTTCCTCTTTTCCTGAAAGTGTAATTTCTCATCCAATCTCAAGAAAATAGTAATAGTGAATAAAAAATACAATTGGTGAAAAATCCATCGTTATGTTCTTGTTCATGATTGTGTTCTTGAAATATCCATAGTTATGAGTTTTTAAGAACAGGAACTCCATCACTAATCCAAAGCACCTTGACATTTGTTTTGCCCCCTATAGCAATGTGGACTACACATCTTTGCTGTGCAGGTGATATCTCAGCCCTTCCTCAGCCTGCTAAAGGCAGAAGGTATCTTATGCTCATTGGTAAAAAAGAAAACAAAACACACCTTAAAAAAATCTCTGTAATTACGTAAGTAATTTGTAGTTCAGAATTTGTATCTCTAACAAATTATGAAGAGAAAAGATGTGCAGGAAATTTAGAATAAGTTTCTCCTATGTCAGTAAAAGTATGCTGGGCTAGATATTATAAATTTTTACAGTAAGGGAGTCCAGTGAGTAAGAAAGAATAAATTACATTTTTTTTATAGTTATATTTTATGCCTATATATTTATAAAAGTTTATTTAATTTGTCCACTTTACTGAATAGGAATTGGGGATTAGAATAAGGCTCTATTTAATAATGGATGAAGCTAGGTGTTAAAATTTTAGATGAAGGAAAAAACCAGTTTGAGTCTGTGAAATATTTGGAGAAAAATGTAGCTTTTTGCAGCAGCAGAGCCAAGTGACCCTGTGTGTTGAGGAGTTGGCCTTTGCAGAGCCAAGGACCATGCAGTACACTGAGTGGCTGAAACTCATTCCAACCCTCTGGAAGGGGCTTTGTCCCCTTGGCCTCAAGATGGGATTTCTTCTGAACACAGACATGTGTGTCCTTTGCCTCAGAATCTGAGAGGGGATTAAAATGCTCAAATGGTGGAAACCCCTCACTTCTCTATCCTTTAGGGTGTTGGCTGGACTTCCTAAAGGAGAGAAAGGCTTGGGCTGGGGTTTGTCCACTATCAAATATCATTGTATTGAAACAGAGCACTGTCATGAACCCCACAGCATGCCTGTGGCTGCAGGCACCCAGCTCATCCCAAAGCCATCGTGGCACCCAGGTGCCTACAGAGCGAGGCAGCAGCTGGGAAAGGTTTTTCAAGTTTGCAACTGTAATTATCCTTCAGATTATACCTAAACGCCACACTGGGAATCTAGATCAGATTCCCCGTCAAACCCTGCAAAGAAAAACAAAGCAGTTTTTGGTGATCACCTCACAGACATTCAGAGTCCATAGCAAAGGTTGTACTTAAGAGCAAACCCCTTGGCCCTTGCCCAGGATCCCAAGCGGCCTCCTTCTCCTCTTGCTGGGGACATGCTGCAGGTGTAACACCAAAGTTTAGCTTTGAGTCTCGAGATTTAAGGTAGAACATCCAGAATCTGTTAACTCAAAAATATCTATAAGGGCACAAGGGGAGGAGAAAGACTGTAACACATCTCTTCAATAGATTAAGCAACACTATCCTCAGCTGGTGTGCATGGGCATAACCATTTACACAAGTGAAGGGTTAGCAGGATTTAGGTTTTTCTGATAAAGAAACTGCATCTGAACTCATGATCCAGTTAGCTTAAAGCCAGCAGCCCTAATAGCCTTTCTGCTTTTAAAAAGTCTTGTGATTCTGGTGGTGAATGTGATGCAACACAATGGGAGATATAACAATTATGGCTAACACATGCATGCACTTAGTACACACACAATATACACATATATTAACATATCTCCATTTTCTTCATCCCCTACAAATTAAAGTGACAAGCTGGATGTTAGTCCTTTCTGAATTAATCCTGTCTGAATCGCATTAGTGTCATCTTCACTATACACCAGTAACCAGTAGGCTATAAAATTTATGATATAACATTCAGAATTAATCTGCAAATATATACTAATTCGCACTGACCTTTTTTCAAGCTGAGGTCTTTTTAGCACTCACAGTAGGTTTAACATTGCCCTACTGAGTGTTATTATGGAGCAGTGATGGGTTGTCCATAATTACATCATGCAAATGACATTTGCTTTTTTGTTTGAGCTTATTCCCTCCGATGTTCCCTTCTTTTATCACACTCTTCACACATCTGTGTCCCTGAAATGGCACTGTAAACTCCTCCTCTTTTGGTCCCCAAGTTCCTTTTTTTTGTCTTCCCTGACTGTCACACAGCCACCGCCAGCAGTTTGGGCTGGTGAGGCAGTGACATATCCCTCTGACATAGGTTATGTCGCCAGCTGGTTGGAACAGGTGTACACTGATTTTACCATCAAATGGCAACATGCACTTGGCTTCCTACCAGCGCACAGGCATGAAAAACCTGTTCCCTTAAAATTTCTTCTGAGATTGATGGGCTGTTCTTTGACACAGCACCCAGCGACAATTTCTGTTCCCAGATCATTTCTCGCTGTTCGGGGTTGTTCGGCAATAGCAACAATAGAAAGTCACAGAGAACTTTGTATTAGTGGAGACAAATTACTTGATCTTTTTCTCTCTTTCTTCAGCAAAATAAAACACAACTTCAGCTGGAGCAGCACGAGCACCCAACTGCCTGCAAAACAACACTTTACGCCAGATGCCTACGCTGTAGAAAATGTGCAACACCTCAAGTAATATTTCCTAAAATCCCATCAAAAAGCAAAGAAGGTAACAATAGTTCCTAACATGAAACTACTTAATCCAATTAAAAAATCAATGCTAGGCTATGCATCAATAGCTATATCTGGTCACAGCCGTGTCCTGCGAGTCCTATTAGTGAAAATGGAGTGAAGTTGAGGATATAAGGCAGAGACCAAACGTACCAGCTGATGATCATTGTCTTCCCAGTGTCACCCACAGTGGCAGTGCACTTCTGAAAGTACAGGGCTCAGCTCGGCTCTAAAGTACATTTTTTGAGGCTGAGATCATCTTTTTATTCTGTTCCCAGAGTAATAAGTAATGCTCTGATTAATTCTGCAATAGAAAATAATTTAATACTAAAAATATCTCAAGTTCCATTAAGCCAGTTCTGCAGTCTTTAAAAATCCAAGGCAATTATACCAGTTTGTATGTGACAATATGTCTTGATTTGTGAATACTTTGGGAAACCCTTGTTCTTCACAGCTGAGGAATTACACTTTCCATTAAAAGCTATTGCTTATATTATCTTGTTAGGGCATCCCATAGTAAATACTGGACGGGAAAGCAGACTTTGTAATGACAACTGATCAGGAGGTCAATGGCTGCAAGTCACAGCTAAAGTAATTGAGTTAGTAATACAATGTTATTTTAGTCTAAAACCAGCTGAAAAGCAGGGGTGCAGGAGGGGAAGTAGGGCACAGTTTAACTGTCTCTTTTCTTAATATTATTTTTCCTAGCAGGATAATTTTAAAATTCTTTTTCTACAGCTCCTTTGAGGTGAATTTTTTTCCGGGGAAACTCCATACATTGCACTCCTAAAAAACTGCCCACCAAATAAAATTACATGAAAATGTGTTTATTGGAAAAACAAAGATATCTCCTTAAAGGGCTTTTACATTAAAATAAAAGTGTTTGTTTCTATTAAGTAATTGAGACTCTGTACTGATACACAGACTAGGAAAGCTGGTGCTGGAGTAACTACTGCACTGGGTTTTTAATTGAAGAGCTGAATTTCAGTAGTGAGATCACCCACCTTCTTCCCTGCTTTCTACAACCCACCAAGGCCCTGTCCCAAGGAATAACAATTATTAGGAGGAATAACAATTATTTGTTAGCTCCTGTGGACTTGATGACTGTGTTTTGTCAATACAGAAAGTGCAGTTCATATAGAAGGGGTCTGCAAAACTTACCATAGCCCACACGTTCCTCTCCAATAACCTGGTTTGAGATCAGCTTACAATTGCCTTCTTTTTTTTTTTTTTTTCTTGGTCTGATATTAAGGACACAGGGTGTCTAAAAGGACTCATTATGTCCAAATACAGCTTAGGATAGGAAAAGACCTACATATTATTATGTGCTGTGTACAATAGTGCCACAAAGAACAATTTTTCCTCCAAATAGTTAATTGGGATGCAATACTGGTTATTTTAAGCTTTACAAAAGAGTTCTTTACATAATAGAGTGGCTGTTTCGTGCAGCTCCTATGATAAAATTCTCACCAGTCTTAAAATGACAGATGTAATATTACCTTTAATAAGTGTCTACCGATGCATGCAAATTGAATTAAATAGTGGGAGTACAAATTTGTCCGATAATTAAGATAAAAATTCATGTCAGCTTAAGCCCTGGTGTATATTAGTAACCCTGTATACTTCTTTTTCTGTGTTCTCTACCAATTACTTTTAGTGTCGAACTCTTGATCACAGTAATATGTTGACTTTTTAAAAATTAAAAAATGAGGTGTAGAAAGTATTAAACAAACAAATTCTTTTTAAAGTACCTTCAGTGAAAAATATTACAGCCATAACTTCAAAACAGACACCCTTACAAATTGCTCAGAGTTCAAAATATCCCACATTTTAAGGGATTCTCAGAGTGTAACAGAAATACGAAATAGCAAGTATAGATGTACAATAATAAATAGAGAAAGGAGCATACATTTTTTCCAACCTGTGAAATTGATTGCTATTTCGGAAAAGGTCTCTGGTTTATGTCAGCACAAAAATTCTACCATCAGCCCAAGTTTTCCACAAGCCAGTTATGAAATTTAGCTATTGGATTTTCCTGTTAGTCTCTGTTTGAAGTTATACTTGAAACTGGAAGTTCAACATTTTTATAGTTAAGAAACTCACCTAGGACATAAAGCAGACAGCTCAGATGTTTGAACCTGGGTTTAAACTGTTCTTGTAAATATCCTAAGTCGTGAGCTGCTCTTGTATAATATCTTATGTGCTATAATTTTTGACCTGACGTGCTTTCTGGGATGTGATGCATCTTCTAAAAATGTTATTTAGACTGCTACAGCCCTACTTAAGTTGTAATTACAATAATTTGTTGTTTTTCAGCCAAACCCTGTAAGATCTGTCATAAAAACAGAAAACATCCCTATCAGCTCTTGGCATAAATGGTGTGCTAAAATTATCTGGAATATAAATTTAGGGTTTTTTTTTAGGATTCACTTTAAAGTAGAAACTTTTTATATAAAATATTTCTGTCTTAGGAATGTTATATCCCTAAAGAAAACCAGTCTGAGGTCATTTGAGGCCAATGATTGCATTGTAGAAGGGAATTTGTACTTGACATCCACAGTGATCTTCAAGGTTAAAGAATTCAAATTCAGAGCACCAAAAGCCTGATACATATATTGCAAATGAGATAAAAATGGAACTTTGTCCTGAAATTTGACAATTTTGTTTTTGTGAGGTTCTAGAGCCAAGATGTTGCTAATGTCCAGGGCTGAACTCTGAAGCAGGAATCCATCACTGCTTTGGTGATGCAGAGAGGTGTCCTCCAAAGAGAACTCACCCATGGATCCCAGGCTGATGGGAGACTCCTGAAATTTCTTGATCTTCCAAGTATTGCAATATTTAAGGATGAGATATAAGAACAAGACGGTTTGGATTGTGGATTCAAAAATATGTTTACAATGTATGTTAGTGTTCCTTGAACACCAAGTAACAAATGTGGCTTTTGATACACTCGGGATGGGTTTCATCCTTTTATGTGCAAGATATAACTTGTATTTGTTCTCCAGTGATGAATAAACACCCCTAAAAAACTTTGTAGGCATTTGACAAAGTTAAACATATGTCAAAAAGAAATATCAGCTGGTCAGAAAAACCCAATTTCTTATATTTAACTGCTTTGTTATCACTACTTTGTTATCACTACTTTGTGATACACAGACCCACCTTCAGCCTGGGAGCTGGAGCCCACTCTCCTGCTGCAGGCTTACAGCAAAGCTCAGAATAATCTGGGACAAGTCTGCAGGCTGCTGCAGCAGGGATGGCCCAGCAGCTCTGGCCACAGCATTACACTGAAAGGTGTTTTTTTCCTTACAGGAGCCTGCCCCGATGAAATCCCTGACTGTGCTCCTAGATGTACCCTTATTATTGCTCTGCCCATCTGTAAAATGGAGATAATAGCACTCCACTAGCTCAGAGGGATGTCATGAGGATAAATACATTAAAGATAATGAGGTGCTCAGCTACAACAGTAACAGCAGCCATCTGAGTAAGCTTTGTTTAAATTTGTGTATGTTAATAACAGTGTTCGTTCTGTCTCTGCTATAACACTGTACTTGGCAACATTTTAAGCATTATAAAGAGTCATACTGTATAATGAGTAAGATTATAGAGCTGGATGGACTTGGAAGCCAAGACTGGCCTAATAGAGTAAATAACACCCACCCTGTCATTAGCCCTCTCCTCCTTTCCTGCCTCACCCAGTGGGGCGGGCACTGCTCCACGGCTGGACAGCCAGGACCAGGCAGTGCCTGCTGCCTCCTCACAGACATCCATCCATCCATCCATCCATCCATCCATCCTTCCATCCGTCCATCCTTCCATCCATCCTCACAATGGGAAGAATACAGGCAGGATCCAAGCCTGGCAGAAATGGGCATAACCCCAGTTAAAATATTGTTCTGACCTTGTTTAACCGAGTAAGCTGTTCTTGATATTTCAATATATTGGAGGGTGTGGAAACCCACACTAAGAGATCCTTTCTTGAAAGAAGTGGCACTGGAAGTTCTCAAAACCATTCCTGAAAATTAACAAGTACTGAGGTTCTTTAGGTCCTCTAACAGCAAAGAATATTTTCAATTTTTTTTTTTCTCTCAATAAAATGAGGGTATTTTACCCAGATAAAATGAGAAAAGCAGGATGGCATTTACCATCAGTCACAGTAGTCGGCTCAAGTTTTACTTTAATCTTTGCAATCTTGTGAGGAGTTCCAGGCTCAATCATTCGAACCTATCCAAAGTTATTATGGGTCTACAATATGAAAATCAGTGTTAGCACTAGGTGTTGCAGGAAGAAGACATAGAAACAGCTCCCTTGAGACTTTCCCAACAGCAGCTGAAAGTGAATGTCTAATTTAATGTCTTGTCACCAGTGTAGATAGTCAGTTGATCAGTGAATTTATTTGTTTTATCTGTTGTCTGTACCAGTGGCCTCCATAAAAAGATATCTGTACTGCCAAACAATAATGGCACAAAAGCAATGCAAGAAACCAACAAGCCATAAACACTAATGCTACAGTAGGTGTCATAAATAGTTTTCTCAGACAGAAAGCTCTACAGCCATCATCTTACCCAAGGGCTGAAGCAAAAGGACTTTTGGGAATCTGGAATTCCCAATACCCTTTCCTTAAAAAGGACAGTAAGGTATCTCTTCTAGGTCAGCACCCTTCTGTTCAGCATTTCTATAAGGGGCCACACTGGACAGTATACAAAAGAAGCATTGCTTTCTCTGAAAAGCAACAACACGTGACAGGAGAGATGTTTTTAAATGGGTTGTGCAGACAGGGGCTGAGTTTCCTCCACCCTGGACTATATGAGGAATAAAGTCACTGGCAGGAGCAGCCCAGGATTGTTCCTGGTGTTATCCTGTATTGCCTTTCATCCACTGTAGCAGGGACTTTACCTAATTACAGCCATGATTAATTTGTTCTATCTGCTGTAGACATTACTAAGGAGTGTTTATTACAGATCAGTGTGTGATGGTGTCTCCTCTGTAATCCTCACAACTAGGTCCCATGAAATGTGAGTTGATGACAAGGATCAGGCTAAGATTTAACATCCTTGTCTTTGCTGGGCTTCTTGCCATTTTTTTTTATTTTTTTTTAAATGTAGTGTGGTTGGGGAGTTAATATACACAGCTATTCAGAACTATAAATGACTATTTATCCTGCAGCCAGCTAAAAAGGTTCCAACTATATCACAAATGAGGGTGTACCAGGAAACTGTGGTCTTTAATTTGTCAATAATGATTTTAGACCATGACCCTTAATAGGACACTGTCACTTGTGCTGTGATTTATGCCTAGTGTGATGACATCAGTACCAATACTGCTGATAAAAGAACACTTATATTGAAGCAAACAGGATGATGAATGGAGTACAAGTCTACTTACTCATTTCATTACTGACTCTTCTGTTCACCACAGAGCTAATGTAGCGAGTCATTGTCTGCCTTGGGAGTATTTTGCAGGTTGAATTTAATGGCACAAGTGTGTTATATGCACTTCAGTGCTGGTGTTTGAAATGGCACAATCATAGATTAGAAATATACGTAAGTTGGATAGTTTATGTATCAAACAGAAAATAACTTTATATTGATTTTTTCAAACAGAAAACATCTAGAAACTTCTCTTGTTTTTACTGCAGAATTTCCAAGGTTTATGAGAGCCCTTAATTCCCCAACAAGTTAAGTTTCTGCTTATGTTTTATAGAGTGGACAGAAATAGCAAATAACATTACCAGTACAGTTAAGTATGACACACATGCTTTAAAAAGTGTACACTGTATTTTTTTTTTTAAAGTTTCCACTGCAAATGCAGAAGGAATGTTATATATAGCCATCTTACAGAATGCTTCCATCACCAACCCTTTGATAGTGAAACCTTTGCTGAAGTAAACAATGTAAATGTTAACATTAACCTTAATCAGACCTATTTCCTAAGATATAAATACTATACTAATGAAAGAGCCTGCCAGCATAATCAGGAGAGCAAAGAAATCCCCCAGGACTCTTCAAGCGTGTGTATGTCACCAATAATTCTGCTAACCCTTGAGTGCTTGTGACTTTGAATGTAGAGAAGGGGAGGTAAATGCAGTTTTATTAGTGCAGTTTTATTGCTATGGCCAGCTGCACTCTTTGCTCTATAAAAGGTAATTACTTCCAATAGTAACAAGCTAATTGATTGCTAATTAAATCAATTGGCACACTAACCGCTGTCAGAAAGTGACAGATTAGGTGGTCACATGACAGGGTGCTGGTAATGAAAAGTGGACATGGTCTGAGTGTGATTGACACAGCAGATGAAAAGTGATTTGGGATCTCCTAGGTGGTCATGAAGAGGGCATGGAAAACATGATTGATTCAATGGTGACTGTCAGGGAGGAAATGAGAATTGAATGGGATTCAGTGTTGCCCTGGAACCTCACCACATGATGCTCCAAGTTTTTTCACATGTAAATAAGCTAGACAGGGCTTTTTGGCAAATGAAAGGCAGGATGGGGGAGGAAAATGGGTGGAAGAGAAAGTGAAAGTCAAATCAACAGAACTGAGAAACTTTGGTTTGTTTCTGCAGAAACAAACTCAGATTTTTCATGGGTATAAACTTCTGAACATCAGTTCTTCAATGACTAAGGATATGTCCCAGTGTGTTATTTTCATTGTGAAGGCTTAAGAATTAGTTTCAGAAGGCCTTTGTAAAAATAAAAATGCTGTTTTACTTTCCAAGAACACCATATACTTAAAAAAGCAGAGGAGATGAAAATAGAAATAATTTGATAATATTAATACTGAGCTGAAAAGCTCATGTCCAATTACTTACATCCCTCTCTCTCTGTCTTTTTCTCTTGTGAATATATATATTCATATAAAAATACAGAAAGCTCAGCATCACAAAAATTAATTGATTTCCTAAAGTTTAAAAGCTCACATCTAATGTTTAACATTCATTTATTTCTAAAACTTAGGTATAGAAAATATTAACATTTCAAAGCCCAACCTTTTAAAGTAAAATGGGAAAATATTGCTAAATTTTTTTGCTGGAAGACCTTCAGTAGTTGCTATGTAGTTACTGTCATCAAACAAGTTTTATTAACATCTAAGATGGTCTGAGCCAGAGCTTGTGTGCTTTATTCATCCTTTCTGAAGAGACCAGGCACTGTTGAGGACAAGTGCTCTTTGGCAGTGCACCAAGGCAGTTATTCCTTAGCATGTTTCTTGTTAGCAGAGCCCAGACCAGTGGTGCTGTACAAGATGTATGGACACAGCAATTAAACCCCACCACTTTATTAACAGGAAGTGGGACTTCTGGCTTTATCCTCTTTTCATACTGCCTTAGTAACCTGCTTGTAGGATGGTGTAGGAAAGATATGCCAGTAGTTAAGACTCCTTTTACTTTCTGTAGTAAAGACCAGAAGATGAAATACAAATCACAGAACAAGGACGTGAGTGGGTGGAAGAGCCATACACACCGTCCTGAGGCTTTTGTTTCAGCTAGCTGTTGGGAAGAGGGATGAGACAGATACAGCTGATGTTTTTGTGCCTTAGTTTTTAAGCAGTTCATCAGTGCAAACCAATATATTCTCACTGCAGTGACTGGTGATATCCAGCTCTTCAACAGAGTAGAAGGCAAAGTGCATGTTCTGCCTCCCTTAACTTGCTAAGTCACTGTCATCAGCTCCCCATAAGTTTGCTTCTCTGCTTACTTCCTTTTGTGTTTTGAATGGATGTGACCTGGCAGCTCTTCTAACATGTAGGTACTTCTATAGAGGAAAGGAAGAAGGACCTTCATTCACAAGGCTTTTAGTTAATTTAATTCAAATAATCCGAACAGATTTCTCAGTTAATTTCTCTCTCTGCTATGGAACTAAAGTGACAGGAAAAATACTGGAAAGGATCCTATCCATGCAAATTATCCTAAAACTTTAATGCTCTCTCTGAATCCATGAGTTCTTAATAAAATTATGCTCCAGGTTATGCTATAGCATTAGAGGACCAAGAAGCAGCACCCCTAGTTTGGACACACAAATTATAAGAATATAACAGTATTTGGCAGAATGCATTACAGGGTTATTACTTCCTCTGAATATTAATTTTTTTGAAAAATTGAGTTTATAGAGTATGAAAGATCTTCCCTATCAAAGAACTTTCTGTTAGGATGAGTATAACTGGTGAAATTATTTCTTGATATTAACTTTTTCAAGGATGTCAATTCCTGCTCTTATGAATTATCCTTGCACTTTCTTGTGTCTATTTTTTAACCACTTACACAAATGAAGACAAAGTTCATGCACACAACTTATTAGATATTAATTTTTCAAATACTCTTAATACAGCATTTCATCTTCTCTTTTCAACAAAGTCTTTTAGGTCTATAAACAAGACCAGACATTACATATAGATTCACCATTTCTCATGTATCTCATTTGGTGAACCAAAAAATTAAGAACTTCATAAAGTGTCTTTTAAGGTGAACTGCTAAACTTTCTTTTCTTACAGTGATGACTTGAAAAACATGCCTGAGCCTGCATCTGAATGTGGTCAGCTCTCCCCTTTGCAAAGTTTTCCTCCAAAGCAATGGCAGATGGAAAACTAATTAAAATAAGGGGGATTTTCTGTGGTGCTTTTATTGTTGTTTTTTGTTTGTTTGTGGGGTTTTTTGTTTTTCTGGGGGGAGGTTTTTTTGTATTTTTTGAGGCCAGATACTTTCAAATTGAATTGATTTTAGGACCTGTACATTGGATGTGTGCAATCAAGTCCTAAATCTAGGACCTTATTCCATAAACTTTCTTGAAACAATCAGCACAATGGTTTGCACACCCAAACATAGACTCAGGCTCCCCGGGAAGACACAAGAGCACGAAAACCTAGACCCTCACTATTTACCAAAAATCCCAAAAGGAAAATTTGTCATGTAGCTTGGGAGAGAAGTTGTGTTTCCTTGACACTCGGTCCAGTGTTTAGAATCATCTTTACTCATTATTAATTCAATTACTGTACAGGAAGAAGCTGTAACAAGGATCCTGCCCTTCAGTGTGTTATAAATATACCCTTTCAGCACACTAATAAGGAGTGGGAGGGGCAAAATATTCTCATGGCTTGACATACTGCCTCACTAATAGAAATAAAAGTGAATTAAACTTGTGTGGATTTAACAAAGGTGCTCTTTACAAGATAAAATTAACCACGCTTATGATTGGATTATTTTAGGCCACAGAACTAATTCCTTACAACACTGATCAAACTGGACATGCCAGAGAGATGTTTAAATAAATTCAGGAGTATCTTTACATTCAAGGGGTTCATATTGTTTGGATCAACGTAGTATCTGCTTGCCTACTTCCATGGGTCCAACTAACCCATTCTGTCAACTATAACCAATGGCTTGTTGAGGGACTTGGGAAAGAGAAAGCAAACCCATTAATGGGGTGAAGTCAATAAAACATAAATTAAAGCAGGTCAAATCCCTATGTCAATGCTCTCAGCTAAAGGGGCTTTAGATCAGATGAAGCCTTCCTACCCAGATTAAGCACTTTAACCTACACACATTTACATAACTTTTCTTTTTATTTGCCTTATTTTTTTGAGCATCCACAAACAGACAAATTGTCTCCTACTCACAAGATGTAGGGAAAGAAAATCTTATGCTATATATCAAAGGCTTTATTTAAGACCCACAGTGATACCCTTGATATATTCAGTGACAAAGTTCCCATTGAATTCAGTGGAGTCCTCAACCTGTTTGAGTTTATTTTAGCAGAAAAGGGGCTGAGGAGCTGCCAGAATTTATCTACTATCTATTGTTCAGCATGAAAAGAAGAGCAATAATCTGACACCATTCATCTGAGTGCCGGGATTGCCTCTCACCAATGATATGGAAATATATTCTGTGAGTATTCCAGCCACAATCTCAGGTCTAATCTGACTTTTTTTTGGTAAAAGGTCTTACAGACATAAGAATTAGTGCTGTCTGGGCATCATTTGACATAGCAATGCCACATGAAGTGTCTGTGTCAGGTGTAAAATAAACCCCAAAGGGATAGCACTACAAATAGGTGGAGCCTCAATATCACTCTTGCTCACTCTCAAACCTGCTTTGAATTCTACCATTTGTTCCCTGTTGTGAAATTCAGTTTTTTTTCTTCTTTGGACCTGCTCCAAAACTCGTTAGAGACAGCGTGAATTTAAATGAATGGACTTTGCATCATGACTTTAATTAAAGCCTTTTACAGCCCCAGCTCTCTGAATGTTTCACCCTTGCTGAAACACTCTTATCTTTGCTTTTTCTGCTATTAATGACACTAATCTTATCCATCCCTGCATAGCCTGTTCAAAGACGACTTTTTCAATTACCATCAACTGCCAGCTCTATGCTAATAATTCACTGATTTACATCTCTCTAGACCTATCTCTGTGCTCAAGTTAAGGTCTTGGTCTGCCTCTTTATCATCCTCTTGTGTTTAACTATCACCTAAACCTCAGCATGACAAAAATGTAATTCTTAACCTTTCCTTCCAAGCTCACTCTGTTTATTAGCATTATCACCATCCCATCTGATTCAAACCATAACCCTGGTGTTAACTTTGACTCATGTAAATCACTGTTTTGCCTAAATCTGACTGGTCTAGCACCTCTGAAATATGGTGTCTCTCCAAGTGACTCAAGTTCTCATAATATTAGCTCTCAATTTATGCAGTATTATTTTCTCAGGCCCCCAAAGGGTACAAACTCAATCGTGCCATAACCAGTAGCAACACTACCAAAAAGAATTTTTTTTGTTAGCCTGTTGCTTTTTCCTTCCCAAGTCATGTATAAACCACACGTGTTCACTTTCCAAGCCCTTCAAAGACTCCAGCCAGTGCATCTGTTGCCTTTCTCCTCACTATTGAAAGACTAATTCATATCTCAGTCCATTTACAAACTCTTCATCAAGCCTTTTTTGTTATTTTGCTTCTGCATAGTTGGAAAGTGATCACCACAAATATGCACAGATGTATCTTCTGCTCATAAAACTTATTTTTATTAGAAAAAAAGATTGACAGTGGTCAGGCTGTTTTATCATTTAGCAAGTGTTTCATTGCTGATTCCTACTCTCTTTTAGACAGTATCCACTTGTTGTCTCTTATTGCACAGCAGTATCATAAGATCTTTGGACAGAGTCTGCTTTTTACCTTTGTACTCATACAGCCTCAAGGCAAAATGGTCTTTAGACATTGTGATAATATTAATCTGTGGGAATATTTGTGAAGATTTTGAAAAGGTCAGAAAGCACATGAAACAAAAGAACATACTTTTGGTACTTGAAATCATTGGCCAGATGAGTGAACGTGACCAATATTTAAAAGTAAAATAAATAAATGAGTGTTTGTATAGTACCCAGGTAATGAGTCCCTGATCTCACTGAGTCCTTCAGGCACCCAGGTACAGTTAAATAACAGAATCATTTCACCACTGAAAATCACAAGTTTTTAATGCCAGTGCTTTATGGCAAAGGATATGAGAATGAATGAAATGTTTGCTTAATGTCACTTCTGTAGTTTCTGTAGAGAAACGATTTATAGCAATGCACTGTGAGTTCTACATTTATGTAAGGCTTTGTCCTGTGCCTCACAGATCAGGCTTTAAGCTTCAGCATTCTGTGGCACAAAATATCAGTTTTATATGTCATCACATTCAGTCTGGTCCACAGTGAGGGGGGACCCAATGTTATTTAGGTCACCACCATCACATCTCCCACCCCAGATCCCTGCTTTCTGCTCCTGCCCCTGCACTGCTCTGGTCCTGAACTCACTGTGCACACAATAGTCTCCATGTTGGACCTCATTTCTGGTCTTGGTGTCCTTTGCTAGCAGAGAGGGTAGAACTGTCTATTGATCTGGCTTTTCTCTCTGTTTATCACTGGGACTGCCCACCCACGTCATGGGGTACCTTATAGTTACTAACACAGGGCAATAGCTGTCACAAGGCTTCCCTTCCCACTCAAGCTTTTGGAATCAACACAGAAAAAGTCCTAGAGTAGCAGCATCAATTCTGTGGACTGCTCTTGTGTCTGAAAGAAATAACTTGGTGAGGAGAAGTGGAATTGGCGTTTCTGATGATAGGAAGTGAAACCACCACCTTTGTTCTGTCCTTAACAATATCTGATTTCCTTATGGTAAAAACCAGGGAGACTTTTCTAGCAGGTGCAGAGTAAGGAAATATCTGTGGTGAGGTTTACATATTGCCTTGTAAAAAAATTTCACTATTATGTATGAAGTACTTTTGCCAAAACTTCTCTGACAACCTATTTAGCAGGTGGTAAATGGAGGAAACCAGAGGATCCATTTCAAAATAGTTCCACTTCAAACTGAATTGGACAGTGCAGATGTAGTTTGAAAAAAAAAGCTCTCTTCATTTTTATAATTTCTCCAACATCCCAGACAGAATCTCCCCGGTGTATGCAACATATTCCTTACCTCCTGTGTTCCTTATCTTCCTTTGACATTTTTGAGTTTTTGCTGTATGATCTATAAATACAATATTCAGCATTCAAGCCGTGAGAGCACAGGTCAACACAAGAGTATGAAGATGTTTATTGTTTTGTTCTCTGTTCTCTCTCTACTAACTTTGCACTTCCTACTTGCTCTTTTGATGTGGAAAGTCTATATTAGTTGTTCCTTTTTATGTACTGTGGTTGATGCTGAGAGAAGAGTAAGAAGTTGTGTAAAGAACATAAAGAGATCATCCTTTGGCTCCCTTGGGTATACAATAACAGGACTGAAAGCTGAGATACCATAATGGTGAGCACAAGGTGAAATCCAGATTGAAACAGTACAGATATAAAATCAGGATGTAATTAAGGAAGGATTATGGATAGAAAGGGACACTTTAACTTTTGTACTTTTTAGAGAAGATAGAGAGAAAGTGGCATGGTTAGACCCAGGCTTATGGTGAGCACCTGGAGCCTGGAGGGAGTAGCTCTACCAGCCGTGCCCTACTGTATTCCTCCTGCTCTGCCACTGCTGGGCATTCCCTGGGCATCATTTGTCAGCCCTGCCAGACAGTGGGGTGGTTTTCCAAAGGCAAAAAAGCCTGCCACAGATCTAACTCCACAAACATCTCAGCAGAGTCCCAAGACAGCTTTTAAAATTAGATTGCTAGCAATATAAAGATGAGGGTGTAAATCTACACAAACTTCTTGCTGCAGACCTTTAATGAAAGCCCAACACATTGAGTTCACTAAACATAACTGGATTCAATGCTTAGGTTAAAAAACCCATAATTCATCCAAGAAAGCATGCTGCAGAAATATCTATTCATTCTCAGAATGAAAACATGCAGAAGACAGGCTGATGAAAGCTGTTTTGGAAAGGGGTTTCGACTACTTTTGGCTGGGGGGTATTTGGCAGAATTCTGTTATTTAGACAACTAAAGGCAAGTTTCACTTTGGAGAGGTCCCTTGATTTTATTTTGAACCCAGACTTCCTTGCCCTAATAGCTGCCATATATGCTCATTGCTGTAAAACACATTGAAAAGATTGAGACAATCTAAAAGTTAAGAGCACTGCAACTCAGCTGTGAGCATTTGACATCCAAGTATGTCCATGTCCAAAAATCTTATTTTGTGTAGATGTGAACTTACAGACCAGTAAGTAAGTGACTCCTTTTGTACTTGCTCCTGTTTTAAACTTAACACCTTAATTGTGCATTCCTTCATAGCTGGGTAAGTACTAGACTCCTGAAAAGAACCAGACATTATCAAAAACTTTAGTGCAAACAGATTAACCTCTGAAAAAAATTTTGGTTTTAGGCAGCTACCTCAATCAGCCTCCATCTACATGGGGCTTCATGTAGAAGGGGTAAATTCCTTTTGCATGGGGGGAAATTGGCTTTAAACAATCAACCACGTAAAAGGAGAGAGCACAGACCTTTAAAGAGAATACAGAGAAGATGCTAAACCTTTGTCAAAGAAGAGATATGAAAGAAGAAATTCTCTCTTCTGCCTAAGAGATCTCAACCCAACATTGCTGCCTTAGTTTTTAACTTAAACTGCCAGGAGTGTGAGAAACTTTTTGAAAACAAATTTGGGATTAATTTGACCTGTTTGTAATTTTGCCATTATTCTTGACATTTCTTTAGTTTCCACTAGAATTTTCTTTTAAAGAAATTTGTCTTCTTTAGATAAGTGACTTTAGTACAGTTCATTCAATAATGTTAAGATTTTCCTGTAGTCAGCCTATAGTAATGTGGATAATCCAAGGCAGAGTAATTTTGTGATGACAGGAAAGTTGTAATGATCAAGAAAAGACCACAGCTGGCATTAACAAGGGGGTCAAAGATTAGAAACTCATTAATGAATGGTTATGAAGCTTCTCTTGAATGTGACATTCAAGCCCCAAATTGTAATATTTATTATCCTTATTTGATGTTGAAGAACAATCAATAACATTTGCTTATTGGTTATCTACCAAGATTAAGAAGTTTCCATTCATAGGAGATAATGAATCACGCAGAGAAAAAGTCCCTCTCCCTTGCCAGTATAATTAAATATTGCATTAGCTGATCAATAATAACTAGATTTAGAGGGGGTATGGGACACTATGCCATTAGCCTGATGACAAGAGCAGTTTATGGTTTTTTAAATTTGCCTTTGAGAAAAGATAGAAAGATACTAAAGATTTTCCAAAACACAAATCTGCTTTTTTTTTTTCCCCAAAGACCTTTTTTAAGGGAATTGAGTCATTCCTCAGCATCAAACTGAGGAACCACTTTTTAATCCGAACTAAACATTAATACTTATTTTAAGATCCTCCTTCTATCAGAACGTGAAATAGAAAAAGAAAGGAAAAAATTACATTGCCAAAACAAAAATTAAATTTCTCTTTGTGTCCCCAGGAGAGTCTCTCTTCAGTGAAGAGGACTTGCCCATGCCCTGAGCCTTGCTAGCAATCCCACAGCTCATGCTCTGCATGGTGCCCAGTGAGGGCATCTCAGTCCAGGGCATTTTTGTCCTCAGGGATGGAAACAGGGAAACATTTTGCTTAGCAGAAATTGCCCACATGGACCCTCTCCATCCTGTGTTTTTCTGAATTAGGAATTGCTTTGCTTTCCAATGTAGAGTCATTAGTGTTTTCAATGAACAAATCAATTAGCAAATTATAGCCACTCTATCAGAGCAAACCTAGACACTGCTGAAGTGGTACGAAAACTAAGCTTGAAACTTGATTGATTTAACTTCCCATTTCCATGTATTTTTTTCTGGGTTTTGTTTTTTTGTTTGTTTGTTTTTTCAATCTCTGGTGTCTATTTTCACCCTCTCTGTACCTGGGGCACAGTGCTTTATGAACCTACTTTCCTAGATAGAGGCACACAGGTAGGGCTGAAGAACTACCCAAAAATCACTTTCTGCAAACTACCTCAGGCTATTGCTGATTAGAAAGCCTAAGAAGACAACCAAAAATTTTCCTGAGGACTATGCCTCACTCAATAAAGTAAACAGGAGATGAATTTGGCTAGCAGGGAATAGTAAGTTGCTGAAGGCAGAGTTATAAATCTTTTTTATTATTATTATTTTATTTTATTTTTAACTTCAGATTTGATTTAGAGTCTTGTAAAAGTCTTCTGCTTTCAGAAATACAACTAAGCTCCCATACTGAAAATAGAAAAGCCATTTAGTGCACTGTCTTGCTCAGCTACAAATATTCATCAAAAGCATCATCTTCCTCTCTTCACTTTCTCTTGCTTCTCATAGTCTACTGATAGACAAATGGTTTGTTCCTCCCCCCAGCCCTTATCTGCCTCTTCTGTGCAGTATAGTCAAAAGATAAGATTTAGTATCACAGTTGCATAATAATTTAATAAGCAGACCTTGGAGAACAAGAAAAAAAGAAGAAAGAGAAATGCTAAAATATTGCTCAGAAAGAGAAACTGATGGAGCTGTTCATAAAAAATAATCAGCCTGGGAGCTCTGAGGTGTGATATGGACTGAAGACAAAAGAGCTTCTGAATGCTACCTGAGCAGACTCCCCAAACAACTGATGATCCCCCAAAATAGGGCTCTTTGGATGTACAGAAGTATTTTTCTAATCCAGAGACTCCTCAGCCGATAACACTTTCCTCAAAATGTGCCTTACTTTTGGCTGTGAATTCAAGCAAATCTTTGGGTCATGAATCCCTAGGATTATTCTGACGTCACACCAAAGAAGTCAGCATTGCAGCTGGAACCCATCTCTGATGGAAACTCTTGCTTAAATGTATAGCAAGAAAAGCTTTCTGCACTTAACTCCACTGTGCATGGCATTTTTGAGCAAAAACCTGACCACTAAGGTGTTGGCCTTCAGACACATCTAAACCAATGTGCCCTCTACAATCCCAAAAGCAGGTCTGTGTGTTGGTAACATCAGCTCTGAAGCAGAGCATCTGGAAATTTTCACCTCTGTAGTATCCTGAAAAAGTGCAACTGCTGCTCTTGGTGGGGATTTCCAGTGTAATTTACAGCACGCAGGATTAACCAGACTGTTGCATCTCCAGGGCTACAAACTACATCAAAACAAAGCTTTGCAATTACCAGATACTCTTAGATTTTCCTTTTTTTTTTTTTTTTACCTGAAATATGCACATTCTCCCAGGCATCCTCAGGACTGCATTGCAGCAGGTTAAAGAGGAATCACAAGAGAACACCACATACAATGGTTTGGGTTTGTCACACCAACAGAGTTGCTTTCCCTATGAGACTCCTATATGGCTGCTGGAGGACAGCACAGAGATGCTCAGATTTTTGGCCTCTGTTTCACTTCAGCCACAACCTCAAGGGTTGGTGCCTGCCACAGAAAGTATTTTGTACTGTTTTGAAGCTTCTTGTTGACTAAAGAGTAGAAGCCCAAATACCTCTGGTGTTTCACTTGTGGGATCTATTTCCCACTCTCAGGGCACAGACTGACTCTCTCTACCTGTGGTCCCTAAGTACTATAGAAGCAAAACTCTGTTTTGAAACCCAGACAAAGCTTTGCTTAATACATTATTATCAGTGTGAGCAATACTCTGTAAAACACACCATAATTAATCACTAGTATTAACTAGAGATAAGCCTAAATTGTAACCTATGAAACTGAACTAAGCTGAGGTCCAAGGTCCTTTAAGCATCTTGTTACAGCTCAGCTTTATGAGAATGCTAAAAAAATATAATCACACTTTGGGCTTCAAAAGCACAGGCTGTGCCTGGCCAGAGCTCCAGGGTTTCAGAATTGACACTTATGCAGATTGCTTTCTTCTGCACAAATGATAAAAATAATGTTTTCAGCACAAGCAAGCAAATAAATCCATTAATCCCTCCCCAGTATTTATTGTTATTTAAAAGTAATATGTATAAAAACACTGCATAAACTGAGGTATATGGTCAGCCCTTAAAAGTTTAAATATATCCTTCCAATGCATAAATGGTTGATTTAAAGTGATTAAATCTACATGTACATTATCTGTCAGGCATCAATTATCTCTCTCACTCAGAACACAGATAATTTTGACACACTAAATGATGCCTTATAAGTTGCAACTGGTATTTTATTTGGATATGATTAAAGACAGAATACGCTAGTAGCAAAACTGGAAAAAACTAAATAAAATTAAAATTTAATGTAATATAATAAGGGTCATCTCTGTAAATAACCTGCATTGTTAAATTACTGGGACTAGAGGATCTAGAGGTCATTAGTTTTATATTTTTTTATGTTTTTCTTTCAAGATTATTATACTTCTTTTTCCTTGTTTCTTGCTTTCAGAGCATCTTCAGTATGATTGTGTGGGGAAACAAAGGAATAAGCCTTATCAGTTATTTAAGCTGATATCTTGCATTGCCACTGAAGAGATATTCTAATGATACAGTTTTCATTTCTAAAATGCTATAGCATAATAAATTAATTCAATGTTGTGCACTTATCTATTAGACACATTACTACAGAAAAATAAAAATGTTAATTATTCATTATCATCTCTCTGATAATTTGTTGTGGCTGATAATTACATTGAATGTATTTTATATCAGTAATAACCTTCTGTCTACATTTACAACATACCATATCTGGGGGGCTTGTCAAGCTTTTTCCCAAAGCCTTTTCTTTATTAAGACACAGACCTCATGAGTACATAACCTTTATGTTGAAGGCTGATTTTCCTCTCTCATATAAAGAACAAATATTATAGATTAATTAATCCAATGTGATTATAATTTAATCACCCTTCTTCTGCTGTCACAAGGGACTTTGTTATTATTCAGTGGCTCATTCATATTGTTATGGAGAATAAATGCCATCATCAAAATATCTGTGTGTCACAATTCATACAACTAAACAAAACTCAATATCAGTAAACAAAACCCACGATTTTTCTTCCATCACAGAAGCTTTTTGATCTCTCAGGCTCTTGCTTTCCACCCCTTAACCATTTGCATCTGTGCAATGTCTTTTGCTGTGGAGTCATTTCCAAGCAGAATAACACACTGTTCCCTTCCAAACCACAATTAACAGATTTTTATGACCCAAAATTGAAGTGTGGATCTTGTGCACACCTGACCAAATGCTGCTTGCCTCAGCCCACTTTTAAAGCAAGGACTTCTGTATTCCACCCACGTCTAGCCTATTCCATTTGATTTTATTGTCAGTGAAAATGATTACTTATTAATCTAACTTCTCTAACATTTGCTTTTATGCCATTTCCATAAAGTGCACCTTGGACCATATACCTATCACCAAAGAAATCCTTTTGGATTATTCCTATCTCAAATTCTATGAGCTCTTTGAAGGCTGAATCCTCTCAACATTTGTTTTAGAAGGACAAGGGGAAAAAAAAAGAAATTTCTTTTCATGAGACCTTTGAACAAAATGTAATTCAAAAGTGTGAATGAAACTACTGTTTAATAAAAAATGAACATTTGAGCTACTTGGCCTTGGGACAATATTATTTAATTAAATTAATGAATTCTAATTTCTTACTGAACTAAGGTAATAATTCACAAACACACTAGATGAAAGTAAAAGTTATGAGAGATACAAACCTGAGGTCTCTTCTGTCTCATCTAGGGAGTCTTTCTAAGTGCACTCTTCAGATATTGCCATGACACTGTAATTCTGTAAAAAAAAAAATAATTATTGTTTAGAAAACAAATCTCAAGTATTAAAGTAAATATTAACAATCCAAACTAACTGATCAATAAAAATGTAATACAATCAATTCAGAATGCAGATTAAATGCAGAAACAACTATAATAATTTTATGAACATGACATGAAGAAAATCTTGGATCTGTGCAGGGTATTACTAGTGGACTATATGTCTGGTTAATGGTCCCAATCAATGATTTTAAAAGAAATAAAAGATTTCCATTATAGCACATGAATGTGTTCAATGTACATTTCAGATCTTTCCCTTCATTTCAAAACTAGACTTTTCTATCCAGAAGTTCTCGTCCACAGTCTTCTGTTGCACTACCATGGAAATCTGGGAAACTCTGTAGATATGAGAAGTTTTTTTTTTAAAAAATGTAGTTCCACTGCTTTCTTCTGAAAAAATGTTTATTTAGGAAATCCCAGGTTTGGTTTGTCATGTTAGGGGAATTCAGCAGCCCAACGGGGCGAGGCTGCTGCAGCTCCATGCTCAGGCTTGTTCCTCCCCAAACCTCCTTGATCCTGGATGCTGCCCCATAGACAAAACTTTACTTTCCCCCTTTTTTTCTAAGGCACTGAAGTTTTTTAAGCCACTGAAAAGAACTCATAGGTACAGAAAGAATGGACAATAACTTCCATATGGTAGAGTTCCCTAGATACAAACGTATTTTTCCTCCAGTCCTTATCTCTGCTAGTGGGATACAAATGTGAGCTCTCAAGGAGTTAGGACATGACCTGATCATTTAAAGCTTGGGTAAAGAACATTGAAATTGGAGCAATTGTGGCTTGGGACTTTCCATGCTCTTTACTGCCTCAATGTAGAAGTTGCATGGGTGGTCCTCCTCCTTCTGCTCTATCCCAAGCACTGGGATCAGCCAAGACATATTTCTCCTGAAGTTTTAGCCACACATTACCAGATCAGATGGGGATTTTTTGCACAACCAGTTACGCAGGTATCCTAAATACATAACTGTAACTTCAACTCAGCTAAGCTGATCACTTATGATATGCAAAAATTATGTTTACAAAAACCTTCCAGACATCATCAGAAGTGAGTGATAAAGCTAGATGGGAAAGAAGCCAAGCTGGGAGATCAGAAGATAGCATCAGTGGAAAAGTAAGATTATTATGTTTGAGTGTTGTATAGACAAGACTTTCTTTACATGGGTACAATGCTGAACACAGAGGTTCACACCTGCTGTGAGATCTACAGAGTGCATTTTTTTTTTGGTGGTAATTGTAAAAAAATTTTGGAACATTGGTTTTGAACACTGAGTGTAATAGCATGCACTTGAACTAGTATTTCAGTTGGTGCATAGAGACTTGCAGTAAGCACCATCCTTCTGTCCTTTTACATCTTTTAATGTTTGTTTTTAACATGTCTTTTTAGCACAACCCATTTGCCACCTACAGGACCCAGACCTGCTGTAATTTCTCATGATGTTCACCATCTACCTTTAAACACAAATTACAAAGGATAAGCCTTATACCCTGGGCTTTGGTGTCAACTGCAAAACCAACCTCACATCCCAGCAGGTCAGGGATTACAGCAAATCAACATAACCTATATTCTTTGTTCTGTTATTAACTCCTCACACTGTCTATCTGAGCAGAAAACATGGTTATTTATGTACACTAACAATGCATAACAACTTCATATTCCACCCATAATTGTCCTACACAGTTCTACAAACAGAAGAATTTCACCACCTCAGAGACTTGATGTACTAGAAGCCAAAGTCTAGTTGGTAAATGAATTAATAATCCCTCATTCTCTTTCTCTACATATCTGATAGATAACAGAAATTCCAAATTTCTATTAAAAATAATCAAAGGCAAATCTGACAACTCAAATTTCGGTGCATAATTGTAAGTACTTGCTCAAGTACTTAAATATTTTCACGAAACTATTCCATCATGCACATGATGACTGAAAAACACTTGATGACGGAAAACAACTTACTCCAAGCACTAGAAGAAATGGAACTATCTGTGAAGCTGAGACCTGTGAACATGCAAGCCAAGAAAGGTGTCCTGTGTGTGGGAAAATCAAAACCACACCAGACACAAACAGAAGATAACCAACATAATCCTTCATACCTTTCCCTTTCTTCCTATTCTTCAGCCACATCCTCCAACACGCCCATGCTTGGGATGCAAATTATACACTCTTTGGGCTAGATTTCTTAGCCTTCAATGAAACTGCATCACATGTTTAGTGGCATGTTAAATCAGTAATTTTACTGTGCAAAGAATTTAGAGATTGTTTACTGACAGTGAGAAGAATATTTTGCTTTAATTCATGCTGCAGTGGTACTCAAAGACAGTTCATGGACTCCCAGTGCTCTGCAAGGGCATGACAGTGGATGAATATGGAATCAGATGTTTTATTTTCTTAATAATTAGCATTATTGCCTGTTTTCCCATCCTAATGCTGATCCAACCCAACCTCAATTAAAGCCTGCAGCCTGACTAGATCACAGCTTGAGGAGTTGTGTCTGTAAGGACAGTTGTGTTGCTTTTCAAGTATAATTTCTTTTAAACCACCAGTATGACAAAATGTTTGCTGGTGAACATGTTTACACAGCTCTTCCCCTTTCAACATAAAAGGGAAGCTATTGCCATGGTACAAAAAAGAATGGTAAAAGCGAGGTCCCCATGAATACAAGTGGTGGCCACTGTAATGAAGTGTTTTGCAGTTACAGAGCCTTTCATCTAAGGATTTCAAATTCCTTGCAAAGATTGATTAATTAAGGCTCACGGTGAGAGTTCTGTGAATCATCAAACCACAAGCATTTCACACCTCACTGACTTGCAACTCAGAGAAGCTCTTGATGAACATGAGCTAAGTTTCATGAGACTTGAGGGAACCTAGATGAGCTCCATTGGGTTGGCGCTGAAGTCATTTTAAGATGTGTAAATTTAAAGGGAAGCCAGGTGAGCAACCCAGAGTGCTTTGCTAAGAAGCACAGTGAGTGATCCCTGGGAAAATCTTCCTCCTAGATACTGAAACTGCTTCACTCTTGAAGTTGGTTAGGCGCTAGCAAAATCAGTAGCACGCTCTCATTGGGAAGAATCCTTTCATTTTATTAAAAAAGCCTGGTCTTAATTAATTGGTACTTATTTTACATCAATCCAAAGTTAAATGTCACTTCCCCTCCTTTCTGCAGCACTTGTGGCCATTGTCCTTGACCCAAAGCTGTATCAGACCAAAGAGGTTTTAGCAATGGACCAGTCTCTGGCATGTTGAATGACTTGCACAGCACCCAGGGCCTCCCAGTAGCTCTCCCATCATCCCAGTCCTTCCTTCTGGCACCATTGCCTTACTTCTGTGGTTAGGCACCTCTCTGGAAGCTATTCACTTCATTTTCAAGAACATTTACAGGACTATAACTACAGACATTTAAAATCATGATTAGTATTTTGTCTGTCTTAAGCACTGTTGTAAAGTACTCCCTGATCATGCACAGCTTATAAAAAATGTTTTATACATAAGAATGTAGGCGCCTGTATTTTAGTTAAAAATAATGATTTGGTTAGTCATATTTTACAGTTGTTAATTACTCTACAAATGCCATAACCTGTCTGAAGGCTAACTGCTCAATAAAAGATTTTGGTTTGTTTCTTTTTTTTTTTTTTTAAGAGATGCTAAGTAATGCAGTGTAATACTGTATGTGTCAGGCCAATACATTACAAAATTTAAATATATCATGATATCCACTTCTTCCTTTCTTCCTTTCAGTTGTTGTGGGCTGAGACCACTTCCAGTTGAAAGTACAACCTGTCAATGATGTTCTCCAAACTCTGCTTTCTCCACTGTTTATTTGGATGTAAATTGAGCATAACCGTGGAAATTGTGGTGATATAACCACTGGGCCTCCATCTGATTTCAATAACAATAGTAACCTGTTGGAATACCAGACACAATGAGATCTAAGTGAAATCTGTGTAACTGCTTTGATTAAGATCTTTTCTGGCATGTATCTGGCATAGTCACATACTCTATACATACACTGGAAATGTGTTTGGCTCCATGTTACTCTACTGAAGAGTCACAGGGAAATACAGAATGTCCTTTTTCAGACATAACTTCATCTTACTTTCATTTATAAACTCATAAACATTTATAAACTGAATGTGATTGATGTTGGTAGTACAGAAGAGATCACAGCTTCTGATCTCTTGAAGTCCAAGAGATCTGGACTTCTGTAGAAGGTCCTGTTTCTTGGAAGAACTCAGCCTCCCTGGCTCTAAGCCCTCCCTGGGCTCCATTAAGCCCAGGACCTTAACCTCCATTCTGGGCCTCTTCCCCATTTGTGTCTGAAATCAAGTTCAGGAGATGCCCACAGCCAGCTGGCTGAATCACTGCTCTGACAACTCTTCCCCATTCTTCTCTAGGTTCTTTAGCCTTGCCTTCAGTGTCCTTTTTGGAGAATCCCTCAGATCTTGTTCCCCAGATCCTTCTTTGGGTGCCTTCTCCTGCAGGCAACCTCAGCAAGAAAATGGGAGTTGTAGATCCTACAGCAGCAGCTCCCCAGCTGAATGAAGGAATCAGGTTTGATTATAACCAGTTAATTGAGGCACTGTGTGCTCGTGGACAGGGAACTGGACAAAGGAGTCAGTGTTTCATCCCTATCCACCACTGGTCTGCTGGATGACTTCAGGCACAATCAACTCACCATCCAGTGGCCTAGCTTCCCAGCATGAAGACAGGAGTTGCATCAGCTCCTTCACAGTTCACTAAAAGTTATAATGAAACAGTCTAGGTATTATTAATTATAGCAGGAACCCAAGAGGTAAGGAACTTTAACTGTCATAAAAACCTTTAGCAAATAATGCATTATAGATAAAGGCATGAGTTCTCCTATATTTCTGAATCCTGAAAAAACTATTTTTCATTCAGGAGAGTTGAGCAAGCAATGACAATAATGAAACACACCAGAGTCATAAATTACTGTGTGAGTCACATATAAGCTGTTCTCAAGACATTAAGAAGTACAAAAGCAATAGCACAAGAAAAGGAAGTTGTAGTAATAGAAAGAAGAAAAACCACCAGATCACTTCTTTAGCTCAATACCCCAAAATCATTCCTCTGATTTAACTGTTATGGGTCTCCTTCACTTCGTGGTACTCCAGATGGCAAATGCCTGTGTCACCCAAAGCTCATGAGAAGATTTTGTCCTGAATGAAGCCCCTTTGCAATTAGCTGGATGTATTGGGAAGGAAGGATGCTCTCTGCAGAAGAGTAATAATAATTCAAACTTATTTTCAACCAGAAGTTCAAGTTGACATTCATGCTGGAAGCTACCAGCAATAATTACAGTACAAGGTGAAGGTGGTTCTTTTCCTGGTAGAATGCAGACCACAGCAAAGTTATGTGTTGTTAGATATGTTTATGCAAAGAATAAGCTTTAGATAATTTTAGGGGAGTGAGGAAGAATTCAGACTTTCAGCAAAGATGTAGTGGTTTCCTTTCTTGCTATTAGGAGCAATAATGTCTTGTCAGGATTTCCAAGGCTCCTCTCCTAGCAAGAAGCTCTGGTTTAAAACATAATGAAAGATACCTGCATTGCTTGCCTAGAAGAGCTGTTTCACTATCAAAGAACAAGATACCCTGCTTCCCACAGACAGGGACCGTAACCACGAGGCAGTGCTGACTCAGGGAAGCAGGGGCTGAGCAAAGAGTTGCCTTGACCTGTGGAAGGAAGATTGCACAAACACTCTTCCAGTTCCACAGAGCTGGTTCATGAAATGCAAGGCCTCTGTACTATACCACCAGATTTTTCATGCCTGATGTCAGCAGTTTAGGCAGCTCTCAAGCTAAGCTTATTGCCACTGGCTCCAGTAGAGCCTATTTCAGCTCTTTGTATTCAGTTACATTTGATCTCTGCACGTAGAATGCCTCATTATAGCTTGGGTCCAGCAGGTGAATAAAGGTGGATGATCTTTATGCAGACAACCACCTGCATTTACCAGTGTGTGGTTCACATGTTCAGCACACATGAATCTCATGGGGTTATGCCAAGGGCTGGTGTGTTCCTGCTCCATTTTGTCAAATTCTGCTTCATGGGAAGGAGTGTTATTCACACTGCCATGAACTACTCAGGTCTTCAACATCTCTGGGAGGCTATTTCTAAGGGAAGGCTGTTCTTTTTTTTTTTTTTTAAGACGCTCACAGTCTTATTTTCATGCTACTTTTATTCCCACTGGCAGTGCCTCACAGGACCACTTTGGGACAAGACACATGACCAAGGCATTGCCGGTGTCTGGAGTGGATGGAAAACATGTAAGCAAAAATAATTTTCTCCTGTCCACCTTCTTTCCCAAATTTCTGTGAAAGCCAGAGATCGAATTTGTTGTGTTTAAAGTTTTCTCCCATGTCCTATTTCTTGTTTGCATACACTGTCACAGTTCCTACTACCTTTAACCTTCGAGTTTTACCTCCAAACAAACCGTAGTAAAAGGTCCAATATTATAAATGTCTCTTAAGACATTTATAATGTCTTATTAAGAGAGGTCATTCTGAAAACCATAAAACTCAAAACCAGCGCTACCCAGTAAATGAAGTAATTTTCCAAGGAGGGTGCAAATGATCTTTTCTTTGTGAATTCAAAATATTTGTGAACTCCTGCTATCATCTACTTATCCCCAGCAGACATCAGGAAAGTTGGCTGCCTCATCCTAATGTTATTTAGAGCCTTTAAAACATCAGAACTTGTTTTGACGAGAGGTCCTCTCCAGCTGAGGTAACAGGTCCCTCAAACTTGTTGAGAAAAATTGCACTTGAGTCATTTGCATCACTGTGGACAGCATTAGCAAACATGGAAGAAACAGAATATTTTGCATTATTGAGGCAGAAGACAAAAGGATTGTTGATCACAGTAAGAAAATCATGAATGTATAAGTGATTACTTTGCCTGTATTTCCTCTTCGGCAATAGCTGATGCAGAGACAATCAGATATTTGCACGATACAAGGTAGATATTCAATTTAATTAAAACAAATATTCCCAAAAAGGTATCAAAAGCCAAGCCAGGTCCCCATTCAGATACATAACTGTATTCCTTTGTTAATAAGGTCCATGACTTAGGGCCTCAGAAGAGGGAATTAACTTCTTTTCATAGGATAATTTCTCTCTACTTATCGCTATCAGCTAAGAGATATAAAACCAGAAACTCTCTAAGGTGACAAAACTCAGAATTTTTGAAACGAGGTGTTTTGGATGTTTGCTGGAAACAAATCATGTTAAAAATGCCTGGTGGGTGGGGGCTGCAATGATTTAAAGGAGACATTTCCAACACTGTGTTTCTGAATACTGCTGCCTGCAGTTTTCTGCCCTTGGAGCTGCTCTGGCTCCCAGTTGGTCCCACTGCCTCTTTGGTCTCCAGACTGGGAGCACTGTGTTGAAGTTACTTACATGGGTCAGAAGATACTTATATAAATAAGTGATAAGGAGACACCATTTGCAGCAAGGACACAGACATAGACAGAAATATTCTGGCTGGAGTAGTGAGAACTTTGTATTGTTAAATGCAGCCATGGGAAATAGCTATGAGTGAATATTTCCTCAGCACAGGTGGCATCTTCTTATAGAGAAAAACACAACAAAAGAACTGTGGGGTCAAATCCATGGCTGGTGCAAGTCAAGATAGTCCCTGGACTGCAAATGAAGTTTACATGCAATTTACACCAGATGGGAGCCTGACTTTACAAAGCAATGGCTGGAGGCTAAATGATATTCTTGAAAGTTGCAAAGCTTTGGATTATGAAATCTGTCTCAATGTATTTCCATTTCAACTCCTTCCAGTATCATTTGCTCACAGCAGTTTGAATGCAGAAGAAACATCTATTTCATTATCCCAAATAGCTTATAAATGCTTTTTAAAAATTCCATTATTTGCACAGTGTAAGGACCCCAATACACCCTAACAACTGTTTGACCTGAATACATTAAAAATATTGTAATGTTTTGTTACATACCCCAAGGTAAAAAAAAAAAAAATCAAGAAAAAAAATCAGGCTATGGCTTATTAGTTTTCTCTTCCCTGCTTCTTATAAAGGTTTATTTGACAGAACATAAGATAGTGGTAAAATCCTAAGGTAAAGGTTAAACTCTGTTTTATTATGTTTACAGGATTTAAAGGGTAAATCAGGAAGTGCTTATTTAACATCAAGTGAAAGTGGTGGATTAGTAACCAGACCGAGACTTAAAAGCATCCTTAATCCTTAAAATCTCTGAGGGTGAAAGGTCATTCTTTAACACCAGGTTGTGTAAAGAATGAAGCAGACAGAAGCTTCTGTTTCATCATTGCCCAGTTAATCCACTGAGGAAATGAGCAGCATTGGTTTTTGCTAGGTAAACTCCTCCTAAAACCAAGGAAACAGAGGAAAGCCTGAACAGGAAATAATTAAAGTAGGTTTATTCCATGAACACAGCAGAGTAGGGCAGGAGATATCATAAACTGTTTTTAAAATGACACTTCTGTGACTATTAATCATCTGTCCTGATTACGTTTTCATCACTCCTTATTTTCATTATTCTTTTAATGATTAAATTAAAGCTCAGTATTTTATTTGAGAGAGATGCAGAACAAGACAAACATTTTCAGAGGCAAAATGGGTCACTTCCAATAGACACTGTTTTATGGTCTGTATCGTTTGGCATCTTGTGGATTAAAGAGCACAAATGTGGCTCATTAATAGCCTTTCTCTTTTAAATTTATGAATTCTGGAAAAATAATGAAATGCAGCTCTTTTATTGTGTTACCACAGTGATGTGCATCAAAGAAATAGGTGCAGGGGATATAGTTTGCAACATTTCTCCCCTTTTGCTCTGTAATCTCTACTACGTGGTAGGAAGAAAAAATTAACTGGGTGTTTCAGTTGGAATTAAAATGGGTCTTGAAACTCCCAATAGCTCGGGTAAAACATAGCTCAACAAAGCTTTTCTCTGCAAATGCAATATGAAGTGTAGTATGGTATAGAAAATGTTTAAAGCTCACTAGTTAGTAAATATACCCACTTCTTGTACAGAAGAATCCTAACTTTTTATTGTTTTTAAAAAAACCAATCAATATGAAAAGACAAAGCTCACATATCTCAGCTACTAGGGAAAAGAGTATTTTCAATACTAGCAGTCTTTCAATATTTATATTGAGCTTGCCTTTATTAAATCACTGGTGAAAAATAAGAAGATTCAGCCAAGCTGTAGTTTGATCGTATAAAACAGCACAGACATTTATCTTATAAAATTGCAGAAGTGAATCTCCATGTAGACTGATGGAGCTGAGCTGCATTTGGCATTAGAATCTGATTTTCTTGCCTAAGGTGTTTATGACGCATGCACTTGCTAATAGCTTCTGCAGTTCATTTTTTACAGAATCTGTGGTTTAAGCACAATGCTTAATACTTCTGAAATACTACTTTTTTTTTTTTTTTTTTTTTTAAAAAAGGAATTACAGAGTGTTTAGCGTGAATTATGAAGAGTGCTTAGTTACACACATTTGAGATCTGCCTCAAATTTTTCACAGTATTCATCTCTACCTTTGTGGTTCCATTTCATCAGAACATTTTCTAATTAAGCAGGAATAAAAAGCAGTAAAATAACCTTTTGTAAACTAAAGTGAGTGTTAGATACTTTTGGGGTTACTTTCCAATAGATACAAATGCTTAGAGCACCAGCAGAGAGCTTAAAGAGCTCTTGTATAATCAGAGGGATCAAATGTAAAAGAAAATATTCTTAATGCAAATAAAATTTTCTTCTATCTCCCTGGATATTTTAGCTTGATTTCCTAAATAAGTGAGGTTTCTGTGACTGAATCATCCATCTGTCTTTACTCCTTGTAATTTTCAATGGAATGGCCACTTCTGAATATATTTAACAAATACACAGTAATCCCAAATTTCCTAATCAGATCCCTACAAATTTCATTAGAATAAATCACCCCATAAAGAGCAGAGATGTTTAAGTTACCCAGTTCATGGAAAAGTTGCATAGAGTGCTTTTGAGAGTTCACTTGGGGGAGGAACTTCTGAAATGTGAAAAAAACCTCCAAATAGATTTGGCAGCCAAAAATATATAAAAAAACAGAATTTCTTAATTCTGAAGCTCATAAAAGTGACTATTTTTTTCTTTGGATACTATGATTTCTTGGCCCATCCACATATGCATATTCATACATAGTATATATGTAGTAGAGAGCATCAAAACAAAATTATAGCTAAAACACATCGATTACAAGCATCTAGAAATATTAGAAATATTATTATGTTTTCTAGGTGAGGAATAAGGGGTGGTTTCAAAGTTAAAGATTCTCTTTCATAGCTGTATTTGGAGAAAACCGTTCATGTATTATGAGGCTTTTAATAAAAAAGGTAATTTTGGGAAACATATTAGATAAATAAACAAAGCCATTTCAGGGCATCTTTTTTTTTTTTGTCAGAATTACCAGAATTTAGCATGTATGTGCCACCTGACATCCCTAAAAGGCTTTGAGATTGTGTATAATAAATCCCAGTGTTCCTGGATGCTGAAGTATGGCCTTCAAACCACTGCTACTGAGAGAGTTAGAAGAGAAGGAGCAATCTAACAAATGGGGCTTAAAGTCACAACTTTTATGTCCTAAATTCTCTTCACAGATCCCAAGGCAATAATGGCTCCTGATTACAGAGTTTAAATAACAAAAGCATCCTCATGCCTGATCCTAAGTACTTCAACACATTTACAATGTGGGGAACTGAAGAGCTCAGCAGACAAGGAAATAAGCAGCTCTCCAAAGTCTTCATGCTTTACCAAGCTGAGAATCAAGAAATACCCAGTACTATCTCCATATTAGAACTGTGAACGAAAAAATTTACTTCTCTTAGGTTTATAAATTATCCAAAAACAAGTTGTGAGAAAAATTACTATACACATATTCATTAAAGGAAGTTATCTTTAGCTGCTATCCTTCTTTTTCTCTAATTTACCCTAATATTAATACAGGAGGATCCTGACGTTTGTTAGTAATGTAATGTGGCAAAAGCAGGGAACACAATGTTTCCCACACAGCAGAATTCCAGATATGATTAACAGCAAAATGAATTTCAGCTTCAGTTCCCACTTAGTGTGTCTGTGGCTTATATGTTTCAAAGAAAAACCAGTCCAAATTTTACAATTAAAAATATTTCTATATGATTTTCTACTGATAAGTAAAGTTCTCTTATTCATAAGTAGTGGTTCAAAACACAATTATAGCATATACTGGGAAATGATTATGTTATTTTAACATGATTTGTTGCACTATTTATGCACTTTGAACAATAGCTCACCAGTATTTTTATAAGGTGATCATCAATGTGAATCAAAATCTTATTTTATTAGTTTACATCAATTAATAATGCAGATTCCCAAAGATCACACCCAAAGACATTTCAACATGGAAATTCAGAATTGTTGTAGCTCAAAACCAGTCTGCAGTTCAGTAACAAAATCAGGAGAAGATTGGGGATTCTGAAAGACAGCAAAAATCTCCGAAAAAAATAAAGAGCTAAATGTTATTTACTCAAACTTATCCTTATACCAATATATCATCCAAGTTCTTAGAGCAATAGGTAATTTTGGGAATCCAGAATTGAAGTGATGAGAATATATTTCCCATACTTTGTTAAAAGACAGAAATGCAGTCTCTAGAAAAGATGTTCTTGTCACACTTCCAAAGAAACCCAAACAAAATTAAAAATAACTGGAAGTCAAATACAAAGGACCAACATCTCAGATATTTATGATAATTAACCAAGAAATATGCTCTGCCTCTAAACCTCCGTTTTGAAGACGCAAAGTGAGAAACTAACCCCGAGCCACATAGTACTACAACAGAATTAAAGGATCTCCAAATATTCTTTTTTCCAGTGCCATAACATTACTCAAAGCAGCACACTGTGGAACCCTTCACCTGGCACACTCCCTGGTATGTTTTCAAGCCCCCAAATTCCACTCAGGGTGAGGGTCTCTATGCCAGTCCACCACATCTTCCTCCAAACCCACACGGAGCCCCATTAAAATTTATGCAGCTCCATCTGGGTGTACACGTCTGCTTAAGTAAATCACTGGCAGGATTAGAACTATAATTATCATTATTAGGAGTGTCTAGTACGTTTTATATGCTAGCAAAATCCACCAAGTGTGCTGACATTGATGTGGGGACTTAAAGCAATGTGCAGTTAGTCTGAAGGGCTCTTCAAAGTCTGATCCTCCTTCATTTCTTTCACATTCAACACTCCCCCTGAATTCTTCAGTATTTCTGAAGGTGAAATATCTCTGATATCACACTAAATGCAAATAATGAAAACTTATCTTTTTGTCGTGGTTGCTTCTAAGCATATAGGAGTGGAGGGACCAAAAATAATAATATGCTAATGCAGGAAAATAGTTATAGGAAAAAAACCCCACACAACCTGTGATTAATTTGACTGGAATTGCTGGGAAAAATAAATCTTAATGTCTTTTATCAAAAAAATCTTCCATGCTATTCAAAGTCTTTAATTTTGGTTATTTAATGTACTTTTCATGTAAGTCATAAAGTAAGATTTTTATGTTTATTGTGTCTTACACACAAAATTATACTCAAAAAGCTTTACAGGTACTAAAGTATGACATCCCCTACTCCACCACACCCTCATAGTGGGAACAATAATTTACCATAAAGATTGATAGCTGGCATTTGTCTTCAAGTTGTCCAATGATTGCATGAGAATTAAAATAAAATTATCTTCTCACCAAAGGAGTTAGTTATCCCTGCAGGCCAGGGCTGAGGTGGAGTTATGATGACTCAGGCATTGGGAGGATCTCTATCTTTCAATGAAATTAGTAACTTCCTTGCAAATTAATTTAATTACACCTAACAAAAATCTCTGTTCACAAAACATGCAACTTTGGAGGTCTAAAAATAGAAGATGCACTGTTCAAGTCAACAGAAATTTCTATGTTTGCTCTCTCTGTACTTGCACACTATCGTGGATGGAAAAGGAGTAAAAGTTTCTAGAAGAGCTGGCAGGGAAGTTACACCACAAATTTTAAACTCTAAGTTGGTTTCTCAGCATGTAAGAATTTATACAGTGCCTTTGGCTTGAATAGAGCTACACTGAGTCACACAGACATGGGGCTTGACCAAAAGTCTAGGCTTCTCCTAATAAAAGAGTGAATTAGAAATTTTGAAACAATTTGGCTCCAAGCAATGTTTCTTACAGGTAAGATTTACGAGAACAATAACAGCTACTGGAAATATTAATACAAAAAATCATTAGCAGTCCACAGTAATCATGGTCCTTTCCTTCTTTTTCCACAGACAGAATAAATGCCAAGTCTGCTTGAATAAAAAAAAAAAAAAAAAAAAAAAGGAGCTTTCCCATTTCTGAATTCTGCATGAGTTCCAGTTTAAAAAAAAAACTTTTTTGACACCTCCAATCCAACCTGCCCTTTGCTGAACTTCACCTCCAAGATCACTGATGTTGCTCTATGTCACTGCATGCAGGTCACAACTGCTCTGACAGTGCCAGCGGGGTCTTTGTCTGGTACCTCTCAGTTATGGGTTGGGAGGATGCTGCCTTTCTTCTAACACTGACATTGAAACCTTCATCACCTATGGAACCATCCTAATGGGGACATTCTCTGAAGCCTGTTTGTCATGGGCAAGCTTGCTCTGAACTTTAGCCAAGTCTTACTTGGCTGGCACTTCTAATTAAATCACAGGGTGTTGTGGCAAAGAACTAACTAAATAATGACTTTAAAAAGATTCAATACCAAGAGAGAGCTCATTTATTTCCCCACATCTGAATAAGGTTATAACACTTAAGGAACCCTGGTTAGTTTCCTCCAGTCTGGATAGACAAATTTCCAGATGGATAAACACAGAACTTTATGCTAACGTAAAGACGTTGTTGAGAATATTATGCTTATAAAAATACACCTTTTCTGATAAAAAATGCACTGTTCCTATCCTGTAGTGCATTTGTGTTTATCTGGAAAGTATTCAGAAGTACCTGCTCCAAAAGTATGGCTTATCTATAATTTAAACTGAAGGAGATTTTCCTTTAGGCTACACAGATTTTGTGACACATGTATGAACTGCTCTGGCTGTGCCCAATAGTTTACTGACAGTGTTGGAGCTTTTGCAGCATTTTCACCTCCCTTAAAATAGAGGATTTCATTTACAATACCCAGTGGAAAACAACATTGTTATTTTACAGGCATCCTAGCAGTTTTGTGCTAATCATTGGCAGATTAGCTCTTTTTACATTTTTTCCCCAGATGGGATGCCACAGCATACAGTGATGAGGAAGGAGAGGCACAGGGCCTGGAGGAGGCAGCACAGTTGTTCTGCCAGCACAAGGCAAGATATAGCTGCAAAATCTCAGGAAATCCTTGTCTTGTTCCAGGGCCAACTATGCTTTAGAAGTAAAACATCCCCCTTGCTTTATTACAAAGCGCCCAAGACACGAAGCACTGGCAGTACTCAAAGGTGGCACTTAGGTAATTTAACAACATCATCAAACTATGAGAGTTAGAATTTGATTTATAAGAATGACTAAGCCAATAAAGTGGTAAAGCAAGTCAATACGCAGACTCAGAGGCTTCTCCATTTTTTATCCTCCTGTACTTTGATGATGTGGTCATCAAAAAGCATTCCAGACATGTCATGCTCAGTAGAGACCATGAAACAACAAAGCCTCACATGTAGCCTTGCAGACATCAGGTCATTCTTCATTAAAGCTGCACAAACCTATTCACAGGATCAGCTTTTTTTTGTGGTAACTATGAAAGGAGAGAGGAAAAAAAAACCAAAAACCCCCAACTTCTTGATCACAGCATGTATGAAAACAGTCTCTATAAGAAGGATATTTTTCCAGGAAAATGGTACATTTTCAGGTGGAGCAAAAAACCCTCAAAAGTTAAAATCCTTGTAAATTGACATTGCTATGCTGATTTATGCCCATTGAGAGCTGTCCCTTCATAATTTGTTCCAGGTTGGAATTTTACTATGGAGAAATATGCACATTCTTGCAAGGCCAAGGAAAAATAGCCTCATCTAAAAGGATCATTTCCACGCAGTTCTATTTTTGATCACTTTAGATATTTTAGGCTATGTCTTGCAATCATCCTATTTATGGGATCAAAAAGCAGTAACCCAGATATGTGAAATAAAGTTAGTAAAGTCATTGGTCCAGACAGGACTCAGGCTGCTAAGTATATGATGATTGATATTGGACACATTTCTTTCTTGGCAAGGAGTTTTGGCTTTCAGCTACACCATACTGACATCAGGCACATTAAAAGTGAACCCAAATATCTGCTGAAATTCACGGAGATGTTGAAACATTTTCAACTCTGAAGCCAAAGATATGTCAGCTGAGAGAGCTGAAGTCTATACCTTCTACTTCTTTCATTCTCATTTGGGGAAGAAACGCTCAGCAAACTTGTCAAGTCTAAGCAAGCTCTTTTACAACCCACTTCTCTATTTTCAGGTGGCAGGAGTCCACCAGCAGCAATCTTCACAAAAGCAGTAGAAAGGTCAGCTATTGGATGTATTTGCCAGCCCTGGGTGAAGTCCCAAGGCACAAAAATAGGTTCAGAACCCTAATCCATATTTCTCTTCCTGTATCAGGAAAAGAAGACAAGTTTCAGGCCCATCTTTTGCTGAGGCAAGTGATTTCCAGAGAAAACCTACTTGCTCAAGAGATGTATTACAGGACAGAAGCACACTTATTATCTTTAGACAATCACTCCTCTCTTGCAGGGCTCTGTAACTTTCTATTTTCACCTTTGTTAATATATTTTCTGCTTTCAAGTCTCCTTCCTAGTGCCAGTGTATTTAAGTGCCTATCAGCCCCATCAATTGGTCACTGCATCACAAACTGTTTCAGGAACTCTGGTAGGGAAAACCTGGTAAATCCCTGGTAAATCCCTGGACATTCAGGCTGAGAAACCTCAAGTCTTGAGACGTGTGTGGCTTAACCAAAAACTCCATTCAAGTTGCAACTGGTTGCTCAGTTTGGTATCTGTGGTAACACAGATTGCTCAGTTTAATTATTTTGCTCTTTGGCATGCAGGTTGCATGGAGGAGTTTCTGCTGTTTTCCATTGCTTCAAATATTACCAGGGTTACAATACTTTGCTTTTCTTTACAAGCTTTGGAGAAATTAACCTATACAGACTTTTAAGACTCTTTCAGAGACTCAGCAAAATAATTCCTTCATCCTTAGTGGGCAGTTTCATGTATGCTGGAATGATGATAAAGCAAACTGCTTTCCCCAGACAATATCTCTTTGGAGGAGCACAACACTGGTATAGTTTTCATATAGGTACCTTGTATTTTTATTATTGATTTTTCTTAAATTATTTAATCAGTTATATATTTACCAGCTTCACCTGAGTGTCTTGCAATTTAATGCTACAATGAAATATTGTTCAATAAATTCTTTTTTTTTTCTTTGATCACATCATGGTTTATATTGTAAATAGTTATCAAAGCACATCAAAAAAACAGTTGCAGAAAAAATTCTGGATTATGAACATGTTGATTTATTTTAATTTTAAGATATAAATATATTTTGGAAGACAACTATATTACAGTCTTTATTTTATTCTTTTTCATTATTAGAGATGCAGTTTCAGATTATCTTTCAAAGCTCACAATTAGTCTCAGGCATTAGTGTAATATTGCAGCCAGGTCAGGCCCAGGCTACAGTAGCTCCTGGTGAACATTTTTTAAGCTTCTACAAGTGTGAGAGTCAGGACTGCAGAAAGAGCTCATCAGTGTGTCCTTACCAATTGCTTCCTGGGCTGCATGAGGCTGCACTGGGACTCCTCAGTTCCAGGTTTGCAGCATGGTTCATACAGGTCTATCACCTCCAGAAATACAAGTCTAGATATATAAATAAAAAATTAAAATAAACCATTTCACTGTTTCTGATTTCATTAGGATTTTAAATGAAAGCAAAGATAGTTGGAGCAGTCATAGCTTTCTTGTGTGGTTTCGAGGTTTTTTTTCTTTTTGCTTTGGTTTTGGTTTTGTGTGTGTGTGTGTGTGTGCTGTTTTGTGTGGGTTTTGTTGGTTTGTGTTTTTTTTTTTTAACTGGGCCCATCAAAGTGGAAATAAAGATTAACTGGTTATAGGATGAAAATTTGCAAACTAAATTCCGAAAACAGAGTACAATTTACAGACATCTCTCTGTTAACCCTTAACACAAAGTACCTTGTACTCTACAAAGGGCAGAAAGAGTCCACACACCCTGGCAGGGGTGCTGGCCCTCATTTAGAAGATATTCAAAAAGCAAAGTGCAATTATTTGAAGATGCAATTTAAAGATTTCCTTCTAGGAATCTCATCCACAGATACTGGTAGATGACAATATGTATCAGAACATATCTGAGACAAGAGACAGTTTTGTCTGTGCTCTGAGATGAGAAAAAAAGCTGAAAATAAGTATTTTGTGTAGCAACATCATGAGAATAGTCTTATCACTGGTATATTTTTTTCTTTTTCAAAAAACATCAAAAGGTTCTGTTGCTTTTCTAAAGAACAACCAATTTACACCAGGAAAATAAATAAATATGGATCTTACTGTCAGAAAATAGGCAGACACAGGCACATTTTAGCTGACTCCTTTAACTAATGGAAATGTTTCAAGCCACATAAAAATACAGCACATGTGAATTAAGATGTGTGCTATGAACAACGGGAAAAGAGGCACTGAAAGATAAGACATTGTTTAATGGGTTGTAATCTGATAGGTCATGTCATGTGGCCTAGAAGCTGGATTTTGCAAGGTTAAGGTATCAGCATGAAAAAGCAGAACAAAATGAATACTAGAGAATAGAATCATAGAATCATAGAATTGGCTGGGTTGGAAGGGACCTCAGAGATCATCAAGTCCAACCCTTGAACCACTGTTGCGGTTGCTAGACCATGGCACTGAGTGCCACATCCAGTCTCTTTTTAAATATCTCCAGGGATGGAGAATCCACTACTTCCCTGGGCAGCCCATTCCAATGCCTGATCACCCTCTCCGTAAAGAAATTCTTTCTAATATCCAACCTAAACTTCCCCTGGCACAACTTAAGTCCATGCCCTCTTGTCTTGTTGAAAGTCGTTTGGCAAAAGAGCCCAACCCTCACCTGGCTCCAACCTCCTTTCAGGTAGTTGTAGAGAGTGATGAGGTCTCCCCTGAGGTCTCGCCTCTTCTTTAGGCTGAACAGCCCCAGCTCCCTCAGCCTCTCCTCATAGGGTCTGTGCTCAAGTCCCTTCACCAGGCTGGTTGCCCTCTTTTGGACCTGCTCCAGGACCTCGATATCCTTCCTGAACTGAGGAGCCCAGAACTGGACAAAGTACTCGAGGTGTGGCCTCACCAGAGCTGAGTACAGGGGCAATACTATTAATAGTCTCTAATGACAACACCTACAATGAATAACCAAAAGTAACCCATGGAAGGAGCTCTCAGGAGCTCATCCTTACTACTGAATCTGAGCTGAACCTCTAAGGGAAATCTGTTCCAGCAGCAAAATTTATGAATACATTTCTGAATTCTTCCTAAAGACACAGAATAGAAAGAACAAGCTGGTGGAAATTCAGAAGCTCATTTTGCTCAAAGTGATGAGGTTTCCCAAAGCCAGCCAAAACAGTTTAGAATATTTGAAGACTTGTCTAGTAGATCTGTTTTGCATATATAGTTCACTATCAAGTAGCCCAAGTCAGAGATAAGACCGGGTTTTGCCCTATTCAGAACAGACATCTGAAGCAGCTACACCTTTATCTCATCTGAACCAATTGGCCACCAATTATTTTGCAGTGAGAATGAGGGGCAAATAAATACCTTTTGAGCAGAAAAATTCTTTTGTGTTTTCAGAAGTTTTCTGCAGGAAAACTCAGCTCCAACAAACATTTCTCAGCAAAAGACAAAGAAATCTCCCACCTGTCCCCCAACCCAATCACTTGATATAAAAATGCCAGCAACAGAAGAATGAATAAATGCTAATGCTTGGCATCAAGTCTTGATCAGCTCATGTTTGGATACCAGGTGATAATTTGTCATAGCAAGTGAAAATTTTCTGGAGTTACATGATGCATCCTTCCTGACTGGTAGTCCCCAACACAAAACTAACCAACATATGAAGACTTACAAAGTCTTTTCAACAGCTTATAATTTTTTGTGGTACATACCTAGATAATATCTGCCCAGTGACAAAACAGTTTGTTTAAACAAACAAGGCACCTGCTCCAGTAGCTGAAGCATTTTGTCTCATCAGGTGGGAATCAGCTCAGCCTTGCTGATCTTACACACCTTCCCTACCCACAAGTGGCCATGATACAGATATCACTCAGATTTGCTCCACTATGGGGCTTTTCCATGTCAATAACAGTGGTCATGTTTGTATTCTCCAATAGTTCCTGCAACCTGTGGGTTTCCTTCCCTGATCTACATCAGTGAACTCCATAGCATGAATATCTCAGCATTGTATTTAATTTGATGACATTTCTGACTAGAAATCTGAAATTCATATCACAAGGGAGACCAAGCATGCAATGGTTGTTTGAAATAAAAACAGGATATGAAACCAAACTAAATTTTGGCAAAATAAATTAATAAATAAAAAAAATACAACTAGGGCAAGTTGAATTTGAGGATAGCTAATTTTATCAGTAAGCCTTTGAACACTGTAGACTGAGATACGCATATGCTGAAATTAATTTACAGCCTCTCCACCCTCACCTCTTCCTTTCAATGCAGATATTGCTGCTTTGTGACTCAGTTTTAATTACAGGTTTCAACACGAGGACAACTCTGTACCAGCAAATGAAGAAACCAAATCCACCTCCAGCTGTGAGATGATGTTCAGTGGTGCAGAGTAAATCTGTGGTTCCTTCCTCAAAAGAAAAATTACAGATGTCACGCTGGCTTCTCATCCATGAACATATTGCCACACTGCAAAGGACATGGTGAGGTCACAGCTGAGGTCATGGCAGAGTTAGGCTGGTCCTGCATCAGGAAAAATGTGTTTTTAAAGAACAGGGATTAGCTTAGGGCTAATGAATGGGTAATGAAGGGGTAATGAAGGAGAGTCAGCCACCAACTCCTGCCAGGCCATGGAGTTGGAGCTCCAGGAGAGCAGAGGTGAGGAACCTTGCCATGGAACAGAACCCTCTGGCTGCACCCCTCCCCTGTGCCCACCATCCTGGCACACCCCAAACTCCCAACAGATAAAATAAGAAGAAAACCCATTTCACTGCTCTCTCTACCCATGACTCCTCTGGCTGTCTCCTATTCCAAGCATCTGCCCACTTTGCAGATGCCCCGAGCTGGTCTTCAGTAGAGCTGCTTTTTACCTCAGAGCATCCTGAATAAAATTACACAAAACACTATACAAAAGCAGCCTAAAAGAAAGATAATATTTGTATTTATGAGCACACACATGACACATTTTCCCAGGTGACTACATATAGTAAATGCCTCTACTAGGCAAGAGGAAGTTCTTGCACTTTTTCATACCTACTAACTGGTATTGGTTAAGGATTAGGTTGGTATATGGGCTTAAAAAAAATTAGGAATGATTGGAAATATATTCCTAAATGTAAGATTTCCCTGTGAAATTCATAGTGCGCTAGCATTGCTAGGCATTCTTTCAACACACAAAAATTATAATAATTATGTCTACAACTTTCCATCCAATTTATTTTTAACATACTTCTTCCTAAGTAGTTTCTTTGGTCTGAGAGGACTCAAGAGAAAAGTGAAGCAGAAAAAGAATGAGAGTAGCAAGACACACAAATAAATAAACAATTCCATCTTCCCAACCACTCATCATCTCCTGAAAACCTGAATATCTTAATGATAGCTTTATGGCAGAAAAGGCACAGAAAAGAATTCAGTTGAAACCTAAACTCATTTGCAGTGTGTGTGTATATATATATATATATTTAGGGTTTTTATTCCTTTTTCCACTATGGTCTCATATCCCCTGTGATCACAAACTCTTACTCAGATTAGAAGTTGCAGGGGAAGGAAAAATCTTGTCTTTATTCTCTGTTTTCTGCTTAACTATTTCACATTTCCCTCCTGTTCTCTCTCCTGCCATTCCCAAAGGGCAACCACAGACCAGATGTGAATGAAGCAAGTCACAAATATGACCGTAAATACTTCACCATGCAAATACAATTTCTTTAACCACATATAACGAAAGGTTGTACATGTCAGGCAGCTCATTCACACTCCAGCTTGCAAGTAATCAGCACTAATCAGAGTGATCAGATTCACACTTCACTGAGCTTTCCCAGATTTCTACTGCAAAGGACTTGAATGTCGGCCCTCAGAACAGAAGTACAAATATGCTCATAAGCAGGGACCAGCCAGCCATATGGGGCTCTGAGGAGAAAGAGCACTGAAAGTGTGAGGCAAACTTCAAAAAAAAAAAAAAAAAGAATAAATTGATTCCTGATGCCATCTTTTCCTCTTAAACTAGTGAAGGATCCAGAAAATAAAGCAGCACCACTCTTCATCACTTTCACATGATAAGTGGAACAACAACACGACATTACCTGATGTTACCATACATTCTATGTAAAAACTATTTGATTTTGATAACTCTCTTGTAAGTCTTTGATCTTCAGGTCTCATGAGTCATATTACAGAGGAATTTACTGTACTTAATTTAAAATTTGAAAAGGTCTACCACATTCATTTCTCTCTACACCTCTGAGAAGGGAGACCTTCATATGAAAACAGTCATTTTAATATAGATAAGTGGAGCATTTCTGTTGCAAAACATTTATACATGGTGAAATGCTCACTTTCAGCAGCTCTTTTAAAACCTGGATATTGTGGATATGGATTAATTTAACCTTAAGCAAGTAAGAAACTTCCAGCTGGTAAACAGTCTGTCTGAAGCACACATGCTTTTCAAAACTGACCAAACTTTTCTTCATTGCAATGGACACAAGTTACTCATTTCCTATGGAAAATGCTCAGTGGTCTACTGTGATTATTAAGGATTTACAGGAGGACAGGAATGGGGCACAGGAATCAATACTCCCTTACACACTGAAATCTCAGGGAGAGCTGAGAGTAGACAGTCCCAGATGAAAACAAAAGAAATCTGGTCAATAACTTCAAGGTAGCCAGGAGACTACCCAGATATACTTGCCATTTGGCAGTTCATTAACAAATGGAGGCTAATTAGAAAAAGCAGGTTTTTTTTTCACACTGAAGCTGCCCAATAGATATCATCCTGAATAAAACCCATGGGGGCCTTTGCTCTTTTGAGAGATACAACTGAGACTATCCTAAAAGCATTCTCTGTACCCCATAACCCATGCACATTTCCCAACAATCTGACAACAAGCCACCTCCCAAAACCCTGGAACATCACCTCTGCCTTACACAGCAGCATCTCCTGCATCATCCCCTCTGTGACCAGAGCTATGAAAACATGGCCACTGAGTCCCTTCAAGGATCTTTGCAGCAAGGGGCCACGGGAGTACCAGAAGCCACAGACCATGGGAGAGGAAAAGCCCCAAATCATAAATATCAGCCTAGTAGTTTATGCCAGATACAACCTCCCAAAGAAATCCTCACCTCACATGCAGGTCAGTATGGTGCTCGACTCATCCATCCACTGGTGAGACTGACAGCTGTCTTAGTATTCTCAAACTGGTCACATAAATGTTTTTTAAAGTTATATAAGTGAAGTGCTAACAGTAAGGAGGCTTTCTTTCATTCACTTAGATCTTTCATCATCAGAGGTACAAGGAATCCCTCCTGGATCATCACGAGTCAGCTCTGACAGCCCCTGGCAGAGACCCAGCCTCATCTGAATTAGCCACTAATAAAGAATCATCTGCTCCCACCTTCTCCACACTACAGAGGTTGGCTCTAGCCTCCTAATATTGACTAAACCTGCTAATGACCCCCTGCTAATGATATCTGCCAATGACCCCTGGGGATATAAGCTAATGATATCTATTAACGAACTGCAACTGAACTGCACCTTTTTCTCTTTAAAGTCAAAGCCTGCTAACTTTACTACCCTTAGGTAAAGCCTTGGACAATCTGCTTTTCCTGGTATTAGCAGGACAACTTACAGACGAAAAGCATTTTGTATAAGAAGGTGGCAGAAATAGCACCTCTGGGTTAAACAGAGGGTTTGACTTTTTCAGCTGTATGGTTCCCAAGAGGCACCTTCCCCCAGAAGAAGAAGATGATTCTCTGATTAACACAGGACATGAGATGCCTCTGTTGGGTCTGTGCTCTACCCCAAGTGTCTTGTGAGGTATCTGAGATTCCTTTTTTCCATCAACTTAGCTTTTCCATCTGAGGAAAATATCATCAAAATAGTAAATGTTATTTTCTGAGCATGAGATATAATCAGTCAAGAATCTCAGAGCCAAAATACCCAGTAAAGGAAGTACAGGACCTTTGATGGTCAAAAATTGTTCTGCTGTAGCAATTTTTTGTTTGTATTTAGTATTCTAGAGGGAACCATTACAAGTTATGGTGATAGAGATTTTTAATCATTAAAAAGAGAATTTATAGAAAGAGAGTGAAACTTAGTGGGAAGTTGGGCAAAAGCCAATGTATTACACTAAAACAAGAAAACTATCCAAAGACTCTGTGATAATGCCATGATAAAGCAGGTTTCTTCCCAATCCAGGTGAGTTTCAGGATAATTCTTATTAAGTGACTTGTTAATTCTTTCAAATGATGAGTCATTATGTCTCTGGTAGGACCTCTTGTTTCTAGGGGTGGTCCTGGAGGTGGGCAGGGCACCTGGGAGAGCATTACCTCTGGAGCCATCACAGCTAAATTCAGCAGAGTCCATCAGCCCTGAGCTAAAGCTGCCCAAAGTGTGGTCACTGCAGTAAACCGAAATCAATTGCAATTTGTTAATACCTGGGGAGATGTGGACACTCCACCTTTCCCTCTGCCTACTTTTGGCATCATCAGCCTCCAGGGCTTTGTGTCTGAGGGGATAGACATTCTGGAGAAGCCTCTTAAAATGTCTCTCAAATTAAGAAGAGAGTAAGTTTCATCCCTCTGTACAAGGCACCTCCACTTGTTCTTTGCTAATGATCAGGTGTGCAAGGAAGAGTTTTATTCCCATTTGCTATTTAATTTCTATGAAACCACTGCATACAGAACACCTGACTATAGAGGTTTTTCTTGTAGACAGCCTCTTACCTCTAAGTTCTGTAATTTTCATTGAATTTACCCAGTGCTTTTCTTAGACTAATAACTCAGGTGACCAAGACACCTCCCTAGTTAGCTGTACAAATGAGAAAATGAGAACACAGGGGGCTTTGCTCTCCAAGAACAGACATTGCTGGCCAAGCACATATGTAGGATATTAATATAGAGTGAGCAACAGTGCTAATTTCAAAATTTATAAGCAGGCAGGAGATGGGGGAGATAAAGAAACCCAGGAAGCCCAGAAAACAGGTATTTACTGTGTTTCCTTACCATAAACATTGCAGCTGCCCTGCCCTGGGATCTTAGCACCATTATACAGCTCCTATTGCTTGATTACCCATGCACCACCACAGCTTCAGCCTCCCAAGAACTGAAATCGAGTTTTCTATTCTTAGCTTGTGGTAATTTAAGCTCATTATGGAGGTGCTTGTATTCCATGAACACAAGAGATAAAGGAAGCAATATAACTTTAATGAACAGTTGAAATAGCAACCACAGCAGGCTCTGTTGGAAAAAAAAATTTAAAAGTTTTTTCTCACATGTTGTCTTGATTTCTGTCCCACAGGTCTGAGTAGTAAGTGCTTTATGTGTATTTTATGAAGATATTCACAAGCATATGTTTAATGGAAGCAAATATTATATGCTGTTTAATAAGAGTGGGTACATATTAACTTGTGAGATGGAACCACCCAAATTATTGAAGAGGGAGAAATGAAAAGTGTTCACCTAGATCCAGTATAAATAATGATAAATTATTGAATATAATACTCAGTTATTATATTGAATATAATACTAGATAGCCACAGAAGTTTTATTTTTACATAAATGAATGTCTTCTGTGACTGATGAGTCTCACTTAGACTGAAGAAAATGGATGTATGCAGATGTAACAGTCAGAAGCAGTAAGTGGAGGAATAAATGCAAAGCATTCTGGATTGTTTCTGATAAATGTTCTCATGCCTCAGCTTATTGATTGGGAGCTGCTTTTCTTTCCCTGCTGTTCATTAAGGCTCTGATCAAATCATATAGTCAAATTCTGCAGCCCCCTCACAGGGATGGGTTGTTTTTGCTGAGCCAAGAGCTCAGAGAGAATGTGAGGAGGGCAAAAACACAGAAGTCTGAAGCTTTGGATTTAGGGAAACTGTCAGCTTTCAGTGAGGATGACAATAAAGGACAGTTTCACAAAAAATACCATATAGGTGACTACCTACCTGCATCCAGAACTCCTCTCTTGTTTGTGAGCTTCCTCTGCCACGAGCTGCAGGAAAGCATTTACCTCCAGGAGTGGAAGGCAATATCCACTTAGATGGATGTGGATGGTAGATGTGGACAAGCTTTGCCTTCTTCTCAGAATTAAAATTTGTCCTATTTTGAATTCCTATCTCATAAGATAATCACACAAAAACGTTTAGAAGTTAGTAGAACTGGTCAGAATCTGGTATACTAAAAAAAAAAAAAAAATTGGAAATAAATTTGGTCCAGCAGTTTCAAAGCAGAATGGTTCTTCATTATTTTTCAACTTATTTTTCCCTAACAAAATTATTTCTTTTTTTTCACATGGTTTTCAATTTTATTTTGGCACACACTCATCATTCTTTCCATTGAGGAAACAGCAGAGGAAGAAGAGTGAGGGGAGAAAACATCTGCTTAGGATAAAGGGAAAAAAGCCACCAACACTTCAGCTACTAAGAGTTTATGATTTCAAAATAAAGGAAATCCTGTGTTGAAAAAAATCTGAGTCTGAAAAACTTCTGACAGAGGTATATAATTAAAATTCAGAAAGTGTTTAAACATAATTATTGCCATGACCCAGAACCTTCTCATAATAACTACCTACACAACACCTGAATATCCCTGCATAGAGTCAAAGTAAAATTTATCTCAGGGGCATACTTTTCCCTTTGTCTTTAGGAGAAAGACTCCTTCATGACTGTATTTGGACACTTGATTTTTGTAGCAGCAGATAATTATCACAGCAATAATTTGGAGTGCTTTTATTAACAACCTTACCCAGCATTTAAGTTCACATCCTCAAAGCAGGCAGAAAAAATAAGCTGGTAGGCATTAAATTGAAAAAAAAAAATTCCAATGTATTTCTGGATCAAAATAAGCAAGGGCAGTAAAGTGTCAGAATTCCTCTGCGAGTTTTTTATTCTTCCATTTAAAAGAGAAAAGAAGGAATATTTGAGGCAATCATTTTCCACAACTAAGTTGTTTTTGAAATACCTTGCTCTTCGTTAGAAAAGTTATGAGTTTCCTGACAGCTTTTCTGTTCCCCAACACTCCTCATCTATCAGAGGATGCCACCAAGAACCAGGGTGACCACCAGATTTTTAAATTTTGTTTTTGCTTTCTTTGATTTTTAAATCACCCAGGAAGGCTTTTATCATGATTACAGCAGAATGAGAATCTTTAACATTGCTTACAAATGGAGCAGCCAAAACCAGCCGCTATTGCAAGCCAGGAATCCAGGGATCAGAGACACCTGCAGGAACCTACTGTGAGTCTGCTGTATGTATTCAAATGAGAAATCTTAAACTTCAGACTCCCTCTTTTTGCACATTTTCTGCTAAAAATCCCTTTACTTCTGTCTTAGGTACAGAACAAGGTCTGCCCTGCATGGCTGTACCCTTGTCTTCCAGTCTTCAGAGATATTGACCTCAGAGGTTATCCTACATTCCTAAGCCACAGTCAGCTGGACAGTCAGTCCAGTCAAATCTTACCAAGTTTTCTTCTTGGAATAGCAATGATAGACCAGGCAGCTGTGAGATCTCTTTCTTCTTGGCTCAGAAATCTCATGTGAAGATGATGAAAGTGATAAGAGCTTGCGCTCAAATCACTCAGCTCAACACCTGAGTCACTGTTTTCCTTTAGTCAACTGAGTTCCTAAACTACCTTTTGGCATAAGTGGTGGATTGGCTGCTCAACCTTGCCCCTTTCTTAACCTATTTCTTATTTGCTCCCATGAATGGGGAAAAATCCAGACAGGTGAGAGCAGAATCCAATTTGCTTTTCGTGGCCCAGGTCCCACTCCCAAGAAAGACCATTGCTTTTTTCTGAGCATTTAGTACATCTCACCCAAATTTCCTGCCCTCCCTGTGAAGCAACTTCACTTAGGGCAATCAGACTGTATTTGCAAGCTGTAAGAAAGGTCACTGACACATATTTACAAAGCTATTTTTGAATGTCTGGCTCCACACTTTTATCTCTTGACATTCCCTCCATGGCTTTCTATGGCTCCAATCAAACCCCCATTGATTTCCTTAGGAATTGGATGAGGCCTTCTGTGGTGACTGCCAAAACAAAAAAGCAGAATGCAGTCAAATATATGCATCAGGAAAGCTGCAATAAAACCTATTTAGATGAAAATGTGGTTCTACTCTGAAGACTGTCTCTGTCAGTGTGGTTGTGCCTTTCCTTGGTTGACTCTTAATCATTTCCTTATCATAAGTGCCAAGTTTAATATTTTAAAATTTGGATTTTTTTCATGAGCTACAGCTCTCTAAAATAAACCTGGGATTAGGAGAGGAAGCATGGCCTTGTGGTTAGGACAACAGACTGGTATTCACTCCCATCTCTGCCTCAAACACTCACCACTGATCTTCTGCAAGCTGCTAAGGGAGTGATTTTCAAAAGCACTCAACTTTGGCCTGACTCTGCTTCCTAAGATTTAAATGGAAACAGAAATTTACATTAATGGGAAGAGAGGTCAGACCTAAGTGTCACAGAAAAAAACTGTTTTCCTTCCTCATTTCCCTCCATTTAGTAATATTAATCCTTCTTATCCATCAAGTCCTTTGAAACTGAAGTTCTTCAGCATGGAGAGACACTACTAGACAGTGTCTCATCTCATAAAGCTTTGATCTTGAGTTAGTCCTCTATGATGATGTCAAGCTGAGAAAAGAGCAAGGTCCACCTTGATTGCTATTTTGCTTCTAACTTTGTCCAGCCAAAGAAATTCAGACACAGATGTAACAGTGGAGCATGTTAAGAGTTTTCCTTCCCCCAACCTCCTAACAATATTTGATTTAATAAATGATCAGCAGCAGCAGCATGAAAGTTAACAAATAATTCAATCTGATGCCAAAAATGTATTCTGGTCCACGTGCTCCTGTCTATATTAGGAGAAAAAAAAAAAAATCAGTCTTTTCATAACATGACTAAACATACATCTGCTAAATAAGTTACAGTTTTCCAGCCATATATGCACTGTAGTAAAATATTGAGAAGGTAATATACTTCAACTACATCCAGTAGTTTAAAATGTGTCCTTGGGCAAATTATTTTTTTTTCTTAGCAAATCCATTTTCTTTTTTACCTCTCTCCCAGTTTCATTGAGATAGCTGTAAGAGCTTTGGGGTGGTGACTGGCTTTCTGTTATTTTTCCTGCAAGGCTTCCCAGTGTGCTCCCTGGTCTTAAAAGAAGGTTCCAGATGCAATTGCAATGCAAATAAAGGGAAGATTACTCTGAATATATTCTGCAGAAAGCAACAGTAAGAAAATGCTCCATCTAAAATTATTTATACTGGTCTGAGAGCATCCCGGGTATTAAAAAAAAATGGATATACTTCTGTTACAACCATCTTGGAGGAAATCCATTTAAAAATTAGATGTCTCTTTCTGTTTTAAGTTTACCAAGAATTGGAACTAAACACATGCCTTCTGAAGAAATCCCTTTCTCCCTCCAGCCATCACACTGAACTGAAATAAAACAGATGTGCTCAAATAAAAAAATCTGTGCTTACTTGTTTTTTTTTTCCTTGCCCTTATTACCAACACATATGACTTGCACCAATACAGGTAAAAGCAAAGAGTATTCTTCAGAAGTTTCTCATTGCCATATTCTGCCAATACCTGCTGTGATTCCATTCCTATAAATAATGGGTTTCTTGTGTTACACTGTCAGATCCCAGCTGCACAAAGGCCAAACTCAGACATTCTTAGATATTTCAAAAACCTGAAAAACACCCTCCCAAATACAAAACAAACACATAAAAATTCAACCCTAGAAGAGTATTTTCAAGACTTTTGGTCAATAATATTCATGGTATGAAGATAAAAATGTGCTCCTTAGAAAGAAACAGTTTTTATATAGGAATATAAAGTATTGTTTAAAGCTTTATTCAAAAATCAATTCAGAAATAAGTTCTCATGGTAGGGTTTCATAGTTTCACCCTTACATGAAGAAAAATAAGTTGTTTGTAGAACACTATGCAGTTCATAAGTTACCAGTTATAAACTAATCCTCGATATCCAGTCCAAATCCTAAGGGAGGCTTCAAGGCAGCCACTTCTTTTTGGCAATATGGTGATGAAAGATATATTGTTGAAAACCATAAAGCCTTGGGAAAAAATTTAGCAAACTATCTACACAGGAATGACATGTTGAGAGCTCAGCTCATCAGCCGGAGCTTTCTGGAGAAGGAGGGCTGCAAATATTTTTGTACAGGTTATATAAGCAGCCTTGAAAACAAAGGAAAATGCTATGTGTGAATTGTTAGAAAGGTTTTATTGTGTACACTTGCTTCTGCAGATAAAGATTGGGTGTTAAATGAATATAAACTTTACTTTTGTAATTTGGTCATAGATATTATAAGGGTTTTGAGCACCCTGGTCTAGTGGATTATGTTCCTGCCCATGGCAGGGGAATTAAAATTAGATGAACTTTACGGTCCCTTCCAACCCAAACCATTCTATGATTCTGTGATTTCCCCAAAGGACATCTGCATTCAGAAAATATACATGTGGGTGTATGCTTACAAATTCCCAGGAACTTCTGTTCATAAGGAGGAGCCATCACTACCAAAAAAACTGTATACAAAGAGCATGTATGTGACACTGCACAAACACCCTTTGCCCCTTGCTGTGCCAGTTTAAGTGAATGCAAAGGAAGATTGCTTTTCCATTGCACAGAGAATTGCAGAGGATTGTATCAGAACCAGCTGCTTCTGCTCTCACTTGTTATCAAGGCAGAACTCCAGCCAAAATAAAGCCTGCAGGATTTAGCAATGCAGCTTGATGCTCCCTTCAGCATCAACTGTTGAAGAAGCCAAGGCATTTTAAAGAGAATATGTCAGCGTCCATGGCTTCATCACGGGTCAACAGGAAAACTTTCCCAGACACAAAGCAAAATAATAAAACAAGGTTTTCTTAAACTTTTTGTAATAGGCAAAAAAGGCTTCATTGCCCTCTCTGATTCTAGGAAAGTAACTTCCTGGGAAAGCCTGTGATGTCCTTCATGCTACCAAGGCCAGAGTCAGCAGGGCCTGAGTCAGGCTGCACCTCTCCTTTTTGCCAAGCTTGTTTGCAGATATTTCCTTACCTGCTAAAGCCCTGGGGCCAGCCCCCATTGGAGATGCACCAGTGGTGTCTACATCTGCTGCTGAGGACAGCCTGACAGAGAACTCATGGACTCATGTCCAAGCAGCACAGGTTAAGCCAAGGTGCCCTCTGTAAGGACATTCTAACTGTGGTTAGAGGCTTCAGGATGCTGCCATAATACAACTGGTCAGATAAATTGTGACTCACACCCAGGCTTTGATTATAAACATTGGATGTGACATGATAATTTTGTCCTGTTAACACCTCAGCTAGGCATTGTAAGAAAAGAAGCCAAAATCCTGGAACGGAGCATTCCCAGAAGCTGAAGAACCTGGAGTTAGATCTGAAGTTTATGGCAGTGTGGGTTCTGTACACAGCTTACTTATGCAAGTTGGTTTATTTTTAATTGCAGACTAATTCATGGAAAGACTTCAGAAAGAGTTGATATTTTTGGCAAAATCCTGGTCCCACTGAAGCCAGTGACAAATCACCCATGACTTCAATGGGACCACACTTTAAGGCTTTGTTCCTCCCATCTCAATACAATAGCACTTTTTGCCAATTGCAATAACAATTTTTGGTTATTACTGAAAAGAGACATTATTAACAGAAGAATCTTCTTAGTGGGTTCATCAAATGATTGTACTGAGGAAATGTTTGATATAGTACTGTGGCCACATCCTTCTGAACACACACTCAGTGGCAGTTAGAAACATATGTTTTGTATAAATTTCTCATTCAGAAACAAAGACTGACAGTAAAACCCAAAAGCTTTGATATTTATATAAATTGCTAAATGGTTGCACTGGAAAGTACATTTCAATTAATGTATCACAGTTGTTTTAAAATTTGCCAACTCAACTGACTCCTCAGCTCTGTGTAAGTAGTTTAGGTTTACTCTAAATCTTTGGTATAGGAAACAGTTTGCTTCAGTGAGTGCTCTCCAACAACATGGAGATTTTTTAGATCAAATTATATCACTCAAATCCAGAACATGCCATAACATTAGTATTATTTCCACCCTGTTACCTATTTCAAAGCTATGCCAATATTCCCTCTTGGGTTTTATGTTACCACTGTATTCCAGTAAAGCCCTTTAGTGAGATTTTATATAGATTAACTACTAACCAAACACAAGTTTGCCCATTTGTGTGTTTGCTTTTTTGCTTCTTATGTACTCTGCTGCCGCCTCTAGGACAAGATTATAAAACTAGGTTTTGTATGGTACACAGAGGTGAGATACTTCTGTACCTCAAACTATGCTATGGGAGAAAAATCAAACAATTATAGCTAGGTTTTTTTGCTAATTTTGAAAACTAAAATGAAAGTGATACTAAGTGTCATGTTCAGTTAAAGAAAACCAGGTCTTCCCAGCAGACACCATTCTCCTTTTTAATTCACTGCCTTTTCTAGATTTAGCTCATCTTTTCAGCTCCTTGGTGTGTGAGCAAATAATTTTTTTTTTAAAACTTACGTAGGTTTCAATTTTTCTGTAGATCCAAGAGTCAAATAGATCAGTGTCTGTAAAATGCCCCTTAAGTGTCAAGAAATTGCCTGTGAGCTGGGAACCAGACAATGAGCTCTAGTTCTAACCCTCCTGCTCCTCCAGGAGTGCATCAAAATGCACTGACCAGCTCACATCCCAAAGGGAACTTTTATTCATGGAGAGATTACAGCGTATTTCCTGATATTGATTGTATTGCTTTGGGGGTTGGTAATTTCAGAGAGGAAGAATGGTTGTCCTTGAGCAAGAGGAAAACAGCTTGTCACCTCAAGCTCCTGTCACCAGCCTGGTGACCTCAAGCAGATCTTGATGGGCAGAACTCAGTGATTTGCCTTTGCCAGTGTAGCTTTCCTGGCAGATGTTAGTAATGCTGGTACTCGAGAGCTCTAAGATAAAGAAAATTGGATAAACAATAAAGAAAAGCTGTAAAAAGGTCAGTTTGGACTTGGAATTAGCAAGCAGAGAGCTCATGCTTCACATGCAACTCTCATTTCCCTGCAGTATTTAAATAAAATAACTCCCAATCCTGAGAAAACCCCCTTCCTGTTTGTCATCTCCATGGCCCAATGTGGCTGCCAAAGGACTTCTCTCACTTGCTTGGCTGCTCTAAGCTCGCAGGACACAGTTGGAGCAATATGACCTTTTCTGCCTGATTCCACAAACAAGAGGGATTTTACCTTCAGATTATAGCACATCATTGGCCAAATGATATTCAAAATTGTCTGAGAGGGGAAAAATCCCTCTGCTCTCTGTTTTTGTTTTTGGTGGGGTTTTTTGAGGTATCTCATTCAAAGATGTAAATCTGCTACATTCACAATCAAACTCAAATTGACATTTCAGTCTCCCTTCCCCCAAAGTCTGAACCAGCTTCCTTCAAAATGCTATTACCATATTAATACACTTGCACAGTATTGACTCCTCTGCAATAAACTACCCACTAATTAGTAAAATTGACTGAAATGGGAAGATGTGTTTACACAGTTTCTTTCACCTACTTGTGCTTCCCTCACCAGGCATTTTGCCCTTCAGGTACTGATGTTTTCATGATTCAAGCTCACCTTAACTCTGTCAGTGCCCTCTGACTGTCTGTCTGGATATCCGCATCCATCCAAAAATTCCTCTCATCCAACATATGTGCCTCTGCCTCTTTAGGTGGTGAGATAAATATTTTTGTTTCATTTAACAGTTGACCCTGAATGTTAGCTCTGACCAAAGCCTCCTGAAATCAATGAGAGGCACACCATGGTCTCCACTGGGGTTTGGATCAGTCCCTTACAGTCTCAAGCCCACTGCATCTTGCCCATGTGGGAAACAAGTTAAAATATTGACTACTTTACTTAAAAGGAAGATCCCAATGAAGACAGTGAGCATTTTGCCATCAAGTTGGCTTAGGTCAGGATCCCTTTCTGCTCAACTTGCTCCAGGCAAGCTGTGTGTTGATTGTACAGAAAGCAGGGTTACCAAGGCACTGCTGTAACCAGGATTTCCCCATGGAAAACAAATGGTTTATTGAATCCAACTTCCCTCAGTATTAAAAACAGAAATATGTATAAATCATGTAAGCTGAAAATGTGTGGAACACCTTCAAATCTTTTTTTACTTCTTAGCCAACAAATATTTCCTACATACTTTGCTCTTACTTAAAAAATGCTAAACTCCTTGATTTAAAACTGAATAAATAAATTGCAACCATCAGAGAACGATTATGAAAATTATGCCAGAACTTACAGAACTTGGTGTCTTGTGGTCACTCCATAATAAGAGATTGTTCATAGTGTTATGTTTTGTTTCCTTTTTCATTATTATTTTAAAGAAGACAATTATTTATGATGCCATATGGAAAAAGTTTGATTAAAAGTATATTTATACAAATAAGTATATTCTCAAGTAAAATCCCTTCTGAAGAGGAGCGGTCCATTTTGGTGTGGATGTTTTATTTATTTACTTTTAAAGGAAGAATTGTTCCTTCAGAGTTTTCCCATTACACTAAATAGTGATATATGAGCAGCATGAAAAATGAAAGCTGGCAGAAGGAGTTGAAGAAAAAGAAATCTCCATAGGAGTCTGAATACAAAACTACAATTGCTTTAAGTGATGAATGCAAACCAGCATTCTTTTCAAATCCTAGCCTTTGAAAAATGCATACTTGAGAAGCACATCTTAAAATGTTTCATGCATGAAATATACATTTCCCCTTAGTTAAAAACTATTTAAAATCTGAGCTTTAGGCATACTTTTACACTTTTTACCTACTCATAGAAAATATTAGTATTACTCCATTTTTATGCAAAGACTTTAAAGAAAAATCTTATAGCAGTGGAAATGAAGAGCAAGAAGAAAGTCACTTCCAGTACTATTCCTGAATCTACCACAGGAAAGAGGAACCCAATGGTCTCTTTCAACAAGCAAAGAGGGAAAGAGGTAAAACAAGCATAGGAGCCAGGATTCTTTGGTCAGATTTTGTTCATTCATTTTTGAAATGGGAATAGAAACAACTTGCATCCCCTGGGTATCGCTAAAGACTTAATTATGGTTTTTTTATGATGCTTCAATTATACTTGCACGGAACGATAACTGCATATTGCCACACACATACAATTATTCATTTGTAGTCTAGTAACACATCCAGTGTAGTCTTATCCTCTGAGAAATGATAGACCCCACCTTACAGAGATTACAAAAAATAATAATAATTCATTATTGTTAAAAAGTAAGATAATCATATCTACCAGATGGGCAATTTGTAGGATGCTATTTGTTGCTTTTAGTACTGGAACACTTTTCATTTGCAATAGAGGCTACTTTGTGCAAAGTGCCAGTAGATGGAGCTACAGAATACAGGCATTTTCAGGTTTAGGGGGTCAGTAGAAGTGTTCCCTTCTACTTTGTAGTTTGTACCATGTCGTGAGCATAGTTCCCATTCCATTGAAGCTGAAGCTGATATCTAGCCCTAATTACACTGCCAATTTGGTTTTGGTTCCCAACTGCACTGGAGCATCAACTCTGCCAGGAACTGGCACAGCATTGCAGGCCATGCAAGGCTCCGTGAGTCTTCATCATTCTCATGCCTGCCAGAGTCCCCTCTCTCACTGCCCTTCCTGACATCTACTGTGCGGTAAGAACTGGATGCAAAAAAGGAGAACTCTATGTTGTAAAGCTAGACAGAATACAAACAGATCTGGGAGGGATGGGAAGGGATGGGACCGAGGAACATGATATCTTCTGTCATGGATCCCTGCTGCCCTGAATGTCTTTGGTGTAAACCACAAGTGCTTTATTTGGGATTTGATCAAAAAATGGTCAAATCAAGATCTAAAAAAAGAAAAATAAATTTTTGGTTTTGATGTATTACTTCAAGAACTTTAATTGAAAATTTAGTTCTTTCCAGCTAATTTTGTCCAGAGATTCTTAAATTCTAGTTTGATTACTCGAGTAATACCATGTTCAACTAATGTTGCCTCATTCATTGGTGATGACCATGTTCATCTTTTCTAAGACATAAATATTCTGTGAACATCAATACACCTCAATAAATCAAGGGAACTGATGTCTAATACATGAGTTTTAGAACTGTGCAAGGCAGGGAGATCACTTGCTCCATTCCTTTGGGTGCTGATATCCTTTAGCTCTCATACCATCCAAGCTGAACAAAAAACTATGGGCAGCTATTTAGAAGAGGAACCTGAACTGAAACCCCTGTCAATCAGAAGCAAAGTTTCCCATGGAGCTGAGATTTCCCCTTTGGTTTTAATTTTGTCCATATATTATTTATAAGCAAAGAATACTTCTAGAAGAAAGCAAGGGGATGGCTGCTGAGTTAAGATATTTTTTCACCCAGCAAACTCTTACTTTACCAACTCACATACATTCAAAATTATTCTAGAAGAAATTTGTTGAAATTCTTTATCTTTCACAGCTTTTAAGGTCCAGCTCAACAAACATCTTCCAACAGAAGCTGTCACTTGGGATATGTATCAGGAACTCTCCCCACTGAGATCAGCAACACATTTCTTATTTTAAAAGGATGGAAATTTTCCTCCAAGTCATCTTGTTTATGTTATTTTCTCTTTGCCACAATTAGGGAAACTTAGTAGAGCAAGGAAAACTCTATCTCAGTGCTTTGCTGGTGCTGGGCAGCAGATCAGAGGCTGCACTGCAGAAGCTTTGGCATTGCAAAGACCAGGGGCCTGGAGTGCCCCCAAGCACAGCTGGGAGCTGGCTGGAGCCAGGTCTCAAAGATGTGGCCCTGGAGCCTGAGGTTGTTGGGGTGATTTTCTTTGCCTTTATGCCATCCTCTTGGCAAGAAATGAGCTCACTGAAACCACTCCTCTCCCCATGGTAAAGGTTTCTGCTGCTGGGCTCAGAACTTGTGCAGACTAATCTGACATCCAGCACAAGTGAATGGAAAGCAGCCAGCATTTGAAGGGTGGGGAGGCTGAGGATGTGATGTGGGTGGTGGGGAGCATGCTAGGAAGCATGAGCAGATGGGTCTGATGCTTCCTACCCATGAGCATGTGGATGCATGCCTCCCATCTCATCCTCCTTTGTGCTATCATAGGTGTCTGCCTGCTCAGCCACACAAATTGTCTACATATCACCTGGCAGCTGTATGAGGGCAAGAAGTTAGGTGAAGAAATTTTTAACATGCATTTCTAGATAGATTGCTGAAGGAAAAGTCCCCTGACATTAGCTACTTGAAAGCTGCTGTGGCTGCTTCACATCATGTACTGCCCCAGCTGATTGCTCTTCACAGACTGCATAAACCAAGTGCTTATCTATAGCTAGATAAAGAGATATATAAACTACAGTGGCCATCAATGACTGCCAATGGAGAAAGTGGCAACTTCAAGGGCAGATCCCTAGGTCATGTAGAGCTTTACAGGCCAAAATCCATGTGAGAAAACCACACTTTTGGAGCAACAGGTGCTAAAAGATGAGGAGACAGCTTAGTAAGGGGAGTACCTGGCTACTAAGTGGCATAACTTCCTTGCCAATTAGGACTGCAAGCCAATATCATTCCTAGTTTTTTCTCTTAGTACAAAAAATGAAAAGGAAGAGAATGAAACAGAATGAATAATATTGTGTTGCAAGACAAACCTCTCTTAGGGCACGGCGTTCCAAGGTCCAACAGGTGTTCCAGCAGAAGTGCACAGACAGCACCCTGAGTTGGTTGCCCTCAGGACTGGTCAGCCTGGCTCGGTGCTACTGCTCCAGATTCAACCAGCCTCTCTGCTGGCTTGCTCAGGAATGAGCTGAGCTTGTGTCTCAGGCCTCACCTTTTATTGGCCCCCTAATCCTGCTCATGCGCAGTTGGGGCCCACCCTAATCAGGCACAGGTGGGCTTAACACAAGCTCATGCCCACTGCCTGGTAATTAGTGGCACCTGGTTGCCTCATTTCACTACAATACTGGGTCAATATTATCGTTTCTTTTCTTTTTCATGGAGATGTTCCTTGCACCCCTTCCTGAGAAAGTATATTAAGAAATGCTTCTTCATTGTGCTATGGTGCTTGTCTGAAAGAGATAATTAAGTGACATCCTGGTAACTGCTTATGAGGACAGAGGGAGATTTTGAATGCTGGCACATGGTGCACTCTTTACTGTGGCAACTGTGCAAGCTCAGATTTATTGGGATGGTTAGTCATATCAGTCCAAAGACTGTCACATCCCGTTTTCACTGGTGTCATGTAATTAATCTTCCCTTGACTTACAGTCAGACCTCATCATTCTAAATACCATAATAGATTTTTAAATGAGAACATTAATAACAAGGTCTCTCTGTTATTTACCTTGGCTAGAGTAATGAAAACCAAAAAGGAGATGGCTACTCCCAAGGGCAGATGAGGAGAGGCGTAAGAAGGAAATGAAAGTTGCTGACCTTCCTGTAGAAGGACTTGGGGAAAAAAGTATGATTTGCAGAGCATTTGCAGAGCATTTTCATCACTGAAAAAGAAGTTGTTGTAATTTCTATTAAGGACTTTGGAAGCACTTCCATAGGGTTTTGATGAGGGCCATGAGTATACTTAGATATCTCTATTAAACAAGAAGAGCATTTATAGTACAATATGCCAGTCTCATTTAAAATAAAGATAGCTACAATAAACTGGATTTTTTTCTACCAGTAATCCAACTAAATTGTTTATTTAAATTTGACAGTGTAGGAATGCTGAGTAGGCCCTTTGCAAACCACCTCTAGTTTTTGGTCAGTATTTATGAAAAAAGCCAGAAGCATCAATTTCATCTGAAGAGACTTCAGAAAGATGGAAGAGCATAAGAGACTTTGAATTCTGTGCCTGTAGCTTTATTTTATCTAAGATGTATCTAAAATACAGGTATTCTGTAGACAGGGGAATAGAGTAAACAAGGCAATGAAATTGTGACATCTCATTCATACACCAAGTGAGAACAGAAGCAGCACTTTGCAGCTTCACTGCAAAGAAAATAAGATGGTAGAAAAAACACAGCCTTCTCTGAATTACAGGGTTAAAACTGGAGTCTCATGATACGTTTCTGCCTCTACATTCCATTAAAATAAAAAGACTAATAAGAGATGCATTTAAGAGTTCAGTACCAATTATCCAAACATCACAGAGGACACGGAGTGAATGAAGGTTGTCATGACTTCAAGCAATCAATGGATTTTTCAGGGAAGGACAGAAATGTCTAAGAAGTAGAGCTTTTCCAGAAAAAAAAAAAAAAAAAGATATTTGTGTTCCTAGTGTGGCCCAATCTGAACAGCAAAAAGAAAGAGAAATATTCTCCTGTGTGGATGACTGAGCTTGGACTTGAGTCTTCTGGAGTTAGATGCTGTGACTGCTGGAAAAAGCTGTAGCTGTTTTCTGAAAGGCTTCAAACCCATTCCAAAAAAATGGAATGGCAAGGGGGGGAGAATCAGGCATCTTCTACCAGAGATTGCATTCTTTGGTACCCCACTGCTATTTACTACCAAAGGTTGCATTATCCAGCTGGAAGCATAGAACCCAAGCCAGGCTTGTTGTCAGCTCCTGGGGTTTAGATACCATTCCCTGTAAGGACTGAACAAACACCAGGGGTGAAATCCTAGTGCAGAAGAATTCTGTAGAACTAGTGGAGACACAGCAGGGTAAATATCCACAACTGGAAATTGAAGTTGTCAGAACCAGCAGAAATCCACCTCAAGGGTCAAGACTCAGTCATGGAAAGTGCCTACAACAAAATGGAAAATTATTCCTTGCTCCTGCTTAACAGTTCAAAAGAAAATGTCCCAGAAAGACCATAGAAACACGTAACAGAAACTGGCCACAAAGAGCTTACAGGGCAAATGCTGGAGTGAAGCAAAATTTTTGATAAACAGAATTAAGCACAGTGCTCCAGGAAATTCTCTGAATAGGGACATCAACAAGGAAGATGTGGGCATCCAGGCTGTGCAATCCTATTCTGAGATACCTGAAATCAACAAACAATACGAGAGATTAAGAAAATGTTTGCAGGATAATGTGCTGGTCTTTTCCAGGTGAATCCTCCACACAAAGCAGAAAATATTTCAAGTGTTTTATTGTTGTACACTTCCTTATGACTTCTCTATTTTTTTCTTATTTTTGTGCTCTCTTTTTAAATAACAATGTCAGCAGTACCACAGCTGGGAAAAGCAGAAAAGGTGACATAAAATATGGTCAGAGGGAATGACACACTTTACTTTTATTATTTCAAATGGCAAATTTGATTTGAGAGCTTTTGGGGGATACTATTCTTAATTTATAACAAGAGAGGTTGAAATTGATGAATACCATAGATCATTGTGTTGCAGAATGGCACCTTGAAATGTTAAAAGTATTAATGTAAAATGATATACTACATCCAGAAACTGAAAGGGGTTAATATGATTCTTCTTCCTTCTAGAAGTTCATCAAATGAAATCCACCATAGGACAATACAGCTTTTTAGTAGGACTAAAATCTCTTGTCACAAAGCTGATGTAATTTCAAAGTTATTTGCTTTTTGATAACATCCATTTGTGCCCACTATACAGAGTCTATGGCAGACCTAAGAAAATAATCCATCTTTCAAGCCCAAAGCACTGAATGGAGCCACAGGCAAAAAAAAAAAAATCCCAGATTTACAAAGAAAAAAAATCCCCTGCTTGTATGCTCCAGCTCTTCCTATAACAAATATTCACTGTGCTAGACCAGATCATACACACAGCTTAGAGACTAATTCCAGAGAAAAATACACCAGTGGTGACTGCAGTAACATTATATCACTCATTTAGTTCTTCCCAAACCTGCAAGGACTGGCAGATCTTACTTTTTCTTCCTCAAAATCTCAGTGAAGTCAGCAGAAAATGTTGTCAAGATGCAGGACCAGGACCATGTGCTTTGAATGGCTCCAGAACAGACCTGTTCTCAGTGGGACTAAAAATTCATTTCTTTTCACTGTAAAAAATGGGTTTTAAAGAATCCTTAAAGCATAGTGCACACATATACATGGACACAAGGCTCTGTCCTTCAGGACCAACATCCCCCAAAAGTATTTATCAAATAAGTACAAATGAAGACACACTAACAGCTCATAGAATCACAGAATGCTTTGGGAGGGAAGGGACCTTAAGGATCATTAATTCCCACCCCCCTATATGGGCAAGGACACCTACCATCAGCCCAGGTTGCTCCAAGATTCATCCAACCTGGCCTTGAACACTTCCAGGGATTGGACATCCACAGCTTCTCTGGGCAACCTGTGCCAGTGTCTCACCACCCTCACAGTGAGGAATTTCTTCCTAATGTCTGACATAAATAACCCTGCTCCCTGTTTAAAGCCTTTACCCTTCATCCCATCATTCCATGCCCTTGTAAAGTCTCCCTCCATCTCCTGCATGCCTCTTTCCTATTGATCTTCACAAAACTATTGCACACTGTTCTCCAGGCTTCTTCAGCAGAAAAGGTGGGTGGTGTACCCCAGAGCAAGAAGCAGGAGGAGTGGACCTGTAATAGTGATTTAATGAATGGCAAAAATGATCTCTTGCCTCCCTGAGCTAATCTATCATGCCAGCATGAACAGGACTGGCTGTAGCAGTGGTAGAGCTCTGAGAGAGAGTGCAAAACAGATCTTTTTGCCAAATTCCCCAAAGAGAAAAGAGCAGCTCTGTTTTAGGGATCATGATAAGTCACAATTGTCATTACCACATTTGAGGGCAACATGCTTTATTTAGCTCTTTAACCTTGGCCTATTTGTTATCAGCACAGTCAAGAATAGATTGTATTCATTAGGAGACTTGTTTATTTTGTAACATAATCCTTTTCTTTGTTAATATGAAAGCTTAGAGCATGAAGCACTGGAAAGGCTGTTCATCCAGGTCTGCAATGTTTTCCCATAAAAAATGTCTCTTGATAAATGATTACTGGGATTAGATTTTATGGGCTCGATTGGTAAGAAATTTCAGTCTTGTTCCCATATGTTTCTTACATAATAGAAAACATGCAAAAGATACTTAAAAGTGCAGTTCCGGGTCATTCATTAAGTGCTCCCCTTCTCTCATATTTCTGGGCAGGATAAGACATTTTTCTGTATTTGGTGGATTTACACATCTTGGAAGAATTTGTTTCAGGCTTTTCAAATTTTTAATGTAATTAGAAATCATATTTTTACCTGCATTCCCTAAGGAATATTTTTTAAAAAAACCCAACCAACAAAAACAAACAAGCAAAAAATGAGTACAAAAACAACACACTTTTTTTCTTCTCTCTCATCTTGCTCAGACTCAGTTCCAGGAAAGACTTCAGCTTGTAGAAGAGAGAAAAAAGAACACTGGAACAAGTGGCTGCTGTTTGATTGGGCCAATGTCTTACAATTCCACAAGTGGGACATGAACCCAGCTGCCATCCTGAGGCCCTCAGGTCACCAACAGAGAGAAAAAGAGAAAGCCCCTTCAAATTTGACATTCTCCCAAAAATCCAGCTTTGCCTGACCCTCAAGGTGGGAGCTTCCTCAAGGAAGTATGAGCTATGAGCTTTACCTTTCTTCCTTCCATTTTACCTCTGTAGAGGAGGTAGTACATTTATATTTCAACACCCTTTCTGTGTTTAGAGCTTGGCAGCTGTTTTCCCTCTGAGCAGAAGTAAGAACAGACCAAGAACCCATGCACACAGGCTGCTGAGCACATTTTATATGCAATAAGAAAGAAGTATCTGTTTGCTCTTTGTGCGTGAAAAAAAATATCTGTAATGTTCATATTAAAGCTGAACTTTTGAACCTGCAGTGCTCATGTTAGGAATATCTTGTTCAACCATTCCTCTCCTGGAATGTTTTCCATAAAACTTTATGATGGAACACATAGTAAACAGAACCAATCTTCATCATTCACAATCATTTAATCTTGCTCACAGCACACAGTTCATCCCTGTTGCACTCTGGATTTTGGGTTTCTTTCCCCCTCTGCACTGGGCATATACCTTGAGGCAGACTTTGATGTGCTTGTACTTGGCTTCTTAAAGAAGCAAAGGAAATGAACATCAAACAAAGTAATTTCTGTCTCTGCAACAGAAATATCTAGGATATAGTGGGGCTATGAGTCTTTTTCAAAGAAAACAAAGTAGGATAGAGCTTACAACTAAAGAAACAATGATGTAGCTCCTTGCCTTGTAGGTCAGCATGCATGGCTCATACTACAAAGTTACCAGGTAAACTTCCTAAAAGCTGGATGGAATAAACTCAGTGTAGCGTAGGTGGCTCTCTGCACAACTGACTGTTTTCAAGCCATACAAAAAGGCTATGTGAGACTCAAAGCTCCTCTTAGCCATTCTTTTACAGTAAAAGCACTCTTATTGCAGCAGGATTAGGGTTCTATGCGAGGAGCTATCTGGAGCTATAACCACACTTAAGGATCTCTGGGAATGCCCTGTGGGTATTCTTTGTGCTTCTGGAAACCCAATTCCATTGTGAAGCTTCACAAACTTTTGTTCTTTAATGGAGCCCCTCCATAACTGTGGCTGATGGAGGGCAGTGGGCCCAAAGGGCAGCTGTAGCACAGTTGCCTCTGTAGCCAGTGGCACACAAGAGAATATTTTGTCTCGCCTAAGTGTCTGCCTGATGCTGACTCCTGACACTGGACAGAGACCCATTTACCAGGAGTGCTGGCCCCGTGCCAGCGGCTGTCTCAAGGCTGAAGCACACATCTCTGGGACACTCACAAGATGCTTTAAGCAGGCTGCCTCAGGAGCAAGCAAGCCATTTTTCACAGAGCATCCTACACTTTCCTCTGGGCCGAGTGGACGCATGGTCCTTAAGAGAAGTGATTTATGTTCTGCACATGAAGAGCTACAGCAAAAAGCTGGCTTTTGCTGGGATGGCACCCACTCCAGAAGTTATCCAAATGCAGTACTGTTTCCATTAGATAAACCTCTAGGTTTGGCATCATTTAACAAAGAACAACTTCACAATGAAAATTCACTTCTCGTTGGAACTTGGCACGTGCACTGTTAAGACTAGGAGCCAACTTCCCTTTTCTCCATATGCATTTTAATAGGTTGATCTGTTTTCAAGCAACAGAGATCCAAATGGGTCAGTGTTTATTTATACATCTGAGATCTGCCTTTCTACCTCCTATACTAAAACTGCGACTGTTCCATGGGTACAGTTTTTTTTCCAGGGTGCCCACAAATTAGCAGCTATCCTTAATTCTACCACTTCAGCAGGACAGCAGGACCCATGTCACAGTGGAATAAAAAAAAAAAAAAAAAAGAAAAACCTGCTATCCATTTGAAAGGACAGGGTACTACAGGGTACTATGAATGTTTTGATATTCTGTTGACTTCTGGATGAAAAAAAAATTGAATTTAAAAGTATCCTCCTCAAAATTACTTTTCGTGTCATGAAGCCTGCCTGGCAATCATTAAGTATAAAATGAGAAAATTATTTAAGCCAGCAAGCTTGGCAAAACCTGTAGAACCTTACGATTTTGTCTATATTTAGCACCATAAACCATATCATATTTAAAAAACACCTTATTTTTCTCCATTTAATAAAAACAGTATTTTGGAGAAGGGTCAGGCCAACTGACTACATGCAAAGCAAGCAGACAGTACTTACAAAGCCCAAGGTTTCCAAGAGTTTCAGGTTTTCTGTACAGAGGAGCAGCATCACATATGGAATTCTGGTCTTCCCTGGAAACACCACTCAGAGCACCACAGTCATGGAATCATAGAATTGCTTGGGTTGGAAGCAACCCTTAATGGTCACCTATTCCAACTCCTCTGCAATGAGAAAGGACACCTTCAACTAGATGAGTCCTTGGAATTCCATGTATGAATGAGCTCTTGTGAAAAACAAAACTACAACAAAAACCAAACAAACTTCCAGTCCAGGAACTCTCCATGGAAAACATGAGCACAGGAGTGCCTAAGATCTCACAAAAACCTGTACAAATACATGAAGTTATTTCTGGAACTCAATAAATGACTTTTTAAATGGCATTCTTCCCTCTAAGTCAGTTTGAGCAACATGCAAGTTCAAGGAAGGAGGTAATGAGATCAGGGAGTGATAATGCACATCACATTAAGTGTGTGGTTAAGGGAAAATGCAGCAGCAAAAAGAAAAACCAAATACAATTCTGGGCTGGATGAGTAAGGCAACAGCTCTTTCTCTTATACACGGGTGCAGCTGCTTTTAGGTTATTATTTATGACTTGGGGCCTTGCCTGCTATGGGGAGAATGATCAGTCACTACTTTCTGTTAAACCTCAAGAACTACTTCCCTCAAGGTCTTGAAAGGAAGAGAAAAATAAGTTGAAGCTGTTGAAATTGAGGACAGTTTGGGAAAATCGTGCCTCTGTTTGTACTCCTCTATTCTTTCTTCAATTCTCAACATTTTGTGCTAAGTGCTTTTGGTATGGGAATCACCAGTCACAGAGATCACATGTTGTGAGAACATTTCAGATGTAGGCTTCAGAAATCCTCTATTTCTCTATTCTCTTAGTCCTCAAAAGTTAGGAGAGGAATTAAAAACTTGCAGCATAGAAAAAGAGACTGAGTTCAACCTGGAAATTTCAGTCACCACCTCAAGATTTCAAGGTTTCAGCTACCATTATGAAGGCACCAAGTTTACCTCCACTACAAAAAAGAAAAGAAAAAAAAAAAAAGAGATTGTTTTCCTCCGAAACAACTGAAATGTTTCTTTCTTGGAGCAAGGAGTGGATGAAAAAAAAGCCTGGAGCTGAGAATCATGCTTCTGAAACAAAGCATTGCAGTATGATCTGCCCATTGCCTCCTGAGTGCTACAGCTTGATGTCCCTCCCACCTCTCTCTTTTCAGTGAGACACTTTCCCGAGAGACCCCACAGTGCCTATCATGTGTTAGGTCAAAAGAAAAAATACAGATAGTAATGGCCCATAAAGAGCACAGGGGCATGAAGCATCCAAACCACATCTGCCTCAAAATACTACTATGTGTCACACAGATATGTGACTGTATCAGACCACTTCCAACTCAATATTTCAAATCAACACAACTAGAGGTTTAGATGTGGGCCAGATGGATTAGAAATTATACATTTTATAAGATTTCCCCCCCACTGATAAATTTAAAGACTAGAAGTACTGAAAGTTTTCCCCAGCTAAAATTATCAATTTTTCAAAGCTGAGGGTTGCCAAAAGGTTTTTGAGGACTTGTCAGTCATAAAACAGAAAACAAAAGATCATATGACCATATGAACAAAGAGGTCCAAGAAGCAATTATTAGGGCTGCTGACCTCTTCTTCACCCTTTGCCTGCATAAGGGGAAGATGAATGCCACTTACTGCATTAAAGAGAGAGGTCAGGCTGTACTTGGCCCGAGAATAGAGTAATCAGGACAGTCTAGACTTTCATCTGCATTGGAAGTCAGGAGAAGAAAACAAAAATAATAAAGCTGAAGTAACATCACAGCTTGAAAGTCATGATGAGAAGACTGAAGATGAACAATCAATACAAAGCATCTGTTTTTCCTCTGCTACAAGGCTCATTTCTGGTTTACTGGCTATCTCAGGTCTTCTTTTTACCAGCTCATTGCTTTTATTCCCTCTGCTGCTTTGCACTAATTCTGGCCATGCAAAGCACTATCAGCAATTTAGCAAAGGTTGCCTTAAACTAAGGTGAAATGCTACATCTCACAGACCCTTTATGCATTGTCATACTAGCAGCAAGTTCGACTCCATCACCTTTAACTGCTTCGCTAGACAGCACCCTGAGAAAGGAAACACAGAGCAAAACAGCAGTATTTTAACAACAGCCTGGATCCACCATTCCCCAGCAGCTCCTCTGATAAACATCCACCTGGTGTGATGTGTGTCCCCAGAGCCTAATAGCAGGAGAAGCCATGTGGCTGCACCTCCCTCCCCTCCAGACAGCGCATCTCCAGCACTCTCCTCGCTTCTTGAAACTCAGAGCTCAGTGGAGAATAGGAATCGGCACAGATATAATCTTGCTGACCTGGTCCCAGCTCCTCCTGCTCACAACCTGCTCTGGGGAGATTTTTATGCTGACAGTGTCTGTACTTGTTTTCATTTGACTGCCATAATCTCCTCCCCAGTGGATGAGCTGCGGCACAAGGGAAATGAATTTTTCCTGCATATGGCTGGCTGACACGAAGACACAGATGTTTGAATAGTTGCAGTTCCTTCCACCTTTCCTCTTCCCCCTCTCATCTACCTCTTATTTTGTAACCTTGCATTAATTTGGCTAGAATTAGAGACTTAGCTTAACCGTGCAGAAACTTGTGCCGTATCATTGGTGACAGGTGACCACAGCTGTCATTTCAGAACATGATAATTCACTCCTCCAATACAAGACAAAAATAAATAAATAACCAAATAAAACCAACCCAAGACATAGTCCCATACATCAAGTCCAGGTAATACTGTGTAGGTATTTGCTGTCAAGTGTTCCCCCCTCTATGCTTCCAGCCATCAGGCATGGAGAAGCTGAGATGTTATCCAAACAGAACAGTCTCATAAATCTGTTCAGTTATTTTTTGGTGGTGACTTTGCTGGGGAGGTGGTGGGGGTGGTAAGGACTTCATTTTTTTTTATTTTTCAGTGTTTATGGAGCTTTTTGCTCTTTTTTTTCATAGCCTTTAAACTGACCTTTATCACTTCTGCAGCTATTGTGCAATAAAGTGCAAAATCTCTCTTGGCATGCAGACACTTTGGATTTTTCTATATATCCGAGGACTCCAGAATTTCAGAATAGTCTCACACCAGCTAGTTTAGTGTAGGCTAAACAAAACTTCCCTGCATTGCATTTTTTTGCCTATCATTCATCATCTGCTAATAGATTAAGAAATCAGCTTCCTAAAAACAGCAGCATGTGCTGTGTAGGGAGTAGTATTGATAAAATACATCGCTATGAGGAAATGCAGCATAAGCTGGTAGTGTGGACAGGGAACTCTCCAATGCTGCTTTCACCAGGCCCTTCCTGCAACCCCTGTTTATATGAGAAACCCAGTGAAAGCTGTGAGAAGGCTCCCCTGAACAGGGAGCTGGCACCTATTTATACCCTAGCACATTGTGCTTTTGAGCTGATAGTGCTCCATACATGCTCAGGGAGAGCCTGACATGCTCAGCTCCTGGGGAGAAAAAAAAAATAGTGCAGTTCCTAATTCCCACTTGGTTTAACTACTAACAGGCTAGGCTACAGTGCTGAAGAGTGGCTCTTGGGGTCCAGAGAGAGTGAAGATACCATGGCTCTGGAGTGAGACGAGGAACCATAGCAGCCTGGAGTCCTTCAGGAGTTCCCCCAAGGAGAGAGCACTCCTCCAGCACTCTGTGGAGAGCTAAATCTGTTTGTCACAGGCCAAAAGTTTGTCCCCATTCCCAGTATGTAAAGTTAGGATAATACTATTTATCCCACGGGGAAGTTCTGAGGGGCTTAAGTAATGTGTGTACATGGCTTTCAAAACATAATCCACTCCAAGGTCAGCCCTTCTTTCATCTGAGGGAGCTGTGTTTGCACGTGTGCACACACACACTTCAGAGGAAGCTCTGAGGTCACCCCAGAGGTGGTCACCCACTCGCCACGAGCCACCCCGTTATCAGCTGATCATCGGAAGTGGTAGAGACAATCAGATTGGTTTTGATGGAATGATAACGTGCATTTGATGAATAGCTGTGTACCAAGGAGCATCATCCATCCTGGCCTATTAGAGCAGAGAGAAAAGCAGTGAATTAGCTTCGTGCTGGAAATGAATGGTTGGTCGGGGCACTCTGATAAGGTGAGACGCACATCCCAGTGATTAGCTGGGTCGGTACTAAAGAACATTAGGAATTCACTTCTGCTGCTCTGATTGGTAATTAAGTGACTCGTCTACTGGCCGACAGTCCTGTATGCTTCCCCAGGCAGTTGTTAGTTCTTCGAAAACCACTCCTGACAAAATGAGGTTTGCCCTTGGTACACAGATAATGAGACTCAGCTTGACAGGTGTGGCGCGATTAGAGCCCCGCTCCACCCGGCTCTGCCTGCCACAGCCACCCCGCAGTAAACACACTCATTACAACCCGCTGGTCCCTGGAGGCAAAGCATGTTTGACATTATTAATTGGCTTTTCTGTATAAGGAGTCAAATAGATGAAAAGGTTTATCAAGCTGAAATAATTAATTTTGCCTGAATTCGCTGACAGTTCAGTTCTCCCGCAAAAAGACCATTTTAAGGGTTTGGTTTCTTTTCTTTTTTTTTTTCCCCTCTCTCTCCTCTCTCTCTCTCTTTCCTTTTTTTTTTTTTTTTTTTGAATTTCAAAGTTCAAGAGGCATAATAGTGCAAAAAGTGGAGCTTTTTAGTAAATTATAATAATTAAAAGGAATTTAATTAATTTAGACCTGAGAAAAGGGTGTGTGCGGGGGGGAACTCCTATCTTTGTCTATACAGAGGTCTAGATGGTAGAACATATCATGGCTTAATAATGCATTAATTTTAATCTAATCAAAATATAATAAAGGAGGTAATTATGTTTAAAAATTATCATGCTCCAATATTGGTATATTTAAACACTTACTACTTACACTGCTTCCAGTTAGCAAAAGTTGTAATTGTTGCACTCAGATTTAGCTTATTTAATGATAGGGCTTATATTCATGAGGTTAATTGAATAAATCATTGTAATAACCCATGGTAAAACTATTATTATCTATTGGGCTCTAATTTCACTTTCAAAAGGAGAAAAAAACCCATCAAAGTTATTTTTCTTGGCTTCTCTCCCCAGAAGGCAGTAGATATTCTCCTCAAAAAACTTGAAGCTAGCATTTGGTTTAAAAAAACCAAAACATACATCTTGTGTAGTTTTCAAGTTACACACTCTGAGGTTTATTAATGCTTTTCATACAATGTCAGTGACACTTAGCAAGTGTTTTAAGACTTCCACACTAAAATATCCAGATAAATATTGTATAATTATGTGTATTGTCTGTCTACAAGGTCTTCTGTACTTATGAAAGGATTCACCTTATAATTACAAAGGAGTAAGATTTCAAATTTTAGATAAGCATTTGTAATCTGGAAGCAAAAAATAAAAAACAAAACAGGAAGACCAAGTGGGTCAGGACTTCTACATAGCTGCTCTTTTTATATGTCTGCTGATGTACTTGGAGATTTTTTTATAGGACATCTTCACACCCATCTTTTAAAAATCCTTTTGACTTTTTCTGACATACATGTGTGCAAAGCTCCTTGTAAACCAGTTCTTAAGTAAATAAAGTTCTCTAGTAAACCAGCTATTTTTGCTGAAACCTCAGCTCATAACCACCAGCCTTTAATTTCAGACAGTGTGTGGACTATTCCAAAACTTTCAAATTGTTTTGAAAAAGCAACAAGGGAGCTTTTCTAATTTAAAACGGACTCTTTACCATCAAACACTCCAGAGTTTGCTCAACAATGTAATTCATCAACATCTGTTTATTTGCCCCAGTTAACTAGAAAACAGTCTTGATTACTCATCTAGCAGAGGCTGAAGACCCAGCAATAACACACAAGTGTCAACATGTCACTAGATTTTTGTTGCCATGACAGAACATTTGTAAATTTTATAGTCTTTCATGTCTAAATAAATGTATTTCAGATGCAGACCAATGGGAAGAAGTAAAATCAGTATTACACCTGTAAAAGTGAAAGGCAACCCAGTTGTCACTTTTCATGGAAAAGGACACAACGAGTAGAGAGAGCAGCAAACAATCTCCTGAGGTTAACCTTGGAGTTCTTGGTGTGACCAACTCATCAACCAGGCTGGAGAAAACAGAGGGTGAGAAGGGAAAGCAGTGGGACTCTCTTTAAAAAAGTCACAGCCAGAATAACAAACATAGTAGTCCTCCCTAGTAACAAGCTGTAATATTTACCAGCACCTTTGGTTTCAGAAAGTTCATCTTCCAAAAAGGCAAATATTTTTACATTCAGAGTGCACTCAGATTGGAGCAGTCAGCAAATGCATCAAAGGGATAAGAGAGTCCATTCATTAACAGCATCACTTTCTCCCTTTGCCACACTTAATGATACATATTTTCTACTTGCATGTACTATATTAAACTTACTAATTGGCTACATAATAAAGCTCAAAGGATGTTATGTTTAAGTAACTGGGGAATTGAGAATTGGGAGAGAGGAATGGGAGGGACCGGTATAAGCTGATATTTACTTAATGACCACATTTTTTTAAGATTTTAGCTGACATTTTCTACAAGTATGTTTAAATCTTGTGTCTTACAGAAATTAATTAACATACTAATTCTAAAAGTAATTTATTTGGGATTTGCAGTAACTCTTCTCACACTAACAAATCCTGCCTTAAATAATCTGGCAAAACCCCTCACACAACTAAAGCAAAGACCCCAAAGCCATATAACACATTGTTTCACTAATAGAATTAATAATTCTACGTATTATAAGTCTTGGATTTTTTTTAAATTTTTTTTTTTTTTTATAAAATTCTCCCACTTAGAAGGATTCTGTGTCAATGTGGTCAGTAGAAGAATATCCTGAGGGAAAGCACATCTGCCCAGTACCTCCCTTTCATTCATTAACCCACCAGGGGCTAACACTAATTAGATCAGGCTGCTCATTTTAAGCTGATAATTGATTTAAATAGGTTGCTCATTTAAAATAGAATAAAAACCTGCTAAACATTTGGTGCTTAGGTTTTTTTCATCTGCAACTTTCAATTGCTTGTGCAATGTAGCATAAAATGTAGAGGTCTCCCTTTGCTAAAAAGGCCATAAAATTAATTACAATGAGTATGAATTGAGCAGGGTGGGGGAAAAGGAGCACTGGAGTTAACTGGTGATGACTAAGAATCAAAACTAAAAGAGCTTGTTTCCTTTAGGCAGAATTTTTAAAGTAACTTGAACATCTGAACTTGTTAGTTCTGCATTTTTTTTTTCATCCTGTAAGAGAAGAAACAGTTTAGCATGTTCAGCAATGCTTCATCCCTCTTTTAAACTGGCATTGCAGGGTGCACAAACACTACTGTGTAATACTAGAGGTTTCCATTGTCTCTCTTCAATTAATTAATACCTCAGCCTACGTCCAAGCATAAATACTAAGTCTTCATTGTGTTATTTGGATGGTATCAGCCCTCAGTCAACATGAGAATATTCATCTGGTGAAGCTACAGATCAAAAACTTTAGTTGCAAATGTCCATAATTTGTAACTCACTTCTTCCAAATCTAAATAAATCAATAGCTTTTCAGCCATCTAGAGCTGTTTTTGTTTATACAAGGCTCAGACTTCAACCCAGGCTCACCCTCAGCATTTGCTGTTTATTCAGCCTGCTCGAGCATCTAAATCTGCAAGCTACCCTGAACACACACACACAAGACAAGTAGCAGCAGGTACCAGTAGGCTGAAATAGCAGCTTCTGACAAAGCTGCAGATATTTTAAAGCAGGATTACCAGGGGACCGAAATAAAAGTGACTGAAAAATGCAGAGATTGTCTGCACTGTTATTTTCTTTTTAATCCCACTCACTAATAAAGCCAAGTCCTTGCCACCCCATCCACTGCCCCAGCCCCGTTTCTCACCCCATTTGGGGCAGTCGCCTCCGCACAGGTGGCACCGCATTTTCCCTGTTATAAATCGCATTCTTTCTCCTGCTTCCACCAAATTCAAACCAGAGATTCAGACTTTACAGTCCAGCGGGGTTCAAGGACTCCCTGCCTTGAAAAACTATTCAAGAGCACTCACTAGTGGCTGAAGATTAAAACAGCACCTTCGCAGGCCATTACTCAGCTTGTGTTGTTCACGCTTTTTTAAATTGTAGGGAAGACAGCGGGAAGACAATAAACACCCTTTCGATAATTCTGTATTCAGGCACCTGATTGTTTTCTCAGTTAATGGTAAACATTATATACCAGCAAGCAGTTTTTCAAGGCAACCAGTTGTGAAATACATTGAAAAAAATACCAGCTCCCCAATTGCTATCAAGGAGTACTGAAGATAATTCAATTGCTTTTATTTTACAGGAATGCCTGAATTTCTCCATTCAGTTTTGAACAAAACCAATGTTAATAAAGCAAGCTTTTTTTTAAAGGAAGATGCTAATTTATTCCCTTGAATGTTCATTTTGTCACTGAGCACATGCTTCTTGTGTTCTCCTGTTAGGTTCACTAATATATAAGCATGCAGTATATGAAAATGCACGTGAACAATCAGTTCAATTGACAGTCTGCTGTCAGGAGGGCACAAATAGGGTGAACTTAATGACCATATGGTGGCACTTTACTTGCACTAAAACTCCCAGTGCAAGAAGGCATCTGAATGTCGATAACCAAGGTGACTCAGTAAAACTGTAATGCCCAGAGGGGGTGATTTTACAAAGTTTTCCCACTACACCTCTCTGAATGGCATTAAACTGTGCTGGCCAACTGTGGATGTAGTGACCATCATACCAGGGTGGAGGGAGCTGCCGGGAGCTGGGCATCTGGCACAGTGCAGGACTCCCTGAGCAAGGTGGGCGACGGGCTCCTCTTTGAACCATATCGCTGCAGAGGAACAGATTGGCAGCTCGTATGGAAAGCTGCCTGTTCCCTAGATTAACAATGAGGTAATTTAGAATTTACATATGTGTGGAGAGGGACTGTTTTGATCCCAAGGTAATATATCCGTGGTATAATAATGTGGGCAATAGAGAAAAGGTGAAGCGAAGAGGCCAGATAAGCGGGAAGCGAAGTATCTCTGGTGCTGGTGCCAAGGAGAGACCCAAACAAAGCCCCAGATCCAGCTTGGGATGAAGTCGAGGCATTGCTGGAACAACAGAGATGTGGCTGATCTGGAAAAGGTGAATGCACAAGCAAGTGACATTGCAAAGGTCAGAGAAGCAGTTTGTACAGCCGGGTGTCCAAATGGGCTGCTCTAGCCCCAGGCCCTCCACCTTGACATTTCAGTAGCTGGAAACCAGGCTGTGTCACTACCTTTCCCTTGTCTCAACACCTTCAAGGGCCACTGGGAGAAGAGAGGTTTGAGCCAGGATAAGGCTTAATGCACTTGACTCCTCCTAAGCCCCTGTCTTTGGGAAACTTTACCACATGTTCCCCCACAGCAGTCGGTTGGATGTGCTGGCTCAGACCTGAGACCCAGAGAAGCAAAGAATTTTGCCTGTGGTTTCATGGGTAGTTGGCAAGCAGAGGAGGTAACTGCTGCTGACTCTAGGCAAATATTTTAAACAACGCAGTGACCTCCCCAAACACAGGACTGGGGCTGGAAATGGAGAAAACATGCTGGCATTCATTCACCAAACCCTCAGTGATGAGGCAAGAGCTGATGGCAGAGAAGTGATCAGCTGCACAGTAAAAACACAGCGTATTCCTGATACTAATATATCCTGGTTTGATTTTAATACTGTCTGCTCCACTTTGGCCTCTCTTTGACAAAAGAGTTTTGGGGGCCATGGAGGAAGTTTGAAATGACAATAACCTCTCATATTCAATGTTTGCATCATCTATCCACTTTGGAGTAGCAAAACCAATTACATTGCAGAAATACAGCCTGTGCATTGCACCTGACCTAAGCAGAGAGGTGTCAGCAGCTTAAAACTGAGACAACTGTTCTTCCTCATTCAGAAAGTTCTCACATGCTGAATTTGCCAGTATTAAATATCATCTGCTAATTTATCTCCCAAACTGCATGTATAAGTGAAGGCCAGTATATTTACAATTGTGATCCCCCAAAAAAGATGACATCAAATCTCACCTGAGTGTTAGGATAGTCAATCATTCAATTTGTGGTTCATCTCCTTTTAGTCCATTTTTTCTCTTATGCTGTCTATCCTGCCTTGCTGTTTGCCTTTTCAGTTATTTCAGGAAACGTTTCAGTATCTGTATTTTTCCTTGGAATACTTTTCCTTAAAATATCCTTTAATTTTACTATAATTTCTCTCCTTTCTATGCATGCCTTCAACTTGAGATACAGCTCTCAATTATCTCAAAAAGATTTTTTTTCTATAAAACTTCTGTGTCCATCTGCACAATATTTTTAGTCTCATTTCTAGCTGATTTTGTAGTCACATAAAACATAATAGTAATATTTATTATAATAATGTTTCTTCTCACCTTCCATTTCTGATGATAACTAGATGTCACTGTTACTTCCCTTTGACACCTCCTGATGACCATTTCAAAATTAATCCTGACCTGTCCTCAGTGAGGCTGGACTCTCCTTTCTTGTTTTCCTCCTGCAGTGGTGACAGAAAAGGACTCATTACTCCTCATAGTAGTGTGATAAACTGGGGAGCTGATAAACCTTTCTGTTCTTCCATAGGGGATTTATCCCTCTTTTGAGAAACCCAGTTAGATTCCTTTTCTTTGCAAGTCCAGTGTTTCATTTTTGCTTTAGGACACCCATCAGTAGTTCTGGAAAAATGCTTCTTCCTGGATCACTGCTGTAATTATTGAGGTTCAGTAACGAGTATCAGACACGGAGTTTACAACCAAATCCTCCAGATTACTTCAGGCACAAATTTTGGATAATGGTTGCCTCACTTGCAAGCAGTAATCTCCCTTGCACAGTGGTTTGGTGTCCTGAGAAGAGGTATGAAGGTAAGATGAGTGCTGGGTAGTATTACTAATGCTGCAGTTTGAGCAGACATTAAGGGCTATGGGGATTTTTAAGTGCTTCAGTCACGGTCCTTAGACTCAAGAGCACTTAATACCTAAAAGATTTTTCCTTTCGACTTCCTCTTTCTCCCAAAAGGAGGAGATTATAGTTCAACTTTCTATTTGTGTGTTTGTTTTTTATTTTTAATCCAGAGGGGTTTGAATTACCAGTATTTTGGGAGCAGCTCAGCAGAACCACACAACAGGAGCAGTGTGCCTGCAAGCAGATTGTGCAACTGCTTCTTTTGTGGTGTTTCCTTTTGTATCCCTGTAGTCAGTGACTGCTCTGGATCCCCTCCTAGGACACAAGCCAAGAATGAGAAATAGGGCTGCAAGCGAGACAACAATTCACAACCACAGTATTGTTTGACTTGAAGTACACACCAGGGTAAAACCTACAAGAGGAATACAAGATGCTTTAAGTAGAAGAAGCTGATTTTATGTGGACTTAGGCAGCCCACCTTGCTGAGCTGCATGCAGCCCCTGGAGCCACAAGGGACCTGGCAGAGGAATTTCTCCTGGTTATGTCAGTGAGGAAATGACAGCAGGAGCAAATGCTGGTAAGCACCCAAGGTGAACAGTAAAGTAAGTAGGATGTATATGAATATGTGCTTTGTTAAGTGAAAGGACTGTGCTGTTAGTGGAAATAAACCGCAGAAGATTAAGATGAACAGTCAAAATGGGGAAAAAATAGCTGTGTTCTAGTTTGCTAGGAATTTTTAGCCAAAACCATGACAGTCTTTGCACATACACACTGCATGAGAAGGAAAAGATAAAGCTGTTTTTTCACAATTTGGAAACAAAAAAGCATGGGCACAGGAAAATGGACACTGAGAACCAAATGGAAAACTTTGGTTCTGTTTAAGGAGGATGATGCAAAACTCCAACAACAAAGTAGAATAAGACAGCAACAGATAGTAACCACTACTGTGCTATGAAAGATTATAAAGGTCTTAGAAACACAGAAACATGTATTCCAGATTTTAAAGGAAACTCCTCTTTAATTTTCTGACAAATGGGTAAGGCTTACAATGAAGCTTTAAAATTATTTGGGAGACATTACAGTATGAAAAGTGGATTTGGGAATCTGCCATAGATTACTATGCAAGATGATATAAACTCTCCAATTTCCACAGCAGATGTTTGAGCTGTTCAGAAAATGCTGACAAAAATTAAATTTTTATGAAAAAGAAAAGCTCTCACAAAACTGTGATTTCCTAATCCAGCCCAGACTCCCAGTTCCCACCTGCCTTTGAGAATGCTCTGGGTGTGATCCAAAGCCTGTGAAAGCAATGGACAGGATCCCACTGGCATTCAGCAGGTGGAACACCAATGCCAAGTCGGTGTCGGGATGTCTCTTGAAAGCCATATCTCTCACTGCAGATACCAAATATTATATCTAGGCCTGAAATAACCCTCTGTAGAGCTACAAAGCTACAAAGGCTTTGGATATTTCATGGTCAAACTTGCTAGTGCAAACAAAATGGCAAAGAGTCAGTCTGGAAGGATGGCAATTACAAAATGAAAATAGCCCAAGCATATTCAATTGGAAAGTTATCTGCTATGGTAGCCAAGAATAGAATGCAAATTTAGCTACTCAGAAAGGCCTAGAACTACCAACTTAAGCACTATTTGGACCCTGGCTCTGCCTCAGGTGCAGTTTTACCATGGGAGGGAGGCTGAAGGTCTCCAAGCACAGCTCTGCACAGCGTGCAGGGGATCCCATACCACACATCATCTTCCCAGCTCCATGCTGTGCATCCCACTTCTCCATCTGAGAGCTACATCCTTCCAGTTTGTTATGTGTGCAAACTGGATTGCCTCACATGCACTGGACTCTTTTCCTTTCCCCCCCTGAAATACAGCATAAAGCAAAGTAGCAAGGATATTAGACATGTCCTAGAGGAAAATCCTACAAATCTACAAGTATTACTGGCACTTCTCACCAGATCAAGGTGGAGAGTGCCGAGTTTCTGCTCAACTCACTCATGCAGATAATTCAGGCAGTTCTCTGCCACCTCCACAGCTATAATGCTGAAAACTCTTTGTGTAAAAAGGACAAAATACAGAACATTCAACGTCATTAGGATAAAGTGAAATTATCACTAACAGCAATAGAATGCTAAAAGCAAGATTTGCAGAAAACCATTCCGATAAAAGGTTAAAATTAGTGACTTTTCTGCAAATTAGAAGGCTTACATGCTTCTTAGCTATGGCAGAGTACTTACATTATAGGAAATCTTAAAAGCAGGAGCAGAAAGATGCAGCAGACATTCTAGGTTTTGAGATATTCTGTTCCTTTACTAGGCAGAGGAAAGATACATGCAAAGTAAAAATGCAGCCTGAAGAATGGGAACTATTGCAGGTTCTGTTGCTTGTGATACCTAAAAGGACAGCCATAGTGGTATTGGATGGCTTTAAGATCACTAATTATACAAGAAAACTTCTCAGTCAAAACGGTTTGTGAGAATCACAAATGAATTATATTTGCTGAAAATTTCCATCAAAATGATATTTTTAAAGAGAAATTTTTTACCCTTGTTGAAAGAAACAACAAAACCATGTAGATGTAAGCATTTCAGCCAGGGGCCAAATGGTTGAGTTTTCACCAAAGACCTCAGTTTTTAGCAACTAGCTTTTTAACATCTTTATATCTCATGTCATGAGATACAGAATCAAGGTTTGAAGAAGGAGGCTGCACACCCTACAGATTCAGCTTTAAGAACAACTTTCTTGGGCTGTGTCAGAAACCAGCCTGCAAGAGCTCTGAATGGTGATGTAGCCACTCAAAAAGAAACTTCCATACTACACTGGCTTCATACCCTGGGCCTTATGATGCTTTGGCTGAACACATACAATGCAAAGATATAAAGAAGAGGAAATGCCAAGGAGGTGAAAAAACACATTTTAAAACAGCAGCTGAAATTTCTAATATTATTTTCCCACATGATGGCTTTCTCAACTAGATCTAATTTATAGCACTGATTGTCCTCTTGGGGAAAAAAAAAAAAAAAATGCTTTTCATTTCTTCTTCTTAATATTGTTCAGTAATTCTCTGTCATATCTGGCTATGCCAGTGGTCACTGGCAGTGCCAGCAGTCAGTGACAGTCTAGGATCAGGGCTAAGGGAAAGTTGCAAATGGAGAAAATGCAAATCAACATCACCCACGACAGTCAGATTTTTAGCTAGCCTCTGATGTCCTCTGAAGTAAGGAGTCCCATCAGCTTTGGATAAAGCAAATGGTGCAGATTTTTTTCTCCTTTTGTGACGAGACGCATCTTGCCACTTGTCCCTGGATGACTTTTAAGTCTCTGCCTCATTTCGGTTCTTGGTTGTGCTGCAGCCCCCCTGTATCTGTTGTCCCTACCAAAGCCTTCCTGGGGTATTTTATCCCTATCAAGGTATTTGTTTTCACTGACCTTCATGGAAGATTTATCCCCTCTCAGGTTTAATTAAAACAGGTAAGATTCAAAAACTGTTGGTGAAGAAATGATGTACACAAACACACAAGCAAATAACACGAGTTTTTGTCTACAGCTTGGGTTTGTTTTGTGTTTTGGGTTTCTTTGGGTTTTGGGTGGTTTTTGATTTATTTTTTTTTTTTTTGTGAGGGAATCAGCTTAAAATGCTAAGAGAATGAGATTTCCCTCCATCAGTCATACTGAACACATGTACTTGTATTTCATTCATAGTTCCAGGAAATAATAATTTTTGTAGTGGGAAAATTAATCTGTCAGGATTATAGTATTCAAAATGAGCTGCAAAGAGAAGGAAAGAACCATAAATGATAAATACATGTAAACCAATTGCTGGTTTTATTTTATCAAGCCACAAAAACGTATAATACTCAGCTCCAGGGATTTTAAATGGATTGAACAATATGGTTTTTTTAAAGAAATCTTTCCTTTGTTTTATTCCAGGATAATGAGTAAGTGCCCCCAGGACAGTCTTGAAAGGAGATAGTGCATCTCAAGAGCTGATTTGCTTTTTCTGGCAACATATTTTAACTGTATTTGAATTAAGCAACCAGACTGACTGGCTGTCAATACTGCAAAGCAAGTTTACAAAGCTACCTTAGTTGCACTGCTCAGCCACAACTATATTTCAGTATTCAGAACTGTCAGGTGTATTTTCTTCTCATGTGAGAAAACAATTCTCACTTCAAACTTCAGGTGCAACCTAGAGAGCAGCTCTGGTGATGAGATGCTCAGGAATCCAGAGATTTGTCCCACTCAAAGCCTTGCCAGCTCATCAGGGCTTTCAGCACTCACTGAGGGGACAGGATGGGGCTTCTGGATCAGCACAAAACTGCTGCTGACCTGGCCCTTTCTGTAGAAGGGAAAGAGAACAAGGAGCCTTCATGGCAGGGGAACAGAGAGCAAAAGAGCAATTATTGTTTTCTTTCATTTTAGGGTGTAATACTGCAGTTAGGGGCTGAGTGGGAGGTGGGCTCCCAGGGAATTTAGCTGAATAGACAGGCAGGGGGAATTTTACAGTGTAAAGAAAAATACTATATAAAAAAAAATGGAGCAAGTAGGATTATAAGAAGGGAGGATAGATGCAGGCTTAGGGTTAATAGGGCATAAGTTGGAGGGGACTGAAAAAAAAAATCTAGCTCAGGCCTTATTAAGTGTCTAAATCAGTACAGAAAAGACAAATTCACAGATTCAAAAGCCAGATACTGTAATGCCTGGAACCTAAAATTTACACACAACTGTATGGAGCCTAATACTATAAGTCCATTTTATTTCTCAATTACTTTTTTAAAACCTCTTTGTGAATGCAAGACAGACAACCATGACTGGCTGGTGTCTCTGCAACTGTTAACACTTCTATACAATGAAGGGAACAAAAGTGCAAAGCCAAACAGAGCTGGTGATACGAGCAGGTGGATTAGAAAAAGAAATGGTGAGTGATGGATATGGGTTTACACACAGCTCTGCCTTGCTGAATGATGACAAATGGAGCTCCTGCTGCTTTAGATCACCAACTGAACTGAGTGGTGAGCCTTGAGGACCTCAGAGACAAATTTCTGACCTGCTGTGAAACCAGACACCCCTGCAGCTACTGCAGACTACAGGCTTCAAGACTGACCTTCAGCAAAGAGCACTGCAGAAGAACCAGACAGACAGATGCTGCAGTCCTATCTTCATCCCCACACTGAGATGGTGTTTTTCCCACTAAACTGTGAATCCCAAAGAGACTCACCTAGTAGCTGTGTGGGCCATAACTAATAGAAATAGCCCCAGACTTCTGTAAGGAGAGAGGTGAAAAAGGTACATCAGGGCTTGATGCACATCTGAGGATGCTTCAGGTAGGGCAAAGGTGGAGAGCTGTATTTGGTATTGCCCCAGAAAAGCCATGGAGCCTCCTCATTATTTTGACATTAAAAAGACAGGTAAAATGCTGGGGAATGTGCCTTTAAAGATGTGGGGTGTTCAGTTCTCCCAAAGAGAGAAAAAATCATTGACTTGGTCCAGTGAGTGACGACACCTGGGTGACAAATGCGTACACTGAGTACTGCAAAGTCACTGTTGCTGCTTATGGAACCCTTGTGGATGTCTATGTCCTTCCAACATTTGGACTTCAGGGTAAAGTCAGAGAAAACTCCATGGTGGTCAGGTTAAAACAGAAAAGAAACCTATTCTCTAAGGCTTAGGAGCATCTGGACCTCTATGAAAATAAAACTGTCAATGAGAGTGTCCAAAAAAATGGGATTAAAATACTTTGCTGCTTTTATAGATACCAAGAGCCACTTTTTCTATAATGAAATTCACAACCTAATTATGGTTACCTAGCATGTTTGCATACATATATTCTTTCTTCATACAATGCAAGCCCCTGCAAATACTCCTTTGCTAGTATGCCTCAGTTTCATAGAATGTGTTGATTTTTATAGCTTCCTTTTAAAATCACTAACTTTCAGGAGAGAGAAAACATACAAGTACCTTAAGAAATGTTGATTTATGAACTACAGTAGTCTTTATTTTTCTTGTATACCTGGGTGGAAAATTGATCAGTTATAAGCCTGCAATAGATCTCACAGGTTTGTGAGATATATTATTGTATTTCAAGATTATCTGATATTGCAAAAGATTTTTTTTCACCTTCTTTTTTTCTTTACCATAGCCATATATTTTTCTGTCACCATTTTTTTTCTACTCTTGTCGAGAGTTTTTTTCTGCTCTTGTTAGACTTAGGGAAGCTATCAAAAAATAAAAATAAAGAGGAAGAAATCATCCTAGAGAAAGCAGCTTTGGGCCACCCCAGGTTTTCCCACTCAATTATAATGTAGGTTTTATTTCATACCCCACTGAGGTGGAATTTGCAGAATGTTTCTTGAATTACCATGAGGCACTCTTGTAAGACAATTACTGTCTTTTTTCCCCCTTTTTGCTTCACTCTGCTTTTGACAGCTGTTGGCGTTTATTATATAGCCAATGGACCTGGCATCAATTTTTCAGTGAAGAGCCCTTCTGTAGGGTACAGATGAGTTCAACTGTAAAGTGAAATGTACAGACTAGTAATGCACAAAAGTAAGATATCCATCTTGTAGAAAACAAAACTGTTTCAAAATATTTTCTAATCTAATTTTGGGCAGAAAGATGAAATAGAAGAACTTTAGCAAAACAGTTCAGAAAGTAATGCTTTAACAATATTAGAATAAATAAGAAAGGGTTGACCTTTTTATCAGAAGCAAAATGGTATTTCAAAATGACAAGAGTTTTGATAGTTCCACATCCAAGTCTATTGCTCCAGCTTTTTCTGCTTTGGGTAACACCAGGGAGACAGGGACCTCTTCATTATATCTCCCAAGCATCACCTGTCTTGAGAATCTTGGTATGTAGACCAATTATATTCCAGATTATTTTTTTAAAAAATATTATTTTAATAATAAATCACACATTATTTACTCTATTAATCTGTATAGACCCAGATCATATAAAAACTCTGGTATATATAAAGTTATATTCTATTTCAAAAGGCACATTAAATGCATTTTTTGAGTTTTGGAACCTTCAGTTGTTACAGATTCTTTAAAGTATTTGGGTGCTGAGGATGCCCTTTCTCTGACTGGATGGAGCTGAAATATCTGGCTTTATATTAGAAAACAGGTTCTGAGCAACTGGTCTCCAACCCAGTAAGACCAGTGGTGGGTACCAAAGTCAGGCGTAGGCTGACTTTCAGCTCCTAAGTCTTGAGATGAAGGCTACATAAGAATTACAAGCGGTATTTTGGCAAAAGAAACAAAACAATCATCTTTTCCATGAAACAGCCCTCAAGCTTTGGCAGTTCAGTTGTGATCTTCAGCCACCTACCCACCCAAATGATCAGCATCTTTCTTAATCCTTTTCCATGCTCACTTTATGCCTATGCCGAGACGCTGTTTATGTTGTACTTACAGTGCTTTCGAGGAGTAATTGTTTTTCTCTTGCCCTGAATCAGGAGCTAACAGCAAGGTGAAAGTTTTGTTTCCTCTCTAGCTGGAAGGAGACCTGGATCTAAGCCAGAATGCAAATGTACTGCTTCCTCAGTGTTCCCCTACTAAAGTCATAGACAAATTATTTTGTAGATGTTGAATTTTGTTTTATTCTCCTGGAATATCCATTGAATGACATCAATAAGATTTCTTGAAAATTAAGAGTTTTTGTCACTAACACAGATGTTACAAGCCAGACTGAAAAGCAAAGCTGTGGACTGAGACAGAAGGTTAGGACAAAAGCTTCAATTAATTCTCACAGAAATCAAAAAAAGATGTTCACCTTTGATTCTGACATATATTTGAACCAGCTCTTCAGATATACATGGAATTCCTAATCTGTGTATGTTAGTTTTGTGTGTCATATGAAGTTTTGTTTTGCATAGGCAGTAATTTTCATCAGGCCTCAAATTCCTACTTCTGGAGAAGTTACTGAACACTTGGAGTTGGAAGAATGGGTACCAGAAGAAATCTACACTAAGGTTTTGTATAAATTATTATACAAAAATAATATAATATAATATAAAAATAATTTATATATATACTTAGTCTACTACACTCAATTACTGCATGAGACAAGGCAGTCCAGATGAACCACAGATCCAGCCCAGCTGGTTCTAACATTCTTGTTACCACCTTTCTATCAATAATATGATAATTATGCAGACTAAATAAAAAAATATATTTGAAGTGCTTAATCAAGAACCTGACTGCTACAGCCTCTGGCTGGAAACATTCCTCTCCTTGCCATGAGCATGTTTAAGTGCATAACACCATGATTTGTTAGGTGGAAGAAGCTGTATGACAAAACACTTCAGAGATGCAATGCTTTTTGCCAAGCTGCTGAAACTGTTCTGGTGATAAATGTTCATGTCTCATACTATTAACACTGTCACACAGGTAAAGTTTGATCTCCTGACAAAAGCTCTTGTAGCTGTCTCTTAATCTATTCAGTAATCAATATTAACACTGTCAAATGTCTCAAAACATTCCTTTTACCTTGTTTGTTTCAACATGTGCTCTGTACACATACACATATTTCACTCCATATATTCATTCTCCAGGTGTGCATATATATATATTGTGTTCCAAGTGATAATATACATTTGCTGGCAAGTGCTGGTAAGTTTGCTTGGTAAGTGCAGCAAGCTAGAATATAATAGAAGATGAAGGCCCAGATAACCTGGAAAAAACACATTATTATCCATTTGGAAAATCAGAGAGGCAGCTGCTTACCTAAACCTGCAGTCTGCACTGGCCTGTAAGCTTCATCAGGATCTCAATATAGTCTGAAAGTTTTCTTTGCTGTTTTATAAATCTCTTTGGCTTTTTAACTTCAAGTCTGTCCGACTCCAGCAAGAATGGACAGGATTCCATTTACTAAGGAAGAAGGGGGGGTTGAACTAGATGATCTTTAAGATCTCAGATGCGCACGCAGCAAATAAAGGTGCAATCCTGTGATAAATGGTAGGTGTTTGCCTGTTCCAATTGTCTCATAATATTTAAAATAAGTTGTGATGATACCTCACACCTAGGCTGTGCCCTCACACCTTATCACTCCAAATGCTGCTGCAGATTTCTGGAATAATCACACCCGACACCTTGACTCCTTCATGCTGTAGCAGATTCCATTTTTCTCCTAAACACGTAAAGCCATCAGAACTCCAAAGCTTAAATAAAATTAGCATGTGTTTTGGCTTAGCCAAGACCTGGGATGATGGAACTGTAATTTCTTGGAGACCAAATGAACATAACTTTGTAAAGTTTGGGTTTTCACAAGCAGACACTGCAATTTAATGATTTATCTACTTGAAGGAGCATATTATATCTTGAAGTAGAGCCTGAAAGATTTTACCCTGTAGGGAATGCAGCTACAACAAAAGAAAACTGAAAGCCATTTGGCTTCTTGTGACCAATTTGGAGTTTGAATTGGCCAAATTCCACACACAAGCACAGAGACACAGACACACAGCGGCTGCAACCAGCTCCCAGTGCCAAATTGCAACCATATTTATAATCCTTTCATAACACTTGAGTCCATTTTTGTGGGAACAACAAACATAAAAATAATCAAAAAACAATATTTCTTTTAGGAAGTGAAGTGTCCTTTCTCCCACACACCCAGTAAAAGACATCATGCTGCATTTCCTGCTATTGAACTGAACAATGCCAGCCATTAATATTTGTTGTTTCTTGTTAATATTTCTTTTTGAATAAGCATGTTAAAAATAAGAACCCTTACAGTTTTTATCTATACAGTTTTTTCTAACTAAATGAGGAAAAATCACTCATACCTGACTGTGTGACCAAGCAGTCTCCCTAATTTAAATTACACCTGTGTCTGTAAAGCTTTTTTTTCAACACCAGAAGTAATGGTTTATTCTTAGTATGCATGGAAATTGCATTTAGTAGTGGCCCAGAGTCTGGTTTTTGTATTCATGTTATGTGGATATTAACTTGTAATGACAATAAAGAATCTCTCTTGACACTGAAACACTATTGTAAAGAACAAATTTATTTTTGTTGATACTAGCATCTCAAAATCACAACAGCATATTCATATATGCTGATGCAGATATTCAATAATAAAAATATTTTTCAATCATACATAGCTAGGTTTGAGGGCAGACCTTTAGCTAACATCTGACAGCATCATTTAAAATTGATACCACATTAGACTCTCTCCTTTATTGTTGTGCTGTGCTGAAATTTAAAATTTTCTGTTTGAAGAGACGCCCAACATTCTGAAGCTGCTAGAAACCAGCTCCTTTCACTGCTATAAATCAACCTGCAATAACTAATTTCATCCCCAGAGGACAAGTCCCACATGATCCAATAATACTTCTAACAGCATCAGAATCCCAGATTGAAACTTATTTTCATATCTGATATTGAAGGGAAGGCACTGATCCAGCAAATAAATGGAAGATACTATTTTCCACTGAAATGTAGAGCAAAAAGAAGGAAGATAGAAGAGGGAGAAGGGTTGTTCCCTGAAAATGGGCAAATGTGAACTACACAATGCCACTTACAATTCCCAAACATGAAGCTCAGTTGCAGTAAAATGACATTAGCAGCTTTCATATGATAATTTGTATAGAAGAGAAGGTTGTTTCTGGGTGGAGCACCAGCCAAGACCAAGTTCACTGAACCTAGCACACCCTTCAATCAGCCCTGGAAAAAACAATAGGGGATAGGGATGGGGGAGACTTTTATTTTGACTTGGCAGCAGATATGAAGGCAGGGGGTGAGTATAGGGAGTGGGAGTTCAAGAAAGCTAAATGTTTGAAATGTCTCTGAATGCACATATATTATTTATAACAATAAAATAACAATCATTCCTGCATTGACATACAGGGTGGCAAACCAAGCAAATGCAGATTTATATGGTACGTGTAACATATGAAATAATGAAAGAAGGTTGTGGCAGTCTGCCAAGTCTCTCCCTCCCCATTACCCCCCCTCCCCAGTCATTGACTTTCAAAGAGGAAAAGATTTCATACAACAAAATCTACCCTGACTTCCAGGAGGTACAACAAAAAGGGATTTAAACTTAGTTGTATCCTCTAAGTAGTACCAAATAAATTCAAGTTTCAAGTAGTTCCTTGCAAAAATAAGCCTTAGCTTGCTGAGACAAACATTCACGTTGGGATTTTCTTGCCTGTGTCTTCTAGCTAGGATTTTTTTACTCCTTTTATTTGCTTTCTTTTAGCATAATTTTATTCCAATTTTAAAATAAAAGCTACAAAAGGCTATTCTATTTTCATGGAAATTGCCCAGCAGTAAGATTTTCAACTCATTTCCAGAAGAATAATCTTTGTCCTAGTCAATTCAGCCTAGATAGTTTGCGGGCTTTCACACAACAATTTACTAATTAATGACAAATTAAATAGTGTTCTATATGAGGATGACTTCAGAGGTGGTGCATAAAGTTTGGGATTCCTGGAATATCTTCAGACTGGCTACAGTCTATTTGCATGAAAATATGGCTGTTCATATCATGTTGCATTCTTTGTGTGAGCACAAAATAAACCCTTCTGATGCATAAGCATGGTCCCTCTAGTCATATAGATGTTTACATTTGATTCAATACTCTTGGTGTTCCTTAAAACATGCTTAGGATTCAAAGCCACAGAGCTATCATATTAACACTTTGCTGCACTCTTTGGGAAAAATCATTCAGGCTGCTCCAAGAGATGTAAGGTATGTTATCAAAATGCATCACTTTACAGTATGGCTTCATTTTGAAGGAGTGGTGGAATCATTCACAGGGCTGCACTCCTCATGGTATCTCACCAGAGGCATCATTTCAGAGTTAGGCATTTCAAGCACTCAGGATTGGTACAATTTTCATCTTCCTGAAACAAACAGGTAGTGTGTTCTTGACTTTAATGGGACCTCACTGCAACACAGTGCTTAGAAAGGAGCCCTTGAACTGCCACCTTTGGCTGCCTCTGAGACTCACAAGGTCATTTTTTGACATCCGGGCCTTTTCTCCAGCAGCATTAATCTCCCTCAAGCCTGGCCACACCACCAAAGCCCAAGGTTTCTGGGTGGGGGCACGAAGGAGCTTAGGGAGCTGCAAACCTTCTGCTCCATTCAGTCAGATGTTCAGATCTCACCCAGCAGACACTGGATGCTTGTCTGAGGCATGTGTAGCAGCTTCTGAATTTGTCACCTGATGCACACGGTATTCCCAGACTGGATTTACTGCAGTACCTATCAGAAGTTCGGGAATTATTATATTTTAACATCTAATGCTAGAAGGGACCATGAGGCTTTAGGGTGATAGAAAAGACACTGAACTAGAATGTTGTTTAGGGGGAAGAGGTATGGCTGAAAAGCCTTTACTTGACCCATAGTGTTGCTACTTGGTCTAAAGCAGTTTTGGTTACCTCTCAGATGATTTGTACCACTATTTTTTCTACATTACATACATTAGGTAATATACAATCGACCACAAAAGTCTATGTTTCCTCTAGTTTTAGATGGTGCAGCATGCTGAGCTGATCCCCCAGGACTTGAGGAAATGTACAATAAGGTAAGAAAGACTCAGTTTTTGAAATAAATTGAATGTTTGATCACAAGTAAGCACTCTGCAAAGCTGTGTGCTGTTACTATGACAAGTTCTTAAAACTAGAGCTAGTTATTAAAAGAACTTTATTGATTGTCATGCCACATCAGGTCAGAAACTCATTTAGTCTTTTATTGCATTCCTAGCACAGAATGTTTCAGAGGAAGGTGTGGAACTCCCATAACAGAGAATTATGCAATAACTTGCTTATGAGAGAATCTTCTTCCTAAGCTTAATGGTAAAAGCATTATTGTTCTTCCTATAGAACATCATCCTAATTTAAGTGGCTGCAGCTGCTCTTTCCACATGTAGGCAATGAGTCTTGCAGTCTTTTTCATGATATTCTAATGTTGTCCACATGCAATGAGTTCCACAAGTTAACATATGTACAAACAATATTTCAATGGTTTTCTTCCTTTGATATAATTCATGACTAAAAAACAAGTTTCTATACTGCACCAACCCTTACTGAGCACTCTCCTTATGCCTTCTTCAGTGCTTCTCTCTCTGATTCAGTATATAGTAAATATTCAGTAGCAATAAATATAGTAAAGAATGAGTACTTGCAGACTTTTTCCTCTTTATATATTTCTGTTTTAGGTATGAACAGATCACAATTTATTTGAATTTATTTTTATGAAATATTTTGGTGAATAATATATGCTCAGTGTTTTATTGAGAAGATTTGAATCTTGCTAAGCAAGGAAAGCAATCAGAGATATTTTTTTAGAATATAAAGAAGAATGGGTGTGCCTAAGTCCATGAACAAGAAGCCAGGTTACAAAATCAAAATAAAATTTCTCAACTGTTCTTGAATGTCTGCTAAAAAACAGTGTTTTCATAAACTTTCCTGACATAAGCTCCCTTTCAAGAAAACTAATGAAACTGAACCCAAAGCAGATGGGAATACAATCAAGACAAATTTGTTTTCCAATTCCATTCAGTTGGTGTGGATTTTTTTCCCCCACTCTTCTACTTTCAGATTCTTCATCTGTTTTATGGGTTGCTACTTACTCTCCCCATAGTGAAGGATCAATACATTCATATTTTTTAAAGTATTTTCAAACCTCTAAGTGAAAGGGGAAACTATATCAAATTCATTTTGTGTTTATAAAAAAGAAACTTAAAAGTTACTTCCGTGCAGGCTTCAAAATGCAGATCAATACAGATCTGAGAACTGAATATAGTGAATCCAAATACAGTGTTATGTATGTGTTATTCACTTTGGCTCTAACCCAATAAAGCACTTAGATGTGTGCCTACTTTTACTCCCTGGAAGCAGTGCCATTGATCTCCAAGGCACCCCTCAGCCTTAAGTGCTTCCCTGGATTGGGGCCCTCTTGCCGTGGGGCAGAAAGGGAAGTGCCACAGCCATTAAGACATGCAGGAATCCACTTACATTCCTCTCCCAATAGATCTACCTATAAGCTCTCTGTTTATCACCCTGACCATAGTTTTTTCCACAATCAATGCTGTTTAATTTACCAGCTTCCATAAGGATGGGTGTTATGTGAACATTCCTTCCAGAAGCTGAAAATTAACCACTAAGTTTTTAATAGCAGGACAGAAAAATTATTTCAGAACTAAATATGCATTCAGTGCACTTTGAAGAATTATATACAATCTATTTAGATACAATGAGAGACTTTGCACAACACAGCTTCCCAGTGCTACTGAAATACTACCTTTGGCTTTTTCTTCCTATAGGGGAAGACCAAACAAGCACTCATGTTTCATTAAGGATTTGAGAAATACATCTGTCATATTTTGATGATGAATCAAGACTAAATTAAGACCTGACCTTACTGGCAAGTACTTTTCATCAGCTTCACACTCATTTGGGTTCACCTCCGAGTTGCCTTAACTCATAGAAATATGGGAGTTCATGCTCCTCTGCCTGAATATGTCAGGTACACCCCTGCAATGCAGGGAGCTGCATGTCCATGAGGGCAGTATTATATTGCTTCTCCCAGGCCACAGGTGACTCTATATTCACATTTTAGTTGGTACTAGGAACTTTAAAAGGAAGTCTCCTAATCCTACTGACTTAACCCCACCTGGACTCACACCACAGAGTAAACTCTGAGGGCACAAACAGGGTTCTTTCTGAGTAAAGCTGGTGCGGAAGAACTGCTCCAGAGCTCCGCTCAGGCCCTTCAGGCACCAATGGGCTATGATTGGACTTAGTTCACTCAGTTCAAAGACAAAAACCTCCAAAATGCAGTTTGAACCTTTCATCCTCAGCACCAACAACCTCTCTCTACAGATGATCTACACTACTGCATTGCTCACTAGTGTAGATGACAGCAGCAAGTTATAACTTACAACCTAAGATAATTGCCATTCTACCCAAACATCAATTCTCTTCTGGACAGTAAAATCGGGTCTCATTTCTGAATGATGCAAAGCACCTCAGTGAGCTATATTTTTCCTGCAGCAGAGTACAGGTGTGGGGTTGATTTAGGGAATCTGCAGCAACAAGCAAGATGCAGTGCAGTGGGGAGAGCTGGCTCTCCTCTCCCAGTGGCACCAGCAGCAGGCTGGTTCCTTCTCCCCCTGGCAGCAGAAGGAATATTGACAGTGAAGAGCACAAAGGAGATTACTCCCATTAGGCTTTTTTCTTACCTTTGTGACTCAAGGACAGGTTAAGGATCAAAAGGCTTCATTCTACTTTCATGCAGGTCTGACAGAAGAATTTAGATTTTCAACCCAATTTCATTCTTTTGTCCCCCTCCCAGATCTGGCACCCTGCAGTAAGGGGATTCCATTTCACACACAGGGATGGGATTTGTGTGTGATTTTCTGTGGCTGTGTTTTTTTGAGCTTTGTGATGCAGAAAGCTCCAGCGTTGCAGTCAACTTCATAAAGGTGATCCTGGCACACATGTTCTGATAGAACATCCATTTCAAATGTTCAGATCAGTTTCAGAATAACAACCTGACAGTATGGATATGAGCCTGTCCCTCTCCTCACCCAGTCACAACACAACTCACTCTTAGTTTGATTTTCAGCTATCACTTTCCTCCCATTTCTTCCCTTGTGTTACATGCACATTAAATACCCCATGCAGTGTAGATTTCCAAGAAAACTCCTGGCTATATACTATTAAAATTAATTTGATTTCATTTCATGGTTCTGTTTGGTGTACTAAAACTTTTAAAAGGGATTCTATAAGAAATTACCTTAACTCCCTAAAAGATCCCATGCTGCGCTTTGTGGAGTGATGTATCTTCAGACTGGCTCCTCCGTCATTCTCGAAGAACTTGAGAAACTGGAAAAAAAAGCACAATTATTAAAACATTATGCTTTATTCAGTATTATTTTAATTTTTATTTACACAGAAGTTTAATGCAAAGTTATAGCATGTAAATTACTGCACTTCCACCAAAAGCTTTTTCCTATGTTATGCCTATATTTTTTCAATCGAATCATGCGGCATATCAAAATATTTACTTTACAGTGTGAAAACAGAGCTCTGCTCAAATCCAAAATTTTTACCTGGGGGTATTTGCAGTAGAATGTGTTTTGAATAATTATTCTACTGTGTAGGAACAATCCTAATGAGTCCAGAATCATTGTGGGTCCACTAACTGTGGATTCCTCTCTCCCCCATGTGAGGCTGAGTTGAAAAATAAAGTTGAAAGCAAGGAAGAGGTTTTATACTGCCTCTTGCAATCCTTTCTTTCTCTGGCTAGAATATGATTAAAGATATCTCATGTAAACTGGGAACAGGCAACACTTCCTAGCAACTATTTTGAATTCTGCCCTTGAGGATAATAAAAAAAAAATATATATATATATATAAATTCTCAATCTTACACAGCATTTTTCACTCACAAATTTCAGACACTTCTTGTCTCACTACCAGGGTACCCTGCACCATGCTGATAAATTTTTCTCTCCTTGCTTGCTGGCAACCCTGAATACCTGGAGGGGCATGGGGGGGGGTTGCATGACTGGACATTACCAGAGAAGGTGCCAGGAGAGGCTTTTCATCACCATATGCCAGAACACAAGGCACCATGATAGGTGGGCTCTGGTGAAGCTGCCCTGACCAGAGGTGCTGGAGCATCACAGCACCATGGGAAAGGGGCTCTTTTTTTCTCCAAGATGCTCCCTGGACCATTATTCTGACTCTATTACAGCTACAGGGGCAACTACTGGAGTCTCCAAGAGAGAAATCTTTTCTTCACCATATAATAGTGCAATTCTTTTTTCATCTGTCTTCACTTCTAAATCAATTCTCACTCAATGTATTCTTTTTTTTTGTTTCATTAACTGATGATTTAAGGACTCTCAGTGTTGCATAGTTAATAACTTTTCTGTAGCTTGACTTTTTCCATCAGTTCACATTTCCAAACTAATTAATTCCTTGTTTTCCAGTGGTTATTAAAAGGTAGAAAAATCCAGTTTAACCCAGTCTAGCATCGGAGAGATGCATCTATATGCTAATTACTTTTCCAGTTTGCTAGCAGAAAACTCTGTGTGATAGAAAGGACCATTTTGTAAAATTATCAAGGGCCAGAGTTCTAGAGGTATGTAGGTGCTTAAAAACATATAAGTGCCTGGTGGGCTTTTTAGAAGTGCCTAGAGATGTAAATCCAATTGAAATCAGTATGATTGAACTGGGGGACTGAATACCTTTAAGAGCCTAGCTCCAAAAGATGCAAAAAATTAAAAAGGCTTTAAAAAAACCATAGCACTTAAAAAATATGTAGCCATACAATGAGAAAGTTAAATGCTTAAAAGTATGGGGTGATGGGTTTTTTTCTGCAGTTAATTAAATTTCAAGTTAATCAGCAGGATTATTCAATCCATGGTGCATTCATCCAAGTGACTTCAGCTAACCAAAAATACTGAAAACATTTCATTATTGCCATTTCCAAAAGATAATTTTTTTTCTCATTTTGTTTCTGTTTTAAACAACGCTTACATTAATTCCTAGAAAGGATAATATTCTGTGAGCTAAATAAAATTATTTTATGTTCCTCTTTCACTAGGAATAACTACAGAAAATGTGGTTTTGATTGAACTTCACCCAGTTGTATACACACTTGATTTTTTTTTCCCAGATTAGTGCTTCCATTGACTCATTTCTAGGTAAGAGGCTCCAAGACTTAACTCCCAGCCACACTTCTTGCCTGTTCACATTGCTTAATCAGAAAGGCACCCTCAGCACTTGCTCTGGCAGCTTTTACCCATCCCATCTACTTCTGCAGCAATAGCACCTGGACATGATCAGACATCTAAAAACCAGCTTGAGGTCCTTCTTCAGAAGGGTCCTGATAACCATGAGGAGAAATGGGTTGCAGGCAGCCTAAATTTCATTGGGCTCAAGTGAATTCAGGATTTGTACACAAAGCAGGGGCTCTCAGAAGACAAAAAGCCTACTTCCCAACACCATCCAACAGTGTTTCTGCAAATAACAAGACCTTGAAGATTGATTCTCCTAGGTGTGCAGAGCAGGAAATTAGGCTGTAAGTTTGAAGAAGAATCTCCATAAGTTTTCAGAGCTGACATGTAGCCAAGAGTCTAGAACACCCGAAAGTGTAGGTGTTACATTAAGCTATAGATACCTTCTGAATCTTGTTGGAAAACATGATTTGGATAAGTGTAAAAATGGTAAACAAAGAACAGGCTTGCTAGAAGTAGGATCATCTCCCAGAGAAATTTGGTTCAAGTCACCTGAACAAGATCTCCTGACTTCTACTGTATGAAGAATTTTAAAAGCATTTTAACACTCCAGGATAGACATTGTTGCCAAGGTAGTTAGGCACTTAAACAGAGTTTATGTCCTCAATCTATTATTTAATTTAATTCTAGAACACAGTGGCTATGTATCTCTTCAGGCTATCCTCTCTCATAGCATTTAAGTGCAGATAAGCTAAAACACAGGAAAAATTCACTTGAGAAGAGTGGCTCACTGCTTTTTTATCTGATTTGTCCCTTAATCCACAACCTGTATTTATTTCTTCCCTAGAAATATTGCAGAATTGCTTAAGGACAGGATGGCTCAAGGTCTGGTAATGGGATTTTTAGCCTTTCACTCCCATCTCATTTATCTGAGCATGGGTAGGTCTGCAGGTCAGTGAGTTGTTACTCCCTGACTTTTGTCCAGTGGTCTCTGAAAAAAAATGAGCAGCTTCCACACAGAGAACAGCTGTCTACCCAAACGTCAGATGCCAAAAGGAGGGAGTAATGGAAGGAAAAACATAACTACACAAGAGTAAAGCCAAAATTTTTTTATGAGCACAAAAAAAAGGGTGGCACTTCTGAGTTATGCTGGTAGAGAGATTTGAGGAAGGCAGCACTATCCCCTAGCCCATCACTTCAGGGTAGAGATATATTTTACTGATCTCACACTGAATCAGATTTCTGCTGGACCAGCTTTTAATAGCTTTAAATTTAAATAATGATATTTATGTTGAGATGTCATTCAGTAGTTCCATAGTTTTAAAATGACATTTCAGGTTCAATCAGTGATGTCTTCTTGTGTACAGGTAAGAAAAATACCTAGCTGATGCCCAGCTTTTACATAGAACTTTGCAAACCTCAAAGGGTAAAGGCTTCAGATCAAAGATGTGCAGGAGATGTGGAACTCCTGTAAATCAAGCAATTAATTTCCTTCTAACAAGTGCTGGGTAAAGTTCAGTAAATCATTTGCTGATGCTGTGTGACACCAGCTAAGGAGTTACCACCTGGAATGCAGATCTATAGGTGCCAAGGTTGGACACAGCTGCCTGCAGGTGGAGGGCAGTGCCCCTGCCAGCAGCTTCTGGGCTCTCTTCTGGCATCTGCACATTCTCTGCATTCTAGAAATGTCCCAAAGGCTGTCAGGTGAGCAGTATGCCTGTAGTATGCATTGTGTGACTGTTTGGCCGTAGCATGGTTTCCAGAGATGTTGTGATTAGGAGTTAGCCTCACCCTATAAGCAGCAAAAAATCACAGCATCCATGAAGGGCTAAAAAGACAAACTGCTGAAGCCTGCAGAGCTGTTGGCCAATTTTAAGTGGAAAATCCCTTTGCTATAAGCACACAGAGCATGGCTTTAGGCTGAAACTGGATGTTTTCATTTGCACTGAACAGCCCACTGCTGAAACACTGGTGGCACTAAGGGCAGTGATGGGTACCCTGTATGGAAGTGCTATAGGAGATCCAGCACCTGCTGGAGTCTGATCACACTGGTGTGGGCCTAAGGTGAGAGAAAAGCCAATTTAACTGTTTCAGTAATGTAGCATCAGAGCAAAATCCTGTGCTGCTGAACAGCCATCTCAATAGCAAGTTAATCTCAGGGTGAGGTGAGTGGGTGGGGATGAGAGAGAATAGGTGTTTGTCAGAGAACCCGCCAGGGCCTCCAGATCAAAACATTCTTCAGCCTTGGAGGGGATTCACCATCCAAACTTTGATGCAAAACCTGAATCTCATTGCTACTCCTCTCAGCACACAGAGCTAAATCAAACTCCCATGTGCGAGACTGGAGTGGGAATCCCAATCGCATAGGTTGGCCCCATCTCTAATTTGTAATATTATCAGTAATAAGCTTTCCAAGGAAAAGTGACAGGACATCACACATCTGTCACCCTGTACATAAAACATTCTGGACCAAAGTCTTGCATTTACATTTTGCTATCAAAGCTCACAGAAAAATGTTGATTTAAGCAGTAGGGGCTCTGTGCTGATGTCTCCCTGTAGATATGCATCTTGTCTCTGTGCCAAAGCCAGAGATGGAGTTTTAGGGTTATTGAGGCAGAGGAAGCTATTGAAGTCAAGAGAAATTGGAAGAAGCTTGGATCCTAGAATTTTTACTAGGATTTCTTTCATAATACTTTGGCATTAATGATTTTTCATACAAAGGGGTGGTCAGTCACGATACAGGAGTGCGTGTGTGTGTCTGAAGGAGGAGGGGGGCAGAGGTAAATATGAGTAGCTTTACAGAAAAATTAAATCAGGATTTTTCATAAAACAGATGTTATGGTTCCCTTTTTTTTAAAAAAAATAATTAAATTAACAGTGAACAGAAATGTTCGGGAGAAGGAATTTGGGGCTGGGATTTTGGCATTAGTAATTCCTTATACTTAATCCATAAAAGTTTTCTTTTATGTTTACAGAAGGGGGTTAAAAAAAGAAGCAAGTCTGTTACTAAAGGATTTTAAGATACAGTGGAGATGTGAAAGGCACAGAAGATTTTCATTTCCTGTGTTATAGGGTGCAAATAATATCAGTATGAAAAACCTGGCAGGAAGATTTAAGATAGCAGTTTTTACATTGATAAGTATTTGTTCATTTCCTGACAACAAAAAATATAAATCTCTTCAGAAATTAAATACCCTGGCTTGTTGAAGCACTTTTGTGACGTTCTGTGGTAGACTGGCTTCCTTTCATTGGAAATCCACAGCCAGAATAATAATCACAGCATCAGTTATTATACTTGTATCAGTTCTGTGCGGCAAGAGGCTAATACAGTGTATGGCCGAATTCTCCTACTTTTGTGTCACTTATTTTCTCTGTGGGCCAGATTTGCATTTTAATGGAAGTAGTTTATAGACTTCTTTGCTGCCTTCATAGTGCCACAAGTGGCATCATTAAGTGAGTTAAGCCGGATTAATGCTGATAGTAAAGTCAGATAATACAATAACAGAGGCCTTCATTTCCATTTGGATTAGGTGAAGAGAGCAGGCCTGTCTGGTGCAGGGTGATAATTTGTAAGCACGATATGTTGTACTTGAGAGGATAAGATTAAATTTAGTGGGTTTAACTGTCATCCCAGTAAGTCAATTACTTCATCTTTTCAGGCTTTGAATTTCTTTTATAAATAAAATAAATGGAATATTGAGCTGCTCCACAGCCATTTCTAGCTTCCATGAAGAAGAATTACACATGCTGGGCCAAAAAAAAAAACCAAAAAAAAAACCCACAAAAAAAAAAAAAACCAAACCAAAGGGAGGGGTAAAAGGGTTTCTGATTCAGCTCCATAAACAAAATATAAACTGCATTCAACTGCCAGCATGGCAACAGCTTGGGAATATTGTCCATCTCTCATATCACAAGCATGACAGATCCCATTGTGACTTTAGTTTATCCATAATAGGAAATATTTATGTTGTGCCTGGCCTTTTCTATTTGTATCTATTAGATTGTAGAAGGAATACACTAAAATACTGATCCCTGATATTATTTAACTCTTTTACTTTTTTTTCCTGTGTTGCTATCTCCTGTATATTTAATGCTTACACCTTGTTGCTAAGAGTCTCAAATGGAAATAAATAAAAGAGATCTGTTAGATTTTGACCCATATCAGATAAAACCTGTTTAAAATTCTCCTGTCTTCTCTCCCTATCTCCACCCCCACTTGGACACCAAATCTCTGCAATACCATTTCCTGGGCACAGGAAGTTTGACAAGAAGCTTTCTGTAAATTAGATACAGATAGATAAGCACCAACATCTTCATTTCTATCCTCAGACCCAGACTGAATACAGGTGATGTCAAGGGATGCCAGGCCTCTCAACAAGGGAGTGCTTATCCAGAACAAGAGAAGAATTCAGAAGTCCCCCAAACTTGACATCCTTTCAAAACATCACTTACAAATACTTAGCTCCCCTGTGGTTCCTGCTGTGGGGCATTATCACATGGAAGGTGAAAGACACCTCTGCTGGTCTCTTTTAAGCTATTGATGAAACTCAGCACCACAATGAACAAAAATGTCAAGGCCTGGTAAAAAAGTAGTGGTGCAAAAAAAGTAGTGGTACAAAGTGGTAGGCACCCTTTCCTCCCACTGATGCTGAGAAAGAGCTCACACTGATCTCCTGGGCTAGGGGAAGGATGGAGTTAAAGGCCTAGGAAGGTGCTCTTTGTTCCTCTGAGAATACTTGGTGACATGTACTACCAGTGAATTCAGGCACAAAAGCATCCAAAGACCCTGGCATTAAAGGGCATTTCATGGAATGTTCTCAGCAGCCTGGAGGACTAACTCTATCATAAGAACTCAGATACCCCTAAAAGGCAGAGCACCTGAAGAGCCAACCAAGAGTGACAGAGAGATTTTGAAGATCTGCCTAGGAAGTGTCTTTTTATATTCCTGCAGTTCTCATGTGTGGCATTTCACTGGAAATTAAAACTGGTGAAAGACACCCTTCTGGGCTGATGTGAGTAGGATACATATACACTTTGATACTTATTCTGTGCCAAGGAGCAAGATATTTTCCACACAATTAAGCTGACATATATCGCAAGTAAATACCTTTTGCTGTAGTTGTTTATGGCATGTTTACCCCTCTTTTATGCTGATATATATCACATGCAAATTTGCAAAAATTCAAGGAATCACCCAATGACCAAACCTCTCAGGCAAAGAACTGAGGCTTTTTTTCGTGATTCAAAGGTATATGAAATAAAATGGGATGTATCAAATCATGGTATCTTTAGGTAGAGGGAACAATTTAACATATATAGTTTCTCTGTAGGTAGGAGAGATTCAGCAGAGAATGTTATGTTTTAAAGTGTTAAATAATTCAGATTTTGTAATTTCATGCCCCAGATTGATGGTCAATTTTACCTTTAGGTATCTTAAAATCTAAGTTTTCTGAATTTTTCTGAATTTTTCTTAATAGGGGACATATCTCCCCATCTCTCATTTTTAAACAATTTCTATAATTACTTACAGAAAAATACTAAATTGCATTAATATTCACACGTTTGATTTGATGATATATGGAGTCTATAATCAAAATCCTAACCCTGAGTGTTCTTACAGATATCAGTGTCCCATTTTGTCTCAAATTAGTAATGTCACGCAAGCTTTGAGAGGCTGTAATTACAACCTCAGCAGAGCAGAAAAGCCCCAGCATCCAGCCAGCTTCATTCTGCTCAGAAATTAGTCTTCCCTTGTCTTTTAACACCAAGGAGTTGTTCCTTCTTGCATCTGACTGTTGTGACTCTGATCCAAATTCTGCTTGGTTTGGGACCCAGCAATGCCCTAGGGGTTTTTTTGTGCACAAGTCAATATGGCAGAAGTTGACCAGCTTGGCTTTAATCTGTCCTGATTTGTCACACAGTTCTGCCAATTGTGTTCCTTAGATGGTATGGAAAATTGGTGTTGCATTTCTCCAGAATGTGTGTTCACACACTAGCACAGACAGTCAAGTGTGCAGTAAACAAAGAATGCAATAGCTCAGTGGCTTTGTCACAACCAGTTGGTCTACTGATCTCTAGTTATTAGGTTAGCAAAACTATTTCAGGGAAATTAGACTATATGCCAAAATTGAGTACCTTGGTCTCTTCCTTTGCTGGGCTATCTGAGCATCTCATTAATGCTGTGGTCAGTGTCACAAGGAATCTGTGAAGTAAAACAGCATTAATCTTTTAATTTTCCGAGAAGTGAGCCACAGAAAGAGATAAGGGCAGGCTTAAAGGTAGGCAAGGTGATAAAAAATGCAGAGAAGTTAGATAAGTCTTAGTTAAAAAGCCTTCTTTACTGATTTCCCCCACCCCTTCCTTTTCTCAGGACTCAGCTGATCTGCTTAAACTGGGATGTAAATATCCCAAGGGACACCTGCTTTCTATCTTTTGCTATTTTTCTGTCAGCTTTTAAGAGATGTCAGCAAGCAATAGGCCTTATGCCCAATGAAGCCCCTTAGTCACTGTGCTACATCACTGCTGGTCAGGCTGAGCAGAACCTCCCTATGTAACTCAGTGAGGAAAGCTTTCTACACAAACCTGCAAGGCTAAAAAATATTGACTATTCTGTTGATGAACCTTTGTCCAAAACCTTGGCAAGCTTCAATTTATTTAAAAAGAAAGGAAAAATATGTGGAAAGCCTTTGCCATGCAGGAGTTCAAAGTCATGATGAACACAAAACGACATCAGTGGGGCTGAACCAGTGCACGGGAGAAACTTAGGACAGCTGTCACCCCTCTTTACACAGGTGTTGGGGAGGTGTAAATTCTCTGAGGTTGCTAGGTCTATGAAAGGACTCAAAATTTATATCTGCACATGTCCTACAGGGCTGGTTAAATGAACACCCGGCCAGTTCTCATCGGATAAAAGACAGCTTTGCTCCTCTTGACATCAAGATATCTGGGAGAGAGAAGAAAAGACAGGGATGGATCCAAAAAAGCTGTAGCAGCATCTCAATTTGTTTTCAAGTAAGTCCAGATGGGCAAATATTAAATTGTGTGACAGGAAAGCTTCTGCCCTTGCCAAGCTTTAGCCAAAACCAGTCCTCTCTTTACTGCGTTTCTGTTCTGCAAAGCATGGGAGGTTTTTTAAGTTTGTATTAGACAGTTTTGACAAACAGTTGTTCAGAAATATTTTAAGCCTTGTAGACACATGATAAAGAAAGATATATATTACAAATGCCACTACTCAGGAGCCAAAAGCAGAGACCTGTGCCAGCAAGTCTCAAAAGGAGAATTTCTACCAGTGAGATCATGTTATCTCACATTCGGTACAGAAAAGAGAGAAAGTTTGGGAATTTAAATCCTTTTGAACATGACACTGTAGCTGCAGCAGCAGGAGCAGATTTATAGATTGGTAGAATGGTAATATGTCTTTGTATTTACCAAAGTGTTATGTCTTGTACTTTTAGCCAAGTTCTTTAGCAGAGGACAGTTTGGTCTTATCATGTAGATAGATAAAATACATTTTATCTATCACAACAGAGATCATTTGACACTAAAAGCAGCTCCTGACCACCAGAAGGAAAAATGCACAGTACAATGCAACTGAGTGTTGAGAAAGCTAATGAAACATTTTACAGATGAAAAAAGAGTGAAGCAAGCCTAGGTCAATAAATACGAGCTGGCTTCTAGAACAAAAATGAGTGTAAATATACAGTAGTAACAATAAATATTGTGCAATAATCCATTTATGCAGATTTAGGTGCATAAAGAAAGTAATATTATTATGTTTCTTGAGCACATGATCATTAACCTAGTGACTACATTAAAATAAATATATATGTACAATGTTAGCTTTACCATTGACTATGTTTTTTCCTTGTTTCTTCTGGTTTTTGAAGGTAGAACCATGACTGTTCTGCATACAGCTCTGGGGAATTATTAGACCTTTTGTTATATTTCCATGTGTATGGAAAAATGTTCATACGTCTCATGACATTTTCACATGCCTCACTGCATATAATAGAAACTCTTTCAGATGCTGCTGCTACTTTAAGGATTGACTTGTCACATATAAAAATTATATCTGCTAGGTTGTCAAGGTTTAGAGAGACCTTTGGACTGAAAGTGGCACGGATTGCCACTTCTCTGTTGGCTTAGAAAACTTTATCACATGTTCTACATGCCTTGCATCAATTTAACCAATTTTCAAATTGTATATTACACTTTCTGTAAGATTTTCTTTCTTTATAAGGAAATTTAAGGTAATTCACTCGCCAAGTTGATTATATATGAAGTTGTTGAAATAATGAGGGCAATAAAATTGAATTTAGCATTGTCTTTATTGGTATGAAGGTTACATTCATAAGCTTTGTTTGTTTTAATAGGTTTATTGTACAGTCTTAGGCATATGCTATTATGCAGCAATGGATATGCTTTGAATATTTTTGTAATTGTAGGTAGTATAAAAGTCATTTTCTGTTAGATTGCACAAATCCATTACATTAGTAGAAAGATACATTATTGTAATAGGATTAATGTGCAACACATAAACATGATCAGTAATATTCTTTTTGATAAATTATCTCATTTTAATCACTTGGAATGTAGAGAGATTTCAGGATAGTTCCATCTGGGATTTGCATAATTGTATTACAGACAGACAAATTGCATTATATTCTTCATTAACAATAGATGGCTTGTATAACTACTGTATTTTTGAAGGCACTGCTCTTATGTTCATCCTGTAATTTGTCATTTTCTGACACCACGGTTTAGTTTAGTTTGGAGAGAACAGAAACTAAAAGATTATTTGATTGTAACTGAGCACAGTAATATCTTTGCATTCAACTGTAATGCAGTTAGCTATTGTTTGTTTTAACAAATTATAATCCAGCAGCTAAAGTTAGTTAAAAAATATTCTTCTCGTTTGTGGCATATCCTGCATTCATGGCTTTTCACAGCAAAGTGTCAGCACTTATAAATGAACTTCAAAAAACCAGCATAAAATTTAACCAGCTCCATCAGCATGTTTTCTCCTTCTCTGCTTGGGATCTCTCATGTTTTTTCTCCCTTACACATGCACACACAGACAGGAACACATGTTTTGTCTGGCTTTCACTGAGTTCTTTAGGGTTTTGTAATTCCACAGGGTAAATAAAACAGCTGAATTGCAAATTATATCATAAAATGTATTATTCATTTTCTCAATGGCAAATCCTTCTAAGACTGTGTGTCTTCTCTATTAAAAGCTAAGTACTCTCAAAGATATTTTAGGATAAAACAAACAAATTTTCCTTTTCCTCTAACCAAGCCTTCATTTAGTTTTGATTGCTAAGAATACCAGTAAATTAAAAGGTAGTAGCTTGAGACAGGTTTGCACTTCTACCAGATCAAAACCAGCTTCTTATTTTAGAAAATCTGATTGTTCACTCTATATAGGGTACCTTGAGTGTTGCAACCCTTTAAAAAGAAGTTTGGATTAGAAAGAAATTATATATACAAATCCATATCTGTTAGATAATGAAACACAAAACTGAAGTTCCCAATTTAAACACAAGTCAGAATTCAGGTCTCTCTCACTGACATTTGCTCTGTTAAACAGAATTTGAACACTCTGGGCCACCATTCTTATACTTTGATCCAAAATTTACTTGTTGGTTTAGATCCCAATCATAGAAGGGCACATTTGTTGTTGCATGCATTAAGTAATTACATCAATGCTGGTATAACCAGTCTCAAATGAAAGCCTGATCCTATAAAGGCAATGGGACTATGGCTGGGATTCCAAAAAGGCCAGGACTTTGCCCTCTTTGGCCATCTACTGACAGCCACCACAGTTCTGGCTTCCTAATGATGTTTATATTTTTACTTGAACACACACTGAAAACAACCTGTAGAGAAATGGAAAAAAGAGAAACCTTTTCGTTCAAAACGAGTTTGAACCAAAATTTTACATTTTTTTAAATGGTTGTAATACATTATTTCAAAACTTTTGATGTTTATAACATGTTCTCTACTCTGTGATTATTTTTGCCAAAAAGGGGTAAAAAATAAAACAAACATTCATGTCTTGCATTTTTCAATTGTTCTGAGGAGGAAATATAAAATACACCAGGTCACACAAATTTTTTAGAACTCCATGCATCTTCCATAGAATAAAAAGGATAAAACTAATAAAACAGAGGTAGAACAAACAGCTAAATCTATTCACAAGGAACTGAATATAAACTCTTAACTTGGTTATGCTTTTTAAGGTTATTCTTTTTAGCTTTCTCAAAAAAACATTCATACAAGTTATATTTGCCCAGCCAGATGATGAAAGCATTATGAGATATTTTTGCAAAGAGCTGAAGGTTAATAATTTTCTATTTGTCTTCTTGAGATCTCTCTAAATGTCTCCACTGTGGCTTAGCAAAACCCTAGTGCTCCAATAAGGGAGAATAAACATTATCCACAGCATCACGTGGCCTCCATGCCTGGCTGCATCCTGCGAATTAACAGTTAATGAACTCTGCATATGCAAGGACAGCTCCTGAAACAGGCTGAGAAAATGAGATCCCATTCTAGTGCTGACAAATGAGAAAATGGATAAAATTCAGATTCTGCTCGCAGATAATTCAGAAACACAGACGAGAATTCCATTTGCAAGCAATTTACGACCAACAAATTACCAAGCAATGTGTACATTTACATCAGCTCTGTCAAAAATAATTTTCAAAAATGTTTCAGCACTGATATCTGCAGCTGACCTCCCCAGCCCACACAGCATCACACGGAGCTGATGTGTCAATCTGAGAGGGTTCTCTACCACTTGACACCTTGGATCAAACACAGAGACATACTGGGTGTGGGGTTTTTTCCATTTCCAATGTTTTGTGTGTTTTGTAAATGTGTACTTTGCAAGGCAATTGAGATTTAGGGTCATACATATTAAACACTGAGGAACTCCAGGAAATATATTTTTGCTGCTTACACTAAATAGCCAGAAGTCTTACAACACAAGTAATGGGAAAGATGAGTTTATGCTGTTATTTACTACTACAGTAACTCCTCTAATCAAATACACACATGCCACACTTTCTCAGAAGCACAGTTCTTTAGACTGACTGAGGAAAGGAAAAAAATCACATCGTCACCACTGCACCAGTTCCAAGAACCAGTGCCCTGTGTCAAATAAACAATTCCAAATTAACTCTGTATTCTCCAGATGAAAATACAAACCACTCCAAGTGAGGTTTCACCCACCATAAGTGACCATCTCACATGGGACAAACTGGGCTTAAAAATAAATACAGGAAGGCCTGACTTCCAGCCACCACTGATCCATCCTCTGACCTGAGACAAGCATATTCTGGTTTATTTCTGCATTGTTTGTTCTCTCCATAAAGATATCCCATAGCAGGTTTCTCTGCCTGTGTGATTTAACCATGAACACTGGAAAGATAAATAGGGAGCAATATTTTAGGGTGTGTATTTATTCTTTTCCTAATAGTCGTCTTCCATTGCTTAACTCTTCCACTGACTAACTGAGGAAGTTCCCTGAGAGAGTATGGATTACAAAAATCAGTGGGTTTAATTCTTAAAAGGTTTTCTTGCCCACCAAGAGGGTAATTATAAATATCAACAGAAGTAAAAGACATTATGTACGAAAATATAACAAATCAGAATAAAAAAACCCAAAAAACCCCAACCCTAAATCATTTCCTTCTTCCTTAAAATGTCTCTCCCTCTCTGAACAGAAAAATGGGATGCATATGCTGCATTGTCTGTATGGAAAGTAAACGTAACCCCCTTCAGGAATTAATAAGATTAAGTTACACTTCAGTGGGAAATCAGTGTACATAAATTAATGGAAATTTCCTGTGGATGGTGGTGAAGAAAGCCACTCACTGTGCTAGTGAATTGATGCAAACAGACATTTTATGATGAGGAGATTTACCAAAGAATTAATAGCACCCATCTACTCCTTATGGCAGAACATGAGTGACCTTAACTTCCCCTGTGAGTCAAAGCTTTTCCCCTGTGTAGATGCACCAGAGAGTATGTTCTGATGCTACCTTAGACATCACATAAGGATGTTTTCCAATTGTGCAAAATGTCTCTTTCAGGCAATCACATCAGTGTTTGCTTAAATGTAAGAATGTGTTTCAATGCTTCTCTGATATTTGGTTCAGAGACTGGCCAGCATCTGCTTCTGTCTTCCACACACTTCACTGCTGCAGAGCACTACCTTCCATCACATAAACAACTCTCAGAAAACCTCTCTCATCCTTGGATACCTTACTAATGTCCTATCTCTCATTTCCTTTCAGAACTGAGAAAGTTACAATAAGGCAATGCTGGTGACTTGTAGATTCTACTGATTTTCTCATTCCAGACCCATCAACAGCCAGAAGATGCATGGAAATTCATTTAATACTATTTACTGGGAGGTTACTTAGTTCCTTCAGTTCGAGCGTCAGCCTTTGATTTTGGTGCTGTAAACAAAGATGTTAACCACATTTTTAGAGGTAGTTCCTGTGGAAAACAGGAAAAACACCTTTTCCCTCCACCCAGAGATATCCCAGACATCTCTTCTGTAGGCCATCACATGGATATGGGGAAATCAGGTTTCTTTCTCTTCTATTACCTGCTGGTTTTGCTCACTGCAGAACAGTGATTTTCAGTACAGTCCTCTGAGTACAAGCTATTCTTAAATCTTGGATGTCTTATGTTAAATATTCTTCTAATTAGGTTTATTCTGTCAGAGTCCAGGCAACAAATCATACAATCAAAAAAGCTAGAGGAAGGAGAGGAATCTGGGTCATCTGCAAGATGTCCAATTTATTAATGTGCTGTCTAGGGCACTTTAAGGAAACAAAAAAAACTTTCAAAATTTCTCTAAGGGTGATATTACCTGATTTATTAAATCTTAGTCTTACCAAGTATTTTCCATCCTTTCGATGAGCTTATTTTTATGCTACTACCCTAGCTATGTACCTAGGATCAGTAGCTATTAATTTATTTCGATGGTTAAAGTTAACCCAATAATATTTGATCAAATACACATTTAAGATTCCCAATTCTGAGATTACTGTTGATACTTCAACACTTATTGTAGCTCCTGAAGCTCTCAGAGCTTTTAAATTTCTCCTTGTGGAGAAAACTGGTTTTATGTGGAGTTTAACTATCTCACCACCAAGTGAAGGGACTGTTATATTCTAGGGAAGTATCTTAGAGATACAGAAATGCATCACTGCCATCCTATTCTTTGCCTCAAGGTGCCCTAAGAAAGTGTCCAGTCACTTCAGAGAAATGGAATCGTGAGTGTTAAAGGACTTAAGTTTATTTAAAATTCAGTCCTGAATATATAATTGTTTATACTACTGAAACATGAAGAACTTCCATTGTTCTTTTCAGGAGTTGCATTACACACCCAGAACAAAACAAAAGAAAACCTCCAAAATGTTTATGTAGCTGCATCCTACAGGGAGCAAATATAACCACAGGAAAAATAATTATTTTTCTAGACCTCTCATTGGAATTAATACTTAGTTCTAGATCAAACTCGGGCTATTCTGGGATCTGAAAATTGGCTTTCCAAAAAAGCCAGTGCTCACACCTTATATATTACCCTTTTAACCATCAGAATAAACACTCCAAAACAATGGCTTTATTTCAAATAACAGTAAATGGTCTTCTAAGTTCAATATATTAGTTTTCCTCTAGATACACAGTTTCAATAGCAAGTGGTGCATGAAGTCTGCTAAGGCTTTTGAATTGTCTATCAGTTCTGGGAATTATAGATTTTAACCCATATAGATACTTGGTTCAACCACAAAATGAAAAATCATTAAGAAAAAAGCACTCTATATTATTACTCCAATATGTATTTGTGATTTAGAATTGGCATTTCCATGCACAACAAAAATTCCTGGAATCATCCAGCTGAATGCAAATGGCTCTATAAATACTTTAAATAATAGGACCAAAAAAGCTCATCAGAATTTAGTGCTCTTCCAGGTGTATATAGCTTTTTCTATCACACATCCATAAACACTCTTTGTACTTCTACAGTTGATTGAATCAAAACATGAAAAGATCTGAAAGTACTTTTTTTAGCTTTCTCTGAGTTGTACTACTATAACATATTCCCTAGTAGTGCACAGGCCATATTCTGTAAATAAATGTGTGTTTCATTTTCAATTGGAATTTCATTAATCAAACCACAGGAATAGGGGTGTATTTAAAACACATTTTTCTTAAAAGGGGGTAGAACATGCCAGCAAAATACTGATACAGTTCTGCTGCAGAATGATTTAAACCATCTGCAGTGATGGCCTTCTGCCTATGGATTTCATGACAGCTTGGTCTTGAACTTCTTCCTTTCTTAGGGGCTCTCAGAATTACTCCAAAACATTAATGAACTCTCATATCTCCCTGTCTGGGAGAAAAGGTTATAACTCTCCTCCCCTTTTCACTTACAAGGATATTCAAGCAGAAAGAGGTAGGTAAATGTATTGGTGCCATATCTCTGAATCCAAGCAAGGGTACATGAATGATCTACCTTTAGTAACAATATTTTCAGATGTAGTTTGGAACTGCTGACATTACATACAAAATTTCATCTGAAGCTGGAAGAGTATTTTATGGATGAAGAAACAGGAAAACTGAGAAGAAAATAAGATTAAAATGTCTTCCAATCACACAGCTTGAATGAAACACAAAATACCCAGTGTCTGAAACTTTTACTTCACCTTGAGAAAGCAACAGGGAACCAGGAGCCTGGACCCCAAGATGCTTTATAAAATCAAAATAATGCAACAGCAGCAAAATCACCATTAAAAGTTTCTTCTCTAGGGATGGATTATACACAAAGCTTTCAGTTAAGGTGTGGGTAGCTAGACCAGAGCTGCATGAAAACTTTTTTGATTCCCAGGAACTCTTCTGGCTTTGATGTTTGCAAATTTAGGACAGAAATCAACACTGTATCCATTAAAACCCACTAGTACTTGCTATCAGTTTCATATTATGGTCCTTAATATACAATGTTGTGGGTAGAGAGAGGGAAGGAACAAAAGGAAGAAGAATTACTTCCCTAAGAATCTCCTAGGGCTTCAGGCAGAATAATGAAAAACTGAATTAACTTATTCATTTTATCACCTAATGAGCATAATTAGTGAACAGTGCATAATAATGATAATGGTTCTCTTTTCCCTATATTAAGGTAGTTTAATGACTGTATTTTCCCACAGTCTTACAGCTGTGTCATATTTGCTTGTTGTACTTACCTGAAAAATGTTTTGTCTGTCAATATTGAAGTCAACAAAATGCTTGACTATAACAGATACTGATCCTAACACAAAACAACATTTAAGATGGGCAAGGAGGTTTTTGCAGCTCTCACTGTACTGCAACTCAGGAAATATCTGTGATGCAGCAAAATTTACCCATTCTCTTCATCTTCCCTCTATGATGCCTAATAAGCAACCTTCATTTGTGATGTGTTTCTTTTCTGAGTCTCACTATCCATGTCTGAATCCCAGAACAACCATCTAGAGAAACCTGATGGCAGAATTTCATTTTAATGTAAGCATTTAATACACAGCTTCAGGATCCAGGCACCCTTTGGTAACATTGAATTATTCCTTTGGGTTTCAAGCTTGTGAATAAGTTTCTCAAACTGGCTTGCTCTATCTATACCCACACTGAGATTAAACCTGGGGAAATGCATTTGCTGAATTTGCTAGAGTTGAAATCAGCTTCCTGCAACAGGACACAGATGCAAAATGTCATGTCCAGTGACAGAGTTTTCATGCAATATCTTCAGCAGCAAGTGACACTGATGCATTGGCATCTATTGCTTTCTACCACCAGACAAACTAAATTCAGACTAATTTGTATGGAGTATAAAATATCCCTCTTCTCAGGGCACAGTCTTGTAAGACCCCGGAGACTGAACTCCCATTGATTTCTCTTGATTTAAAAGGCACAAATGATTCGCATGACCAGAGCTGGAATGGATAAAGATGGAGAACAGGAGCGATTCTGATATCATCCCAAAAGCCTCTCTGCCCCTCACTGTACAGCCATCCTTTGATTCATCTGTCACTGCTGTATCTTTGAGAAGTATTTACTTTCAATGATCATCCCAGCCTATCCTATTTCACCTGCTGATTCCCAGTCATGGCCTAAATGCCAACTTCTCTCTATCCCAGATATCTGTATTTCACCAGGATATTCTTGCCATAGGAAGAGATCAGAAGTACCTCTGAGTCCTCTTTTTCTACAGCAACTTGCCCAACATGGTATAGTCTGTAAGCCATGCTTCATGGGCAGTTAGAGCAAACAATATACAAGACATAGACATACAAAAAAGAAGAAGTATTCTTCTGAAATCAAGCATTTTGACTACCTGTGAATTAAAAATAGTATTAAATCTGACTTTGTCCTACCCTAGCTGATTGTTTTGGGAGATTAAACGCTGACTTTCATAGCATATCAGTCCCCTAATTTTTTTTCTTTTTTTATTTCATTCCCTGATAATAGACATAAAAAAACCCTAAAACACTTCTGGAGCTCTACAGAAAGACAGCTTTTTATCATAACCTAGATGGTTATGTTTGTAATCTTTTCCAGACTTCTAAATTCTGGCTGGTATTAATCCGTACAGCTGTATTAGGTAGGTATCTATTATGCTGGTAGATGTATGGCTTCACTGATGGAAGGAGCTTTCCTCATGCCTAGTGCAGAATGAGAGAGAAATATATGCCCTGAAACGTATTGTGTTTGGCCAGTCCTAGGAAAAAATGCACAAGTTTTGGGCTTTTCCTGTTGCTTGTTTGTTTCTTTTTCTTTTCCTGCAGAGGAAGAACTTGCACCATTAATGCTGCTTCCAAAGACCCGTGGCTCATGCAGGTCCACAGCTCACCATGTGACTCATTCAGTAATTAATTTACTTCTTTGGAAGGATCTATGATTGAGCCAAAAGGATTGAAACTATGGTTGTAGGAAGCTGACCTACTTGTACTTTGATGTAAAGGTCACCACACTAAAAAAAAAAAAAAAAAAAAAAAAAAAATTTGTTCTTACTGCTTTTCTTATTACTTCTTTCAGGGTTTTGTTTTACTTATTTCATCAGACATCAGTGAGGTGTGAAATGGTGATGAGGAAAGGCTTGCCAGCCAGTAAAGCCTCTGCAAAAAGCAGGACTCTGAATGCTAAACCCACACATTATGGTAGACTTTACCCTACCTGGCTTTTGGGTTTTTTTCTAAAAAGGATAGATTTTGAACTTCAGTAGCTCCAGTTGACTCTAGCCACCCATTACAATGAACATGTGGCATTGATGAACTTACTGTTTCCAACAAGAGTCCCCTAAAGCAGCTTATTTAACAGCAAAGGATAACTCAGGAAAAAAAATCTCAGAAGTGCTCAGTCCTTCAGCAGCTGGATTTTATGCCAACAAAGCTGACAAGTAAAGAAATCTTGTCAAAACTAAGCCCTTGTAGCCTGAAGTATCTATCTATCATACCCTCATCCCTTTTCACAGCTTTGTCATGGCTGTTTCTAAATAAACTTCAGAACTAAGGAGAGGACTCGTGGCTCCTGGACTGTTTTTCTGGGTGTTCTGAAGATCAATGTGCACTTAACTGCCTTGCATGCAATGGACTGATAGTGCCTGTCACAAAACTTGACTCCTGTATGGCAGGTACAAAGGAAAGAATGGAAGAATTAATTAATATCCTGTATCTGTAAATACATACTTGCAAATACATGCACAAATGCCTTCTGATGCTCTAAATATTATATAATATGCTGGCACTTGTTCAAAACTTTGAGTCATTGGCATTATTTTAATCATTTTTCCATTGAAGTAAAGAAACTGCATGTATAATTAAACAGTTGCATTGTATTGTAGAAATAACCATGTAATGACATAGTCAGAAATTCTTGGTTTTTCATGGTAATACCAAGTATAATTACCATGTAATCTGCAGAAAACAAACAAGGCTGTAATCCAATTTAATTACAGGGTAACAGATTTGTTATTTCTTCCCAAAAAAACATACATGCAAAGCAAATAGACTGGTAGAGAAAAGATATTTTTCCTTTGAATAAACTTATTTAAATAATAATAATAATAATAAAAGCTTTATTAGCATTTCTATGTCAAAGGACACAAATGAATTGAGCTGTGGACACTTCTCAAACCAAACCTTGCAGAAAGTAGTGTAACATCAGTCCATCAGGAGAGATGTTTTCTTTGGTTTTTCCCTTTCTTTTTTAGCTGCTAAAGCTGTAACCCTTCCATTACAGTCAGCCATATACATCTATGACTCTATAGGAAGTTGCTGAGCAAAAAAGACAGCAAAAGGAAGACTTAGAAGTCTTCACAAAACAGGCACTGTGTGGGTTTCCTTTGACCCCTGCCCCAGTCATGGGGGACCAGCAGCAAAAGCTGAGCCCCTCACCACCTTCAGACCACTGAAAATCCCAGATCAAGTCTCTAATGCAGCAACACTCCTCTTTTCTGCTCTGTGTACATGAAGGACATACATAGACTCAAGAAAAAGTCACCAAAAGCCAAATTATTATCCTCAAGTTCTTTCCTGCTCTGTTTGTCCAGTTCAGAAGGTTAATTGCAATAACATCAGAGTCAGTAGGTACCCTCTGCCCCAACAGAGATTGAACGTAGGACTTGATGCTAACCCCACAGTCCCAAGAGGGTCCATAGGTGTAGCCCTACATCCTCTCATCCACAGCATAGTTCTGTGCACTGCCATGCTCTAGATCCATATAAGAAGCTTCAAGGCTTGACCAGCACCATCAGATCAGAGGGGCACTAAAGAAAGCTCCAGAAAATTCATTTATCATGCAAGCAAAAAGCATGCACAAAATTAAGTGACTGTTTGGGTTATAAATGACTGTATTGCAAATAATCACATTGCCCTACTCCTGTCTGCTTGGCTTCCTCTGATCTCCTTTTCTAACCTTGCACCACACTCATCCTTAGGGATGTTCATCCTTTTGAGACCAAGATAAAAAGTGGTGTAGTCAAACAACACTTGAGGGCATGCAAACAATTATACTTCTGCCCTTAGCAGGTGCTGTTTCTATTTCTGGAAATAGTTTAAACTCTTCAAAGTATGAATAGATGGATAATACTGCTTCTGCTCTTTCCTCACACACAGCACCTTCTTAGTGAACAATACAGTCTACACTGAAGGAGTCCTGGGGGTCAGGTTTTTTCTTAGAAAATTTGGGCACTCCTCATTAGATGTTAAATAAAAGCTGAAGACATTTCTTCTATTTTGATGCAAATATAATTTTGAATGTGCGTAGTGTTCATTTTCAGAGCATGAAACATATCCACCACTTGAATGAATTGGGACAATAGACTTCTGTATCCAAGAATATAAGTGTGAATTTCTGGGGAGGGGGATAGGAAGAAGAAAATTTCAAGGGTCACACACTCCTGTAATGCTTTTTTTTCCTATCTGCTTCCTGACAAAAGTTTAGAAGATTAAAACAAGGAAAGGCTATTACACAGCAGTAGTTCTAAAAAGAGAATACTTATACCATCATGCCCACAGAGAAGCAATTTAGACAGTCTGCCAGATCTACACAGGCTTCTCTCCCATGTCCAGACTTTTGAGTTTATGGATATTAATTTTTTTATAAAGTACATCAGCCTGGATGTGTGGAACTGATTTTTTTCCCTAGGTCACACTGTTGCAAATTTTATAATCTTAATTTGTGGAGAGATCCATTCCTGATTTAAGACCACAAGCCCTTTGCTGAGTGGCTGAGCAGGGTGGAGGTGTCTCTTTTCTCCAAGTTGCCTTTTGCACATTGTTTTTTTCCTTTCCTCTAAAGGAAACAAAGCTTATGGAATCATGTCATGTCTGATTTTTTTCACCCTCTCATTTCAAAAATGATTTTTAAGCCTGCTAGGTAATGTCAGCCAAATTTGACAGAAGGATAAGCATTAAATGTCTACAGGTTTCTACAAACTCTGTTCTATTCCATTCTAAATATAGCAACTGAGAAGGGTGAGAGATTGTGTTGGTGCCCCTGTGGACAGTAAGACTACAGTTTGAACTTATTTTTTCTTAGCTATGGGAGAAGCCATATGGGTAGGAGACATTATGAGCACCAGGGCTAGAAAACTATCTAACAGGTTTCACATCACTGAGTACAACTGCAGTGCACAGATCTACAGGGAAGCAGGTTTCATTGATTCCACTTGCACCACAACTTCAGTCCCTTCTGCAGCTCAGGTTTTGGTCTCGCACAAAAATCTGTGAAAAAGCTTCTTGGTATTATGAGAAAAATTCTATATATGAGCAGATGCACTGAAAACACAAACAGGTGACAAAACAAGGTCTAAAAATGTTGGGAATGAGATTGGGAATGTGTACATACAGCTGATTCAGCATGTGCACTTACATGGACTGTAACATCAGTATGCAGAGACTGGCTTCATTTTGATTCAATCCATCCTTTTACTTACTCATTTGCTAGAGCCCCACACTAATATTGTCTAACAACCCAGTAAAGAACTTTTTTTTTGCTTTCCCCCCAGTTTCTATGCTGCACTCTCTAGAGCAACCAGTAGCTTCCCAAACATGCAGCCCACTGCACTTCACAGCATCCTGCAGAGCAGATGTTATTATCCCCATTTTACTGATACAGAACATAGGCACAAATAAGCTCACACCATAGCTGTCAAAAAGTGTCCTCTTCTCCTGGATATCTGAAAACAGTTTCTTTGGTTTTTTATTCTTGGGTTTGTATTTTTGAGGACCTGGCACTGTTAGAGAACTTTCTATGTTCAAATCACAGTTCAAGGTGACATCTGTCACACTTAAAAGAACTCAACATCTCTCTAAATTTGGCCACAAATGAACTGCAGTAGGCACTGAGCAAATGAGCATCTCACCCTGTGCTGTGAGGATGTGCCCTGTTCCAGCAGGACTGGAATCCAGCTTCCTTAGGTGCAGGATGCAGTTTCCCATCCTGCTGCCCCACTGCCTCTGTCATACACCTTTCAGCACTGGAAAAAATGGGCTGAGGTTCTGCACAGAGAAAAGCTTCATCAATTGCCCAGTACAAACTCTGCCCCAGGGCACTGCCTGCTCCATGCACTGCATGGAGCAGGGGTCTGGTGAAGGATGGTGAAAATACCCTGGTCTGACAACCTGTGAGGATGGCATCTTTACTCAGATGAGTGAAACTGCAAATCACTGCAACAGAGCTTCATGGATGTGTTCCTTAAGGGTGCTGAATCTTGTCTGCTTTGCCACTGAAAATGAATATTCAGGTTTAGAATGAAATAATGATTTTTAAACACTGTGCAACAACCCCCCCAAAAAAAAAATTCATGATGACAGGAGCACTTAGCTAGAGATCTGCTAATTGAGTAATTTGGATTAGTGGGATCTGGAAGCAGTGTTCCACTGTACAGTATGTGCTCATGTAATTAAAGACTTTGTAATGCACACAGCCCTGGTAATATTATATAAGCAGAACAAGCCAAAGTCTTGATTTTTCAATATTAACATTCCTTTTGTTCAATACTCTTTCTGGACAGAATTCAGAATTAAAAAATGAAATTATCTCCTCCTTCACCTTTCTCCACACTTCCATCATGCAAAACCACATTAACTCTAACCAAGTTCAGCAGGAAGATTCTGATAATAGATATTTTACTATTTCTCTTGAACTGTTGAGAGCTGGAGACTTCAAAAACCTCCTAGCCCACTGAACAAACATTGGTCAGCCAAGGCAAGCAACAATCTTTGCAGAAAAAGTAAAACATGGAAGAACTGGGTGGTCAATTTTTTTGTTCAGCTTGAACAAAACCTTGCCCTGGATACAGTTCAGGGAGGACTGGTTAGAATGTCTTTTAGATTCTCTGAATTCAGTGCTTAGGATGTGCTAGTGTGCTTTGATGAATGAATTTCTGAGTAGCAGCAGTGTGCTCAAACTTATGTCAGTTATTAACTGAAATAAGTAAAATTTTAGGGAAAAAATACTACATATGGGAAAAAAAATCACATAAAAGAGAACAAAAGAGGCATGCAAAATAAAAATAGGGCTCACATAACAGAATGAAAATAAGGGTCACAGAGGGCTCATTGAGCCTTACAATGATGAAAACAATCTCACCACAAGTGAGTTACTAGTAAAATATCAGCCAGGTGAGTTTTGCTGTTGTATTTCTGCCTTGTAGACACAATTTTAATTTTCATTAAGGATTTCTGTACAGAACTTGAGTTCAAGATGCATTTTGGATTCAGTGGACTCAATGCAAATTGCGTTCTCATGTGCATGACCTTCACTTTCTTGAAGAGTGTTTGTACTCATCATGTGAGAGCACAGGTACACACTGCTTTGGAGAGAAAGGAAGAGAAAAATTAGTTCAATACCCTCAAATTTTTCTGAGTCTAAACGTAACTTTAGAATGCAGTTCTGTGTTATTTAGATATAGCATTTGTCCAGCTCTCAGGAGAAGGAATAAGAGGAGTGGGTAGAGGGAAAGATGTGACTACAAGTGTGTAGAAAAAAATCCCAGACAGCCAAACAACTGGCTGCAAATGGCTCCTTCAGAGCCATTCTAATCTTTTATGTCAATGCATCCTAGTGGAGACCCTTAATTGATGGATTATTGACACCACAGGTGGTAAGGGCTCCTCTGGTGTTGTTACACTTGCTGTTGTTGGTGTCTGTTTAGGGAGCCTTAATGGGCCAGTTCTGACATGACAGAAAGTAATGGCTCCTTGGAAACCATTCTGTAGTTTTGTGTCAAGGCAAGTTTTTCTGCCTACCCAAAGCAATTCTCTGTGCAATTCCATGCTTTAAAGATGAGTAAGAGTGATGAAGATAATATGTAGCCGGAAAGGAGTCTCTTGTCCGGAGTCGACGCGTTGATACGGTGATATAGACTCGGATGTGATCTGAATCTATTGCCCACAGTGTGGAACTAGCAAAGATGTTCTGCTGCTAAGGAAGCAACCAGCCACTCTCTCAGCTAGCTCTAGAATGAGCTGCCTCAGTGGGTGTGAGCCTCACTATTTATTGGCCCCATGGTCTTGCACATGCTCCATAGGGGCCCTGCCCTGACTGGGCACAGGTGGAGTTGATAGCGGCTCACACCCACTTCCTGATGATCAGAGGCACCTGGTTGCTGTGTTCTACTACAATAATACTAAGAAATACTGCAGCACCTTAACTTCAGAATCAATACTGTAGTAAAATATCCACTAATGGATTGCAATAATTCATGCCCTATGCAGTTTCATCTGCCTGTATAATGAAAGCAAAATATTAACACCAAAGGCAAGAACAGTGTGGATTAGGTTCACATCAAATGTGGAATCTAAAAAAATACCATTCTAACAGTTCCTGTGTTTAAGATACAAGTGCTTCAGCCCCAGAGCTCCTGAGCAAGTACAGTGGAGCTTAAAACACCCAGAACTTCTCAGAACAAGATGAGTAGTTGGCTGCCAACACCATGGTCTGTTGTGTGAGCTCCTGTGGTTGAGATGCAGGTAGTGATCTTCAGCATCACTTCTCTGATGGTGGTTTCAGTGTTCAGGTAGAAAGCCAAACACAAGCTTAGGGTGTCCTTTCACCATAGCTATTCTGGTTTTCTCAGGCTTTATTTTTTTGCCAGTAGAGCTGTGCCTATTTCAGGACACCTTGCCAGACTGTTTACATTGGTCACAAACTGCACTGCAAAGCCCTTAACCCACCAGAGGAAGATCTGGAGTGCAGTCCCATCTTCCCTCCACAAGCCTTGCATCCCCATCTTCTCCCTTGTGACAGCATTAGCGATCACACATTTGGCTCTGAGCAATAAATTACCATTTCTGGGGGGTGGTGATGTTTCTTTTGAGCTGTATCAGCTCATTGATCCAGCCAAACACACAGCTGTCCCCTGTTAATGCTAACACAGAGAAGAAGAGGGAACACACAGCAGGAGCCTGGGCTTTCCTTGGCTTAAACTGCTTCATAAACCCCCCTTTTTGAGTGGTACAGGGAACGATATCTCACCCAGCATAAAGATCACTGGTACAAAGTCATCAGAATTGACAGCTAATAGAGAAAGTCTACCCAAGTTTGGCATTTCTCATCATTCAGTGACAAAATGTTCTGATCCAGTGCTAGAAAATAAATTTATTATACCGTTGGACTGTGGCCTCACTCTGTTCCCCAAAGTACTTCCAGTTTGAAAAGACAAGTTAAAAAAGGCTGGAAGAAAGGATGTATTATCCACCCACTTTCAGTGGAAGATGTAAGGTCAAGTGACCTGACCAAGACTGCACATCAAGTCTATGGCTGAGTGGGGAATTTAATCTGGATTTTCCAAATCTCACTTTGATGTCTTAACCACAAAACCAACCTTCCCTCACTCTTATGCATATCCTTTTCATTCCAGAGGCAGCAAGCTATAAGCAGGATTTTTTGAAGAAGCCTTACCCTTTTGAAGTACAACAAAACACGTTTGAAAATCTGACCTTTCTGCAAATGCTAAAGTGAAAATTAAGCTCCATTATCCAAATGGAGCTTTCATATGCCATGATTTTGGAAAATCAACACAGAATAGTTGCATTATTGTTTCACTGCATAAGTCAAACTTTGAGTTTCCTGGGTCTGAAAGCATTGGCATTTATTTTCTTAAATTGAGGAAAATTAAACATAATTGGGATATAAAAAATTTATTTTCTGATACAATTATCTACTGGCAAAAGTATCACTTTGTACAAAATAAGGTAATTATAATGAATCTATTCAATCTAATCTTCATAATCATGGTATCTCCAAGGTAGAAAATTAATTGGATGAAGTTAAATATTCCCTTTTCATGTCAACAAAATTGGTTTTTCTGGGGATTAAAGGATTAACGTGGTGTTAAGTCCCTAAAGAGGCTAAAACACTTTATTATTCATTACAAAACACAAAGATCAGACTGTTATTTTGTTCCTATGTCACTGTCATTTCATTGAAATAAGAGAAACAGGACAGGAAAAGTTTAATCATTAAAAAAGCACCTAGTGTTAAAAAGGGTGTTGAAGTTAGTAAACTTTTTGTCTCACAAATTGCCAGTCTTTTAAAGCAATGAGTATCTACAGTTTTCAGACTACATTAAATGTCTCTATGAATGAGAAACAGGAGCTAATAAAGAGCAAAGTTGCAGTTCTGCATTGATATGTTAGAATTTCAGATAACTCAAATAATACAACAAAATTAATCTTTTCTTTTAGCTAGCTTAAAACAATAGAAGGAAGAAAATGGTCCATTACCTCTGTGTTCAGAAGGAATTCTTGCTGAGGGGAAGATCCTTGAAGTAGAATTAATCCTCACAAAGTACTTCCCTCATCACTCAGGAACTGATCTAATACCCATTAAAGCCACTGAAAGTCTTTCCAGTACCTTCAGTGAGCAATGGACTAAGAAGTCCTAAGAACTGTGCTTGGTCAACATTATTAAAACCTACATTTTTAAAACCTGTTACAGAACCCAAACTTTGCACTGAGGTGTTCTTTTGACTGACCTCTTTTATCAAATTTAAATAGAAAAAAATACCATTTATGTTAACAGCTTCTCCTGTTAAGTCCTTTTTCTACTCCTACTCTGGACAAATCAATGTAGTAAATAGTTCACAGTTTGAAATTTCCAAAAGCAGGATCAGAGTATGGATTTCCTGGTGGAATGCAAAGATGGAATCCTAAAGCCTGTGAAAGGCCAAGGGCATAAAAGGATATGTGATTTTAAAACATCTAGATTCATGGTGGCTCCTCACAGCCTTCAGTAGAAGTCAGTGGGCTGACATCCCTGGAGACAGACAGATTTATATCTTCTAGGTGCCCCTAATACAAGAACAGATTCACCAGATCCAAAAAAAAAAAAAAAAAAAATCTGTTTTCAGATTTTTCTTTCACTAACTTCACCCTTAAAGCAAAGTTCAAAACAGCTGTTTCCACCAGTTTGAGACATATCAAGAAAGACATTTTCAATTTGGCAGCTACTTCACAAAAACTTTGCTGACACAAGTGAACTGTCACTTGTGACACTAGCTAGCAGCATCTGGAAGACCTATCTTCAATCATCTGTCAGCCAATAATCAACACTTCATTTGTATGGAGCACTGAGAGAAAGTGCATGTATGTAGGCACGCTGCTGAAACACATCATTCAGTGAACACTGCCCTTCTTATTTGTTCTTAACTGGAGAAAGTCCTTGGACACTGAAGAATGTCCACATGGGAAAGGTATAAAAAACCTGATTGGGCTGATTTTTGTTATCTGTTGCACTGAGGGTTTGGCTCAATGCTAGTCCACTAACAAGACACAGTGCTGGAATCCTTGGCACTGACAGGATATTCTTGGAGGAAAAAAGGCTTACAGCAGTGCTTTAGCTTCTGTGAATTCAACCCAACTCTTAATCTGGATCAGATAAGATACAGACCATGAACCCCACAATGCTGTACTTCACACAGCGTAGACCCAGCCAAAGTGTACAGTTCAAGCCAAATTAGAGCAAAAGCCAGTTGCATAAGAGGCATTTTAGAGAGCAATCAATACTAACCATGGTGAGGGCAAAAGAGAATTTCAGACGCATGGGCTGGGACAGAAGAAAATGTTCTCAAACAAGATTTGAAGAGCAATGGAAAATCAGGGAAGTAGAGATATGGGAAGGTCGTTCCGTTTGGCAGGAGGTGTAGAGAAGCAGGACCATGCAGATCAGCACAGAGCAGTAGGAGACAAACATGAGGATACTTAGAGTGCCTGAGAAGCCCCACGTATCATGTTGAAAGGGATTATCCCCAGCACAGATACCCATCTGCTTGCTTAGAGATTCTGAGACCCTAACTGAGCACCATGTGGCTCTAATTCCTTCACTGTTTTGGATACAAAAGCATATACTTGGGATATGCTTTCCTCCCAGCTCTTGCTGCTGGCTGTGAAACTATCCCAGTCCCATTCCCTCTGATCCTACTCTGATAAGAGCAGTAAATTCCTCTCCTACTCCTCAAGCTCTTCTCTAATCTCAGTATCCAGCTGTTCCAGCCTCACTTTGCCATCACCTGTACAGAGACTTTAGTTCAGGCTGCAGCTAGAGAAAAAGGAATATCAAAGGACAAATGACTGAGAAATGAAAAAAATGCCAAAATAATTTAAAAAAAAGCTGACCTTGGAGCATTTCCAGGCTGGACCCAAGCAGGAAATTCTAAAAACATCATAATTGAGAATAAACAGCCTGATATCTACTGCCAAATTTTGGCAGTCTAGTAAATAAGAATAAGCTGACAAAGTTTGAATGCTTATATACTGAATGCAAGCTTTGACCCATACTACTTATACCCATCTTTAGTCAAAACTCAGTTCCACAACCCCCCTGGGGCTTCTTCCAGTGCTGCTGCTTTGATGTCTGTATAAGGAAGATTTATACTCGGAGCTTCTGGAATATCTCACATGGTTCAATTTTCAACATTGAAAACCAGCATCTTTTCTTTTCCTAATTCTCACCTCATTTATTATAATAATGAGGGAATCTCCTGTGCTGTTACTGACTCCACTGTAGAGGAAAAACCTTTCCATATCTTTCCCAGCAACAGACTCTCTTTACAGCTTTGTTTCTGAGGCTGTGAGCTAAGGGAAAGGGATGAGTCTCCATGGAAATTTCCCCTTTGCTGGCCATTGTCTTTGGGGTGGATGAATATCCCACTGTTGCAATTCTATCACAGTGAGCTCTGTCACCTGGCATGATGGTGAAACAGATGCTGAACAGAACAGGCACATGGCACAGACACTTTGAACAAGGCAATTTCAATGTTCTCATCATTGAAAGAAGCAGAATAATTTTTGGAGTGAGGGAAAGAGTAAAAACACTGATATGTATTGAAGGTAATGCACATTCTTTGGGTCTTTGTTGTGCTCAGCAGGTGGTAATCAACAACCTGATAAGATTAGTGAGACCTTTAACATTTCAGTAAAGAGTGCAGGAGCCATGAAAAAGTCTTATAATTGACAAGTATTGCAGCAAGCTCACCAGGGCAAGAGCGTACTGTGCTCATTTTTTGTTTATCTCATTCCTTGATATCAAACTTGTAATGCATTTTCTGAAAATAATACAGTATAAATATAATACTGCTGCAAGCCTTTTTCTTTTTAGCTAATGATTAATACTATTTTTAAATCAAAGACTATTTGGGTTTGCAGTGGAGAAAAATAGAAACACAAAAGGTGTCACTTGTTTTTAAAAGAATTTGTGCTTCACTCCTCTAGCAATGCTGATTTCATAATAAAGAATAAACACAAAATGCATAAGGCATTTTGCAGGTAGAAATATTTCCTGGTATATTTATTTAATGACAGCAATATTCTAGAGTGATGATGGCTGCTGAAATTCTCTCGGATTAATCCATGGATCAGGTGTACTTCCATGCTGCTTTTTCCAAAGGGTAGTAAGAGCTTTGGACTTGGTTCCGTTGCTTTATTCCAGAATTTGATATATTGGAAATCATCCATTACTTTTCCTTGCAGACAAGCATCTTCAGTGCTACAGGACTAAGATATGAGTATGAAGAGAAAGCAGGTAGCATGTCTGGCTGCACATAGAAAAGAAGAATTGTATGTGCTGACCTCTTTTATAGCTGCTCTGTGCAAGTTTGGAGTGCACTGAAGCTGGTTTAAGATTTCATTCAGGATTCAGAGATCCAAATTTTTAAAAAGCTTTGAAAAGTTTCAGTACCAAATAGGAGAAATTCTCAAAAGCTTAATGACAGTAATCACTTATGAGATCAGGTCTCACTACATTTCTATCTAGAGCCAGGAAAAAATTGGAAGCACAAAATGTACATCAATACCCATCAGCTGAACCTAGAGAATGTCCTGCTTTTGTCCATGAAGGGTAAATTTTATCTGCCTCTATCTGAATCATTAACATGAAATAATTGGAATTGCAAAAATAGAGACAGAACCTAAAAGTTTCACTTATATTAATAAAATTGTACTGAATCACATTGACTTGAAATTGAAGGGTTCAGAAGGCTGCCATGCCAATATAGACTTCATCTCCACCAACCCAACTCATGTGCTGAAGCAGTGGACTCTGCTGGAATGGTTCCAGACATCTTCAAGTATACATTAGCAAAAGGTGAGTTTAATGAGCAACATTCTATGTGTTTATGTTAGATGACACAAGATTAATTTTCATGTGATAATTGGATTACAGTCTGACTTTTTCTTAGATTCTATCTCTATATTTGAAAGCCACTGCATTGCTTTTATAATCGAGTTATTCATGTGTGGGGGACTGTTCACTTCTCTTGTGTGTACAGGTTATGCCAGAATCAAGGATCTGAAAACTACAGAGGAAGGTAAAGTAATAAGATTTAGCAATGATTGGAAGAAATTTTGCTTGTGTGAATACTAAGTATGGAGCACTAATGAACTACAGGTGGACACAGCTTTATTCTGGATAGAGTTATGGTCTAGAAGTTTAATTTTGGGAAATTTTCTGGAAAGGAAGAGAAGAATGTAGCTGTTCTCTCTAATTTATGCTAAAATAGCTCACAGCTACCTGTAGTTAAGACAGTGCATGTGATTACAGCCTTGATGTGTGACAGGGTCATATCATTTGCCAAAACTCTGAGATGATTCTCTACTCAAAAGGGAAGACCTTTCACATGAGAACAGGCTTCTTTCTCCAGAATGGGCCCCTTTTATTTCTCTTTCTTCCCTCTATAGCCACAGAGAAACCACCTTGTTCCTTGATCACGTATGAGCAATGCTTGTTGAAGAGTAGAAATGTTGGAGAGATAAAAGCAGGCACCAGATCAACACTTGCACTATCAAATGAAGATGATCTTATTCTTAAATCTGGGGGTCCCTACCAATCTGAATTATTCTATGAGAAATCTAAAACTTCAACTGAGAAACCAAGCAGCCCAGACTTTATCCACTTAATTTTGCTATTCCTACAGGCTGTGTACTGCACTATGGTCACAACTACCTGCATAGTCCTTAGCATTAGTTGTATATGTCTCCAAGTGCCTGAGATGTGCAGTGTAGTTTTGAAGCAGAGCACTGGTAGCATTATACCTGAAGAGTCAAGATTCAAACACCTATTCCTCTCCTCAGGAAATACTCATGTTTGCCTTTAGTCCTGTGCTGCTCCAGTGGGACTGAAACCCATACACAGAGCAGACAGTTTAATGCCAGTGTGGATGTGCCCGTGCTGTCATCCTCACCTTGCTCACCTCACCATGACCTCTTTGGGAAGGAAGAAAAGGACAGAGCCCTCCAGACTGCATGAGCTGCAAGAAACCTGACATGATACAGTCTGTATCCTTCCATATCAGCACAAAGAAGGTGAAGAAAAACAGGGGCTGGCAGATCCATGACAGACATGGAATACCCCTCTGGCTTCACAAATGCATGAAGACCAAGCTCCAAGCAGGAAGGGGGGGAGCCAGAGGGTCTCTGGAGTTGCCTCTAAGGGTGAATAATCACAGTGTGTTCAGGAGCCATCACTTTGGTGGATAAAGAGGACAAGGACACATCTGCTTCTCTCTGGCACACTCTGGGTGATGATCCTGCAATGCACAGGTTAATGTGTTTTTCAGTAACTCTGATGTGAAGTATTTTAATTGGCTTCAAATGTCCTTTCATCTGGGTCATAATGTAGAACTGAACTTTGGACAGTAAAATCCTTAGGGCAGGAACATCAAGTTTTTATTAACCTGTCAGTCACTTAAACCTCCACCACCCTGCCCTTAGAGCACTGCAGAAATTGTTACTGTGAAGGCCCCAGCAGTGCAGTGCTCTGCCTTGGAACGTGACCACCTCTGGCCATGGCTCAGCTGAATTAAAGGTTCACCAGAGCTAAAACCTGGATGTATTAATAGATCCCAGGCACCACAGTTCCACCTGCCAGCATAAAAAACCCAGCCACTACAGAAGGAAAAGCTCTGGCAGCATTACACAGAGGCCAATAAAACTGCTCAGATCTTCCCTGGCTTTGTCTTTGCCCTGCTAAAAGGAAGATTAAGGAGAGCATCTCTGTAGTGCATAAGGTGAAAGGGAGCCAAGTGGGCCCAGAAGACAATGTAACAGAACCTGGCTTTGTGGACAATGGACCCAGAAGGCAATGTAGCAGAACCTGGCTTTGTGCCAGAACATGGGTGTCAGTGATGGCACAAGTTTTGCCTGTGTAGCTATACTGTTCAGAGAATCATGATTTTCATTAGACACTGACTTGTGAGCCTGCAAACTATTAGACAAGATGGTGACCATCAAACCCTTATCAGTCTCTGGCAGCTTTGCCTGGAGAACCAAACAGAACTCTGTTAGAAGTGCTCATGTCCCCATCCCACGGGGGGACAAATAACTGGTTCACTGAGCCAAGGTACCTTGCATCATGCACAATATAAACAGTCTGCTTTCACATTTATATTATCGTATTTTATTGATAAAATAACTAATAATTGCCTGATTTTACTTGTTATTTAGTATTTTAAATCTAGGCAATAACATACAAATCTAAAAGCTGACTCTGATAAAACTAGCTTTTATACTCACCCAGAGATTTAAAGCTACAAAGTGTTTTGTTGGCCAAGAAGAAATCATTATTCCAGCCAAGCTATAATAAATTTCTAGGCTTTAGTTCCTAAAATATTTTTCTGGAATTTATGGCATCACTGGAACTTATTCCTTACATTTTTAAACACATAACTTTATTATTTTGCCAGAATATTAATATATTACACTAAACCACCAAGTTAGGAATGTTCCCATTCTTTTTAGACTTTTTCTTTTCTGCATCAAATTAATCACAATTTACAAGCACATAGACTTGACAGGACATTTTTATAACTTTGTTGGGCTTTTCCAAATGGATGTACACAAAATTAATTACAATAAGAAAATATCTTGAATCAATATTATTTTAATTTATTTATCAGTGGCACAGATTAAATTACAGTTTCTAAAATCTGATTTAGGCCACTTTGTAGCTTCAGTGACAACCACAAATCACTCACATGCATACAGCTTTCCTTACATCTCCCAGTCTCCTCTGCAAACAAATCTTTTTCCTTTCTGTCCACTCAGCTTTCTCAGTCCTCAGTCTTTCCACACTCAAGCCTTTGTTTTCTATTAAAACAACACATTCAGCTGCTCAGCAGTGAGCACTAAGAGTGAAGAAGTCTGTGTAGACCTTTGGTGCTGCCCTAGAATTATCTTTCTGTACAGGATGGAACTTTTCCTTCTTCACCTTCTACAGCTATAAAATGCCAACCCTCCGCAGCCAAAGAGAGGCAGAGATTTATTAACCTGTCTAAACCAGACTGAGAAGTGTAGAGAAAAATTCTGCTGTGCAGATGCCCTGCAGAAAGCATTTGCAACACTTAAAATTAACATTACTTTTCAGGAGACTTAGCAGTCCATAAAACTTGGTCCAGGTATCAGTTAGGCTGCTAATGGTGTTTTAGCTATAGCTCTTGCTTAGCCCTGATGGCAGAGCTTCAATACACGCACACCATAGTCAACAGTTGTTGCAAGAAGGCAAAATAACAGATGGAGCTTAGAGAGCAACTCGTTTTAAACAGAGGGTGCAAGCCCCATCACACAAAACAGCTGTCAGGGAGGTGCCGTGGATGCAGTCCACAAAAATGGCCTCAGAAGAGTTATGGGCTGTGTTGGAATGCTCTGACTTCTGATTTCTCAGCAATAGTCCACTTTAAATCCTTTCAAACCTCACACAAACACACTTGAAGGAAGACCACAAGTCCTCTGCAAGTCCTATGATCTTTCCTGTGTTTTTCAAGGAGCAGCTGGTTTGTCAGCACGCTTTCTGCAGAGCTGCTTCTGTGGCCCAAAGTTAATTTGGTGACTGAACTACAAAACCTGGAGAGAAGGATTTGTATAGAATACACTAAGAGACTTCTAACATGTACATCACAGCAACAGCTGGTGTGATGAAAGTCATCCTGAAAGCTTGTTTGAAGAAATAAAACACTTCAAACAATTCACCTGACAAGGAGAAATCTATTTCACCACTGTATATCTCAGTGAGCAGGTTTTAAATTAAAAACAAATTAAATTCTGATAAATAGATAGATAATTAATAGACATAATTATGTGACTTTCTGGTCATATAAATCAGAAAAAAAGACCACATATGAATGGTAGTTCCAGAATGAAACTCTTATTTTAGTGAGTCTATCACACGTGATCATGGAAAATCTGTCAGGCTTAGTATTTATTATCAAAGGGCTTGAACAGCAGCACTGGAAAGCCACATATGAAGAACACGTTTGCTGCTTTTCCCCTTCCAAAAAAGGTCCTAGATGGTCCCAAATAGGCCTGTTCCCTTGTTATGGCAGGTCCCAGAAGTGAGCATGACACCTGGTAGCAATAGCACTTGCAGAATCAGAACCAGAGAGCAGGCGAGTGTTGTAAGATTTTGTTGAACCTGACAGTTTAACTTACTGCTGAAAAAGGAATTTATGCACTTCTACTTTTGATTTAAATCATTGATTTATCACTTTCATTCTATGCCCAACTTTTCCCAGTGAAAGATTTTACATTAACAACTCCTCTTTTCTTAGCAGAATTTCTTGGTAGAGATTCCTTAGGTGAAGTGTTAGTCAGGCTCTCCTTTCAAAATCCCCTCTGCCAGTATTTTACAGTTACATAAGGAGTTTCCAAGACAGTGGGCTAAAAATTTTCACACAAATAATATTTTCATAATGCTGTGACAATAGGTAGACACATATTAAAATTCTGGTAAAATTCATCAAATCATTTGAAAATAGCAAAGTGGAATGGAAAAAAAATAGCAAAATGGAATGGAGAAATCATGTCTAAACATTATATTTAAATATTTGCTAAATTAAACATTTCCACAGTTGATGTTAAATTATTGCCTTATCTGATTAAATTAGCTCCTTTTTTAAGGCATATTGTTAAAACATTTTAAAGGTAAAACAAAACAAAACAAAAAAACCAAAAAAACCTTCTGATTTTATATCAAAGATGTTGACCTCAAAAAATCATTTTAAGCAGCTCTGTGAAAGGAAGAGTTTGAAAAAGATTGCAGGGAGTCACTGTGGATCATGATCTTCCCAATATTTAAATTTGATTAGTTAACAGGAGGTGGGGATGGGGAGAGGCTCTTTGCCCAGCTCTGGCCTCCCCCTGACACTATCCTATGGTCACAAGGATGGGTGAGCACCACAGTTCATACTGGCAAAGCAATTATGGCCATGACCTATCTGGGTTGGAAAAGCATGTGAAGTTCTTATCGAAGGCCTTGTGCTCATGAGAGTAATATGTTTTAAAAAAAAATACACAGCATTAAGGTTTAAACTAAAGGTTTATCCTCATATAAGTAGTTCCACATATTCAGCTACCCACAGTATCTTAAAAAAAAATCTTGCATTGTGAGACTGCATATAAATGATGTGCAGTACCTAGAATCAAGTGCAGGAAATGTCAAGGACATCCATTCTAGCACTGCTTCACAGGATGCCCAAGAAGAGACACGAGTGAAAGCAGGAAAGCAGATGATGAGAAATGGATGCACTCCCTCCCTGTTGAGAAGTCCCCAAGTCCTGTTTCCCGGCTGCACCACAACTGCTCCTGGCTACAGAGCAGTAATCAAAAAAATGTTGAGTGAGAAAACGTTTAGTTCATTATCAGAGTTACAGCTGTTTTGTCTACTGTGGAAAAACTCAGTCCTTGAGTTATTTCCCCTTGTTACTCTTGCAAAAGAGTGACTTTTGATGCCCACAAAGGCACCGTGCTATCCATAAAATAGGGCTATTAGAACACACTTGGATACCTGACTGTATTACTCTCTGAATATTATGCAGATAAAGCATTCATTGTTTTTTAGGAATTCATGAAAGCACAAGTGAAAAAGCTGAAAAAGCACCAGTGAGTCTTAGGAAAAAATCTAGTATCAAGCACTGTTCAAGGCACAAAATGTTCATGCTAGCTGAAAAAATAAAGGCACCAGTAAAGTTCTCCCCATAGCATCAGCCTATGTTGTGCCTGGCTTACCATGCTGCCAACAACACATCTAAACATCAGTCGAATTTCACCCTCTATACACACCACACACTGACTCCTTACCTTCTCAAAACAGACTAAACAATGATACAGTACCTTGCCCACTCTCATCACAGAGGAGCATTTCACCCAGGATAGGTGTTATCCTGGTGGCATATCATCCAAAGAATGCACCTTTGCCTCTGCAGCCTTTCACTTTACCCATTACCAAAGTTTTCCAACACCATAATACCCATAAATCAAATTACCAATGCTCAGACTCAGCTAAGAAGGCAGGTATGTCTGGCAAAAGAATGAAAACTGGAAAGAGAGAGAAATAAACTAAGCCACTGACAATGATTTGTCAAGCTTACCCGAGCTTTCCACTCACTCAGAGGTAGGAAGCAGCTAGACAGATCTTATACTGAATCCAGCACTTATTCTGCTCTTGGGTTATACAATATATTATACCTTGAAAATGATGCTTATGTAAGTAAAGCTACAGTGGACTCACATTTCATATGTAGAGAAACAGCTGCTTTTTTAATTTAAAAAATCTAAATTAAATCATAACTTAAAAGCCATGTTTCGTCATCTACAGAACATGCCAAATCATATGCCTGAAATATAAAACTGATGCTGAAATTCTGGTAATATTTAACATGTTCTTTATGAAGAAAACATTCTTCTTGAACTTGGAAACTGAGTGAACAATAGCAGCTTTAGGACCTCCAAAGCCGAAGGCATACAAAGGTTATGAGAATGTGTCTGCCCAAAACTACAAATCAAAGAGTAACAACAATACCATATGTTACAGAACATAAAGTATCCTTCACAAACACTATAAAAACTCACATATCTCTGCCTTCAGAGTCCCACTGGTCAGTGGAAGGTTGTGTTTCATTACACTATCACCATATAAGAACATTTTTTCTTCATTTTTCATGGCATGTCGAAAACCTAGTTGTACCACTGAATGACCTTCAGAGGGTTAAGATTAAGTAGTAATGACAGAAGATTGTCTTTGGCCTAATACTGCTTCAAAATGCAGAAGCTGAATTTGTGGAGAATGGCTTCAGCTGGATTTAAACTGCAGCCAATAGTGGCCTGTAATAAAGTTGTTGGTTTGTTTTATTTAATTTGGGAGAGGTGTATGGATTTGTTTGCTCCAAGGAGATTAATTTCTTGTTGGAGTGCTTCTCTTCACACAGGAGTACTGTGGGTCCCTGCGCTCTAAGGTATTAGAACAAGTAAAGAAATAGACACATCTTGTCTGGCACTGCACCCAGAATGGGGGGAGAGAGAACTTGTGATCCCCCTTGTTCAGCTGCACAGAGCCCCCAGAATCTGGAAGCTTCTCCCACAACTCATTACAGTGGGAAGATATCACTGGAGTGCCACCACTTCTATTAACAGATAAATTCTTTTCTTCCCTGTGAGAGAAAGGGAAGTGGCATGGGGGTGATGCCTTTCAAGCTTCTATATGCCACAGATGTGCTGAAGCTGTCCTGGTTGTGTTCCAGTAAAGGCACAGAGAACTTGGGTCAGACTTTCAGCACTGATTCCTGGAGCAATGGGACTTTTATGAAACCCTGAATTAAAAGCAGTAGATGGGGAGATAGATATACCTACAGTCCATTCAAAACCCTGCTAAAATCAATGAATTAAGCTTTACAGCAGTCCCAGGAGAAAGCACAATGAGACACAGGGGAGTTCAAGCTTTGAGCTGTGAAGTGGCTGCACCTGGGGCCTGGGTTAAAGTGTGAACACATGCAGCTTCATCCTGCGTGTAGCTCTTTGCTGAAGCTCACCTCTCTTTTGAGAAATATTAATAAACAGCTTGTATAAGGTTCATTAAATATAAATATCAAGCATAAACTTTATCAATAGCTCCCCCAAATTTAAGGAAGTATCTGAGATACTCTTAAACAGCTATTTAATCAGAAGATAAGGAATAATAAATCTGTCAGCCTCTCTTTCCTGTATTGATTTCAGAGAGATTTTCCTTAGTCCACTAAAATTACCTTTCAGACTCTCAGCAGGACTTTCAGTATTGCTCAGCAGAATTTAATCACAGCCTCTGTCTACTTTACATGGAAACTTAGGTAGGCCCTTTCAATATTGTTATGAAAGAAATTCCCTGATCTTCTTACACAAATGTTCCAGTCTTATACTAAATTGTGGATTGCTCAGTACACTTTGTCTAGTCAAAAGGAAAATTTTGAAAGCTAAAAAGAAAAAAAGTTATAAGTATACGAAATAAAAGAGTAGCACATTCCCGCAGAGCCCTTCTCGGTACAAGGCTCTCTTCCTCTCAGGAGGAGGACGGTTAGAGGAGGCATTTACAGATATTCCTTGTAATTAACTCTTGTATCTATTGTTGGACTTAGCAATGCAAAAAATTACAACTTTAAGCAATTAACATTAATTAGAAGTGTTACAAGTTTTGTGGTTTCTGGAGAGGAAAGCTTGTGCATGCCCATTTGGAGATGCCTGAAACCTAGGAGTGGGCTGTAGATGGAAAATCATACACAGGTTTCCCTACAGCATGTGAGACCTGGAAGGATATTTCTGTGAAGTTCAGCCAAGCCAAGCACTCCTGGGCTCCTTCCAGAGGACAACCACCAAGCAGCATCCCTCATGGACAAGCTCATTTGGAGACAGAGCTGAGGGGAGACAGTGATGAGAAATCTTTCCAGGCTGGGACTTAGATCCTTGCATTTCTGATTGAACTGCAGATTACTGTAGCCATATGCTGCTTGTACACAACAGGTGGAATACACTTTATCAGATCTGCCATTGCCAAGACAGATATCATTTTAGAAGATTTATGCCCCAATTGTCCTTCTTCTCTCAGACAGAGGGCTTGCCTACGTGGGAAATTTGGTGTGCAATACGCCAAGCCACAGATTTTCAGCAGCAATGCTTTTTCACATTAATGCTCTGAATGCACAGATTTAGGGCCTATATTGAGCCTTTTCTTTTTTCCTGGCAGTCTGAAAACATATCTGTTCAGAAGTTAGTGCAGAGATGTTATGCAAAATTCGTGACCTCCCATGCCACAGACTGACTTTCTCTGGTAAAAGTTAATGCAAACAAGTTCTGATAAAACAACTTGAGACAAAAAAATTATGTATAAGATCCAGCCTTCTTTTTCCCTGCTCTTCCCTTATCCCTTTGATAGCTCTAGACCTTTCCTAGGTGTAACTGCTTCAGAAGTTGGGCAGCCCTCAGGCTTATTTCTGTGGTCTATAGTCAGGCAAAGAAAAAAAAAATTCAGTGTGCCATGAAGGGTTAATGGAGCTAAAATACTTCGGGCCTACAAGGAAAAGAGTGAGTCCAAAAACTCTGATAAGATTCCTTTGGGAAAATGTAGTTTCACGTTAATGGGCTGACTCATCTCTGCCACGCTGGTATAATAAAAACATAACTAATAATATAAATATGACTAATATAAATAATACCATAGTTGGGGGAGTCATCTATGTTATATGTTACATGTGTCAAGAAGAGATAACAGAAATGATTGCAAAGTGAAAGGGAGCAGGTACCTGCTGCTCAGCAAAGTGTTCTCTCAGGCGTATGAACCATGCCGGTGTAATGCAATCCCTCAGAAATGGACTTCCCAGGGATTCCTCTTCCCTCAGCATTTCTTTTTGGACTCATGTCCCTGTCCAGCCTTTCACCTGACACCAGAGAGGAGGTGGGAGCCAGCAGGGTCCCTGCTGGGCACAGCCTAAGTGAGGAGGGAGCAGGGCAGACCCCAGAATGGTGGCTGAGGCCAGCACAGGCCCAGGCCCTCGGGAGAGTTCATGGTGAATGTCAGGGTTTAACACTGGCCCAGCAATTAAACCAAATAACAGATGCTCTCTGTTAAAGCCTCCTCCCCTCTCTGATAAGGGAAGGAGAGAGAATAAGGGAAAGAGAGACTTATGGGTTGGAAACTAAACTACACAGCTTTAATGAAACAGCGATGATAAATAGGAAAAATTACTAAATATATACAAATATACAGGAAAATTGACACCACGTTCCTCCCCGCTTCCTCCCAATAACTCTCAAGTCACCACCGAGGCTGCAGGGCAGCCCTGGGAAAGTCCAGGCTAGAATCCTGGAGTCAGCAGCAGTGAGGAGCTGGAGGCAGGAACACACAGACATGGGCTGGCACGGATCAGGACCACAGGCAGAGGAATGGATGGAATCCTCCCAGGATGCTGAAGCAAACAGGGACAGGGGAAGAAGAAGCAGGAAGGGGTTTGACCCTCGTGATCCCTCACATTTATACTGAGTATGACATGTATGGGATGGAATACTCTGGTCAATTTTGGCATCTATCTTGTCCATTCCTCCCCAAAGGAGGGCTGCAGGAGTGACCTCTTTACTTCTTCTCTCCTTCCAGAGGGCAAAATGTTCCTCAGAGCTGAGCAGTGTCCTTGGTTCTGCACACCAGTCTCTAGCAGTAACTATAAACATCGAGTGTTATCAGTCCCAGAAGCAGATACTGTCTGAGAAACTTGCTGTTAATTTCAGCAAGTACAGCTACTTACAAGAAACTTAGATGAAAGCAGAATTACAAGACAGAAAATCACCTTTATCCTGGACCAAACCAGTGATGAAGCGGGGCTGAGACCAGAGCAGGCTGTCCTGCAGATCAGCATCTCCCAGCCCCACTGGGCAGGGATGGGTCTGGGATGGGCTGCAGTGGGATCCGGGGATGCAGGCAAGAGAGGGCAGAGGGGGAGGCAGGGCTGCAGGGCCATGGCAGCCCCAAATCCATCTTACTGGTGCTGAGGACAGGCTGAGCTGTTTGCTATTCAGACTGCTGAACTGCTTATTCTATATTTTACTGCTTATTCTGCTTTTTAAGTGCCCTTCTTTTTGCATGCTGCCTTTATCTCTTTCACAGAGAGATTCTGCCATCTTAGAGCTTCCCTCTAGGACCACCTCTTGAATTTCTCCATGCTCACTTTCTTGTTCAGACCTCACAGAGGAGGAGGCATCACAGGAAGAAAATACAGCCTTCACAAAGGCAGAAGTAAAAACAGGTGGTGAGCATGAAGTCTTTGCTCTAAGCTGGGCTGACATAAAGTGCCAGAGCAGAGCCAGGGTCAAGATGCCCCAGAGGATCCATCACACAGGGCAACAGTGCAGCTCTGCCACGTTATGGCCGGAAAAACCTGTGGGAACTATCTTCTTGTGCTTGTGGCCAAAAAGCAAGGGGTTTGCCAGAAAAAAAATCCCATCCCTCACTCCAACTAGTTGCATAAAGAAAAGCGTAGACTGAGGTGGGTAAATTTATCATCAAGAGCACCCACATCCATTTAGATTCAGGTAATTCTCTATGTTGACTGAAGGTATTGCACTATCACATTTATGGCAGTGCCACATATGGAGAGCATAAGGTGTTGCTGTGCCAGGCCCTGTACATTATTATTATTTGTACTAGCACTGTGCCAGGAGCCAGGTGCTGTACAACATAAAACAAAAACTAATTCTGTCCTACAGACAGGGTAGAGAGTAATAGCAAAGGTGACCACTTCTGACCTGGACAGCTTAGTCTAGATCAGGACAATAGAGAACATAGCAGATGTCTCAGGTAAATAAAATATTTGTTTTCCTCATGGAAAGGGTCCTTTCCATGAGGGTCTAACAGGAGTTAGGATTACTTCACTTGAAGACACCTGTATTACACCGTGTTTGTTCAGGGTCCTTTTTGCAACATTTCATCAGAAACATCAAAGTGCTAAAAAGCCTGATTATAAGCCAGTTGTGAAGTTTAGTTCTGCAAGTGGAAGAAACAGCCAAGAGACTCAGCATAGTTAGACACCAGAATTTTACTCTGAATAAATTCTTCAGCCACAAACACATATGCAAAGAACAGCCTAGCTCATACACTGAAAAAACAAAGGTTATAAATACATCTTAAAAGCCTGGTAAAGTTGTTTCTTCTGCAGGTGAAGATAGAATAACACATTGCCCAGCAGGCAGCCAGGATCTGGTTGCACTCGTGTTAGGTCAGGCCTCAACATTGTCAGCAAACTTCTTCATGGAAATGAACCAAATAATCCTTTAAAGATAAAAAGGCTTCATCACGTAAGACTTACTGGTCTGAGGCCTGAAAGTTAAGGAAAAAAAAAAAAAAGAAGAATCCCAAATCAACATATTAGGTTTAGAGCTGTTTTTTAAAGTCAAAACTGTAATTTATCATGTGTCCTTACAGCAGTGACTGTGGTCTCTCCAGATGCTGCAGCCAGGAAGTAAGCAGATCCTAAATGACTGCAAAGTAGCACAGAACAAGCAAGATCTTAATTTCAACAGGAGCACAACAAGGGGGGAAAGGGAATTATGATGCAGGACAGTGCTTCAGGCATGGATAGGCTAACTTGGGATAAATGACATCAGGAAACCAAACTAAGTCCTGCTCAGGACCTGACAGTGACACCAGCATTAAGCTGGTAAACCTGGCTGAACAGAAGAAATGCAGCAGGGAAAGAATAAAAGAATTTGCTTGATCTTTTTCTTCCTTATGCAAATCTGGTATGTTAAAGTTTTAAATTATAGTGGTGTTTATTAGAAAACTGATTAGCAATAAAGTGTGGGATTGGAACTTGATTTTTGTCTTCTTTGCCACCAAGACTTGTGGCCTCCTTCACATCTGGAAGGTAACACTCAAAGTCTCTAGGATAATTTCCTCAAAATTTCACATCTAACAGGTTAATGAGGATGTTCTTTGTGTTGTGTTAAGAAGATCCTTTAAGACTCGCTTCACCAGAATGAAAATCTTTATGACACAGGTTTTTCAAGGGAAAGCTATAGCAAAGAAATAATACCCTCTGTTTCAAATCATAGAAAGCATTCCAAAAGCCTCCATCAAAAGAAACCTTAAATTCATAATAAAAAAAGCATAGAACTTCCAATCTGTTATATTTTTTCACTCCATGTTACACTCTAGGAAATCTGAGTAAAAGCTAACAGAAACCCTTGTAAAGACCCTCACAAAAATCCAATTGCCATGTCTAGCTTTTGATTTGGCTGCACGGAAAAAGAAAGTTTGAGATATTTGGGGTTAGGGCAGTCGTGCCTAGGAAGATCCATTCAAAACCCATTACAGAGGCCCCTAGGTTTTCCTGTATGGTCCCTCCCCCAGTGCTCCCTTCATCTTGGTCCTCATTGTCATGTATCTTGACTCTACACACAGGGTCCAAACCAATGAACTGCAGTTTTGCCATTGTCCCTATAGGTTGACGGATCACAGTCCTAGTCTTTTACCTGCCTAATCCTTTCTCACAGAGGGATGCCCCTAATTCTAATTAACTGAGTGTCTCTGAGTGTCCCTAATCTATGCAAAATCCTTTTCAAAATTTGTATTGATAAAAGTGCCAGGAAAAATTGTATATGCCAAGATTGTACCTGGAAAATACAATGATTTTCTCATCCAGGCACAGTCCTTGTGAATATTTCTTTACATGTGTGACTCTCCCACTTTTAGTATAGAAACTGCAGGTTATTTAAAAATAAGTTGAAGGCAACCCTCCTCAAAGAGTCTAGTATTGGGGTTAAGATGATGAAGGCATGCTGTGGCTAAACAAAAATATTTGCTAGGGTGGAGAAGGCAAAGACTAAAAATTCTGCTAGCTGAGAGATTCAGAGACGGTATAGAAATTATCATTTAAGCAGCCAAAAAATGAGCACAAGGATAGAACCCAAAAGACAGCCTCTCCAGGAGCAGGCTTCAGGTGTCACAACTTTACATAGCATCATCAAATTTGAGACACCAAAACACACATCTGCAGAGTGGGGCATCCTGGCAAGACAGTATTAAGGACGTGAAGACACTAAAACCTTCAGACAGTGCAGTTCACATGAAGCCCCCACCTGCTATCTCTCTCCAAATGCAACAACTTCAGAAAGAATTGCTTTAGGAAAACAAACTAGCTACCAGAATATAGCCTTTTTAAAAAACATGTTTTACAGTTCCTGGAGCTAGAGCTTGACGAGTTTACTCTTGGAATCTTGCCCTACAAGAAGTTCCACATTAAACGCTATTGCTAATGAACAATAGATATAAGAATCTGGCTGGGAATGAAATGTATGAAGCAAAATTTATTTCCTAATGGATTCCATAATCAGTAAAAATAACTCTAACAAAATACTGGTCTTCCCTTCTCTACCAGTTCTTCCTCTGTGTGCCAAGTATTGTGAGTTTACCAAAGCCTCCTGCAAGCTCAACAAGAGCCCCAGCCTCTCGAGAGTTTCCCAAATCAACAAAATGCTCCCTTCCTAATTTTTTTCTCCCTTAGAATTGTTTTATTTTTTGCGTGGAATTTATTTGCCCGTTTTGCATGAGCTGTTTGGCTCTAATCTCAGCAGCAGTCTTGCCAGATTTCAGAAAGATGAGTAAACTTCTGAATCTGATAGCGACTTCAACAGAATACCAAAAAGGGACGTCTTTGTTCTGTATAAACAGACTATTTACTTTGATCTGGTAAAATGAATTAATGAAAGGAAATGACACCTTCCAATTTCATGTGTGCAGAAAAAAGGGAAGTGGGCCTAATTTTTGTTTGGTTTGGGTTTCTTTGTTTTGGTTTTGTGTTTTTTTTTCTTCCCCTTTTCCAAGGATGCAGTAGGCTAACGGGCATCCTTTGAAAAGTACAGAGCTCTTAGAAACAGACAGATCTTTTCTCTGGTAAAAAGTCTCCTCATAACACTGTAAGGTCCATGTATATGCAAGCAGTTCAGAGTTATTACAAATCTAAAATAGGAAGCTATTCACTTGATCTTTTGGTTCAATCCTATTAGGACCCCCCTGGAGCTCTAAATGGATACCAGCCTGTCACAGGCCTGTTGCTGTGACGACCCAGTCTTTACAGAACAAGAAAAAGAAATGATAGTGATTGGCAGACCTTCCTTGCCCTAGTATGTAACACAAAAGGAGACAAAATGAAGAGGAAGTCAGACTCTTATTATAGGTTTGATGCTTCTTAACCTTACAGCACCTTACACCTGGTAAGTGTCACCCTGCAACTTAAACCCTTGGAAGACTGCTGTTCATTTCAGTATCAGATGCGGAGAGCTAAGTCAGGCATTAATATATCCATCCTCTTGTTTTAGTTGATTGAAATGCAAACAGCATTCCGAGCAAAACTGCACCCACAGGAAGACGAAATAAATACAGAGGTCCAAACCCTGCTTTCCATGCCCTCCTGAATAGGTTTATGGGTGTAAAAGCACTTGGGTCAAGCAGGATTTAGCCTGTGATGTAAATGACTGAGCAGCTAGCAAAGCAAGGACTGCAAGAGAGAACTGTCTATGGCCTCTATTCCATGAGAGGGAATGCATGAGAAAGGAAAGAATTTGATAAATTCTACCATATGGTGCCATACTGTATCTTGTGAGCTATAAATAATAGTCTTTCTGTTTCTGGTTTTCTTTAGTTTTCCTTGGTAGCTGTGACAGATTTTCAGCACTGGTTATAAAAAAAATGAGAAATGCTGTTTCTCCACTTTTTCTTTTTCTGTTCTTTTTTTTCCCTTTTTTTTTTTTTTTTTTTTTTTTTTTGGTGTGTGGTCAGCTAAACAAAAGGAAAAAAAGATCAGAAGTGAGTTAAATAAGAAATTTCCCATTAGCCTTACAACATGAAGATCCAGACAAAGCCATTGTGATGTTAGAATGTTGTCCATTCAATTGTTGCTCTGAAGATCTGTCAAAGAAAACGATTGCTGAAAGGTGATAGATACACACCTGCATCCACAGTGCCTGAGCTGTATCTGTACCCTCAAATCAAACCTTATGATGTTTTCCCCAAACTTAATTATAAATTTTGTCACTATCACATAATAATCTTGAAAAGATTCCAAGGGCCAAGTAATAGCACCACAGAGAAAGTTAATGTAAAACTTCTCCATTTTCATTTCTTTCTGGGTTATCTTAAAAGCAACAAAGTTTTTCCATATAAACTTTCAAGCAGCAGTTCTGACATTTCTAGCACAAGCTTGTATTTAAGACTGTCACTAAACAAATGTTTGCTTGAGTAGGCAGATGAAATCCAATAAACTATGATCCTTAATGATGGTATGAAAGTTTGCTGCATTAGCATGCTCCAAAAATGACATTCTCCAAAGATAATAAGGGAAAGTTAAATTAGCAAGAACAAAAAATCTGGATATATTCTGAAATGGCTTTTTAATACTCTAAGTCACAGTTCAAAACATTAATTTTCTTGAACAAGCAAAGCTGAACTTTTACAGGTTTGTAGAAAAGCACTTGCGCTTAAAATAAGATTAAAGAAAAAGAGAACAGATTCCTACCTGATATAAATCAATGTAGTTCCACTGACTTAATAAAGTTACACTTATTTAAAGCAACAGATTCTGATCCAACCTTTTTTAAAAAGTCCTTTAGACCTGAAATTTAGAATAATATATGTGATGCTTTCTATATTTAGATATACAGCTCTCCAGCATTATTCCTCCCTAACCATTCACTTTCAAAGTGACAACAACCTGCAAAGCAAAATGCAAAATAAATACGTATATGTGTTCCTATTAAGGTAGGGATAAAAAAATCTACCATTCCTCAGAATTTTAAAAAGCAAGGAATTAAGCACAAATTTAATACTAAATATTCTTTTAACTTTCAAAACACTTCATGTCCACTGCACCTTAAAAATTAAAACAAATACACGTACTGCCCAGTGAAGTCTGCACTCATAAAATCAATGCAAGCTTTTGTACTTGGAACAGGGGCAAAGTTTGCATGAAAAATATTTGTTGGCTAGGAGAGAATAAAAGTTAAAGGTATCAAAAATAATTTCTAAAAAATGATATATCTTGTTTTGTTCCAGAGAAATTACACTGAAATATACTGCTTTTTCTATACTGGCTGTCTAAACTATTGCACAATAGGCATTGCTAATCACTGCCAATCGAGAAGTAGAAATGAATGCATTTCTTACAGGCCCTTGTTCTTCTTTAAAAAACAAACCAGAACTTCCCCAATATGAGGAACAATAAACTGAGGCTATTTTTGTATTTTCTGCATAAGCTGAATTCATGCCCATGCAATTTTGCTCTTACATTGTTAAACAAGTTTTCATACAGCAACTTTGTAATCATACTTTAAGACTTTAAAAATTAAATAAAAACTTCAGTTTGCATGAAATTAATACATTTATTTTGCTCATGTTCCAGTAGTTCAGCAATTAAGCCATATTTGCACAGCTCTGTCACAAAAACAAGTTATTTGTTTTGTTAAAATACCACCAAAGGCCATAAAATCTATTTACAAACTACTTATTGCTAATGTACAGTATTTCAAGTAAGACAAAAAGGAAAACATTAAGCAGTTCCTCTTTAGAGAAAGGTATAACTAACAACACACTTCCATGACCCAGCTTTTAATGTGTTTTTAATTAATGCACGTGGAAACAAGGGTTTATGCAAATCCCTTTATTTTTACTTATATTATTTTTAGCATTATTCCATGAAAAGGTTTAATTATTAAGAAGAAAGCAGTTATAAAAAATGGAAAAGCAAGCACACGGAATCTAAAATTGAATCACATTTTTGTCTGAATGCTTCACAGCAAGTCTCGTTTGTCCTTTAAATACAAAGCTTTAGAAGTCGTTTGGTAATACCTTTATTTATTTACCATTATCACAGCATGATAATAGCTGTGAGTAGGATAAAGTTCCCCAGCATTTTCTTGCTTTTGCACAGTTAATATTATTAGCCTTGAGTACGTACCAAAACACCAGAATGAGAGCAGCATGCTGGGGAGGGTTAAACCTCTAGTATTTTTCCTGGGTAGTACAAGCATCAGAGGCTTCCCTGGAAGAAGGAAATGTCTCCTGCCTGGGATGAGCAGGGGCTTTGCACCACCTCCTGGCGCACCGGGGAAGTGCCAAAGACCAGGACCAGGGCTCTCCCTGACTCATTCTTTTTCGCTTTTTTAATTATTTTTTCCCCTTTATTTATTTTTTTCCCCACTCTTTTTTTTTTTTTTTTTTTTTTTTTTACACATTTTTTAAACTGAAGGTGCCAATAGCACCAGGAGCCCTAATCCTGCCCTGCTGCCTCCTCCTCAAACACATGGATGGAGCAAAAGGTCTTTGCATCCACCCTCTTGCTGCCCCTCTGCACAAATACCTCTGCGAATAAAGCCAACAGTATGCACATTGCTAATTTAACAGAGATCCTGGCCTCAAAAGCACAAAGATTCCAGAGGGGTGGAAGTTCCCAGAGCACTCTATGCTGGCAGTGCTGGGTGGCATTGACACTGGGTGTCAATTCTAGGATCGTCTGAGTGGGGTCATTGTCACAGCCCTACTCCCTCAGCCACAGCTACTCTCAAGCTTTCATCTTTCACAGCTGCAGGATTCTAGATGAGCTCCCCAATGCTCTGGTCTCAGGGCCTGGAAAAAAAAGAAAAAAAAATGCTCCACGGCATTCCAGGAGGCTTTGACTCCAGCCTGACTGGATAATAAACTCCCAGCAGCAGACCCTTCCTGGAATGGGCCAGTCCTGCCTCCTCTTCTGCCTGTTGAGCAGCATCCTACGTAGGTCTATGAGGTTTCTGCCACAGAAAATGAATTAAGCTGAACAAAGGAAAAAAATATAAATCCCAGAGCTCTGGAACTGAAACCTTGTTTCTTGTACTGTGTGATGGGGATTTGGCCCCATAAGTGTAGTAACAGTCTAGAGGAAAACAAAAGAATTAATAAAGGGGTTTCATCATGTGTTTGGCTTCACGCTCCCAGCTTTGAAACAAAACAAGACAATACCACTAGAATACCAGAAAAATAAATGCTTTTCTTTCTTAGGTTCATAAAACACTCATTACCCATAATTAATCATAATGACACGCTGCATTCAGGCCTGTAGCTGTGTTCTGGCTGGAACTGCAAAGAATTGCCTTCTCATAGTTTCCAGCCCTCTACCCAGTATGTTCTTCAGGATGCAAAATTGATTATCCAAAATAGAAATCTCTTGGTTTCCTTTGTTTTTATTGTGTTGAAAAACCTATTAGTTAGTTGTTAACTCTCTGCATTTTTCACTTCCCTTAAGCAGTTGGCTATTTAACTCCAGTGATGTTAATAGGTTTACAGTACAGTCAAGTTAACCTGGCAGCTACAAAGTCATTGAAAGATTGAACAAAACTTGACCTGATTCTCCCTAAAGACTTTGGCCCACTTCTGAGGTCATTGATAAATTATGTATGTCTTAATACTATCTGCTCACAACAGACCCCAGAATGTAATATATAATATTGATTGTAATGCAGCTTCTCCTTGTTGAAACAGCAGTTGGTACTATTTATGAATATGATTCTGATATTTAAAGTAAAAAAAACCAAACACCATAAACATTTTAATAATGAATTTCCAAGGTATATATACCCCTACAAGCATCTTTGATTCTAAAAGTAAGAGTGGAAGGAAAAAGCAAATGTTAGTATATATCCATCACTCTAGTCAACTATGACATTTAAACTAAGGACAATTTAGCTGGGGAGATTTTATTCAACCTCACATCACTTACACTGAACTCTGATAACAGGAGGTTGGTGCTTGATCCAAGGTCTCTTTAGTCAGCACTTTTCTACTCACTTCAGTCTCCTGGTCAAATTGGATCAACCCCCAGGAGACACCATGGCTGTTGGCTTCCTCTATTCTATGTGTGATATCAGATCAGCAACAGAAAAATACCAGCTGGCTTTGGGAGTAGTTTCTACTTCCTTCAGGCTGGCTCTACAGAAAGTATATACGCCTGTACCAGCTTGCTCATACCAGCAGCTTGCTCATACCCTTCTCCTCACCCTCCAAGGATGGATTGTCAGACAAGATATGAACCAGGTTATTTTCCAAAGCCCAGAGATCTGAACACACAATAGCTTCTCCCATACTTAAGACAATCATTTTGCTTTCTTTTTTGACAAATCTGACCATGAAGTGTGTGTGATGTTGAAGAAGTGATCACTGCTCCACAGCAGGACATTTACACAATGCAAGCAGGACACCTCCTTCTCATGTGCTTCAAAAAAAAAAAAAAAAAAGGTTTGTTCAGATAAAAGTGGCAAATCTATAACAACCTTCACAAGTATGAGCAGACATCACTATGACTTCCTCAGAAAGATGGTCCTCCAAATGTAGTATCTATAATTTGTGATGAGTGTGCCAAGACTTTGTAAAGGATTATAGATTTGCTATAGAAATCTAAGGCAGATTCACAAAGCAAAACCTCAAAGAAAATATCTCCATAAAATTCTGTGGGCCAGACTGTGCTCACTTTCTGCTGAGCTTAGTGCAGTGGTAAGGCTGTCAGTTATGACTTCCTAATACATCCCCATGGGCTGCTAGAGCTTTCAGCAGATGGCAGTGGTGCCTCAGGGACTATCCATCAGATGAGGTTAACAGCAGGCCCTCCTCCCCACTCCTGACATGCCTACCAAATGGGGGGCCTGGGGGTGCAAAGCATTTCACCTTCTTTAAACTGCTCAATACTCACCCATTTCCTGTGGTATCCTCAGCAGAACATTACAATCCATCTGTAAATCCAGAGGACAACCTGAACCACAAAGAGAACAACTCTAAAAAATAAGGGGTCCTGGAAGTTTCTGTAGTTACAGGCTTCTGTGAAATTCCACAGTACCTCCTGTTACTAAACTCAAAAGGACTTTTTCTATGAATACAAGGACAAAGAACAATCACATGGAATCAGCTTATGGATTCAGTTTTGCCACAAGCCCTGCACTGGGGCTAAAACATCTTTCTATTTTTCAGGCTGCATTATGAGCACAGTAATTCTCCTTTAAATAGGGTATGATGGGGTTTAATTCAGTTGTCATCTGCAACATACTAAGGCTGATGAATATCATGGAAATACCTATCTGAGAGTACAAAGTTACATTCTTGGAGCACAGGCCATATTTATGTTCATGACTGTGGAAACAGAATGGAGTTTCCAGCACGAGATTTCCACCTACTTCTCTCAGCCTTTCCATAGCCCTCATCACATTCCACACTCATTCATAAACTGTTTGGGTTTGGGTTTTTTTTTGGTTTGTGGTTTTTGGTTTGGTTTTTTTGTTATAATGAATAGCCTATCATTTATAGCAAAGCAATTTTCCCCATTCCATTTTCACTTTCTTCCACTAGCTAGAGTTCTGGGCAGGTGAGACTGAGAGGTTTCCAAACGTAAATCCTGCATATAGGCAGTAGTCATGGACAGACTCTTCACTGCAACACTCTTTAATGTAGTGAGCTAAAGGGGATGTCAGGACATGTGTGGAAACCTTAAGACAAAACTGCCAGCCAGGGTATGAATTGACTCAGAAGTGATAGAGTCCAGCCAGGAGGTGCAGACTTCCATTGCTGCAACAAAGAAGGATGTCTTAGGAAATCCTGCTTCAACAGAGACAACAGATGGATGCAAGCCATTTTCTTCAGAAAGTTGCCTCTTACCCTTTAATGGACTGAGATGATATTGGAAATGTTGAGCTGGTCAAGGAATTTAAATGTATATATGTATAAATGGGGAGAAAGAGAGAGAGATACACGTTTGTAAGAGTACATACACAGACTTCAGGTGCACACAGTAGAGGCACACAGATCTACCACAAGTCTTTTGTTTGTACTACAGCTCTTGTAAAAGCTGAAGGGTTTCCTCATCCACATTTAGATAAAACAGCTGTACTGTTAAGAGAAATGTTGGCTCCCAAAGGCACTTCTTGCTTCTCTAAGCAGTGGAAGGTGGGCAGAGAGCTGCCTGTGGTATGTAGGCTGAGCTCTAGTACCACCTCAGCTCTCCTGAGATGTGAGAAACATTTATTCTCTTCTGCAAAGTGAAATATGTTCTGAGGCACAGGGCAAGTCTTGTCTGCACAAAGCAAAAGGCAAGGGATGGTCAGTACAGGCTCAGTTTATATGCTGAATTTATATCCTTCCAACACTGAATTTTGAGCCACAGCTTCATCCCCACCTTGCCACAATCCTGCAGCTGTGCAGACATCCATGCTGTGCTGCACGAGCAAGGAAGAGACACATTTTTAATAAGTTGTTCTGACATTTCTAGGCTGTGGCATTTGTATTTATTACAGCAGACCATCTCAGTGCACACTGCAAATCAATAAAGTGCATGTGAAGCCGTTCGTAGCACTCAAAGCCTTGTCCATTACTGTAATATCCAGTTGTTTACAGTGCAGTAATGAGGCACTTGTAGGCCTCATTCAAGTATGGCTTTCATTCTCCAGCATGATCAAATGCCAACATGCTGCACAATGGTTCCTTTGTGGATCAGGGATATCCTGATTTAGCCTCGGATAACGCTACAGAGGTCAACAGGCTTGTAGCTCACTCACATCATCAGGTAAAGATAAATTAAGTCAAAACCTCAGACTCAGGCAGTTTCCAGAATTAGGGAACTTTTGGCTCTTATCCCTTTCTATCAGGAAGCAGAATTTTAAGTGGAGAGAGGGAACACAGGGAGAAAGGGGGTGTGGGGACAGGAAAAATATACTATCTCAGCCATGCATTGGCAGCTTCCATACGAGAGATCTTGAGCACTGCACAAAAAAATCCCACTTCACAGCTTCTTTGGCTGAAACAAAGCCTGAGCACATGTCAGGGTTGCATTTCCTAACATTACAGACTGATTGTGCCCAGGACAGATTGCAGAGACGTTTCCTGATTCTCCTTGTCAGCTCCCTTGTCCCTTCATATGTCCTGGGTTGAGGGGTCATGTATTCTGGAGAACAGCATTCAGTCTCTCTGGAAAGAGGTAAAAATTTTATTGAAATTTTTTTTAAATTGTTATTCCTTGTTTTCACATGAGAAACACTAACTCTTGTGGGGAAGGGCTTGCTAACTGCAAGCAGAGTCATTCTGTCACAGGTTTCCTGAAAGGAGGCAACAAATTCTGAATATGATTTTCTGTTCTTTTCCCACCACCAAGACCAAGGGTCTGTACTGGATATGAGGTTTGATCAGCCACAGTTTTGGGGAAAATCTGGTGTTGCACTGGGGAACTCAAAACTCAGAAAAGTTGGTTTGCTTGCAGATCAGAGAGATTTCAGGGAGATGCTATGAGCAGTACAGGCTTACTTAAAATAGGGCTTTGTCCTTTTCTCAAGCACCTTCAATGACCTTCAGGTGAAAACTGAAACTTGCAGTGGGAAAAAGGAATGGATGGAAGATAGGTATTCCAGATCCTCCCAGTTTGTCCCCAAATGCTCATTCGCTTCTTGCAGCTACTAATTTCTTCTAAATTTTCCATCTATACTTTCTCTCTTCAAATTTCACCTTTGTTCCTCCTTTAGGCTTTTTTTCTCTTTTTTCTGCCTCTCTTCTTCTGCCAAGGATTTCCTTTTCCACAGCTGCCTTACCTCATTTCTCTCAGACCCAGCTCCTCCAGTGGCTTTTCCCTAATGAACCTCCTTCTGCTCCTGACCCTTCATTACCTCCCTGCAGCAGCAGGCTTTATGATTCTGCTCTTCCTAGCCCAAACCCAAACTACCTGTTTTCCCAGCTCCAGAGATTTCAGAATAAGCAGCCCAAGCAGGCTACACCAGTAGCTCCTCACAGCTGGGACCAGTGAAGCCAGACTGATTTACCCAGGTGCAGGATGGGAATGACTTTGCTTGCTTCAGGGCTGCAAGAAATTCCCCACGATGTTTGAGAAGGGGCAGTAAGGCAGTAAGAGAGAAGATCTGTAAACTAGTTTTTCTCTAGGAAGACCTAGAAACTTAGGGAAACTGGACATCAAATAATTTTTGCTGGGATAGTCATGGTTTCAATTGTATTGTTTTGTTTATATTATAATATATTATTATTATACAGCAGTCAGTTTTTCACCAGGTTATGGCCTTCACATGTGCAGTGAAAATACTTCTGTAGCAATATTTCATTTGACCTTTTAACTATGCAGACTGATTTTGTGAATCCAAACTAAACCACACACACACACACAAAAAACCCAACCAACAAATCAAAACAAACCCCAAATAATTTTATTTCTTTTTTCTTTTGGAACCCCCCCCAAAAAAGGTCTATATTTGCTGATTTGTGCATGCTCACACATAATGTGTTCCTGTAGACCACCTGCTTAGCACCCAAGCAGCAGGGCTGAGATATCCCACATGCATCTGAGTCACTGCAAATGCATTGTGCCCGTCCAAGATTTCCAGTAGCCTGGGCAAAAGAGCAGTAAGATCCTCAAACCTTGCTGCAAATAAAACCCTGGGCAGAAAGAGGACGTGGTCTGGCAGGCAGCCTTCAGCTGCTGAGCTCCATTCAGCTTCACCAAGCCCCTATAAAACATGAAGCATGACAGCCTTCATTCTCAGCTCCTCCAGGTGCTCTGTGGCAACTGAAGCTATGACTGCCACAAACCTTGTTGAAGAACATGCAGAACCAGCCCTGAAGTAGGAAGTTTGACTGACACATTTAGTGAGCAGCACTTATATAAAATTAAACACAGCAGGCTGTGCAGCAGCCTCAGTTCTAAAGTACTGTAATCATCACTATCGTGCAGAGTAGAGATGGGGAAGATGACTCATTTAACCAACAACTTACTAAGCAAGTAGCTACAGCCATGAGAGCAGAGCTGTAGTGACAGCTTCACCTAATGAATGATGTGACCAACCCCACGTCAGCTCCTTGTCCAAAACAAAAGTATTTCTCAGAATTTAATTGCTAAGTAGGGCTCCCTTTCCAAGTTATCACAAGATTCTTACAAGGAATTGCTGCTTTATCTGAAATTAATCACTGTACATGATTTAACTCTGTTGTTGTTATTTGCTAATCTGTATTTTATACTGAATAATTTATTTTAGCCAATTTAAAATGGTGTGGGTTTGGAATCCCCCATATTTGTTTAGACATACACTGCCTATAAAATTTACATTTTAGTCTAACAAGCTGCTTGTAATTTGTGTCTGAAGTGCATCTTATTTCAGCCACTACAGAAACTGGGTTCTGAGCGTGAGGGTTTGGGGTATCTGAGGTATCAGAGCCAAATCCCCTGGCTAATGGACTCCCTGTGTTACAATTACCCTGACTTTACAGGGCACATCAGGAGTGTTACTGCCTTAGAACCATACCCTTCTGTCTCTCAAAGCCACACTTCTCCAGTGTGTACAAATAACAAACTCCCTCCTTGCCACTCCAAAAATATTTAACAGCAGAGGCTCCAGGGATCATTCATATTACTGAAATGTAATTAGTCCTACAAGAAGTGTAGAAACATTTACTAGTCTATATTAGCATAAAGAATAGTTACAATGCATAGATTTTTTTGTTTTTTTTTTTAACAGAGCTGTAGAAGTGCAGATTTTCTACTTCTCCAGCACATGGAAAAGCTGAGAGATTTGGTAAGCCTGCAGACAAGTGTTTATTTGACTCATGGGAAAAAGAAAATATACACGGTTTGTAAGTATCCTGGAAAAGGGACAAAGTGCTTATTCTAATCCTTATAAATATGCATCACATGTATCTTTTATAACTGTTATGTTTTGCAGTATTTAGGCAATAGTACTGAAGGCTTTGTCAGCTATGCTTCAATGGATCCATAAAAGCACCTTCCATTTAGAGAAAGAGGATTTCATAGTAATGGGCAAAATTGTAAGTGCTGTCAATGGCTACATTTCATCTCATTGATTTACACTGGGTAGGATGATTGCCTGATCTGAATCACATATGCTGGAGATGTGCTGCATTCAGTGCAAAACAACTGGATTTCACAAAAGCAATGAACTAGCAAAATTTGCTGAGTCTCAGAGCAGTGACTATGTCCATGGAAAGCTCACTAGGTCACACCAACAGCACAGCAGCATGTGAAACCTAGCAAACTACAAGTCTTCAAATAATGTTTTAAAGCTGTTTGAGGCTAAAATGCACCTACTTAATTAGCAGGTGTTCACTTTTAGTGAAGAGCATTGCTGCAAACAGTTCTTGGGCTGGGACAGCTTCTAACTACAGCTAAGCAGAGGGCATTTCAAGACAGAACGTGCAGATCAGGGTGGTTGGCACTGTTATCAAAACACTACCAAAACCTCACTATGTTTGCTGGGGCTTGTTCATGCCCTGGTTGATTTGTCTGTAAGGGGGGAGTAAGCATTGGGTGGGTTATAAACCAAACTGTGCAAGTGAAGTGGTTGGTGCAACAGGGTGGGTGCTGTTTTGCCCACAGCCTGTTTCTGGAAAGGTAAGACTGGTGATAGCTCCACATCTTGGCATAGAAACTTCTTCTTTCCCCCCTCTCCTCTGGAAATTTTCTGTATAGGATGTGATAAAAAGGTCAGTGCCTTCTGGGGATTTAATAGTTTAGAGTTGAACTCTGAAGTGATAAGTTATGCTTGTCACATACCTTACTTGGACTTTGCTATGGTCTTCACAATCAATGATAGGAGGTAACACCCTGGCAAACACATACTCCACCTGCACTGTGCTAGCAGCAATAAATCAGGCAGCAGAGATTTCATTTGCCTGGCAACTCATAGCAAATGCAGGGACTTCATTTTCTCTCCTGACAAATATACATCTTATTAGTGTGTGTGTGTCCCCCACTCCTCTATAATATTAGATGAAACAAGGGCATATTCTGGACACTTCAAGCAAGATTCAGTTTTTATTTTCTCTCTCTAAAACACATATTCAGCCTTTGAACTCATGTGGAGTAAACACACGCCTCTTTCCCCAGAGTACAACATCAGGGCAAGCACAAAGTAAAATTTTTTAATCATTTGTAATAGTTTAAAATGTAAGTTTACAGATGGGCTGGTTGTTTGAAGTGTGCAATGAATAACAAACTTTCCACAAATCCAAAGCATCACAACTAAGGGACACAAAATACATTTAGCACTACTGAAACCTTTACCATATGAGAAACTTGAAAAAGTTGGCTTGGCTTTAAAATACAGAATATAAGCAAAGCAGACAAGAGGTTAACTCAGAGCACAGAAGAGGACAAAGGAGCCTGAGCAAGGTCAGAGGAAGGTAAAATCTCTGTGCAGCACAGCAGAGAACCATGCTGAGTTTGAGTCCCAGAGGCAATACAGATGCACCAGTGCACATGTTAATAAGCTTCATTTCAGTAAAAACTATTAGCATGGGCACAGCCTCCTTGCTACACCAATTATTCTGCTTTGAGCACTAGTTTAGTTTCTTCAAGGTGCTCTGTTGTAAAAAACAGCCACACCTTCTGTTTCCTTTCCCTATGCAGCTTCAAATCTGTGCTATGCAAAAAAAAAAAAAAAAGGACATGGCTTGGTTATGGCCTTGATTCCAGTCCTTGTTTTGAGGACCCCAGAGCTATAACAGTGTGGACTACGTCTGAGGAGCTCCCCAGGGCAATTTTGTCTTGACACATTGAGGGTGATAAAGGGTATGGATCAGGAAGGCTACGAAGGGCCCTTGAAAAACCCCAGAGCCAAGACTGGCTGGAGCAGGGGGTTGGCAGCCAGATGTTTGCAAGCAGATTTACCTCACCCTGCATGTAGACAGCCAGCCCTGCCTGACACTAGGTTTCCTCTATGTGCTGAAAACCTAGGAATCAGAACAGGGAATGGCTGCTGCATTGGACAGACCGTGGGGCTCAGGTAGCAGGTAGGTCTGGTGGAGCCACTTCTTACAATGTTCTGACCTCAATACTCCATCCTTTGCCTGGCCACAGGTCCAAGTGCACAAGTATCCACAAACCCAACCTGCTCTGCTCTGCAGAGTGAGCATCATATCACAAATCAGCAGTGTTTGTCTCATACTATGAGTTGTTTTCTCTGATGATCTGGGACTTTTTCAGCTGGTGATCTCTCCCTGGTGAAGTGCTCTGCTTGTGGAACTTTGAGCCTTTGGACTTTGGCTATCCTTGAAAGAAAAGCTAGGTTAGCTTTCTGCTTTTCATTTATCATCCTGTTAACTGTCCAGGACCCTGTAAATTAAAGTACTACAGGTTTTCTTTTTCTTCATTCTCTGGACTGATAAGGAAAAAGTAGTTTCTGTAATCTGCTCTGCTTGGAATACGTATGGTCTTCTATTCCTCTCAGCAGAAGCACTGATATGCCCAAATCCAGGAGAACAAACCCCCATGGAGTGAGTCAGTGACAAGATCCCCTTGAGAATGTGTTGAAGAATCAAAGGAAACTAGTTTTCCAAAACATTTCTGTTGAAATGGAATGAATGCTGTTTAAATACAGCAAAGAACAAGGTGTCATGGCAAAGGCACAGGTCAGTGGGTGACTTCCCAGCTCCTCCTATACTGTCCCAACCTTTAACACCTTCCTCTGCTTTGCTGGAGTTCACACTGTACCTCTTGCAGAAAGTCACTCTGATTACCTGTGCACAGAAGAATGCAGAGAAACTTTTTGCCTTCTTTCTTCCAAACTACTACAGGACTGTTCCCAACCTTCAGAGTCAGTAAAAGAATTGCTATTGACTGACTTCAGGCTTGAACTCATGCCCAAAACAGGTGTCGAAAATTATGTCAGTCGGGGCTGAAAATGACTGTGTTCAGATGGGTGCTGACCAGGACACAGAAGGAGATGGTCTGATTGTCCTTCACTAACTGTAAAATCAGCTCCTCTACTATGATAGTAATGCTGATAATGGTTCCTCAGATTATTTCTTAACTGTCAGTAGTTGAAAAATACCCAATTGGAAAACTTCTTAGGCTGAATCCGTTGATTTCAGAAAGGGTGCTACTCTTTCCTACAGTTCGTGGAGGAAGTGAGAGAGGATTAGATTCAACTCTACTGGCCCCTGCAGTGCTCAACTTCACTAGGTAATGAAAACTGCCTGCTGAAACTGCCTGCTGACACTTAGACTGCAGGAAAAAAGTTCTAGCACTGGTAGGAAGTCCATAAACCATTGTAAAAAAAATGACACATATCTTAACAATGGATTTGAGGAATTATCACAAGCAGGAGTATTCTACTCTGTGGATATATACAGACCCAGAATGGCAAAGAAAGGGAAGAATGGCACCACAATTGAGGGCAAATAACCATGTCCATGGGCCCTGGTCTTAGATACAGATCTAGGCAGGGAGCAATATGCACGTTGGGTGTCCATGCAAAAAGGCCTCAGGCATCCTCTGGCCCATGCTGGCCTTTGCCTTGAAGATAGTAATTTCTTTCTCCATCCCATTTGGTGGTTCAGCATGTCCAGAAACAAAGGCAGCTGAAGGCCTGTGTGGTGCCATGAGTGGGTCCCACATCTGGGCCATGGTGATGCTCACTTTGTTTGACTTGGAAAGTGAGCAGAGGAGCCTCACTTCTTCCTGGGCTGGGTATTTGGTGCACAGCTGTCAATGGTGGAACCAAATGCAACTTCTTGAGGAAACTTTTTTGCAAGAAAAATACGGAAAGTGCTAGATGTTGAGCAGAGCAGGGAGGACATGAAAAAAAATGTTAATGGAAGAAATAAAAGCTGGTCTAATAATTCAAGTGCTAATAACTAATAGAGTGCAGTATTCAGGGACTGGGTGCCAGTTCCTACCATCTGCCACCCACTTTGTTATATCCTAGGTCAAGTCACCTTGGATCCCCTCATCTGAAGTATTTAAGCATTTCATGAGCCTTCTCACCTCAGATTCCTCTCTGTAGCAGTGACTAACACCACTTTCTTACCTCTCAAGCAGCTTGCAAGAATTAATACAACAAGGTGTATCAGGAGCAGAGATTTGAGATGATGCAAATGTGCAAATACATCTGGGCTTCTCTTGGTTGAGAAACACGAGTGCCATGAGTGCTGATGGGCATTGGGCGTGCAGAGCCCTGCTGGGCCCAGCAGGGCCACACAGACCCCTGTGCACCAGCAGCAAGAGGGGTGGAGCTGGTGCCACAAGAGAGATTTACACCTTGGCTGACTCCACAGTAATGTCCTTGTGCACACAAGTCCTCACTGTACCTGCAGCATTGCCTGCAGGGACGTGCTATTAATTCACATCCCAGCCCTGTGTGCAATAATTTTTCCACGGAGACAAGCCTCAAGACAGATGTGAGAGTGGAAATGTAAGACAGAGAAAAAATTAGGGCCAGCTAGAGCAACAACATGGGGGGAGAGGAAGATTCTGTCCCCCTTTTCCACTGCGACGTGCAGGACTGGCCACAGTTCCTGCAGTCCCTTCAGCACTCTCTCCTTCCCATGCCTGAATATGTCAGGGAATCAAATCTTGGGATAGAAACATTCATGAATCAGTGTAGGCAAAATGGAAAAAGACAGAAGGATTTGTTTTCTCCTGGATTCTGCAGGTGGCTGCAGAACGGAGCGGATGGCTGGGGTTTGGCCCATGGGCTGGCAGGGCAGGAGGAGGTCAGATGGAGAGAAAGCAAAGGTGTGTGAGGAGGAGATGTGAAGTAAAAGCATGGTGAGAGAAATGTGTATCAGGCACAAAGAGAAGTGGGCATGCCTGCTGTGAGTAGAAAGGGGTGGAAATCTGGAAAAATGTAGAAAGGGGCATGTGTGAGACAGAGAGAGAAAGTAGATGAGAGACTTGCCAGCAGCAAGTGTGAAGATGAACACCCAGTAGTGACAATGATGTTCTGGCCAATCAATGATGCTTGATGCATGGGAGATAGGATAGATGTCATTATTCTACAAAACCATATACAAGCAAAAACAAAGCCATCTTTTTAAAATGAAAATGAAAGAGAAACGACAGGGGGAAAGGGAAATATTTGTGAAATGATTTAAACAAAGAGAAGTAAATCCAAAGAATATATATTTTTTTCCCAACCAATATGATGTATAGTTTACGAGAGAGGAAAGAAAAAAATCAATCCATGGCAATATTTGATGCACCTCTGTGTAATAAACTGCTCTGCAATTATATGAGCAAGGTGGTGGTGGTGACGAGAGGTAGGGGATTTTGTGTCTCCAAATGTGCTGGGTTTGTATCATCCTGTCACCAGTTGTTCAATATTGTGATACCGGACAATCTCCAGTGTTTTTCCCAGTAGGTCAGTGAACTTATTTTCTTATCAAGCCTTAAGGCAGGTGCAGACATAGGGAAGGCATTTGCCTTTGTTTTTCTCCTTCAGCCCAGCCCAGCAGCTCCTTAGTATGCGGGGCCAGTGATCCAACCACGCAAGTTTCCTCCTCCCAGTATTTTCTTTACAAGGATTGCAGTGAAAAGCACAACGGGGAGAAGTTCCATCTCCCCCCCCCGCAAATGTGAATGAGAGAAATGTCTAATACCTGTTATAAAAGATGGCATTTTAATTACCACACAGTGCTACAGCAGGAGCAGGCAGGCGTCTGCATGGAAGCACGCACAGACACACAAACACACACACATACACACAACACACACACATTGCACCTCTCCCCCCTCCCCAGGATGAAGAAGGTCCTTTTCCTTTTCCTTTCCCAGTCCCTTCTTCCCCTTTATGCAATCCAGGGAACACGGGGTGATTGGAAAGGTCTCTTTCCTTGATAACAACAATTCAATGCACCTTGACATTTTAATAGCCTGCCGTCCTAGTGAACACAATCGAGCTGAGCAGTGAAGCAAAAATCATTAGGTAAGCAAGATAATCTAAACGAAAAATCAGCCTCAACTGGCTTCCCACATCTGGGGCACATCTGGGCAGAGGCTATCCTTTCCCCTCTGCTTCTGAACAGGATTCCTCTCCAGGGAAGGGTGTCAGGGGGAAGAGGGGTGTCCACGGATTTATTGCCTGGGGAAATCCACCCCCTGCTGCCCCCCCCCCCCCACCTGCAAACCCCTTCCCTCTGCTCACCTTCCCCCCTCCACCTCCCTTCCAGAGGCCTGAGCTGCTGACTTTGCAAGCAGTTGGCTTTATGAATATGACCCTCAAAGGGAAGAAACCCTCTCACAAGCCCAGAACTATGTTATCATCGTTATTAAGGAGCTTAAAAAGGAGCTGGGAAGAGGAGACACCGGTGGAATTGCAGCCTGATTGTGATTGATGTGTTCCTATTAGCTCCTCACTGTTATCTCTCTGGATGGCAAGAACAGCCAGTGGCTTGTAACACAACAGATTACCTGAGTTTTCAGCCCTAGACGGATGTTTAAATAAAATATAGTCCCTTTTAGCGAGGAGCTCATTTTCTCTCTGAGGCTCCCAGACTATTTCATGTCAGCTGTGATTCGCTGTGACTCTCCTCAGTAAACATGTCTTATCATTAATAATTCTTTACAAGCACAATTTCATGGAGTCTTTTTGTATGGGTGCGTGGAGGAGGAGGGGGGTGCATGCGCAAATGTTGGTCTCAGCCTCATCTTGATACAGTTTGGGAACCCAAGGTGCTTCTCTTCAGAATTTCACCTGCCTTGCCAAAAATGATTGATTACCCCTAGCAGACTGGGTGTCCGGCTATACCCAACAAATGACTTTGGCCCCTAACAACAGGCCTTGGCCAGATAGAAATCAATATTTCACCATTAAAATCTATCAAAGAAGAGTTAAGGCACCATCTGTCCCTGCCGCCTTTCCGTGGTGTGTGAACATTAAATCCGACACTTGTAGTACATGAGTAATCAATATATAGTAGTTCACAGATCATTTGTGGTCCCCTTTTAGCAGTGATGGATGCTTGGAATAGTTGTGATTCATTTTGTCACACCATTAAACAAGATTCTGTCCAGTTCCTTCCTGATTTCATTTAGAGGATCATTCTTCACAGTTCATAAGAGAGAAACGGTTTTACCAATCTGCTTCTATTTCAATAAGTCACTTTATAGAGATTTTGTGTCCTGCAGACTGTAAAAATTCTGGAGAGATAGTACAAACATACCTCTAAAACTATTCACTGCATGACATATGCATAAAGTGTGAAAAACTGAATGTAAATATGTTTACCTCTTTATCTGCAAATATTGGTTTTAACCCTCCCCTTGCTAGAGGGGTTTGCAGGCAGAAGAACATCTGAACAGAGCCTTGCCTGGGGCAGATACAGTCAGGTTGGGAAATGGGCTGTAATTAAAAATATGAATAAAACAACTTCCAACTCAGTGACAGAGCTTCACTTCTGAAATTGAAACAGGAGAGGCCTCTGTAAAATAAACACCTTTCTTAATTGCTTCTGCTAATATTCAGACAGTTTTTCCAAACTGTTTGTTTTATACTGACAATAAATGTATAATTGCAAAGCATTATAAAGAAATGGCCTTTTTTTTTTAACTTTTCTTATAATTGCCATTATTATGCAGACTTCTTCCTTTTTGGAGGAGGGGGAAAATTGCATACTAATGTTCCATAGATGATTAATCTCGTTAAAGACCTGTTCTTTCAGTCCCCAGACCATTCTATTATATCTTTACACAATGGTGTAATTGGGCATTGTGATGTTGTATCTCAGATTTACACACTTCAAGAACTGTCCCTGTCTGGACTTCCCCTGGCTGCACTAAGAGATCCAAAAAATATAACACAAGCAGCAGCCTTGGATGCAGAGATGAAGTCAGAGAGAGCACTGAAGATCTGTCAGAAGACATCTAAAACCTGCATTGTGTATCAATTTTCCTAATTAAAGGCCTTAAATAGCAATGATTCGTGCAACTAGCAGTGCTAGCCTGTCCTCTGTGGAGCACTCTCTGCAGTAATTTTAATCAGTTTGATCATTTATAATCCATCCATTTTTAGGGATCCCATTTGATGCTGGAGCACACTGACTCACTAAACACAACATTGGAGGGGAAGGTAGAAGCTCATCCTGGGCTGGACAAAGTCCCACCAAAGCCTTCCTGGCAGTAGACTGGAGCCCACAGATATTTAATTTCAGTATTACTTCAGGGAGAGTCTATTTGCTCTATTGATCCAAACCACCCCAAACTGGGGTTTCCCCTTCCTGTAGGTGGCTTTGTCCCAGCAGCATCTGGTGGCTCCAAACAGATGGGAAGAGGCAGGAGGGGAAGGGAAGATCCCTGTGCTCTTCAGTGGGCTTTGTGAAGATCAGAGGAAACACAGCAAGCTGATGAGTTCACACTCACACAAGAAAAGGCACCAGGCCAGTATAATCAAGATAAAATGGTACAAAAGATTTGTATTGGTAAGGTCAAGTAGCTGGAGCAACTTCCTAGTGAAGAACTCCTGGGGTCAGGCCTGGCTTAGTCACAGCTCCTGGGTGGCTGGGCTCAGGAATGGGCTCAAAACGCTCCAAGCAGGAAAAAATGCCCCAGCCCCACATGCAGCTGGGCTGATATTCCAGGAAAACTGTCTGCAGTCTCATACATATTGGTGCATGGGTAAGAGCTGGGGAACCATGCCCAGGAACCTGGCTCTGAGACACTGATTGTAGTTGCACCTTAAATTTTTTCCTTTATATTCCCATCATTCATCAATTCTATAAAAAGAGCTGAGCTCCTGGGAGATAACAAATGTCAAGTATTATTGCTAAATATGGGCTACTTTAATAAACAAGGCCAGAACTTCAGTACAAATAAATATCCACCTCGATTCCAGTGAAGACGTGCTGACTTGCACACAGAGAAGCCTCTGTCCCATATGTTCAGGCTCACTGCAGTCTAGAGAACAGAGATGGCAAAATAATTACTATTTTCCAGAAATAACACATTGACTCATCATGTGAAAGCAGTTCCTAACTGCCTGATGTCCTGGCTCTGGAGCTTGCTGAAGTGACTGTGGTTACCAGCAAGCAGCTGGTAACAGTGACTGTTACCAGCAAGCAGCTCTGCAGGTTCAGAACAGAAAGAATGAAAACAGACTGGAAAAAAAAAAAAAAAAGAAACCCAGGAAGTAATCCGAGTTATTACCTGCAAAAATATTGTGTGGGGAAAAGAAGAAAAAATGAAAACATGCATCACCTCTACTCTTCAAATATTATGCAGAGCACCCCTTGTTTAGCTGAACCTCCAATATGTGTAACCAGATACACATGTATTGATTCTTTTTCTAATAAACTGCATAACTGTGATTCCCTTATTATAAATCTTTTCCTAAGCACAAAAGTGAGCCGAGGGAGGGGGAAGGGGTTGTAGGGTAACAAGACTAATCAGGACTTCACCATCAAAGCAAATACATCCAATTAACAGCTATTAAAGAAGAATTTTATGGCACTGTGCACAGTGAAGGCCATTATATCCAGTGGAATTAATCTTAATTATTTGTACCTGTGTACATACATGCAAAGGAAAGCAACTCACATTAATCTACATTAAACTTAATACACAGTTGGTGTATTATCTTCTGAGTCAAAAGTGACTGCTGGTTTCTGCGAATGTAACTGTGATGCTATCTTCAGTAATTATAGTGCTGCACATCTAAAGACAATTTGCTCCATACAGAGCAACTCAGCAGTTAAAATATTTTTAGTGATTTTTTTAAAAAGCTTAAAAAAAAAAATGGCGTGGGCAGATATTATCTTCTTAGAAGTCTTTGTTACAAAAAAAAAAAAAAAAAAAAAACAAAGCCCAGAAGAAACTACAGATTTATTACCCACCTTAAAGGGAAACTGAACAAATATAAATCTGTGGCTTTCTGAGGTTTAAATAACAGCAATTACTACCCCCCAAAATATCGCATTTCATGCACTGTGGACAACGTTGTTAAAACCACCCACAATATTTTGGACTGCCAGGAGTTTTATCCAGGTTTTTACAGAAGTTGCCATTAAATTATGTAGGTTGTTTGTTCACTTGGTTTGCATTATTTGATAGGGCTGGCTGTAGGGGGCTGTGCTGTGGTAACAATAATGAATGGTGCACTTTTCCCTTTAAAACCCTGCCTAATGAATATAGACATAGGCAAACAGCTACTTAGGATTCCAAAATATAACTAACCACAAAGCAGAGCTCCAGCTGGTCTTCCTTCCTAATGCATTGTTCAAGGGCATTTTCCTTATCAAAAAACAGCTTCTGAGCTTTGAGAAGATAAAAAAGAGAAATTGATTGTGCCCAACATAACTTTTGATGGGGTGGTGGTCAAATATGCAATTTCTTCATAGCCTTATAAATGTTTACACATGACTGTGGGAGGTCTTCAGATTATAATATGCAAAATCCTGACTGTGCACTAAGTCAACAGGTCCTGGCTTTATTCTGTGTCTCAGGTCAGGATCCCCAGAGCTGATGTTAGCTACTTTAGCAAACATAGGTAGGGGCTTCATCCTTAGGTAATCCTTAGGTATTTATTAGGAAAGCTTAGGTACTGGATTTCAGTTATGTTTTAATGTATGTTAATTAACCTCTTTAGCTATCAAGATTTGAAAATCCCATGGCAACACTATACAAAATATTTCTCCTTGGGTTAATCATAGCTAGCAGCAAGTTCAAGTCCTTTCCAAGCCAACATTTGCAGATGTGTCAAAATACACATCGAAGTTGTTAAGAACCAGAATTTTGAGTTAACATTTGTAACTCTCATTCTCTCATAGTAAAACCAGTAGATTCATGAAGATTTAAAGAAAAGGTCTTGAAAAACAGCTCATGCAGTCAGGCTATTTTCAGTCCTTCAGCAATGCTTAGTCTGATCTCGAATGTTTTAGAAGTTACATTTCACTCTGTTCTTAAATATTGATGCACTTGCTTTAATTCAGATGCTTACTGAAGTCTAAAGTGACTATCGTTTGCTCTGCTTGGATAACAAACCAGAAGATTTTCTCCCAAGCCCACGTTACTTTCGTGTCTTTGCACATTATTGATAAATCCAGAGACTGTATTGCCTTTGGGTTTCTCCATCAGGAAAAGTTTGCAATATAAAGTCTCCCAGCCCAGGGGGCATCCAGGCAGCAAGGAAACTACATGGAGAAGTTCCTGCAAAGGTGGGAAGTACAGAAGATAAATGGGGATGAAAGGAGAAAATCTTTAAAGAAAAACTGGGACAGTCACCTTCCAAAGGCCAACAAATTAACTCAATGACTCTTTTTGAGAGGAGATGAAAAAATAAGCCATCTTCCATTGCAAAAGGGTGACATCAGAGCTCTGAAGGTCTTTGGAGCAGTTCTGCACTGGAGTAAGTTTCCAAGTGAAGATGATGCTGGTGAGTCTTAGAAAAAGCTGATGGGCTCCATGAAGAAATGAAGGCTGGAGGCAGATAAAGTATGAGCAGTGCAAACACCATCATTAGCAACATTTCTGAGGTCTGCAAACTACAACAGAGATGTCTGTTCATGCAAAAAGTTGTTAGTAAGCCTCAAGCCACCTAACAAGAGGGTGGGGATGGAAGAAAGATTTGTATTCAAAGCTGTGTCCTTGTGAATAAAGAAAAAAAAAAAAACAGCCCCCACAAATGGATGTTTCTGAAAATATCTCAATCCTGAAAGATTAGCCTCAGCAGAAGTGTCACTGCAGAAACCATCTGCATATTGAAGAGGTTGCCTAGCAAGGGGTTTTTTCCTCATTATTATTTTCTACTTAGATTGCTAAGAAAAGATCTCTCTGGAGAAATAACAATAGGATCTTAAAAATAGTTCCAAATCAGCCATTAAAATTCAACACAGATATTGCCTAAGCCATCTGTACCCAGGTCGTTTGGATGCCATCACATTAACCATGCTGAGATTCTCTTTTGGGCTTGGTTTTAATTCTAAGGACCCACTTAAGTATTTCACTGGATGGGAAGGATGAGGAGTAGGGCAGTGCTTGGGGAGCAGCTCCAGGGGAATTATAGTGAAACTGGAAGAGGTGGCCCAGAGGGGTTACCATGAGAAACCCCAGCAGCAAAAGCGAAAAGGGAGTGGATAAAACCTTAATGTTCTCTCCTCTGTGCTATGATGTTGTTGCACTGTGACCATCACCGCTGCTTTTTATCCCTTTTCTGAAATCAGACTAATACCTTTTGCCATGTACTATTTTTCCTTTCATCTTTTACCCTCTGGAAAATGGGTGTCACCCATACAAATGTATTCTCTCCCAGTCAAGTCTTCCTCTCCTTTCTATTTTCCTTTTCTTTGCTGCTTATCCCCTCCAAGTCCTCTGCTGCTCCTTTGCCCTCTCCTGGACCCATCATTTCTTACCTCCCAAGAAGAACACAAAACTTGCTTGATAGAGAGCACTCTCCTCTTGAAAACAGGAATGGCACCAGGTAGCACATTTTTCAGGCTACTGCAGTTGTATATTAGGCATCTTCCAACTGATTTGTGGCCAGGACAATGGCAGGCAGCAGGAGCCTGGATGGCAGGACCACTCTTCTATTCTCTTCCTGCAGAGCCATGTCAGCCAACACTTGGTCAGTCCCCAGGCATCACAACCACAGAGCAGGATGCAGCACTCTTCTGTGATGCAGACGTTTATTTATATTTCTTATTTACTGAAGCAATTGTTATTTGGATACGTTTAGTGAAGATGGAGGAGGAAAGCAGAAACCTGGGTTAAATTAGAATGTCTACGTTAGATGGAAAGGGAGTGACATCAACGTTGGTTAAGGATTTTTGTAACTTTTTCTTGCTGCATAGAATGCAACTGGAAGTGGGTAAAACCTCAGTCCTAGTGAAGCCAGTGCAAAACTGTTACTGACTCCTGAAGGTACTCAGCAGAAGCCATAATTTTTGGTGGGTAGGAAACAGTGCAAAGATTTATTATATCCTAAATTCTCCATCAGTATAGCCTCTAAGCACTTCTCAAATAATATGGCTCATTGTTTCTCTTGACCTTCCTCTGGGGAGAGCAGAGAATGCACCATGAAATGGTTTCCTCCACCACCAGCTGTATTTCAGGGTGGAGTTGATGCACATCCTATTTGTTTCTGCAGGAGAGAAGGCAACTCCAAGACATCTGTGCCTTGTACCTGAAGGGCAGGTAATTGGGTCTTTGATGACCATCCGTCCCCAGAGGAGTTCCCTTCCTTGGGCTCAGGACAGCCCCACAAACACTCAGCCCTGCAAAGAGAGAGCCAGGAGCCTGCCTGGAAATTCATCCCAGCCGGCCCAAGGCAGGCAGTGCCTCCACCCCAAGCCTTGAGCCAGCCTGTCCCATCCCCTGGTCAGAAGCCACCAAGCACTTCCCAGCCTCAGACCTGTTTAATAACATCAGTGAGAGCCTAAAATCTTTTTTGTGGTCTCGCTGAATAATAAAACTTCCATCAGTGCTGCTCCTCTTGCCAATATAACAATACCAGCTACTGCATGCCAAAGCAATAAAATAGCTGTTTCCATGAGCAGCCAAATGTAATTTGAACTCTTCAGTTCTTTCCAGTTATTTACAAGGATTGTATTTCACAAACAGACCACCTCTTTTGTAACGTTCTTTAGGAAAGCTGTGTATTATATTGGCATAATAGTCCTCTTCATGGAGAGCATTTTGTTTTAATAAAATGTGTGCCACCATATTTAATCAATCAGATTGATTGACACCAGCACAAGCTGTGTCTCCCAGCAGATGCTGCTGCTACCTCATTCTTATTCCAGTTTCATTTCTCAATCAAATCCATGTGTAAAAAACATAATGTGCTGCCAACATAATGTAATAAAACTTCAACTGAAATGCACACCACCACAACTGAAACTGATAAGTCAAAGTATGGGGAAAGTTAACTTTAGCAAAATCATTTTTGACATGAAAATATTAAAGTTTTACAGTTCAGATACGCTTAGACTAACCCTAACACAAATGCAAAAAGTCTTGTGAGTCTTAAAAGAATCCTACAGAAAGGAATCTCTCTAAAAGTTATTGAGCTTTTAACTCACTCCCAACATTTTATAATCTTTGTTATTGTCATTGTAGTTGAATTTAAAGACAGGCTGCCCAAGTGGGATGAATTACAACTTTTTCAGGACCAGCTCAGGTGCTCCCTGTGTTGGGGTGAGCACCAGTTCGCTGTGATTCATGGCTCTGTGTCAGAGGCAGCAGGTTCAGAAGTTAATAATTCCTACAAGCACAGGGGTCACCCTAACTGTTGGATGTCACACACAGGATGGAAGTACTCTCAGCTCCACTAAAGTTCATCTTAAATAGCCCACACACCTCACCTTGCCCTCATGGTACCTGTGGCTCCCAGAGGAGCTCCCTGAGCAATTTGGCTTTACTGTACTTACAGAAGTTGGTTTCAGATCACTGAAGTTCAGATCCCTCCTGACACTGGTGGGTCCCTCAAATTCCTGTGGAGGTTACACTGCAGACACCCACAGTTAATCTGCAGCCTGCTGGCAAGGTAAGCATCTGATTGCTTGACAGATTATATATTACATGAGCAATGTTTTCATAGTTAATTACTGTAGGAGGTCTGAAGAGAACTCCAGAGCAGGTTTTAAGGCTCCACAATAAATTACTTCCCCTTCATTTATTTTATACTTCTCCCAGTGATGATATGATAGAAAGCACATGCCATGAATTCACGTGCCACCGGTTTCCATCCTTCTGTGAAAAAGGAGAACAGAAGTTTTAATCTGAGGAAGGGCCTGGTGCTTCTTAATGCTGACACTCATTTTCAGATTAGAGGATTTCATTCCCTGCCATGTTGCTGGACTGTGCTTGGACACCCTATGGATCAATGAGGGTGGCACAGAGGGAGAGATGGGGAAATTTTAGCTTGCAAGTAAATTGCCACAGCTGAAAGTTTTACACCTGTTTCTGTAGGAAAAATGAATGAATCATGGATATATAAATACAAATAACACTTGAAGAAATTTCAAGTCTCTGTATTACCAAGCTCTCAGTCTTTTTCTCCCCAGAACACAGAGTGGAGCTGGCAGATGGCCAGGGGATGCCCCACCAGGAGCATCATGGGCCTTGCTGAGCTGTGCTACCATTTCAGATCCCTCTCTTCCCATTGGATTCAGCATGTTATGCTGCTGCCTCAGCCCATTTTGCTCAGAAATGATGTGTTTCCAAAGAATGTTCCTTTAATACTTAAAATAATACTTAATAATTTCTGGGGTGCTCCAGCCCCACAACTCCTGGGCCATCAAACACATAAGCTCCATCAAACAGGGCTGAGGATGGTGGTGGGTTCCAGGGGACCTCAGACTCAGAGCTGAGATTGGTGGAGTTTGACATCTTGATGCTTGAGGTGGGTCAGTGTTTTCCCTTGCCTGTCCCAAGCTGGTTCTCATCGCCAGGGCTGCTGCTCCAAAACAGCTCCGGTTGACAAAGGCAGTGAAACCCATCAGCACTGGAGCTGCCATCCCACCACTGTGCCTCCTCCTGTGGCTTCCCAGAAGGGGGCTGGGGCTCACTGCCCACCAAACACAGCAAATCCACATGGGCAGACTGAGAGCAAGTCAAAAAAAGGCCATGGAAATGATTCAGTGTTCGGAAAAGTCTGTTTTGTAGTGCAAAGTTCACGCCATGTATTGTAGTAAAATGAAAATTCATCAATAGCTTAGCAATTGTCTACACACAATATGGGGGAGGAAATTTCTGACAGCATAAAGCTCTTTCAGCCAACAGGCTGAGGTACAGGAGTATCTGGTAGCTGCAAGCTGGAGCTCAACACATTTGGACTCAAAATAAGTTGAAATTTATTAGTGATGAAAAAAAACTAATCCCCAAATTTCCTTGCTTTGGAAATGAGTTGGATTCCATAGCCCTTGGCAGCAGGCTAGATCAGGGGAAGAAGGAATGGGTAATTCATATTGGACTGTAAAGTTGACATTAATCTAAATTAAATATACTTTTTTAAAAGAAATAAACACTTAAAATCATATCTGTTATTATAAGTCTTACTGTTAGCTTACTGTTAGCTTGCAATAATTCAGCTACATAAAATAAAACACTGCATCAGTGAGATCACAAGGGTTTAAATTCTGTAATCCTTCGGTTTTAACATGTTGACCCACTGGGCCATGGGTGTTGGCTCCTTCTCCCAGGAACCTGGAAACTCTCACCCCATGAGCTGAGTGAGAAACAAAGAGAAAAAGCAAAAATGACCCTGAGGAGAGGGTGATGAGGGCAGGGGAAATGTTTCTGCCACTCCTGGCTCTATGGTTTGCCCCAGCAGCCCCAGCCATTCCCAGCCCCAACCCTCCCTGCATCCTCCACCTCCAGATTTTGTTGTTCAATTGGTTTTGGCTGCTTTCCAAAATTCCCCTTTTAGGAATGCAACTGGAAGGAGGGAAATGGCATTTTTTTTTTTTTTAACACTTCATATTTCAGCCCAAGTGGAATGAAATTTTAGTGGAGGAAAAAAATACAGTGGTGGAGCCTCTCTGCAAGCCAGAGGGCTGCCTGCCCACCAAGCACTGCCAGCTGAGCAGCAGCACTGGGGAGGGAAAAGGCATAGGGCAGTCTTGTGATGGAACGTGTTGCAAAGCCTGGAAAAAATGTTCATCACACACCCGCTTCTAATACACATTCAAGAAGTCAAAAAAAATGTTGGCATTAATGTTCCAGAAAGTTTTGAAAGCTCAAACTAATAGAAACATCCCCAAATTTTGGAAAAATTTCAATTGTTATTCAGCATCCATGGCCTGACTCCACTCTAATACATTTGTTACTGCGTAGACATTAAATTTCCTGTCCTGTTTGTCTTCCACACTGAGCTCTTTCCTTCCCACAGTGATGTTTTGCAGTTGAATTGCAACCCAAAATTTGCCTGCAGGGTTACTTACAGCCCTCCCCATCAGACGAGGCAGGGTGACAGTTGCCAGCTGTGCTGGTGGCTTTTGTGATGAGCAAACTGAATGCTCTGTTTGGCTGGAAACTCTCAATTAATTGCACATAAAAATAAATGAACAACATCAGATGTGAACGTTTATTTCAAATGCCCCACTGCTTGGCACAGATTTCTCCTACATCTGCACGAAGAAGTTGCTGCACAGCCTGGGTCTAGGGAGGAGCTGGGACAGCAGCAGAGCTGCAGTCATCTTGTTGGAAAACTCCTGGACTTGAGGCTAAGCTTCACAAAGCCCACTCCTTGGGCAAAGTATTGAGAGGAGGAAAATTTCAGCACATCTGGACAACCTTGGGAATGTCACACTAAGGAGAAATGCTTCAGGCAGAAGTGTCAGCGATGAATTAAGTTGATTTTTTGCAGATTTACACTTTCCCAAGCAACTCAAGAACAGCTGAGTTGTACTAGGAGAGGGGAGGGAACAGGGGTGTGACAGAAGTGTCCTCATCCCTGATCATGGACAGATATGACTTGTGTGGCCAGCTTACATTAATGATGCTGATACACAGAAGGTTTCTGATTATCTTTTCTGATGTTTTTCTTGTCCCATCCAGTTGTTATGGATTCTAATTTACCTTGGCAGGTTGTTTGGCCCTCAGATATTAATAAGAATGGAAGTGTAACAGAGCCATGAGTTGGCTAACCAGGATAAGTGCTGCTGCAGCATAAACAAGCAATTTTCTCATTCTTCTCTAGTACAAGAGAATGCTTTGGCCAATCGAGTCCTCTATCAGTTGTAAGAAGTTACTTGCCATGACATTGCAATCTCTAGAATAACCCAAATTATTTGATTTCTTCCTTCCACATATGTGCTGGGACTTGACAGGAACCATTCATAGGGCCCATCTCACCTCTGCTCTCGTGACATTGGAATAACATCTCCCAGAGAATGAGAGGCAGAAGGATCAATGCTTAATGAACTCCAGGATTTGATTTGGCTTGGACTAATAGCTAAGGAAAACAGTTTTATTTCTTCTGTGAGAAAAGTGAAATGAATGATGTGTACACATTTCTCAGGTAAAATATTTGATCCCTTACCTTCTTAGTCATCACTGGTCTTAAATCGTTTACTGTGTAACGTTGCACCCCATACAGATTGCATCGGGGGGAGAAAAATCACAGCCAGGCAGCCTGCAGGAACTAGAAAGCAATTTGTTTGCAGGAGGAAGGATGCTCTTTTCTGCAGACTGCAGGCAGAGCATCATTTATCACCAGAGAGGATCACCCAGAGGCAGCAGAACAACAGTCAGCTGAAGTCACATCAGGCCAACTCTCTTCCTTGAGCCTCCTGTCCTGATAGCATCCAAACCCTATGACTTTCCCAGGGCAAGAGATGAAAGCAGTGCCAGAGCAGTCAGCTCAAATAGGTTGTAAGATGATGAACTGGATGCTCCTTAAGGTCCCTTCTAGCTGAAACCATTCAACAAGACCTTTTTAAACTCTCAGGCTGTAGCAAAGCAGGCTACCTCTGTGACAGAGACCTATTGTACTTGCAGATTGAAGACAGATTTATTTTCTAATAACAAAAAAAAAAAAAAAAATTAAAAAAAAAATAGTAATCCCAAAGCCAAACCTTCCAAATAAATTATTTCCTACTGGAAAAGAGACTTCTCTGATCCTATCAAAACTAACTACAGGTTGGCATGTTTTCCCAAACACAGCATGCAAAAGTAGTAATATTTTATGTTGTGATCATAGGACATTGTGGGCTGCAGCCATCTGCTAAGAGAGAGACATTCTGCTCCCCGAACATCCTGGCTGTAATTTGCACAATATTTGAGTTTCTGAGAGTTACTGGGAGCAATAACATGGTGTGGATACCCATCAGCACTAACAGCACATAAAACATGGGAAAGCAGACGTGGGGGTGACAGTGGATTTTGGCACCTCAGGATTTCCCCCCGCGCAGTGGAAAAAGTTCCAGCATGAACTAAACATGTAAAAAGCTTTCCCTGAAACATGTGCTGCCCCTATGGCAAACAGAGAGATCAGGGGAGTGTCTCAGGCTATAACATTGTCTCCCTTTCTTGGAGTTAACAGTTGGGTTCAATGTTCTATTACTGCAGATCTTTGGGCTGGGATTTTTTTTTTTTTTTTTTTTTTTTTTTTTTTCAGTGCTCATCCTCCCACCAGCTCAGGTTCCTCAGAGCCCTGTCCATCCTGGCCTTAAAAACTTCCAGGGATGGGGCTTCCAGCACCTCTCTGGGCAACCTGTTCCAGTGTCTCATCACCCTCATGGTGAAGAACTTCTTCCCAACATCCAATCTAAATCCCCCCTCCTCTAGTTTGAAACCATTCCCCCTAGTCCTATCACTCCCTGACATCCTAAAAAGTCCCTCCCCAGCTTTCTTGTAGCCCCCTTCAGATACTGGAAGGCTGCAATGAAGTCTCCTTGGAGCCTTCTCCTCTGCAGATGGAATAACCCCAACTCTCTCAGTCTGTCTCCACAGGAGAAGTGCTCCAGCCCTCTGAGCATCCTTGTGGCCCTTCTCTGAACACGCTCCAGCACTACCATGTCCCTCCTGTAATAGGGGCTCCAGAACTGGATGCAGCACTCCAGGTGGGGTCTGACAAGAGCAGAGCAGAGGGGGGGGAATCCCTTCCCTCAACCTGCTGCATGGCTCCTCTTGATGCAGCCAATGATCCAGCTGACTTTCTGGGCTCCAAGTGTACACGGATGGCTCATGTTGAACTCCTGATGGATGGATGCTGATGGATGAGGACATCAGCATCCCCAAGTCCTTTTCCTGAGGGCTGCTCTCAAGCCAGTCACTGCCTAGCCTGTACCAGTGCCTGGGATTGCCTCAAAACAGATGCAGGACCTTGCACTTGGTCCTGTTGAACTTTATGAGGTTGGCAGGGCCCAGCTCTCCAGCCTGTCAAGGTCCCTCTGGATGGCATCCTCCAACAGCGGAAAAAGGTGGGAGTTTTGGAATTTCAGGGCTATCTATTGTAAAGTCAGTTTTGGTCCCCTAGCTGCAAATTTCCAGGCAAGCTGATACTTTTGAAAATCAACCCATTTCATTCAGTAATGAAAGAATAATGTGGCTGCAAGTCATTACACAGGACCTTCAGAAGGAGAAGCTGTTGGTTTGAAACAGTTGACAAATCCATAGTTATCACTCAGAGACAACTACACTTGGGTATCAAGACTGGGGTGAAGGGGACATCTCTGTGCCACATCAGCCCCCCCCCCAGCAATTTCTTGACAAAGCCCATCTGAGACCAAGCTCAGCTTCACTCAGGCATCAAGATAATCTGCACTGAAAAGCTTGAAGAATTCATGCATATTTTTCTCCTTGGGGCTCTCAGTCAGGGATTAGGGATAGAAATGCACATTCTTGCAGTAGATGGGATCTTCTTCATCCCTGGGCTGCCTCCCACAAGTCAAGGGGTCTAAATATGAGCTCAACAGCCTTGAGCCTATGCCCGTACCACCCCACCCAGAATACTAAGCTCATATTGGGTGAAGAGTATCAATTTTCTAGTAATGCAAGCTTTTATGTCAGTATTTCTTCTTTATCTGGGGTGTTCCTGGTGTGGTTCATCATGTTTTGCCCTGAATCTCAGGATGTGTTTCTGTGGGCCAAAATAAATAGAGAGCTTTTTCTTCTGTGTTAGGTAAAAAGGCATGGCCAGTGGACTTCCCCAGTCTACTTTACTTGAGGATCTGTCCCATCATCTTTAACACCAAGATAGCTGAGCATTTCTTATCATCCTTGTGTGTCCACAGCAAAGACAAAGAACACTTTCTTCAGGCAGCCCCGTGAATATTGGGCTCATTTAAAAGGTAAGTAAAGAAGACATCACTGCTGGCTGTGTGTCTTCTGGTAGCAATCACTGCAGAGCACACACTTTTGATGAGGTTAGATAACAAGCATCACATGGAGAGAGGAGTCCCATGCACACACAACCTTCTGAATATGTGTCAGCAAGAAAATGAGAACTACAAAGGCAAGCAGTGGCTGCCCGCTGTAGGATCCCTCATCTAGCTCAAGTTCAGCCATGTAACTCAAGTCTAATTCTCTGCAGTTTGATAAAAAAAAAACAAAAAAAAAAAACCTAAAACAACAGCAAAAGCCCCATATACTGCTCTCAAGGATTAGCACAAAGATATATCTTTGTTCACAGAGCCCTTTTTAGTTTCGAAAGGAGTTTCTCATATCAAAAATAGAGAATTCTTTTATGTTACTGTCAGCTCTGCAGCCCACCTAACATTGCATTATTACCACTGACAGAAAGACAGGTGTTAACAGCTGGAGAGAAAACAAATGTAGAGAACTGTGGCAAAAATTGAGGAGAAACAGATGTGTGAGCAACTTTGGCTTTGATATTTATTTTAATAGTGCTTCTCAGATGTGTTTAATATTTATGTGGCTATAGTCTCAGCTTTCACTGGCAGACCAGAGCTAGCACAGTGCATTATTCACCTCTGCCACCACTTCTTCTTTTCTTTCCCTCCCTTCCAACCGTCAGAAAAGAGCATCTGTAAATCTCTCAGGAAATGCCAGTTTATTCCTCCTCCCTTCCCCCAGCATAAAATGGATAGAGTTTTTTAGCAGTGGGAGTTCAGGGTGATTAGTATGCTAATACAGGAGAGAGAAAAGGAAATGGAGATGAGAGATATGGTCCTTTATCGAAGAAAAGCAGGAACAACTGAAAGGAGGATCTCTGCTAATCAATTAACCTACAATGGACCCAATGCCATAAGAAGCTCCTGTGCATAAAGGGACAAAATTCCCGGTGACAGATGGCATTTGGGCTCGTGATATTACAGGGTTACTGCTCGAGAGCTTGTTTACCTCCCATACAGGGGTAAGCAATAAAGCAATAAAATTGCTTATTTATTTTAAAGGCAGAAGTTGAAATGCTTATTTACCAAATCAATCAAGGTTTACTAAGGCAGAACAGCCACAATCCTCACAGCCCTAAAATGCTGGATACTTCACTGATTTCAAATAGCAATTATCTATTGCAGTTTCTTGAACCCGCTCTGACTGCAAAGAGACATTTAATTTGCAAATTTTGATGAAAATTGTCATTTTTTTTTAATTGCCTATTTCACCAATTTGAATTTTAAAACAAACGATTAACTAGAAGCTCATTTTTACTTGCCTTGGGCAAGCCCAGAAAATATTTGTCAAGACCCAAGCCTGTCTGCTTAGCATTTGAGTTGAGAAATGCACAAGTGCCTTCAAGTCAACATTAGCTGTGACAGAAGCAAGACTATTATTTAACAGTAGCTGAAAATGTCAAAAACAAGCGGCATCTGGCATTTTGACAGGACGGTGTTGAAAAGAAACCACTTCTTTTTTTTTTTTCTTTTTTTTTCTTTTTCTTTTTTTTCCCAACACTCTCTTAACTGTAAAGCAAAGCTGCACAATTATCACTTGAACCCGAGGACGGCTTTTGCAGGTTACTTCAAAATGGTGAGGCTGAAGGAGAACAGGTGGGTCTCCATCTTCTGCTCACAGCCACCTTTGAGGTCCAACCATAGGGCAGACCCTGGGTGTTGCTCTCCATGCTTCAAACAAAGCCACACTCTGCTCCCAAGAACATCATCAGACAACTCATGTCAGGCCTCAGGCACACCAACTCAATGAAGACACCCCAAAAGCTAAGGACACATCTAAACATTAAAAAGTACATATTTTAGATCTTAATGGGCTGTCGGAATAAAATGCAGTTGCTTTTTTAAAAGTAGGTATTGTGCCTGGGCATTAATCAGCCTTTTATTATATTAGAACACATAACAAAGCGTGGGCAGATTTAATTAAAACTACTATTGTCATTAAGAGAAGCCTGATATTGAAGGAGTGCAGGAAAAATTAATATCTGAGATGCCTTTTTTCCCCACTGGAAGATTAAGTTGGAAGTTATTGTTTCAATCAACAAGATGCCACTGTGCTTACAATAAACCATATTGTGAACCATCCCCGGGCAACAGGCAGTGAGATACTGTTTTCAAGATTTTTAGATAGCAGAGTGAATGGACCTTAAGAATTTTAGAGATGCCAAAATGATGAACATATGTTCATCTTCATTGCACACACCAGATTCTCAGCACCATTTATCTGGGCTCGAGTAGGACAATTTTCCAGCAGCTTTTCTTACCTGTTAAGTCCCTGTAACATCCGTCAGTGTTACAGAGAATCAAATCCCATCAAGATTTGTCTATACAAGTGTCAGGTGTCTCTTTATGTCCTTCCTCAGCAAAATCTCCCACACATCTCACAGCTGCTGTGCAAGAGAGACATCAGGAGATGTGCTGTTTGGTCCCCTTTCTAGGAGGCATCCCATGGTCACCTGCTGTGTGGCAGCAACATGACCAACCTCACCACATCCCTCTGGGATCCATGAGTTATTGTGACCTGGGAAATCACAAACTATCCAAGTTTGGCAGTTTGTCAAAGTGTAGGTGTTCTGTGAAAAGCTGATTCAGATGATGCCAGAAAGCACATGCTGTCTTTCCATGGTTTGGAAACTTCCCTGATGATGCACTTAGGGGGTTTCTGGATGCTTTTCTTCTTGTACAGCATCCCTGGTGCTTCTCTTTTATGGCCAGTGGAAGGCAGAAAAAGCTGGGGAGGCCCTGCCTTTGCACTGTGCACTGGTATTATGATAGAAAGGAGGGGGCTGGGGCACTGGTCCTGCTTTGCCTAGGCATATTTTATTTCCTGTAAGCAGACTGAGGGATCACATTTGTCAAGACCCAGGCTAGGGGAGGACACCAACATCCTCATTTACAAGTTAGCTGACCCAGAGTGGTGAAATCCAATGTTTCTCAGACTCCAACCTCTCCAACTCCAGGGATTTGGGTTTCAAAAAACCACCTTAGAGTGGCACACTTGTGCTTGAAAAGCCAACTTTTCCTCTTGCCCTTAAGTGTACTCCCACAGAGCTATGGCTTGAATGCAAATGCAAGTCATGGTATCTTTTGTCTGCCCCTTGGTACTTGAAGTTGATCCTGCTTTATATTTAAAAATATCAAAAAGCCAGTGTCTACTACACAAACACCATTGCAATTTGTCTTCACAGTGGGCATTTTGACCTGACATCTAAACCAAGCTCCCTTTTGTTTCTAGCCAGCTTATCAAGTGACCCCTCCTGCTGCTCTTCACTGACCCAGAGTTCATCCCCCAGACCAGTGCAATGACCAAAGTTTGCAGAACAAACATGAAAAAAAAAAAAAAGTTTCCAGGAATGGGTACGTGTCTCACTTTCTACCAGCCCCATTATTTCCTAACTCTGCATTTCTACATTTATTTCTTATACAATCCTACATGTCTATCGTTTCCTACACCACTTATCATCACAGTGGATACATCACTACATCCATTCACATCCTCGAAACATCAGTCTCTAGGATCTTTCAATTCATCTTCTTCAAGCCACTGCTCCAGCTGAATTTTTGCTTTTTACTCACTTGAGAAAGCTGGTTGGTAAGAGGAGGCTGAAACCACACAAAGCAGTATTATTTCTCTCTCTCCAGTTTAATCAGAACAGGCAGAGCTCCAACACAAATCCTCAGCTGAATTTCCTACAAGAGCAGGAATACTGGGCAAAAAAAAAATATATGCAAGATCGTGGCAAGCATTTATGACAACAAGCTCATCAGTGGCCAACATTTTGCATTTGCATCATTATTAATCTGATCTGCCAGATCTGATTCTCGTAAGTCATTCCTCATGAAGAGTTGATATAAAAAGCACACACTGTAAATCACAGAAAATGATGACAGTTTTCATCAGCGGTGAAAGAGAAGAGGGAAAAGCAGATTCCACAGTGTGCTGCTCTTACTTGTTGCACAGTGTAGGAATTTTTTGACCTGTATGACGTTAGAAAAGAAGTGAGGTCTGAACAATTTCATCCCTTTCAAACCCAGAAGGCCTAATTCCCCACCAGCATGAACTGCCACATACCCTGGAAATTGATGGAGCTGTGCCAGTGCAGCTGAGAACTTGGCTTTGCATGTCAGTTCATTCAGCAATGATTGTACTTGACATGCAGCACAGAACAAGCATTTGTTTTTAAAAAGAAAACAGTGGAGTCTTTCAGTACTAAACCAGCCTATAAATAGTCCTGGTTCCAAGAGCAGGATTAACTGTCCTTAGTTTGGACTCCTATGCATTTGTGCAAAGGAAGAGTAAGGATGAGGGGAAAAAGCATTTTCTTCCCTCTTAGGTTCACTGGTGGCAGTTTTCACAGCTCAGGACAGGCAAAGATGGGTCTGTAAAGCAAGGAAACTTTTTTGTTAAAACCTGTAACTGACATAGGCAATTAATGTCCTTAGAGGCACTTTCACTTCCACCTAAACACCACATAGTCACATCCCTGTCACCTCACCATTCCTGACCAAAGTGATTACTGGCCCAGGGTCAGATCACAGGCTTCTCACCGAGTTCTAAAGGACTGTGTCAATCTTAGGAAGTTGCTAAGGAAACATTCCTATAAATTTTCTTCTGGCACAGTCAGGCTTACCCCAGCCATCCCTGGTTCCTCAGGAAACAACTGGCACAGATGGGTTAGAGGAAAACAGATGCCTCAAAACACCTGCTGGTGACCATGGCCAACAAAGGGATACTTTTGGAGAACAGCTGAAGATGAGAACAAGTTGATACAACTGGACTGTATTTGTAAGGCTTCCATCACCCTCTTGTTTAGAAAATCAGGATAAAAACGAGCCCTTATGGGCAACATTATGAGCAACACAATACAAAATGTTGGAGCTTCTCCTTGCATAATTTCTGGAATGCAGTAAATTAAGTTGCAGCCCTATTCCTCCCAGCTTTCTCTTTTGTTCACACATTTGCCCTGAATAACTGCATGAAACAAATCTTGCTTTGAGGTTTGATGACCAAAAAATTACTAAATATCTGAAACATGGGTTTATCACACATAACACAAGGCCTACGTTGAACTACTCAGAAAACAAAAACAGCTCTATGAACCTGCAGCAAGAGCTGCTCAACTTCCGCAATTCAAAAACAAACAACAAGAAAGGAAAACCTCAAAAAAATGCAAACTTGCACCCAACCTGGACTCTGGCACCAATCAGACCAAGAAATGACCCCGATGTCTTCCCCAGCGTGGCTTTTCAGCATTCAAATCACAGACTCCCAGTGCGCTGCCTGAAAAGCCCAGGCACAAAGTTTATCCTTTAATTTGAGGTTTTGTCACTTGACTGGGGGGAGGTAATCAGGACAAGGCTCTGGACCATGCTGCTCAAAACATGACAACAGACACACCAAAAATCCAAGCTGGCTGCATGAAGCAATTAAAGTAGTGTTTACTATTCCATGACAGTTAACATGTGGGACTGACCTTTCATTTACTGTTTAGTACTGAACATTAAGCTGCAAAATTACTCATGCTTTGCATTTAGTACTGGCATCAAAACTAACAGCATTAGATAGCTATTCCCACAGCGAAACACACGTTCCCTCTGCCCAGCTGTGCATGTGCTTTTATAAGCACTGCATCAACAGCATTTCCACAGGTCAGGTTCATCCCTTACCATCAGGAATTTATGGGTAACACTGCTCCAAAATGTAAAAAGCATATGCATAATCTCCAGGGTGACACAGCTGGTAAAATTATGTCCCTTCCTGACATGCTGGGAGAGATAAAAAGAGAAGCTGGTGTATGCCCACAGGTCCCTGCAGCAGTTCCCAGCCAGATGGCAGAAGCAGTACAGAAGCTACGGAGGAGAAGATTCTTTGTTTACTCTCCTCTGAGCTACTTCCAGCAGCCATGTTACAAAGGGAGGCAAAAAAAAAAAATGCATTTTGAGAATCTGGCAGCTCGGTGGTTGGAACATTCTCTCCAAAATGGGCAACTTTCCATTCTACATGCTTGGGCTTCAGGTGGGCAGGAAGATCTCAGAGTTTCCATTTTCCAGGGTGATTCCCTAATATGATGAAGTCTCTCATGGAGAGGCTGCAGATGGGCGACCTTACACCTCCAGCAAAGCAGCTTTGGCAGTGTGGTTTGGACTGATCTTAGTGCTATGAGTAGGAAGAACTATAGTTATTGCTATCCTTGGCTGCAATTCTTCTGGTCAGACAGCTGGTGTGCCCAGGATTCTGCTTTCTTTTGAAAGCAGTCAAAAAAAGTTGGTCAGAGGTTGCCACATCCAACACAAACAAAGGTCTTTTCCATTCCCCACTGTGCTCTTTTCAGCTCCCTTTTTTCTGGGGCTGTTCTGCTGTGGGGACTGCCTCCCAAACACCAATAAACCTCTCTCTCCACCCTTTCTTCACATCTGCCTGAAAGCTTCATTACACCTTCTAAATCTCTATTTGTTACATCTTTTTTTGAGACAGAGATGGGCACTGCAAATGGACAGTCTGTGAATACCAGAATAACATTCAGTTCATATCCAGACCGGAACTTTAATAAATACAAATATATTAAGGGATTCCCTGCCATTCATGGGGGCTTTTTCATATTCATAGGGGCTATTTCTATCTAAATCTCTATTTTCTGTATTGCAACTGAAATTATCTGACTTATTTTCCCCCAGCTCAAATATTCCCATTGCAGATTCAAAAGGGCAAATTTCCCAAGGCTGCTCAGCATGCTAATTACAAAGGAATTGCTGCCGATTCCATCTCGCCTGCTTCTTTTTTAGTATTTCTAGACAGGTGTTTTGCACAACCAATATGCCAGCTCAGTAGTCAAAATTATTACAAGATTGCTGATAGGAGGCAACTCAGTGTATTTTCAAAATCAGTATCATTTCTTAGAGAAAGAAGAAGCCTATCAAACAGGGTTGTAATTGTATTTAATGCACATTTTGCTTTTAACAGCAATTTGCCAGTTTAAAACAGCATAAACCTTACAATGCTTAATTAGTGAAGAGGTTACAGTGCTTATAAAGTTGTATCTAAAATATACCTTATTCATTCTCTATTGAATAACATTTCAAACAGTCTAATGTTGTAATTACATGCTATACAGTAGCAGCATATTCACACCACTACAGTTAAGGCTGTGTCAGCATTCTCATCATGAACCTCTTTCAGGTTTTGAACACATCAGCCATAAAACTACAACGCAGTTTGAAAAAATATGACATCCAAGATGTGAAGAATCTTGTGTTGACTTTAGTCAAAGAAGAATAAAAATAAGAAATGGCATATAATAAAGGACTCCACCCAAATTTATTTTGGATGACTGCTGCCTTTGCACAACATACTCAAAATTTCCAAAATGAAATTTAAAAGACATTAGTGGACAGCACAGTCTAACTGGGTCTTTATCAATCTAAGTGCAAAGTATTGCAAAGTGGGTGCCACAGATGCACAACAACCACTTCTCACATACTGCACATTTTAACATACACAAGGCTTCTTCTGTGTAAATATTCAGACTGGCAGGTAAAAGCAGTTCTACCAGCAAGTGAATAATAAAAACTGCTCATCTCTGGTTGCATACACTTATTGGTCATGACCAAAATAAACTGTTTATCAAGTCAGCACACTGGCTACTGAGGTACCATGTTATTTCCCACAGTTTGGATATGAAACATCTGAATTTTTTTGCCATTACTGCCCTGACAATTCAAGAGGGACTCATCCTGCTGCTCACCAAGCTGAATCCATTTGTTCAAGTCAACAAGATGGACAAGGCCAAATACTGTACAGAAAGGGACCCAACAGCTTCTTCAGTGAAATGCCAGAGACTGCCTGAAGAAACTCGCCCCTAGTTCATGTCCCAACAGTTTTTTGGGTTTATTACTAAAATGCTTCTTATTGCTGTATGATTTGATTAAAAGAAAATCTCTAGTAAGTGACCCATTTAAAATATGTTCTGCCTCTCCTTAAAGTAAAGAGCAGCTGTAAGTGGTTTCCTGAAACATCACCCAACCAAAGTGTGCTGCAGGTGTGGAATTGTCATGAAGCCATAATAAAGTGATGAAACTTTGTGGAGCTAGAGAACCAAGCTCTTTATACATCATTTGATTATTTATTATTTTTACACCTCTCCATTCAGGTAATTCTCGCTCTGTGACCACTTCTTTTGTTACAATGCTATTGGAAGCACTCCATTGCATGTTTTTCAGACTTGAAAGATAAGCATCTAAGACTGAAAAGGAGTTGCCTATTTCAAGCTTTGTGTACAATGCATACACACAGTTATGAATAAAAACTTGTCTAAACATCTATTTGTTCTTTGGACCAACTCCAGCCTCCCTAGATGACTGTAACATGTCTTTAAATCCTCTCATGGAGGACTGAAAAAATAGTTCTTCAAGACAAAAAGAAAAGAAAACAAATACACGAAAACATCATCAACACAGAGACAGAAGGAAGGAAACAAAGTGGAGGCATCCCATGCCAAATTCACTGCTGGCACAGGTTAGCAGTGTCCTCTTGAAGTTTACTTTCTGCCTTCCTGCACAAGCTCTTTTATCTCATGGTCTTAAAAGGCCATGAGGAAATTCCATGTATGCCCACAAGTATGGGTTACACACTAAAATCCTTCTTAAGGAGGGAACTGATTAGCACATTGGCTACTTCAGCTCCTCAGTCCCATCAAAATTTCAGAGCACAGCCACCTGCAGAAGAGAGGTAACAGTATTTCTCTACCTCAGAAAATATGTATGAGAAAAATGCATTTGCATGGTTGCCTGGACCACAGTCACAGCCATAAGGACTACATCTGTACCTAGAACACAGCCTTGCTCCTCCTGCTGATCCCTTTGAACAGGTAGCAGACTAGAACTATCATGAGTAATAGTGGTAATGGACAGTTTTACAACACTATATGGTAGTTGCTGATTTATTTAATCAAAATTAAGTTTTTCAATAAAAACTCCCTAAGATTCTTTTTTTAATAAGGGATCAACACAAGTCAGTTTAAGGGATTGTACAAGAATTACTCCAATTGTAGTTTCAGAATCTGTCCACATTTGACGATGGTCCTCATAAATTCATATACAAACATGCAGACTGGTCGTACCAGGGGAAAACCAGTGAATTTCCAGCCTCAGCTTCTATTTCTGCATTCTGTGATACTGGGCACATACCACAAATGAAATCATACAGCAACAACCCATACAATCTGTATTAAGTTTCCTCATCTGTGATGTGAGCAAGAAGAATGACAGTGTGTTAAAAAGCAGAAATCAGTTACTTTGCTGCATCAAAGCTCACCTGTAATCCAGTAATTTCATAAAGGTATTATGGAAAGAGATCTTGATTCTTAAATTTGCATCCTCTGTCATTCACTGAGCTATTAAGAACGAATCCCTCAAAGCTTTCAAGATAAAGTGAAGCAGGAGTTTCAGCTACAGAAACATAGTGCAAAGGTTGAGTTTGGCACTGTAACATTATGGACAGACCAAGAACTTATTGTAGACTCAGTTTAGTTTGGGAAAAGAGAATCCTATAATTGAACCAATATTGTCAAAAGTATTGCATACTATTGTGACTTCACAGTAATCAAAATGAGACACCAAGGTTTCTATAGAAGCAGCAATCACAGATTGCAGTAAAGTATACCACTCAAGGGAAAAAAAATTGCATTTTGGCAATTTCATAGTCAAGTGTTCCTTATGCTCCTCTGACAGTCATTTGTCAGGTGTTTTCCTGTTCAAAAGGTGCATACTGTTCCTCCTCAGTCCTCATGAGTCTTCTCTGCAATGACTTTGCATTCATACTGAAAAACAAAGTTGATAAAATTCATAAAATTAATTTACATAACTAATGAAAAGGACTTCTAAAAGGGGGATTTTTCTAAAAAATGGGTGGCAAAACAGCTTAGCTTATACTTCACACAAGTAAGTTTGGTCTCCTTAAATTCTGTGCACACATTGCTGGCTGCATTTTCTGTCTCCCTGAGCAGCAGAAAGAGCCCTTCAGACTGAGGGGAAGGCCTGACTTCTCCCAAGCACAGAAGCTCTTATTTAGTAAGTCTGTAACCGAGAGTGTATAGACCAAAGCCATGGGCTGTGCTCTGCATAACACAATTAATTAGTTCATAAAGCAAGGGTTACTGATTTCTACCTTATTCCACATCCACAATCAAACAGTTGGTAGGTATATATGGGGGAAGGAATGACATGTAAATTAAAACTTTTACTAGAAGGCAATTGACCCCTTCCTCCAAACTTACCATTGCCAGCTGCCTGCCAATATTGCCCATAGTTATTCCACCAGCAAAAAATATACATGGCAACCATGAACGAACATAAAGGAAATCTGGAGATGTGTATCTGGAAAAGAACACACATTTTTTAGCTCGTTGTTGTATAGAATGGCTCAGGTTGGAAGGGACCTTAAAGATCATCCAGTTCCAACCCCCCTACATGGGCAAGGATACCTCTCACTAGACCAGGTTGCTCAAGGCCCCATCCAAGGGCCCAACCTGGCCTTGAACACTTCCAGGGATGGGGCAGCCATAGCTTCCTTGGACAACCTGTTCCAGTGTCTCACCACTCTCAAATTAAAAAAAAATTCTTCCTAATATCAAACCTAAATCTCCCCTCTTCAAAGGAACATTGTGCATTATATATATAAAACTATATATTGTGCAATATATAGAGTACTCCAATCCACAAATTTAGATAGCAGGACATTTCAACTAAAAAAGGCTTGCATTATTGGAATTTAATCATAAGGAAGCTCCTTATTGATTATAAACACATTTGTTCAATTAAAAAATCCTGTTACATTGTTGGCAAGGTATCAATTTTATTGAAGTAAGCAACTTCCAACTAGAAGTCTCATTCACAAACACAAAAGGATTTTCATGAATAATGCCATTTATGTTACACTCAAAATGAAGTGCTGGCAGCTTTGGAAATCATCAAATTCTACCCCTTCAGCTATTCTGATTTTATGTTCTAGCTTCAGAAGACTACCATTTAACCTTAAAAGAGTGAATACTTACTGATAGACTCCATTGTAGACCAGCAGTTGTGACACCAATGTGGCCAGGAAAGCAATTCCTACTCCAAGACCAAAACCACTTCGTGATCTATCAAATGTCCACCACAGTCCAATTGACAGGGCTGCTAATGTGAGAGACAACTGGATATTGTTGGCAAAATCCACTTTCTGTGTTGATTGTTAAGAATCAGCTTGGAAATTTCATCATAGATATAATGAAATATCATCAGAGACATACACCACATTACTGTTCAGAGTAAGGACATCTCATTCTTACTTGGTCCTTTATTAAACTAAGCAAGAAATGTTGAACTGAGTATCATACACCTCTAAATTACAGGGATTTACTGAAAAAAACCCACAGGTATTTGTCACCTTAATTGCAATTTTGTTTATATTAAAAATGTCAACGCTTTCTATAAAGCAAAACGTAAATAATATCACTGTGAAAATATTCATGTAAATCAATACTGAAAATCAGTTTTGTAAACTCTATGATAAAAGTGTGAAGTCACTTCCAATATTTTTGCAGCACTTCATGTTTCTCAAGATGTTTCGGAAATACCATCTCTGCCTCCCTATCCCTGTCCAAAACTGATTACTAAAAAGGAGACTGTCAAGTTTCATAAGCCTGAAAGCAAATGTACAGGATAATAACATAAAAACACTGCCCTGTTTTCTCACAAAGACCTGGAGAGAGACCTAGAGGAAACGAGAATGAAGTTCAACTAGCTAAAATAAATTATTACAGGATAAAAATCAGTAGCATCAGAAAAAATTGTCAAACAAGACCAAAACACAGTCCAAATATGGTAATGTGCAGGACTGGTAATAAGCTGAAAAGAAAGCAGTCTGGAGAGCTGTCACAGAGGAGATACAGACAGCACATTAATGACGTCCTGGAGTATGTGTAACAGCTGTTAGAAAACAGCAAGAAGGTTTGCTGTAAATAATCTGCCCCAAACTGTCAATTCTCTTGTATTTCTTCTAAGATGAGTAGTTGCATGTGCTTACACAACAGGTACAGCCCTGGAGATTGAGAACCACAGGACCATCTTTGGTAAGGAAAGCAGGTTTGTGAGGAACAGTGGGAATGGCTCTGAACCTTGGCAGCTCATCTGGCATTACAGGATAGGGTGGCTGATGGGAACAAAACCAAACAAAAACAAAACCCATCCTCCAGCCAAGCCACCTCAGTAAGAATTCAGCCAGCTCTCATATCTTTTGCTTAACTTGCCCTCTTCTGGAATAGGGAGATTCAGAAGCATGAAGTCAGAACTTCTTAGCAAGTTTCTGCAAATTGTGTTGGAGCCGACACTGGAAGAGATGAGAGTTCCAGAGATGATCAACTGTCTATAAATAGTTGACAAGAACCCAATTTTCACAGTCAGATCTTGGTTCTACCCGACAGAGGAGGAACTAGGCATGACTACACAAAACCACTGACTCTCACAACACTGCCAGTAAGGTGTGTCAGTCCATGTGAAAAACACCCTGTCTGCCAGCACATCCTCAGATGCTTCAGAGGGAAGGGAGATGCCAGTTTTGAGCACACTTGTGCAATAAGGTATCTGAATAGCTATGCAGATAGGAGGAGTTTAATGTACTAAAACATGCTGACTGACTTCTAATTGCTCTCTGAATGACCACAGAAATGGTAACTACTCTTTTCCATCAACCTATCATTTGCAGAATGGGGTGGGGAGGCCTACTTGTTTTGTGCAGGCCTGGGTATTACCTGGTCCTGAGTTTTCCCCACTCTTTGCCAAGTGCATGTGCTTCACTGACGACCTCAGGGATGGGCTTCAACCTCCAAGGACAACAACCCTTGGAATATCTTAAAGCCTTTTTCTGTAATACCTACCACATAGAGGTTTCCCCACACTTACTTTAATTATTCAAGGAAAATAAAGACTCTAAGTAAGACAAAGTGTAATATTGAGACATTCCTAATGAAAAGATTTTCCAGAATGAAAAAAAACGTGAGACTTATCACCTCAAATTCTAACACACATTCTGCATCTTGCTTGAAAAAATGCTGTACATAATATCTTTCACAACAATTCACTGTGGCTGACTACGTGAGCTTTGTCTCAGTGGAAATCCATTTGCTATCACCAATTTCATTACAAGATAGGATACAGCACTGGCATGATTTATGCCCACAAAGACAGCTACACATCGCATTACACTGGACCATTCTCTCTTAAATTTATGTGGCTCTCCCAGATGTTTGTCCATGCATGGGTACAATAACCCAATCACAGCTGTGAAAAGAAGAAAGAAAAAATGTCCAGAAGTTAAAGCACTGGCAATATTTAACTAAAATAAAGGCAATCTAGACTTTGATAATTATTGTAACTACCAAAACAAATTATCTACAGATAGTTGTACAAAACAAATATCGTAAAATAAGAGGAATTTCAAACAATTTCATTATCTTAAAAAGCCCCATAAACCACGATCAACCCCTGCAGCAGTGACCTGGCAGAAGTAGCAAAACAGAGACAATTTGAGCCAGTCTAACAGTGTAGTCAAAAAAAGCAATAATAGCTTGCAGGCTGACACTTCTGAAAATCACACATATCAAACATACACATTTAAATAACTGTAAAACAAACACATTAGAGTAAGGGCAGAGTCTGGTTTATAACATCAATATTTTGATTCTTCTTTTATTGTTGTTAAAAACAGTTTTTGTTTGGATAAACAATTCTTCAATGTTACTAGGAAGGCTCACATAGAAGAGGGAAAGCCAAGAACCTATAATACCTATTGAATACAGAAAGCAAACAGGACTTCCAACCCCAGGGAATGGCTCTGCTCTTTGAGCATTTCTTCATAAACTTGTTCTGTACTGCAGTTGCAGCTGAAAAGACTGCTACCCACACAGCTGAGGAGTAACACTGGTGCTTAATGTTAAAGTAGTGCTGCAGGAGGGGGACAAAGCCTGAGCCATCAGTACAGACTCCAGTGCCTTCAGTCTGGTGTCTTTTATTCTGCCAGAGAGGAAACTGATCTCAGGACTGAGGAAAATAAATCACCAGTAAAGCTGGAAAGTAAAAAAACCTCCCCGAGCAATTTTCTTGCCAAAGGGACTGGGCCAAACTGATGACTAATAACAGTAACAGATGAAAGGGCTTCTCTGAAAGCAGCCTCCATCACCACTGATTATAAATATGCAAAATACCTTTATTCTGTTCATAATAATAAAACATACTGCAGAGAAATACTCGTGTCAATTCCAGGAAGGCTGTGCATGTATAAGTGGCAACAAAATGGGTGAATTATCAGCATTTACCACAGAGGTTCCCTGTATGTATGCTATCAGAGAGGGTAAGGTAAGAAAATGTAGAAGAAAAGATTGATAATGAAAAAGAAAGAACTCAAATACCTCAACAGGGATCACTCCTGCTGGGAAAAGTCAATTAAGGCAGTTAATATCTCTGAAGCAGGCTGCTTAAATTCAACTAGTGCAAATACCTAGAAGGTGACTGACTACACTTTGCAAGCTGTATCCAGTCTTTCCATCAAAACCACCAATCCATCAGAACCAGAAAAGCCCTCAAGTTTCCTCCGAGATGATGGCCAGACCTGTCCTTCACAGCTACAGAGCTACCAATAGTGTTTTCAGGTGACCCATGAGAGCATAAGGTGACAACAGCAACAGTTCAGCACTGCACTTCAGACCTTATGCACTGCTGCTGCAAGTTGGGATTCTTTCCTTTCAGTTCCCACTACTCCACACAGAAAAGATTAAACCTTTACCAGACATGTTTGCTAAAACAATCAGTTCAAAGTATAAAAGAAAAAATGCAGCAAATGCAGGATACCAATTCCAATAACTAATCCACAGCCTCAGCAGGGTAACAGAAAGAGGACCAAGACAACCAGCAGATGAAGCAGGTAACTGCCACCTTAAGACACCAAATGCATTTCCATAGTAGAACAAATGTGACAGGTTCAGAGAGGTATCTGAAGGGCTTCCTTTTGAATCAAAATCCTCTATGACATCTGGGGTGTAGTATTTCAATATGGTATCAGAAAGTAATTAGACAACTAGGAAAAAAACAGACTTAAATATTACCATTAGCAAACAGTGATTCCAACTCAAAAGCTCATTTATTGACTCATATTAATACCAAGAAATGTGAGCTGCTTAATCTTATTAAAACGGACCTCTGGGAATATACTGCCTTTACAGTAAAGGCTCACTAAAGCAGAATTCTGCATAAAACAGGCCCATGGGGTCTGTGATCTTCAGAGCCAAGTAGAAAGCCAAATTCCATTAGGTTTTTAATATGGAATAGGTCTCAATAGCTGAAGATGAAAGAAGAGGAAAAAGGAGCACTTCTTAGTACCTACAGTAGACATCTCACCTAAACTAGCCACATACACCAAAAGCCTCAACTCCCTACATGGTCACAGAAGAAATGGAACATGTTCACATCATCCCACTCCACACATGAATCCAACCAAAGTTCTGCCACACACCTCTACAACTGCCACCTGCATTCCTGGCCTCAAATCCCAGAGATACATCCAGGTTTCCCAGCTTTACAGAGCTAAAGCAATACCTTGAACTGGAATGAGGAACAAGGAAAGCTGGACCACAAAAGGGAGCTAAACTCAGGGTGCTCTGCTACCTTCAAAACAAGGTACTGTGCACTGCACCATCTGGCAATCCAGAGTATTTTCAAGGGCTGCCTGTAGAGCAAACTCCTGTAATCCTTCCTCAAGGTTACATGTGGCACCACCTCTAAAGTCTCTTAAACTTGTGACCTAGCCCAGCAGAAAAAACGCAGAGTACAACTAACAGTGTTACAGTATAGAAAGCTAGCATAACAATTTCTGGTCAGGTGTGTGCATGTTTATGTATACACAGGAGATCATCTCAAAAAGAGCAGTGCTGCTGAAAGACAGTTTTAATCCTCCACACTTTTCATATGCCTTTTGTAACTACAGAACTCCCTATCCACCCTTTCATCTCCAAGCCAGGCATACAGACATGACTGAACTTACCTGATGCTGTGCCACAGCAGGGTGGCACCCACCAAGCTGAGGAGAAGATGCTGGTGATCACATCAGGGGGGAAGAGAGTAACGTTTCTCTGGATCTGAAGCAGGTTTAATACTAATGCAAGAAATACGCCAATAAAAAACAGCACTATGCCACGAATTACCAAATTCATGCCACGGCTGGTTACAGATGAAATGTATGGGCCACACTTTTTTGGTAAGATTGGCGTTGGATCATTTTCTGCCATGACTTCTTATATTCTCAGAGACATCCAACAGGCTGATTGCGAAGGAGTCACTTGCTAACAGTATTTTGACTCTCCTCAATTAGGAGACAGCCCAACCCTGAAAAACAATAAAAAAGGTGAAAAATGCAGATATAAGAAACATTCAATGTATTTCCTCAAATAAACGGGAGACTGGGTTTAAAAATATGAATATTACTTTTTTTCAGAATTTTCTGAGGAGGTAAGTAGTCATAAGAGTGCAGAAACAACCACAACTGCAAGTATGCCTTATGAAGAAAACAGGTTTTACAAATAGCTTTGTCTATGTGGAGACATGGGAGGAGGAAGCATGGGATGGGGCCACTAGGAATGTGAAACCACAGAGGTGAAGAAATGAAACTTTTATCAGATGGAAGAAGGGCTCGCTCTGAACTTGCAATCAATTGTTTTTCTCCCCTCCTTTAAAGTAACAACTGGAGATAATGTAATTCAGAAGCCAGTTCACACAGTCTTTCGTTTCCAGTCAGCCACAGAGGCTCACAGCCTTCTCTTCCTGATGGGATGCCAGAAAGTATTTCTCAACTGGAAAGTGAAATCTGAGAAATATTTTTAGGATGTAGTCAGAATTTCAGCAATCCTGCAGCGTACCTGTTTTTGTAACCCCAGGTAAGAGCAAACAACTCAGCAAACCAACAAAGTCCTTCCAACATAGAGAAATATTTACCAAAGTAACACACTTTTGGTGAAAACTGCCATGCTTTATGCGACCCAGAGTTGTGACCAGGAAGAAAAGAACCTAAGAGGGAACGGAAAAGGGAGTTCCCCTTGCCCAGGCACTGGGGGAATTCCTAATACGAGTAACTCTGCTGGCAGTACAGGAATGGCAGAGATCCCATCCCAATCTCTCTTTTTCAAAAAAACTGTCCATCAGGAGTCTTGTTATACATGGATTCAGTGCCACATGCATGTACAACAACAACTTTGATTGACAGCTTAGCCACCTGGAACTTAAAACAAAAAGCCCTGACATTGTTTTTAAATTCCAAACTGACAACGGGTGGCAGCTTTTGTTAACTCTTACTTATGGCCACGCGGGCACCGGGGGAGCCAAACCAGCACATCCATCCCCTTTCCACCCTGGCTGCAACACACCCCAAGGAAGCTCTCAAGATGCAGCAGCAGTGCAGAGGACACAGCATTCACTTTTGCTGACAGAAAGTCAAAAGGGAAGTTAAATATACCCAGGGTAGTTAAGACACTACAGGTAAACTCCATAGAAGATGTGATGCCACACAGCAGCATCCTCCATCACTCAGGAAAAGTTCCAAGGAACAAAACCATTCTAAAAAGAGAAGTTGTGATCACAGGTAACTTCCAGGGAAGCAGCAGAGTCCTCCTAAGCATGTAGGATCACTTCTGCATGGCCAATTGTCTTCATTATTTGTAATCATGAACACATCTTGGTGGGAAAGAGGGCAACCATGGTGCCTGGCTCCTTAAGTCAGCTTGACTCTCACTGGACACCACAGTGGATCAAGGCTGGTACTGACACTGCAACACACCTCCCCCAGGCAAAAAGGAGGTGCTTCAGGTTTCTTTCTTCTCCCCTTCTCCAGATGTCATGACAGTGGAACTTGGGTAACACAGCCCCAAGAAAGCAAGCACAGAGTCACAAATACAATCACTGTTTCAGCTGAGAGCCTTCCCTGTCCTTGGGGGCTTTGCCCAAGAGGTGATCACAGAACTGCCAGAGTCCACAGCAGAGCCTTTTCAACACACGAACCACAGACTGGAGGTCCTGATGACAAATTGGTCAGGAATACTGTATCTAAGGGGGGCTTTTAAACTGTTACATCCCTTCCTAGCTCTAGCTTGCCTAGGAAAACAAGCTAAGCTCTTGGCTCTCCACTTACTTCACCATCCCAACAGCCCTCCCTGAAGCCTGCACATGATTTTTTTGTTTTGTTTAATGTGTGACAAGAGCTGATGCAAATAATCCCAGGTTCCGCTCTCACATCCTTGTACAAGAATGCTCATACTTCTGTGTCTCTCTTTAAATGAGCTTTCCTACTGCACACCAAGGATCACAATTTCTTTTTCCACTGTCATAAAATGGCTGCTCCCATTCTGTGATCTACTGCTACATTCAGGTCCCTCTTTCTCTCTTCTTTCCTGCTACAGAACTCCTTGTTCTTTGCTATCAGCCCCAAACCTGACATGCTGAATTTCAGCCCATAGGTATAATTAATTCTGACACTAAGCACAAGTCTACTTTTCCTGCAGGATATCTGAGTCTTCTTTGGACCTGCAAATGGTTCACAGCTCTGGCTCATCAGCAAACATCTTTACTACATCCTATCTTGTGCAACAAAGCCATCAACCAAAACAGCGAGTGAAATCAGTGAATTTTATTTTTTAATATAACTGCTATAAACTATTATAACTATTATAAAACAACTATTAATTTTCCTGCTGCTATTTTCCAGTTTTACAGTATTTCTCAATATCTCTAAGAAGACTGCTGCTTGTAATTCTTCAAATACAATAATGTTCAATAATTAAGAATTATCAACTGTTCCACATCTCAATATTGATATAAACACCAATCAGATCTTACATATTTTTTTCCTAGAAATGTACAAGTAAAAGGCCAATTTTATTCTGGCATAATTCAGCTTCAGAATACAAAACATTTATTTACCTAATTTCCATATACTTAACATGTCATTTGACAAATACATTTTATTATGAATGCTTATCAAAATGTAGCAGGACTTTGATATGCAAGGAAATAACTTAATGCCTTACAGTGGTTATACAACCACTGTGGCTTCAAGTCATTCAAGAGACCAGCAACAAATTTTTACTACAAGTTAAACTGCCTGACCACAGCAAGGGCACCTTTAGAATCACAGAATAATTTGTGTTGTAAGGGACCTCTAAAGGCCATCTAGTCCAATCTCTCTGCAGTAAGCAGGGACACCCTCAACTAGACCAGGTTGCTCAGAGCCTTCCCAAGCCTCACCTTGAACATCTCCAGGGATGAGGCCTCAACCACCTCCCTGGGCAACCTGTCCAGTTCTTCCACTGCCTTTGAGGTAAAGAACTTTTTCCTAACATCCAGTCTAAACCTACTCCAATTTAAAACTATTGCCCCTCATTCTGTCACCCTTGCAAACAGCCCATCTCCAGCCTTCCCGTAGGCCCCCTTAAGAAACTGAAAGGTTGCTATTGGGTTGCCCCAGAGCCTTTTCTCAGGCTAAACTACCCCAGCTCCCTGAGCCTGTCTTCATAGGAGAGGAGCAACTGTTTAAAACATTAAGTCAAGGTCCAAACTAGCATGATGCAACAATTTCCATCCTGGTTTCTCATCCAGCACACATTGTTCCTCTTAGTTTCATGCCAATTTACAACTTCTCTTCATTCACTGGCTCTTGAAACCTTTTGGCATCCTACAAACAGTGCAATGGGGGCATGGAGCAAGGTGACCAAGCACTGATGTAAAAACTGTTCAGTGTCTCGGAGTTTTCAGTGGCTGAGGTTCACAACACCCAGGCATGACAAAGGAATTTATTAATATCACCTGCCATGAAAATGGAAATTTTGGTGTCTTAAAAACTCATCCCCTTTTTTTCTGGATTGGGAGGCTAGTGTGCCAACAGTCCAGAGGAGATGATGCCTCTCTCCTTTTAAGCCTTCTCTTTTACTGAGGGTTTCCACTCAGATGGGAATAGTTGACATATTGAACCAACACTACTTTGGCTCTTGGGAATCCACATTTAAAACTGTAACACCACTCTGTAATCTGCAGGCTTGGCACTGTCACAAAGCCTCTGATGCACTTTCCCTCCTCGGTGGCACACAGGTTCAATCCAAGCTTTTTAATATACCATGCAAGATTATAATTATTATTATTAGATACAATTCGCAAAGCAACCACGATGTCTGGCACTGTGCAAAAAGCTGACAACTAAATTATCACCCTCGACGTTTTGAAACCACTTAGTCACTTAACTGTCTCTTAATGAGAAGATCCATCCTGCAAGTACTTCCCAGTGCTCCTCATCCTCACAAAGAGCTTTCTGCTGTGTGTGATTTACAACTTCTGACACCATACAGACACATCAGGAACAACGCGGTGTAGTGGGGGCCAAGAAAGAGAAGATTTATTTCAGCAACACGGCGCAGGAGATCGTAAAAATGGTGAAACGACAAGAAAACATCCTCCTTCCGAGAGGCAACGCCAAAAGCAAACCACCCCACCACTCCGGGCACCAGAGGGGGGGGCTCTCCCGGTCGTTCTGCTCCGGATTCACTGGGTCCGAGCAGTCAGTCCCACCCGCCTGGGCTGCATGCCCGTCGCTCCAGGCCGGCGTTAGCACCTCCAGCACGGGCCGGGACGAAACCAACCCCGCGGAGAGGCCGCGGGCCCGGCGGCGCAGGGCCCATCCCCGCCTGCCCGAGGGGTGCCTGACCAGGCACCGCTTTAAGAGCAGCCGGGCGCAACAGGGGACACACACACAGGGCTCCCGCCATCCCGTCCTTCGCTCCCCCGCAGCGCCCGGGCACGGCGGGCAGCCGGGACACACATCGCCTGCGCCGCATTCCCAGAGCCCGGCGGCGGTGGGGCCCGGAGCCACCCCCGCCCCGAGGCAGGCTCCGGCGGCACTGCCGGGAGCTCAGCCGCCGGCGGGGAGGACAGGACCGGGGGACGCCCTCAGCCCGGCCGGTCCCCTCGCCTCACACAGCCCCCGGCCTCAGCCCCTATGCCGACCCAACCCGCCCGCCCTCTCCGCAGCCCCTGGACTCACTCGGCCTCCGCCATCTTCTCCCTCCCCGCGCAGTCCCCGCCCCGCGCAGCCTCCGCAGCGCAGCGGGCAGGGGGCAGGGCGCAGAGCGGGGCCTCGGCCCGGGGAGCTGCGGGCAGAGTCCGCCGGGGTTGGGCGGGTTGAGTGCGAACTGTGCTGGCGGGAGCATCCTGGCTGCAGAGCCCATGGAGCCTTCAGGGAGCAGTAGGAGCGTGTTAGATGAGTGCGAGGCGGCTCCTCCTCTGGAAAGGAGTTTGTGACCGAAATCACAAAAGGCACACAAAAAACAAGACATAAAGACCGACGCTGTGAGGCTTCTTGTACCGCCTTTTCTGCTTCCAGCTGGGTTGGGTCGTTTCATGTCCGTGGTGCAGGTTTCGGTCACAGGAGAGGGGAAGGTGAAGCACTCGTTCTCGGTTCTGTCTCTGAGCACGGGTCCTGCAGGGACCTTCACGTCTGCTTCGCTATCGACTGGGGCGAAAGTAACGCAGCTCAGGACTCCAGAAATCACGTTTGGATCACCAGTCTGGGACCTCTCCGTCCAGGGAGGATGTTACAGTGTGAAGCAGAAAATAATTTGCCTTAACCTGCCTCAGTGTACAGGCATAGCAAAAGAAACCCCAAACAAACAACGTTACTGTATATATGCATGGGAGGCATAGGGGAATAGTGTTGTGTTCCTTCTCATTAACACATATATTCATTATAGCAATTATTATTCTTCTACTAATGAACTTTTCCCATTCTTACTGCACTGTCAAAAAAATACTAATTATTAGAAACACTTGCACATTGCGTTCCCCCAGGCTTAGTATTCCTTTTCAAAGACCTGGATAAAACTTTTCATTCTATGGGATCTGCAGTGACTCAGTGCAGATCTTACAGTTCCTAGAATAATGACTGGATAGGATGGAATTTGTGTCTGTATTTACTACATTGGCATCTTTAGTGATAACTGTGGTTTCTTCATGCTGGTATGTTGTGAACAGCAGTGCCACCAAACGTATAAGCTCAGGGGAAAGTATATGGATCTATAATAGACATGCTAAGAATTGAAAAGGGAGAGATTTACAGCAGCAGAAACCCATTGTGGTTTAGATGAGCAATAAATGAATTTTCAAATCATTCAACTTTGGTTTTTCTCAAGCAGAAACAAAACCTTTTTATTCTCAGTAATGCCTACTGAGCTGCTTGCCATGACTGTGGTTTAGGTTGTTACTTTGCTGTACTTGAACTCCAGATTTTGGATCGAGAAAAAATAAAAGTGCTTTCCCTAATGTCAGATAAACTTTTTTTTTTGGCCAGCTGCATGCCTGAGGCAGAGCAAAGTGCCCTTTCTCTCTGTCCCTGAAATATCAGGACTGCCAGAGGTCTGAAAGCAGACACTTTGTGAACATAAAGTGCGTGCATTAGAAAGTGTGGCAAGTAGATGGAGACTACAAATAGTTTCTGGATCTTTTTCTTCTCTAGACATGTGCATAAATAGTTAATAAATTGTCTATAAATAAATTCAGATTAGTTATAGTCAGCTCTGCTGCTGTGCTTGGTACTATTGAATCACAAGAGCTTATTAAAAAAAAAATCATATGAGAACTATTATCTATATTAATAGAGGGCCGTTAAGGCCAATATGTAGGAAAATAAGTGTACAGTGTTGTAAATCAGTGCAGCTCCAAGGGCTTTTATTAGCATTGCCAATTTACACCAGCTGAAGCCTTGGTACTTACACCCATGTGGCTGTCCCAGAGGGTGCAATGTCCTGTTGCACAAAAGTGGGAAAAGTATGACTGAAAATCATACAGAAACATATCTGGATTAGAAATGCCAAAGTAAATATATCAGCAAATAGTTTTGCAGACAAAAAAGACAGATATGACCTGCAGAGAAATGTGACCTTCTCCAACTGACTGGAATTGCTATGAAACATCATGGGAGAAGCATCTTCTTTGGAAAGCAACATGGAGTTGCTTCACTGCGCTGGCTGCAGAACAAGAGAGTAAAGAATATTCCAGATTTAGTTTTTGGGCATAAATACTGCTCTGGATATGATAAATCTGGCAACAAAAAACTCAGCAAAGTTCATGCAAAGCAGAGGAGCCTAGAGCAGCCACATGCCTATAGAAACAGCAGGATTGCTTTCATAGCCGTAACAGTGGTTTTGTAAAAACCACTAAAATTTTCTAAAGGCTTCCTTAGCTGCCTGGTACGCTGGTTGCAGGAGCCAAGGCCACTTAGCTCAGCTGAAAGTGTGTCCATAGCAGGACAATAACTGAAGGATGGGAGGATGAACAGAAGGATGGATGAGGAAGAGAGAGACAATAAGAGACTAAGTAGAAAAACTTAACCTGGCTCTTTGTGTTGTGATCCATGACAAAATGATCAGGTGGAATTGTAGGAACTATAGGATTCTGGAACTATAAGCACACATAACTTGAGAAAAGCCTATAGGTATGATAAAAAGCCTTCTGTAGAGGCCTGAAGCTGATTTCTGGTAGGGCTTCCAGAATTTATATAGATATGGACTGCATCAGGTCAAAGTCACTGTTCTTTCCTGAAGCATTCCTTTACTCTGTGGAGTGCTGGGGCAGCCACGAGGTGCATTCTGAAGACCATCTAGGTAGGCGTCTTTTTCTAAAGGATTGGCTCAAGTTTGCTTTTTGTTAGGTGTATGAATGAATGTCAGGAGAGCTCTTCAAGCACATACTCAAATCTTGAATATCTGTGGCATCCCTTCAGCGGAAATTCTCAACAAAACTGTGAACTGTTTTGAAGGATGGCTGATGACCAACACCAGTTTCGCAACAAGGAATGTTTGTCCCTTTCTCATTTCACATTCAAGACAACTGCATCAAGTACTTCTGTTATTTGGAGCCTTTAGCTAGTGTTTTAAAAAAATACTGTAAATTACAGAATTCTCTTTATCAAAGTATTCTTCAGGAATATAAATCTCCTTCAAAGCCTTCTTGGAAGTTCTCCATGCATACAGAAGGCTTCTGGAAGGCCTTCAGAAATGAAGAATTATAGAACAGGGTTCATTTTCCACAAATGCCTTTTATTTCACCAGCTGAGGCTGCTGTCTTGTCACTTTTATTATCTGCAAAAAAAGGCATAGTAGCCATCCTAGTTAGCACACAGCTGGGTCACAGGCAAAGATCAGCATGGCTGACAAGTCCTGCATCAGATGGGGAGCTTGTTAGGCACAAAGAGGCACTGTACTGTGAATGAGTCCAGGGTCTTGGCAAGAGCATAGTGTGCAGTGGGTAAGTTTCATAAAATTGATTTTCCAGTAGGGTTGGCATTTAAGAGAGGGAAGGAAAAAGAGACAGTAGCAATGTGAAACCATCACCTCACGTGCATTCACATATATGAAAAGGGCTGGTGCTTATTTACAGCTAGCAACAGGATAGACAATTGTAGGGCTGATATCAAAGCCAATTTTGTTTATTTATTTAGCTACTTGCAAAAGATGTTGGGTGGTCAGCTCCAGAGGATAATGTCCTTTATTTATTTACTGAAAGGTGCTGCATGGACAAATGCATCCTGGATTTCCCTGTATCACTCTGCCAGGGTAGCTCAGCCCTGACTGAGTTTCCATACTCACTGAGTGCTTGCTGAAGTAGTTACATAGAGAGTAAACACTGCCAACCACAGACATGGTTTCTGAGAAGTGGAGTCCAGCCCACTCAGAAGTTTACCAAAATAACAGCATTGCATCACATGCCAAACAGCCACAAACAGCTGCAGTACTGGAGGATAAGTGAGATAAGTAAGGATAAGTAAGATACTGAAAATGCATCATGTCAGAACACATCCAAATCTGGGATTTAGAAATTAAAGTCTTCCTACCCTATTTTCATAGTGCCATGGAACATCTAGATTCAGTGGACAGACTAAGTAGCTGGGACATTCAGTTTCATTGGGGCATATTTTTTTCAGTGATCAATTCCAGTGGGAAGCAAGGTGGAAGCAAGGAGAGGAGAGAGGATGGAGCCTGAAGACCCAGAGAGAATGTATATGAATGCATTCCAGACCTAGGGGTGTGTGCATGTGTTGTAAGTGACTCGCTAAGAGTCAAAATAAGGTCAGTGCAGATGAATAAGTGTATGCAAAAAGGAAGCAAATTCATGTCAAACCAAGCTAAAAATAGGTGGCTGAATGACTGAGTAGAATGGCATAAAAATGTAAGCAGAAAAACACCAGTGTCTGAGAGGGAAAGCAGCCTGGCATAGGAAATTAAAGTATTTTTTGAACTTTGTTGAAAAGTCTGTAAATAGATACGTGATTGAAGTTAGAAGTAGTTCCTTTGTTAATAAATTTAAGTTTAAAAGGTTATCAGTTTCTCTGCAGCTGTGAAATTTGGATCCTCTCCCCTTCATTCTTGAACTCTTTCCCTCTTTTTCTTTCATTTGTGGCATCTGAGATCCACAAGGAAGGAGAAGATCCTAGATTCAGATCTAGAATCAAAGCTCCTACCTAATATCACCAGGCTTGTAATGTAATTAATAGCAAGCAATTGCAATGGCAATTGCATTTCACAGTACTGTTGACTGAACTTACTTCAACTGGCATTATATTTATGGAGATTGTATTATATTTATGGAGACCATATATTTATGCTTACAAAAAATGACAAAACCACATTTAACTCCTACAGAGACAGGGCAATAACCCATCCTGTTTTGCCATTTGCTGTACAGAGTGTGAACCAGTCTGCCCCTGCAGAGCTTGCAGTCTAGAAAGAGCAGCAGATTCCTCTGCAGGTGGTAGAGAGAAATAACACATATGGAGTGATCCTTCTGCTCATTTGATGTATCTATTTTAAAAACTGCCTTCTGGAGAAGGCTGTTTCTTTCCTTCACCTGTTGCAGGTAAAAAAGATGCCAAACTTTATGAACAGCTAGCTTTTAGGCCTCAGGAATAATAATAAAAAAAGAAATAATGATATTATCCTGTGTGATTTGTTCAACAGCACAGGTTATCTGGGTCAGTGCTGCAGAATGTTCATGCTGCAACAAGTCTCATGGCTGTGCGGGACAGCAATGGCTGCTGGCATTGACATTGCTGGGAAGGACACACTACAGAGCAGTTTGAAAAATGTCTGTTTCTCTTAGCCAATGGAAATCTGCAAATTTACAGTGACAATTTAACTACCAGAGGTTCTCATTCCTAGCATGTATTTCCATTTTACAGTGTTTACTTCCTCTCAAATTTGACCTTTCCCTAAGAAAGCACATGATGCAAAATGCAAAAATAAAGGAACCAAGAGCTCACCAAGAAACACAACTTCCCACTAAAAGCAGTTTTAATAAAATATATTCCATCAGCCTTAGTTACTTTTGACAGTGAGTGCCTAAACATAGATTCAGGGTCTGTCTTAGAATCACTTGAAGGCATCCAGGACACCTGCATGGAGCTGGGGATGTGACAGCCACATGCAGGGCTCTCACCTTCCTGAGGCTGAAGCTGCAGTTGGTGAGGGACACTCTGAGACATCAGGAACAAGAATACACACCCTCAGTTAGGTAGTTAGTCTCTGAATCTCCACAATTTCAAACAATTAAACACCCTGCCTGATACTGTTGTCCCAAAAGCAGGGTCTGTTACTCAGTGTGTATATTTTTCCTAAAATTTTACATATTCAGTTAATAGCTGACATCAATACTGTTCTTAATGGGCTGTCAGAGCCTGATAAAGGAGGGAGGTCAGCAGCATAGTGCTCTTGTGTTGTACCCTATATTTGTGACACTCTTTTGGTCCCTCCTGGTGATTTTACACCAGAGCAGCCAGGAATTCCCACCCAGGCATCTCCATGCCTTGACTGTGCAAGGAACACAGGGATTCATGGAGTGATAGCTAGCGACCAGCTCCACCTCACTCTCCCTGAAGCTATAAAAAAAATAGACAATAAAGATTAATAATTGTCTGAGTCAACACTATTGGTTTTTTGAGTGTCAGAGTTGCAGAGGCAACGCTGGAAAGCCATGTGCTAGAGAAGGGAAGACAGAGGAACATTATGTAAAGCAATATAAATGTAATTTGCATCATAGAGTTCTCAGGCCAAAAAAAAAAAATGTAAATCCTTTTATTCCTTCAGGATTCTTTTACTGCTTTGGCTATAATCTTGGTGAAACTATAAATAATTGCCTTTTTTTTCCATGGTGACCCACCAGTTATTGTCAGCAAAGAGTTGTTAGGCTGAACTGGGTTTCTAGGCTACTGCTTCAACTTGCCCTTTTCTGATGAAAGCAGGGATTTAGCCATGTTGTGTAAGATCTGATGTTAGAGCCAGAACATGGGGTATTTACATTCTGAACTTAAATTTTAATGTGATGCCAAATAGCTCCGTTAACAGAATTAGTTATCATCTCTTCTACATATTTTTTAGGTATCATGAGGAAGGTTTAATGGGAAGATTTTTTAAATTCTTATCTGTTTTAGGAGAACTGCTACAAATATGTTGAACTGATGTACACAGGACTTCACATGCACTGAAAAATACAAACCCAGCTGCACTGCTGATGTGGAGGACTGAACTACAAGCACCTCATCAGGCTCCTGAATTTTGTCTTATCCCTTTATTCCTAGGCTACACATTTTGGACCTGAATTTCTGCTGGCGGTGTTAAAAATTTGGCCTTCACACTGCACAGAGACACATAACATCTCAGTATTGCTTTTGGATTTTTGATATTGGGTTGGGTTTCATTTGTTTGTTTGTTTTGTAGGGCTGTGGGGTTTTTTCTCCTTTCTTTTTGCTCCAGTGATTCATTTATGAAAAAAGATGATGAGATTCAGGCTTCTGATGGTATTTCCATTACTCAGGAATTGAAATACTCTGAGCAAGCCAGGACTTGCATAAAGATAAACACAGGTACCCAAAGTGAAAGCAGATACTTTAAATACAAAAAAATTACTTCTTGTACCCCATGCTCCTTACCCAGAATCCTTCTGCTGTGGATTTATGGCTGTTGTCACAATGCTTTATTCTCTGGCTTTCCTGGGAAGAAATCTTTTCCACGAACTAAATTAATTAAATTCATAGAGAGTGTTGAAAGTAAAAATATTGTATATACAGATATTCACATATTTACCTGCATATACATATAATTATCAGTCAGTTCTTACAGAGATATTACCTAAATCCAGCAGATTAGATTATATGATAATGAGTTTGTTTTGAGTTTGGATCTCCAGTGTAGATGCTGGGCTCCAGATAATGTAATTAGTTTGTGAAAAGGCACCACCTTTTCCTCAGTTCACTGTCATTTTCTTAAATGTCCTTCCTGAGAGTCAAATTAAGATCTTCCATTGCAAATAAATTCAAAGCTGTCAGTTGCCAAACATATTATTAAAAAAAAAAAAAGTAATTTCATGTACCAGTCTTTTTGAGAATAATCTGCTTATGCAGTTTCTTGACTCTTGGCTCAATATTTTCCAGCAGTTGTGGTGCAGCAGCATAAAGATCATGTTTTATTCTAGTTATGAATTTTTAAGATATATATATTATTATAGACTTTAGAAGTAGTTTGATGTGCTTGTAAGCAGAATATGGGCCAAAAATGAATAATGTTTTGTCATCAGTGACTTTCTGCTGCTTCAGAAAAAGTGATCTTACCTTCCTAACCAGCAATGATCTTTCATCTTATATCTTCAGATGGAACTTGGTCTCTTGTGACCATGCTAGAAAAGTGATATATTTTCTATTTGCTCTATAAGCAGAATTTTGTTTGCCCTGGCTTTCTCTTTTGCTGCATAATAAATAAGGAGTGTCATTCAAGTTTTATTTTTCCTATTCATAAATAAGAAATCTCATTCTCATTTGGTGCAGAGATGCTTCAGATGCTTTACTAACATTTTTGTCTGCCTCAGTAACAAATCCACTCTCTGTCCAGAAACACTGTGGCTTCCATTAGACCATTCTATTCATTTGACTCAAGTGGACAATAAAACATGCTGAATGACAGGATATCACTGATGACTACAGGGCTTTAAAGAAAAAAAACATTCTGCCTCCTGCCTTTTCATTGGTTTTCCTATACCTGGGTGTATAGGAAACACTCCTTCCCCTCCACTGCATTTTAATGGAGCCATGGCCTTGCTGATATATGTCTATTAACTTTTAGTGATTAGCTCAGTGTGAAGCCTTGTCAGTTAAAACTGATTACATTATTTTTTTCAAAGGGAAAAGTGAGTACCAAGATCTCAAATACTAGTAAGTACTCTGCTGTTGGGAAATGTTAAATGTATTTTTGGTAAATTATTCTGCAGCACTTGAAAAACCTCAGGTGAGGCCCTTTAAACAGAAGTGTGTGTGTTTGCTCAGGGTGTAGATGGTGACTCAGGTGACTGAGAATCAGTGCTAAAAGAGGCTAGTTTGGGATTCATATTAGGGGTATTAATGGGGGGAGTATTTGGTATGGTAACAAAAGACATTCCTTCCCTTCAGGTGGGTGTTTACCATGTTGCACAAGCCTGGTGCAAAGCCCAACACCATGTATGCTCCTGTTTGGCTTACACAGTGCTGCACAGGCATGAAGTGTTATTTACATTTAAGCTTTTTATAGTCCTCCTAGTCAAGTAGAAGTATGAGCAAGATAATCCTCTATCAACTAGACAAGACACTTCAGCAACTTCTGCCTGACATGCATCTAGTTTTCTGGGGTCCATCAGAGGACCCTTATCCTGAGGGATTAACTGGGACTTCCAATGCCATTCAGGTATTAGATATCAATATGTGATTTTCAGGGTGACCCAGGAAATATTTCTTCCTTTCTGAAATGCAGGTAGGGTATTTTCCTGTTTATCATGGTTTTTTTCTATGGGGAAGGAGTTTTCCAAAATACTACCTCCTGCTCTGAATACATTTCATTCCTTAGAGAGCCAGCATATGGCCAGAGATTGCCATTTGGATGCACTGACCTTTGAAGAAATTGTTTCTTGAAAACTTGACCACAAGCAGTTAGCTAAGAGGCTTTTCATGTACGCTTTTTTTTTAAGATGGAAGCCTTAACACAGCATTATTAGAGATTCACAGATTGCTCCAGCAAACACATCCCTCACACTCTACATTATTCTGTACCTCATGTGCATCCTTGACCCTTTGACTCCCAAAGGTGAGGTCTCTGGGACAGCAGACTCTTTTGGAGAGGCACCATCTATTCAGAACATATGAGCATGAGGTGCTCATAATTGTAATATCTAGAAGCCACCACCACTTTTCTAGGACCAGACTTTGAATGTCTTAACTTGTAAAACACCCTTGATTACCAAAATGACCTTTATGAAACCAGTGCTTGCAATATGGACCTTTATAAACAAGAATGGTAGAAATAATAAGAACAGTGCATTTCTATGCCTGCCTCCCTTTTATGTTCCATGGGAGACATTCAGGTACCACAAGATGGATATGGTATAAAATATAGATGTATTTGGAAGTAGTTATAATGGCAGCCAACAGGAAGTAACTGAATGAACTATCTTGGAGAGTGATGATGGTCAATGCTCAGAATGTTCCATCTCTCCACCTCTTAAAATTACATACTCTATTTACAACATCCCTTGGTTGAGTATGGATTTATTTATGTTGCTCCACGTCCAACTAAATGTTAAATGTGATGCAGCACTGCTCCATCTCTGGTTGAAGGTATGAGTGGAAAGACATACAGAACTTTCTTCTGTGACATTCCCATCTACAGATACATATGAATTGATAGAAATAACCTTTTGTAATACCCACAATTTTCTGTAGTTCTAATTTTTATTGTGCCTGCTGCCTGAAAGATAAGACTTATTCATAGAATTCACACTCCACTGGTTGATAAATTTATAACAGTCTGAAAAGGAGTTTCTTGGTGCAGTGCATGTTATTCATCAGGTCTCAGTTTTCCTTGGTTTTGGTCTTAAGGTTTATTCTTTTTTTTTTTTTTTTTGACATTTTTGGCTGACTTCTCTGGTCTTCTTCCTACCAACACCCACAAGGAAAAATCGCATGTGGGACAACTAAAACTAAATACAGCTTGAGGAAAAATATATTTATATACCCTTGTTATATTACCTCTTATTCTCTATCTGACAAATGAGGAGGCGAGAATATTGTAAAGTGATATTCTGTAGCAGGCACAATGCTTATCAGTTATTTTCCTTTGACCTTCTGCCTTGGAAAATTAATTCACTTGAGCTACTCATACGCTAGAACATTAAGGAAAAAATAATGTTAGCACTAGTGAATATAATCTCTGCAGAAAAGCTGGGCAATTATTCAACGCTCTAATCTTATCTCTTGTTTCATTTTTATATGGCAAGTCTACATTTAAAGTATTAGATATAGTGTGCTTCTGCTCAGTACCATCAAACCACAGTAAATAAATGCTGCTAAGTGCCACCATGAGTGAAGGAGCTTATAATGAGAAGTGTGAGAAGACATGTGCACCATTCATCATTCTGTTCAGTCTGATATTGGGGCTCTTTTTATCAGCAGTATTCGTAGCAGTGTCATCACCTCTGGTATAAATCTTCTGTCAGTGTCTGTCGTCCCTGTGCCCTATTAAGCTTGTGCTCTCACATAATCACTGAATGACCTTTGGATGTCTTTCATTAACCTCTGACCTGAACCCTGCTGGCTTCTTGTTGGTAGGTAAATCTGTAACATGACATTTGCTTATGACTCAACCTCTATCCTTGCTTAATAGTCGTGCCTTTCAATTTTATTTCATTCTGGAGCAAAAAGATAGTTACAATCTTAAAGCACAGCTTGGATTTCAAAGGCTGGAACACAATATTCACCTAAGTACCTCCTAATAGACTTTCTAATATTTTTCTCCTACTCCTTACTGAATCTAATCAATTGTAAATTAGTGCAGGACATTAGCCTCACAAATAATATTTTTTGTCTGACAAAATTTCATTTTCTTTCAGATATTTTTTTCTTGCTGTGTTCCCCTAATCAGGGATTAGAGATTGATTCATTAAAATTCATTATGCAGCTGTACCACAGCTTAGCCTAAAATGTCTGGCACTGGAGATGAGAGGAGGTATTATATAGCAAGAATAACAATCATAAAAATAATAATCAATTAATAATAATGCAAGTTGTTGTTCTCATGAGGATCAAGTGGGCTGGAAAGTAGTTACTCCAGGTCTCTGTGTTGCCGATGTCTTACTGCAAAGCTTTGGTCAAGCTATTTGCTTTTTCTATGACTCATTTACCTCACTTGGAAAATGGGCCATGGTAAAACTGTACTCTGCAGAATAAAACATGAAAAATGGCTTCTATTTACCTCTTGTGTGCTTGGGAACCAGACTGATACTTTTATTAACCCTGCTCAGCTAAGTGTGTGTACAGAGTTGGGAGCGCACTGAATTCTATTTCTCCTCCTTTCAGCCCTACCTTCCCCCTGTGAATGTGCCCCTAATTACACTTAGCTGTAATTAGTACCAATTAACTAAAATTCTTAGCAGTTGTATTCCTGCAAACCCATTGATGAAAGAGGCTCTCTGCAGTGAAGGGGAAAGTCAGCGGCTGGGATTTGTGTGGGCACTGGAAGCGAGGGGCTGGGGGAGAACTGGAGGGCTGGAGGGTGCTCCCATGATGGGGGGTTTGCTGGGATGTGCTCAGTGCTGGTGGGAACTGGGAGAGGGGAAATGGGTACCCAGGGAACACGAAATGTAGGTGTGAACTGTGAGGGAGGGTGTGGGGAGAGGATGGGGCTGGTGGGCTTGGTGGCTGCAGGGTGCTGGGGTTCTCATCCAACCTTCTGAGTGGCCACAGGAAAGAGCATGGGGCTTCCTGCTGGAAAATTGAGGTAAAAGTATGAGTGAATATATGTGGAACAGCTTTTGCATTTTCTGCTGTAAATCATCCTGAAGCGATGTTAAAATAAGAAAAAAAATTGATGACATTATCTTCTCCTTAACTTCATATATGCCTTCACTGAAGGTATTTTAGCATTTTGTACTTATAATACTTTCAACTAACTTGTGTAATTGCAGCAGTGTTTCCTGAACCACACAATACACACACACTCATTATAACCATGTCTTGATGATTTTGCTCTCTAGAAAGCTAAAGCAAAATGCCAGTACTTTGTTCCTGAGTTTTTCCTCTTTCCATTTCATTTTATTGTGTTCAGGTATGGCAAGTAGTTATAGTAGTTCTCTTTTCTGCTTCCTGCTGTGTCTGCACAGCTGGAGGCCCCATCTATTCTCAGCTTGTGACTGAGAAGCACCATGAAAATGGGGGAAGTGTCATAGGATTGGGAAAAGACAGATAAGCAGTTTGTCTTTTCTTTAACTTAATGTGCTTTGCTCTAGCATTCCTCCCTGGTTTTATCGGTGTTGTCCTCACTTCTCCTTTTTCTCTCTTAATTTTCTTCTATACTTGAGTATGTCCCTTTTGATACCAAGGGCAAAAAAATAATGTTGGTATTTTGCACTTCATGAAATACCTGGAAGAAGTTATGTGGATAGCAGAGGAAACTGTAACAAGCCACAGATGTGGACACATCCCCATCCCTGGTGCTGGCTGACTGCTGTAACTCTTCAGCCTCTCTGGAAAGAGTAGAGGAAATTCCAAGCATCAGAATCTCCACTGGAAGGAGCCACCACCACACATGCTTGGGACCAATGTCCTGTGAACGACTTGGACATCATCTGAAACAAAATCATCTTCCTTGTGGTGTCAGAACTCTGGATATGGGAAATGCCAGGGGATGTGGCTGCAGCAAGGACCCTGTGCCTTAGATGGCTCAGCCCTGAATATCTGAGTGAGCTTTTGATCTGGCTGGGATGGAGCAGATTTTCAACTGATTATGTACACTGAGAGGACTGGGGATGATAGCATCAAAGAAACACAAATGAGTGGTTAATTGTGTGACCCACAGGGAGCACTGGAAGACATTAATGGGTATAAAGAGGCCATATTTCCATAAATGACCATTACTCCTCTGCAAATGTTCCTTGAAATGTGAAGGAATGATTTTCTCTCTCCAATTAATCATCCCGGAAATCCTCCTTTGTGTATTCTTGAAAACACTGGAGAGGACTTAGTATCACCAAATGTTGCCAGGTGTACAAAATGGCAGAGTAATGTGTTGTATGAAATGATTTTGGGGTGGCAGAAACTGGATAGGAAGCCAGGAATACTGCACCAACATTTGAGCTTTTCTGCAAGAGGCGTAGCCAACCTCAGGAGGGAGCACTGGATAATTTATAGGTTAACATTTTCTCTTTATGTGAATAGCATTTTTTCTCATTTATAGTTAATTAGGTTAAGCATGCATGGGGAGCGAGGGAGGAAAGACTTTCAGAGAGAATCTAAATGATTAGTAATTTGAATGAAGCAAAAGAATCTGCTAAAAGATGTAGCTCTGGAGTTAAATGTGTTGCTGTAACAAGTGTAAGTATCAGATAGGAATTTTACAGGTTCTTACATTAATTATAGCAGCAACATAAAAAGAGGTAGAGCGTATTTACAGATTTGGCACGTGGATTCTTTCCACAAGTAGCTGCTGTTTCATTTTACTGGGGGAAGAGAAGCTATTTGTCCCACCATTTCATGGCTTTATGTCTTTCACACACATTTCTTTTCTTGAGGCTTTTGGCTCACACACAGGATCAGTTAAGGTGAACTACAAAGTAAAATGAACATTGACTTAGCCACTGGGTTTCTTCAAATCTTTTTTCCTCTATAAAATCCTCTTGACACTTCCTGGTTGGCTGAACATTTTTTTGGCAGGTTCTGTGTGTCCATCTGTACACAGGGAATGGAACAGTTTCACTGAGGCCCATCTGAAAATCCTGCACCCTCTCTAGGCTGGGCCAAACTTCTGTGCAGATGCTCAGAGTGGTTCAGGGCATTGATGTAACCAGGGCATTACTGGTATACAGGCTTGTCAAATCCAGTCTGTTGATGGGGAGGATCACACAGTGTACTGACATCTCCCATCTCCCTGTGCATGGTTTGTTGCAGCACCACACCGTGGGCTACCTCCTGTCCCCGTGCTCCATCTGCCAGGCACAACTGGATGGTTTCCCCCCCAGGACAGGGTCTTTGCTCCTTGCCATCCAGAGCATGGCTGTCGTGGCCAGAGCTATCACATTCCAGGGGATCTGTGATGAGAAAGACAGATTTTCACAAGAAGGGAGACATTTATGAAAAATTAATTCTGAAAAATCAACATATTTCCAGCTGGAATGCCTCTCACTGTATAATTTTTGAAGAGACTCACAACAGTTTTTAACTCATTTTCAGCTTCCTTTGCAGATTACCCTGAAGTGATGGGTGGAGTTTGGAAATGTAAGCATGTAAATTCAGATTTAAGCCTTTTCTTCTGAGGGATTTGATGTGCAAGTTCTGCCAGCTGAAGACTGTGCAGTACTTCTGAAAATCAGGCAGGACTTTGAGTTAGATGCTAAATATAGATTTAGCAGTTTATCCTCTGACACCCAAATAATTCAACTGGTGAATGATTTATGATTTCAAGAAATGAATGATTATTTATACTGGAAAACACTGCTGGTTTTATTGCACATGAGCAGTTCCAAATGGAGAGTTCTTCAAAGTAGTTTAATGTTTGTGCTGTGCCCATAAAAGCCAGTTTCCTTTTTTTGCCAAAAAAACAGCCTGAAGAAATTGAATGCTGAGCCTCAGTTAAAGTCAGAGGGATATAAGCACCTAATTCCCTTGTGCTTTTCAGAAAACCCCAGTGTTTATTGGCTTATTTCCAGCTATAACTGAAGCCCAAAGGCTGCCCCAGTTGTGCCATGACAGCAGTGTCTGCCATCCTCTGGGAGGTGACTTGAAAGCAGGTGCATCCCAGGTTGTGTGGGTTTAGATGGCTTGAATGCTTTTGTGCTTCTAAAAAGAAGAAAAACAGAGTATGCACAGGTTGTGTGGGGCTGCATCCTCTGTGTGATGTGGTCAGGGGATGCCTGGCTCTGGCCAGAAGTGGACTGAAGCTCAGTGGAGCACAAAGACCAAGGGATGTGGGCCTGGAGGCCACCAGGAACAAATGAGCACTGCCCAACACTGTGCTGACATAGCAACCTCTTGGGAGCAGTTTTGGGTTCTTCTGATGTGACTGGTGTGGTACAAGGAGTTTAAGGCCATGCAGGGAAGCAGCAGCAGATGTGGGAGAGCAGAGGCACTTGACTCAAAAACCAGTCACCTCTGTCACAAGGCAAAGGGAATGCTTTCACACAGACAAGGAGAAACATCAGAGAAAACAACAGTTTATCCAGGCTCTTACTGAGCTTGGATGCTATTTTAGTGGAGCAGCCAGAGCTGAGGACCAGAGCCCAGAAGTTTGAGTTCAGTTCCTGGCCAACTATGTCTGTGCCTCCGGGGACTCCTGCAAGTCCTTCACTTCCCCAGCAGCCTGCAAAGCTGGTGCAGAAATGACTTAGGGAGTGACTGCAGGCATTAGCTAATTAACACCTGGCAAAAGCTCTGCCATGTCCTCAGCAGAGGAGCCTGAGATATGTGCTCTGTCTGGGGATGAGAAGCTGCCCTTGCAGGGTGGGATTTAATGGCACAAGGGCTCATCTCTTGCTGCTGTGGTCACTGGGAGGTATTTTGACCCACCCTCTAGCCCATGTACTTGCCCTACCAGTCCCATAGAGCAAAGACACATTGCAGCTGTGACTGGTGCAGCAGGGGAGAATTTAGGCATTTTGGATACCATCCAGTTCCCCCAGAGCAGCTTCAAGAAGGCTGTGGAGAGTTGTGCTGAAGCAGCAGAGGAGATTCATTGCTGCCTGCAGGGCAGCACCAGATCTGGAATGCCAGAATGAACACTGCCATCCCAAATTGATGCACACCTCCAAAGCATGTCCATAGCTCTCCATGAAGTGATTCCAGCACAGGAAAGCTAGCAGGGCTTGTCTCTCTACCCATGGGGTGCTTTCCACGTGTGGCAGAAGGATCCATAGTGAACCACAAGGCTATTCATGTTTAGGCTCCTCACTGCAAGAAGGACGTGGGGGTGCTGGAGGATGTCCAAAGGGCAACAGAGCTGGTGAAGGGTCTGGAGGATGATTCTTATGAGGAGTGGCTGAGGGAACTGGGGTTGTTTATCCTGGAGAAAAGGAGGCTGAGGGGAGACCTCACTCTCTACAAGTAGCTGAGGGGAGGTTGCGTAACAAGGTGGGTGGTCAGTCTCTTCCCCCAACTAACAAGTGATGGAATAAAAAGAACCAGCCTCAAGTTGTGTTAGGGGAGGTATAGATTGGATACTAGGAAAAATTTCTTCACCGAAAGGGCTAATAGTAATATTCCCTTAAGAAATAATGAATTCACTGAAAGAAGTTGCCAGTATGTTAAAAATGTAAGAAGGACAGCATTTTTCATACACTTGCTGTCGATATGGATAATGAGCTACCTGCTGCTGGTTTCCTCCTTTTTAAGGGTGGAAGGCAAAGAAGGAGAACTGGACTTTGTGCTGAACAGACAGTTGTGAGAAGCCAGTAGTATTTGGTCATTTGCAAGCAGCTTGCAGGCATCAGGAGTAAAGGTTTGTTACATCTCTAATTTTTTTCTTCCTTTGGGCAGGTGGCGTAACAGTCCAGCAGCTGATCCTACCTTTTAAATTTAATTTTAATTGAATGCACTGCTAGAGATGCCTTAAATTGACTCTTTTTGTTTGAATTTCCTAAGGGAGTTTGCCCCAAGACCTCTCTCCTAGTGATAACTTATTCTGGCCAATGGAGCCAATGTGCTTTTTTTTGTATATCTCTGTCCTTTCTCTGGCTTCTCCTACCATGAACACTGCAGTTGCTGATGACTAGAAAATTACTCAAGTGTGAACTGTTTCACTGTCTGTCACTTTCCTCATTAGGCTAGTGAGAAAATGTATCCACGACTCTGTCACACACAGCCCTCATTAGGTTAGCAGCACATTGAGATCATTGCCTTCTTTAAAGATGGCTGCAGGAAAATGGCTGGGCAGTTTGATGCTCCTTGGTAATAAGTGGAAGCAGCAAAACTGGGGCTCACTGTGCTCTCCTCTGAAATAATTGCATTTTGTTTGCAGAGCCTGATCACTGGGATGAAGTGTTCCTCCTGGGGAAGTCAGATGGCAGCACATAATCCCACTTCTTCCTCTGAGCGGAGGGAGCAGAAGGTGTTTGAGGTAAGACTAATTCGTTGTGCAAAAGAGATTTAGGACAAGAACACTCTCCATTTTTGGCATTTGCTTCTCCTTGTGCCTGTTAAACTGGAGGAACTCTACCAAAGGTTGTGTATATTCTTTTGTGTGTCAGTATAAGCAAATTCAGGTCTATCAGCCATATTTCTAAGTGGTACCAATGAGGGCTACCAGTGTGTTCCTAATTCCTACCTTGAGCAGTAGCCAAAGTAGAACTAATCAATATAGGACCCAGTTAGCCATTCCCGGGGAGCTGGGTTTAGATACCATCACTGCCAAATGTCCATGCTGAGTTCCTGCTAGAAATGTGGTAAACAACTGCAAACCTTTACTTTAACTAGTGCTACTTTCTTTTTAGTTCACTTCTTTTCCTAAGAAGACTGCCATGGCTTTCCACATTGGCATTTCCCCTGAAACTGGTCCATTAACTCCTGAATGCTCTAAGAAGATGGGTAGTTTCATGCTATTTTCATGCTTGGACTTCTTTATGTGAAGAAAGGGAGGGAGGAAAAAAAAGAGCAATATCAGCAATGGCAGCTACAACATTCTACAGCCACCAGAGCAGATGCATGAAGTACTTGCAGTAGGGCCAAAGTGTTGGATGGGACCATGGTATGGACAGGGACTGCTACTTGCTTTGCTGGACATAGTTTAGCTCACCTATTTAGTAGATGTGGCATGGGTAGGTAAAGGTTTGCATGTCATACCACATATAAGATTGCCCCGAAAAGTCATTTTATATGTAGAACTTCTTTTATGCTTTCATTGTTATATATTTCTACTGATATTTTCTTCTCTGTTGTGATCCCAAAGACCTGAAAGGCAGTTAACACAAAAGCTTTCATACCCACTGAATCATGAGAGAAATGTGGAGGGCAATGTCTGGTTGCCACATCAGACCTACAGTGCTGATACTCCATCTGTGCTCTGCCTTGTAGGTATTCATTCCTTAGCACTGGTGTTGAGAGATGAGGGCTGTACAGTGATGTACTACAGTGGATTAGATTTATAGCAGATATGTATCCCCTAAGGATAAGATGATGAAAAAAATCTCATGGCTTTTTTGCTTATTTAAAGTTGATATCCAACTCCAAGTTAAATTGGATATCAAGTACTTGACTTGCTCTGCATATATTCTCTCCAATCCCAGATAGATATGATTCTTCTCATTATCTACATTCAGAAATTCAAAGCCAATTAGACCTGAAATAGCTAGAAATGTAGAGAAAGATATGTTTGAATTTCCCATAAAGTTCATATTTTCTTTTTCATTTAAGTGGAACTTTAATTTCTTTTGAAGAACAGCAAGCAAATGTTTAAAAAAAAAAAAGAAAAAAGAAAGTCACTCATGGGACTGGATACTGAAAAGGACCTTTATGATGAAACAGAATATTGATTTCCTAGGCTGGTGATTAAAGTATGTTTTGAGAGGCTAAGTCTATACTGGCAGGTAGAAAGCAGCCCCTGATCTGCTGCCCACATGTTGAGACTGCCAGTGTCGGGGTGGCTGAGCTCTGGTAGTTTGGTTCTTCTTTTTCTGTGGATATCCAAAGCTCTGGCTGTGTGTAACACTGGGTATTTCTGAAGGGCACTCTGGTTTGTCTGCTCGACACCAGCCTGAAGTATCACTACAAAGCACTGACAAACCTGCACCTCTCCATCCTGGCAGTGGCTGGCATGCAGCTGGCTCTGTGTAGTCAGCTTAGGAGCTCAAATTGCCACCTGAGCCAAGCTTTGGAGATACCTATGGAGGAGAACCTGTGTTCAGCCAGGTGCTGAGTGGGTGTTAAGCAACATGCCAACTCCAGAAAAGGCTCAAAGTGGCATTTCAAACAAAGTCCAGGTGTAGCCTATGTGAAATCAGCTATTCAGGTTCCAAGTTGTTGTCATATTAAGAATTAGCAGACTGGGAAGGGTCAGGTCTCTTAAAGTTCAGTCCCTGAGCAGCCAAAAGATAGGAGCCAAGTTCCTGGATTTTGTTGCTTCATGTCAGAATGGAACCACACTGGGCAGAAGGAAAGCTTGAGCTGTGCCTGCAGTGTCTGGCTGGGAGGGACCTCTGGGAACCTCTCTCCAGGTCCCTTGGCCATCAGTATGGTCACAGGCTGGACACCTCTAAACTCAAAAAGGGGCAGCATTTCATGTGGCTTATCCCACCTCACCAGTGTGAGCAGCGGGTTCACACTCTGTCTTAGCTTCATAATTGCCTTCGTTTTTATACTAGCAATTAACTTTTCTTTCCACGCATAACTTGGCTCCAGGCACACCAACTTTTCCAGAAAATAATTCATTCCCAGCAACATTACATAGCTCATCCAGCTTGCTGGTTGTGCCTTATTAATGCCTCGGTACAAGACTGGGTTTTTCTTGATTATGACAAAGATTCTTAGAGTCTCAGTGAGCAATTAGTATTAAAAAGCTGTCCTGAGGAGACAGAATTAGTACTAAAAAAATCCCAAGCCCAAACCTGTAAGTCTTCAACATGTCTGGAATTTTGCATATTTTTTAATTCATTAAAGGAGATATTATTAACTAACAATCTAAGACTAGTAGCTTTTTCTTAAAGGTTTTACAAGTTGCTTTTTATAATTTTCACTTAAAGTAAAAATACAATGTCACAGTCCAAGAGACCATAGAGAGATCTGTTTAACACATGATGCTTCAAAAGATGCTGGGTCTTGTTTGAGATGGTTTGGTTGGTGGTTTTTGTTGGGTTTTGTTGTTTGGTTTTTTTTTGGTGGCAAAACATTTTTGTAAAAAAAATTCCCAAAGTGTAATTATCACAGGAGTTTCCATTTGGACTTTCAAAGAACTGCTGGTGGCATCCATTTCTTCTTCTTTTTATTGGAGCTGGAGGCAGCCAAAACTAGATTATTGTTTTTTTAATGTCTGTTAACTATGTAATACCTCCTGCAGCAGGAAAAATAAATAAGTAACAGCAGTGCATGAAGACATTACATGTAACATGGCCAAAACTAGTATATCACTAATGTGTATATAACCTGCTTTATAGAACCATATCTTAACCAGGCTAGGGACTTAATTATTATTGATTAGTTCTGCCCACTGTTCCAATATCAGCCGTTATTGAAATAATCTCCTTAACCCTCATTAAACATGCATCTGTTTCCATGGGAATGCATTTTTAAATAAGAAGTGCAATTTGAATATTATTGGTTTCAATGGCTGTTCAGGCACTTGGTACTGTGGTTGCCCAATCTGTCATAGTTAATCAACTCTCATCTCTTAACACTGGCTGCAGTTATCAATGAGTTGAGGATTAATATTCTGGGCGAAGCAGATGATAAATCATTTGTATATAATTAGTGTACAGCAAGGTTACAGCTGACATGAATTTTTATCTTAATTATGAGAGAAATTTGTTCCATTAATTTAATTTAGTTTGCATGAGTGGCTAGACACCTAACAAAGTTAATCTTACACCTGTCATTACAACATTAAGGAGAGTCTCATTTTCAAGCTGTAGACTAGGATACTCTAGCATATAAGGATAATGTTGCTCATTCTGATGTGAAAATAGATGATCGTAGACAGAAGATATAGAGCCTACTCTTTAAAGTCTTCCCAAAGGATTTATGTGTGAGTATTACAGAGATTCAAATCTGGTTGCCACTGTACTGAGTAGACTAATTTTCCTTCAATCTTCCTTCTGTACTTCCTCATGAAAGAAGCAGTCAGTACTTAGAAACAAAGGCGAAGATTTTTCCTCTTATTTTTATAAATATGTATTCTAATTACTTTAACAATATACATGCAGTTAACATGTGACAATGCCACAGCACTTGTATGACATGATCTCTGCATTAATGGTAATGGGGGAGGAAGTATGTGCAGCCTGCAATCCAACCTTCGTGTTTATGTGAAAAAGAATTATTCATAACTTCATCTACTACCCAAATGGCAATTATGCAGGCATTTCTGAGGCTTCAGCACACTGGCTAAACCTAAATTCTGTGTTAATTATCCAAGCAATTATCAAGTCTGATAAATCACACATGATTGATAGATAAGGTGGGGCTGTTTGGGTAACAGGATATGGTGTTAGTTATTTTGCTGATAATTAACCAAGCACCTAAATGAAAGAAGACTATTTGTTGCATCCCTTATAAAAATGTTTATCTTTATAGATTTTTTGATTATAGCTATTTTATTCTGGTAGGATGACTTCAGAAAAAGAAAAGCCAATACCCAGTCTTTTTATAGCTAATGAGATGAGACTGAATACAGTGGAGACAGAAATATAACTGAAAATTGCATTCCGCACCAGCTCAAGTCCAAATATATATTTGTTATACAAGCCACAGTCTCCTTCACATTTGCAGCATAAAAATAATCCTTGAGCAGAAACATTAATTGAACAGTAACTCAGATTAATGTTTTGTAATATTAGTTCACAATTATTACTCTCAGCTGGGGTCAAGAAGTATATAGTTGGATATTCACAAAGAAATGACTGATTTAAAAACAAAGAGCTCTAATGGAATTCAATAGTGCTTTTCAGTCATTCCAGCTGGCATCTCTATTACCTGAAATGATTCACAGTCCATTATGGGAGCTTCCATGCTAATAGAATGTCTATCTTCTGTAATACAGACACATCAGGGCACTAACTGAGAATCTGTCACAATGAATTTCATCTAGATTTCACTTCATCTCTTCATGGACTGTAAAATTTGCTCTTGTACAATGCCTAAATTTACTGTGGGTAATTGAGAGAGATCTATAGATGCAGCACACAGAAAAAAAAGCAGCTTTCCAAAGATCTATTGGAAATTGTACAGATTTGGTTCAGTTGGGAAAAGATTATCAAGTGCTGAATACCAGTGTCTGCTAATTAAATGCTTTTGGTGAGCTCTGAAAACATTTTTAATGGATCACGGTGAATAGGAAAGTGAAAACAGCAGCCTGGTTAAATTGTCTCTCTCGCAGCTGGAAAGGCAATGAAAAAGCTTTTGCAATTGAAGAAACCCCAAAAAGAGGTAGGCAAATGAGTGCAAGTAGGCTCCATTACCCCTGGTAAGACTTATGGATCATATCTAGTAGACCTATTATATTTTTTATCAGTCTTGTGTTTACATAGTGCAAAGTGGGATATTACCCACTTAATCTGACTTCCTCTGGTTCTTTAGAAAATCCTTCTTAAGCAGTGCAGGCAACTCCATTTTATTTTCACAATTGGCATCATTCATCCTAAATGAAAACGTTGCTGTTGAGTTATATGCACAGACTGCTGATAAAAAAATTAAAATAACATTTAATGCATGGGTCATTTTTTTACCCAGCTGAAAACTTACTGCTCTGCTCATGAAATAGATATGCTGAGCATTTTCAACCATTTCTTTCTTTTCTTTTCTCTTTTATAATTTTATTTTTATTTCACATGTTCCATTTAAAATTTAAACACAATTATTGGTATGTCTATGATCACAGAGTTTAATATTTGTTAGCCAGTTACAACTGTGATAGGTTCTATAGCTTTTTTTCCTAAGCCACAAACAGAATAATAGCATCACGCTCCACTGCAAGTGAAGTGATCTCAGCCTTTACATTAGGAGAAAATCAGAATGGTATGACTGCAGTTCATTACTGAAATAGGTAACTGATGAACTGAAAAGACAAAGGGCATTGTTAAATGAAATGTCATTATTAGAGCTACTCATGTTTAACAAATGTACTGTAAGTTAATTCAGAGGTGTTTTCTCCAAAGTTCTCTGTAGGATGTTCACCTCTCATGCTTATCTGCTTTAAATGTTCAAGGTATTTTTGTTTTCTTCAGGGAAATAATGCTGGAAAATTAAACAGTAGTGCAACTGTTGCAAAAATGGTACATAAACTTTTATCCAAGGTTTCCCTGCAGAGCTCCTGCTTACCCAGTGATCTCCAAAGGACAAGCCAGTCCTCTTTGAAAGAAATGCCTTTTCAAATGTTTTAAAATGTGTATTTATATTATGTTTGAATAAATGCCTTGTTTTCCTCTAAGGAAAACGGAAGGTAAATTTTGAATTTCATGGTAAAAAGTTTTAGCCTTTAGGCTCAAATTCAGCAATCTATGACTATGCAACAAAGCACTTTGGCACGTGTTTAATGTCAGGACCTGAAGAATCTGTTTTAACATGTTGCTGAATTGGGGCCTTAAAGCACAAGCAGAATCTTGGACCTGATATTTTAAGAGCTGTGTAAAAGTGGTGTTCTGATATAAAATAAAAGACATATCATACTTTCAACATCTGTTGGAAACTGTTTGCATTGCCCCAGAGATGATAAAAATAATTTATGGACCTCAGTATTTTTCACAAGAAGGAAATTACCTCAGCTTTGGCAATCTGAGGTAGTTAGTGAAGCTTTTCTGCTACATTTATGGATTTACTTGAGCTACATATTCTTTGACCTGTATTTTAGATTTATTGGCAGAAACATAAATCACAGTAAATAACCTAAAAAGGAATCGATGCTCTGTGTATTTTGTGTATGGACTGACTGACAGATGCAGAGGAGCTGCTTCCTCACACGTGGTTCAAACTTGTACCCTTGTTTGTTATGAATATGTCTACTGGGGTGTTATGCACATTTTTTAACCAAAAATTCTAATAAGATGGGCACATTAAAAGTACATTTAGACTATAGTATATGTAAATATGAGCTTGAAAAGAAAATATGTAGTTCATGCATGCTATGATAAGGGCAATCAAACTCTTGAGAGCAGTTTTGTCTTGGAGCAGTCTCAGTGGGAACAGGGCTGCAGAGTCCAGGTCTGTGCTCCAGAGCATTAATGGTCAAAAAAAGGGGGACAAGAAAGGTTCCTCTTCTTCTTCTATCATAGTATTGACATGATCAGCACTCTTCATAGGTAAGGACTTCAGTCAGTGCTTGGTAATAACTCAAACAGGTTTTGAGATGAAGATTTTGGCCCCGAGTGCCATATGTAAGGCACTCTTGGAGTGCTTTGCATAATCATACAGTAATTACCCTGGGATGTGATGGAGGGAGAGTTGTGCTGGGTGTCCTCAGGTGGAACAAGCACTGAGCAGTAAATAATGGATATAGATGCAGTATTTGATGGTCAAGCAACTGACTGGAAATCACAGACCCTACAAGCATGTTTCTTTCTTGATACTGCTATGGAACTAAGATATGAATGACATTGAGTAGACATGCCTGGTACCTTTTCATCCCTCTTCAGTTTAGCTAGAAACTTAAAAGTTGCAACTGAGTAGCTATTGACATCTCCATCATTTGTCTGCTGGAAATTGGAAAACAAACATCGCCCTCTCCCATCCTTCCATCTGAACTGAGATTAAATTAAAGTGTGAGTCAGGGCTGTAAAAATTTACTTTCAGACCCCTTGTTCTTCTGGCTTTGAACTGAGACCTTCTTAACCCTTTCTCACAGCTTTTTTGAGGTTAAAAAAAAAAAAAAGGCACCATAAAAGTTTTAAAGCAACCCATGGTGATATCTCTTAATTCTTTCAGATGTAGCACAAGATACATAATAAAAAATAAAAGTTTACTCACTTGACACTGAGATTCACCCTCATTCTATCTCTTCTACTGTTTCTATGACCAAAACCATCACAAACAAAATAAACATGAGTTGGATTACAAGCAATTATGAATTAATTAATATTTTCTGCTGCTTTCCTGAATGTCCCACGGGTCATCTGTGCTCTGGAAATGAACCTTGCACTGTCTGAATATGCACAGAGCTCTATCAGATCTCTGCAGAAACACCATCCAGCAGGCAAAACACTTTTTTCTCGATTTATTTCCACTCATTTGTTTAACTCCACTGCCATCTGCTGCTAAGGGAGGGAACCTGTACCGCAGACCCAGGAAATCTCTGTGATGTGCACAAGTATTGCAGTAAACACTCCTATGTCTTACACGTTTTAATGTGCTGCAGAGGGCAGGCAGGGGAGTGTTTGTCCCTAAGGATTGTGTCCCCTGAAAGGCCATGCTGCCTCTACCATTTCCAGGGTTTCTTATAACAAACCAGAGGATGCTGTGTTCCTATTAAATTAAGAGTTAAAATGGTCACTGATTAAATCAAAAGCAAGCCTTGCTTCTTGGTGGCTGCTGCTTGATGCCCTCCTTCACGTGCTTATACCCCACTCCAGGGAGTGTTTTTATCACTGTCACATCTTGTGAAGACTTCAGCAAGACCACCCTCAGTAATGCCACCATTCTCTGTGCAAGTTTCCCCTTCTTCATCCTCATCCCACTTTTTTTCCAGAGAAAAAGCCTTCCTCGTGTTCCTTTACCCACTAGAGTCCTATGTTCCTCCCAGACAGATCCTGAAAAAATGCCACCTTTTCCAGCTAGCTTAAAAGTATCTGGAAGAACAGCTTGAAAAGTAATCAGTAATTATAACATCTCTCATTCTGTGCAGTGGAAGCACTAGCAGGTTATTAGGCAGGAAGGACTGGACCAGATGGATCATCAGCTCATGTCACTCAGTATGTCAGGGAGTTCCTTCCAGTCTAATTACTCAATGTTGGCATTTTCACAGTATTTAGCAAATAGAAGTACACACAGTATGGACAACGGGTTGCATCCAGAAAAAAAAACACCAAAAAACAAAACCAAACCTGACCAACAGGGCTACATGCAAAATAAAAAAAAAAAATAGAAAAAGTGTTTGATTATGGAAAAGATGTGAAAATGGAAAATATTCTGTCACTGTTGAGTGCAGTTATAGATGGGAAACCTGTAAGCATATGGCATTTTCTATTACTTCCTATGCATATTTAGCCAGCTTTGACTCAATGACTTAATTCTTTGGCCTCATTCAAAATAAAGCAACAGAAAACTTTACTTTGAACTCAGTAGGCTCTGGCTGGGGCTGTCAGTAAAATGACTATGCAAGCTAAAGATATGTTTGAAGATCTACCTAAAGATTGTTTAGAAAGTCAGTCTAATGTCCTTGAAAAGTAAATGATGATATTACACAGTTATATACATTTATTACAAATAATATGTTTACTCTGCAGTGTCAGGGATGGGCTTTTTTCAGAAGCAGGTTACTACTCTAATATTAACTCTTTCCCCATAGCAAAACTTAGTCTCCTTGCTTTTCTGATTTATTTTTTTTAATTACTAGCAGGCTGGATAATCAATATCCTTGTAGAAAAAGCAAGATACAGTCTGTCTCCCTTTATGCTGCAGCAAGAAAAAATTAACTTGAGTCTTGATCTCACAATATCTGTTGCTATCAAATCTAAGTTATGAAGTCTATGGATGAAAAATGTAACTTGATTTTCAGATACGCTGTTAAGTACAAACCTAGCAGTTAGGAAAATCTTATTTTGCCTTATAAATGGAGTGAATTTTATATGGAATTAAGTGAAAAAGCATCAGAATGGAACACCAGCATGCCAGTTTCCAAGTGGAACAATATCCCTCGGGGCAACCAGATTTGCATAAAAAAGTATTATCCAGCTTTGGGTTACTTGTCAGCACCAGTGTGTGTTTTAGTGGGCAGAATATATTAACAGTCATATTCATGAACAGAACCCCTGAGAAACCTCTGTGTGAGTACACAGTGCTCCTAAAATGACAGAGTTAAGAAAAACACTTTGGACAGAATTTAGTCTAGAGCTGAACAAGGTCAAAGGCCAGAAATTTGTGGTTTTTTTTCTTTGTGCTTTATTTCTCCATAAAGTTTAAAATAATTGTTCTAACTCTTTCACCATTCATTTCTTCTTTCCTTTGACTTCTCCTATTTGAACCTCCACTCTTTAAGACAAGCACCCAGCATCTATGCAGGCAGAACTTAAGCATATCAGAACCTCTTCAGAATTAGCTCATCATTCAAAATTCTGCCTCTGCTGGCAAGTGCATGGGTGCTTCTGGTGCTTCTCATGCCACATGGCATGCAAGGACTTTGGACCTCCTGGTTCACTTTGTCCTACAGAAAGCAGGCTTGGGTTTTCTCACAGGTCACCACAGACCTGTTTTCTCCTAGCAATTGCAAAGCACACTGCTTCACTTCATATATACCTCCAGAAATAAAGGCAGATCTATCCCAATGGGATGTTCGGATACAGCATATGCAGTTCATTTCATCCTGCTTTCTAAATAAAAAAATGCAAGATATTTTATGCTACACAAAGGGAGAGGTATAGCAGAAGGACTGACTGTAAGGCAGCCAGATAGGAAAGCGCAGACTGACAAAAAAAAGAATACAGAATATACCACCAGACTTGTCTTTGAATCTGCAGTAGAAAGGGAGCCAAGAAAGAGTCTAGCCAGAAGAGATGATGACAGAGAAGTGTCTAACAATAGGCAAGGTAAAAGGTTAATTATTCTCTCTGTGGAAGTTACAGTCTCTGAATTAAAGAGCCATCTGCATTACCTCCTAGAAGCAGTTACTGGATTGGGTCATATTTGCTCCACATGAATTATGTTGAGCTGCCAAATTACAGCATTGCTCAGTGCTCACTGCTCAGCTTCCCACCAGCCCTAGGCTTCCCAAATTGCAAGGAAGTAATTTCTGCTGGGTCCATCTGCAGAAAATAGATGGTTTTATAGGACAGCATTTTAGTTGCAAAAAAATGAATAAATAAATCTGACTAAGGGAAGCAACATGTCTGTGCAGTTGCAGGTCCCAGCCAGGAGTATGGTGCTCAAGGAGTACCTGTAAGTTTCAAGAGCAGGGCCAAGAAAGGGTAAGATGGAAGTGGTTATATATTCCCAGGTTGCACACCTGCTTCTTATACTAAGCAAAAGTAATTCAGATCCCAAGAAATAGGACAGCAGCGATGGGAAGCAGCTCTTGCTGGAGCTTTTAATTCTTGTTTTGTGAACAAGCTCTGATTTTAATATCCATTCTGGACAAAGCAGCCTGTGGCATAGCCCAGGTGTACCTACTGGAAGTTTTTTCCTGATCTCAAAAGTCATGGAAGTTACAAAGCATTCTTTTCTATCTTCAGTTTCTAGAAGGCATAGTCACTGATAAGAGGGCATATTTTGGGGATATGCAGTATAACTCCGAAGATACTACTTCCAGCCAGGATATGAATTACTGGAGACAGTGGAGAGATTGCTAGGAGAATTCTACAACAAAAAGACCTCATTAGCCAAGAACTATTTAAAAAGTCCAACAGTCACTGGGGTCAGCCAAACTGCTGCTTTTGAATTGACTGATAAGAAAAATGCTAATATTAGAGGTAAATCAATTCTAAGTGGCCCTGCATAAATGATGTGAAGCTGTGCAAGAAGGCTTTGCCAATTCTCCCTATTTTTTTTATAATGAGGGTTGCAATATTCAGTGTTTGTTTACAGCCCTTCTCCTGGAATCAAGAGATTAGGTCAAAGTGTTTTAATTAAGAAACAAACAAGAAAGGCTTTCTTTATTTTTTGGTTGCTGGGGAAAAAACCTCTCAAAGGGCTCAAAAGCCAAAAAAAACCCCACAAAAAACAGATAGAAAACTTTTCATATTTATATATTACTTAGATATATTAAATAATCTGATTTAAGTTGATTACATTATTTATGAAGGACAAATTTTTAATGTTCATTGTTTAGTAACTCTGATGATGCCAAACCCAAAAGGTGGGCTTTTTTTAAATAACTCATCCTTTAATTAGCAGCAAAACAACTTCAGAGAGATCCAAGCTCAAGTCAGTTGATTCCTTTGCAATAGCACTTGTAAAAACAAAAGCCAGGTAGCACTGATAGCTGATACTACCTGTTTGACTGCAATTAAGCAGGATATGCAGGACAAAGACATAACATGTGTCCATGGCTGTTTTCAAACTAAGTTGCCACATGACTGACATTAGATGCCCACGACAGTGACAATAATATCACTCTGTGGCACACAGAAAAGGAATAATTTTGTCTGGAACACAGAAATCTGCCAAAGAGGAATCTTCCTTTTCTGGTATGTGAACATTAAATCTTTGGCAAGGGTGTACTGAAGATGTTTGGTTACAAAACAGGAACCCCCAGTGAGGTTGACTCTCAGCTGTAAACACTCCACGCATTTCTGGCCACAATGGACATCTGCTGCTCTTGCCAGCAGAGAGGACCAAAAATTGAAGAGGACTGAATGCTTAATGTCTCTGCATGAGACAGGGTCTTTCAAGCAGCAGAAAGACCTGAATTTGATGAACCTTTACTGTGAATGTTGCACTGCTAGGTGGTTTTTAACAACTGAGCTGGACTCCTTGGGCCTCTCTTGTTTTCTGTGTTTGACTTCTCGCCCTCCAAGAAACTTAGAAGTTTTGTGTAAGCTAAAGCTTTTGGAAATATAACTTTTCCCTCCCTCATTCTTTTGGGTAATAATAGACCTGATTTCTATTTTACAGTTTCGTGTGAGTGATTTTTCCCCAACTCATCTACTGCAATCTTTCTCCACGTTCCTCACTGCACAAACCAGTATACTCCCCAGGTGGATGTTCTGCTACAGTGTGTTCAACACTGAAAGAAGCTGAACACTTTCAGATGGGATCAGAAGCTAGAGATTTGTCATCCCTCTGCTGTGACATGGTGGGAGGAAACAGGGCACAGCACTTTCTTTCAGGATAAGCATCACATGCTCTCTGCAGACTGTGCTAGGTGACATTCTGATGTTTAACTTTACACTTTGGAGACAGTGTAAGGCTATACTATCTTATTAATGAAAGATTCAATCAATATGTGGATCACGTTTATATATAAATTTAAAAAAAACTTGGTAATTATGTGGCCATGTTTTTCATGAATTACATACTTGAGTCCCATGTAGCAGATAAAAACTTCCACAGTTCCCATATTCTTGAGTTCTGGCTAATTTTTGGCAAGGTTTCCTGAGCTTTTGCACAGCTTTTGAAATGTGAGAGTTTTTCTACACAAGCCACAGCTTCAGAAAAAACTAATTCTTTTTTACTTTTAGACTAAAGTGCCAGAAAATGTTTTCTAAATTTATTATTACCTGCTTTTATTAATTTCTAATTAAACTCACATTAATTTGTTTTTGAACTTTAATGAAATGGGTGTCATCACCATTGGGAGAAAGAATCTAATCATAAAAATCACGTTTATTTGTTAGTGTATTCAGATTGAATTTGTGCTGAAGTTAGCTATGATTTGCAAATAGTAGTCAAGTTGATATCCATCCCCTTTCCATTCCTTTGAAAAGCTAGAATGGCAAAAGGTAATTCATATTTTCTTAATATTGCTCCCGTGGAAAGTAAAATCTTTGCAAGGGCAGCTAAGCCAATTTTCTTGGACACTGTGAGAAAATACTTGGATCACACATGGAAAAGCCTTGAACTGTCCAGTGCAATAAAACTTGGGGCTGCATTTCATGATGCCTGTAAAAATTGCTCTAAAGCCTCCTAAAAATGGTTCAGAACAATTCAGAAATTATTTGATTCAAATTGCAAGAACTTCTCAGTGATTTAAGGGACAGTAGAGACAGGGTCACTGACAGAGCAGTTTTTTTTCAGGAAGTTGACTCCTTTACTCTTCATGCATAATTGAATAACAGATTAAACCATTAAAACACATCAAGACAGGCTTTCCAAAATACAGGCAGCAGAACACAGTGATGTGCCTGGTGTCACCAGATGGTGCTCTTCCTCCATTTGTCAAAATGTTTGTCTTGGTCCAAGCAAGCTTTGATCCTCTAAAATATATATTGTTCTTATGACTGTTTTGGATTATGCCAGAACTCATGACTTAGAAGCAGTCAGAAGATGGAGGGAAAGTCTGAATGGTACCAATGTTTGCTTTTCACTGAGTGCTAAGTTACTGTCAGGCTAAAATTCCTACAAAACATTGTCCTATGGGACCATTTCACCAGAATAGATATGTATGTCTAAATTGAGTTGAACTTGTCTACCCAGGCAGTATAAAGTTAATTTCTACTGCAAGGAAGCTGCATTGTAAAGATTTTAAGTAGTCCTGGATATCTTAAAGGTGTGTTATTAGTGTCATAATGAGACAGTATAAAAAGAAGAAGATGGAGAATGATCCTTAAGGTCCCTTCCAATCCAAACCATTCTATGCTTCAATGATTTATAAATGCTAACTTTTTCATCCAGATTTTGTCATCAAAAAAGGCTGTAGATTATTTAAAAGGCAAGTGAAATAATTGTTGCTGTGTTTGTAATTCACAGAAAAGGCAAAGTCCTGATTACTTGAGTAAATTGGGAATCAGATAATTGGGAATGTCTTTGATCAGCATTTCACATCACTTTCCACTAACTTTTCAGCCCATTTTCCTTTCTGCTCAGCTCTGTCCAAGGTTACACTTCAGCTGCTTGCCTTATATCTTGCCCTTTCTCTTCTACCATGACATCCCTTTTCTCTTACTCTTCTTGCTATTTCTCTGCCTTTTCAATTCTCTGAGACAAAAATTGGTATGGAAGAAAAGTCATAGAAATTCCTCCTTAGATTGTCTTTCTCTTGGGAGTGAGGTGTAACTGTGAGAAGTCTGTTTCCTGTTTCAGATTATCTGACTCAATCAGAGATCTTAACTCTGTTCATTCTTACAGATACTTTAAGTGAAGGACATGCCATACTATTATGACACTTAGAAAGTAAAGTATAAATCCATATATTTTGCCTAAAAATGCCTTTCCACCCCTTTGTAAGGACTTGTTCCAAGCCAGAAGGCAATCTTAAAGCATAATTCTCTTTGGATAGGTTTTACCTTTATAAGAATGTTGTAAGGCTCTTTGTATTCAAACAATTCCAGATCAGATTTGCTCAGTCTAAATATAAAATTGAAACAAAACATTTCTTCCCAATGCTAGCATCACAGACACAGCTCTGATCTGAAGTGTATTACCCTGGCCCAAATCAAGAACTGCATAACACACAGTGCAATTGTCCTTTAATTCTTTTTACCTTCCTAGGTGAAAACTCAATTACTCTGACTTAATTAATTAGTTGTCCCGTGGATGATATGTGAGTCAGAAAACCCCACTTCATCCTCTTGTAGGTCAATTTCTCTTGAATGTCACAACTACAGATGCTTGGAGACTTTCAGAAGAGATGGGTAACAGCACTGTCCTGAGAAAACTTCCCTGCAGTGATTACTCTGTGTCAGAGCATTCTGGGCCTTTCCTTGCCTGGACTTTGCAGTATGTACCCATGCAGAAACTAAGAAACTCCTCAGAATTTAAAAAAGGGCAGAGTAAGCACTTTCTGAAAATGAAGACTCTTAAAAAATTTCTCAAAAACCAAAGTATCCAAAAAGAGTATTTACTTGAATGTTCTGACAACAGTCTTCGAGTGATGTGACCAAACCCCCCTACAGCTGGCTTCAGAGCTTCCTAAAATTAGGAATACAACTCAGAAGATGCACTCATGGCATTATTGAAGTCACTGGGACTCTCTCCACTTACTCCAAGATCTGATCATGACACTTCATCTTATGGTACACACGAAAGAATGTTGTAACCAAACAAAAGGACCATTACACAGGGATTTACACTTATTTTATCTTTATTTTACCTATCATACAGAATTTATGGAAATAAATATGTCTTTTAGACCTACTCATCATAGGAGCATGGGAAAATTATACCTGCTCAGCAATGAGTGAGTCCATCACTATTGCTATTATAACTCCACCTTTTTATTCCTGTTACAAACAAAAAAAATGCTAAAAGATACTGTGAAACCTACTGTTATATTTTCAGTGGTGACCAAGTCTGATGTCAGAAATCCAGGATGAACAGTGAAACAAATCATGTGGTTACAAAAATAGAGGAACCTCTTTAGCTCAGCTTCATGGGATCAAGATGAATGAAACTGAGAAATCAAGACAATTGTACAAAGCAGCTGCACCAAGAGCCAGATCTTGCTTTACATTTACAGATCAAAATAGAGCAGAGAAAGGGAAAACAAAGACTAAAGCTGAACCTGCTGGAAATTTGCAATTACAAAACCTAAAAGTCTAAGGTATGGGAGATTTTTCTTTTTTAGAAGTAGCCCTCTTGGGACTTTTAAAAAACCTAATTGATATTTAGATGATTGATTATCTAAATGTCATAGGGAACAACAGCTCTGTCTGGATACCTGGGTGAATTTGCATCACAGTCAGATATTGGGAAGCAATGCTTTTGTGGGGTATTTTACAGAGGTTCAAGTCATCAAAGATGAGTTGTAATGACAACAGAGATACATTTATGTATTTTCTTGCCTTTTCTTTTCCTAACCATATGCCAGGGGAAGGAAAATTCTGGCCTTCACTGTAAAGAGGAAAATGTTTCCAGTTCTTGTGGTTTCATAGGCATAAAGCAAATTAAATAACCTATTACATTTCTGTAAGTATATCATTGCAATCAGCTTTGTGATTCTGGGTGGCATGTATTTTAAAGTCCATAGGAGTTATTGGCCCTGTTGCCCCCCTCTCCTTTTCTCTGCTTTGAAAAGCCAAAGAAACAGTTTTCTAGTTACTATTTCTGTTACTACTTCAGCCCCTGTTTTATGCTGCCCTTGGTTTATTTTTCCTTTAACTTATTTGAAAAGGAATTCTATGACCATATCATAGCTCAGGAGGATTTTTTCCTATTAGATGTTTCTTGTGCTAGCCACTGCCCCTGTAGGTCACATACACCCCTTCCTAACATTCCTGTTTCAACCCTTCTTCTTATCTTTGTTTTTTGTTTGTTTGCTTGCTTCAATCTTCCTCTCACTGACAATCAAATTAGAGCTGTACAATTCTCTGCGTGGAGATGGCAGACAAAAAGCAGAAAGCCTGTAGCAGTCTGGTGAGCGTGTTAGCCTCTGGGGCTGCATAGAGTTTTCTGCAACTCTAATTATGATGTGGGCTGTGGTTACACCAGTATGTGGCCTGAGCCTGTCTGGCATATTTTTGCTTTTATTATTTTTGTTTTGATCCCTCTGTCAGTGCAGCAGTCGGTGTGGACTGTCTTGTGTATGTTCTGCTGTCCTCCAAAAGATGGAGACGATGCTCTTGCGTGGCTTTTCTTGTTGCTTCATCTTCCTCAGACATCTCTAGTTGCAGCCTACCTAACACAGTTTAATTTTCATAATGCTCTCTGCATGACAAAGAGCCTGGAAACTGAACACCTGAGGTAGATTTGAAAAGAGACCACTGTCAGGTATTTCAGAAGATGGCATCAACAAGTAAGGCTACCTTGCCTCCAACCTGGGGATTAGTTTGCTACCAGGTTATTATCACCCAGTAAATCCTTGTGCCATTTTATTCGTGAGCCCGAGGTGTGGTGGAGGCAGAGCAGGGTGTTAGTGACCAACCAGACCAGTGTCTGGGTGCAGCTTTCCAGCCCCTGGCCCTGCACCCTTCACATCATGGGACCTGCCTGGTGCTGGCTAACCTGGGGTGGGAGGACAGCCTTCAGCATGGACACCTCCTCAACAGGGATGCGCCCTGAGACTAAGGTTCCTGAGCGTGGGACCTGTGTGTAGGACAGAAGAAACACTTGTAAATGGGACCCATGTGTAGGACAGGAGAAATACTTGTAAATGCCCCTCAGTGGTCAGGTCACCGAATGAGGAGTCTCAGTGCCCTGTGGGGAGACATCTCTCAGGTCATGGACTGCCCAGTAAACTGTCCTCCGTGCTGGTGAGAGGCCTCGGGTCCCCTTCTAAAGAGAAAAAAAAAAAAAAAAAAAAAAAAAAAAAAGAGAGAGAGAGAGAGAAAAAAGAGGAAAAAAGAGGAAAAAAGAGAGAAAAAGAGAGAAAAAGAGAGAAAAAGAGAGAAGGGCGACCGCCAGTAAAACAAAGTGGCAGTGCCCCGGATCAGCGGGTGCGGCAGGGAGCGGGCGGGCTCTGAGGGGACACCGCCGCCTCATCGCCTCATCACCTCCTCATCCCCGCCTCACCACCTCCTCATCCCCGCCTCACCACCTCCTCACAGCCGCGACACTCGGCGTGCGGGACCCCGGAGTACCCTGGTCACCGCCCCGGGAACGGGCGGGCGGGCGGGCGGGCGGGGCGGGGCTGCGCTCCGGCGATTGCGCTCCATGCAGTCACATGAGGCGCCCGGGAGCCGCTCAGCCCCCGCCCTCCTTTCCCCGCACCCCTTCGTCCGTGAATGGCACGGCCCGCATGCGCCTGAACGCTAGGAGGGTGGGAGCGAACCATTGAGCGGGGGCGGGGGAACCCGGCAGCCGCCGGCTGGGAACACCCCTTCGCCCGGGCGTTGCGGCGGGAGGAGCGGACGTGACAGGCTGAGCGGCTGGGGCGCTGAGTGCTGGAGACGGGAGGGCGATGGTCGTCCCCCGGGGACAGGAGTACCAGGCCCCCCAGGAGGTACGGTAGCGGCGTTCTCCCTCACCCCTTCCCATCCCGGGCAGAGCGGCGCTGCGAGGTGCGGCCGCCCGCTGTTACGCCGGCCCCGCGGCATTGGCTTCCCGGGGCTCCCTGCCTGCTCCTTCCGCTCCTCGCCTCTCCGCGGGCTGGGACGCTAACCCACCCCCGGCACCGCTCCGGGGCCGAGACGGGAGGGAGCCCGGGGGTCGGTGCTGTGCAGCGGGCACGGCCCCACGCCCTCCGCCGCCCGCGGCCCCCGGGTGGGTGAGGTGGCGGCCGTAGGGCGAGGGGAGCCGGGCCCCGCTGCCCTGCTCCGGCGGGAGGCCTGCGGGGCTGCAGGCAGCGCCTGTCCGGGTCAACTTATGTGCACCCTTAGGTTCCGCTGTCCCCTCTGCTTGTGAGGCTGAGTTTCCGTGGGAGGGAAAACGGAGGAGATGGGGAGGAGGCTGTGGAGAAGATTTGGGGGAAGAGGGCGGTGGGGCGGGTGTGTGGGTGAGTCCCTTGGAGCAGCTGAGGGGAAGAGCTGGAGCGCTGCTAGCTCCCTGTCCGGCCTGAGGTGCTCTGTGCCTCTAGTAAATCGTGTGTAACCTTTCACCCTGTCACACGGCCACCACAGTGCTCTTAAAAGGGTGCTGTGGTGTGGTGGGTTTCCAGTGCTGAACTCTCCGGGCTGCCCATCGGAGTTTACTTTTTGTTGCTGTGCTTAAAATTGCATTACCCAAAGAATGGAATTCCACACGAATTCCTCCTATTTCTGTAAAAAGGTTGTTAAAAGTATTAACGATGAGGTGCATGGTGGTGTGAACCCTGAAATTGTAAAAGAAGAAGTGAGAAATTGAGCATAAATTAACTCCTATGGCAGTAGGAGCAGTCTAGCTGGAGGAAAGCAGTTGACTAGGAGTTTGAGCAGCAAAAGCAGGTTAAAGTATTTAACTGGTAAAAAAATGTGATGGTGAATCCATTGCTTGTTTCTTCAATGTCTTTCAAATTAACAGCCAAGTTGCTAATGGAAATCAAGAGTTTCTCCCTTAAATGGTGATGATATATTCTAAGATAAAGTTTGGAAAATGTTCATTTGAGGAAGGAAAGAGAATAAGAGAAATGCTGAATTAATACTGTGTTGTTTGTCAGGTTGAAACAAGAGAAGATGAGGAACAAAATGTCAAGTTGACTGAAATTTTGGAACTCTTGGTAGCTGCTGGGTATTTTCGAGCAAGAATCAAGGGGTTATCACCCTTTGACAAGGTGAGACCATTGCAATTTTTTTAAAAGCTTTTTTTAAGTGTATGAGGATTACGTTTTGTTTGCTGATTAATTGAACAGTTCTAGGTGACTTAAGACACTTGTAGCACGTGAGGCTTTCTTATGTAAATAAATCTGCAAACGACCCAGTTCTGATAGATAGGACCTCCTCAGTTTTTCAAAACAATTTTGTGCAGCAAGGGCCTGAGTTAGAGTCATGTATGGGGAATTTCATCCTGCTTTCAACTGCAATTAGAATAGCCTGAGGGACATGATATGTGGTGGTAGCATGGTAATTTTGAAAAGAAGTATTCATTAATGAGAAATGAGAAAGTACTTGTTATGAGAGGCTTTGTGTGAGACTGAAAGATTTAGCCTAGTGAGATTATTTTGGGGCTGTTTTAACATATCTTTTATAATGTCTTGTCTGTTAACCTTTCATTGTCCCAGGCAGGAAGTAAGTGATACTGACAGTGAGCAAAGTTCAGGTTGAAAAAAGACTTCTGTATTGTTTTTAGTGCTGACTGTGTGAGAAATTCCTGAACCAAGGTTTGAAAACAGAAAACTATGGCAGTCTTGAATTGGGCTCTTCTGTTTTCTGCCGTTTCTTTGGTCATAGCAATTTTAGTTTCTTCAGATTGCTGGGCATTACTGACCTTTAGCTGCTCAGGAGATTGTGCACACAGACATGAGCTGGTTTCAGGGAGACTGCCTTAGGATGTAGTATTGCTGCATTTATGTGCAGAAATTGATGCATCAGGTTTATACTTGCCTAAACATAATTGCAAAGTTACCATCTTATGACAGTGCCCATCCTTTAAAAAAATGAGCATTATTACTGGGAATGATCTAGCTGCTAGTATAAAAGGGATACTGGTTAATTGTTTCAGAGAGGAATGTCAGAGAAGTAATGTGTTAGAAAACCTTGTGTAGCATACCCTAGTTTGCTGTGTGATTCTTGTAAATTATTCCCCATTTTAATCCCTTTTTTCTGTTATTTGTGTGGGTTTAGGTTATCTTCCATATGTTTATGCAACATTGTCTTTATATATTTAATTTCTGTAAAATTGATGAAACAGCTCAGGCATTTAAAATGTCTAAGTATTGGTAGGAATAAGGCCTTGAAATAAAGATTTTTCCAGAGATAGTGATTTCCATTGCTAGGCTGATGCTGTGCCTCTGCCACTTAGTGTTGCATATATCAACATGCAAAGAATAATAGTAGCAAAAGTGTATATAAAAGTAAATATATTTCTGTATTCACAGAAATTATAATCCTTGTTAAAATTTTGATACTGTTGCTTCTTAAAGATCATGGCATTTAACATACTGTTGTGTTTTATGTATTGGTTTGGGGCTTTTTTAATCCAAGAGCTGTTTAAAAACACATCTACAAAGCTGAGAGGAATTTAGAGTGTGACTTACTGCTCTTTTTTTTTCTTTCTTCTGTATGTGTATTGTATGTAGAGCTGATTGATGTAAATGTTGTCTAAAAGTATTAAAGTCTAAATAGGAATAATGCTGAGGATAGAGAAAATGCAAAGCTGTGGTTTCTAAAATAAAACCTCTAAGTTCTATTTGGTTTTACTTCTTCACATTACAATGGAACTAACCATGCTGTTGCTCCCTTGATAGGTGGTAGGTGGCATGACGTGGTGTATCACTACTTGCAGCTTTGATATTGATGTGGATTTATTGTTTCAGGAAAACTCTACTATTGGTCAAAAAATGTAAGTTGATTAAATGGCAACTGTGATGTGTTTTTTTTTCCTTCTTAAAAGAGTAAGTGGCTGGGGTGAGGGGAAGCTACCCAATATTTGTTTGTTTATGAAAAGGATTTGTAATCCTGGTTTCCTGCTTTTCAGGACCACACATTTGCAAAACATTGCACTGGTTTCTGGGTTTTGCAGGCTTAGTTCCACAAACTCTTAAAACCACAAAGAAGCTGATTCCAAACAAGTTCCTTGCTATTCCACTCTGGGCTGGTGTGCTCTTATATCCTTGCTAAGCAGTGAAAGCATTTGTGTGGACCTACATTGAACTGGCTTGGGAACCATTCCAGGTTAAATCCTACCAAAAAAAGAAAACGAGAGAGAAAATAATTTTAACACAAATCAGTTCCTGGATCCAGTTCTCTGTGCAGCTGCACAGATGCTTGTGCTGGCACAAAAGGGTGATGCAGAGGCCAAAACAAAGGGCAGAAGGAGACCACGCTGCTGGAAACTGGAATGCAATATTAAAAGTCCTTCCTTGAGTTCTGTAGGTCTGGAGTTTTGCTGTGTAAATAACCTTCAATTCTTCATGGTTCTGGGCTTAATTGTAGGCATTAGCAAATAGAATTTGAAGTATGGTACTGTTGCTGAAACAGTTACCTGTCCCATACTGAAGAGAAGGAATTCCTTCTTCATAGTGACCCAATAAGACCATTTTGATTAGCTTCATTTTTTTATTTGTGGAGTTTTCTCATAAGCCAGCTAACTCTTGTATTAGGGGGCTTGTAAAATTGTTTATTCTGGGAAAGGAAATGCATTTCTTTATGCATTTCTGACATAAAACAGCCATAATTAAAATGTACAGGAAGAAAGAATAAACTGTCAAGTGACAGATGAACAGACATGTTTTCTCAGTGTAGCTGAGAACTTCTTTTTGTGTTATTTTCTGGAATCCATTTAGCATCAGCAGGACTATAACACATGTAAAAATAGAAATTTGTGGTTGCTGCCATTAAGTGTGGATATGCCTAGATGATCATAACTAATTATATAAAGCATTGTGAAGTGCACAGAATTAAGCAGAGATTAGGAATTAAGATTGTGGTGATAGTCTTTGCAATTGGCATATTAAGAATAAAAATAGTTAAATTCTTCTGAAAATGTTCTGTTACCTTTCCAGCTGACTGGATACAGAATTGGCCAAACAAGCAGGCTTCTCTCCGAAAATGACAACAATGATTTGTTTGTAAATATAAAGTGTAAAGAGTCACACAAGCATAGATTGTTTTTGTGTACATGCAGTGTTTGTATTGGTGGTGGCTCAGTGCTTCTGTGCTGTTCTCAAGATAAGGAAAATACAGTTGTGTTTTCTCAGTGTTAGTATGAAAACACTTTGATAGCATCCTGTTATTTAATTGCAGAACTGAAATCTATGAAAACATAGATGAGGAGAGGATTTTGCACCTATCTGATAAATAACTTTTTTATAAAAAGCAACCTTGTGTTTGGTTGGGTTGTGCTGGGAGATGCTGCTGTTTTCATGATGTAGAGTAGTAATATAGTGCTGTAGGGGAAATTATAAGAATCACAACAAGTTTTTACTTTAAAAGTCTTGACTTTTCAAGCTCTGTTCCCAGACTTTGGTCTCTGTCTTATAGCTCTTGCTCCCCTTCTGTTTTTCCAGAATATCAGTTGTCCCTTTGGGCAGTACTGAATATCACTGACATCAGTGCAGGACCACTTAATTATTTTCCTTCATGGAAAGATAGTTTGCATTTTCCTGGTATAATGTTCATCCTTGGTGCTGACACCTGATTAAAAAAATGTGCTTGACAGCACTGGCAGTAAAAAATTACTTTGCCCTAAAAGAAGGGATTCAGTGGAAACAGGATGGTGTTCTTGTTGGTGGATCCTTTGTGGTAATCCTGCCACTTTAACAACTCTTACCTGAGCTGTAGAAAATGATTGTTGACAGCAAATTCAGTTTTACTCACATGAAGTATACTGGGTGTTAAGCTTTTAGGCATGATATAAATTTAAATTCACAGTTTCAGAAGTATCATCAAGATACATTTTAGGAGTTTTGCTAAACAAATTTTAAGTGCTCACATTTGATTCTGGATTTCCTCTTAGTGCATATCTTTTCCTTATTGTAACAGTTCTTAAAGCTGGTGTTTCTACACTATATGTGTGCATATACTATAATATGCAAAGGTGTTTGTAGGTATATGGGCATTTCATCTGACCAGACATGTAGATCTTAAATTTTGTGTGCAGTACTGTAAATTAAATCAAAAGCTAGGAACCTGCAAGAGGAGTTTATTTACCTCCTCACAGGCTAATAATCTATATAAAATCTGTTTTGTAAATCAAAGTGTGATTGCTTTTCCCAGCTGCATGCAATAGAAGCCACTAGAGGGAACCTAACTACTAACTGTGTTTGCTAAAATAAATTGTAATTTCCAAAAGAATGTTGTAGTTTATAAACACACCTGTTTTTGTTGTTTTATAATAGTGCCTTAACTGAAAAAATTGTGTCAGTATTACCAAAAATGAAGTGTCCTCATCGCTTGGAACCACATCAGATCCAAGGACTGGATTTCATTCATATATTTCCTGTTGTTCAGGTAATTATTTTGTGATGTGTTGATACTTTGCTGAAAATGACCATAGAACTTGCAAAAAAGTTTAAAATAAAGTCTGTGTTGTTGTTTTGCTCTTTAACTACAGAATGAATAACCACAGAGCAGTAATTTAAATGAATGTTTTTAAAGAATTGAGTGATATTATGTGTGGTAGAATTCTTAAGTGTTGTTTGATCTGCATTTAAGAAAAACACAAAACAAACTTTTAAAATTCTTCGAAATGGAGCCAGATTTTGCTTTTTGTAGAATTTATCTGCTTAAAGAAACTAAAGTTTAAGCTTTTGACACACTAGGAAATAGAATATCTTAAAGTCTGTGTTTAAGCTTATGGAATAACTTATGCAGATAGTCACTCAATCAAAAGGATATGAATAAGGCAAAAGCCAGTTGAAGCTGTTTATTTAAGCACAATTCATCCTACACTCCTATCACTTAAAATGTGTAAGGGTGGAAAATTAAAGTGCTCTGACTTGTTACCATATTACTGTGAATTTGCTGAGCTGCACAAACTGACCATGTGCATGCTCATAGTTCTCCATTTCATCAAGGTTCAGGCTAACACGTGATGTGTTCCTGTTCCATGTGATCTCTTGAGAATCCCTGGTATGTCGTTGTCGTTTTTTTATTTTACTTTCATCTGCACACAGAAATGTATCTGTGATAAATAGGGCAAACAAAGATTGTTAAGCAAGCTGCTTTTTCATTAAATAGCTCCTTACCTCCTGCCTGTCAAAGAAATAAGCAAATAAGCTGAAGTTTAATCTGAATACCAATTTGTAAGAAGTGGGGAAAGCTTCCTGTCATCTTTCCCTTGTTATCATCTAGTAGGGAGCTCCAAGGAAAACCACACCACTTCCCACAAGAAGTTGTGTGGTATGTGCTACTGTTACACAGCTTTGAAGACAGTGCTGGTTCTGCCTGAAGTGGAAAGTTTGTATGTTGTTAATGGGAATTTTTACTTCTAAATTTGTATTTCACTAGCAAAACAAACCAAAAAATCCCAAGTTAATTTCTTGCCTAGCTCACTTGATGATAGTAATGAATGTTGGCATTTATCAAATACAAGACTTCTTCCACAGGAAAAATAATTCTTCTCCTAAAGAGGGAATGTTAACTATTACTCCTGCCTTAAAAACTACAGTGCTAGGTATTCTTCTCTCTAAGCAGCTTTATCCAAAAGATCCTGATTTGGTGGGATATTATATCTGGAAAGGTGAAACATTAAGCAGAGAGGAAGAGCTTCCAGCTTTCTCTGAGAGCGCTGATTCTCAGTATGAGTAACTGGCCAGTGGGTGATGTATTTAATCCATACTTGGTGCAGAAGTCCTACTTGATGAGTGTAATTTCCTGCATTTTGAGGAAATTTTTTAGAAATTGTGGCATTCTGTTGGGCCCCTGTGAAGTTCAGCCTGCCTCACGTACTGTAGGTTCCTCATTTTGTCCTAATTAAGATAAGCTTTCAAGAAAACTTCTGTTGGTGTCACCAGTATGCTGTGTTCTGAAAAAGACCATGCAAGAGCTTTACTAAACTGAACCTGCACCACAGAATGTAGGAATTGTGTATTTGATAATAGTAATTTACACAATGCCCCATGAAATTCAAGTTTTAACTTGGCAGCTGTAATCAGTCCCCAGATAATACAGAAGCTCTCTCCTCCTCCATCTGGCTTTGGTTCCTAATAGTTCTTGCACTGTACAAGATACTCTCACGAACTTAATGGGAGGCATTTAGAGGAATGCATCTTTATAGGAGACAATTATATGAGTTGTCTCACTGCCATAGGCTGTAACAGATTATTTAAAAAAAAAATAAAATTAAAAGGCAAAAGTTCCAGTGGGCAGAACTGCTGCTTTTCTTCCTACTAAATTCTGCTTATGTTCCCAGAGAAAAGTATGTGCATAATCTTGTGTTGAGATGTGCTTTGTAATTAATAGTCTGCATTGTCATCTCATGTTGTCATCATCTTCCCCTCACTTTCTGGGGGTTCATGGCTGTAGCACAGAAAACTCTTGCTGATTCAACTTGGATCCCAAGTATCGTCTGATCTCTTATGTGACCTCAGTCTGTCAACACCCCACAAGATTTATCTTCTCCAACATTATTTAAAATGTGCTTCAATCTCTTGTGGCTTTTTGTGTGGTCTTATAAATGCCAGAATATGTCTTTTTATTTTCTTTCATGGGCATGTGGTTCTTGAAAACTTCATAGGCTTGAAGTTGTATCTTTTTACAGTGGAGCCATAGTTCTTAAAAGTACTGAGGGATCTATAGTAGGAAAATCTGATAGAAATTCATATAACCTACCTGGAATGCAGCTAAGGTTGATGAGTTTGTGTTCCAAGTAGACCAATAATAATGGACTAATGATACATGATAGGTTCAGTGTTGGGCCCAGGCTCTAAGAGCCCAGAACATTTTCTGTCCAACTTCTAATTGCTTCAAGTTCAGCAGAGCTCCAGCCTCATCTCCTCCCACTCAGACTGATGGACTTGTGTTCTGTAAAAAGCTGAAGCTTGCTTTGTAGGGTCATTATACCATAGTCCACAGACTCTATAAAATTCAGTTTATTTTAAAGTATGCTCCCAAGGACTTCTTTGGAATAGAGAGGGAAGAACCTGTGTGCTTGCAGAGTACAATCACATTTTTGTACATGTGCTGTAAATCCAATACTTCCCAGAACAGAGAGGTTTATTATTTATTCAGTAGGCCTGCTCAGTAGAAAGACAGCTTTTAGAGCACAGTTGACTTTTGAGGTTTTTTGAACCTAGAATAGAATGTATGTTGTGCAGGGTGGTACAGATGAGCTTTTGATCTGGTGGGTGTGCTGACTGTTCCATGATGTAAATGAAACGAAAAAGCAAAACCTGTATAGTAGTAATGTACTGTTATTAAAGTCTAACATATCATAATACTATAGATAATAGAACTAGTTAGTGTGGTAAAATATAAATGCATTTTTAGCTTAAGTAGTAGGTTTCTTCTGCTAGAGGGTTAGAGTCTATGCAGCTCAGATTTTTGGGATAGGACATTAGAGTTTGGAGGGGATGAGTGTATTTTTTTCTTTTTTAAGAGGCAAGCTCAAAGAATAATATTTAAAGTGGCATACATCCATGTCTCTTCTACACATGATGCTCTTTTTCCTTTTTGGAATTATTTTACTGAATATACAAATATTTGGATTACAGAAATTCGTTTGGCAAAATTCTTATGAGTTTGCTTATGCTTGTGAAGATTTCATGTGTTTATGTTTATAAATTAATTTGTCAAAGTAAGAACTTCTAACAGTTGAAATATGTAATAGAATTTTCTTTCCATGCTTCCTGTAAGAAATAGAATGTAAAAGCAATTCAGTATATGAGAATTTGCAGTCCAAGCTAAGTAAAGGAGAAATCATGCAACACAATCATGCAATAATTTTGAAATAGACAAATAATGGTCAGAAAAGTGGGGTTTTTTGGATGCCAGGCTCTGTTCCATAAGTTTATAAAGGTAGTTTGATCTGTTGGATCCAACTGTAGTGTGAACAGTATGGCTCACTGAATCATAGTATCATAGAATTGGCTGGGTTGGAAGGGACCTCAGAGATCACCAAGTCCAACCCTTGATCCACTACTGCTGCAGTTACCAGTCCATGGCACTGAGTGCCACATCCAGTCTCTTTTTAGATATCTCGAGGGAAGGAGAATCCACTACTTCCCTGGGCAGCCCATTCCAATGTCTGATCACTCTCTTGGTGAAGAAATTCTTTCTAATATCAAACCTAAACTTCCCCTGGCACAACTTAAGACCGTGCCCTCTTCTCTTGTTGAAAGTCGTCTGGGAAAAGAGACCAACCCCCACCTGGCTCCAACCTCCTTTCAGGGAGTTGTAGAGAGTGATGAGGTTTCCCCTGAGCCTCCTCTTCTTCAGGCTGAACAGCCCCAGCTCCCTCAGCCTCTCCTCATATTTTTTTTCATATTTTTTTTCCTCATATAAGTTTGTATGGTTCAGTGTAGTTCATCAGGATGAAGAATATTTAGATTTTTATATGTAGAATTTTGATTATAAGAAAGCCATGTGGTTTCATAACTTATGCATTGTCTGATTGATCTACTGAGCCTTTTAGTACATAGAAGAGCAACCATGAAGTTTATGAAATAGCTAATAGGGTAGGTCCCTGAGTTACCATGTTTACAAATGAATGTTCCTTTTTGGATGCTTAAAATGTGCTTTTACCTTTTTACATGTATTAAAAATAATTCTTCAGTAGTTTGGTGTTAGTTGCTGTTATTTTTCCCCTTTCCACTGACACAAACTTTTTTTCTTTTCAGTGGCTGGTGAAACGTGCAATAGAAACAAGGGAAGAAATGGGAGACTACATCCGTTCTTACTCTATATCACAGTTTCAAAAAACTCATAGGCTACCAGAGGTAAAATCAAGCCAGTTCTTGTTTCTTTTAGACTGTGTCAGATGTACTCCTAGCTTCAAAGCTCTGAAATTGGCACACTATATTAAAGTTGCCTTTGTTGTCATTTTGTTAATCAGTCCTAGAGGAATCCAGACACAAATTCATCTGAGCAAAAAAAATTAAAACATTATGATAGGGAGTTCATAGATACTGGTTAACTTTTATTTAATAGTTTTCTTAGTTTTTCTGCAGTATTGGGTACTTCTCTGTCAGCCAGGCTTGCCAGATAGCTCACTTCTGGAGTGAATATAGAAGCTCTGCATAGTGGATCCAGGCTTACCATCTGAATGCACCTACAATGTCTGTAATGTGTTCAGAAAACACCTGGTATGCTTTGGAGAAGCTGATCTAGCTAGATGAGAATTGATACACTGTTAATGCTCTAAAATTTGGTTTTTCTTTTAGTATGCTCCAACTCTTACTCAAAGTCAGCCTTTATTCAAAAACTGAACCTGAGGAAAGACAGAGACAGGCAGGTTGCACTGAAAGGAAATACATTTGTCTCTAACATACAATTGCTAGAGGTGTGAGAGGTGCAGTTTTATCTACAAGTTTAGTGCTTATTTTGCACTGAGATATCTTGATCATATTCCTCTTCTTCCAATACCAGTCAAATGCTGCTCACTTTAAAGTTACATACTTAGAACAGTGTTGTGATCTTTTCTTCCTATTCTGCTGTAATGGTAAGAAGCTTCCTTGGTGTACGAGGAGGGCTGAAATGAGCCTGGATTTGTGCTTATAGTGCAGAGCCATCAAGTTTTTCCATGCATAACCCATGCTAATTCCATATTTAAAACCAAGAACCCAAGTTTTGTATTGAATTCAGTAACAACATCAAAGGTAACGATCCCTAGTACTGGGAGACCTGCCTAGCTAACTGGTGAGAGAAGTAAAATACTTCTCTGTGTTACAGGAAATACTGTTACTAACTTATATTTTACCAAATACTTTGAGAGCTCAGCTAGAAACTATTTGATTGCTTTGGTTGCTAAACTCTTTTTGCAACCCTTTATATTTCATCTCCTTTCTTGTTTGTTTTTTTTAAATCTCTGTTATTGTGTTGCAGGATAATGAATTTATGCAAAGAAAAGAGAAGGTTATCAAAACTGTTACTGATATCTTTGTAAGTATGTTAAATCTTTTATTGAGAAGCTAGTGCTTTTTAGTAATGAAATGGTGGATGTTAATTCTATTTAATGCAGCCACTCCTGGGTTTTCTCTTGAGAAGGTCCCCAATTCAAGCTTCATTCTTAGAACAGGTTTCCAGTGCAAGCAATTGTTTCACAACTTGTCTTTTTTTCTTCTTCTAATTAGCAATGTAAGTACACACTGCTTTGGAAATATTTTTTTCAAGTTTAATTCAGTAGTTCTTGTAAGGCCTTAAGGCAGTTGAGAAGAACATAAAGTGAATTTTCAGAACTGTAAGAAGGAGAAAGATGGCTATTAGCATAGAATCACAGAATGATTTGGGTTGGAAGGGACCTCAAAGATCATCTAGCTCCAGCCCCCCTGCATGGGCAGGGACACCTCCTACTAGGACAAAGTCCCATCCAGTCTTTAAACACTTCCAGGGATGGGGCTTCAACAGTTTCTCTTGGAAACTTCTTCCAGGTTTCTCACCATCCTCAGAATAAAGAATTTCTTCCTAATATCTAACCTACATCTGCTCTGACAGTTCAAAGCCATTTTGCTTTGTCCTATCACTTCATGGCCTTGGTTCTCTCCAGCTTTCCTGTAGCCCTTTCAGATCTAGAGGGAGAGAGTTGCCTCCCTTGACCTCCTGGCCATCCTTCTTTTGATGAAGCCCAGGAGGCTTTCTGGGATGTCATTACACATTGCCAGATCATGTTGAGCTTCTCATCAACCAACACCCCCAAGTCCTTGTCCTCAGGGCTGTTCTCAATCCTTTTTCCTCCCAGCCTGTCATTGTGCTTAGTTGGAGGCTCTTTAGCAGGTCACCTTTAAGTCATTATGTGTTGGAATTGGAAGAGAAATCCACTTTCCTAAGGTAGGACCAGCAAGTGGGAAAGATTAGTCTGTTGTTGGAATTTATTATTATAACCTTGGTCTGAGGACCTGCCCTGCTCTTCTCAAGGGGACCATACAATGAGATTTATGGTTACCACCAGGCCTAAAGGCTAGAAAAAGGAATATTAAATAACAGTAATGGTTACTGGAATAAGAACTACTGCCACTGAAAGGTGAATTGAGATTATTTTACTATGGTTTTGTCCAACTACTCAATTACCTGATGCCAAGACTAATGTTTATGGCATGATGCCTGCACTTTACACAGCACAGGTATAATACTGAATGCCACCATAAAAGGTGTAATTACTTTCATGACTTGCATTGCTTTTCTGTAGGTGTGAAAATACAGTTTGTGGGAGATTTTTGATCATAAAAACCTTTTTTGTGTCACAGGCAAAAATGTAACAGGGTTTAATACCTGGAAACAAGACAGGCATTGAGATTAGAAATGAAGTAAAAATTGCAAAGGGTAACTGACAAATTCAGAAGCTTGCCAAAAAATATTGTCTTATTTTCACTTCTTTGAAATCTCTACTTTGGGATTACATATCTTTAAAAAGATTGAAAGCTGTCTTGGCAATGTTACAGTGCAGGAATTGCTTGTTGAAAATAATAGTTTGTCTTGTATAAAAAGTCAGATCAAGCAAAATGTAATCTTTCTTAGTTTTCTTCTAGAATCTTTGAAACTTGTTGCATTGAATCTTTTGTCCCATAGGAGTAGGATTTTCTGAAGTTAAGAGAAGTATATGGAATATATGGAAAGCCCAAGTTTTGGTTTCCACTTTTGTTTTTGTGATGCATTTGTTCTAAGCATTCTGAGCCTGGCCCTAAAAGGATTTAAAAGATCTGAATGTAAAACAGACCAGAAGAGACCAGTGCTCCTCCTAGATGTTGATTATCTGGTGATGAAGTTTTTCTCTGCTGTTATAAGGTCTGGAGTTCCATTTCAGCAGGGGAAGAGAAAATATAACTGATTGGGGTGCGAACACTTTTCAAAAATATCAATTGGAGAAACAAAAATATCTTCAGCACATGTTCTTAGTTTTTTCCATATCCTTGCTAGTAGTATAGCACTAAATGCCAGACTTCAATTACCTTCAAAATATTTGTTCCAGCAACAGAAATATTATGTTACAGATTCACTGCACCCTGATCTTTTACTTAAAAATCCAGTAAAAATAGTTTCAAAGTAAATGTTATCTTGGTTTCTATTTCTAATTTAGGGAGAGTAGAGGGTTTAATGAAAATAATAGTTTGGCTTAGGTTGGGTTTTAGTTTGTTTGTGCTGGAGGTAGAATAAATATTCTAATGTTATGTAGACTTTTATAGTGGCATAATTGATCTCTATGGAAGTAGGAAGGAATAAAGGTACTTTAATATAGGCCAGATTTATAGTGCTCAAACAGCTGTGTCTGCTTGAATTTTTAAAATTTTAAGTAGCTCTAGCAGTAAAAAAAGTACTTGTATCAACTGTTGTTTTATTTGATGGGCTGTTGTCCAGGTATAGGATCAAATGGGGAAAGCATGAGACAATTTTAAGATATTTTCTGTTCCTTAAATTTTAATGAAATTTGCTTTAATTCCATTGTAACCTTTGATCATTTTCCTATCTAAGTTATTAAAATAAAATGAAGTTGCAAAGAAGATAACATTTCTGGCATTATCACCTGAAGTGTATGGCTTATAAAAAATAGATGTTGATTGTACTATTTTTGACTCTGCTTGCAAATGTGACAGGGGAGAGTTGCAAAAATTCTTTGTTGTTAAATACCCACTTAAATTTATCTATTTTTTAAACCTGGAAAGACAGGTCTTATACCACATTGTTTAGAAGTAAATTCAGTAAGATTTTATCATGTTTTAAAAAAAAAAAAGTGTGGGATGTTTATTTGGATAAGGAGATGCAGTTGGAAAGCAAGAAGTGGTATATATCACTAGATAATGTTTCTTCATTTCTTTTAGAAAAGCCTTTTATGAGCTCTGGATTCATTCTCTGTCTTACAGGAGGTTTACAAACCCCAGAGAAAATATAAACGCCAGAAGGGAGCTGGAGAACTGGTAGATGAGGAGTCAAAGGTTCATGCTACACTTCTGGAATATGGCAGGTGAAAGGCTTCATTTCATTTCATTCTCTGTGGGGCTTTGTATTGCATGTGTTTGAAAGCATTCCATATAAAATTTGGATTGTGGAGGTAATATGGCAAGTGAGCATCTTTCCCCACACAGCTGCATTATGTGTTTTAGCTAAGGGCTTTCATTGCCACATTTTTTCATATTATCATTTAGTTTTCAAAAATGTACAGAGTGAGTTTCTGTAACAGATGTGAAATGCTAAGCCTGGGAGGCATCTGGCTTCTCTGATGTAACTGATGATTAAGTTTTTGCTACTGCTGTTCTGGTGCAGTTCTTTATTTGGATGCAATTATTTGTGTGAAAATAAAATTGTGCTCCTACAAGAAGTGAGAACAGATAAACAAGCAATGGCAATACCAATTACAAATGCTTTTATAGTTATACAACTTTATGCATGTATTTTGTGGGAGGCTAGTGCTTTGCCATGTTTTATAGACTGCTAAGCTTTAAAATGCAGGGAGAACTTAATATTGGGGAATTCTTTAAAACTTGTTATGCTGTAGTAAAATATGACTGAATTTACCTCTAAGTATCAGAATAAATAGAGAACTAGTGACAAAAATTGAAGCTGCTCCCAAGGATGCCTTAACTTTTAGCTATCATAGCCTTGTTAATAGTCCTGTATTTGCAGTAGTTAGGGAACTAAATAGTTGCAGCTCTTAAGTTAGTAAGCCAGGAATATCACTACTTTTCATATCTGTGTACCTGCTGGGTTTACTGCTTTGTAATACTGAAGATGATTGCCTGCTCATATCTAAAATTCTTTTTTACCTGTTTGTTTGTTGTGTTTTTTTTCAAATAACACTTCCAAATTAGGAGCATAACTCAAATGTCATTTTTTCCTCTCCCTCAAAAAATAGAAGCAATTTTATTTAAGTATATATTTTAAAAGAAATTGAAGGTTCATTAAAGCATCCAACCCTGAATGTGTTTTGGAGAGTAGAGTTGCACTGACAATTTCCTGAGGCCTTTCCAAAATTCAGAAGTATATAGTTTGTAGCTGAGGATTAACTTCCAAATGGAAAAGACCCCTGCTTTTCCCTTTCATGAGCTTTACGTGCCAGTGCTTTAGAAAGAGTCTAGTTTTGTGGATCATAATGGAAGGAGTAGATGGAACTGAAACTATTCTGTAAGTATGCTGAATAGTACCTGTTTATTTAGTTCATTTGAAGCATTCCAAAACTAACCTGAACCTGTTAACTCTTTTGTTATGTGGTTCACTTTGTAGTGCATTTCTTCTGTTAAAAACTGGCAGAAATTTAATTTACTGTTGAAATTGTAACCAAAATTTTACTTCTTTCATCTTGCTATTCTTCTAGGAGATACGGATTTAGCAGACAAGCAGGGAAAACAGAGCAGGTAAAAATATACTTCTTTTAACTATTCATGTTGTGGGAAGAATTGCATTGCTTTTGTTGTAGTCTTGGTTACTGTAAGATCTTAAGGGAATACAAATGAATAAACAGCTATCACTTCTGTTTCTACAACCTCTTAAAAAGGGCTAAGTGGAATTAAAATCTGCATGTCATGCAAGATGCAATTGATCACTGTCTCAAAGGTCACATTTTTCAAACATATTTTGCTTAGAAGGAAAGGGGTTTGGGTGGTTTGTTTTCTAACGTGAGGTAATGAGCAAATCTTGTCTTTTTTAATGTGTATCTTTTAACTAAGTGCTCCATGATATGATCATTAAAGTTTTTTTCCTTTTCTTAAAGAACCATTCAGCTTGGCAATACATTTTGTAGGCATTTATTAAATAACAGGTTTGTTACTGTGACAGAGAAACATGATACTGTACCATAAATAAATCACAGGGCCTCTTGAAAAAGCAGCATCCTTGCTGTGCTTCGGGTGATTATGGAATCATAAAATGTCCTTGCCAGAGTATTTGAAGTTTTATTATTTCAGATACTACTTTGGCTACAAGTTTTTATTATAGGCAGAGATAATGAAGAAATGTATTAAGCATGTCATGGCCCCAGCAATGCACTGAATATGTTAAAGCTGCCCTTCTTTGTTATCTTGGAATTCTGCATGGAAATTCAGTATTTCAGCATTTCAATTTTATAAATGTAGATGCTTCCAAATCTAGCCATACCTTTTTTCCCTGTAAAGTGATTTCCAGGCTGCAGTCACATTTGTAGAAATCATTTTGTTTCTTAAAAAATGTTATTGATTTTGGAATAATGTGTATGAGACCATCATTATGTTTTTTGTGGGAACTCAGTCTCCAGTAAGGCAGAAGTAGAAAATTAAATAGTTGGAGTAGTGGTACAAAGAGTGGCCTAGAAGTTAAGTCTGTCTCTCACCAGTTCTCACTAGTGTAGTAAAAATTCTTCTTACTGAACTAGGCAATTGTATACTTTGTATGTTTGTTATACCTGTATTTAAACCAATTATAATAATTATAAAAAAATTCTGCTTTCTTCTATATAGCTGACATATTCTGGGGTAGCCAGTGGTCCTGTGAGGTTGGTAGTCCTTTACAGGCTGTGGAATAAAGGATCTTTGTGCCAGATGAGTCCATAGCCTTACAGAGACACTGTCTTGAACAGCTGGAATACCTAGGAAGTCAGTGAGGGTTACACCTCAGTAGGAATGAACTGGACTGTGAGGACATCCCAGTAGCTAACATTTATTCATAAGAAGAGAACAGCTACATTCCAGTTTTCTCCTTGTTGCCTTTCTTAACACTTTAGATTACCATAGCTAAATATGGTCACTTTCTTAATTTTTCTTTAAAAGGCTGAAGATAAAAAAATTGCACTACCTCCAGGGCTTGCTTCATCAGGAAAAGCTGAACCTTCTGATGAAGATGACCTTCAGGCTGCTGAAGAGGTGTGCCATGTGCATGGATGTTGCTACCTTGGGGGGAAGGCACCAGTTGTCACTGCCCAGGCATTCTCTGCAAGAAAGAAAATTTCCATGCTCAGCTGAAGTGGCAGTTGTTTTCCATAGCAAATTATAGGACCTGAAATTGATAGGCAAAATTAAATATTTGTTAATGTTTAATAGCAAAAAAACCACAACTTTTGTTTGGAATCCAAACATTTTTCAAGGTCCATTTTTGGTTGACACTGGGAGCTGAGTACTCTGAGTTAATGTCTACTGCTACTTAAATATGGTAATTTCAGCTACCTCTTCTTTTACTTCCATAGAGTTACAATCCCATTACATATACTAGAATACACGTTATGATACTGTATATGTGTCCCTGTCGTTAGGCAGATGTTAAATAATGAAAGATAAATGCTTTTGTGTAATTCCTCATGTTTTGCCCTAGCTTCGCATTAAAACTCTGATGACAGGAATGGCTGCAATGGCAACAGAAGAGGTAAGCAGCATGCAAAACTGATCCAGCTTGCTTTAAATTATGGTTGATTATGACAGTTACTCCTAAACTTGGGCAAATGGTGAGTATGAAGTCTGGGAATGCATACTTTTAACTTTTCCTTAAGGGAGTGCAAGAGAAGGTGGTTGAATTAGGAAGACAGAAATTTTTACAAAGCTGATTACTTAATCATTTGCCTTGAAATTATAAAATGCATGCTTCTTTCAAATAGTTTCTACAAGGAGAATTTAAGGGGAAAGACATCACAGTGCAGCTACATAAGAAGCAGTATGACCTTGCTTTATTCATCTTCTGAAAATATCCAGAGGACTCATCATTTTACTGGGCAGAGTGGAGGAAAATTTATAGGTGTTTCAAAGTGTTTTCAAAGCACTGATAAATAAAGAATGGCATAAGGCTAAGACACTGAAAATAGTGGATATGTATTTTGTTGTTTGTTTTTTTTTTTAATTGGTTGTAGTTAATTATACAGTGGAACTGGTAGGCTGATGTAATTTTGAAAATCCTAACACATTGATTGCTCAGTGAGAAAACTGGGAAGAAATTCTGTTGTTAAACATTGTTTCTATTGCTGTTGAAGTCACAGAAGAAAATGTAGTAATTAGTGTAGCTATAAAGTTCATTGACTTACTTTCTACTAATATCCAGTGTATAATTCAGTTCTTGAAGGTTGTTTTTGTACCTGCATCCACTTCGTAAGGTTCATTCCAGAAATCTGCATTATTATAGTTCAGCTCAAAATGTGGTCTAATAATGAGTTTTACTATTGTGCATGCAAAATTTGGTATTCAGAATACAATTAGAAGTAAGTTTTTGAAAATCTGAATTCAAATAGGCTAAAAGGTTTTAAGTAAGAAATTACCATGTAAAAAGCACAGGCATTTCCAAAACTGAATTTTTTTCTTGATACAATTGCAGGGCAGATTGACAGCAAGCACAGTTGGCCAGATTGTTGGACTCCAGTCAGATGAGATCAAGCAAATAGTGTCAGAATATGCTGAAAAGGTAATTCTATTCCCTGACTAAGTTTTACCAAGTCTTTTTTTGATGTTTGTTAAGGCTTCCAAATTAATTGCCACAGTTCTCTTGAAACAACACTGTTTCACATATGCTGCAGCACAGTCAGGATTGATGGAAGTGTTTTAAAGCATTCACAAGTTTTTGGTGTGATAGTTCATGTTAATGAATTGCATTCATGAGTAGTTTGGGTTTAAATACCTGCTTAACCATTTTCATGACTATAGAAGGGCCTGAGTTGATATGTGTTCAAATTACTAGAGGCCTGAACTCCTTAAAGTTGAAATGTTCATTGTTAAGCACAGGTCCACAGAGGAATATTTCTGCTTAGAGAAAAGTCTGGGCCTACTCTACTCCAGATACTGGGATCTTATTTGCACCAGGCTCCAGTTCTAAGTCATTGCCTGGATTTCTACTTCTGAATCTAGTATCATCTAAACCAAACCTTTTTTGCTTTTAGAACTCAAAGCAATTAAACGTGCATATTAGCTTCATTTATTGTGTTCAGCTGTGATTGTTTCCACAGTAATGTGAAAAGAAAATCTATCGCTTCAAGCAATTAATACATACAATACATCACTGCCAGATATGAGTTATAGGTCGCTCTTATTTGTCTAGTAGTCTTCTCATATTTCTTCCTTTTTGTTGACATATATGAGGTATGGAGCTTTCCCATTTGGGAGATAAACCCTATAACTCAACAGCATCTATAGCAAATTCTTGGCCTTTCTTTATTATAAAGGATAGGAAGAGCAGAAGCCCAAGGGTCATATTTCAATGTTACATTTCTTCTATTCTGAGAGAAGGCAGACAGACCTTGACTATTATAGTAGAACAATGATTAATACTCTGCAAAGTAAGAACTGATTTAAGTCAAACCAAAAATATATTGCCTCTCAAATCTATTGGATGTGACAAAAAAAATTCTGTGTATGCATGCATGCACCAAGAGAAGAGAATTAAGGATGTTATCAAACAGTTTATTGAAGCATCAGCAATGTATGGTTACAGTTCTGATAATTTTAACCCCTTATAACTATATATAGTCTGCATATTATTCACATTAGGTTAATTGTATGGTGAGTAGGAGGGTCTTAGAATGCATGACATGATAAGGGAATGTGATTTAGGTAAATTATGAGAGGAGTGAGTAAATCAGTGTATAATTGTTGAATAGTTCAGTGTTGCAGGTGTTGCTTAGAGGCATTTTTCCTTTTGTAACAAATGCAAAGAAAGCATGTAAATTGTTGGGTTAACAAGTCTCAGTTGGTCTTTTATTGCTGTGGGTGTAAAAGTATAAGAAAATATTAAACTGCTCTTCAATATGAATAGCACAGAAAATAGAGGAGAGGAAGACAGGTTTTGCCTCTTATTTTCATTTAAAATTAAGCTGTTAATGAACACCTGCTTATGTGTACACCTAGAATGAATACCAGGAGCAAATATGAGTTAGCAGTGTTTTACATTTCTTGTAACATTTTTGCTGATTATAGAGTGTAGTGGTTGTCAACTTCTGGTAAATATTCAGAAAGCACTTAGTATTGAAGCCTTTGACAGATTCTGCAAAGTAGCACCTGAAATACTCAAAAATTAACTGCTTTTCTCATGAAATACTGGAAAATGGATTAACTAGAAAAAGAAATCTGCATGAAGCTAATTAACAAAACACATGAGTATCAGTATAAAGTGAGGACTTTCAAAAGGTGCAAATAATGTTTAGGCAAATAATAATGTAAGCATCAAGCTATCAGTGGTTTTTAATCATTCTTTGTCTACTGCAAACATACAATTTCTTCTACAGAATTATTACTGGTAAAGAATGTTTCTGACAACTTTCCTTTCACCATCTAGAGACAACAGGAGACTGGATACAGATTGTTGTCTTCATTTATGTATTTATGAGACACTTTCTGAGTAATGCATGCTGGATAGAGTACTTTTCAAAGACTCGTGTCCATAGTGCACGCATAAAAAACTGGCTAGAGTGGTGAATGTATTTAACACAGTGAGCATGTCATTGTCATGTGTCCAAGCCAGTATTTCAGAACCTAAATACACACTTGTTCAGAGCTTCTTAAGGTTCTGAATCTACTTATTTGGTTATGGGCCATCTCTGATACAACAGGCTCAGTAAATAACACAGCTTTAAGGTGTTTTTTAGCATGTTTGATTTTTTTCAATTTTAGAACTCTGCCAGGTTTAACTGTAATGCTGATGGAAAAAACTATTTCTTCTTGTGTGCTGTAATCCACCCATTCCAGAGCACCTGACTTTATTTTTAGCCCACTTTACCTGTTACCTTTGGGATATAATTCAGTTGTTCAGCTGCTTACTTACCTTGCTGTGAGATAAATTAGTTAACTCATTCTGTGGGGTAGTGGGGCACAGTTCTTCTTGAGGAGTAGAGCAGGTGTGTCCCACTTTGGCTTTTTTTGGGCTGCTAAAGAAGCAAAAAGTGATGGCATGAGGTCCAACTGGATGTTGTCACTGTTGATTGCAGCAATCTGAGCTTTCTGCTGAGGAGCGACCAGAGAGGCTTGGAGCTGCCCAGCAACACAGAAGGAAGATGGCATCTCTGAATAAGCAGATTTTGCATAAAACCAAAATCCTTGAGGAGGTAAGTATTGTGTGTGTAATAAAGAAAACATTGATAAATGTGGTTGATCACAAAGTGTTTTCCATCCCAAAAAGATTTGCAAACTATCTTATGTACCAGCAATTTGTCATGCTGAACATTCATTTCAGCATCTCTGAATGTCATGCTTGCACATCTATTATTAAGGCAACGCAGTTGGGTTTGTATTAAAAATTGTATAGCCCTGTCTGTGAGGAGGGGGTTAGCTAATCAAAACACACTTTTCTTTTTTTGTGTGTCTCTGAGTAAAACAGTGTCTCCATTTGAGTTGTAGGCAGGAATGTTGAACAGACTTTTTTCACAGTTTCAAGAAACAATTTAGATAGTTACTCTAAAATGTGCTACAAATAGTTTTGTTTCTTTTTTTTTTAAATCAATTCCTGCCCTTCCATGTAAGCCAGCTTGTCTCTGACTATAGTGTGGGTTTTTTGCTTCCTTGTTTGTTTGTAGGGGATGTTTTTGCACAATCACTGATTGGTTCACACCTTCACTTGTATTCTTAGGGGGAAGAAGCTCTTGAAGTTATAACTTATGCTCTGTTCATATCTATAACACTAACATCCACCATTCCTGTATTTCAACCCACTTATGGTACTGCCATTTAAATCCACAAAAGTATAAGTGAAAAAGCTATACCATTAATGAAATGTTGCTCTCAATTATGTATATTGCTGTAATCAGCACCATGCCATCTTTATCTTGCAGAATCAGATGAAAACATATTACAGGAGAGTCAGTAATTGGAAAAGCTTGCCAAAAACCAAGTAGTACTTGAGGAAGAATGGTTGCTGATGACTGGGTGATACTCTGTCCAAAGTACAGCACTGCTCCAGAAACCTTCATCTGTTTTGCTTTGCTCTGCTGATATCAGTAACATGTTAACAACTTTTTTCTTAACTGGTTTTACCTATTAAATTTTGGGGGTACATTGACTTTGAGAGATAGGTGTCTGTATGGCACATTTTATTTAGCAGTGATTTACCAGTCTTATGAACAGAGGTGAAAGAATGGTAGTTTTGAAAGTTTTTCCTATAATGGTATAACTATGAGAGTACTAGATGTTAAACATTCATGCTTGGATACTCACTGGATTTTACTTTTTTTGTTGTTTAGTGCCTAAGAGTTCAAAGTCTTTTATTTAAATGTAATTTATGTCTTCAAAACTTAAATCTCTTTTCAGTAAAGCATATGCTGTGAACCATTTTTTGAAGTCTCTGACTCACATTCAAGTAATACTAAGTTTAAATAAAGCTATAGAAATAAAATATGCACAAAAAAATGGAAAGGCTAATTGCCTATCCTTTTCTTTACCTCTTCTTTTTTTCCAGCTTTATTAAAAATCTTAAAGAAGAACCTATACCAGTTCTTCATAATTTTGCACAGGAAAAACTTGAGTTGGATGAAGTGTGGCAGTGTTTTAGTTGGCAAATGTTAGAATGCATTTCCTTTGGAACATGCTGGACAAGTGGTGGTGTTCTTAAACAGATGCTTTTCACAATTCCTCTCCATTCTGGAGTGAAATACTAGAAAGTGTTATACTTTGATATGATATTATGATAGGCATACACTGGATGCCTGCTCAGTCTGAAAGTGTCTGTGTACTATAACACTGTCCCACAGCCCTTGCATTATGAGAACAGTTCATGTTCTTGGAGACAGATAGCTCAAGCTTCATCTTGGGAAGGACAACCCAGGTGCAATTGTGTGGTCAGAGTGGCACTAGGAAACTGGTGGCTCAGCTTTCAGAAAATGAAAATGTACACTAGCACAGTTCAACAGCCATGCTGTGCCCTTGATCTGTCTTGCCCAGCTGAGCAGGAGAGTCAGAGAGGCTGGTAAATGAGCTTAGCAGTTGTGGGTGGCTTTTGCAGCTCTTCTGTGTTGTGCTGTTAGGATCTGGAATGCAGAAAGGATCCACCAGTATCTGTATGGATTTCATTCTCAATGACTGAAGTGTTCACCAGTATTTTTTTTTCTGGAGCAGATGGCTCTTAGATTCTGTGGAGTTGTAACATAGTGTGGCTGCTGAATTAGTAATAGAGATTATGCCTGTAAATGGATATATGGTTTACATTTTCATGACTGTTGCAAGTAATTTGCTTTAGCAGTTTCCCTGGCATAAGGATGAATGTATTTGCTGCTTTCCATGTACTGATGAGAAGAAGAAAACAGTTTGGAGTGGAAAAGAAACATAATAGTAAACCACACCAAGTTGGCAGAATCCTTACTTCATTAAAGATCTGCTCTTAAATGCCAAACAAAATTCATAATCCACTGGAAAGCTTAAATGTTTTCTAAATCTGTTGCTATGCACTTTCCCATTTTAACAGTTCAGAGCCCTATTGTGGTTGTGTTGCTTAGTTGCAGCATGTCATGGTGTCTCTGCTATGTTATTATCTGAAAAAAAATGTATTGACAGCAATAAGCCAAATATAATCCTTTTATCACTTTAATAAAGTAAAGATTCCCTGGCTGTTTTTTGGTTTTTTTGCCACTTGCCAAAACCAGCTCTTGCAGTCATTGACAGTCAAGACCCCTCGTGTAAAAAATGTGCAGTTTTGGCTTCAATACTGCAGTAAGTTTTGGCAAAAGTTCTCATAACAAAGAGTTCTTCAACCTTAATGTCAATTTTCATTACATTTGGACTGCAGTGTTTAATTATAATCTTTTTCAACTAGTTAGAATTCAGTCTGTTGGTTAATTAATGGTGAAAATTGGGGGGAAAAAACCCCCAAATAAACAACAAACAAAACCCCCAACAATTAAAAAGCTTTCTTTTTAAAAAATTTGGCTGTGGAGAAGAATGGGTGGAATGTTGAGTCATAGCCTCATGTTGTGGACAGGAAACCAAACCAACGGGAAAAGAAGTGGAGCAGAAAGCCAAACTTGCTCCACTTCTGTAACTCCTGTCCCATTTTTGTTGTTACTAGTTACAATGCTACCTTAAATCATAAGGACTATAAAGAAGGAAATTCTTCCAACAATAGCTTCTGTGAATTGGCTTCTGGGCATACAAGACAGCTGGAGTAGGACTTTTTGCACAAGTGTGTAGTGAGAGGACAAGGATATGACTATGGTGTGGTGCCATGGCACTTCTAGGCAAGCCTTGAATCACCCTAACTTAATTGGGGTAGGAAAAAAATGAAACTAGGCTACTATAACCAGGCAAAATAACTAACCAGTTTAGCAGAGATTCTGCCCAGTAAGTTACTATTCTGTTGGCATCCAGTTTGTAAAAGCTACACTTTGTTCTGGGACATAATGCATATAGGAGGTCAGGTGGGAAAAGCAGTTGTCAAACATGGAGCCAGAATTTTTGCAATCAGATGCTCTCAGAGTAGATAACCAAACAGTCTTTGTGATGGCTGGCCTATTGTTTAACAGACAACTACTATTAACAGCTCAGATATTGCTGTTCTCAATTACAGGTGTAGTTAGCATGATTATAGAATCAAATTCTCTTTTTTCTCTGTCATTACAGCTGCAAGCTCAATGTGCTGATCTGCAGGCAAAATGTACCGAAGCAAAAAAGCGTTTAACTGAGGTAATCTTCTTGTGGTTTTTCTCTGCACTGATTCTGCCTGAATCATTTTTGAGAAGTTTGTTGTGTGGAGAGTTGTGTTAAACTGTGAAGCTGTTTGGCAGCTACCTCTCTGATCCCATGGTGTGGGAAAGCTGAGTACCAGGAATGATTCTGTGTGTGGAAGTGTATTTCACTTTATTATTAATTTGTAACCCTTAGGTTAAGAGTTATAGTGAAAAGCTGGACAAGAAATTGGCAGCCTTAGAAACAATAGAGTCCCAAGCAGATTCTAGGTAAGTTTCTTTCTTTGTGACCTTTGAAATTCTGAAAAATAGTGGGGTTTAAAATGAATCATTCAATGTTTCTTGTTTTGTCAATCTAAAAAAATAACTAAAATCTTAAAATCAAAGAACTCTCCAGCTTCCCTTCCAAGGACAGGAAAATATGGTATTTTCTAGTGTTTATAAAATTTTAGATATATTTTTTATATATAAAAACATGGTATTCAGTCAGAATGGAAAGTGTCAGTCTGTAATTGAAAAGAATTGTAGGTGTTTAAAGCAGAAATCCCTAGATACCACTAGATGAGCCTTCCTGATTTTGTTTTATTTGAAGCCTTCATCTCACATGAATGAAACTTTCACAATAATGAGGTCAGAAAATAGAAAAATTTTCAAAATACTCAGTGTAATACTAGGCTTTATCTTGAGCTTAACATATCAGTGGTGATACTTGCTTTTTTTTAATTGACACAGATTTATTGAAAAACTTCTTTAGAATTTAAGCTTATTCTAATATCTTTTAGTTCTCCATATGTTTAAATTGGAAACTAAAGGTCTAATGTGGTTTACTGGATCTTCAAATTTAGCGTATTACAGAGCCTGCGGGCACTGGTGGCCATGAATGAAAACCTAAAAAGCCAGGAGCAAGAGTTCAAAGCACATTGTAGGGTAAGTTTTAGTTTCTTATAAAAGGATGCATTAAAACTTGGTAAATAAACAATATATTTCTTCTTGATTTATCCTTATGTGGTGAATCTCTGAGCACACAGAGTGTAGTCAGCTTCTAAATGATGATAGAGAGGTGTGTGCTGTCAAGCATCCTGCTATCCCCTGTTCAGAGGATAGGTCACAGCTAAAAGCAACAAACTCTTTTTGTTTTAAAGGAAGAAATGGAGAGACTTCAACAAAGTATTGAGAATATGAGAGCTGAGGCAGTGGAAAATGGGGAGGAACAGGTAATAGCAAATGTCTGTTTTTATTGTCAGTATTTGTTTCCAAGTGTTGGTTTAGGCCCTTCTGGTTTCTGACATGTTCTGATAAGCATAGAAGTATCTGTTGCAATCTGAAAATTTCTGCACACAATAGACTGTAAAAAAAAAAGCTAGTCAACTGCAACTGTTAACATTAAAAGATGTTAAATTTTTAATGCAGATCATGAATCACTGTTGAAAAAAGTAACAGCAAAAGGTGGTGTTATTGCAGGAGCCACTAAACAGAAAATAGAAAACCACAGAAAACAAAAGGCAGTCTTCACAATTTTGCTACTGTAATACAAAACTGTTTTGGGTTCTCAATTCTAGGAGCCAAATAAGATTATAGAACAGCAGTATAAATCTGAGAAAGATAAACTTCAAAAGATCCGGCTGTTACTGGTGAGTAACTCTTTGGGTATTTACTGGTAAAAAATTACTGATGTTTTCTTATCTTGTAATTCTAATACATCTTTTTGTTGCTCTTAAAGTTTTTCTGCCACAAATCAATTACAAAAAAAATGGAGCCTCAGCCAGTGTGCTTTTTTTTTTTTTTTAATTAATTGTTCAGTAACAAAATGCTGCTTTGGGGGGGGCTTTATCCATTTTAAGAAGAGAACAAGAAGAGGCTTTGTTTTCTCCCTTCCTAACTTTCTATTCAGGCACGAAGAAACAGAGAAATAGCCATTTTACAACGCAAGATTGATGAAGTACCCAGCCGAGCTGAGCTAACACAGTATCAGAAGAGATTTATTGAACTTTACAGTCAGGGTATGTATATCAAGCAGGGACATCCTGCTGAAGGCTAAAGCCCTAGCAGGAGGGCAACTGCATTTTAAGCATATGGCATGTAACAGCAGCACTTGCTAATTTTGTGGTGTCATAAGGGTCTTTTGGTATTCAGGCTGTACTACCTACATACACCTTATTTTCAAGGCTTTAATTCTAACTATAAGACTTTTACTGAGGATGCAGCTTGATGCACAAGATCTCTGGAGACAATTTTGTCTGCATCAACTTCAGCTATTAAGGTTAATGACCAGTGTGTTTAGAAGGTCCTTAATTAAGTTTATAAATGGGGTTGCTGTAAATTTGAATTGTGTTTAATTGTTTGCTCCTAACGTTAGATTTTTTTCCTTGACATGAGAGATCTGATTCTGAACCAAACAATATTGAGAGCTACGAAGTAAAGGCAATTAATTCTAGGGATTGTTTTCTTTCATTTTTTATTATAAATATCCCACAGTATCTTGGTAGGATCAGAGTACAAATTGTCTTAACTTTTTTTTTATGATAAGAAGCTGTAAAATGGGTAAATCTGCTTGGTTGGCTTTTTGGACAGGTACACATTTGCTGTATGTGGATGGTAGGAAGCATGCAAATTGAATTAAAATTCCAAAGTTGTTTCATTGAGTTGGTAACAGGTTGGTATAATTCCTGGTGTATGTTTAATTAACTTGTGTATTCGAATAAGCTAAAATGAGTATCTACCAAGAAGAGCTAGCAAATGTTTTAAAGATTTTCTGCATTTACTAAATATGTGTGTGAACCAAGCTCTTGAGGATGAGCAATTCTAAAATTGTTACCTAACTGATTCAAATCCCTTGCTCTGTTAAGTGTCACAGCTCTAGTGACACAGCTGTGTGGTATCTTCCGTGTATTTTGTCCAACTCGGGGCCTGGAATAGATGTACTTTCTTTGTGAGTACAAGTCCAGGACTTCCTTCTCCCTGCTTTGCTTCTTATGTGCCAAGCTGTTCATTTCATCAAGTCCAGCTATAAAGACAACTGTGTTGTCTTTTAAATTTTCTACAGATTTCCTCTGTCATTTCTAAGTGAACTCAGACAAATAATCTGTGGTCAGAACATCGACCTGCTTGGAGGATGAGGGCTTCATATGAAGTACAGAAAGGTTTAAGTCAAAAACTTGTCCAGCTTTGGATGTAGTTTTAAGATGCGTTGAACTTTATGTGGCTTTATTTCCTATAGTACAAAATAACAAGACAAGACAACAAGACAAGATAACAAGACAAGAGGGCATGGTCTTAAGTTGTGTCAGGGGAAGTTTAGGTTAGATATTAGAAAGAATTTCTTTACGGAGAGAGTGATCAAGCATTGGAATGGGCTGCCCTGGGAAGTAGTGGATTCTCCATCCCTGGAGATATTTAAAAAGAGACTGGATGTGGCACTCAGTGCCATGGTCTAGCAACTGCAACGGTGGTTCAAGGGTTGGACTTGATGATCTCTGAGGTCCCTTCCAACCCAGCCAATTCTGTGATTCTATGGTTCTATGATATGTGTAGTAACTTGGGTAGCACACTGGTAAGTCGTGGCCAGGAACTTGCACTATACAAGCTATGTTTCTGAGCTGAAAACTTCATCCAGTCTTCCTGTGAGTTGTGGTATTTTTTTAGAGGCTTTTAATTTAGTCACATTCAAGTGATCTGCAGATTTGCCAAAACCTTTTTCTTTGAAGTTGATCCAAGGTATGTTGGACAGCAGAGTCTTCAGTGATGCCATCCAGCCTCACTGGTTCTGTACTAAAATGCTTTCAAGTTCCAATATTCCCTTCTTTATTTTTGACATAACAGAACCCTCTCCCCTTGAAAACTTGAAGCTCTGGTTTCAAGAGAATCAGTGAGCAAATTGGCTGCTGCTTCTTCCTCTTCTTGCTTTGTCTGTGTTACCTCACATGGGCTCTGGTGTATGCCTGTAAGACTCTGTGAGCTGGTACAACTTTCTAACCCAGTGGAAATCCTGAAAAGTTTTCTCTCTCTGCTGGTATGTGGAATCCACTCATAAAAGATCTGTGACTACTAGAACTGCTTCAAGAAAGGGAAGAGCTGCAGGGAGGAAATGTTTTGGGAAGAGCCTGGTGTCTTCCATTTGGCAGCAGCAAGTCCTGCAAAAAACCCAACTAAGAATGAACACCTGAAATAAGCCCGTTGGTGATCCTCATATTCATGCAGTTTTTCAAGAAGCAGCTTGACTTCAGCATCTGGAAAACCTTTGTGGAACATGCTGAAGAGCTTTTACTGATTTGTCAACCTATCTCAGGCTTTCCTGAATTCCTCAGTGCTTTCAGCCTCCCAGCACTCGGCATGTGCAGAACATGTCACAGCCATACTGCAGCAGTGAGAAAGCCCTCTGGTCCTGAACATCTGCTGCAGGACAGCCACTGCTGGATGTCTGTCATTAAAGCATTCAGCTTGGAGCTTTGGGTTGCTCTTGGGCTTCAGCTGGAGAACAGAATTCTAGAAATCAAAAGTTGGACTTTCTTTAAAACTCTGGGTGTTTAATGAGACTGTGGTGTGGGAGGGAGGTCACGCTGTCTGTAAATGGTGCTCTTCAAAAGCTTAGGCCAGTCCATCAGTTCACTAAAGGTTGTTTATTTTTAAAGGTGGCAACTTGTTAGCCTCTAATGTAATGAGCAGGACTTGACTTAATCTTACTCATGTCCTCTGGAATAATTTTCATTATCAAATCATTTGATCTATTTTAACCTATGCATGTTTTTTGCAGGTTCAGGATTCAACACAGTGCCTAATATATTAACCATTGTAATTTTTGCCAGCTGCCCAGCTCCATTGAACTCTTTCCTTGTGAATCACATGTATCTTAGGTTTCCTTCATCATTGAAGACCTCGAGAATTAAATGCACACTCCAGCAGATTTGAGTAGCAGCCATCATCTTGCAGGCCCAAAGGGAATGCATGTCTGAGCCCTACCTTCCCCACCAACCTGTGACTGAGCTTTAAAACAATGAAGACCTGTCTTGGGCATCTTGCACATTTGTAGCTTTAAATATATGGTATAATGCACTTCTTCCCATGCAGTCCCATCAAATTACCCATTTCCTGTCCCTGCCCAGCCTGTGCCTCCCTGCCAGCATGAGAAAGCTGTGGGAGGGCAGCTGTTAGCAGCACAGCAGTTAGGATATAAAGGTAAAGCTTATGAATGAAGGATGAACAGAGTGGTGAGGAAGCACTGCTGATAGTACCAACGTGTTTGCATTAAGGACTGTCAGCAGTTGAGGCTTAATTTAAACACTGAGCTGTGTTGGTGTCATAAAATCTGATAGCTGCAAAACCTGCTGGAGATTTACATGCACTGGGAGTATTCTTCCAGAATATTTTCAATGGTGCATTCCATTATTGATGGTGGAAAGTGCTTTATATAAAGCCTACATAGTATTTTTTTACAGATTCCATTTAATCTCATGCTCTTTTATTATTCTACCCTTTTTGTTTGCAGTCTCAGCAACTCACAAAGAAACAAAGCAGTTCTTTACTCTTTATAATACACTGGATGATAAGAAAGTATATTTGGAAAAGGAGGTAAGAAAAGATTATTGTTTTATAAATATTCAGTCTGCTGAGAAGGAGATAGTGGGTTTTTTTTACTTGGTATTTACTATATTCAGTCATGTCAGAGCAGAGTTATCAGTCTTTTAGAGTAAAAATGGAAACAACTGATTCATAAGAGTATTTGTAATGTTGAGGTCTGTGTTGCACAAGAATTGTTACAGCAGCATGTTTAAAATTACTATGTTCACAAAACATGACCAACATTTGATTAGCAAATATCTCTGCCTGGGTATCACAGAACCATATTACCCTCTTACTCTTTTTTTGCTTGATGTCTTTTATTATGAACCAGTGCAACAGTGTTTAACTTTGGAGAGCAAATTCCAAAGTTAGTTCTCAGGGTCTGAGCCTGCCTACACGGAAGTTGCTGGTAATTTTACTGGATCAGGGCCAGAAGTGTAGTTTCATTAAAGCTACTTATTTTGTCCCCTTTCCCCCGCTCCCTATTCTGTAGAGCTTCAGCTCTTTCTTTGGTCTGACTTAATTGGGTGATTTCCATTTTCTTGTTTTTTACCATGGCAAGCATGTGACTTGAGCAAAGATGGAGAAATAGGAGCAATCAAGGCTTGATGAAAATGATGACAGTATTTTAAAAATGCATGCTTTGCTGCTTCATGCTTCTCTGTTTATTCTAATAAAATAAGAACAGATAGTTTTGCATTAGTTAGATATAATTGCTTAATTTTTGAGACAAGCAGCAGTGAAATCTCTGACTGTATAAAGGCACTATCTCCTGCTTTTGAAGATGGTGAGCAGCCATTTCCTCCCCTCAAGCAGCTGCTTTGATCCATGTGCTAGATAGTTTTCAGATTTTCAATTCAGAAAAGTCAGTAGTTTGTGTAGCTTTTCTAGGGGCATGTGATCCTGACCACAGCTTGATACAACCCAATTGAAGGAATATGTTTAAATACAGAATAAGTCTTTAATAGTCTTTAGTTGGAGAGCAGGAGAAACTTTGGCCCTTCAGGCTAGAATCATATTAGGCATGTCCAAGAGCACATTGATTGTGGAGGGGAAAAAATAACTTCATCCCTTCCTGATTCTTCTATTTAGTTCTCTAGTAACAGGGTGTGGTTTACTTGCTTTGGTACTGATAGCCTTGAATAGTGCTCCATGGGAGTCTGCTGGAAATCTCCCTGACATTCTGCTTCTGTGCAGAACCTACAGATATTCTCAGAAATGAAATCTTTTTCCTTTTGTTAACACAGAAGTCTGAGTTTCCTTACTTCCCTATGTACTGTTGTCATTCTACCGTGCTAAAAACTTTCCCCAGTTTGTCCTGGTCCAAATCCTTGAAGGCATGACTGCAGTGGCAGAGTAGATCTGACCCCTTCTGTTTCAGAAAAGCTTTGTACTGCTCAATTAATGTCAGAATTCAAGCTGCATGACAGTAAATATGAAAGAAACTTCTACTGACCAGGTGATTTTACATGTGCAAATCAGTAAATGTAAAACCATCTCAAGTTCTGTGTTGAATTGAGCCTCACAGCTTTTTTTCTCATGTGCATACCTGTATTTTGAGTTAGGTCAATGGTCAGTACAATTCAGGATCTTACCAATAACCTGCAGTGGTGATTGTCATGTCCCCTAGAAATACCTAATTTCTGGGAGAGATTTCAGTTTCGCATGAGAAAATGCTGTTTCTAAAACTCACTCTACCTGATGGTCCCAAAGATCCTCAGATGAATTACTTTGGAATTAGTGGTGTCAGTTACCTTTTCATCTCCTGAAAATCCCACTAAGAATTTTCCTAGAAAGTTTTTCTAGTATCAAAAACCTGCAGTAACACCACAGAGTATCAGTTACCTACTGAACATTCAGGAACCCTGCCTGTCCAACTTGCATCCCAGGGCAAGAATGGGTGTTGAGTATAATGGCTGCCCAGAGGTCCTGGCAAATGCCTTCCCTAAGTCTGTAAGAAGATTATCACATGTTTTTTGTGTCTGTGGTCTTTCATTGCTTTCATTTTATTTGAAATGTTGAAATGTATTCCTAGCATGTTATCTGCAACCTGTTGTTTTATAATATACCAGATTTGAAATGCTGCCTTAAGCAGCAGCTATAGAATTCACATTGCTTTAAGTTCTCCCTTAGGTTAGGATTTAATACACTTTTGTTTTCTTTTGTGGGCAACTCTGTGAATTTAAAAAGCATATAGAGATTGTTTTTGAAATGAACACATAAAAACCAGGTGACAGAATACAGAGCAGATGTGTTTCATTGTTGTATAAATTGAGAGTACTGTTGCCAGTATAATTCAGTGCCTCTTTGGGGGTTTTGGTTGGGTTAGGGTTTTTTTGGTGGTTTTCTTTTTTCAATTTCAAGCTTCACTTACATGGATATAATTTCAAAAGGCAAATAAATTGATCAAGGGTTTCTCTTAGCTTGCTGTCAATCACAAGAGAGAGAGGTCTGAATGGCTTTTGATGCGGTCGTTGTTAAATGTATAATATGAGATTTCCATGTGTTGCTTTTAATATTAGAACCAAGGTTTCAGCAAGTAAACATTGTCTAGTAAAGTACAAAAGATGCCTCTGGCATCTGAACCTCAAAGATTTCTGGAATACATTTGTGCATTTTCTTGCAATTTTTTTCTCTTTTTTTTTAATTTTTATTTTTTCCCTTCCAGCAAAACCAACCCTTTCATTATATATGCTGAGCTTAATTGCTTTAAAATAGTAATACCAGGAATTGTTATACAGTGGAATTTTGGCTACAAAGGTCATAGTTCTGTCAGGAAAGGGTTTTGTGAATCTAATTATTATTTTAATTACATTTGGTGAAACACTGATTTTTTTTAAAATACTTTTAAGCTCATTTTTTCATTATGTCTTTGACTTTTGGGGGTTTAAACACTGATTTTCCTGTTTGCAGTGTTACATACCAGCATTCTTACTGTGCAGTGGTTGTGAAGTATTACTTCCATGACTTAAATGTTTTGTAATGTAAACTGTAATTACATTCTTAAGCACATGCTGATGGGAAATACATTGAGGGAGAGAGGTGGACTTGGCAAATATTGATGAGTCATGCAGTAATTTCTTTCCCTTAAGTAACAGGAATTCTTAAGCATATTAGCAACTTTGAAGCCTATTCAGGATCTGAATTTTTTCATAGTGAGGTTTTTCATAGTAAGATTAGGAATAACTGCAGGGTGTGCCATGCCTGTGCTTACTGCTGTCTCATTTAGATGAAAGGTTTTAAAGATCAGTTCAGCTTTCCATAGCAGTGAAGCAAGTGATTCTCTTGGCAATACATAGCTTTGTTTAGTGCAGAACACTTTCAAGTGTTTGTCCAAAGAGAAATAATCTCATTAATTGCTTCTTGGTAAATTCTAGTGGCCATAGCAGTAAGTAGAAAGGAAAAAAAAAAAAACATCAATGGTGATTACAAAGAAAACATTCAGTATATAGTTTAATCAGTTGGGGGACGTTACCAGAGAGCAAGGAAATTTTCCTTTGATGCTGTTAGAAATTTCTATTTCTGTCTCAATTCACTGCAATAAGTGTCTTATAAAAGAAGCCACAAATGTCAAATGCCATTCCATGTCATTGGAAATTTTTTTTCTTTTTTCTGGTGCAATGCTCTGCTTAGGTGCTAAGTTTTTTTCTTCTTTCCTGATTCACAGGTTAACTTATTGAATTCTATTCATGACAACTTTCAGCAGTAAGTAATGGTCATTTTTCTCTTGATAATTGAGAGACAGAGTCTAAAAATTTATTGGAATTTTTTATGAACTTAAACTGTTTTGTAAGAGTTTAATTATGCTTAAGCCAATATTTGGAGAGTAAAAGACTGTGGAATTACCTGACTTCTGTAGCAAACATGTTTTTAATCTGGCTTTTCAGCTGCAGTTGTGGAAAAAAATCATTCAGTCATACTTTTCCTGGCATTAATTTAAATGTTTTTCACCATTTTGTGTAGCTGTGGGTATTACATTATGTACAAAGCATTAGACCAGGATATATTTTGGACATATTTATGATAGACAAACTCTATTTAATAGTACTAGTGAAATATGAAGTCTTTAGATAAAATTGTACATCCCTTGGAAGTTTGAGGTCAAATATCAGTCTGTAATGTAGCTGGCTTTTTGTTTTGTTTTTTTGGGTTGTTTTGCTTAAAAAAAAAATGTCCAGTATAAATTTTTGTCATAGCAGTGCAGTTCAATATAGCTTAATAGATTTAAGTAATTCTTCCTACTGTATCTTTTTGTAATGCTGTTGTAAAATTACAATATTTTTATTTTTTTAAGAGTAATTCACTCTCTTTACTTACTTCTAGACATATGTCTTCCATTTCAGGCCAGAAGTTTTAATTTATTATTTTAATGTGTTTTGTTTGGATTTTTTTGTGACATCCAAAACTTTAAATTACAACCTAAACCAGGAATTAAGTAGTTCAGATGTTTTCTTGTGCAGCAGGGATTATATGTAGGTTTTTGCTCAGTGATGAGATCCTTTTGATTCTGTCCAGTAAGTAGAAACAAATGGTGTAATGGACAACTGGATTGGGATTTTTGTTGGGTGGGGAAGACCTTATTTTCTTTGGATTATATTTCTTAATCTATTTAAGATGAGCTATAAGTTTAAAATGACTTCTGGATGTTGGCTATTAGGGAATTAATTTATCTTTTAGAATATTAACTCATCTCCTAGTCCTCTACTTGCCTTCTTAATATTTGCAACAGCTGCTTTTCTGAAGTTTGTGCTTTTGGTTAGTTAATAGCAATTTAGTTCTGTATAACAGATGAAAGAAAGGGACAGATGTGAACTGACCATGAGAACCCTTGTGATGAGTTCTGTAGTCTCTGTTCCTGAAATCAGTGATTCAAAAGATGAATTTTTACACAGAACACTAAGCAGGGAGATTCTTGGTCACAGGTAATATGCTAGACAACTATAGATGAGACAAGCTGTCCCATATCCTTCTCAGTTGTTATCTGTCTGTCTTTTCAGAGCCATGGAATCTTCTGGGTCTCGTGAGCAGTTCTTAAGGCAAATGGAGCAGATTGTAGAAGGCATTAAACAGAATCGAATGAAGGTTACACACTCTTCTCACTTTCTTTGCTAGAACCTAACAAATACTTCAGAAAAGCCTCTTGGCCAATAAGTGTGCACTGAGAAATCCATTCTGTGAGGTGCAAATTAAGCAGGCAACTAACAAGTATTAGTTTATTATTGATGTTTTTAACCTGATATAGAAAAGACTCCGTTGCTGATGAGTGTGTTGTGTCCACATAGCAAATGAAAGGGCTTTGTGGGTGAGCAGAGCCCCAGTGGCCATTCAGAGAAGATAAAACTGTTTCTGGTAACACTTGGGGCTCTTTTGTAAAAGCACAGCCTCAGTGGGCTTGTGTTAAGTGGGCTTGAGGCAATGCTAGCATTAAGTCCAACAGCAGCTCCAAGTGAAGCTCTCCACAGGCAAATTTGCATATGGTGGATAGGCTTAAGTACTTCCTGATAAAGCAGCTGCTAACTTGCAGCTATTGAATTGTTTCACTCTTTTATTTTCAAATGAAAACATATTAATATTTTCACAAGTCCCATAAAGGGACTCTGAGATTATTTTCCATATGGAGCCAGAAACTTCTTGCTAGTGGTTTATAGCTGTTCTTTATTTGAGTTTAATTGGAATTCAGTTTCTCTCAGTTGAGAGAAAACAAAAATATTGCTCATGATAGAGTAGATAATAATTTGATTGATTTCCTAATACTGGTGAGAATACAGACAACAAATGGATGTTAAGAAAGTTTTAACAGCTCATATGGTTCCTTGGGGAAGAGCTCTGCAGCAAAAGGGAAGGCTTTTTTTATTCTTTGCCTAGGAAATGTCTGTTGGATGACTTTTTCAACAGACAGGCTAGCTGTATGCTCTAAGGGTTATTCATCCCTGTGATGGTTCAGTCTTGCCTATTCCTCTGCAGTGCATCAGAAGTGCTCACAGCACCCACAGTTTCACCATTCACTCTTAAAGTACATCCACTTTAACTGGGTTTTGTACAGCTCTGAAGACCTTATAGTTTATCCCTGAAGAGAAATTTCAGTTTTGGAAGCCCATCATATTGTAACTGCATTGCAGAAGAGGCCTAAGGAGAAGTCAGACATGCTTGTCAGTGAGAGTGAGTAACTTGCAAGCAAGCATTTCTGTGAGAGCAGATACTGATGAGGCTTTCTGAGGACAGAGTAAGCAAGTTTCTACTGAGAGGAGCATGTTGAGAGATTTGTCATGGTCGTCCATAAAGGCATCAGTGTATCTAAGGGTAAATCATCTCTCTGTAGGATAAAAGGATATCAGAGGATAAATAGGGCCTTATCTCTTGACAAGTAGCTAGTTCTTAGATGTTTTAGCAATGCTGGGTTTAGTCTCATCCTAAAGGAATTGGATACATGTGGTAATGCTTTTTTCTGCATTAACACCTTTGATGTTTTTTCTTCCTTGTGCATAACTTTAAAAAAAACTACTGGTTTGAAAAACAAGTTATGTTAGGAGAGACTCTCTTTGATTCTGTAAAGGAGACATATCTTGTTAGTAGTGTTTGTAGTCAGGGAGAGTTTGAGGTCTGCTCATTTCTGTTGGAACTCAGAAGGATCGGTGTTGACATAAGTCTAGAAATGCAGCAGGATCTGCTGCTTTGGAATGACCTGGTTGTCTTGCAGTTCTTGGGACTGCATTTTTCCCCTGTCCAAATTTAGGAGAGCAGGCAAAAATAATCTGGGGGGAGAGGAGTACAACAGGACTTTTATAGTATGGTTGTGCCCCAGTACCAAACAGAGAACAGAAAAATTTGCTCTCTAGACTAGCAGCAAATTTGTCTGTGGTGGTGTGATGGAAGAACTTTATTAGAACCACCTCTGAGAGGAAGGCAGTCTTTCTACAGTAAGAGCCAATTGCCTTCACATTTAGGAACTGAAGTTATGTTTGTCACAACTTTGTCATGAAAAGAAAAGAGAACTTCTGTGTGTGGGTCCTGAGCAAGTACAGCGTTGCACAGGAATGCAGAGATGTCTCCCTGTTTGTTAAATGTAACAAAATCAACCAAATCAGTATCTCTCTGTGGCCTCAAAAACTTTTCTTTTTTTGTTAATAAATTTAAATGTGCCATCATTGAGCTAGGTTTGTAGGTAAGGTTGAGGTAAGATTCCTGGGTAGCAGAGCTTTGAGCCTCAATTTCATTCTCAGTACTCCCTATAGTGCCACTGGTGATGAGACTTCAGCAAGAGGTTTTTAATGTTCTTTTTAAGAGCCTAAGTGTTCATTGCATTTAAAGCACAAGAGATATCACTTAGGAAGCATCTGTCTCCCATGGTCTATTGTAGTCCAAAGTTTACAACTGTCTATTTTAGAGAACTGTTCCCTTACAGAAGTTTGTGTGTGTCCCTCAGACAGTGTGTAATCTCTTAACCTTCTGCTCTAACAGATGGAAAAGAAGAAGCAAGAAAACAAAATGCGACGAGACCAGTTGAATGATGAATACTTAGAGCTCCTAGAGAAACAGAGGCTTTACTTTAAAACAGTGAAAGAATTTAAAGAGGTAAGAACATTTTTGCTAATTAAACTGGCAGGTGTTTAGTAAGCCATTTTGGCCTGACTTATGCATCAATAAAATGCACAAAAATTTCTAATATTATGTTTATTACATCACATTCATGATGCCTCTTGATGAGGCATATGATTTTGGACTCTGTATTTGAATCTGGAAATGTTTTTCTTCACTGATAGACTAGCACTACCTCCATGTTACAAGGAAAGCACTAATTTGTTACAAAACAAGCTGAATATTTAGGTTTCCAGATGGAATCTCTTGAAGATCTAGGAGCAGTAAGGTTGGGAGGAGAGAGAGGTGTGAATAAGAGGGGGAATCCAGAGTCTTAGTAGTTACAAATACCTCTAGGAACCAGCCTTGTTTCCTAACCACTGTGAAAGCACTGCTTAACACTTCATTGCTTTAGCCTCTCCCAAGCTTTTTATTATAATGTGCCTTTGTTAGTTATTGTCTCCATGACAATGAATGACAAAGTAGTGCTGCCAGGCAAAATTGACATTTGGCTTCAGATGTTTGAGGAAAAACATCTTTGTGTAATTTGTCCTGCTTTGTTTCAGGACAGTTCCTTTCTATTTTGGACAATGTGCTTTGAAACTGTTCAGCTTTTCTGACATGCATGATTTTATGTCCCAGCTGCATAAGTTTCATGGTGGTTTTTTGGTTGGTTTGTTTTGGGGGTTTTTTTGGGTTGTGTTTTTTGGGGGTTTTTTTTGGGGGGGGGGGTTGGTTTTTTGGTTTTTTTTGGTGGAAGCATAAATAAGCAATTTGTGTTACATTGCCTTGTGAGGGAACTTCTACTTAATCTTGCAATTGAAGCTATGGTTGTTGTGGTGTTGAAATCAGGTGTTGTGTTCTTATAGAGTTGTTCCCTGAACACTGACTTTTTTTGTAAAAAGCCCTGTGAAGTTCCAGATCACCTAGAAGTAATCAGATTTATTCAGTCTATAAGAATGTAGATTTTCTGTAAGTTCTTGTAATAACTCTAAAGGAGTGGTCAAGCAGCATGCCTTTGGGCTTAAATGTCATAGTTTAATGAATATTTCCACAGGAATAACATGATTGATGATTCAGAATTACCTTCAGCTCATCACTCACTCCAGACTACTTTGGATTTTGGAGATATTTCAAAATAAAGGGTTTAATTTTGCAGGTGGGAAGATTATAACTGGTGGAATTAAGAGCAACCACCACTTTGTGTTTGCTTTCTGTTACCAGGAATGCCGTAGGAATGAAATGCTGCTGTCCAAGCTGAAAGCTGCCTCTTCCTGAAGAATTCCAGCTGGTGAAGTTCACAGATGATTGTTCAGTCCATTGAATCTCTTTTGTGAGGTGACAGTTAAAACTGTAATGTAGATATATATAGATATATATATATATAAAATATATACACTCATCTGTAAAAGCCTTTTTTTTTTCCAGTATGTATTCAGTTTTACATTCCTTCATCACATGGCTGTATTATTCATTATTGCCTCCACTACACAGTAAAGAGTTAACACAGTACAGTGAAATAGAAATATTGTCTAATTTTATTTATTTGGGGGGTTTTTCTACATTACAATGTTGGGGTTTTTTTGTTTAGGTTTTGTTTGTTTGTTTGTTTTGGGGGGTTAGCATTTAATTAGGTCAATATTCTAGAATAAGAGATATGTACTGTGTAATATGTCAAGTACCACAAGATGAGCACTGTGCAATACAGTGGTTGGTTAATTTTGGCCAAACAAACTCACAACATGAGATTCTGGAAACTTTCTTCACCAGCTAATAACATCACTTTATTTTAATTTACACTCTAGCCATAGATAGGAACCCAAAGGAGAGAAATTAATTTCTGATGGTTAAGACATAAACTTACCTTGGATAATCCCTGGTGTAAAATTACAGATTTATATTTTTATAAAGTCTAGATGTTGTATAAATTTCTTTGAAGTTTCATTTTTATATATAGGCAGTGTGCTTGTTAAATTAATAGCTCCAAGAAAAAACAAACCTTAATCACTAGGGCCTTCATGTTATCCCTGACTGGGATGGAAAGCAAAGTCTATGTCACCTGTATTATAAGAAGATAAAAGATTCAGACATTCTGCTCAAGTGAACTGATGCTCAACTTGGAAGACAAGAACCTATTTACCCTGCTGAAGATTTTCCCTTGAAAGTTTAGGAACTTTGTGGAACACTTTCTGAAGCATTTTTCTATCTGTGTATACAGGATTTTATAATTTAAACAGTTGCTTTTTGTACTTAACAGGATTTTGGACTGAATTCTTAATGTAAATCACACCCTGGGGAGAACAAAAAACACATTATTTTTTTTCCAGTAGCCCTGATGACAGTGCTGTTCAATTGCTTTCTGTGGCACTGGATATAAAATAAAGAATGTTTGGAATCCATTGACCTTCTGCTATTATGTTTTTAAGGTGATACTTAAATTTTTGAAGCCTTAATTTGAATTGTGAGGGCATGAAAAGATTAATTGTGCCAGTATTCACTCATAAGGATGTTTTCATGTGTCACATAGCAATCAGTAGCATTTTGTTTTCCTGCTTTTGGTAACCTTGGTTTTCTGGTATTTGCACAAATGATCAAACCTGGTACATGCAAAGAAGGCCCGTGGAGGGTTGGATTTATCTCCCACAGGCACCTGCTTAAAATGCAGATTTCTCATTGGAGACAGTGCAAGTTCATCAGACTGCAGAACCCAATTCTACTGGTTTTGAACACAAGGAAAGGTTTGGTATTAGCATGTGCATTTATGCAAACTCTGTAGCAGTGAAAATGGAGGAAAGTAGGCATTTGTTAAGCCTTGTGTAAGGAGTCTGTTAACCTCCTGCCTAGGTAAAATGCAGTGAACTACCAGAAATGTGACAGACTAGATTCAATGTGATGTGTCTTCTGTGTTTTTGTGACAACCTGAAACCCTTTTCCTGTTCCTTCACTACAAAGAAAGAAAGTCATTTTACTGAGCCAGCTGGCACTTACTCCCCCCACTAGTTACTGAATTAACATGTACAGGCTGCTCCTCTTGTAGGCATTCAAAGTCTGCCTTCCTAGAGCGAGTGACATAATGAATACAAAATTACATTCAGAGTTATTTCAAATGAGGAAAATTGCATTGAGTGCTCCTTGCAGACTTTGCATAGTCAGCTTTGATATTAGGAGACATCATCTGTGTCTTCAGACTTTGCCCTCTACAAAATTAGTAATTCTCTTTCTAATTCATAAATTAAATATTTTAACTTTAGCATTGAGATAACCCATTTGTGAATTTAAGCTTTGTATTTGCATACTATGCACTTCTAAAAAAAAAAAAACTTGAATGAACATTTCACTTTGAGTTTTATGATTTTCATCAAAATTGCTTTAGTTTCAAGCAGAATTTCATTGGTAGGGCCAGTAATGAACTTATATGTACAATAAGTGATGTGATTATTTGTTCAGTGTAACATTCAACTTGCACTTACCTGTTACAGATACAGTAACCTGGAAACTTCACCATGAAATATAAAAACATTGAATCCACTGCTCTGGCTAGATGCTAGTGATTTTGGCTAAGATGCAAGTCTGGGGTTTATGAAGATCCTGTTATTCCTCATGGAAAATAAAGTCCAGCTCACAACTTACTGCGATTGACTCACTGTGTCAATGTCTTACTGTAGAAGATTGGCATCTGGGGCATTTAAGCACTATCTTTGCTTTCAGATCTCAGTGTGAAAGAAGCTGGAGAGGTATGGACAAGTCACAGTTGCCATTCCTTGCTTTCTGCATATGATGTGTATGTTGTGGATGCCATTTCTTCTCATAGCCTGGGATGAATCACAAAAGAAACACTTGGACCACCAGGCAGCCTGATTCCTCCTCCCAGATAAGATGGTGACTGTCAAGCTTAACCATCAGATCAAGCTGTCAGATTTAGTGTGGGGGAGCAAGTACACATCATGCTGGGGCTACTCGTGGGAAGGTGATTTTTGGGAACGTTATCGAAGATGTTTTTAAAATATAAACATGACAATCCTGCTGACCCGAAACAACTGAGTTAATTTTGGTTTCCAGTGAAATGATGACAGCTCTGTGTCAAAATGAAGGGCAGTGCCAAGAAGAAACTTCTAAGTGGAGTTTTCAAAGAAGGGAGGGTAGTGCTTTGAAGTGGTTTTCCTTTAAGTCAGTAAGCTTCAATGTGTAGCATGTCTCTTGAGATTTAAGGTATTTTGGCATAAAATGATTACATTAGTTTTTTGATCTGCACAATTAGAAGTATTTTCAATGCCCATAGTTTTATTGGAGCTGTGCAGCTAAGGCACAAAATTTTGAGTGTGTAGATGAATGTGTGCAAGAGACTGTACAAACCTGTAGTAAGCAGAATCTGTCTTAATTCTCTATATCATCTGGTTGCAAAGGAAAAGCTGAAGTTTCTCAGCATTTTAACTGAATATGGCTTGAGGTCTTTGACTGTTTAAAGAGAACAATCTCCCCCTGAATTCATTTGGAGTTACCAAGCTTGTAAAATAAGGGTACTTGTAGCAAAACCCCTTTTCTTTTTTCCTTTTATAGAGCTTGCTCAGAGCCTTAATTTGCATTTCAATAGATTTAATTATTTTGGTTTAATTATTTTGATATGCTGATGAATTAACTGCTGCAAACTAAGTCTGCTCTTTGTTTCAGAAGCTGAGACAGTCTCTGAATTCAAGGCATACATTTACCTTACAACCACAACAGCTTTATGTGCAGTTCCACAAGTGCACTTGTAAAATATCTCTTGGGGGTGTAATCAGTGACACACCTAATCCAAGCATGACAAAATCCAGACAATCTTTTTGTAACAGTACATGAAAATGAATGCAGTACTGCCCTGAGTCACTATTGATTTGAATAAAAAAAAATCTTGAAAGGCAAGCTAAAATGTCAGCAGTATTTACTTTTAAGATTTATTCCCTTCTTCATCTTTATTTCATGAAAAATCTGCTTCCCGCAGTATGATCTCAGTGTGCAGATTCCTGAACATGTTTTTATTTGATGTGTATAGCAGTATTTGGGGACAGGAAATGCATGGCATGAAAAGGCATTTTTCTGTGTGACAAAGGAGCCTGTTGCACTCTTTTAGTCTCCAGAGATGCTGTGGTACAGATGTATCCAGCCACACAGGAGACAGCAAAACATTGCTGAAACTTATTTGGAAACAAAACTAGTTGCATGAACGAAAGGACTATTATTATTATTTCTTTTAGGTCACACTTTGCTGATACTCTCACAAAACAGATGAGGTCTGTGCTCTGCTGGTGCACCCAACCCACCCCCTCAGCACCAGCTTTGCTAAATGAGGTGTGTAAGTAGGGCACATGTATAAGGTGATATACAGATCTTACTCATTTGGGTGGTGGGTGACATATTCTTAGGATAGTATTTTATCTAAAAATATTCAAGACAAGCCTGTTTATTCTTGCAGTGTCTACCCAGCCACAGATGCTGCCTCTGCCAACTCAGCTGCCATCAGAGCTGCTCCAGCTCTGGAGCTCAAGGCGAGAGCTTCCTCGTCACCCAGCTCTTCAGACAGGATTGGTGGCCACTTGGCACCCAGCAGCATCTCCTGATACCTGGTGTCTTGGTAACTGTGCTATAGATTTCTTTATGAATTGCTGCTGGGAGGAGCCTGTGAACACACATTCTCTGGGCCAAACCCTTCATTTCTCCTTTCATCAATCTTTGTGTAGGAATTGCTTGGAAATTCTCATGTGAAACAGCTATTCAGAAGTGGAGGCTGAACTATGGTTAAAAGATCAGCTCCTGGGTCTGATAGTAAATTGCTGAAGAGCTTTTGTTGGGGAAGCTGTAGCATGGATGTGGGTTTCGTAGCTTGAGAGGAGCATAGCAATTCCCTAGTGTGTTCTGTTTGCATTCATCTTCCAGAGCTCTTTGGAATCCACAGATTGTGCTGACCTCAACAGCACAACAAACTCAGGCCTTAATTTCATTATAGCTGCAGGGTTCTTGGAATCTTGCTGCAGGATACAGCAATGCCTCCCTGCTGAGCAGTGGGTCCCCAGTGGTGTTTTATAGGAGCAGTTTCAGTATCAAGAAATAAAACTTGTATTTGATTGTGTACAAGCAGAGGTGATGGGGGTACTCCAAACTGGCAACTTGTATTTGGGGAAATAAATGATCATACATCTAAGTGCTGCCAAATAATGTTTGTGGGATTTTTTTAGAATAGCTGGTATTTATTTTTTCTACTTGGATATTCCCAATACTGTGGAATTTACCTTTGTTCACATGGGAACTGTATTTTCCATATTTTCTTTGGTCTGTCTTGAAGCCATGGGCAACAACACAGCAGTAGCACAAGATTTAAGCTTTCAGTCTTGGGATGCCAAGAAAGAGGAATTCCTGCATGCTTGATTTTACTCGTGCCTCTTTTTTCAATTAAAATAAAGTTGCAAGTTTTAATAATGAGAGTAATTAATCACAGAAATAAAGTACCAAGGGAGGGAGAAAATTATCAACCCTTCCAAGTTCTTTTTTTTTAATCAAGGTTGATTATCCAACAGTTACACTCCCTTTGCACCAAGTCCCTGGCTTTGGCACACAGCTCCATGGGTGCAGGGCTGTGCAGAGGGCCAGGGGATGGTCAGGCTGGTTCTGGCTTTAAGCAGGAAGCAGCATCTGGCAGGATAGGCATAACCCTGGATAACGCTTTCCCCCCACGCTAAACTCAGATGCTGAATGATTCAGATCCAGGACTTTAAATCCTGAGTAGGTGCTGCTGCTCCTCTGAGCACAGGCATGCAGAGATCCAGCGTGGGAAGCTGGTTTCATACAGAGCTGCAGTGAAATGGGAGCTCTGCTTCCTTCAGTTTGCCTCTTGTTGTACCAAGGCAGGCTGCTCCAAAGCATCCTGCAGCAATTCACTGCTGTCACAGATGCTTGGGTGGGCAGAGCACCAATCCTTGTCTTGAGAATTTCTCACAGTAAAATTGCAGAGACTCAGATTCACTTCCTAAGGAAGCTAAATTCATCTTTGAGGAGGTGGAGAGCTTCATCAGGAGCTGTGCCACCACGTCTCAAGCTCACTGACAGGAGCCCTGCTGCATCTGCAGCCTTTGCTGCCATGGGACTGGTGCAGTCACCTGCTGCCCTGCACTGCACTGCTGGATTTATTGTGTTTCCTCAAGTTCCAGATGCTAAGCCATGGGAAAACATACCCCAAAATGTGATCAGTAGGGCTGCTGTTACAGCTGCATGATAGTCATGGTGTGTCTTACAGGCACAAAAATTTGGCTGGAGCATGTTTTTTGGAAACTTGCAGGAGTTGCTAAATACAGGAGATTTTTAACAACCACCTGAAGGTGACCTCTTCATTTCTCCCTCCACCTCTGCTTAGATTTAAGGTGGTTTGTTTTTTTTTTTTTTTAGTGCAGTTACTGTCTTAGATGTAGTACCTCTCCCCTGGTGTGCTGAGGGCAGGCAGTTCCTTCAGGACCTGGAGGGGTTTGTGCCTCCACAGCAACTGTGTGAATTGCTTATTTAGAATGGAGCTGGAACGTGGCTCCACCAGAGTTGCTCATACACCTGACATTAAGCTCAGACTGACATCACTGGGTACATGAATCATTTTAATCTATACTACAGTAAATTCTGCTATAAAGTTTAACAGCTAAAGGCTGCGGTGTGGTTTGGTTTGGTTTTTTATTTTTTTTTTCAGAATACACCAGCTGCTTGATAATACCTCTGTGTTCTGTACGTCAGTCCCCAGGTGACAGAAATACACCTTGTCACCACTGCCTGTGAGGCTGCCAGGGTACCACGACTTTGGTAGGAGCTGTGTGGTCAGCACTTCTGTTACTGTAATACCTGTTAGCTTGGTAAGTGTCAGTGATGAGGCTGAGTGTGATGCACTGCAGTGAGGTCAAAATGCCAGGGGTGGAGTATTGCAGGAGCTGAAATTCGTGACTTTTAGGCACTGTGCAGCTTTGTGGTGTTTGCCTGAGGTTGCACTTTGAATCAAAGGTTTCCTTAGGCTACAAGGCAACAAAATTGGCAGAGAAAGGCAACATAAAAGGTTAAACCTGAGCTTCAAAAGCAGTTGTGATGTTGCCCAGCTCAGTCAGACCTACAGCATTTCCCTTCCAGTGCCCAAAGAAGCTTTCAGAGATGGGTGAGGGTGTGGGGACTCTATCAGTGTAAACCTGCAACATCAGAAATATTCAGAGCTGCTGTCAGCATCTCACTTGAGGGAAGGGGACAAAGTAAAACCTCCTACAGGAGTAAATACAAAGAGAGAATGGGCAGTATGCATGGAAATAGTTGTATTTTAATTCATTTGTCTATACTGTTGGGACAGGGGTGTTTGTTAGATCTTGGAGAAGTAATTTAAGGCTTGAGTCACTTTGGAGTTTCTGGACTCACCTTGATGGCATCAATACCTTTCTTACAGTAGAAGGAAGTTGACATCAGCTGATAAATTGTGGACTGCAGTCAGGTAGGGTGATGGGCATAACATCTGTCATGCAAGGAACCCAGACAGATACTCACCTACCCCTGACAAGCAGCCACATGTTGCTGCCAGCACACCTGGTGTTTGGCTACTGTTTGGTGTTCGTAACACAACTACATGTTTACTTTCACAGTAGCACAAGATAACAATGCATGCAGCCCCCTGAACTTGGTGGTGTCAGGTGCCTGTCTTGAGCTCACCTGGCTTTCAGAAAACAGGCAGAGTCTGAGCCCTGTGGGGTGAAAGGGTACCATTCAGGTGAAAACTCTGAGACAGATCTTCCTCCTGTGCAAGCAGGTGCAAGCACATTCCCAGTATCTCTGAATAAATTTACACTTTAAAATTTTACTTAACCCCACAGGACCTAACTGACCTGTATTTCACCAAGACTCTCATCAAAGACTGCTGCTTGCTAGAGAACACACAGCCCTTCAGTCACACTAGGGCTTGTTCTTGAGCTGCATTTGTAATTTTAATTTCACATCAGTCCAACTGATTAAATACAACATTTTTATTTCCTTCCAAATAAATTTCAAAAACAAAGCCAGCATCCTGCCCATATTACAAACATTTCAGTATTGCTCAATTAGCAGTTCCCAGCAGTGCCTTCAGTAATGATAAGAGAGCTCCAGAATGGCACCTCTGCATGTTCAGATGCACTCAGGCCACTCAGATCTGACAGGACACGGTGTTAGACACATAGAGTGCTTTGCTTGAGGACCTCCACACGTTGATTCACAGAGCAGATGGGAAGTGTTCACTGCTTCTATCTTCTTTGCCAAACCCTGGAGTAGCATATATGTTTTTTTCAAGGGGGAACTGTGAACTGTCAGTAGGTTTATATCCAAACATCTTCTATCTCCTTTTTCATTGTTCCTAAATCCCCTTGAATAGCTCTCATGGATGAACACTGTAGGTATTGCAGGCATGTGTCCCTCAAGAAATCTCTGTGTTCTGCAATAAAGGGATCATCTCTGTGTCCCCTTTTATCTCTGCTTTACAAAAAGGTTCTTGAAGGCATTGTTGTAATTTTTGTTAAATGCTGTATAAATGAGAGGATTAAAGAAAGAATTGGAGTAGCCAAGCCAGAGAAAGATGCTTTTCCAGACGGGTGGGATGTTGCAGGAACAGAGGGGGCTTATTAATTCTGTGATGAAGAAAGGGATCCAGCACAGTACAAAAACTCCAATTAAGATGCCAACCATCAGAGCTGCCTTTTTCTCTTTCTGTTCTCTCCATGTTTCTCCATCTGTCTGGAAAGTGATAGCTGCATGACGAGCTGTAAACACCATCTGTGACTCATGCGAAGCTTCCTTCACCTCAAAACAAAAGCAAACATGGATTCTTAACCAAGACAATTTGTTTGAGTGAAGTATTACTTTTAAATAGCAGCACAACATCTGGGCACCTACCACAAAAGGCCCCAACTCCATTCCTTCCATGCTAAGAGAAAGAAAATGCCTCAGTGTGATAAAATTACCAGGCTTACATTGGAAAAGCTGCTGAGTATGACTGACAAACAAAGCTAAATAAAGAGCAACTGATGCCATGTGAGTGGAGGGCATTCTTTTTCTGTTTATTTTATTGGATGCCTTGGTCTTCAGTGGGAAATCAGGTTGTTGAGGAAGGATAATAAAGCCACATTCCTTCTGCTTATCCCTAAACCAGGCCCTCCTGCACTGCTTCATGACCTTTAGGGGTTCTTGGGCCTGAGCTATAATTTTATTTAATTCCATTGCAGGCCCTTTGGGTCATTTCTCCCAGGTAAGAGGGAGGGACCCACTGACTACAAGGTAGAGCTGATTTCTTCAGCCTAGCTGCCTGGATGCAAAGCTCAAACCCCTATCCTGCTCTATTTGGTCTCCTACAGACCTACTTGGTATTCTCCCAAAAAGCACTCTACAGCCAGCAAAACACCTTTTCAATTAGCATTCAGTTCAAACTTTGACTTCACCAGAAGTTACACAAGAGAGGGGAAAAGATCAGCTCCTCCAGGCTGCTGACAGTGCTCATTGCCTCCTTCTCTCTTGCCAAGAGCCAGACAGTGATCTGTGCAGTGAGTACAGCACAGAGCTCCAGGTGGCAGCAAGACTCTGGCAAAGAGGCTATGGACACAAATTATTAATATGTTTAGAGTCTAACTATGAATATATAGTCCCTTGTGGTCTTAATCTGAAGATGAAAGTAGCTGCGAGTTTAAAAGTCTTCTAGGCACTACAGTTATGAAGACAGTGCAATAAAATAAACAGCTTAAGGATGGAACCTCAGGCTCTAAAATTTGCCTAAGTGATAACTCACAGGCACTGCAAGGCTTTAACATCACTCCAGAGATGGCTCGTTAAAGGAGGTACATTTCCCACGTGTGCGTGGCACCTGTGTGCAACCTTTATAATAGATGGAGGGCTGCTATTTAATATGAGGGAAGCAGAGGCAATGGCCAGACAATCACTCTTCAAGATGGATTGTCCTGTCTTCACCCTCAGACATGAGATGTGGCTGCAGAATGTAAGAGCAGCAGATTAGGCACACAGGCAAATAAGGGAGGAAAATGAAAATCACATCTGTCTTGACAATTAAAATGGGACACTCCTCCCATAGCAAGATCACACTATTTGTCTGCAGAAGGACTTGCTCTACACATCCTTCATCACACTCTGCAAAAAGGGATGAATGTGTGACATGAGGACAAATTTGTGACAAGCAACCCTGAAAGATTGTGCCATAGCCCTGAGGAATAGCTACAGAAATAAGTCTCTTAGGGAGAGCCATACAAAGGGCTCTGTCACTAGCATGGGGCATAGTTTGGTATTATACTGAACCTTCAACTCTTACTCAAAAGATTGAGCTTGCAGTGTGCCATCATCCAATTACAGCCTTTTTTCTTTTATGGTATTTCAGGTTTTAGAAAGCTTGTGACTGAGCTGCAGAAGTTAATAATAGTGGCTCTTTTATTATTTAATTTTTATATCGTGTGAAAAAAAGTTATTTATTTTGATAGAAGATACCACAGTCCTCAAGCATTTTCCCTAATGAATCACACATTTACAGCCTGGTCAAGCTCCTACTGAAATCAGAGGAGTTTCCACAAATTTCACTGGTTGTTACATCAGTCCTCTGAATACTAAACAGCAAGTAGAAATAGATCATGGTATTTTTTGGAAATTATAGGACAGCAGTTGTCTTTGTATCTACATAATTTCTCCTTTTTCTGTTATCATAACTGGGATTTTTAGTTATTTTTTTACTAGTTTTGCCTGGGTCTTCTGAATAATGTTGTAATAATACTACTAATAATAAACGTACAAATAGCAGTCTGCTGCTTTAGGAAAAATAATGGGATACCTCATGGAACCTTCCATGAAGTAAACTGTGTAAATACCCCTGGCAGACTGGAGGCATTTTGTTTCAATTTTCCATTTAAAAATCCTTTGAAAAGAATACACAAAATGTTCTTAAAAATGTTACCTAGGTATCCCAAGGTTCTTCAGCCTGTGCCTTCAACAGGACATTTAGGGGCACTTAAACCTTGGAAGCTGTTTGGAAGCTCAGCTTTCCCTGAGCATCACTTTCTCATACTCAGCCCTGTCTTCCTTTCCAGCTGACCAGGCACTCACACACTGGGAGCCAGGCTCACACAGCTGCTCTCCATCAGCCTTGCCGGCAGGACACTCCTCTCCAGCATTCCCAGCACGGGCTGCCACTCCAAGTGCCAGCCCCTGGGGTGAACACTGTCACTTGGTAGACTAGTGAGCCACTGGCCAGCTGCTCCTGGTGTCTACTATTGCAAAAAGGATCAGACTTAACACAGGGTTTCTAGTGAGAAGCCCTGTGTTTAATGCTCCTGTGCTCAACACCCCTGCAAAATCTCCAGCTTGGCAGCTTCCCAACCTGCCCAGGAACCATACAGACCCACTCACTACTGAGCTGGGGACTGGTTCAGCAGGGAACTGGATATTTGAAGTTAAACACAGATTTTATCTGAAGTGCTGTTCACATCAGGAAATATGTATCAGTGCAGACTGTGGAGCTGAGAAAGCCCAACCTTTGATTATAATTTCAAACTGTTTGATTTTTCTTGCTCCCTGTATGATTTGCTGCAGACCTGACTCATTACCCTGGTTGGTGCAAGACTGTCCTTGCTACAATTATCAGTCCCTGAGCCTCTGTTATAGGCTGATTGTTATAAACCCATGCACACAGCTTCCAAGTAAAGCAAATGAGTCTGTTGTAGGCACACGCTGTTGCAGTACACAATGCTGGAAGGGAACCATGCCTCAGGATTTTCCCCTTCTGCAGGCATGGGGTAAACCACTGTCATTTGGCATTGTCTGAACAAGAGCACAGGCCAAAAAGATTGTGTAGCTGCCTTCCAGCCTTGTCAGTGGTGAACTGGTTGAACTAAACTCAGCTCTGACTATACCAAATCTGCATTTTCCAGTGCCATTCCTGGAGGCTTTGCATGATTTCCATTTCTAACATACATCATAATACTTGACTGTGACCCCATATTAAACGAAGAGCAAGCCCAGCCTAAAAGCTTTCCCCCCATTTTGGACCTAATGATGAGTGGTAGCAAGCTGGCTCTGACAGGGTAAGAGGCAGTCACATCCTGTAAATTAAACCAATCTGTGAAGATGCCTTAGTTCATACTGGGGACATCTCTCAAATGCCAGCATCTGCACAGTGGCATAAAGTGAGTGTCATAAAGAGATAACTGAAAGAAGAGAGTTCTCAAGTAAAAAGTCTTCTACAGACACAAAGGAAAAAAAACACTTGCTTTCTCTCACAGTATTTTCTTGTGCTGTAAGCAGGAATAGCTCTGCATTTCTCTCAGGAAATCATTAGCCACTCCAGTCCACCTCCTGCCTCACCTTTCTCCTGTCTAACATCTGTTCCCACTCTTCTGGACAGTTGCACTTTGTTTCTTGTCCTACTAGTAGAGTAATTTTTGGTAATAAATATTACTCTAAATGGTTAGCTTTTAACTATTCTATTAGAACCTCTAAAAGAGTACAGAAATATATGTATGCCAACTCTCAGCTCAGAGACAACAGCCCTCTGTGTGGATAGATGGATAGACAGACAGACAGACAGATATGCACATTGGCAAGGTGCACAGCCTAGCTCTGCTGGCTGAAAAACATGATTGAAAAACATCGAGGTGTCATCACTTGGTGCCTCAGTTTCCTCAAGACATATAAGTACTGTGGCCTCAAATCTTTTCCCCCTTAAAATACCTTCCTAATGTTAACCAGCTACAGAGCTGGGCTTACCTTAGGACACAAATCACAGCCCGGGTGTGCAGTTTCAACTCAGCACTGCCTGGCAGCTCATTCCTGAGCAGAGCAAAGACCTCTCTCCCAGCAGGGATCTCTGCTGCTCTTAGCTTCCTCCAGACTGGAAAGCACTGCCAGCCTTTGGCACTGACAGCCCCTCTAATGTTACTCAGAACAACCAGTGCAAGGCACCTGGGGTAAGAACTGACATGGATGCAGAGAGCACTTCACATTCAGGGACAAAAGAAAAATGTTATATATGAAGATTCTCCAGAATTCACTGGGGAACTGCTACTGTTCCTGTGGATGTGATGGACCCTGCTCCAGTAAGCTTAAATGGCATCAAGATAAAACTCCGCGAGTAGGTCTCAGTCTCTTAAACAGAGAAGAAAGGTATCCTGAATGCCAGATCCCTTGATCCAAGGGTTCATTTAATGTACATGTGTCCAGCTGGGCATCAGCTCTTCCTTTAGATGGCAAGCAAAATTTGCATGTACCAAAATCTTTTTACTTAAGCAAGCAAACTGCTGGGGCAATGGGGAAGGCTGCAACAATGTACCAGCTGCAGGTTCCTGAAGTGCTGTTATAAAAGGAGAAGTCAGGATGTCAATCACTGCAAACACAAGAAAGATGAAGGACTGCTGGCTTGAGCTTTTGCTACTCTTGCAGTAACAGCTGTACTGACAACCCTTCCAAAAAGGGTATTCAGCTCACCCTGACAGGAGCTCTTTTGTCCTGAACCAGCTCCCAGACACTGCATCAGCATAAAGCACTTACCTGCCAGCCTGGCTGTGCCCATGCTGGGGCTTCTGCAGACAGAGCTACAACAATTAGGAGCCAGGCTTTTTTGGTGTGATTAAACTGACAGACTAAGAACATGTCTTTGTAATATGCCTCAGCTCATTTAGTTTCCCAAAAGTTTAGATTCCTGCAAGTCCTGCATGAGCATGGTGCATTTAGAAGATAAAGCACATAAAACCACTAAAAATATTCAGTTAACTTTCATGCTTGGAGAGATTATACACTGCCTCCAAACAATACATTCATCATATTTAAAACTGCTTGGAAAGAAATTTGGTGCAAACCAGGGAAAGGCCATATAAAAAAAATGCCACTAGAGGAGACATTCTCATCTTTCCTACCACATTTTATGCTTTCGTGTATAAGACAGCTTCATAAATCAATGTATATTAAAAAAATTGTCAAGACATTCTGATCCAAATCTGCAAGCCTGACTGCATATTTTATAGAGATGCCTTTGCTATCATCTCTAGCTAGAGCTGGGGGACAAAACCTACAAACTTGTATTTGTGACCACAATAACATATCTCCTATCATGACTCCAAACAAAAGTTAGAGGAATTTAGCAGAGGAGTGAGGATCTTGTAGGATGAGACCAAATTTAATAGAAACCTTTCTCTAGGTATCTCTTACATCCACACAGCTCATCTTTTGTTATTGGGAAAGGACTGGACTTAGCCAGCACAACATGCAATCACAGAAACACACTGTAAAGAATTATGCCCATAGGTAAGAGTAAAAGAATGTGACAGAAAGCAGTGAGAGTTTACAGAGAGCACTGCCAAGGACTGTGGGTACTGGCATGGGTGACAGTGTTGTCATGAAGAGAGCCTGATTTAAGAGGACTCAAGGTGCCAACCTTACCTCTTCCAGAGGCACAGCTTTCCTGTCAGCTAGGTGTATCCCTAAGAAAAAATGAGACTTCCAACATGACTTTTTGGGGTTGCAGGAAATGTTTGGGTAAGAGAAGGAAGAAGATGTGATTTTAAAGACAGCTGGTGATTTTAAAACAGAAGCAACTCACTGCTTCAAGACTATACCGTGAGCATCATGGTCTCCGTATGCAAAATAAAGTAGCCCAAGAATATAAGTAGCGTATAATTTTCTTATTAAAATCTATTTGGACACTAATAGATCCCACACAAAGTCCATGCTGGCAGATAAATGTGCATGCACCTAGTCTGTACACAACCCGGGGATCTGTTTATGTCTGTCCATCAAAAACTGAAAAATAATGAAGAGGCACACCCCTCTCCCCTCAAGGAATGGCAAATTCAGACTAAAAAGATGATTTTTAAACAGCTTTCCAGACTGGCAGTGAATGCACCTGTCACTTAATCTTCTGACACCCTTAAGAAAAAAATGGGAATAGAACTCCAAGAGTGGTGCTTTTTGACTGCCTAATTACTGCTCATGTCCGGGCTCTAACACAGCTAATTCCACACAGGAGTCTCAGGGCTTATCTCAGGTGCCAAAACCACCAATTCAGGGGTGACAGCTGGGAGCAGAGGAGAAGCAGGAGCTCGGGGGAGGCAAAGAGGACTTCTCCTTCCCATCCCCACCCTTACCTGGGCAGCCTGAGGAAGAGGCACCACTGCATTCTTCCTGCGTCCCCCGACGCGGAACTTGGCCGCCTTGTAGATCTTCCAGTAGACGAAGAGCACGACACAGAGGGGCAGGTAGAAAGCCCCACCAGTAGAGACAATGGTGTAGGACGGCTCTTGGCTGACTTGGCAGCGCTCCTGCTCAGGGCTGTAGGTCTCCCCCCATCCAAAAAGAGGGGCGAGGGAGATGGCGGCGGAGAGCGCCCAGGTGAGAGCGATCATGACGTTGGAGATGCGGCGGCGGGTGAGCATGGTGTACTCCAAGTGGCGGGTGATGGACCAGTAGCGGTCTAGGGCGATGGCCGTCACGTTCCAGATGCTGGCGGTACAGCACAGGACGTCGAAGCTGACCCAGACGAGGCACAGCTCCCGGCCCAGCCGCCACCGCCGCTCAGCCGACAGCTCCTTCACCAAGCTCAGTGGCATCACCAAGGCCGCCACCAGCACATCTGACACTGCCGTGGAGGCCACCAGGTTGTGGGGCACTCGGTGGAAAGCCTTCACTCGCAGTATGGTCGCCAGCACCAGCAGGTTCCAAAGGAAAGTGGCCACGGTCAGGAGGACCAGGAGGGTCAGGATGAGGACAGTGAAGATGGAGAAAGGCTCCCGGCCCCTCCATGCGCTGCTGCCCACCAGCACAGAGGAGTTGGCATCCACGTTGGCCGATGAGGTGTTGGCGCCCATGTTGGCCTGACACTGGCCCCGTGGGGTGCAGGGGCTTAGAGGCTCCGCCATGCCCGGGAAGGGGGCTCAGCCCCTCACTACTGGTGCACACGACCACTCTCCCCCTTGCCGGGACACCCGCAGCCCCGGCACCGGCCACCACCGCACACCGTGCCTCCCCTCAGGGGACGCCCCGCATGTGTCACCGCCTTCGCCGTGGCCCCCGCCTTCCCCGCGGTGCCTCTGGGCGCCCGCTGCCGTCCACCCCCTCTGTTCCTCACGCCCATACCGGGCGGCTGCGGCGAAAAAAAGGAAAAAGAAACGAGCCGGGACCGAGGCTGAGACGGGGAAGGCGGCACCGCCGCTCCCGCCCCGCCCCAGCGGCCGCCTCGGGGGCGGTGGCGGAGCCTCTGCGCGGGGTCCCGCCCGCTGCGGGGTGGCGGGAGGAGCCGTCTCCGCTGTCTTCGTGAGGTGTCGGGAGGGCTCCTTCTCCCCGCACGCTCCGTGAAGCTGCGGGACATCCTCGCTCCTCACACGACCTGGCAGGCGACGGGAACCACCCCTCCCTCTCCTCACAGACCCCGTCAGGCGACGGGACCCCCCCTCTCCTGACGGCCCCTCCCCGCCATGTTCCCCTCAGCCCTCCCGGGAGCAAGCGGCCGCATCCTGCCCAGCACCGCTACAGCTTTAGTCACACGAGTTACTTCTAGCCTGCGGCATTAAAATGGGACTTTTTCCTATGAAGAAACCCACAATAAATTCTCTGAAATTTTCTGAAATTCGTGACCTGTCGGGAATATCTCCGTGTTTGTTTCAGGACAGTTTCTTGACGTAGTTTCTTTGCTACGGGGGCCCCAGCCTTTGGAAACACACCTTGCTCCTGGCTCTTTCCAATAGTTACCCTGAAAATCAAGATGTTTCCAGAAAAATTTTAAACCTGTTACACAACTGCTTTGAAAGTCTGCAATAGGTGCTAACAGAGTGATAGAAATAAAGGAGACACAGTGATGAACTTTGTCCCTTCCTGAGTAACAAATGGGGACAGGTAGTGTGACAGCATCATATGGCAACCTCCTGGATATTATATTTAAGGTATGTTTAAGGTATTGTATTTAAAGTTTTTGGGAGGTATCCTTTATAACCCATAACTGGAATTTGTTTCCCCTTATTCCCTGACCAGGACAATGTCAGTGGGAGCTACAGTACCAAACACTTCTTTTCCCTTACCAGGTCATGTGCTACCAGCAGATCTCCAGAGGAGTTTGAAGTTGCTAAGGGTCAGAAAAGCAGTTCCAAGGTCAGTGACTTTTTTTTTTTTTTTCCTAATCTTGCAATCAGCAGCACACCTACAGTCACAGATGTGGGCAGAGCTTGTGGATAGGAGGATGGTTGCTCATTTTTGAGGTAGAGCAGGAGTATTTTCTGGTTCAGAATAATCCAATCTAAATCAGTGCTTCTCGGTGTTCTTCACTTGCATTCATGTTTTCACTGAAGAAACAGCAGCATCTGACAAACCACAAACCTCACAGCACTACTGTGTTACCCACAGCAAGCAGGGCCCAACTTCAAAATCTGGAACAATGATGAAAGGGAATTGGGGATTTTTGAAAGTTAAATGTCTCTCGTTTTCCAACAGGCAGAATCTGAAAGAGCTTGTAAAGAAAAGCCCTTTCACCATAGTGCTGCAAGTTAAGCCTAAAGCTGCATCTATAGCAATCTGCAGCAAGACACTGGTAAAAATTTGTCAGGTTTGGCAGACAGCATGTGACTGCTTCAGAAACAGCTTTGCATGCTTTGTCTTTATATTGCTCCTTCCTAATTTGTGTCTCATTTCATATCTTTTAAAATGCCACTTTAAAATGTTTTTTTAATTCAGTTTACTTAATAAATGAATAAAAGAGTCTTGACACAATTTGAATGAGTCAGTTATTAAAGAAAGACTGCAAACAAACAAATGAAACTCAGACTAATTGCTAAAGCTTCATATGTAGGGGTCCAAATGGGCCAGAATGATCCATTTGTTCCTGCTCCTGCAGGAAATGAGGTTGTGTTTTTCTTGTGTGAAGGGCCTTCCTTTGAGGGTTGCAGACTATATGTGGTCCACCATTAAAATGACCCAGATGATCTCAAAACCTTCCTCTCTTAGAAGCTGTGTGTTACGTCCTTATATTTATTTTGCATATGTTGAGTGCCACATCTAGATAGTTACATTCCAGTTCACACATCAAATGCATTGCAATTTCCCACTTTTCTGTCTCACTTGACTGGAATAATGTTGTCTTACCATACAGAGGCTTGAATAAAGACTCAAAAGTATTTTTTTTCTTGATAATTACTCCACTGCTGTCTTGTCCTGTGAATGTTCTGTGGCTTCATGCTACTCAAAGTTTGCTATGGCAACACATTGCAATGTCTCAGAAACCAGGATATACTTTGAAAAAGAAAATAGGGAATTTTTAAAAATGAAGAGACTTGCAGGTATTCAAGTACTCTGAGTAACAGAAAAGCAAATAAATACTGCATTAAACAATAATATAAACCCCCCCAAACAAATGAGAAAAAACAGAACTTCTAGTGGAACTAAAGGAGGACCTTGTTTACTTTTATGTACAGCTACAGTGTTACAAGTTGCTGTCACGTCAAAGTGCAAACACGAAAGGGCTTTTCTTTCATTCTCTGATACTTTGTAATAACCTCAGAAACTAGTTTCTGCATTGTCATAGTTTTTTCTTCCTCCGAAGCATGACAGTGTGTAGTCTCAAAAGATAACTGGTTTCACTGCTCTTAAAATAAATAAATATGTGACTAAGGACTTGGAGCTAGATTACAGAATTGCCACTGAATACAAAATAACATATTTCCATCAGGATGTTTGGAGTGTTGTGACCTGAGGGATGCAAAATAAAAGGGTAGAAAATAGCAATTTACTTATAAGTCTAAGTGTAAAAATACTTTATGTTTCCTTTGCATCTGTTCTCCTTTTCCCCTTGTGATGTGAGAATCCCTGAGAAAAGGACTTGTGACAGAGGTGAGGAATTACAAAACATATTTCCTAGTCCTCACCACATTCCCTGCAAAACTCACTCTTCTGGCTGACAATGTTGAAATGAATCTCCTCAGACTCAGTCTTGTCGTAATTTTTTTTTTTTTTTCAGTCAGAATGTTCTTAACTCACCTTAACCCTGTGTGCATCCTTGTTATTCCTGTCCAAGCTCCCCTTTCTACAGCTGTGCTAAGGAAGGAGCTGGCTGTCTTCACCAGACAGCAGCTACCCAGGCCAGCTTCATCACAGCTCTCTGTTTCCAAGCACTTTTAAAGACCTCATGCTGCTTAGGAACAGCTTTGGAGGATGATGATTCATCCAGATAACAGAATTTCAACTCATTATGTGAAGTGATGATGTATTTTTATAGCAAGTATATGAAATTTAAACATAGTTTACATTTTGCAGCAGTTTGCTTTTGTATGTTAGAGATAAAAGCAGATTATTTTTAGATTGTTCTAAAACAACTGTGTTGAACTTGACTCTTTTGTTTAATTTCCCATTTTTCATTTTAGATACAAAAGTCTTATGAGAGCTTCTGGTAGATGCAGCTTTATTCCATCCTCTGCTCCCTGCTAGGTTTTTAATAGCCTCCTTTTTAAAGCATTTTCCAGGACACTGTTATATAAATTATGCAATTAATTTGATAAATACCTAGAAAAAAAATTCAGCTCAAGGGGAAAACAAGCTCTAAAAAGCCCTTTGACAGCTGGTTCCGTATTTTTATGACTGAAAATGAGATGGAATATCTGGATGTCACATAAATGCTGGCTAGTGTTGATTTTATTAATAATAAAATTAATAATAAAAATAAAAAAGAAATCTTTCAGGGAATAATTTCCATTTTAGTATCACTTTTATGTAACCTACAAGGATGTGAAGAACTAAATGCAAAGTTTTCAAACACTTGGGCTGGTCAGCAAAGATCTGTACCCCTGCATGAATTAGGTTTGCCACAGGGCTTTGTGCCTGTATCTTGACAGTGAGACCCAGAACAGTAAAGCCAAAACATGACTACAAAGGGGATTATATAGAGTCAGATTTGCTAACATTAGGCTTTCCTCCTGTTAGAGCAGCCAAATAAATCTCAACAAATAATCTATAATCAGGGAAATCTGATTTGTTTGACTTCAACTATTAGCTTCTGCTACTGCAAATCATTTTGAGAAGCCAGAGTTTTGGGGTTTTTTTTAAAAAAATACTATTTTGCGTGTGTTCAAGAAACGGGTTTTCCACTTGTGGATTTTAATATTTTTAAGAGTCAGATTCAAATTTACTTAGGGGTCCACATCCTTGATGTCATGGACCCATCCATGATTTATTTTCTTATTGGTGTCAGAGAAAATTGTGGTGCCCAAATTGTAGTGTAACGAGGCTACCAGGTGCCACTAATAGCCAGGGAGTGAGCATGAGCTTGTGTTAAGCCCACCTGTGCCTGATTAGGGTGGGCCCCCACTGCGCATGAGCAGGACCAGGGGGCCAATCCTAATTGGGCACAGGTGGGCTTGACACAAGCTCATGCTCACTCCCTGGCAATTAGTGGCACCTGGTTGCCTCATTACACTACACCAAATACCTTTAATTCTCATTCTAGCTCACTTCAAACCTGTGCAAGGACCTCTTTTCAAATTTGTCTTAAGTTTGGTAGAAACAGCTTTCTTTCCTTGGACAAAGTGTTCATAAAACATTCTCCATATGGGTCACCTATTACTACTAATTAACTTCACAGCCACTTTAGTGTGAACATGAAGTGAGGCCTTTGTACAAAATCATCATGTGTGCAAGTCTGGACAAGTTTCATACCCAGACTTGAAGAATTCTTTGGATGAGTTTAATTGAAAGCCTTACTTACAATACCTTACTGATTAGTTCTTACCTGAAATGATGTTGGTGTGGTCTCACCTTGAGTAGCTGATCAGTGGAGGTCCCATCCAACTGAAAATATTCTATTTGATTAAGTAGACAAATAATCCCTTGCTGCATTTATGTAGAAAGTGGCACACATTAAAAATAGAGTTTACATAAAGGTACGATAGCAAAGCATCAGGAGATTCATAAAATTTTGCAACAAAGTGGAAAATGCAGTGTTTAAATAATCATTTTGCACTTTAAATAGCTTTGTTAAAGACAATCTGCAGCTAGGGCTTAATACAAGTCACGGATTCTTCTAGTATTAGAGCATTACCTCTTCCTTGGCTAACCTTTCTTCTGCTACAGTTAAGTGGGGACTGCAAAGACATCAGTGAATACAACTTCTGTGGAAAAAACGAAGCTGGTTTATGATTTTGGGTTGTGTGTATTCTGTTTTCAAATACTGTATCCAGTTCTGGTGTCTCCATAAGAAGCACACAGAGTCCAGAGGAGGGACACAAAGATGATCCAGGGCTGGAGCACCTCTGCTACAAGGAGAAACTGAGGAGTAGGGACCGTTTATCCTGAAGACAAGAAGACCCTGGGGGGACCTAAGAGCTGCCTCCACTACCTGAAGGAACCTAAAGGAAGGCTTGGAGAGGAACTTTTCATAAGTGTCCAGCAATAGTACAAGGAGGGGAACCAGTTTCAAACTGAAGAATAGGTTTGGATTGGATATTAGGAAGTTCTTCAGTACCAGGGTGGTGAGCCTGAAACATACTGCTCAGAGAAGTTGTGGATGCCCCCTGGAGGTGTTCAAAGCCAGGTTGGAAAAGGCTTTGAGCAACCCTGTGTAGATGAGAGGCCCATGGCAGGTCCCTTTCAACCTAAGCCATTCTATGAATATTCCTCTAATTCTCAACATCCATAGGTGATTGCTACCACTTGTAGAGGAGCTCAGAAAGCCCCGAGTGGCTTCAGATGACAGCTAAAATAGAGAAGAGAGTTTGGAAGAAGTTTTGGAGTGGTTACACAGGATTTTTTGCAGAGCCTATGATTTTCTTCTTTTTAATTCTGACAAAGTGGGAAAAAAGAGTAAGTGGTTATGTTATTCAGCATTGCAGCTTATGAAAGTGTTTGGGGAGATGGACTATTACTGTAGAATATGCTCAGGTAGTTTCCTGAAAGGTGAATGCAGTTCTTAAGCTCAATGATAACAATGTAACAAAATGAATGTACATCTTGACAGCATCCCAATTTTCCATTTATCTTCCATTCTCTTAATAGCATACTTCCTCTACCTCCCCTCACAGCTGCTTATTGTGGTGGCTAAGACAAGGGAAAAAAAAAAAAGTAATCTCTTCCCCATGTGGCTGTACAATAAAGAGATTTGACACAAGCAACATTATAGTATTTATGACTGCGTTGCAAGGCAGCAAATTTTTTAGAAGCAGAGAGTATTCCAGTTCAAGAGGCTGGATTCTTACTGCCACAGCTCATCTTCTATAAATCTAGAGCAAACAAAAGCATCAGAAACAGTTGCATGAATTCTCCTATCAAACCAAGCAACTAAATCCCAAGGAAATCAAGCTAGTGGAGCAAAAGAGCAGCGACAGGTTTTATTTTGCATGCTTAGTCAATTGATTCTAAGCTTCTTCCAGGATTGTTATTCTAGTTTGAAAAAGCCCAGCCCAACCCACCTTTTAAGGGCTCTGTAAAATCCCTTTTAAGTTTTTGGAGATTGAGGAAACTGAACAACTGTTCCTAAACAGGATAGTGGTAGAAATAAACACACAAGTCACAAACCTGTGCTATATCCTGTACCTGCCTTCCTTCACAGTGAGAAGAACCTGGAGACCTCTATTGAAGTTTTTTTGTTTCATCCCAGTCCTTTTTACACTTCCTGTGAGAGCTTGCTTGCCCTAAACTTTAGGTAACTGGCTTGAAAGCAAATCATTACTACCTAAAGCTTTCATAGCTTACATAAATTGAGCCATCAACTCATACATGAAATTAAGAGGCTAATTACTGCCAAAATAGAAATACACTTCTTTAAACTGGCCTAAGAGGGCAATATCTTACCCAGTTCTCAAATGTTTTTGCTCCACACTGTCAATAAATGTCCTTGCACACTGTCAATAAATGTGCCCTCTACCTGTGGCATTCACCCTGAAAAATTTGATGGCAACACTTCCTGACTGCTCTTCTGCTTGTCTGTAACTCTGCAGCATTATGGTACAGAAAGCTCATATAATAACAAGATTTTTCATGGTTATGAACAGTAGCTCGGGAATTGGAATTCTCCTTTATGGGCCTGTTCCAAGAACTGTCAAAAAAAATCTTCAGTTCAAGCAGGACAGTTTTGATCACCCTGTTAAGTGGTTTAAAGAGTCCAATTTCTTTGTCAAGGTTCTCGGAGGAATGAAGGCAATTTCTCAGGGCACACAATATTAGTCCCCAACCTATCAGTCACTGTTACAAGGCAAGCCTTGAGAATTGGTTTGCTGAGGTCTATTACCTGCTTCCAAGATTGATAACAGGGGAGGCTGCAAAGGAAACGTTACCACTTCCACTCGGTTTGACAATCTTTTAAACTTCTTGTGATACCAGAGTAGAATAAAGGCTGCCTGATACACACAGGTATTTCATCAGAAACTGGTTTTGATTTATGATCCTATAAACAAGAGAAATGTAACTGCATCTGCACAGTCCAGGAAGCTGAAGCCCTTCTGTTCTCACTCCCACTTAGTTTCAGCTCAGGAATTTATCTTCTGCTTAATAAGGAAGTTACAGTGTGAAACAGCAGACTATGCAGCCACTACACATCTATGTTACTATAAAAGAAACAGCATTAGATTTTTTTTTTTTAGGGTAAAGTAGTGCTTCTCTGGAGCAATAAATACCCTGCAGTCTTTTCATCTCCTATATGAGATACTTCAAAAATTTTCTTTGTTTTAGGGTGTATAAGAAAATAGAATGCAAAAATATCAGGAACTCCCCCTATTTTTAGTTGTTCTCGTGTTACCCTTCAGAAATGGACAGTGCAAATTCTTCCAAAGAAAAATTTAGGTGGAGCTAGAGGTTGTCTAGCTGCTGGGGAAAAGCAGTCAGCCTTCTGTTACAAGAATGACAAGGAATAACAGAAAAAAGCAATTGTCTGTAGAGCAGATTTTTGCCCACAGAGAGAAGCAGCAAGAATTCTGAAGTGCTTTTAAGCCCAACCAGCTCTAGCTGTGCAGCAGCGCATGGTCAGAAGGGTGGTGACTGACTCTGCCCATAATCTCAGGTGCTTTCCTGTTCCAAATAAATACTCCACATGACTTCATTCACACTGCTTATGCCCATATATCCACACTGATTTTTAGGGATGCTTACTGCAGCTTTGCTTACTTCTCTTTCCAAGTTACTGATTTTGCAGTTCATCCAGTGAGTTCCTCAGTCAGTTTCACTATCATGTGTATTAATTCCCATCCTGTAACTGTACAGTTTGAGGGTGTGGACAGAAACCATCTGTTTGATGTAGATCTCAGAGACAATTCTTAGAATATGCCATTAATAAACAGACATGAGAAGTATTTTGACATCCATTATTTATAAATATATAAGCAAACCCAGAATCAAAGATCAGAACTCAATGAGTCAGGCATCACATACTTAGTAATGCTTCCCCTTCAGAGCACTTATGCTTTTTCACTGCAACCCTAGAAGAATGAGACATTCAAATCCTAGTAACAAAATTAAACATTTTGACTTATCAGAAGTTTTTAATATCTGATCAATGTTAAATAAGTTTTGAAAAGTCAGGGCTAAGTCTGCTGTTTTGTAAAAGGAAAGAAAGGTGACACTCTTGGTTCAGAATGGTGGAAGAACTAGCAACAGAATGGTCATACGATTTAAACAAACAAACAAACAAACAAACAAACCAAGTTTCTCTAAGGGTGAAAATAAAATATGCCAATGTTTTTCTAAAATGCCTCAAAACGTATCACAATTTTAAATCTGACGTGCTACTTCCTAAGGAAGTAATCTAGGAATAACAATCTGTTTGATATTGGTGTAACTACATGTGCTTTTGCATTCATTACTGGTCCTGGGTTACATTTTAGATGTAAATTAAAAGCTGTTTAATAACATGGACCCAGGTTTCTGGATTCTGTGATATTTTAGTCTTTCCTTGCACTGAGGAATATGAGGGATATGTAGAAACATGAAATGTGAAAACATATATAATATAATTAATCCACTTTTTTCCAGTTTGTGTATTCTTCTCATCCTTAGTTCCTTGTTTATTCTGTTTGCAATGTGTATCCCACCCTCTTCCATTTCAGTCTCAAATATTCTTCTGGTCTATTTATACGACATTCCCCTCTTTTTCACTTATCCAGTCTCTCCCCCCTTTCCACCTTGTTGTGGCATCCTTGACTTTGCCCATCACTGATCTGATAAACTGGGACTAAGAAGCAACTCACTTTTGTAATTTATGAGATAACACTGCAAGAATTCTCACTGTGTTACAGTTATGCAGCATTTTAAAAACCATTACCTGGGCTGACTGCTTCAATTTATGTAATCTGCTTTCTGAATTTTCTTCATGTATTCATAAGGGAGTTCACTAGATAGACACTACCAGATGGATAAATTCAGATTTAAAGAGAACATGAAAGAAAACCGAACAATTCACTAGAATGTTACCATTTTACCAAAACATTAAAAGAAATGGTATTAAGCATTGGTGCTTAATGTGGTATAAGAGAAATTTTTTTAAATAAGAGAAATTTTTTTAAATAAGAGAAATTTTTTTAAATCTTGGAAACTGTACCTGTTACAGATACCATGACTCAAATTGATCACAAGCACATACAGCCTTATTTTTTTATAGGTATGCTCTGTTCTAAAGGAATCTTCTAATATTCTTCAGCATATTTGATGGACAAAGCAGGTCTCTCTCTAGCACTAAAAAACCCTTGCAATGATTCATATGAAAAAGTTTATTTTTTTTAATCTCACACTGTATGTAATCAATCTTTCTGTTTATTCCAACAAATTTCATAGGCTTGCGTAGGAAAAAAAGGGGTAAAGCAAATTCTTTTATAAAATCTAAATGGATTTTTTCTTTCTGTAATAAAAAACTCTTTAGTTTTGATTTAAGACTATTATATTTAACTAATCTTCTCCTTGTAAGTGTGGCAACATTAGCAGGCTGTATATTCCCTTTCTCTAAGTCTCCTTTCCAAACTGAAAGATAAAAGATGTTCCCAGAGACAGAACCATGAAGACCTCTAAAAATATGAATAGAGCCATTTAAATTGGAAGTAACTATGAAATGGTTTTGGTAGTCCAGAAGCCATTTTAATGAATGTCCAATTAACGAGAAAACTGCCGATGGTCTGATTTCTTGCTAATGTGCTTGAAGATTTTAGCTTTGTGAACATTCTTTGGTTTCTGGTAACCAAATCCTCCACCTCCACCTCTTTTCTGTAGTCTTCTGCCATGGTTGCTGTTCACATCTGAAATTTTATTGGTTAAAGAACTTAAAAAGGACTAATTTGAAATGTTGTTTTTTGCATATTGCAACAGTTATTAATGTGAGTAAAACAGCAGCATTATGCATAATGTTGTGTTGCATAACTGCAGGCAAAACTAGAACTTTGTGCCTGTCATATTGCTTTAATTTCTCCAGCTGTTCAACTGAATTGGCCAAAATACTACTGCTTCAAATTCCCTCCACTGACAGGTCTGACAATAATCTAGATACAGTCTTCTATTTCATGCTCCTGCTCCTCTTTTTCAATATTCTGTGATTATTTAACTTAATTGTGTACCTTTCACTGAAAATAATTCTGCATGAAGAGCTCTACTCTGGAACATGTATGCAGTATTGCAGTATCTGCTGCCCTGCAGAAGCATGGACATGCACTTTACTACAGATGTTTGTAAAGAAATACTAAAATTGCAAAAATAGCAATTTAACATTTTTTTTCAGAAATCTTTGTTGGAGCATCATGTACCTGTATACTTATGTGATTAATAGAAACAAAATTTGGAAAAATCAGCATTTGAAATGGCAAAGGAACTTCACTAAGCTGCATTTATAAACCAGAAATTTAGCTATGAAACACTGCAGTAAAAGGATACTGAGGTCAACAAATGGAGGAATTTTAAAACCAAATGAAAGGCTGACTTTGGGAAGATCCAAGTTATTGACATCATAGATCTGCTTCAGAGAATGGGAGTCATAAGCTCTAATGTAAGCTTTGTATGCTTCCTGGGCTGACTTGTGAAGGAAGTAGTTCTTCTCAATCAGTTTCTCCAGCTGGTGAGGGAAAAAAAACAACAAACCAAAAGACAGCCATTATAGCTGTAACAAGTATATATATTATATTCAAGCAAATTATTTACTGTGTGAGTTGCAGTGACATTGACTGTTCACTGCCCTGTGATGCACATACATTTATCAGAGTGCTTTTATAAACCAATAGAGGGGAAAAAAACCCCTGAAGCTGATTTACAGTACAAAGCCTCAACACTATGAAAACTGACAGAGCTATTAAACTGGGCTGTCCCAATGAGTTAGTCAAGAGGAGTATGCAACTGCAGCCACACCAAGAAACTTTATATATGGAGAATTAATGGGGAGTGACAGTATTCTGTCAAATCAAACACCTGCCATGTGATTCTATGCATAGCCTTATCAGTTATTGTGCAAATGGGTTGTAAAATAAGCATTATTAATTCTAAGACAGAAATACAGATGCACTGGTGTAGACTGAGATATTTAATTTTTGAGGGCTAACTTCCCAATACTCTTTAGCACCAAGTTTCTCATTTGATGTTTCACATAGCATTCAGCATACCAAAACCAAGTTAAATTAAAGATCATTACTCCCTAATCTTATCCTTTCTTTCTTCACTGCTTCTTGTACTTGCTATTTCAAATTTAAGTTCCTGCAAACAAGCTTTACAGAGCTCTTATCAAAAGAATGATTCACAGAGATAAGCAAAGGAAATTCACATCTACAGAACTATCTACACTGTTCTATACAACCTGTGCTCCATAGCTCCTTTTGTAGCACTGGAGCACTAAACAGGATGAGCTGATGCTGGGCTTTTATAAATACCAGCTAGTTAAAAATACACCTGGAGCATATATTAGCATTTCCTAATGTTTGTACTGGATCTCTCTTTCTGCACACTTCAGTCTGAGTAAATAATCTTTTAGCAAATGATATTTACAATTTATCTGAAAATAGATAATTATTCAATAAAAGCCACCAAAACCCTGTTTGCTATGTTAGACAAGAACATTTTGTTTAGAAGTTGAAAGGATGTTTACTTCACTGTGGTTTTGCTATGTGATGTGAAAAAACAATTCTTACAGGCAAATTTGTACCATCTAATGATTATGATTTAGTACTACATTTTAAAACACCTTTAATTTCTAAACATTATTTCCTTGATTTGTCATCAAGGAACTTTTTCAAACAAGCACATGTATTTTTTAAACTGCAGTGGTTATAGACTAATATTCTCCATGTAAATTATTTTACACATATTCAGAATAGCTTTAGTGTGAAGTAATTTCATACCTGAGACTGGATGTCTGAAATTTTTGACCAGGAAAATTCAAATTCACTTAGTGGTACCTTAAAAAAAAAAAAATTAAAAAATTATACTTTGTAAATGGTGAATGTGTTTAAGACCCAAGACAAATAGAAAAAAAATCTGCTAGATAACAGAAGAATTTGGTTTTTTAATGCCACAGATATTACCTTTAAAGCACCTTCAACCAATTTACCAGCATCATCACTTCCTTTAAGCTAAGGAAATAAAGATGCTCAACATGATACTTTTACCTTGTTATCTCGTTTTGAAGGCTGTATCACTTCAGTTACATGTGGCAAAACTCTGTAGTGTAATCAAGACCATATGGACAGCAGCTGAGGAACTATGTGCAGTTCTGCTGTATTAAAAATGATTACATTTTGAAGGCAGCTGCACTTCCTCTTCACCTGAACAAAATGCAATTGACTCTGAACAGAAAAAAAAAAAACCCTGCACAAGCAACATCTGGGTTTTAGTTTCCTCTGGATGGTCAAGCTCTGAGTATCCTCCCACAGAGAGATCACAGGAAACATATTTTACAGTGACACAAATCACAGAGCTGCAAAGTGACTATAAATACACTCAATATTTACCTCTGTGCTGCTGACTCCAAACTTAAAAGTTATATATTCAGTTAAATATTTTCTAAGCAACAGATTGTTTTTTGCTTAAAATACATTCATTTTTTTGCCCTTAAAAACCTCTTGCACAGTTTAAAAAAACAAACAAACCCAAATTATACATAAGTTTACCCTGGCCTGTTTTAGGTAACGAAGGAAGCCCAGTTCTTCTGGTCGCAGGATGAGCAGAGCATGTCCTCTACCATTTATGCCTCTGGCAGTCCTACCAACACGATGAATATATTCCTTTGGAAAAGAATAGGGAACAGCAAGTTCAGTCACTTTTTCCAATATGTAATAAACAAGCAGCCTCACAAACCTCCCCAAATTTACTGTTAAATATAGTGTAACGCATCACCCATTGTTTTTTAAAGACTTTTTATTAGCACTGATACAGTGTGAAACAGAAGAAGTGGCTGAGACAGAACCCTGGACTAAAATATTTCACCTTCTTCTGAAAAAAAATTTTTAGTCTGCTGCAAATGAAAATTAAGCTTTGCTTTTGGTGTATTTGCTCTTGTATTAGTCAAAATCTCAGGTTTTTGAGTTTTGCTTGTTTACACTGGACATTTACACAAATAAGAATCCTGAGTTCAAAATAAAAATCCAAATTCCACTGGAAAAGCTGTTAGCAGACTGAGGGATGCATATAAAAACTCATATCCTTCCAGAAGGATATGAGAAGTGTTTTTTTGTCTATGACTAGATTGTAAGTCAGTTTAACAGAACAAAGAATAATGTGTTAAAAAGCAATTTTTATAAAAGTAAAAAAGGTCTCAGCTAGGTGCAGCATTTCCTAGGAGCTGGGGAAGGGATATGGAAGCAGTCAGCTACTAGATATGAATACAGCTGAAATTTCAGCTTTTCTCTGCCAACTATGTTTGTAGCTAGGATTTAATCTGTTGCTGTGACATTTCTTTATTTCTTTAACTTACTTTTGGGTCATCAGGAGGGTCATACTGGACAATCCAGTCAACTTCAGGAATATCCAGTCCTCTGGCAGCTACATCAGTACACAACAGTATCCCAGATTCTGCATTGCAGAACTGGAAAAATGTTGTAGTACGTTTGGTTTGTTTCTGCTTGCCCTAAAAAGGAAACACAGTAAGAATGAAAGATCAAGTATAAAAAAAAAATATTAATATGCTGCTTGTTAAGCTTAAATTTAATTTCCTATTTCACACATTATCTCACTGTCAAAAATAATTTGGGGCATCCTTCTGTATTGTGGACTTGTACAGATTAAGCAGGACCATTTCTAAGTGAAAAAATAATGCCACCGCATTCAACAGCACACGGCTACCTGAAATGGTATCTCTCAACAGTTACACAGTATCTTCCAAGCACTAAACATTTGATTGCACAAGCATTCTTTCCAGGAGAGCTGCACAAATGCCTAGAAGGTATTTTTAACTCTAGCAATATGTTAGAAAGGTTACGGGTTAAAAAAACACAGTTCTATCAAAATGCAGCAAAAAAAGCAAAAAAAAAAACCCAAACAAAACATCCCCAAAAAACCAAAGACAAAAGGACATTTGCAGTCAGTTGTAACTGTTTCATAAACTTTCCATTAACTCATCCTCCTGAACTTTCTCCATTTTGTATTTTTGATGAAAATTTAAGATCCTCATCCAAAAGGTACAAACTGGCAGCACCAGAACCAAACATCACCCTGGCTTTAGATAAGCACCCAAGGCTTCATGAAATACAATAGCTTTGCTCTACAAATTGACTTTTTGTGCTTATGGAAGGCAATCCCTTGGAATAAACCTGAAAGCTTTCTACACACTGAAAAGAAATGCATGTCATTGTTCAACCCTGGTTTGGAAAATGTTAACAATGTTAAAGTGTTGTTATTACATAGTCTTTGTTTTATCTCCTTCCTCTACAGACTAAGAGAGCTCATCAGTTTTGTGAGCTGTTTGTATTTGTTTATTAGAAACTGGGCTGAAATAAACAAGGCTACTATCAGATTAATCAATAAATAAAATACTTACATGAATGGCCAAAACAGGCAGGTCAATGTAGTTGAGTAACTCATAATGGTACTTTACTGACATACACGAAGAAAAAAATACCATTAATTTCTTCTTTCGGTTCTTCTTGAGGAATGTGAAGAGCAAAAGGAATCTTTTTTCAGATGGACACACTACGTATCCCTGAAATAGTTTTAAATATCATTAAATAAAGCAGAATGGAAGAACCAAGCTAAAGCCACACAGGACTTGGTCCTTCACAGATCATACTTTTTAAAATAACATTTGTGGTTTACCTGTTCAAGACCATCTACTGTTGCTGTCTCCTTGTTATCATCAACCCCAACATACAGTGGCTCTTTCTTCAGAGAGATCTTTGCCAGATCCTCAACCTTTCTGGTTTGTGTAGCAGAAAAAAGCATTGTCTGTCTGCGCTCTGAAAAAATATTTGTTTTGAAAGAGAGCATCAATTTTTAAAGCAAGTCCATAAAAACTCTAGCTGCAAATTACCCTGATCAAGTCTACTGTTTTCAGTTAAACCCTAATTCAACCATACTGCTAGTGACAAAGACAGGTGTAGGTGTATTATGGATTGTATAGGGTGCAAAACCCATGTCATTTATGCTTTTTAGTGTATTCTCACTGAAAATAAAATATAATAAATATAATAAATAGATATCATAAATTTCCTTCCTACCTAACGGGTCAAAACAAAATTCAATTTATGAAAAGAAACTTATTTTTACAATTTTCCACTTCAGAACATGTCATTTCCCCACTTTTCCTTCCTTTTCCATTTTTAGCAGTGTTCAGTAACATTCTTCACAGGATGTTACTGAACAGATTTATATATCCACATTTTAAACAGGCAAATCTGAGTTTTAATGTTTAAGATGTAGAATATCAAAATATTTATTGCTGATTTTTTAGATACTGTTTCCATGAGGTATTTTTTCTACATTTTGAAAGTTAAAATGAGAGCCTTGTTGGCTCTGAGAACGTTTAATACACCAATTACAAGGAGTAACTAGATGTAAAATTAGGAAAAAATGTTAAGGTAAATATTTGAAATTCTTTAAGATACTATTTTTGAAGGTATGAAGAAGGTTTGAACTCCCAGTCAGGAGACTTTTTTCCTTATTTTTAAGCTGTACAATTGTGAAACAATTGATTGCAGGAAGTAAATGGATAGAAGACGATGAATGGGAAAAGGTAGATGTTAAAACTAGAAGGATCCTAAATGAACAGAATTTTTTCCTTAAAATGCATGTGAAAACTGTTCTTCATACAAATTATGTTAAATAAAGTAATATATACTAGCTATCAGAACAGAGTAAGACAGTCACACTAAAGAGCATTTACAGAACTGTAAAAATTAATGACTTCTCTTACAATAATGGAGTAATAAAGAAGACATGTTAGTCAAGTGATTTCCAAGAAAGATTTCTGTCTTACTTGGTAGAAGTTTTATGATCTGTTTCATTTCTTCTTCAAATCCAACCTCCAAGATACGATCTGCCTCATCAATTACCAAGCACTGCAAGTTCTTATACATGAAACCTGGAGTGTTCTAAAAGAGTCACAAATTCAGACAGGGACACGAATTTTATTATGTTTTAATTACGCAGAAGAGACATAAATATTTCACCTACCTGCATATGATCCAGCAGTCTCCCTGGTGTGGCTACAATAATGTTGATTCCATTTCCAAGTTTCTGGGCTTCTGCTGATCTGTTACTGCCCCCCATTATCAGGCCGTAGGTGTGAACGTGATGATTCATAAGTTCTTTAAGAACTCCATAGGTCTGCATAGCGAGTTCTCGAGTAGGAGAAAGAATAATAACACCAGTTCCTAAAAAACACATTAGTCAGACAAGAGGAAGTTACAACTCATCCAGTCCCCCTCCCAAGCCATGGCTGCATCACAGTAAGAACCAAGGGTGAAACAAAGAGCCTTACCATTTCTAGGCATGAATTTTAACTTGTAGATGAGCTCTATGGCAGGAATAAGAAATGCAAGGGTTTTGCCACTGCCTGTTTTTGCAGCTGCTAAAATATCCCTGTATGTGACAGAGTTAGAAAGAGAAGTATTCAGTTAATCCTAGAGAAAAGAAAAATACTGTTTTGAACAATGCTGACCATGTAAAAACATACCAAGGCTTCCAGGACACCAGGTCAGTGGCAGATGTAGCTCACAGCAACTGATCACCATGTCTCTAGAGACTCTGAGACTTACTGACAGAAGAGTAGTGCAAACTGACTTCCCTACCCTATGAATTTCTTCAGACAAACTTTGTTAACTTGCATTAATGTCTATAAATTAAGTATGTAAAACACATGAGAACCTATTTTAAAATAAACAAACTGCTTATCTGGAGGAAGTCACATTTCATGCATTTAGCTATCAAAATTTATGCAATACATGGGGTCAACATAGTGACTAAAATACATATTTCTTACCTGCCTTCCAGAAGTGGCTTAATACTTTTATGCTGAATTTCAGTCATGTGTGTAAAACCCATGTCATTTATGCCTTTCAGTGTATTCTCACTGACAAGACCAGCCAGGGAAGTAAAAGAATTGTCTTCAAAAGCACCTGAAGTGAGGGGGGGAAATTAAAAAACATTCAAACATATTTTTTCAGTTCTATCTGTCCTCTGAGATTAGCCAGTAAAAGCTGACCTAGATGAAAAAGAAAAAATCAAAGCAAAATACTTTCTTATTAATTTCTACCATAAAATCAAAAGACTTTAACAAAACACTGCATATCAAAGAGTTGTGAAAACTGGACATGAATGCACTGCTTCTGAAAAGTCTGCAAGCTACATTCCATCTTGCTTTTCATTGTCTTCTTTCTCCCTAGTCATATATATTTTAAAAAAGATTTTCACTATAAATTTTAAGACTAACAGGAGTGTGCATATAATGCAAATTCCAAAGAACAGTAACTGAGTAGCAGCTGTATAGCTGCCAGTAGCACAGTACCTACATTCAAACACCTGATTTACAAAGCTAATTTGGAAACTGCAGCTTGCTGAGGCAGAAAGTGTCAGACCTTGGCTTTTTGCACACGTATGGCATAGGACACAAGGTACCTGTTACACCCAGTGGTAAATTGGGCACTTCATCCTCCTCCTCCTCCTCCCCTTCTTTCTCTCCAGAACCTTGCTTTTCTTCACCTTCTACCTCCACAGATTCATCTTCTTCAGTTTTTGCTTTTTTAGTTCCTGTATCTAGAGTGTTATTTTACAGAAGACAGGTCAGTTAGAGAGACAAAGGACACATCCAGCACTTGAAGTTGTTCTACCAAGTGAATTTCTTTAGGCTGTACACCACAAATGTATGGATGTCATGCTTCTTTCATGGAGAGGGACAGAGAAGGTTTCTATAGAACTTTCTGACACAGAAAAAAAATTCACAATTTCCTTGCATACAGTCCACTTTACATAGTAAAATAACGAAGTTTAAGGTGTATTACATGACATTTTCTGTGGAAACAAAAATTATCCTTAAACAAGTTACAAAGTTCTTTCCTATCTGTAACGCAGACATCAAGTTTCCAACACAGTTTCTGCTCAGCACATGTGATATGTAATGTGGCTGCTCCATCGTAAGCACCTGAATCCTCAGAGCATGAAAGTACATCTTTATCTGCATCACCATGACAAGTGTCACAAATATCAAAGAGATAAGGGACAGATGCTCCACATATATATATGTGTGCATGTGCATCTATATGTATAGATGTATAAATATATATAAAAATATAGCAATGTTTGCAGGATGCACTTTTTTGAAGTGTGGTAGCCAATATATATAATATATATATATATAATCATAATATACTGATGTTGCTAAAGGCTGGATGCGTTGCTAAGACTTACTGGCAGGAAACTCAAACACAGACAGCACCTGTCTACCAAAGCCCTATGCTGGGAAAAGAAGACAAAAATTGCTTATTACCTGTAAAACATCCGAACTTAATGTTATAATATGGAACCCTATGCAACTGTTAAATTGGTTGCTATCGGTTTAGTAAGTATTAAGAGTTCATATGTTACAGCTGGCGTAAGAACACAGGGAATACTGAAAACTCCAGGGCTTTAGAACGTTCACCATGCAACACATGGTACCCTCTCATACCCCCTGGGTGGAGAAGGAAAGCAGGCGGTTCTTGGGATCCTCCAAGAACAACCCAGGGCTGGGAGACAAGTTCTCTGTGTTCAGAGAACGTACCATTTTCCGCGTTAGCCGCCGCTTTCCTCTTTTTTTTCTTCTTTTTCTTCTTTTTCTCCTCCTCCCCGCCCTGGGAGCCGGCAGCCTCCTCGCCCTCCGCCGCCTCTACCTCAGGGGCCGCCACCTCCTCCTCTGCCTCCTCCGGGGAGCTCTGCGAAGGCGCCTCGCCTGCCGGAGGCACTGCACGGAGACACGTTGAGAAGCGAGAAGAGGTTAAACACCAAACCCAAATGACGACATCAGTGAGGGTTCCGACAGCCTTTAGTCGGGAAGAGGCCCCGCAAAGCCACCCTCCCGCCCAGTCCCGCCGTACCCGCCCCTCCGGCCGCCCGCAGCTTCAGGTTGCGCTCCCGCAGCTTCAGGTTGCGCTTGTGGATCTTCCTGCGGAGCAGCCGCATGGGCAGGTTGCTGGCAGCCACCGACATCCCGCCAACTTCCCCGTTTCTTCCTCCCCGACACACGTGGGGACAGCGGCACAGAGCATCCGGGCCACGCCGGAACCCGTCCCGTCCCGTTCCTCCCCCAGCAGACAGGAGCTGATGGGCGGCCCGCAGCGTCCTCCGGCGGTTCGGCGGACACAGCGACAGCTCCTGGCCGGGCAGCACCGGCTGAGCCCCCGCCCCGTGGCGGGGCCATCCCGGGCACGGCTGTCGGAGCTCAGGCATCTTCCTGAGACAGCGGCCGTGCCCCCGGTAACCAGCGAGCGAGGGCGGAAAGCGGCCCCGTTATAGCCCGAGGACCCCAGACACCCCCTGCCCCCCCGGGCTGCCAGCGGGTGTTGCCTCCATTCATAGTTACAGGTGTTAAACTCCAACGGGAGAAAGAAACACTCCCGGGCGCCCACCCGTGTGGTTATAAATGGAGCGTCTCCGGGTGGGGCGATTTTGGGGGACACTCCGTGTGTCCTCCTGTGCGCAGGCCGGAGGGGCTGGGAACACCCCTGTGTGCCCCACAACACCCAGGAGCTGGGGTGACAAAGCTTGTGAGTGATGCCCACCGGCTGCTGGTACCGCCGGCATCCCCGGGGGACGCCGAGCAGGGCGGTGAAAAATTTCAGTGTTGACCGGCAGCACTAAAGCGGGTGAAACTTCCAGGCGTGCCCAAACCCCAGCACTGATCCTAACGATAGAAGACCCGGCCGTGCCTTCATAAAATACTGCATCTACAGCAGCCACCTGCTGTGCTGTCTGTTCCTCCTGGTGGATGCAAAAAACATGGCAATTCCCTGGGTTTTCACCAGCCATGAAATTTGGGAGCCCATCATTTCCAGGGCACAGATTCTTGCAGCTCTGTCAGGCAGTGCTTGGGCCAAATGGAGTTCCCAGCTGCTCCTTGATTCCAGTGATGGGCAGTGTGATTTTTCCATCTATTGTCCTCCGGATTTTTAGGTCTGCATCCCGTAAGAGCGATTCCTGCCGGCTTCATATCCATCTGGACCAGCAGATGGCACAAACGGTACAGAATTCACAGCAGACTGTTTTGCTACCCTAAACCAGTAAACACAGCCTTAAAAATCTGAAGGATCACAAACTGTGTGAGGTTCAGCCTTCAATACCTTGCTGTAATGCAGAATAAACTGCTGAGCTATTACTAAGTTAATTGCAATGTGCTTATTGCATTTAATTTTTTTTGTTTTGTTTTGTTTTTGTTTTAAGCAACTGATGTTGGAGATGAGAGAAAAGTGATTTTTCACTATCTATAATTCTCTCACAGAGGTCATATAGGTCACAAGGATGAGAATTAAATTTGTTTTACCAGAACTTCAGAACCACATGGTCTTGTTCAGACTTTCACAGACTGGATAACAGGTCTGGCCCCTGGCTTATTAAGTTAAAAGGATAACTGCCATCTCCATCATCTGTGTCTGAAAATAAGCAGAACCATCCTCAGAAAAAAAAAAAAAAAAAAAAAAAAAGGCTTTTGGTACTCCTGGGGAAGTCAGTTCAAGCCTGCATTTTAAACAGGTAAAAGTTCCTTATCACAACTCAGTGTAATTTAACTTCTGGACATGTTCTCTTCCTGGCTACCTAATAATATGTCTGCAGAAAATATTTTTAAAAGTAGATATGGGTTCACTCTTCTGACTCTGTACTGATTTACATATATGTGACAAGTTTTACTTTTAGAACACAGACCTAACCCAGGTAGTGCTCCTTTCTGGAATATGATCATTGTGCAGATGGAGTGAATTAGGAATTTGGGCAGGAGGGAGCTGACACTAATACAGAGAGGGAGGAGAAAATGATGTCCTTTAGTTATGTCATGGCCCACATGTTCCTGTATTTACCAGTAGTGCCAGGGTCACCATTATTTTGCTTTCACCTATGTCATTACAGCTCCAGCTCTGCCAAGAATTAGGACCTGGAACCTGGGGGTCAGGTTAAAGAATTCAACTTAGTACCCAGGTTGGGTCCTGGCTGCCTTGGCAAGTCTGAGTGCAATTGCATTAGTGTGGCATGAGGCCCACACTGATAAATCTTCCTCAGAACATGTTGGATCCTGCTGAGCAGAATACATTGGCTCTGTCAGTTGGCTATTTTCAGTGAGGCCCACAGGGAAAACTTTGGGGTTTTTTTTTAGATAAATTATGATCTTGCACATGTGTAAAATGCAATGCAATTATCTACAGGAAGCCAGAACTACAGATTTTATTAGCTGGCAAAGTATCCTCTATTATGTATGCAAAGTGTCCTGTGATGTGCTCCAACACTTTTGTCTGAACATCTTGTAAAAGATGTTCTATAGAGTTAGCAAAGAAGTGTGCTTCTCTGGAGCCTTCAAAACATGTTTTATGAGTTCTCTCTTTTTGTGATATTTTTTTCTTCAAGCAGTGATTGTGGAAAGTCATAAAAAAAAAAGACTCAGAAGACAGTAATTTTAATTTCTTTGTGATGGAAAATAGTTCAGACCACTAACTCATGTTAAGAGCTTTTTTCTGAAGTCTGGCATTTCTTGGATATCATAAGAACTCGCCCTGGGACATGGCTCACTTCTGTCCTATAGATTAATTCCTAATTGCTTGACTTATCAGGCAATTGCCTCTAACAAGAGAATTTTCTTAAATGATTATAGAATTATTGTCAAAACATTTCAAATTCTGTGCATGATCTTGTGGGAAGGTTTGTAAGGAATCATGTTTTGGGTTAGCAGAGCCTTTACAGAGCTGGAGAAGTTCATATTAGAGACTTTTATAATTTATCTCTGAAGCTGAATGTTTTAATGGGCTGCCAATAGTTAATGGTAAGTAGAAGCAAAGATTTTGATTTTTGCTTTAAAGATTAATTTACTCTGGGAGAAAATTTACTCTGTTGTTGTGTGAGCTAAGGCAGACAGGTTTTATTTTCAGGAAGCAGAATCTCTGAAAAGATGCTTTTTTGATATCTTAGGTTGGATGTGAGAAAATCTGCAGTATTTAGGGCATACGATCTAGTATAAGATGCTGCATCCCTCCCTTTCAGTAAAGAGAGATTATGCATTGGCTTGCAGCAGAAATTCAATTAATATCAGTCTTTTGATCTACAAAATGCATCATCACTAGGGGATATTTTACCTAAAATATTGCTTAAATCTCTTTGAAATGAAGAATACAGTTGGAACTGCAGAATCACAGATTGGTTGAGATTGCGAGGCACATCTGGAGATTGCCTGGCCCAGCTCTCCTGCTCCAGCAGGGTCAGCTAGAGCAGGTTGCTCAGGACACTGTCCTCAGGTTCTGAGTGACTCCAAGGATGGAAACCCCACAGAAGATTCCATTTTCTTTACTCCCCCCCATCCAGGTATTGATACACATTGATCCCTCTCTTCTCCAGGCTGAACAATTCCACCTTTCTCCATTCTTCCTTTTATGCCAGATGCTCTGACCCCTTTATCATATTTGTGGCCATTTGCTGAACTCTCTCCAGTATGTCCCAGTCCTTGTGTATGGCCCTGTCCTTGCCCAGTGCTGGACACAGCACTCCACATGTGTCTCACCAGTGCTGGGTACTGGGAAGGATCACCTCCCTTTTCTTTCTCAGCAGTTTTCACAGAGAGAATTTCTGCTACAATTCTATAATTTTTTTTTTGCTAAGAAAACTTCGCAGTTTCCACTACAGTTGCTTTATATTTAACACTACACACTGCAAACCAAACAAAATCTCTAGGAAAACAAGGTGCTATACACATTTTTATCTCCACAGAGAGCAATGAGGGAATAACTACTACATAATACAAGAGCAGTATACAATTTGTAATGACCTACTGGCAGGCAGGAGGGTACCATGAGGATAACTAATGTAAGTGTGCACTGAATAGTTTAGATTCTATTTTATTTTAACAATGCAGAGCAAGTTGTTTCTGGTATTTGTAATTTAAATTTACACAGAATTTTTTGGTATTTGTAACCTATCTGCTTTTCTGAATAACCAAACATGTCCTGTTCTGTTTTAAGAGGCTGTTTACAGTTGTTTGTTTCAACTGCTCTGCCATCTCTTGTAAGTGTTGATAAATAGTCTGCTTTGCACATGCCAGTAAGGTGTAGTCACTTTTATGAAGATAGCATTAAAATTCATGATATTCTTTCTTTATGTATGCAGATCCAATTTTTAATGTTTTTCTGCTTTAGAAAAAACATCTTGAATATTTTTCAAAATATTGAGAGGTTACAAGTAGGATCAAGTGATTAATTAAAAGGTAATCAAGCTGCAGGTATAGCACCTACTTTATAACTTACAGACTGACAGATTCATAATCTTTAAAACAATAATTTTCTCAGGCATAAAAGGCTTTCCTTTTATGGTGCCCTTATAAATGTAAAGAATCCTAGTAATGTATTATTGTCTCCTTTTGAGAAGGGATACATCTTTTATATTTTCTTGTCATCTACATACATTCATTTAACATGGCTCTGTTCAAATTATACAACATCACAATTAAACAGTTTCTAAAATCTGAGACCATAAATGAAATACATAGAGTCAGCTGAGATTCTTTGCAACTATTTTTAGGATAAAATTAGAAGGGGAGGGATAGAATTTTGTCAGGTGGAGGGAGACAGATCTGTGACATTTTGTGGATGGAATGAACACAAGATGTCACCATAGCTGTGAGATAGCTCCAGCACAGAAATGACATTACTTGAAGTGGAAAGGGAATGAGGGATTAATTAGAATTAATTCAATTCTGTCATGCCATTTATGACTTTTTAGAATGGTTGTTGTAAAGCAGATTGCTGCAATCTGAAATCAGATTTACTTTCTTGAATGTTCCTTACACTGTTACTGAAAAAGGTGGAGAACAGAGTGCAATAGTTTTCAGTTTTCTTCAGTTTTGTTCATTTTCACACATTAACCCAGCAGTCTAAGAGCTTATAGAAGGATGCAATGACAACTATTGTGGAAAACTTTCAGATAACGTCATATAGTTAAATTGTTAATTTTTCTTCCTAAACTGTGTAAACCTTTTTGTGCTGAAGAGTAATATTTTTTTGGGTAACAATTTGAAATTCCTTTTCCTTTCCTTCCTCTAAGTTCAAGTGACATTTATGCTTTAGATGTTTGTTTCCTTCTTATGTAAAATAATACAAAAGATTTTTCAGTCAAGATGTCAGTCTGGGACTTATGAGGACACAACTCAATGCCCTGTTACATGTTAGATGCTTATATTGTCTTCAGTGATTGTTCTAACATCATTTATCTTGTCCACACAGTGAGTGCCTTCATCTGTAAGATGAGGATAGCTGTATTTATTTATTCTCACTGCATGTTTGTATTCAGATAGAAAGACCTTAAAGCATGGGACTTATAACAAAGATGGCTTGTATGTATCTGGGCACTCTTAACCACCAAAATTTAAATATAAAAGTGATAGTAAAATACTATTTTGTAACAAACTATGCATCTTAGGAGACCAGATTATCATATATCTCTATAGAGAAGGAAACTATACAGTGAACATAGAGCATGTCAAATAATCTGTGATACTTCTACCCGAGTGTGCTTGTAGCTCATGGTGAATAACAGAATGTCCTCAAGAAAATACCAAGTGAGCTCATTCTCACATTTGCTGCAAGGTGCATTTAGGAGGAATACTCTTCCTAGTGATTCCTCTGAAATGGCTCACCTCTCACTTGCTTAATATTATCAGTATGTTCCTACATCCATAGTGTTACATTGCTCTTCTGCTTTACGTCATTCTGCATGTCCTTAAAACCAGTGTAAGCTACTTCTACTCTTAAGACCCTTTCAGATTGCCATTTAAAGGAGTTTTCTTATTCTTGAGAATAAGAATGGTTAATTATTGGACTATTGTGTTATACTGCAATTTTTGATTGAAATTCAGAGGCCAGCCAGCACTCCATAAAAGAATGCTCAGTAATTTGTATTTTTGGACTCTCAGCTTTTATAGTTCAAGCCTTTATAAGGTCTGTCAAGCTGTGATAGTTATAATCATCGCACTTGTTGACTTAACCTACACAGTGTGGTCATAATTCATTAGCCTTTCCAACTTTCACTTGCCTGTCCTTTATTATCAGTGACATTTTCCCTTAAAGGTTTAGAGCAAGCATGACTTTATGGTGTGCAGTAAGCTCAGTAAGCTTTAACTAAACCATTATTTTTTTTTTTTCCCCCATGAAAGCCTGTTGAAGAAACCAGGAGATGGCAGTCTTTCTCAGTGCATCAAAGTTAAAATTCTACTGATGATCAATTCCTTCTGCTCCAGAATAGGCAAAAATTTAGAATGAAGGAAGAGCCACATACCTTGTTGGTATGAAAGTTATCACATGCTTGACCTATATGGTGTCTTCCAGAGCTTTTTCTTTCAGAGGGCAGATCTTGAACAATGACAAATCCATTGGAATCACTGTTTTCCCAGTCCTCAGATTTGCCTTAGTGCAGCCTGGCTGTCCCCACACACCTGAACCACAGTTCTCTCTTGCCTAGTAATGCTGACAGGAGGGCTGAATGAGTAACCCAGACTGTGTACATCTGAGGGCAGGCTATTTCAGAGAGGTCATACTCTATCTTTTTGTCAGTTTGCCCCTAACAGATACCAGTCACCATTCTTGGACCATTCCGAGCCTCCACAGGGGGTCAAAGGGATTTTAACTGACTGAAATGCATTTGACCTGTGTTCATGTAATCCAGCAAATGGCAGTGTCACATCAGTTTATAACACAGTGGGATGTTGCTGCCCTAAGATATGTGATTGTTCCTATTGGAGAAGTAATTGCTCCATAGCAGTATTAGGTATCAGTTTCTTTGGAGCTGTTGGCAGCAAGCATAAACAAGAACTTCTTACCTTTCTGTAGGTTTTTCTGTAGGGTAAGGACCTGGGACTCAGAGACATGAGACCACAAAGGTGGCTTAAATTGCCTCTTTGTCTTAATACTTTGGACAAACACTTTGTAGTCTACTGGGGAAAACTCTTGCTTCGTTTCAAAGCATCTTGAACAGCTCCTTACTGACTAATAGAAATAATAACAATAATAGCCTGGATAAATACCTTTAGGGAATGCTGGATAAATGAGCAGATGCAGAAGGTATCTAATGGCTATTAAGTATGTGGTTGCTGCAGAACCAAACCAGGGAGGTAAACAATATCTTTTCCCAAATGCCCAGGTATATTCTCACTGGTCATATTTGTCGGTATTATAAGGGAAAGGTTTTTCTTTTTATAAGTTCTTGATAGCACACTTCCACATCATGTTTGTGTGTAAAAGTCCTCAGTCTTTTACAGCTCACCATGTTGAGTTTGATGCATGTTGCTCAATGTCCTGTCACTTCTTTTCCTGAGCATCCATGCCTGTAGACATCCTGCAGATCACTGGTTCTCACAGCAGAGCTCTATTTTTAACTTGCCATGCTGGAAGACAGGCTGTTCACATCTTGCAGAAGGCAAATGTCTTTGGACTTGCTTGCCAGGATTCTGCAGGTGAGAGTAATGTAAATGGCAAGGAATATCTGGATGTAGGTTTGCAATATGGATGCATTGAGAGTGCAAATTTTGGTGTGGCAAAACTGTTTGGTATATAAATGACATGGAATATATTGACCAGAGTTTGCTATTTTGTCTGCTCCACAAAATCTTAGCAACAATTCCCAGGTAGCAATAATAGAGTTTATCTTAGCTGTGTCTGTGAAGTTTCAGTTGCTATGCAGCATAATAATGCAGAATTCTAGAAGCTATATTAAGCATTTAGCATGCACTTAATCATCTTCCAGAAATGTTTAAATCATAATGTCTTGTTAATAATTATTAAATCATTGAATTATGCAAAGATAAATGTCCTATCCTTAAGTTCATAATGGTAAAACACAGGGCATATACTAAATCTGCAACAGCACATCTGATCTTGGAAATTTCTTGAAGGGAATTAACAGAGTCTTGTTAAAGGATGTATAGAATCATAGAATGTTAGGGGTTGGAAGGGACCTCTAGAGATCATCTAGTCCAACCCCCCTGCCAAAGCAGGATCACCTCAGGCAGGTCACACAGGAACACATCCAAGGTGGGTTTTGAAAGTCTCCACAAAAGGAGAGTCCACAGACTCTCTGGGCAGCTTGTTCCAGTGCTCCATCACCCTAAGAGTAAAGAAGTTTCTCCTCATGTTGGGGTGGAACTTCCTAAGTTGTAGTTTAAGTAAAGGAAGGATTTGGTAATTGAAACAGTGTTCAGCCACGGCATACATTAAAGGTTCTATACTCCTCATACTCTGACAACTTAAGACAGTCTCATGTAAATTGGCAGGTGTAAAGAAACAACATTAATAATATAACCAAAATTATATTGGAGTGTCACTCAGTTATGGCTCTGGAACTCAGAAAATACATGTAGAATTCCTACAGAAGTCCAGGATGTATGAAAGAAATAATTCAGGCTCACATTCCTGCTATCTAACTATGGGCATTAGCAGAGCTCCAGTATAAAAGCATTGCCTTCAAGAAGCAAATCAAATGTCAGATGAGCTCTACATCCCTCTTCTGGAAGGTATGGAGTAACAGAAAAACAACAACAAAAAAGCCCCGAACAAACAAACAAACAAAGTAAAACTGAGAAACATGGTGTATTTTTTTCTAGTCTCAGAATGACATTACCCTATATAATGCCCTATATAATCCTGTGGATTAATAGTGTGTTTTACCCTTTCCCATCTAGGTCTGAAAACAATGAAGATAATCAAAGAAAAGGAGGGAGCAAGTCACTATATTTAAACTCCAGGCAGAGAGCAAGTATATTCACTGTATAGCATGTAAAAGGGAAATTTAGGGCTTTGAATGAATCCTGAATTACTTCAACCTTGAACTGCAAAATGCATTAATCTGTAATTATGTAACTTCACAAAACAAAGGAAGAAAAACAAGAAATGCCTATCTCATTATCCCATTTAGATGGCAAATGGAAATGCAAAAAACCAAACCAAAACAAAAATCCCTCAGCTGAAATTTGTACATTGTAAGAAAAATAAAGCAAGGATGCACATGGAAACCTGGAGCATAAGACATATGCAGTTTTTGCAGATGTGCAGCAGGGTTTGATGAATGAAGAGGATCTCCATGTGACTTCCTAGGCTCTAAGCCCTAGCACCCCAGGTGTTTAAAAAAAATGTTTTTTGTCTAGATACCAAATGTAAAACAAAATTTCTGTTGTAAAGGTTTTATTTCAAGTGCCATAGAACTAAACTTTGATTTAAGAAAAAAAATATGACAGTAGACAAAAAGATTTCTTTTTGTTATACCCTGGAGTTCCCTGAGTGTGCTCTCCTGAAAGAGCACATTTCCTCACTGATCCTGACAACAGTATTGGAACATTCCTTTGATGATGCCAAAATGCAATGTCTCACATCAAAGCACATGCCAAGTTTCAGTCACCCTGTGTATCCACAGAGATAAGGCTGTGTTTTTCAATAGTCCTGTTACATCCTGAAATTCAGGGCTCCTGGCTGATCATCTCACATAAAGACAATGAGCATCTCTGCTCAGGGGTGGTGCTAACTTGGAGCAGTGGTGTTGTCTTCAGGATGAAGTCAAACACATTCCCTGTGCCTGGAGACTGCCTCTTCCAGGCCCACATCTCCCACATGTTTGGACAGGGTAGTGTCTGAGGTAAGCTCATCTCAGCTCTCTCAGTTGTTCTCCCTTAATTTCATGAATTTCCTGATTCTTTCACAGTAAAGTCAGGATAAATCATTAGGAAGCTGGCAGTACACTTTGTTGAACTGTGGAGTTGTGCTTAGTGCAGGTGGGGATGTAATGACTGGAAGGGCTGTGACAGAAGCTCAGTGAGGGCTGAGTAGGTGTGACAGGTGTTATTTAAGATAAAACTTGCTATGCTGGCAGCTCAGACATAGGACATGTACAGCTCTTGGCCTCCTCAGAATATACATGTTTTGTGAAAATAACATTTTCATTTGGATTCTGCATTCGTGATCTTGCAATCCTCTCACACTGGCTGACGCTGTACAGCTATTTGCTGGTATCTGCAAGATTTTCTGTGGAGTCTGATTGCTCAACATAAGAATTTACCTGCAAATGTAAAGACATTTGTCCTGTGCTATAGTATTAGGGTTAGATAGAAACATTTTTAAAATGTATTTATTTATTTTTCTGAAAGAAGAAGATAAAGCATTGAGTAAGTCTGGCCCTGCAGGTGATGCTGAGAGACACTGAGAGATACAACAAATTGACCTCCCTAGCCAGCCTGATATTAGTGTTTACTGCTTCCAAGGAAGTTAAACCTTGCTTCCACCATGCATTTCAAAACATTTACGTCTTTTACAGCTTTATACTTTCTAGGTAGTTAACTACCTTGAAAAAGGATAAACAAACTAGTTGTAAATAATTTTCTAAAATGACATAATTTTGCACATCATATTTAACTTTCTATTAAACAGTGCAGATTTAGCAGAGACACACAACAGCTGTGGATCTCTTATGCTCTCCTTCATTATTAATGCCTTGTCTTCATTATTAATGTCTTGTTTTCTTGGTTTTAAAGCAGATTCCTTCAATCATGTTTTCAGAACTGTCTTGCAGATTTCCACACATGATTTTAAATGTGTAATTATTTGTAAGCTCTCAGTGCCCCTACCTGACTTCTGTCATTTTGCCTTTTTATGTTGCAGGAAGGTGCTGAAAGAAGAACTGATCCTGCTTCAAAATTATGTCATTTTATATTGCACTTAACAGGAAAATGTTTATCATTTCAGCATGTAATTTTCTACTGTCTGCAGACAGCTTTAGTGGTATAAGCAGTACTCAGGCTATGTTGGAGAGATACACTTTGATTAATAAAGAGCAGACTAGTGAGCTACTGTGAAGAACTGTGAAAGATTAAGATTTTCCTATACTATTCGAATGAAAAGAGACCCTTGGGTAAAATATCTTAAGAAACAAATCCAATAGGGGTCCAATTTAAAGAAAAAAGTTCACCTACATGTATAAGAACAAATGTCTGACTTTTCCTCTCTTAAAGAATTGCCCCCAAAGTTATAAAATAAGAATAATTACCCTCAGCAAAATTTTCTGATCATTTATTCTACCTGGAGTTTCTGGATTATGTCTTCAGATCATGGATTATATGTGCCTATCTCATTATCACTAATGAGAATTTCAATGCAGCATATAATTTTACTGTGATATTTTGTCTGAGTTGTATTACACCTGTCAGTCTGCTTTCCTCCTGCTATTTAATTACTATTTAAATATTAGTATTTAAAGGTTAGACTTAGCTTGCAGTGTTATTAAAATATTCAGTTTCATCTGACTTTAGGAAAAAGATCTTTGGGACAGCGTTCACTAGATAGGGAAAAAGGCAATCACTTTGCTGCTTTTTTAATGCATTTTTTTCCCTCTTCCCTCCAGTAGAAATGAGGCAGCTTTCATCTGAGAGAGGGGAGAGATTTGTAAAGGAATGAAGTGTAGATCAGACTGCAGTCAATGGGAGAGAGGGTGACATTCTCCTCTCTACCTGGAGCCTTGCACTGAAGCTGCTGCAAAACTGAAAAGCCTCCACAGGACAGTGAAGCAGAACTGTTTGTCCTCTAGAATGTCTCAGTGTCAGACCTATCCATTGGGCTCAACACATCCTGCATTCAGGTCAGTGAAACAAGATGTGTGATGGCAGGATTTGGATAAAGCCCCTCCCTCTCTCTGCTGGGTTCTTGACACATTTTTCTTGAGGATGTTTCAATAGTACAGCACCCTGGATTTAAAAAGAAAAGCTAAGTGTTAAATACAGTGGTGTGGCAAAGGTAGTACTCCAAATTAAACAGGATTTTTGGGTTCGCATATATTTAGATAGCTGAACTGTGTTCTATAGGTGTTTTTTTAGTATTTCATCATAATTCTGTCTTTTTTTTGACATTGCTGGTTTCATTTGAACACAAGCTGCATTTCTTTCTTCTCCAACCAGTCTCAGTACTCTCACTTTAAAAGGTATGCCTTTACCTTAAAACCCATCTGTAGATCAAAAAGCACCTTTGTAAGTATAGCCTTTTCCTTCTAAAAAAGTCCACACTCAGAGAATAATACTCCTTGACTTGTGTGACAAGAGGCAGCTCTGAAAGATTTTTTTATTCTGTTAGATTGCCTGTGAGGTTTGCTCAGCCAGTACCACAAAGAATTCTTCTTTCCCTGTCTCTTCAGCATTAGACCCATTTGCTAAGTCACAGCCATGCAAATCCACTGACAGTGAGGGTGTCCCACAGGTGAAACTGGGCACCTCTCCCCCCTTGATGATAATATGGTACAAAAATGCAGCCATTGTAAGGTTTAGATCTCTCTGCCTTTCTAGGCAGCAACACTGTTCTTCCACAGAAATATTTGGTTTAGTTCAGATAATAATTAGATTAAGTCTTAGGAACTTTTCCAGGTGCTAATAGCTGGGGTGTGGCAGAGGATGTGGATGCCAGGGTAGGTGTTCAAAGGCTGACACAAAAGACGCACTAAGGACTGTCTGCTGGTAAATACTGTTATGGATCTGCTGTTCCCTGGGGCCATTAGCACAAAAAAAAAAAAAAAAAAAAAAAGATCTGGTTTGCTGTTTAGACCTCAAATACCCCATGTATTCGTTGTTCAAGCACAAATGCTTTTGTCTCAGGAGCACAGAGAGAAAAGAGAGTAACAGTATGTGGTGTTCTGGCTGTATTGGAGACCTGTTTACAGAGTGAGTGATCTGTGAAGGTATCTGTGTGCAATAAGGCTGCCAAAATTCCTGCCAAAATGTAATCACCAAGAGTAAAGATAATCATACTAGTGCCTTAGCTACATACTATGCCAATTTCTTGACTTAGCATGAAGTCTGGAACTGGATATCCATTAGCATGAAAATCTACTGTGTAATTTAGGAAATAATATTTGTCTTAATCTTTCTTTCCTTTTATCTCCTCTCCCTTCCCTGTTCTGTCTCCTCCCTGCTGCAATAAGATGTAGTGCTACTGAATGCTGATAAGATTACATAAAATTTAACACCCCCACTCATTATTGGCCAACTAAGCTGGCACCAGAGCAGCCTTTAGTATTGACTGGGAGAAAATCTATGGAAAAAGACTAGTCATGATACTGAATTCTCTAGGGAAAATGTGACTTTGTTTTAATTTGTTTTGGGTTTTTAAAATGTATTTATTCAAGTCTGACTTGATTATATTCTCTTCTCACCATGTTCATCTCAAAAAGGCAGTGTCTTCCTGTGCTCAGTAATCTCAACCTGTTTTCTGAAGATGCAATACACAGAGAAGCCAATGCCTTCTTTCAGCATGCAGTGAGAGATATTTATTGTTCATATTTCCTACTGTTTCTGTCAGGGTAAATTCAGTGTGCCATGGCTGAAATGCTTCATGCTCCCAAGAAGTTTATAGATGGGATTCAGCAGAGAAGTCCCAGAATGGAAGTTAGTGTTTTGAAATTCAATATTCATGCAATTTTACATATATACACACTAAAACTAGGTAAAATTGGTACACGATTGCTGTTGAGGTTATAGTAAAGCTAAGAGAAAAAACAGAGAGTGATTGCTACTAAGCAGATACTGACTACACGCAGGTGCCTGTGAGTGAAACATCTCCTCTTCCATAAAAAAATGTAGATAGATTGGAGGGGAACAAAGGTGATCCTTGTCTCTGAGAAACAAGTCCCTGGACTTAGCAGTTGTAAGTATAATCAATAACATGTAAGTGCTAACATCTTTGAATTATGAAAGCTTTAAAATATATAAAATATGAGTTACAATATCTTTATTAGTTACCAAAGAGGCTAGGTTCTTTCATAAATAAATTACTTTGGAAAGAGCAATGGCATCCATTCTTTCAGGTACTTCTGTCTAATAATGGTACTTAGACAGTAGAGACAGTCACACTAATGGACTGCAATATAAAATATAAATTAAAACAATTTCCCTAACTGCATCTGTCAAACACAGAGTTGGATTGCTCTCCCTAGTGGAATACATGCATTTTTTTAAACTAAATAATAGATATCTTGCAATTTTATTGAATCACCCCTCTGAAGAGTATGTAGAGAAAATGGTAAATCCACATAATCCCAGAATGGTTGAGTTTGAAAGGCACCTCTGGAAATAATTTGATCCAACTCCCCTTCTGAAAGCAGGATCAGTTAAACTTGATTGCTCAGGATCTTGTCCAGTCAGACCTGGAATAGCTCCAAGAATGAAGCTGCTCTATTACCTCCCTGGGAAACCCTCTCCAGAGCATGACTATCCTCTCAGTGGAAAAGCTTTTTCTTGACAATTACATGGAATTTGCTGTATTTCAGTTTGTGCCTGTTGCCTCCTGCCTGGCCCCTGCTGAGAAGAGTCTGACTCCATATTCTTCGCTTCTCCCATCAGGTATTGATACACATTGATAAGATCACCCTGAGCCATCCCTTCTCCAGCCCAAACAGTCCCAGCTCTTACAGCCTCCACTTGAATGCTGAAAGCCCTTAGTAAATTTTGTGATGTTTTCCTGACCTCATTCCAGTATGGGCATGTCTTTCTTGTCCTGGAAAACCCAGAACTTGGCACAGCACTTCAGATTTGTCTCAGTAGGACTGAGTTGAGGGGAAGTGACATCTGTGTCCCTTGACTTGCTGGCAGTAGTTTTTGTGATGCAGCCCAGGATAACTTTAGTCTGATTTGCTGTGAGGGCACAATGTTTACTCATGAACAACTCATTGTGTATTTTGAGACCCACAGGTCTTTTCCTGCAAAGCTGTTTATCAGCCAGCTGTTCCCAGGCTGAACTGGTGCATTGGTTTATTTCTCTTCAGGTGAAGGTCTTCTGTTGGGGAAACAGTTCAGAAATATACAGGTTGTGAGCAATCCTGACTTACTTCAACTTAGGCTACATTGGGTTAATACTTATTGAGGCCTAGTTAGAGGCCTGAGAATAAGCTAATGGGAAAGAGATAACTAATTGGCAACAGGAGAGGAAAATAATTATGTGAGAAGAAGGTTCCGTGAGAATGGTATGTGTGGTCGGAGTACAAGGCCACCTGCTTGATAAGATGGTGTAAACAAGGCTTCTCTATATAAAGTGAGTGCAAGTTGCGAATAAACGATTTTCCTGCCATCATATTGATGCGTACATGGAATCCTTAAGCCTCCGCAGACTGTTTTCCCACAAATGGCGCCCGAACAGGGACTAAGGGTGGCCCGGACCAGGGTCTAAGGACGGCCCGGACCAGAGACTCTTATGCTGTTGCTTCCAGGAGCGATAAAGACAGCTGGAATAAGAGGGCGGAGAGGCCAGTCGAAAGGAGATTGCTGCCCCGGCAATCTATGTAGCTGGTGCCCGGCTACGGAATAAAAGAGGTACCTCGGAGTTGAAGAATCTTGCCCTGATCAGGTGAGCGGCTGGGGAGGAGATGGGGTCTACACTCTGATGTACAACAAGAAGAGACAGTAGTTAAGCTCCTCCAATATATTCTCTCTATGAGAGATTTATTACACGAAGGCAGGACCTTACGTGAATTACTGAAATGGGCACAGGGTAGAGACTTGATCCCCTCGATGGGTACTGTTTTTGAGTTACCTACTTGGGAAGCCATAGGTATTGCCCTATGGGATAAAATTAGCGATGGAGATAAGGAGGCACAACGCTTAGCGACACTTTGGAAATTGATTACAGAAACCTTAAAAGAAATGAAAAGTGAGAGGTCAGCAGCAGCCTCAGCGTTTGCTGTCTTAACATCTGATCTGCCAGTACCGATGAATGCTTGTGGTATGGACTTGACCTCTAAACAGTTATTTGAGACACCTAAAATACCCTTACCAGCACCTGAAGGGATTGTACTGATTCAAACTCAGTCAACTGTGCCATTTGACCCTGGGGGTCAGATGAAAAGCAAAAATGGGACCTAGAAGCAAGACCAAAAGCAACCGAAAACACCACCAGAATCATCGGAGTTCCCAGAGGGAGAGAAGCAGGAGAACACAGGCGAGGAATCTTGGAATGCAGACTCCCGACCTTGCGTCCGCCTGCCACGACTCCCGAATGCTCTGCCACCTTTCCACCTCGGAAGCCTGATTTATCTTCTTGACCACAGTCAAGCCATCAATTCTCTGCTTCACCTGTCAACACCATCAGTGCCTGCTATAGAGCAACAACCAAGGAAGGAACTGGGACTCGGAGACAAGCAACTAAGGAAACTGCTGAAGAAGCTGACAGAACTGGACACCAAGGATGAGTATACCCCTGAAAAAACCCTAGTTTTTGCTCCAGGGAACACCCCGAACAATGGGGCACTAATCCATTTTTACCCCCTGATCCATTCCCTATTCCTGCTCCTATTTCCCTTAACCCTCTAACACCCACTGCTCTACCTCTTCCAGATCCGACATGGGGAGGGGAGGGTAGTGGGGGGGGTGGTAATGTGTATCCAGTATCCAGTATCCAGTATCCAGTATCCAGTAACTAGATGGAAGGGAATTATTTAAAATGCTATAGTTGAAGGAGAAATGGTTCCCAATATGAGTCCGATGGTTTTCCAGTGATTGTGGGACCAGGATGAGGAGGTCAATGGGTTGCATTAGATTGGAAAATGATAAAAGAAGCCAAAGTTGCCATTGCACAGTACGGTTTGAAATCGGTTTGAGTCATTTACTCAATCTCTTTTGCAACATCTTTTTACTGCTCAGTTGTTGATGCCATATGACACAAAAATGCTCATTAATACTCTGTTAAGTTCTTCTCAACAATTGCAATTTCATCATAAATGGTAAATGCTGTGTGAAAATGCAGCTGTGATTCCTAGACAGAACACCGATGCATTACACGGAGTGCAAGCACAAATGTTACTGGGTGCTTGTCCTTTTGTACGTGCAGATTTGCAGGCATGGTTTCAAACTGAAGTGTTACAACTTTCACAAAAATTGGCTTATAAAGCTTTGCAAATTGTTCATGATCCTGCACAAGGAAACTTTTCCTTTACAAATATTAAATAGAGAGAGCAGAGTCATATTCAAAATTTATGGATCACATATATTCTGTGGTAATGTCACATCTTGATTTGTCAAAAGAGATGAAAAAAAAAAAAAAAAAAAGAAAAAAAAAAAAAAGAAAAAAAAAATTTTTTTTTATGTCGGCATATGACAATGCTCATGAAAAAACTAAATGTGCATTAAGACTACTCTCAAAAAGGTGCTACAGCAGCCCAATTCTTAGAAGCTGCTTGAGGTAAAAATGCTTAAGATAAAGCTGCTTAAGGACCATCATTGCAATATAGTTCTCAATATTGATGTATATTGTGGTGCATGGTACACTGGTGTTTCATACAGAGATAAAAAACTTGGTTGGTAATTATACTTGCAGTTTTGGTTTAGGAAATTGTACTATTTCATTTTGTTTCAGGGTGACTTTACCAGATTTTAGTAGCAATATAATTTCATTTTTGAATCTTCTAGTGGTTGTTAGTTTTTCTTATATATTGGTGAGAAGTAAGACAAAAAAAAAACCAGTTATGAGAATAAGTATGCCTTTTTGGTGGTTGGAAGTTGCTGCGGAGAGTGAGAGTTGCTCCTGGTACGGAGAGCACCCCCACTCCTGCCTCCGCAGCCGCTTCTAGCCCCCCCCCCGCACACACTGCTGCTGCTCAGAAAATGAGCCCTGCTGCAGACACCACAGCAGAGAAAAAAAAAATGTGTGTGTGTGTGTGCTTTTGCTGTTTATAGGCTTAAAATTTTGTCTCTAAACAATTTTATTTGGCTTTTTGGGCTTCAATTTGGCAACCATGGAGGAAACCAGGACTCCACCGTGCTGTGACCCGGGAGGGGTCTGGGGACGCTTTTGGGGCCCCCCGACTAACTTTTGTCGGATAAGCCTCCTCTACCCCCTTGGTTCTACGCGCCAGTGGACATCTGAATTTCCTCATATTAAAAAGTTATTTAAGCCCGTGAAATGTGCTTTTAGTATTATGTTGTATTGATAACAGGTTTTTGTTAATGTTGTAATTCATGTGATCATTTATATGTTGATTATGGGATGCGTCGTGTATATGTTGATTGTTGGTTATGCTATTTTGTTGCACTGCTAAGCAGATGAACTTCTGGTATTTTAAAACAGATGCTAAAAGATGTTGATAGTGTCAGACATGCAGTTTTACAATATTGTGCTGCCACTGACATTTTATTGTTAGCTTTTAGGTTATGCTTGTGAAGACTTGGCTAGAGTGTATTAGCATAAATTTAGCTGATCATTCAGAGTCAATTCACAACCAAAAACGATTGATGATTGATTAAGATAACATGAAAAAATTAACTGTTGTATATACTGGGTTAAATGAATGGTTAAATCATTTAAGGATATAGGGATAGCTTAGAGATTTAATTAGACAAGGTTTATCAATTATATCTGTTATTATTGGTTTTGATAAAAAAAAAAACAAACAAAAAAAACACAAACAAAAAAAAAAACAAAAAAAACAAACAAAAAAAAAAACAAAAAAAAAACAAAACAAAACAAAAAAAAAACCAAAAAAAAACCAGAGCACAATGTCAAGACATCGCTGGAGTGGACCCGAGAGGGACAGATCGTTTTGCCCCCTAATGCAAGACTATTTGGTTTGGTTGCTGTGAACTTCAACGGACCTGCAAATAGCCTTGGGACAGCTTAGTGGGGAAATAACGAATTCTTACCCCTCATATTGCTTGTTACCACTTTTATCTAACATGCAGTAGGAATCATGTAATTTTTTGTCTGACAGTTTGGTAGACGGCATTACGGTCTTTACGGATGCTGGGAAAAAAAAAAAAAAAAATCCCGTAAAGCTGTTGTCACCTGGGAGGAGACGCCTGGGCAATGGCAAGAACATTTAATTCAAGGGAAGTCATTTGACTCTTTGCAAACCCTTGAACTCACCATGGTTATTTGGGTTTTTGAAACGTGGAATAATACTGCTGTAAATATAGTTTCTGATTCACTTTATGTAGTAGGTATTGTTTTAAGAATGTATCATGCTATTTTGAAGGAAATTTCAAATAAGCATTTGTATTTCTTATTGCAGAAGTTATTAAGACTCTTAGCAGAAAGAGAACATCCTTATTTTATCACTCATATCCAGAGTCATTTTAGTGACCGAGGTTTGGCTATTGGTAATAACCGAGCTGACTATTTAGTTGCACCAGCGTGGACTGGTCCTTCTGTTGATGCTTTTTCACGAGCTCGACAATCTCATGCATTTTTCCATCAAACTGCTAAAGTCCTAGCGAAGCAATTTCATTTACCTTTGGGGGATGTCCAAGGAATTGTGAAATCTTGTCCTGATTGCCAAAAGGTTGATTTGGTATTGGGATGGAAGTCAATCCTAAAGGTTTAAAATCCTTGGAACTGTGGCAAATGGATGTCACTCATGTACAACAGTTTGGACGCTTAAAATATGTGCCTGTTGTTATAGATACTTTTTCTATGGCCGTTTGGGCCTCTGCTCAGACTGGTGAGGCAACGAAACATGTTATCAGACATCTATATGTATCCTTTGCTGTTCTTGGAGTACCTCAGTCTATTAAGACGGACAATGGCCCCGCTTATACTTCTGCTCGTTTTCGACAGTTTTGTGGACAATGGGGTATTCGACATGTTACTGGTATTCCTCATAACCCTACAGGTCAAGCAATAGTGGGACGTTGCCATTCGGTACTAAAGACACTCCTTGAAAGACAAAAAGGGAGGAGGAAGGGAGTCCTCCTCAGGACCGGTTAAGTAAGGCTGTGTATGTCATGAACTATTTACGCCTTACAGGAGATCGTACAGAACCTCCAATACTGATTCACCAAAAAGCTTTAGCAGACTTTGCTTCGGAACCTTCCTACAAAATTTTGGTGGAATTCAAGAATTCCATCACTGGACAATGGGAAGGGCCAGCAGAGGTGAAACTGACTGGTCGAGATTATATGTGCTTACTTACAGGTACTAGAGTGTGTTGGGTACCGAGCAGATGGGTTCGACCATGGAAACAAACGCCTTTAAATATGGATTCACAGTGATAATATTTCTGATACAAGTATTTGGTTTGGGAGATTGTATTGATTTATTTTAGGCTGATTCCACCAGATTTTAGTAGTAATAGTGTTTTGGTTTTTAAAGTTTTGATAGGTGTTGTTAAGTTTTTCTCATATATTGGTAGGGAGTACGAAAGATTCATGAGAATGTTTTTCAGAGGCCGAGAAATGCTGCGGAGAGAAAGAAATTTCCCCCCCCCCCCTTTCCCCCGCGGCTGCTTTTCAACCCCCCTTCGTGTGCCTGGCGATTGCTCCCAGCAAGCTTGCTACAGCTGCAGGTGCTGCCTCAGCCCCCGCAGATACTGTAGCTGTGAGCCCTGCTGGGAGGGGGAGGAAAGGACACCACGTAGCCTCATTAAAAAGACAAAAAAGAGCCAAGTTTTTCTAATGCCTTCTGAAAGGTATGAAGCAGAAGTGGGAAATATTTTTACATTGTTCTGGGCATCAAATGTCCAGGCCTGAATTTTGGTAGGCAATAACTTGAGGGTTACCTGCTACTCATGAAAGATAGTGATATTTTCTTTTCTTTGACAGGAGATTTTAGCTATCCGTGAAATAGAATCTTTTTAATGTGTTACGCCATACAAAAGATGAAGACATTTACAATCATAAAAAAAAAAAAAAAAAGAAAAAGTAACTTCAATTAGGTAGTGTCACTATTCTGCTTTTATGCAAACTCCAGTTATTTTAAAACAACTTACTTTGATGGGCACATTGATTATAATTTGATCTATTATTTAAGAGAAGAGTTTAAACGATGCTCAAAGCTGCACTGCAAAATACTGTATACTATGCAGGGAGTGGTGTGATAGAAAGAAATTTCTTCAAGTTTAGTTTGAAACCATTAGAATACATGATTCGATAATAAAACTATTTTCATTACAATCAAAAAAAAAAAAAAAAAAAAAAAAAAAAAGAGGAAAAGAGGGAAAAGACAAGGGAAGAGCTTATACCCTTATGAGAAGAAAAAAGAGCGTGACCTCATGAAAGCACTAATGAGTTATCAATAATAACATTTGCGATCAAACTGGTCAATGCAACAATTAGGCCTAGAATATAAGTGAAAATTTGAAATTTGGGTTTCTTGCTGTTTCATTGGTATCACACATAGCAAGAAGAAAAGCCTTTGGTAAAGAATTGATAAAAATCATAAAATATACCAGTTAGCTTGTTGGCTTACAGATTTAATTAGGCAAGGCTTATCAGTTATATATGTTATTATTGCTTTTGCATCAGTATATATGTTATTATTGCTTTTGCATTATTGGTATGTTATTGCTTTTGCATTGCTAGTATGCTGGTTATGACAATATATCATTAGCATGTTATCTTATGTAATGAAATAAGTCAGAATTGCTCAAAAAACAAAAAGGGGAATATGTTGGGGAAACAGTTCAGAAATATACAGGTTGTGAGCAATCCTGACTTACTTCAACTTAGGCTACATTGGGTTAATACTTATTGAGGCCTAGTTAGAGGCCTGAGAATAAGCTAATGGGAAAGAGATAACTAATTGGCAACAGGAGAGGAAAATAATTATGTGAGAAGAAGGTTCCGTGAGAATGGTATGTGTGGTCGGAGTACAAGGCCACCTGCTTGATAAGATGGTGTAAACAAGGCTTCTCTATATAAAGTGAGTGCAAGTTGCGAATAAACGATTTTCCTGCCATCATATTGATGCGTACATGGAATCCTTAAGCCTCCGCAGACTGTTTTCCCACAGTCTTCGTATTCCCCTTTGCTGAACGTCCTACATTCCAACATTATTCTGTCAATTTTTGACCCTGCTCAGGTCCCTTCAAGTGGCAGCATAACAATCCATCTATCAACCATTCCTCCCAGTTTTATATCATCTGCAGACTTCCTGAGGATGCCTTCCTGATCTGCCCCATTATCTAGATAATTAATGAAGATTCAAAAAACACTGGCCTCAATATTGACTCGTGGAGTACATCACTAGTACATCACATGGTCTCCAGTTGGACTTTATGTTGCTGATCACAACTTTTTGAGCCCAGCAACTCAGCCTGTTTTCAGTCCACCTCATTATCCCCTTATCTGGTCCATGCTTCATCTATTTTTCAGTGATACTACTGTGGTAGACAGTGCTGAAAGTCATAATAGAGACAAACAGCATTGACTTCTACCAAGCTGGTCTTGTAGAGAACTATCAGGTTAGTCAAACATGATTTCCCTTTCAGAAATCCATGCCCAGTCACCTTTCTGACCTTTATTTGTATGTGAAGGACTATTGGGAGAATTTTTCTGATCACCTTCCCTGTGACTGATGGCAGTTTTACCTTTGAAAGACTAAGGTGGAGAAATCACTGAGTACCTCAGCCTCTTTTTGTGTCCTTTGGCATCAGGTCAAACTTTTACAATATTTTAATATGTGAAGTCACCACAATGGGAGACTGCAGAGTGATGTCTCTGTGTGTTTGATCTCTGCTTTCACACCTGTCTCTTGCTGATAAATGTCTTTCATTTTCTGATAGAACAATCATTCGACTCAAGTAGACTCTGCCTAAAATTTCAAGTATCACTATCTAGCCTGTCAAGATAACCCAAAATGTTATCTTCTCTTCTGGAAGTACAAGAATGTGGAATAGATATATATCATTTCATATATTTCCTTCCTGGTAGCTGTGCTGTGAGTTCCTCTACAGTCTCTGAGCTTAGTAGCACATTTTGTTATCAGAAATCCAGTCTTAGAATCAAAACCAAATTATTTATTACAGAAAGTTAACATTAGAGCAGCTACATAGCTACCAGCCCATGGCAGTGTGCTGCACTCTGTATGTTCTAGTGAGCTGAATTATGTTGAATCAATTCTTACCAGAATAAGATGAGTGTAGGTGATCTCTTGTGTAGAGTTCTCCCAAGAGACAGAACAGGCAGATGGCTGCTTAAGGAAACTGAGCTTCTGCTTCTGTCCTCTGCTGTGAGGCAAGCACTATAAACCACATGATCTGTGCCTTTTTATGTTTTCTGATTTTCCTGGGCTTACATTTTTCTGTTTTTCCCTTTTAAAGGAAAGCTGTGGTGAGGGTGATGCTGTGGTGCAAAATGCTTGTTGCTCCTGAGTCAAAGCTTCATGTGGCTCTGACTGAGGCTTCTGAAAACCTGTTTCCCTTGATCTGTATGCACTACTTCCTCACTGGTGCTGTGGCAGACAGCTGTTTTGCTTCATGTCAGGTTTCTCACAAGTTCTGTAAGAGATCTATGGCAAATGAATTGCAGCTCTTACTTTCTAGGTCATCAGTTTACAAGCAGTCTTTCAAAACTCAATTAAAATGTTCCATTTTCTCATTGGCATGAGGATAATAAATGGAAGAATTTCAAGGCTTTATATGTCTCTCCCTCAGAAATACTTCAGATTGCATAGCTGTGAACAGAGGTGCTTTATCAGAGATTAGTTTGTTCAGATTTCCTCCATGCCTGAAAATTGTTAACAAGAATTTGATTACTGCTGTGGGGAAGCAACCTAGGAAATAAAGGTTATTGCTGGCTATTTGCTGAAGGAATCAGTTAAAGTAATAGTATCAGTTAAAGGCAGTTGGTGCTGCTTTAGAAGTTTCTACTGGCTTAATAGCAACCTTTACTCATGTAGCATCAGGTAAAAATAGAACTGCAGTGTGTCCTGCACTTGAAGCTGGTTATATGTCTTGTGCTGTATCTTCTGTGCAGTGTCTACAGGGAACATCCAGAATGGGAGATTAATGTTGGTTTTCCCTCTCACCACAGCTTTTTGATGTTGCTGTCTGGTTGCACACAAGACCCTGATGTCTCTGCCAGCCTTGCCTTGCTCTGCTGAACAGTTTAGTACTTTGGGGGTGAAGTGTTCCCCCTCTTCTCTCTATCCCACAGCAATCAGGGGTCATGTTTCTGCCTGTAGGAACCATGTGTCCCTAGTAGTCTGTTAAGCTGAACTGTATGGGTTTCCCTCTGCTTATAGCACTCCTGCCAGTAGCCATGGCTTCATCCAAGAGCATCACTCATGTACATCACTCTGTATAGCTTGTCCTGGCTCAAGGATTAAATATCTGGATATAGTTTAATTCAGATTAAACATCTGGATGAAAGCCCAGAGGTTGGCCTCAGTTAAACCTGATTCTGTTCTTCAGCTTGCAAACTGTTAGTGTTTTTGTTGAAGAAAATTTAAGTTTGTACTGAGCGGAAAAAAAAAATTAAATTATTGCTTTTCTTTGCCCACCCTCCACTGCAAAGTATGTGACTACTTTCTGCTTACCTCAGCTCTTCTCACCCAGATATCACCTGGTTTTCTTTGGTTTTCCCTAGCTTTGCTACATTTCACATCAGGGTGATTGTGGTTAGTCTCCTGCTGGTTTCCCCCGGATTCCATCAGAGGAATTGTCATGCTCATCACTTCTTGCTGCTCTGCCCTTAGGGACTGAGAGCCTGAGGAGCTCTCTGTTGACAAAGAAAAGTGGGTTTGCTCACTAGGCCAAGTACAGATTTTCTGAGGCTCTCCTAGTACCTTTCCTGCCCAGTTTATCTTGGCACTGAGCTCCCTCATCTATAATTAATACATGTCAGAGATTAATCTGTGCTATAAAACTTTCTTATGGGGATGAGTTCTTCCAGAAAAGTATTTCTCAGTTTCTGCTCACCATGACCACAGCAGTGAATTCCTTTGTTCATTTATTCACAGTCCTGTAGAGGACTGTCCTATAATCTGTCCTCTAATCTCTCAGGGCTAACAGAACTCAGGACTCTTAAATCTAGACCTAAAGTTCAGATAACATTTGTAATCACAGATTGGGTGGGATGTGCTATTGGCTTTGTACTTCGAGTCTATATCCAGAGGAATTGAAAGCTTTATTTATTTATTTATTTATTTAATGGTTGAATTTGAAGGCCCAGTTTTGATTACTTGAAGAAGAAAAGGACAAGTCAATACTACCTCAGATTGCATTTAAACACATGAAATCTGAGGCAAGGCTATTAATGATCTGACTTTTCCAGTGTGCTTAGTCTCTTCAGCTTTCATTATCTTCAGAGAGACTTCCAGTCACCTGTACTCCCAAACATATTTTCAAAGCTTATTTGACTCACCAATGACAGAGCTGAGAGAATGGTCATATTTTTCATTAATGACTAGTGATTTTGAATATGTCAAGGTTTTAATTTCCAGATATCTCACATAACACTCTTCTTTTTCTTCTCTTCCCCCACACCCCTCCCCCCACCCCTTAACAACATTGCCAAACATCTTCCTTCAATAAATCAGGTGCCTTTATTTCCAGGTTTCAGATTAAAACAGAAAATGCAAAGTTCTGAAAAGCACCTATCACAAAGGTCCTGGCATAACCCCTTTCATTTGATTTCATCTCCAGCATCCCTCACAATTCACCTTACCACTTCAGTGCAGCTGATTCTAGTGTTTTAATCCCAATTTGTTAAATTCAGAAGAATATTTGTGTTGATTCAGAAAGAAAAAGGATTAAGCTCCAGCATCTCCCTTGCTCCATTGTGCCAGGGAATGCTTTATAAGCAATTCATAGAATATGCAGCTTTAGTTTGCCAGTGTGGTTCCAATATCTAACTGTCTGTTTGCATCAAGGTTGACATCCTGACACAGATAGGTATTACATATTGCTATAAGTGATATGGTCTTTGTGGAAATTATTTTTTTTTCTCTCTGCTGTGGCTGTCTTAGTAAAAACTAATAAATTTAAATGCATCTCTGACTCACCTGAGCTGGGTTCAGCTGACAGAGATACCTACTTCAGTCACAGAGGTAGAGAAGAGTCATTAGATCAACTGGCTATTCTTCTCAGATAATCTTGGAGACCTTGTGCTTACATTTTTCAATATTCTGCCCATTGAAACAGTATGATCTTTAAAGAGCTACTGTCAAACTGACAGCATTAAGAGCAGTGCTTGCCATTTTGTTTATGAGACTGAGGCTGCTCACTGTGCTGCTTCTCAGCTCTGAGTGTCTAGAGGCCTGGTAATCAAATGGACAAGAAATTGGCCTCATTAATTATTTTGTGTGCTAAAGAGCTTTATCTGTTTGACTTTACTTAGTGTGCATTTAATCCAAATAAAAATGAAACTAAGTTTGCTGATATGAGGGTGAAACCAGACTAAAACCCATTAGGCACCAAAATATGTTGTTCTGTTGGCAAGCATTCTGAAAAAAGCTGAACAAGTGTCAAGCAGAAGCTGTCATTCTTTGCACTGATGTCATGGATTGTCCATCACTGACACAGAAGACTCAGAAAGTGCAGTTTCATGCTTGTTTCTTATCATGTCTGGACTCTCTACTCCCATGGGTGTAGGATCCTGGGGAGCTGATAGTCCAGCCCATGGAGGTGAGGTTTGGTGATCAAGAGAGGCATGAGAAAAACTGAGATCAGTTGTTCAAGGGCCACATTTGAAGGTTGTCATTGAGCTTATTCTTTTGAGCCAAAGAGGTGGTGGTGCTGTAATGCTGCTGCTGCACGTGCTGTAACTCTGCTGAGTGCTTATCATGAGTGCTGCAGGGCAAGACCATGTCTCCTGCTGATAATCCTGATAAACACTGGGATTGGAAGCCTGGGATTGGGAAAATGGAATTGGTTACCATTTAATTCTAGGCAACGGGACTATTTCTCTTCTTTCTGCAAAAAAATGGGGATATGTGAAGAATTGTTGTTGTGGGTGGTGCCTGCAGTCTCCTTACACCTGTAAGGATATTTCTACCTACAGGTACTGAACACATCGAAGACATCACGAAAAGAGTTTACCTTTTATTGAAGGCTGTGCTCAAAAAACAACCCTGATTAACATGGGAAGGAGTATAGGATAAAATGTCAAAGACTGGTACTTTGCTGTGCTGTAGAGTCAGGTTGAAAATGAGAGATTTATCTCAGTTTTATAATCTGTTTAGTTTGCCTCTCGTATGCATTACATGAGGAGAAGAAAATGGGAAAATGATCAGAAAAGTTGCCTGCATATATTTTAATAATAATTCTAACATAAAAAGAGGAAAGTAATAATTTTGTTCTAGTAGTTCATCTCCACTCAGACAATAGAGAGGTTACTGCAGAGCTCATGCCTTTGATTTCTTACTTTACTTTGGCTTGTGTACTAACCAATTCTTGTTAAATATTTATGGACAAGATTAAAGACTTTATGAAACTTTGCAGCTGGCAGCTGTCCTCGCCTAAAGGATAATGCAAAGTTTTCATTTTAATTGGATAACTATGTGACCAAAATATTCAAACCCCAAGGGAAATACAAGGATTGAAATGTGTAAAGTATTTTTTAAAGAAAATACCCTATTACTGTCTGTACCTTCTTTTTCCCTTAGTAGCTTTTATCTGAAGGTGAAATTATAATTTATTTTTCATTTTATCCTTTTAAAACGTGTATTTAAAGTTGGCTGGTTTTTTCTCCCCCAGGAGTTAAACTTTCCAGATGAGGCTCCTTCTGTTACAGGCCAGGTATAAATTAACATACCTTTATGCTTCCTTCTCTAGTCTTTCTACCCTCTTTCAGGTTTTTTTTTTGTATTCCTAATTACTAATATTATTATATTAGTAGGAATCTTTGTATACCAGCCTCTGAAGATTAGTCCATCAAAACAGTCTTGTAGGCTTCCACATCAGCCACCTACAGATGCATTCTTCTCCTGTATTTTTTACTTTGGATACACACTTTGCAGATCTGCTAAAAGAAAGGGCAGCTGAAGGTGAGCAAAAGCAGCTCTTCCCTGACACATCCTTTGCTTCTTTCCATAACTGTTCCCTCCTCCCCCCCACTTTAAGGTGTATTGTGAGTGCTGAAATCAGTAAAGCTGTGGCTATTTTTGCCTGGATGTCTACATGGAGTATAATAACAATAAAGCAACAACAGTTTCTTCAGCCATTCAACATCCTGTCATCTAGGGAGTGAAATAATAGTTTCTGAGCCCTCATTTTCTCCCTGAGTAGATGTTCTCATGTTTTTCTTCTTAAAGCTATGTTATTCTTAGGTCCATTTTCTCTAATACTATTCCTCAAGACATTTTCAGATGTGTGTGTATTAGCTGTACTATACAATGCAGTTTGTTTTGGCACTGATATCATACTCAAAGCATTAATAATCAACCTACTTCTATTAATTTCAGGTGCATCTGTGTGCATTCAGTTATTTTGTCCTGAGGAATATTTGCACAAACAACATTTATTTTTATTCTGTATTATTGTGTAGCTTAGCTTTACCATTGCATTGCAGTGGCTTTAAAAATCACTGCTAATCACTTCATCCAAGAGGTTGTGATCTAAGCTAAACCAGGCACCTGTCTCCATCAAAAGCCTGGGGGATTCCAGACACTTCTTAGCAGAGCTCAGCAGGTTGAGACACAAATACACAGAATATGCTGATGTGCTTGTGATTTCCCAAGAAGAAGAAGGGAGGAGAAAGGTTATAGTAGATAGAGTCAATGGGGAGATGGCTTCTTCTGCCTGAGCATCACAGCCTTGCTTCTGGGATAGCTCAAAAAAAAAAAAAAAAAAAAAAAAAAAAAAAAAAAAAAAAAAAAAAAAAGAACAGGAGTCCTCCAAAATGAAGTTGGAGTTGGAGAAGGTGCCCTCAATTTAGCCAGTAGCTGACTGGTTAGAAAGGTGATCCAGAATATAAGCCCTATGAATTCTCACCTTCAGTGACATGTTCAACATCTGATGAGACAATACCTCCTAAAATGCAAATTACTGGGGAAACAGGGATGGAAGAAGAAAATCACTCCCAGCTGCAGATGTGTTTGTGTTATATGGCAAAATCAAAGATACCCTGTGCTAGATGGAGTGATGTTGATTTCTAGCCCAGTGTTTTTGCTTCTGTAGAAGGGCAAAAATCTGTATTCTCCTGCATTTTCCTTGACTATGTATATTATTTATACATATCTGTGAAAAACCTCTGTAGACAGTGGTTTAGAAGAGGGTGAGCTGAAGAAGATTGTTTCTGAATGTTGTTTTTCTCCCAGGAAATGAAATTTTGAACAGGTTGTGTATCTTTGCAAAAAACATTTCAATGTAAAAATGTTGAAAGTCTGCAGATGACAGCTGAGTGGGGATTCTTAAGACTTTCATTTGGATTTGCATGGCTCAAATTGAAATTAGGCAGGACTTTGGAACCATAATCTTTGTTCAGATAGGCCTTAAAATGTGTCACCAAAGATCACAGGTGAAGTCCTTATCCTAGAAAAAAACAAACATGATTTGGGAATTAGAAATTGACAGGTTCATACAGGCCTTGTTTTTTAAATTCCAGCCTTACTTCTCCTTTTCCTGCAGGCACTTCAAAGCACTGGCATTTTGCTTCTGATATATAAATATGTTTTTTAAACAGCCTCCAAAAATCAGGAGGCTATGGAGTTTATAAAGGGATCAATGTGTATTTTTTGTGTTCTTTCTCACCTTTCAGTGACAAGTAAGAGTAAGTTTTTAAATTTTATTTAAGGATGTGATTATTTCCCAGGCTTGTCTCATAAAACTATGTGGCTATCTTGCATTTGTTAAGAAATGAGTACTGATTAGAATATTACAATGCAGAAACATCCAATGCAAATGACTTTTTTACTTGTTTCTTCATCTCATTGTAACAGACAAGAAGAATCAGTGGATGATATACTAGTTATTACTTCATTTTAATAAATGATATAATAAGTGGTATAATTCCTCCAGTCTGATTTGGACAGAAATAATAAGGTCCTTCAAATACATAGGGTACTTGTATTAGAAAATGCAAGCAAGATGGGCTGATCTTTTTGAAACTATATAAGAATCTTTAAAATGCTGTTTTCTAGTGCTGTATCATTAATGCATCTTCTCTCTCTTTGTAAGTCTTGTACAGGAATTTGTGATGCCAGAATTCCTAGTTGTATGTAAGTAACTTCAATAGCTGTAAAAACAGCTCAGTCAGTATTTATGTGTAACAGATAACAGTGGTCAAAATACACCAGGGAATCCTTATATGCCATTTATGCTCCAAAGAGGAATACTGACATCAAGATTTAGTGGCATGCTGGTATTTTGTCTTTTCCTTCTATAGCAGAACTAGATATTCAAAGTGATATTTAAGTCTCCTTTCTGTTATTCTGCCTGATCTGGAGCTTTATTTTCTACTTTCACCCATCTTTGTCTTAACCCTCTGTGATAAACTTCCACTCTGGAAGTACTTGAAGTTTCAGGCACAGTAACTTCTGATTTAATTCCTATAAGGATTTCACATCAGCCATTTCAAATAGGGTCTTTTGGCATATACATGAGAAGGCATTATCAATACAGATTAGTTGCATTAATTAGCTGCACTATTTCTTGTGCACTACATAATCTCTGTGAGAGTGTGTCTAATATCTCATTTTTTAAAAGAAATCATGACATGTTACCACCCTTGCCCTACTTTGTGACTGAGACACTGCTGAGAAGCATACTCATCCTCTGCTTTTCCCTTTTCTGACAAAATTTCTGTGATTAAACAAATATATTGCAAGAAAAAGAAGGTAAAAATGTCCCTTTTTTATTCTCAACCTTCTCCTTTCCCTTACCCTGAAATTTCAGTAGGCTTTTGTTGATGAAAATTCATACTGAAAATTAAAAAAGCAATTAGAAGAAACACAGCATGTCTCCTTGGGTCACCAAAGCATTATTTATCTGCAGCCTTTAGTCTTAGAAGTAGAAGCCCCAAATCTGCTTTCTGACACAGTTTCCAAGATGCCTTTATGCATAATAGCACTGGCATGGGGAAATGTCTGAAATAAGCAAGGAACTATGACTAAAGACCCTCCTAAGGCATTAATATTGCCTCGAATTTCAAGCTCAAGATGAAGTACCTAGCTGCTCACAGATGGAATAGTAACACTTAAACTGTATAACATGAATTTAATCAACACTTATTTTTTTGTCACAATGCATGGCTGTAGGACAGCTCAGCTTTTTGTTACTCACAGCTTCCCAAGCAATGTTTTATGACTATTTTGTGTTTTTAAAGTGTGTGCTAGAAAGTGTTCTGAGTGATTTGTAGATTTAAAGGAAGATACAGTGTTAAGAGCAAAGGCAATACCAGTAAAAATAAATACAAGCAGGCAGAAGCCATATCCATTTTGGGCATTGCTCTTCTGGACAGCAGTTTTACTTCAGGGAACTGTTTGCCCTGATGGCTGAAACAGGACAAAGAAACAATAAGCAGGCTGATGGTGAGGTAGCTTTTCCTTGGATGTTGAAAAGCAGAAGCAGAAAACGACCTGATGAACCAGAATGATGAATTGTGTGTGTCTATCATCCCCAAAGAATCTGTGGGGAAGTATGTGGGGTTTAGAGGATAATATTTTTCCATTATGTCTCATTTTGTGATGGGGAATGTGCTGGGATTAACATGCCCAGGGCATGGATATTAGCAAATTTATTTCTCAGTTGCACAGTCCAGTGGTATAGCAGAGACTGAAAGTGTCCTTCAGTTTTTCATAGATTTCTGTAGAAGTATCTTTGCCAGGTGCTGGTTTCCTAGTAGGATTCATCTCTCTCTTTTTTCCTCCTTGCTAGTGAAAACTGAAATTGCTGGCAATGTATTAAGCAATTCACTTTGAAATCCATATTTCACCATCATCCATTACAGGTGAAGAAATTTGATTTTCTTTATAATGACACTTTGCTTCCTATTTGCTCTTTGGCAGTCAAGATTCTGAGTCAATGGTAACATGAGTCCTGTGGGGATGAAAAATGAAGTTCCTTGTCCTGGTAAGAGGAGAAAATTTATTGCAAGGTGGGGAAAACAGGACAAGAAAAAGCCAAGGCAAAGGATGAAGTTATTTGGTGTGCTCTAATATAATCTTAATCTGGAATTATAGACAAAAATTGAAGAGGATCTACTAGCATCATTCTTGAGGGTTTATAAGAGAGCCAAGCTGAGTGTGTATAGTGGCAGCTTGTCTGTTTGTTCTGACTGTATGTTTTTCCTACACACAAGTCAGGCTGTCTCCCTAACCAGTGGTCCCATGGTGTTGTGCAGCTGTGCTGAAGATGCTACTGCAAGATAAAATGGTTCTTGGCAGCTGCAGTGGCTGTATTAAAGTTAGGGTAGGTCTGTGGATGATATATGCTGAGCTGTTGGGCCACTTTACAGTTTGCTAATACCCATCCAGTCAGATGTTAATACCACATGGGAATAAAGACTATTTGTGGGGATGATTTGTTTGATGGGATTACTTGACAGGCTGTGTTCCTCTGTAGCACTGTGGTTTGGACAGCATGCCCTCACAGCTCCTCTTCCATCCCTGCTGGACTGTCTGCCTGCAGGGTTTATTTCCAGTCTGAAGGAATTAACAAGGTTGTTGAACCTCTGACTGTTATCCTCTCCCCAGGTAGTTAGGGAAGAGGCAGGGATGTGGTTATAGATTTTGTTTGCTGGCTCCAGCACTGGCAGCTTGGTAGCAGACAGGTTCTGTATTAGGACCAGATAGCTGTAAAGTACCTGTCAGGGGAAGAGGTAGGAGAGGGATTATGACTGGGATGAGGTGTGAATTATAACATTACCTGTTACATGGGGCTGTGCTTAATGGAAAGATGCAGCTCTGTGAAGTCAGGAGAATAAATATACAGCCAAAAAAATGTGCTGGGGTGTGCATCTTCACACGGTCTCTTTAAAATCATTGGCAAGGGGGTGTCAGAAGACCTTATTCTATCCCTGCAGAGGGAAGATTGCAGCTGAATGATTCCCTTCCTCCTTGAGCATCAGATTTTTCTGTTCTGTTGCATCAAATAAACCAGCAAAGTTAAGCAGACTGGAGCTAATGAGAGGCCACTGGAAAGCAGTGTGTGAATATTGTAAATGTCTTACTATGATAAGATGGTGTGTTTTCATTAGCATTGACAGGGCAGCTGAGGAGCCCTTTGGCAATATGAAAGCTAATTACTTGCCATGAAGAAATGAAAACTTGTCAAGTGGGAGCTCTGTCATTGCTTGGTTCAATAAATCAAGGCAATAAATCATACCCAACAGAGTCCCTGTGCCATTTTAGGCTTTCTGTAATACGTGTGGGAGAGGAGAAACCAAACACTGGAAACATAGTGCCATCTTAAAGAGAGGCTGGGTTTATGTAGTTTATGAAAAATCATTTCCACACTTGGATTTTATTGTTTTTTTAATAATGAATATACATCAAATGAGAAGGAGAATGAAGAGGGTGCATCTGTAGAGGGTGAGTATAAAGGGAAAATGGAAATGCAGTGAAAGAGTTTTATTGTTTTCTTTATTTAAGCACTCAGGATAAGAACTTTAAATGTGCTATTTTGTTTTGATTCCTCACTGCGTGGCCTCCAGATTATCTTATCAAGAGTGTTTTCAGAGGTGCAAATAACATTTCAGGACAACCTTGGTTCTCAAGGGGTGGTGGTGCCTCTGTTTTCTGATTGCCAACTGGATTAGGGGACCACTGAATATTATTCTCAGCTCCCTCAGCTGGGCACTGCAGTTCCAGCTCTGCTGCTGACCCTCCTGCCCTTCAGTAACACTGAAGCACTGCTCTCTGTGCTGTGGCCTTCAGTAAAATTAAGGAAATGACACTTGCCTTATTTCTAGACTTCCCTGAAAGGTATATATAGTAAGATACCTAGTAAAAATTCATAGTCAAACCTTTATTGTTGCTTTTTTTCTTGTAAGAAAGGTTATTAAATAAGGATACCTAAAATATGTGGCTTCAGTACTGCCACAGAGCTGGATTTTGTTCAGACTGGAGAAGGCTCCTACTCTGTGCTTTTTTCATGATCTGATTTGCAATTGTAAATTTTCTCTTAAGAGATCTGAAGAAATCCTTTCTGATCTCTCTGAGATGGTCAGCTTCTGCTGCATCTGCCTCTTAGTTCCTAATTAAAGCAAGCAATCTATGAGTTCAAAGAGAAATGCTACCCTTGCCTACTTTTGGCTTTTACTCTTATATTTGTTCTGAACAAATGCCATATTATGTGTTCTTGTTCCCTGTAGCATTGAAATCACAGCAATTCAATTTCCTTGCAAATTATGTGTGTAATTACTATGTGGGGTTCCTTTATTTTTCCAGTAGAAGTCATTTATTTATTTTAAAAAATTCCTAGGGCAGGATACTAGAGGATCTGGGATTAAAAGCATTTAAAAGCTGTAGCTGTCTAAAAATATCTTAGATTAAAGAAAAGTTTCTTTTTTCTTCTTTATTTTTTTTTTTAACTGAGGTGAGTGCTGAGATTTCCATTGGTTTCTAAGAGAAATGTGAATGATGCCAGGTAAGAATTATTGTGTATCTTACAGCCAGGGGGCATATTCACAGCAGCCTATTCCCACAAGGATCCATCTTCCTTTCTGGGGAAAGAGTGTGGAGAGAATGAGCTGAAGAAGAGGAAGTCTTGAGTGAGAAATAATGGTAGGTTGTGATAAACTCATGTCCAACAGGTGTGCTAATGAGAGAAGAAATTTTTAAATTATTTTTTTCCCTTTTACTCAAAATAGCATTTTCATACAATGCAGTTTCTGTCTCATTCCTGATATTTTGGCATATGCCAGATGTCTTCCCACTGTTCGTGGATTTTTCAAATGCAAATTGTCTCTGAAGCATCTATCAGAATACTTTTTCACATCTGTGCTTATTAATCTACATGCTTAAGATATTCAGCCAGGACTTTAGCTGATAGGAACTGGTCATTCCTAAAAAAGAATTTCTTTAGTTAAGCAGTATAATAACCATTTTCAGAAAAACAGCTATTTCTCAATAGCCAGAAATATGCTGGTATACCCATCTCTTGACTTATATGCAGATCTTTTTCTTAAAAATATTTAGTCATGCAAGTGTAACAACCTTATCAGTATTTGACAAGAACCTTTTTAAAAGAAAATATTGTAAGTATTGCAGAGCTGCAGAGTACTGCAGATCTACATAAGAATTCTCTTAGATTAAGGATTTTCAGTGCTGCTCCATTCCGAATAAGCTGATTATTTTAATAAACATAGTAAATATAGCTAGGAGAAATGAGCTTTACCTAAAGGCATGAATAAAGAGGAAAATAATTCGATAGTCACAGATGTTCAATACTGCTTAGGCTTCATTACAGGAAGATTTTATTTTTGTTCCAGAAAAAAGTGACATTTACAGACCTTTTAGATGGTTTTGAGTCAAATGTAACACTAATATTGACAGCACAGTCAGCAAGCCTTTTGCTTAGTGCCATCTGGTTATATGATTAGATTGTATCATTCAAGCCCAGCTTTCACAGAAAGTCAGAAAGTCAGAACCCATTATTGCATCAAATCTGATTTTTCTGTTTCTCAGGCTGCCACTTGACACCTATCCTAAGCCCCAAGACTTCTGCTAGGGTGAAATATTCTACTGGCTTATTTGGCATCAAGCAGAGAACTGTGGTGTCCTATTCCTGCTGTAGGAAGGGAGTAAATGTTTCAAACCCTGTACTGGAGAGAATTTTCTTTCTGTTTTTCTTGCCTCCTCCCTGTCTCAGTCCTGAGATCCATGTAAGTCTACGTTAAGGAAAATTCTTTTCCGAAATGAAACCTGTGTGATCATAATCCTGATCTCAAGACACATTAACCAAACCAAATTCTTCATGGAATCTCTGATCCACTCATCTGAATGCCAAACCTACCGAAGTCCAGCCACAGAGGAAAGCAAATCAATGAAATACACTGAGAGTTTGGGATGGCAGAGGTGAGAAGAAGTAGATCCATTTTGACTTCTGTGTAGTGAAATGAGGCAACCAGGTGCCACTAATTACCAGGCAGTGGGCATGAGCTTGTGTTAAGCCCACCTGTGCCTGATTAGGGCAGAGCCCCAACTGCGCATGAGCAGGATTAGGGGGCCAATAAAAGGTGAGGCCTGAGACACAAGCTCAGCTCACTCCTGAGCAAGCCAGCAGAGAGGTTGGTCGAATCTGGAGCAGTAGCACTGGGCAAGGCCGGCCGACCAGTCCTGAGGCCGACCAGTCCTGAGGGCACTGTCTGTGCACTTCTGCTGGAACACCTGTTGGACCTCAGAGCGCCGTGCCCTAAGAGAGGTTCGTCTTGCAACACTTCTGGGACAAAAGGCTGAAGGTTTGTACCTAAATGTGAGGTTAGGACAAAGTTGTGCTTTTTGTTAATATTTTTTCATGAAGAAAGACATGCAAAACTGGAAGATGCAACCCCTTGGTTGGCTTTCCGTGGCTGGAGCACCCAAGTTCTGTGTTGCTGAGAGGAAAGCACAAAGGTGTTTTTGTAACTAGCACTGTAGAATTGCAACAAAAGTATTTACCCCTACTGGAAAACTATGAAGAACAGCTGTACTTGTGAGAACAACAGCTGTACTTGTGAGAACAACAGCTGTACTTGTGGTAATGTGTTTAGTGCACTGTAATGCAAAAGTAGCTGTCAAAAAGAAAAAAAAATTCCTCATCTGCATTTGGTAGCTCATTAAAATGTCAGTAATGGAAGAGTTCAACTTTTGTCAAGTTTGTTGAGGCAATTAATTTTTTTACTTTATAATTTCTTTTTAATTTTATATATTTTTAAAATATTTTTGTTTTTATAAAGGTAGCAGATGTTTTTGCTAGGAACTGGAAGGTCAATTGCCCTCATGTAATACATAAATGTGGGAATCACCTAGATCTTTTCATGGAGAAAATACTGTTCTGATGGTCATGATGGTCACGTTTTGATGTTTCATTTTTTTTTTTAAATTAAATTGCAACTAAGGTATTTTAAAAATATTAGCATATAGCATATTACAAAGAGTCCATCAGCAGTTCAATGAAAAACTTCAATTTTCAGGTTAGGTTATATAAAATCTCATTTTAGGCTGATAGCAGTAAAGTAAGTTGGAAACCATGCTGCATATGAACCGTGGCAATTTTATCTCCTATTTCAAAGCTGCTTCTCAGAAATTGAAATCTTATATTTATGCCATCAGTAAAGATTGAATGTAAACCTTTTGTAACTAAAAATTATAGCTCCTGGCAAAGGAACTAAAACCCAAAGGGCTGAGGCTACAAAAAGAGGACTTTACAGATCAAATTTTCAAAGGTATTTAAGCTCCTGACTTCTTAATGGAAAACAGTGGGAAGCATCCATAGAAATGCCTGTAGAAAGCTGAGTTTCAGGTGTGGCAAAGCCACTGTTAAAGGACAGAGCATCGTGCCTGCAGGAGATTCAGGAGTGCTGAGTTCAGCATGTGCAGAGGGGACCATGAAGGATGAGTCTGCTGCTTGGAAAGCAGCCTAACTCCATATGGACAATGAGAATTGGAGAGTCTTTAGTCTTCAGAAATAAAACAGGATTTGGAGGGGGAGGTTTCATGAGACTGCTAAGCTCCCCTCTTTGTCAAAACTGTATCTTCTTCTGCTTCCCTTCTGACATTTTTTCTGATCTTCTGATGCCTTTATTGAGATAATTTTGCTTGCTAAACATGCAGAAATCAAACTCATAAAAAAATTTAACACTCTAATTTCTATATAAATAGCATTCATATTTAATGTTCTGGCTTTCTCTGGGCTATGGCATTAGGGTTACATCCAGTGTTTGAGAAACAAATAGCAAAAATCTGGGAGAAGATGGTAGAGCTGGATTCCAACCTTCTGAAGCAGGGATGCCCTAGTTCAGGTTGATTCATAACTGCTGCCACAGCTGTAGTACTGTGTTGTGTTTTGTACTGCCTGGTGCCTTGGAACTGCCCTTAGCTTTTCTCCTCACTTTCTGGTCGAGGAAGGAAGAGGAGAAGGCATGAGCCCTATGACCCCATGCAAGAGCTGTGCAAATCAGGAAAGCTGTCGTGGGAGATCAGCCTGGGAATGTAAAGAAATATTTTGCATCTTTATCATCTTTTCCCAGGAGAGCATTTGAACTGCTGGACTCTGATGTATCCTTCCCCTCATCCTTTCTTGCTGAAGCAATGTTGCTGTGCAGTGATTTTGGCTGTGCTGGTGAGGAAGAACAACCCCAAGTAAATTGCTGAGATGATCTCCAGCTCTGACATGGGTTTGGGAGGAGCAAAAGGGCTTTCTGAATCTGAGTCACTCACTGCCTGTGGCAGCCTTTTTAAATTCCCACCCTGGACCACTTTTGCCCACCCAGGTTTTCACCTTTTATCTAGGACCAAAAATACTGCTTAATGTATGAGATCTTGAAATGTGGCAAAGCTGTTCTCTAGAAAACTTCAGAACTTCCCATTTGTTTTAGATGGGCCACCACATACCTATAAAAAAACTAATAAAGTAAGGCCTGGGTCAATTATCTAAGGAAGAAAGATCTCTTTGTGATGTTATTAATCCCAGCTCATCCAGTCTAAATATATTTCAGAACTCATTAATATACCAAGCTGGAGTTGCTGGGACATTCTGTACTCTTCTTAAGATTTCCATTTATGAGCATGATAAATTTGCATCCACAGTATGCAGCTTAAAGGCAGGTGATTTTCTAGTGCTAACAATTTTGTAACTACTTTGCATGCACATTGCTATATAAAGCTCAGCCAATCAATGCTGACTTGCTGAGAAGCAGGAAAAAAAGGATCCACAGATGACATTTTAAGCCACTTAATTTATGTAATGGGTGTTTTTTCCCCCTCATGCTATATATTAGTTGACTTTCTGAGATTTCTCATGTACAATTACCCATCCACACAGACACTGTTCCCTCTAGAAGATGTCCTGGGAAGTTTGCAAGATCAGCAGTGTCCCCATTTCTCTGATTGCTCCCAGCAGATGTAAATGGAAATGCAAATACAGTCATGAGAATGAGAGACAAACTGCTTTTTACTACTGGAGGCTTTATTGATGCATTGGTAGAGAGAAGGTTTTAGATGTCAATCTTTGCTTTATTTGAGCAAATAATCTTGATCAAATAGTTGAGGAGGTAAAGCAGACCAAGTTTAAGAAAATGTCTGGAAGTTAGGATAAGGGCTTTTCATTCTTTTGGGCAAGGTAGGTTGAGGGAAAGGTACCAGTTTTCTGCTTTTTCTTCTGGGTGTTCCTAGCATTGCTCAGTCCTTCATTGCTTAAATCAAGAAAAGCTTTTTCCCTGTTCTTGTAGTGGAATTGAGTGGAAGGGCTTACTTTAGGAATATGAGAATTTATATAAAATCAATTATACCTGTAACACATCATTTAGTCTTTTCAACATGGATTGTTAAGGTGATTTCTCTTTAAAGGAAACATAGATACAAAGACAATTTTATCTTCTGCACCTTGCAAATCAGCTTACACAGGTGTCTTGGGGGCTGTCTAATTCTACACACTAATGGTTACTTTTATGCATCCAACTAAGATATCCCAAGGAGCTCTATAGAAATATAAAGCAACAATGGTCCTTGAGGATCTTGTCTAAGGCTGGCTGTGAGTCTTAACTTCCTTTCCACATTTTTTAAAATATGCTTGGCCCAGAGTTGAAATCCAGATCACTAGATAAAATCTTACAGTTGGTACGTTGCAAGTTTCATTTCAAGAAGTAAAACATGTTCACTGTGATTTCCAAGAGATTATGACCAAAAGCTATGTCATTCTTTTCATTTTAGGCAAAACTTCTTTCTCCAAAAAGCAGAAGTGCAACTGAACTGAATTGGATCTCATGACTACACAGTTCCAAACACAACTTTTCATAGGCCTGAGATTTTTGAATTTTATTTAATATCACAAGCTTGGAGTGGAAAGCTTCTGATCATTTTCAAGATCACAGTTTTATGGCAGAGAAACTAGACATAGTAAATCCCAAGCACTGCCATGACCCTGAATTCTTTGATTCACAGTGAGATTCATAAGGCTGCTGGTTCCTTGAGTGAAGCATTATAAATGTTTGCAAGTTGGATGTGCTCCAAAGCTGAAAAGCCTGACCTAGGTTCCCATAAGGAAAGCTTTATAAAAGTTAAATCTGCAAAAAAGTGAGCCTTCACCATGAAACATGGTTGTTCTTTTTTTTTTATTATTTTTTAGTAATTTTTCTTCAACAGAAATCTATTTCATCATAGGCTTTTGACTGCTTGTAGTCATGATGCTGTGTGAGGTAACAGGCAGTAGTATGGGAAATTTTTTCTTTTACAAGGAAAGAAATAGCATATCAACTGAGCATATAAACCACTCCAGCTGTGTGAGTGAATGCTGAGGATCTCTGAAAATAAGGCCATTTAGTGTAAGGTTCTTCAATATCTTTCTAGCTGAAGTATTAAGAAAAAGAACAGCTGTTTCTAAAACATTGTGATTTTTATTCTGCTGTGATCAATTATATTTTTTTTCTTCTTTGATATTCAGCATAATTGATTTCTGACTCATGTCCAAATTTCTCATTATCTTATTTCCTGGCTTACTTCCAGAACACCATGGTCTCACAAAACTCTGTGCTGCATGATGGTACAGGGTACCTATCATATTCCAGTGCCTGCTGAAATAGTGGCTCAGTGACAAAACTGCAATGTAGTAAATTGCTGGTTGGTTTAATTTTTTGACAATGGCTCCCATGATTGGAATACAGTATAAATTTTTTTTAATCATAACCTCACAAATCTGTAAAATGTGCTGTGATTTTTATTATACAGAGAAAGGTCTGAAATCCTCATTTCCTGCTTTTTCTTTACATTCCTTGCTCCACATAGAGGTAAATGACTCTTCAGAATATCTCATTTGGCCATGAAAATATTCCTTCAGCTTGGTACAAGGGGCATTGCCTGCTGAAAGCTCCTTTGCAAAGGATGTGACGTGCTGCATGGAGGGAATTCAACTGCAAAGGGCATTAAGTGGGAGAACTGGACCTCTGCTGAAATTCTAGGCAACACTCCAAGGCTGTAGGACAGTATGGGGAAGTTTCTGTACCTTAGAAAGCCCTGGCTCCTTATCTTAATTGAACTGTGTTCCCCCCAGAACTGGGTACCAAGGTGTTTAATGACCCTGGAATCCTTCTGAACTTAGTCTGTGCTGTGCTACCACACAGACTCTTACTGAAGATTATTATCTGTAGAGATAAAGGGAATTACATGTAGGAAAGATAATGCATTAGAGACACCAGGAATTAGGCTTCTGTTCCATTTCAGATCATCTCTCAAATAAATGTGAAACCCTGCCTTGTAGTAATAGAAGCGATGCCATATGAGTCCCTTTTCTGGATTCTATGCCAGTAACTCCAGAAGCCTTGAGATAAGTAATTATACTAATTAAAAATGGAGAAAGGTGGTCACCAACAAGTTTCATGCACCTGGCAGAGGGGTGACATTTCTAGTCTGATTTGAGACATGCTAAGCAAAGAAGATATTTAAATTTGTGGTCTGGGAAGAAAAAACTGCAATAACCTGTGATCAGTTGAAGAGAATAAGCATGGATTTTAGAAGTTAGCTAGCAATGGGAGCAGATGAAAAATACAGTATAGAAGAAACAAAGTGAAATTTATTTCCTGATACATGAGTTCAGATGAATAGATATAATGTCATTAAAACTGGTAATGCTGAGGATGTGTCTGACTCCTTCACTTGTGTTTTTCCTGGATCAACATGGGTATTGATACCCAGGGATGATAATGACATTCATTATCTTCTTGAAAGAACTTGAAAATGGCCCTGTTAATAATGCCTAAACTGCTACAGCATTTCTGCAGATTGTAAGAATGTCTCAGTGACAGTGGAAGAAGATGTAAATTGAATAAGGTAGATATTTTGATAGTCACTTATATCTAAATATCAAAGATATCTAATTTTTTCTGTTTTACTGATTTCCAAATATCAAAACATTGTAGTTGAAAAGAAATTGCCCCTTGGAGAGGGATATAAAAAAACATGAGCACAACTCGATCACTGAACCTTAGTGTGCTGTTTTAGCCCTTAAAACAAAGGTAAACAGAGGTAAAATAAGCCAACAAAAAATATCAGTGCTGAAGAGAGTAGTACTCTGTTGATGTAGAAGGATTAGAATATATTGGTTTATGGACAATGCAATCAGTAAATTTAATAAGTTGCTCCTGCAGTTGGTCAAAGTAATTAACACAAGGGCATATAGAGCAGCTTGAGCCAGCAGACTCTGGCACTGGAATAACTGACTGTAGAGAGCCATTACCTCATGATTAAGTAGTTTTATTATCAAAAGTCAGCATCTGTTGTCATAAGTACTTCTTTATAACTGTTTCTGACTGGTACTAGGGTTACACAGGGGCATTTCCTAGCCTACTTCTTTAAGGGAAAGGAATATACCTTATTTCATATGAGAAGATGCTCTTTGTTTCAAGTCATCATGAATTTTTTTTGTTCTTGAAGAAACAGACCTTCAGTCTGTTCAAGAGAGAAGTATCTGTGGTTCCTGACTGTAAGAGCCCACTGGGGATAGGGCAGTGTGAAGTAGCTGTAGCAGAGGATGGAGAGATGAATCTTGTACAAACTAGAATCAGGTGATGTGAAATCCCTCCAGCAAAGAGATCCATGGGCATGAGACTACAAAACCATTGGGAAAAAGTGGTGTTTTGCTAGTGAAAAGGATTGACCTCTATTTGGTGATGAGAGCAGGTCAGCCAGCTTCAAAGGCACCCTTTTTATCTTTAGTTTTAAAGCTGATGTCAAGCGTGTGGTTTGCAGACTCTCTCTGGAAACAGGTTTTACATGTTCTGAGAAATAATAGTTTAGATGAACATTTTACTTTTATTTAGTAGAACTGTTCTAATTTATATTGGTCACAGGTGGAGAAGGAAAGAGATGCCTGAGAGCAGAGCTCATACACAGAAACAGACCAGAGAATTTCACCCATTTCTCACTCCAGTCCAGTGTTATGACTGTGCTATTTTTCCTCTGCTCTGTAGTGCTACCTCACATAGCACTGTTCATCCAAATGTGAGTCTTATCAAAATGCAGCAACTCAGTCATACTTTGTGGACAAATAATAGGAAGATTTATGTGAATCTATTCAAGAAATTGCCAGTCACAGAATGATTTGAAATAGAAAAAGAAATGGGAAGGAGTGGAGGTGGCAGATACACCAAGCTGAAAAATATTGAACGAGGGGTAGGAGAAAACTGAAAACAGGAATAGAAGGTGACAAGAAATATCTCAACAAGAATTTGCTTGTGGTACTTTTATTAAAAGAAAAATACATAAAAGACCACATGGGGGCAGGGCTAAATCAGTGATCAGTATCTCTGTGAATATTCCTGGTATTTATGTTGAAATTACCACTTCATGTGAAAGAGCCTCCCCATCTACTGGCTCTACTGGTGCAAAAAATGGGTGAATAAAGACTGATTCAAGCACAAAAAGATCACTGATGAAATCTAAAGTAAGTATGCAGCCTCTAACGAGCTCCAGTTGAAAAAAGATCCTGTCTGAAAGTCCTAGAGGTTTTGTTTTTTCAGTGCAGCATAGGATCTAGTCATCAGGCTCTGTGTAGTTTAGGAAGCAACCTAATATTTCTTTGCCTACTTTTGACTATCAGAATGGGTGATTGACATGATTAAATTGACTTTCCATAGCCCAGTGGAAGTTCATGGCATACGTATCACCCAAAATCAGCTTTGATATGGTATGACAGTAGTAAGAAAATATATAAGTTAATGGTACATAGGGTAGGGATCATGGATTAGTGAAGTCCTACAAACTGAGTACTCAGTGCCGAAACAAGAAGGCTTTACTGCCTGTGATATTTGAAGTTACCATTGCTTGAGCTCATTGCAAGCAAGGATTATTTCCTCAGATTTATTGTTGGAGGCACAGTGTATGTTATCCCTTTATGGGCTAACAAAGAATACTTAACATGAAACAGATGATACTGCAGGCTTTGCATAATACAACAAACAGACTAGATCCAGCCTCCTGAGGCTATTTGGCTTTTAAGGGTGTTAATTTTTTGGCTCAGCAGTAACAATCATATTAGGAGTTCTTTCTTTTTTAATTGCTGTGTCTGTAGCTTTCTTTTTTGGGCTTAATGTGCATTAACCTTTAGTAACTAGGGATCCATATATTAGAAGTCTGTGGCAATTTTAAGAAGTCCTCACTAAAGGTCTGGTATATGATTTAAATCACCAACATGAGGCAAGTAGCCCAGGCACTAATTCCTTAACCTTTGACTCCTTATGAAGTGTTTCAGATGATTACTCAGGTTGTAGATACAGCACACACACAGTAGAGTTCTGCTGCCTTAATCAGCTTCATGAATTGTGTTACTCTAATTGAAAAGGCTAATCACATAACTGTTAATTTGTTAATAACCATGAATCAATATGCCATTAATTTGAAATTGATATAATCACAGGATACATAAATATAGAATTTCACTGGTGAGGTTGAACAATCAATTTAATTTCCTAATCACAAATATGTCACAAATAGGTATTGTAAAAATAGTGTTTAAGTGCAAAAGTATGTGTTTATTTGCTTTCAATCACATTTATTTACTTTTCAGACAAGCAAAATACTTTTTTTTTTAAAAAAGGAAAATTCTATGATTATTTCATCCCAGTACGGGTCTTTCCTAGGGCTGTACTAGCTTCAGAAACAAAAAAGGGAAGGAAAATAATCATCACTTCTTTACAAATGGAGCAAGAATGTCTGCTGGGCCAATTTTGCATTACCAAATGCATCCAGGTTATAGAAACTCAGTCCTAGTCCTTTTCTTATACTGGGATTCCATGGACTAGGTATGAATCCAAGTTTCTGTGGGTGTTTAATCTTTGTCCTTGCTGCACTAGGTACAGCTTTTCTATGCAGGAAAGTTAGCATACAGCCAGCTATATAATCCATGGTTCCCTGTGCTACATCCCTTGGGAGTACAAGCAGTAAATTGGTGTGGTTTTCTTCATTTCTGAAGCCTTAGTGTAATTTATATAACTTGTTTGGGCCCGTGCAGCACTTTCTTATTTCAAGGGGTAAGCAAAGCTTGAATTTACTGTGCCCTGGTTGCATCCACAAAAGAGCAGTGACATGCACTGACTTTGCAAAGCTTCAATACTAATTTCCAGAACAGCCACCTCTGATTCACACCTCAGCTTCCCCAAACCTCAGGTCTGTTTTTTCCAAACTGAACTTGTGCCTTTTGCTATGACAGCCAAGGAAGGGAAGTTACAAGAGTTTCATAGGTGAGTGTGCAGAAGTCTCAGTGATTTGAGGTCTCTGAGCTAGGTATGAAAGGTTTGGAGAGGTGGAGATACCTCAGTGCTTTGGGGGCCCTAAAGACCAAGGATGTCACATTATACTCATTTTCCTGAAGCAGAACTGAGGCACACAAAGTGGAAAAAATCAAACCCATCTGCAACTCGTTTTTAATTCCTCAGACTCCTGTCAAAAAGCTAGCACAGCACTCGATAGACAAGTATGAGTGTATCTCAAATCCTCAGCTATTGCTTCAACACTTACTGCTATTTGTTTCCAAGTTTCATAAGCCAGTGGAATGTATACATGGATGTGCATTTAATTTTGGATGTGCAATTAATATTGCATAACACTGCATTTTTTACTTCTAATTTAATGAGAAAAACAGAATAAAAATATGCATGTGTAAATTCACTCTTGTTCATTGTTCAGCCTCAAGCTGCAGTGGAGTAAATTCCCTGCAGCCTGTGAAAAATTAAGCATAGTGGCTGCTGTGAACATCTAATTCCCCCTTCAGGATGCCAAAGTACTCCAAAGTAGTGTTTTCTCTAATTACATACTGTACTGACCATGGGAGCCTTCCACTATCCCATGGAATAGTAGCAGGATTCCTAAGGCTTTTTCATTTAATTGAAGGTGAATATGAGGGACTGTCACTGTATCTTTTGGGATCCAGTAAGGCTTCTGCAAATTTCAGTTTTAGACAATTGGTTAAAATTATATTTTTAGCTATGCCTTGCTTTCATTTGGAAAAAAACCCCCACCATAAAATAAAGTCCAAGAGGCTGTTCAGTAGGCAGACTCCTCCAGAGGGGTGTCATCCTGTCAGAAATCAGATGAGAGAAGGGGCTGCTTTGCTGTTACTCATATTTAAAGTTCACGTACAAGAAAAAAGCTGACCCTCAAAATAAAACAATGAGTAACATCTTGAAAGTTATAGAAGTTATTTTCAGTTCTGTAAAACAGTTTATTGAATAAGTATTTTGGATCTACTCAAGAGTGGTTGTTTTATGGGAAGAACTACATCATTTAGGTTGAAAATGTGTTTTCACCTTCATTAGTTAGTGCTTCATCTTCCTGCTACTGAATTAGCTTTAGGAAAAATAGGCTTAAACTCCAACATGCAAAAAGTAGTCCTGATTAGACAAGAAAAAAAGCAATCAAGCCTTCTGTTAAAAAATGTAGTACAGACCCAGGTTTTATGCTTTTAATAGTTTTGTATTGCACTATGGATATTTATAGTGTGTGTCTTCAAGTAGTGTAAGGAGGGAGCAGACTGGAACACAGAGTAGAGATGGGCTTAATAGGGAAGGTGGTTTAGCTGACTGTGTTTGTACCTCTGAGAAATGGAGGCACTGGAGCTTTGCACTGTTCTGCATCTCTTTGTGGCAGTGCAAGGTGCTTGAAGTGCCATTTTTTGAATACACATAAAGTAGAGCAAGGTACACGGAGGTTACTTCAAATTGCAAGCTTGTGGAGCTGAAGATAATGTTTATTTTTTGTCTGTGCTGAACCAAAGAGTTTTGCTGGAGAAGCCATTCAATGATAGCAGCAAGAAAGCAAAGGTGAATTCCACGCAGAAGAATCTGAATCAGAAGGATGAGAGGAGGCTCCATCAAACAGCAAGTTGAGCAAAAGGTGGATAACTAGGGGGAGAGCAGTTCTTATTCCAGCTGAAACCAGATGATATTCGTTTCTTGCATTTTTGTGAATATTTGGAATTTTGTCAAGTGGGAAGGAGGAAGTTTTTGGTTTATTTCACAGCCTTAATACCTATTATGCTCACAGATGTAGGAGCTGCATGCAATGCTGGCATATGGCTTTGTCTGGGATTTCTTTGAAGACTTTTAGACTTCTGCTTGTTTCATATTTGCCCCACAAAATTAAAGGTAAATAGTCTGAGCACATGACCCTCCAAGTTTTTTGTCAGTTGGGTATTTTTGAAACAAATTCTGCCATTTATAAGGACAAGTGGGATAGTTTAAATAAAAGAATATTTAAAGAACCTTGGAAGAAACTGCTTCTGCATGGGAGAGATGTTTTTAGAAGCATTAATATGAGTTAATTGTGACAAGAATACTAAGGTTTAAATATGCTAGTTTATATGCTTGAGGCAGTCAGTAATCAAATGCCTGAGTGTCGGATGTACTGACATTTACAAATCACAAATAGATTTATATATTATGATTCTAGAACTTTATCACAGCAAAATCATAATCTCCTGTTTAAAACAGATGACAGAAGAACTAAAGATTCACACTTCTGTGAATGCAAGCAGCTGCCTCGTGTTTATTATATAGGACACAAGAGGAATGCATTTTAAAAACTTAAATAGCCTTCTGAGTAAGGTGCTAACTAGATGGTTACCCAGAAAATTTATACTGTGTAAGTCACCTTAAGTGTCTGCTTCACTCTTGTCAAAAATTAATGATTTCTTTCTGCTCTTCTTCATAGCTCTTGTCCATTTAGGCTGCAAGTTATGCTGAGTAGAAATTTGAGCTGCTTCACATTTTTGTCTTTAGAGTTATTAGATTTCTTAAGAAATTACCCCTACCCACCCTAAAAACACCCTTGATTTGTTAAAAGTGAAAATATCTGGAAATACCAGCCCTATCTGAAACTGTGCAAGCTTGAATAATCTTTTTTTTGGGAAAGCATTCTCAGGCCAGGAGGTTTCTAAAGTTGTGTGATGTCTCCCAGAGCAGTTGCCATGTTGAGCTAAGGCACTGAGCTGTGACAAATGGGAGAAAAGCACAGCAGAACATTAATCCTGGGTTTCCTACAGCCCAGGCAAACATCCTCACACTGGAGTCTTAAGAAATCTGAGATATCGCTTGTGAGGCATGTCTGTGATGTGTTTGTATATTCAAGGGATGTGTAAGGCTCTTATCAAATACACATAGGAAACACAGTCACAACTTTCAAAGAATGGTGCTGGTTCTCCTCCTTTTTTCCAATTAAGGTGTTATTTATTTAAAAATGTAGTCTACATTAAAATAAACATGATATAAACTAATGTAATCCTAAAAATAATGGGTAAGGTGTTTTAAGGTGGCTTAATTTTGAGCAGTGTGTTGCATATATGTGGTAGCACAGCCTGAGAGCATTCAATGTTGGCTTGGCTTCCTGGCCTGACCTCAGACCTGCCTGGTCCCTGAGGAATTGCCCAGTGATTGTGGACTGAGATCAACCCTGATCAATGCCTCTGGGCTTAGACCCTGTCCCAAACTCCTGCCTTCTGCTCAGCAAGATCTCTCCACCCTTGTTGTCACCCCTGGCTCCCAGTTGCCATCCCTGATGGCTGCAGTCAGCCATTGCTGCTCCCTGGAGCAAACCCTGGTATAAGAAATTAAAAAAAAAAAAGTAATTTTTAACTTGCAAAATTAATAGGTGTGATATAGTTAAGTCAGGCACTTGTTACATGGCAGAATAGTTTCTGGGAATTCAGTGGATATTAGTGAGCGGTTTAATAATCAGAGTTCTCCAAAAACAAGCAAAGTTCATGTCATAGAGTAATGCCAATCATTCAGATGCATTTTGGCTTTGACTCTATTAATCTCATTTTCTGTTCTAATGTTTTCAGCATCTCATCATTGCATAAGTTCAGAGTTTTGTACAAAATTAATATTGCTGCACGTACGGCCACCACCACATGAAATCCACGTTATTTATAATTAAATTATAATATTTATAACTTTTTCCTCAGAAAGGAAGAAGCTAAGTTTTTATATAAGAAATGCTTTTGTTGTTTTTGGTGTCTATTAGTTCTTTCTCACAAGGTAATTAAATTTTGGTTTTCTGCAAAATTTTGGTGTCTTCTGAAAGAATCTGTCTCCTGAGAGTTGTGAAACATTTATTTCAAATAAATAAAAAAAAATGTCTTTACTCCTGACAGGTTAACCAATCAGCAGCCATAAAAATATGATAACAACAAGTTTTATAATGCCTACTATTATTCATACTAGAATTAATTTCTAAATAATATTTAAAATTTCAATGCAAGACCAGAAACACAGTGCACTTGCTATTCTTCAAACCAATAGAGAATACAGCTACAAGATAGACAGAAAAACTAGAAAGAAGCAGTCTGTTTGTATGCTCCACTGAGTGAATAAGCTTTTCATACTAAAGTACTGCTGTATCTGAAGGTTTTTAATTTACAGTTCTCCAGAAAGAGTATCAGAAAAAAAAATGCAGTTATGTGAAAAAGCATCATGTAGCTTCAATTTCTCATTCTTCCTCCTGAAATGTTACATATTTGTGGACTGCAACCTGGTCTTGCAGCTTTCTGTCAGGGAGCAGCCCACTGTCACTGTGAGTGACATGATGAAATGGCACAGGAATAATTCTCTGAATCCCCTACATTTTTTATCAGTAGCTAGAAAACCATTCCTGTAACAGGAGGAGGGCGAAAGGGTTCCCATGGAATAGAAGGAAGTCTCTAATTTATTTTGTGGACATGATGTCAGTCATATAATAGTATTCATCCTCCTATACGGAACAGGAAACCAGTTCCATAAATTGCTATAATCTGTGAAAGGGTTCCACTTTTTCTCTTCATTCTTGTTTTCCTCTTTCAAGATTAGAAAAATGCTGAACACCAAACTGCTGTCCAATTGGAGATCAGCTTCAGTTCTGAGATATCATAAGAATCAGCTGGGTTGGAAGGGATCTCAGAGATCATCAAGTCCAACCCTTGAACCACTACTGCTGCAGTTACTAGACCATGGCACTGAGTGCCACATCCAGTCTCTTTTTAAATATCTCCAGGGATGGAGAATCCACTACTTCCCTGGGCAGCCCATTCCAATGTCTGATCATCCTCTCCGTAAAGAAATGTCCAACCTAAACCTCCCTCAGCACAACTTAAGACAGTGTCCTCTTGTCTTGCTGAGAGAAGCCTGGGAAAAGAGCCCAATGTCCACCCGGTTACAACCTCCTTTCAGGTAGTTGTAGAGAGGGATGAGGTTTCCCCTGAGCCTCCTCTTCTCCAGGCTGAACAGCCCCAGCTCCCTCAGCCTCTCCTCATAGGGTCTGTGCTCGAGTCCTCTCACCAGCCTGGTTGCCCTCCTTTGAACCCGCTCCAGGACCTCAATCTCCTTCCTGAACTGAGGGGCCCAGAACTGAACACAGGACTCGAGGTGTGGCCTCACCAGGGCTGAGTACAGGGGCAGAACCCCTTCCTTGGACCTGCTGGCCACGCTGTTCCGGATACAGGCCAGGATGCCATTGGCCTTCTTGGCCACCTGGGCACACTGCTGGCTCATGTTCAGCTTCCTGTCAATCCAGACTCCCAGGTCCCTTTCTGCCTGGCTGCTCTCCAGCCACTCTGTCCCCAGCCTGTAGCGCTGCATGGGGTTGTTGTGGCCAAAGTGCAGGACCCGGCACTTGGCCTTGTTGAACCTCATCCCATTGGAATCAGCTCAACTCTCCAGTCTGTCCAGGTCCCTCTGCAGAGCCCTCCTGCCTTCTAATTGATCAACACTCCCCCCAGCTTAGTGTCATCTGTGAATTTGCTGATGATGGACTCAATCTCCTCATCTAAATCACCAATAAAGATATTAAACAGAACCGGGCCCAACACTGATCCCTGGGGGACACCACAGCCGCCATTTTGATGCAGCCCCGTTCAGCACCACTCTCTGGGCCCGGCCCTCCAGCCAGTTCTTAACCCAGCACAGGGTGCTCCTGTCCAAGCTGTGGGCTGACAGCTTTTTCAGGAGGATGCTGTGGGAGACAGTGTCAAAGGCCTTGCTGAAGTCCAGGTAGACCACATCCACAGCCTTCCCCTCATCCACCAGGCGGGTCACCCGATCATAAAAGGAGATCAGGTTGGTCAGACAGAACCTGCCCTTCCTAAACCCGTGCTGGCTGGGTCTGATCCCTTGTCCATCCTGCAGGTGCTGTGTGATTGCCCCCAGGATGATCTGTTCCACAACCCTGCCAGGCACTGAGGTCAGGCTGACGGGCCTGTAGTTTTCTGGGTCCTCCTTCCGGCCCTTTTTGTGGATATCCTTTTAGCTTTTGTTAACTTTAAAAATGTGGGTATTTTGGGAGAACAGAATTTTACTGCACTATCAAGTCTGGGGTCTAACTTTAAAGATCTCATGAGGAAACATAAGAAGCAGCTCCCCACATTCAATGAACCTTTTTATTTTTTCTTCCCATTCCCTCTCTGAATTTAACTTAACTTTATATCCAACTGACCCAGTGTTCTTACCTTTGAAGCACAGACAGCAGGGTATAACGTGCACTAGTATTGACTTAGCTGAATAGACTCCACATGGAAGCAGCCAACTCATCCCTTCATTTTCACCAGCTTTTCCATCCATAATCAGTTTATTATTTCCATTGCCTAGTTGCTTGGGGGAATAACTTTCCATGCTGAAATTGTGGGGGAATATGGTGACAGCTGAAAATCAAAGAACTTACAAACAGCAGCACCTGGACAGAAATTAAACTGTAACTGTGAACACCTTAGACCTGGCTGGGATTAAGTACATATGTATGAAGAGAAAAAAAAATCAAGTTGCTTGTGTGTTTAGGTACATGAGAAGGGAGGAAAATCTAAGATTAGAGGAATATACATCTCTTTACCAAAGCATTCTCCTCTGCCTTGGTGTAGAGGAGATTTTCAACCAGGTTAGCTGCCAAGAGGAATCTGGAAAGAAATGACTGTGGAGAGGTACATACATCTCATGTGCTGACTGCTTCATATCTAAACTTCAACTGTATCTATAGGCTCAGTTTTACTTATACCTATAGGTAGGGCACCTCATCTCCATCTACTTCAATTGGAGAAGTGGGTGTAAGTTCCAGTAAGGTGAAAGATGAGCTGCAGCTTCTTTTGTTTCAGAAGCCTGGGAAAAAAAAGTCTTAAGTTGCTGTTAAGAATCTATATGTGAATCATAGAGCACCTGAAGCTCCCCCACAGTGTTGTCTGTGCAATTAAAAATGCCAGGGCTTGTCTGGTTATTTTAATCCCATGCTGTTTAAACAACACAGCTTCAAAACCTGCAGACAAAAAAGGAGGCAAAATGTATTTGTGGGGAGGAGCTCATCAACACCTGGAAATAGAGGTGTCTTGAGTATTACAGGCTATAAATACCTGTATGGGAAAAGATGACCTACAGTGAGATGAAAGCAAGAAAATAAAGCTGAATAAAAGAAAGATAAGGATAAAGATTGAAAGCAATTCTTAAAGGGAAATCTTCTGTTAGTGTTTGGTGCCATCCCTGTGGGGACACAGTTTCCTGGTGAGAAGTCAAGTTCTGTAGCTGCATCACTGCAGGCAGAATCACACACAGTGATGAAAGGTGCTGGAGGTGGTAGAGGCACAGGTGGGACCCTGGGTGCTCAAAGCAAGTCTGCCCTGGTGGTTTCATCAGCTCAGCTCTCCCAGGTCAGCTCTGGGCCTCTCTGCAGCCAGAAGAGCAGAGAGGAAGCATCGTTGCAAGGGGCATCATCTGTAAGATTGGAAGGTTGTAGGATGAGAGATCCCTTCGTCTCTCATCTGTGTAAACTTAGCCATGTACTAAGTGCCCAGCAGAGGTATTCTCTCTCTTCTAGTTGCAAACAAACCACTCATCAAGCAGAAGAAAATGAACAGTTTGATTCATTAAATAAATGGTCCAATCTAAATTCTACAGGAATCGGACAAACCATAACATCAGATATTTGTTCATTGACTGCTAAATTAATTACTAATTCCATCAAACATGAATTACTCTGGGCTTTAATCTGCCAGTGTGGGATGTACTCCTACTCAGATAGCTGCTTTCCTGCTCTCATTTTCCATTCTTCCATGGTTACCTAAACTGGAGGGGGCTGCACACAACTCCTGGAGAAAGACAAGCTGTCCAACTGAGGACTGCTGCTGCCTGAACAACAGTTGCTTTTATTTCCCTGCATTGCCATCAATATAAATTACAGAATTGTTAGTGACAATGGCCCTGAAGGATGATTCTGACCAGGCAGCAGCTGTTCTAACATATCCTGGTACTTAAATGTGCTTGTTGATCTATGTGTGAGCCAGCCTTTTGTGTTTTTAGCTCTAAATACATGGAAAGCAAAAAAAAGATCTCCTTAATTCCAGTGTTCTGCTATCAGCTTGAGTGCTTACTGTGTGAGCTGTACATGACCCAGTGTTTGCTGTTGTCTCCTTTTGTTTTTAGAAGCAGGAATCACTGCAGGCCAGGCTGAGGCTACGGGGCTGTTGCAGGCTGGGATCAATGTGGTTCTAACAGGCAGGTGAGTAAACAAGGAGAGAGCTTTCCAGCTGTCCACAATTCCTTTCATGTGGGCAGAACAGCCACTAACATTAGAAGGAAGATGGCTGGGGACTGGTTTACTAGAGCAGAAAACAGTCCCAGGAATCCCAGCAGCCCTCCTGGGCAAGGCCAGCACTGGTGCCACCCTAGTACAGTAATTTGGGTTTGGATTGTTCTACTCTGAAGGCTTAAATAGAAGCACCAGCCATGTGTGAAGATAGGAGCAATCCATTGTAATTCTGCCTCTTGTTTTATATTGTGAGCATAATTTCTTTGTGTCATTTGCACGAAGTCCAGCACATCAGTGCTCTGCAAAGCCCCAGTTCAACACAGCCATTAATGACAATTTATGTGCATATCCTACGTTCTGGCCATTCTGTGAATCCACTTTTCTGGTTTACATTCCATAGAGAGCAAAGAATCAGGCCCTGTTTGCTCTAGAAACAGTTGTGGATTAATTGAAATAGATGCTTCCAACAACACAACCTGGAAAAGTGCTTACAATAAGAACACAGCTAATAGAAGAAGGCTTAGCTGATTCCCCCTGCCCTGGTGCTTTATTTGCACTGAAAGCACAGACCTGCAGACAGCAGCCTAGCACTGGGTCAGCTCTGCTGGTGTCGATCAGATTTACGCCTCACATTTACTGAGCAGAAGAGCTCTGATTGTTTAAGATGTTTTTGTAAGCTTTGCCCAGATGTTTGCTGTTAAAAGTGGAAAGCCAGGCTGAGCTCCTGTGGCTGGAGCAGGAGGCCAGCCCAGTGTGTCCATCTGCAAGGGTTGCAGCAAGGCTGCAGCTCAGCTCCCTGCCCCTGAGTCCTCTGGCTGCAACCTGCTGCTGCCCTGTGTTTACATCCCCAGCTGCCTTCCATGGCCCCTTTGAACAAGATCTGCTGCGTCCTCCTGATAGGGAAGCTGTCCTGCCTGTCTGCATGGCAGCTAGCAAGGACACGAAGTGGGATCATCACCCCTTTTAGTTCTATTTACTTCCACAGTGTCAGATCCTCTATAAGGATCTGCCTCAGAGCACTTGAACCCATCCAAATATAACAGGGAACAAATGGATGCAGCTTGGAAACTGCTTCCATGGCTTGATCTCTTACTATTGCAAGGTGGGTCACCTGTCAGCATTTGATTACTCTGCACTCTGGTGTTTCTCAAAGTGAGAGGGTATGAGAAACACTGACCATGGCTTCTGCTTCAGGGCACCATTGCCTTCATTGAGGCTGCACAGGCAGTATATATTGCAAGTTTATCTTTCTTTAGAAATTTTCAAGCTAAAAACATTAATGATGCTGTTTGGCAAAAGCAGAGAGCTGCTTAAGGTAGAAGGAAGAAGCTCAGCAAACACCTGAATAGTCATTTCTAAATGGCTGAGGAAAACCACTTTTGATGCAGTGCCAAAGATAAAGCAAAATGAAGATGTCTTTGTAATGTTTTTCCCAAGTAATGTGGTCAGTGAGACCTGAAAGGTGAGATGTGCATACTGTTTCTGAAAAAGAGAAGACCAGCACTTCTGTTGCAAAGGATTCAGATGTTCTGCCATAAGTATATTGAGATCATTGTCAGCATCATATTTTTGAGGTTTTTAGAGGTTATGTATCTTTGAGATGAAAAAGGAACAGGAGAAGCCTTGTCAGTCTAGGAGGCTGGTAAGGAAATAATTGATATCTGTTTGATATGTGCACAAGAAAGGCTCCAATAAGTGATGCTTTCATTAGGCATTCCTTCCTATCCAGTGGCCTTGTGGCTGGGAAGAGCTGACTGTGAAATACAACTGGGATATGCTGGGATTAAAGTCCACCTCAACTCTTCTTGCAGTGTCAAATGTAACCTCATACCAGACACCAGCTCTGGAGCTGTGTGATGAAAGATGAGCACGGTCATTTTCAAATCTGAAAGCACAGTCTCCCCAGTATCAGCTTAATTGTAAGCTCACAGTGTTTTCCATCAGCTACAATGCTGGCATAAGATTCCTGTACATGCCTGGGACATGCAGGCAACACGGAGAGCAGGAGTGGGAAATAACAACAAAAAAACCAGATTGAGCACACCCTTTCTGTTTTCTCTCTGGCAGTGTTCATAAGGACACCAGTAGGTCCTGCAATAACAGTAAAGGAGCTCTCAAAGGAATTTATTAAAATAACTGGTTTATAGTAAACATTTTTTTTTCTTTAGCTGCGATTACCCAACAAATGATAACATGAAATCAAACATGACGTGCTACCTGCAGGACTTGACTCTGACAGATGGAGCTGTGTTTCAGTTGCACCATGTTGCCAGTTCTAATAAAGAAAAATACACAGAAGCTAAAATCAAATGGGAGAACTAAAAATGTTCAGTTCTTGGAAGTAGACCAGAAAAAGGTGGGAGCAAATAACATGCTAGAGAAAACTATTACACTGAGATTAAAGGAAAAAGTTTGTCACCAAAGCAGGAGCCCAGAAGGACTGAGAAATATGTTTCTGAAGTGCTGGAACTTGATATTATCAAAGGAAGATCAAACATTTTAAGACAAGCAGGGTCAAGGTGTGGATGTGTTTTGATCCCACTTTATAGGTAAAAATGTGTGTTTCCAAAATTCCTTTTAGTACTGAACAGGAGTTTTATTGAAGATAGTGCCTGTCCACTGAACTTTAAGATCAGCTTCTGGTGTCAATCAGCACAGCACCATTGAAGTCACAGTTTGAATTTCCAGTTATGTTCAGTGGGGAGCTCAAAGCCTGCAGCAGGAATGATAAGCCTGGGAGTAGGTTTGTGTTAGCTGTGAATTTTGAACCATTAAGAATTTAGGAAAGTTTGGACATAAGCCTGATTTGGAAACATGAATTTCTTGACTTCACAAGTTCAGTCTGTTATAGTATTTAATGTTCTGCTTAACGTCTGAATTTCCAGTTCTTGGCAATTATGACAGTTTAATTTTCTGGTAAGCTCTAGGGATTGCAAAGAAGAAACTTGCAAGTAGGCATTGACTGAACCTTGAAGATGAAATTAAGAATCAGAAGGCATGGAGTAAAAAGTTGTTTTAATTGAAAACTCATGGTTCTGAATCTTTGGGCTTAGGATTGCTGAGCTGTTTGGGTTGGCAATACTGGCACATTGCTCAGGGATCCTGAGTGTGTAGTGCTTGTTCAGCAAGAGTAGCCAAAGTTGATTCTCTAAATGTATTCAAAGCTCTAAGATCTATACAATTTAGAGACTATTAATTACATAGCTTATCCCCAAATTTGTGAAATTAAGTTATGTCCTTTCCAAGCATACAGAGGAGAACAGAGCAAGGAACTCCTGCCCTTCACCTGCTGTAAAATTTCAGTTTAAACTCCTTTTAAAGACATCAGTAAATCTTTCTATCCTCAAGTAGGGCAGGCAGGAAGGTTCACTTTTCTAATGACAGCACACTGTTAAGTGCACAAATATGAGATGGAAAAGTAACAAAGCTGTTGCTTCTACCACTCTGGTTCAGATTCACCCAGCAGCTTTGGGGGGTTCAGGTGACCAGCATGGAATAATCACCCCATCAGCTCATGGTGCCCATTGTATTGCACACACCTGTGACATCTCACTGTGAGTGCCATGTTTGTGCCACATTGGTTGACATTGTGTGAAGGGCTTGGTCATTATGGTTTTTTCTGCATGAAAAAGTTCAAACCAAACCTGTTTGTTGTTAATCCACTGTCCTCCACTATTCCTCATAAACCATATGAACCAGAAGTCTTGAGCATTTCGTATTTACAGGCTGAGAGGAATTTTTTTTTTTAGTTGTCTAGGACTTCTTACTCCACTTGCCTTTCAGTGAGATGGTGCTTGCATATATGATGAGTCTCTTTTTTTTGTAAGCAGATAAACTGTGTTCCTCTTGCTACATCCTATCTTTGTACAGATAACGTTTTTAGATAGCTTTTTTTTTTTCACCCCTACTATCCTTTATTTAGAAGACTTATCAGTGAAATATTTGAATCTGAAGGATTTGCTCTGTAGTAATTCACATTAACTTTGTGGGACCTGCATTATTTACTGAGTTCCACTGAAAGTATTAAGCAGCACAGCTTATTTCATTTTTTGTGACATTAATTTTGCTTGTTGCTGGCTGGGAGGGGTGCATAATGCCTCGGATGAGAAGTAACAGATGTCGTAGGAGTGCATTTTACTCCTAGGTTAATTGTATAACATATTTCACATGAGCACCTTAAAAGACTCTTCTGTCCAGCCCCAGAAGCAGCTGGGACCCCTCAAGACTAATTGCAGGGTGCTTTGGAAAATTAGTGTCACCTGTACCTTGTAGAGGGTGGGCTGGAGCAGGTGGCTGTGGCTGATTGCAGGGGAAGTGGCTGGATTTATAGGAGAGGTGTTAGAACTGGCCCAAAGAGTTTCTAAGGTTTGTAGGTGCTGCTCCAAGGATCTCCTGGGGTAAGGGGGAGGTAAAGGATGGTGCTTCCTGAGCTGCCTTCCCCAAGGTGAAGGATGTTTCTTCTGCTGGATGTTGCAAGCTTCTTCAAAGGTACTTTGTCTGTTTGTAAAGTGTCTGCTTAGTGCTTATTTGTCTTTCTGCACCTTAAAAGTGGATTAAAGTAGATTGTAGGTTTGTATGTGTTTTAATTGTAAAAACACACAGAGCCTCTCCAAGGAGAGCCGAAAGCTGTTGTGCAGTGACAAAGGGGATACAAAGCTTGGCTTACTGGAACTAAGTGGTTTTATCAGGAATGCCAGAGCAGCTCAAAACTACCAAGTAAACAGATAAGATTAAGAAAACTACTGAGCCACAAAGCAAAGGGGATGGAGAACTTTTGAGGCTGTACAGGGGGGTTCTGGGTTCACTTAAGAAGGTTGGAAAAATCATATGAGCTTTGGACCTCATCTAAACGAATGGAGTTTGGGAATATCTTTGTCAATTTCTATGCCTTTTGAATTTCTAGTTTTGAGATGCAGCCACAGCACATGCTCCCCTCTGTCTCTTTTCTTGTCCTTGCCCTGATCAGGAGTCCCTGTTGTAGTTTGCACATCCAGTGACCCACAGAGAGTAAGGAAATGGGTGAAATAAGGGAAGTAAATTCTTTACATATGACCTAAAAAGTAACATTTAAACTTTTCTGCTGACTTGGATGTAGCAGTAGCACAGTAACATATTTCTTTTTATTAAGTCCCAGATCTTCTTAATGTGAATAGTTATTACTTTTGTCTTGTCTTAGCCAGCATTTCTTTTGGGTTATTGTAAATAAAAGCAGCGGAGGAACTGATGTTTCCCCAGGCATAATGTTACTTCTTAGCAAAGTTGGACAAGTTTTTTTCTCTTTTTAAGGAGCTACTTTTATCTAACGCTGGCATGCTAGGAAGAGACAAGAAGGAACAACACAATTTCCCTGTAACTGCTTAACAGAAACTGAGGCAAAATGCAATATATAATCTTTCAACCATATCTTGTCAAAAGCTGATACAGAACTATAATCCTGAAGGCTTTTCTTGTATCTGTTCATTCATTACATCTGCTTGTTATTAAACTTGTCTTTTAGAATTATTACATCAATTCATTCCTATTCCTTTCTTCTTGCCTCTAAAAACTGTCCAGTAGCGAAACTAATAAAAGCTTTTCTTGGACAAAATAAGAGATATTACACACTTTAAATCACCTACTGCTTTCTATCCTCCCACAGGATTTCTTACTTCTATTGATAGAAACTGTAAAATATTTGAGGCTTTGCTTAACTAAAGTAATGACTTATGTTGAGTATCACTAGATCTTCCAAGATTTTATTGCAATAGAAATTGCAATAGGTTTTTTCCAATTTTTTTTTTTCTTCTTCAAGTAGCATTTTCACTACAGGTAAGTTGTAGCCAAAAATGTAATTTTTGCATTGCAGCACATGGAAACAACTCCTGACTTTCAAATAACCCTTTAAGCTTTCATCGTTTTACAATTCCCTCTACAGTACTTTTGTTTGTATCATCATCCAAGTCCAAATAAGGAAGACAAAATAAAACACAAAGTCAGATTTAACATATGGAATATCACAGGCAAAGAGGGAGGAAACCAACCCATCTCCCCCTGCCCTGGTGCTATCTGAGAGGACAAATGCAAGCCCAAGGGGATGGCAAAGCTTCCATGAGGCTGCTGTGTTTGGACTTTTCAGTTCCTACGTACTATGGGTTGTTGAGGTCTTTTTTGAGATTCTGCCCTATAAATTCTTTGTAGCAGCTGCAGAGGTTTTGTTTCACTCCTCAATGAGAAGTGAAGCTCTCAGAGCATTGTCATGTTTGTGGTAGGCTGGAGTCTGGAGGTCTGTGCAGACCTGAGCTGCTGTCTGTGATTTGTCAATGAACAAACCCTGTCAACTGAATTTCTTGGGGTGTGTGAATGAGTTTAAATCAAATATGCAATTTACTGTGGGCTATCAGCACAACAGTTGTGTTGTACTGAGCACCAAGGATGTAGTGAAGAAATAGGAAGTCAAACCCTAACTTCTGTGACTCTTCTGCTACTCCAACACTGACTTGACTCAGGAGGAATTTCAACAGTTCAGCAGAGCATGTGTTAGGCACAATAAATTACACTTCTCATACTTGTCCTTCAGAAAGCTGCTCCAGTGTGGGACTTGATTTACGTATTCATTTCAAGGTGAGTGAGCCTTAGAAACAGCATTTTCTCCAGAACCTGAAATGTTCTTCAGGTGTAGAATTTTGGATGTAAGTGCACAAGCTGTCAGTGCTACAATCCTTTAAGGTTCAACCCAAAGCACTATGGGCAACCTGTGCAGCTGAGCATCCCACAGTTGTGGTTTGTCTTGCTCCCAGTGTATGTACCTAAGAAATATGAAGAGCCAGGATGTTAAAAGAATATTTTAAGTAGCTTTTATGACTTGACCCTCTTGTAGGAGCTGCTCTAAGTCTGGCATTGACCAGAGCCTGTTCCATACAGCCTATCCTTTGACTCTGCTCCCCTTCAGAAATGGGCAGTGCTCCCACCTTCCCTTTCCTAATGTGCCAGGAGATCAATTTAATGCAAGAGGACAATTATTATCAGCTGTGGTGGAGGAAGGGCACTCTTTTAAGCAACATCAGTTGCAAGAGCTAAGAATACTGTGCAGATATGAAGTGTTTGCTTCTCTGAAGAAGTACAGATAAAAAGCACAGATCAATTTAATAGAAAAATAGAGGTGTTTTTTAAGAACTTGGAATTTGGACATGCTGAGATAACTAATTTGGGCAAAACAAGGGTCTAATCTCTGCATCTAAAATACTATACTCAGATATTTAGTGAATTCATATCTCTCTTACATGGAGATATTTTTTTCCTAATTTACCCTGCTCTTGTCTTTCAGCACAGCTGGTTCAAGACTGTGTTCATGCTTTAAAGATTGCTGTGTATAATTGCATATGCAGGGGATTTACTAGTAAATAAAAGGATGCCCTTGGATAAGGGCTGCTTCTTACAGAATGCTGCTTTTCCTGAGGGTCTGTCAACTCTGCAGATACAAGCCCTGCCCTCAGGACAGCAGCTTCTTCCTTCACATCAAGCTGCAATTTGCTCTTGTTTTCAGCTTAAATGCAGTAGGTATCTTTTGAAATCCTTTTTGTATCTCAGGGAGGTTAAGGCCTAAAGATAGGTCTCTAAATGTAGTTTTAGATGCCTAAATAGCACACTCTAATGAAGGGGAGCAAGCTGTTCCATCACCTCTGCAGCACCTGATATGGGTTAGGTGCTAACCCTAGATTTAAAGGTTCTGTCCTGCAGGCTTAAATCGGTTTTTTTATTTTTTTCTTTTGAGAAAAAAAATGTGTTGTTCTGTTTTTGTACCTTGAACTTGAGAACCATATTGGTTGAAACTGAATGTTTCCATTTGCAAGAATGGAAACCTCTCTGCCTTTTCTTGCTCCCATCTGAGTATCTAATTGTGAACTGCATTGAAATTTGCATTTTGGAGTAGTGTGACTTTTTTTTTCTTTCTTTTTTTGAGCTGTTGTGGGTCTGGTCATAACCTCTGCCTGCAGCTCTGCATAGAGGTTTGCTGGGTGCAGGTTGATGGTTTCTCTCCCTGGTGCATCAGCCCAGGAATGGCACCTACAGGGGGAGTGTGGATCTCCAGAACTGCCTCTCTCTCAACTCTCAGCAGAACTTCAGTTTCTGATTACTGCACTTTATTTTTTTTATTCTTCATGGTCACATAGAAATTGAAGGGAAGGGACCAGAGCTTTTGAAAGGATTTTATGAGCTAGATGGTCCTTAGCCATTGACAAAGAGCAGGAGATCTGGCTCAAAATGAGGCGTCTGTGCACAGTTCCTCAGCTCTGCTAGCAGGGATTCCTGCTGCTTATTGTAGAAACCCCTCCAGTGTGTACTGCAGCTGCCTCTTAGCTCACTGCTATCTACTGGCAAAGCGTTTCTGTTGCTTATTAAACATTTTTTTGGTGTCTTTGAACTTCAAACTTACACTTCATTAAAAGCCAACTCTAGGTCCTTGGTTGCAGTTTTCCATTCTCCATGGCCCCAGTGCGTGAACTTGCAGGAAAGAGCAGCAGATGTGATTTCTTCCTGCTTATTTCCATTTGTTCTAATTTGTCCCTCTTGAAAGATTACTTATAATAATTGTCATTAGCTATTTCTGGGCTGGAAGGTATAGCATGTATTAGAATGTGCAGCTGATTATTTTATATTTCAGACAGCTTTCTCATATTGATTATGTACTATTTAAAGCTGATAACATCTGTTTGATATTCTGATATTTTCTAGACAGGATTTACATTTGTAAATGGCATTTATGAATGTGAATAAAATTCAAATAGGAAAATCTGGCATAGCTTTTTTGGCCCTCAGTTACGCAGGCTATATCAATACACTGGAAGGTTTATTTAGCCCTGACAAATATGAATCATGAGTAATTGCAGAGGAATTAACCTGGGCATCTTGAGGCAAGTAAAGACAATCTATGCATTCAAAGTACTACAGGACATCTTGGAATCTAGAGTAAATTTCTTGGTTGTTGTTTTGTTTTTTTTTTAAATAATTTTTTAAAACCCACAGTTTTTTGGTGATAGTTATTGTGTTGGCAATAGTCATTTTGCTTGCTTCACAACAGGTGTCATCACACCTTTCGGAGAAAATCCATCAGCTGTGGGTTGACATTTACCAGATGAAAGAGTCCATGTTTTTCGGTGGTATCTGAGTGTTCCCTGTCAAGGAGAACTTTGTAGACCTAAAGCAATTGCTCAGGAGAAAGCAAGCTCAACTCAGATTAGTGTTAATCTAGGAAAAGGGAGCTTTCTGTCTAGGTTTTCTGTCAGTCAGACAAGGGGTACTGTAGATAAAACAGGGCTTCTATGGTCTTCTCAGTTTAATTAAATCTATGATTGTTCTTCAAGAGGCAGGTTGTGTTAAGTGATTTAATTTTTTACTTCAGGAGTGAAATTAAACTAACAGAATGCCCTCCCTCACATGTTGACTCAGCAGTACAGGTGAAACTGTTCCTGGCTTGCAGAGTTATTCAGTATAAAGAATTAAAACCTATATAAGTGCTGAAATTGATTAACCTCTTTGTATAACCTCGGGTGAATCGCCTCTTCTGTTGCAACCCTCCTGGGATGAATTCTTTATACAAAGACTTGGAATATATTTAAAAGCTGAAAATCAGTCCTTTTCCTCTTCTGTGCTTCATTCAGGCTGGGTGCAATACAAAGGACTCTTTTGTGCCTGGGCTCAGAGCAGGAATTTTGTATGGCTGCAGCATTTAGCAGGTGGTGCTCCAAGTCTTTGTATCCATCGAGCTTTTCAGGGACTACATCTCTGCTTTAAAGCAGAAATTATCTCTGCTCTTGATGGACACATTTCTTTTCTGAAGGTGTTTTTAAAGCCTGCAAAATTCTGCCTAATAGGAGCTCAGCTTGATGTGTGAGTAGGTTGATTATACTGTGTGCCAATAAGAATAAAAAAAATTGTTCAGTTTTACAATGTCTTCACTTTATCTGCTTTATCCAGTATTGAGGAAAGACACAGAGTCTCTTGCAGGGGAATTATGAATCCAATTTGAAAGCAGTCAGAAAGCACAATTCTTATGCTGCCCAGAGGCTGGTGGGTAGGGGAGTGCTCTGTGCTGAAGGTGTGTTTAGGTGTTTGTGTGCTGGCAGCTTTCATTTCTTTGCCCCATAAAGGGAAGATTGAATCCAAATTTCTTTTGGTGGAGATCCTGAAAGAAATGATCATCCTAAGCAGAAAGCAATACTGTCTTCAGCACAGAAGTCCTCCTTGTTTTCAGTGCATTAAGCAGATTTTGGGAGAAGCTGGGTCAGCCCCTTGGTTGTCCTTATCAGCATCAAGCCCATGCAGTTCAAGGGTGTGATTCTCTGTAATGAGCTGAATTTTTGATTAATGCAAAACACCCTTTCCCCTTAGTAGTATTTTGAACTGCCTAAATACTGAGAAATGCAGAGGGAAACTGCTCCCTGCTCTGTGCCTCCTGAGGCAGTGTGTGTCTGAGGCCAGCTGATGGGAAGCCCTGGGCAGAGGCTGCAGCCTGGGGGGTGACATCCCTGGGTTTGATGGCAGCATCACTGTCCCTCTCAGTGCTGTTGGACAGAAGCTGTTCTTCCAGGCTAAGTTTCACCCCGTGTCTGCCTTATCAGTCACTGTAGCTCAAGCTGTGCAGCTTGTTTTGCACCCAGGATGGCAGTGGGAGGGGTGGGGGAGATGTCTGGGGATGGACAAGCTCATGATGGTGCTTGGGAATTGGGGCTCAGCATTTGGCTCTGAGAGATGACTAAAAAAATGTACTTGTAAGCAAATGCCTCAAGTTTCAATCAGCAAATTCTAAACTTAGAAAAATTGGGGTTGTATAAAGAAATATTTTTTTTAAAAAAACCTCTTTTTTCTTTTTGAACAAAATTCTGCTACCATTTGTGCTGAGAAGCACAGCAGTCAAGGTTACATTATTGGACAAACTGATAATTGAATCTGGAGTACAAAGAACTGTAGGGATTCTTGGGCAAAGGGGAGGTGGCAGGCATCTGCCTAAACTTAACTTGGTGTGTAATGAGGAAGGTGTTTAAAACCCACTCAGAGTTCCAGAAGCACGAGAGATGCTTCCTTAGTTTTATACACAATTTTAACATATGTCTGCAACATCTCTCCCACGCTCTGTGTCAGCCCTGCTGCCTCCTTTCCCAGGCAATCACAGCCCTTCAAATGATAAAAGGCAAACATTACCTAATGGCAACTGCTGAATATTTATAATTTGCCAACTGGTTAAACTTACAAATGATTGCCATTCCCCAGAGTTCCTTCCAGCAGGGGGAAGTTGTTTGTCATGTCTGCTTTTAAAATGTTTTTGTTGCAACTTGATGTTTAAGTGAGTCTGCAGCTGCCTCTTGCTCTTCCCTTGGCTTCCTTGGTATTTTTGTTTGGAAGCTCTCATTTCCCTCTTCACTGGATTTGTGTTTCCACCTCTGCAGTGACTAAGGGATGACACTCAATATAAGTGTGCTAGAATTACACAGTTTGCCTGAGAGATGCTTTTGGATAGTAAGTTTTTTCACCTGTTATGTGAGGATGTTTATGGATTTTAAAATTATATCAAAAGAAATGTTTCTTGTGTCCCCCTGCTTCAGTGAGAGCTAGCCCACTGTGATGGAGACAGTCCAACTTGTATCACCTGAAAAACTAGCCCATAAAAATGTCTTATTCTCATGTTTTTCAGGTTCCCTGCTTGTCATTCTTTGCAGAATTCAATTGTGAACTTTTCCTCAAAAAATATTTGAAAAATTAGAAAGCAAGCCACTGCTTAATATTGCAGCAAACTGATAGCTTTAAATGAATGATATGTTGCAGACATTAGTGATGGCACAGAAGTGTTCTGGGAAAATAATGAGCTGTCTAAGTGGTCAGGATGAAATTTAGCTTCATTCTGTCACCTCAGATATACAGGAGAGAAGTGAAATAATTTACAACAGGGATGTGTACCTCTTAACACTGTAATATATTAGACTTGTGATGCTGTGACACTAATCACCAAAAATTCCAGGGCTATGTCATAAATTAGATTCTGCTGCATCTGGTTGGGGTTTTTGTGCTTTATTCACATCAAAAGGCAATTATATTTTGTGCAAACTTAATCCTACCAGTTTAATGGTGTGTGTAAAATATGCCTTGTAATTTGTCCTTTATGAATACAGCATTATACAAGTTTTCAGCAAATGTGAGGCCACTAATTGTTTTCATTCTGGGATATTGGGGTTGCCCTTCAGGATAAAACCTTTCTTTAAATTATCTAAATGTATGTGCAGGAGAAATCTTTTTGTCTTTCTAAGGGCTGCATAGCATGGTGTACTACTCAAAGGCATTATCTTAAGAGAGTCAATATATCTGCCTTAATGAATTCAGCAAGCCAGGGTTCAATAGAGATTCTTATACTAAACTGCAACAAATGCTGAATTTAATTCTGTGTTTGCCTGGCATATCTTTTCCAGTACTACTTTTACTTGGTAATGAAATAAAGGTGGCACCAAAAAAAAAAAAAAGCTTGGGCTAATGAAACTTCCTGGCAAATCAAATCCACAAGGACTTGCATAAAAGAGGGTCTTGGACACCAGAAATGGGTGGCATTGGAACAGAGAGCAGTAAGAATAACAAAAAGCTTTGTGCTCAGGAGTGGGGAAATATCTGCTGGTCTGAGTTGGAAGCTCTACCAGAAGCTCACTGGATACCAATATCATGGTGATAAATGCAAGTGGAGGATGAATTAGAAGAGGTATTTCTATGAAGTGTTAGGATGTACTGGTGCCTGAGGACTGGAGAGGCCTCTACAAGGACTTGTATAGTGTGTGGCTCTGAAAATCAATAATTCACATATATCCAAGTAAAACTTGCAGGCTAATTCTTTTGTGCCTGAATATATGTTTTCACTGCTGTTTATAGAACATGAATAAAATAATACAAATCAGCCTGAGTTTTTATATTAGGGTAATGCTGTCACTGAATGGCTGGGAATGTGTGCATCAGGTTTTAGGATGAGATTTAGAAAAACGTCTATTAAAATGCCCTCAAATAGGAGTATGGGGTGCAAAAACTGGAGGTTATGAAGGAACTAATTGATAGTGATTGTAATAAGAGGAACAAAGAGGTGACTCACTTAACTTGTGCTTAATTGTGTCTGTTAATGGGCATGTCTTTGTGAAAAGAGGTGAATGTATGTGTTGGTTTCCAAAAGTCTCTAATGAGGAAATTGCCATTTTTTGCCTTAAGCATTATTTTTTTTTAGCAGAGTTGGAATGTCCAGTGTGGTCTGGGCTGGTGATTATTTCAGGTATTGAATCTATATGACAAGTCTCACTTCTATATTCCTACTGCTAATTGTTTAAGCTCACTTTTCTGGTTGGAAAAGGTAGCTTCTAACATTAAAAAAGTCTTTTTTAACTACAAAGCAAATTCTTTACTCTAACTTATATTTAGAAAGTGAATTTGAAAAAAAAAATTGAAAAAACCTATTTGAAAATGATTTTTTTTTTTTTTCTGAATGAGGGAACACTTTTTTAGAAGTTTGGGAAATAATTTATCAGCTTTCCAAAGGAAAAAGGAGGGGGAAGGGAGGGGGCACAAAATCCATTTTGCTTTTTTTCCCTAAATAACAGACATTTATAAGAATCTCAATTTTTTTATTTTTTCTGTAAGTTTCTTTTTTACTGTGTATTAAACAAAACAGTGGCTGTTTTTTATTTATTGATTTCTGAATAACTCCAGTTCAGGCACTGACTTCAGTTTGCAACATCTGACTGAAGGTGACTGTACTTTAGAGGCTGTACATGTCATATCGTCTAATAAAATAGAGCTTGGTATTAATTGAATGTCATTCAAAATGTGTTATTCTGGTCCAGTTAGAAGTCGCACAGTTGTCTTATTCTGTTCTGTGATGGTGGTAGTGATTAGTCATGTTGCATGTCAGCTGTAATAGTTGAACAGGAAAGAGAAATTACTTGAGTACACACTGAAAATGAAGATAGCACTGCTTTGTTCATTAAACTGTCTGCAGGACTGATGCATGAAAACAGTTCCTGTCTCTCCAGCAGCCTCAGAAATGTTGCATCCCAAGCAACCACAGGGAATTTATTTTTAGAATGCACTTGAATCACCCAGAGTGATCCAGTTGGTGTCCAGCTACAATAACTTGGAGATAAATGCTGTTTGTGTGTGGCATTATACCTCATGAAACACACCTCATTGATATGTACTTTTCATTTCAGTTTTGTATCCAGAGCAGTTGAGCTGAGTTTATAACATCCAGGTTAATATTGCAGGAAGGATTCTGACCAAGAGTCTGAAAGAAAAAAAAAAAAAATTTAAAAATTGATGGATTGAGGCTATTTGAGACAAAAGAAATGAGCTGAGAATTTCAGATCTAGTTTTAGCTTAGCCACCCTGATCTCAACACAAAACCTGCATGTGCCTAGGTTACAGGCTTTTTTGGGGTAAGCATTTATACAGAATCACCTTGGTTGGAAAAGGCCTCCAAGATCACAGAGTACAGCCAGGGTAGCAAGCACAGCTGTGTTGGACAGCAAACTCACCAAAGGGGAATTGAGTGGGACTGAGCAGAACTCTTGTCTTTGGTAGTAATAAAGATTTATCCCCCAACTTGCCTAGCTTGGCTTTGCTCCCCAGGAGTCAAAACTAGGAGAATGCTGGATTAGTTCATGCTTATTCTGTCTGTGGGGTTGGGGGTGACAACTAGGATGCAAAAAAAAATATGGGGGGGAAAAAAATTTGAAATGGTGACTTTGTATACCAGAGGGCCACAAGTGGATGCCAGATAAAATTGGGGAAAACTGCTATTAACAACAGGCTTGTGGAATACATAAAGACTGACAGCATCTTCTGAACTCTCTGCTGCTTACTAAGTGATGAACATTTGCAACATAAAGCCACATATAGGTGCACAATGAGAAAAGATATGGGAGTGCCTTTACCAAAGGCTTCATGGCCTCATTTGTGCTCTAGTCACTATTAGGAGGGGAATTAAAAATAGGTTCAAAAATCTATCATATTGTAGTATTGTGGTATGAAGCAAATCACTTAGCTGCCTCATATTAATGTACTAATGGTAGCTGAAAACTGGCCAAGAAATTAGGGTCAGGAATTTGGATCCCTGTATTTAAAGTATCCATGTTATGAGCTAATGGGAAGGGCTCAAGTTTCAGCATGTTCCGTATCCACCCTCTGGACAGTTTTTTAATCCAGCACAGTTTATCTCGGTGTAGATCCCAAGCTGAGCTGAACTGGCAGTTTCACTGACACCTGCACAGCTGAGCTGAGTTTCAAGCTTAGTTCAATAAATGTTAAAATTGGGTTGAATTCTGCTCTGAAACCAACTGCAGAATTCATTTGGCTACGAACTCAGATGCACTTTGTGCTTCCCTGGCATCATAAAGGAGGAAAGAATTGCACTGTGACCCATTTTAAAGCCCCTTTGTGATGCCAGGGTGATACTGTGGGCTTAAAGTAACTGAAATTTCAGGCTAATTGGCTGCAGAGTAAATGAGCATTGGGGCCATCAGTGTGTTTGGACTGAGGCAATCATGAGGAATATGTGAGAATGAGTCACAGAGCCTGTTTTTTTTTGAGTGGCTGAAGAAGTGGATCCTCAGCAAAGGTTCATGAAGATAAGGGATGGGGTTTGCAGAGTGTTGTGTGGGCGAAGGAGACGAAGGAATGAGCCCTTCTGAAGAATGTAAGGCAGCAGGCAAGGAGCTGAGTGATAATGGGGACAACATCCTTTTCACACTGGTCATGCTTCTTTCTTAGTGGTGAAACTAAGTGATGAAACTGGGGTGAAAACTGCAAAGCAATATCATCCCTTGGGAAAAATTGGAAGGGGAAAAGAAATTTCCCCTATTTTCCAGTAGGCGTGTTATTACTAAACTGATGGTAGCATTTAGAGCTGGTGGGATCTGAAGTTCTCTGCAGATTTCAAAGTGACTTTGCCTCCTCTCCCCAAAATGCCATCAGCAAAGATCCTCAAACTTCTCATTACAAGGGATTTATACAAGATTTTACATTCCCATCTGTAGTCTGGATCTCTCTCATGGCTGCTGCCTCGAGTGATGTGTGAGATACTTCTGAAGTAAGGCACTAAACCAAATCAACCATTTTATAGCTGTATTGCAGAGTTAAATGGGAGCGGATTGCTGAGACATAACACATATTTTGTAAAAATAGGCAGAAATTTGTTTCCTTTCAGTGGTTAGAATTAAGGGTTTTTCAGGAGAAAGGTGGAAGAAAAACTATTCAAGCTACACAGAGAATTGCAGAAATGCCACTGAATGAATCATTTAGTCCTTTTGAGTCAATTTCCAAATTTTTATGTATTTGGGGCATTTTCAGCCTTGCATAATGTGCCTAAAAATTAAAGGGAAAGGTTGGTTGTAGATTCTTTTGTGCTTTCCATCAGTGTGGTTCAAAGCAGCTTCTGAATATGGAAGTGAAACCCCCATGTGTCCATGCCCTATATGTGACTGGTAGATATAGATGTGTAAGGGTGTAGAGTAAATTTTTCAAATATGTGCAATATGCACTTATTAGTTGTTTTCTGATGCCTGTTTTGAGACTCTACTGTTTGACACTGCCTCACATTTAGAGTTCAGTCAGATATGGCTGGCATAGTAGTGGGCATTTAAACTGCAAGAAAGGAGTGAAAGAAAAAGCAGCATGCAAGGAAAACTACCAAGTAATTTTCCTTGCATGTAGTCATCTTTTTGCATCTGCTTACAGCTCAGATTCAAAGACGAGGCAGCAGCAATACCAGTAGTGGGTCTGTGGAGGATAATTCTCAGCACTTCCATGGGTTTTCCCAAGAAAAAGGAGTTTCCATTAAATGTCTCTTTCCTTCTCCCTCTTCATGTCTGGCTTCACAACTGTTGCTCCTGGGAATGGACAATATGCCTGAAGTTGGTATGGTCTTGGTAGGATCTTGCTAGTTTTAACACAAGATTAATGAATAAGGTTGGTTGAAAATGACAAGTGTGTATCAGGATCAGTTTTTTGAAATGTTTGTTCTTGGTTTGCAGGGTTCTTTAACCTGCTCTAATATGGGTCACATGTTTTTTAATGTTCACACTTCCAGATTAGCTTTTATTTTTAACACAACTCTGACAAAGAGTGTTTTGGTGTAGGCCGTTTCTTCCAGAATACGCAAATTATGAGTTTTGTCTGATTTAAAGATTAACTCAATGGAAATACATTATCTAAAACCAAAATTATGCATTTGTAGCTAGAAAGAATGTTGAAGTTTGAAAGGCTTAACCACCATGAAAAGATAACACTAGAGGGCATAAAGGATCCTATGCTAAAAGAAAAACAGGGTTTTGGGCTTTTGACCTTTTAGGGATGCTCATGTAATATTTAGTAGTGTGAGATTACCTGATAAAACCATGGTTTCTGTGAGCAGGTAGTGTCTGACAGATCAGGGCTTTGCCAAGTGGAAAAAGTCTTCTCCTTCCAAGCTACAAGCCAAGCAGGCAGGTGCTGCCCAACTGCTGTCATGAAAGAAGCAATAAACTCATTTTACTCAAAACTACTTCCACAGAACACTCAAGTGGCAATGTCTGAAAATTGTGTACATCTGGAAATGGGATTTATAACCAAGCTGTTTTGTCACTTGTACTGAAGAAATAATGCCTGCTGTAGCTGTGCATGTTCTCAAAAAAGTTAAAAGTATATAAAAATAAATATCACAACATGAATTGCTTGCAGAAGGAAAATAGGTTGATTATTTCCTACAAGATATTCATTGGTCTGTTTTGTTTACTATTTCTGTCACTGTCTATACTTAAAGTTATAAAACCTTGCCTTTTGAAGTACAGAAAATATTAAGGCTCTTACCTTATATTTATCTGATTTGTGTGTGCTATTGTATAGGTCATATCTGTTTAGTGAAACCACCTTCATAAATGTGCTGGGACTTTTACTCATCTGGATATGTTTAAGTCTATACTTTTAATTTCAAGAAAAAAAATAGTTAAATCTCAAGTTAAATTGGCATTTTGGGAACAAAGTTTTAAAATGTGCTGATTTTGTGCTTCAGTGTATGTCCCCACATGCTAAATTTTGCCATGTACACGTGTGTATTTCTTGAAGGAGTAGCATTTTATGTTCTTCATAAGCTGAAGAAAAATGAATAATTTTGTTCTGTGGAATTACTCTTGTTGAAAGCAAGAGCAATATTTATGAGCAGTTTCATATTTAAAAACCCAAGCAGTATATGGGGCTGTACTCCTTTGCACCTTTTCTCAGTGTATCGGCTGATGCTTGTTGAGTGATCTGCTTAAGACTTGTAGAGTTGGGAGTGGGAACTGGGTGAGAGTAGTTGAGGACTCAAAAGGAAAAAGTCCCACAGTCCTATATACTCTGTATGTATAGAGTATAGTTTGGCACCAGGGCTGTCTCTGGGTACCATTTGGTATTGTTTTAAAAATGCAGTCAGTCTTGCAGACTCAGTCCAGGGCTCAGTGATGAGCATCCTAACATGAACACCCTATCAGACCAAGTATATCCCCTGGTGTCAGAGAGACATAAGAATAAGCTGGTGTGGGGAAAAGAAATAGGCTCTTTTAGAGCATTTTGTGCTGTGATTACCACTGAAAGTTTGAGGTTTTGCATAGTTGACCATCTGCTCAAAGGGCCAGCTTTAACTCATGTTGAAAAACAGACCTTTTGCCTCGGGTGCACTGGTGTTCTATGGCATTAGCTGGCAGAAAGCTTTTTCATCCATCCTTGTAATTCTAGGGTATTTGACTTCTGGGAAATTTGCTTAGTATTGATTTAACTTCATTTCTGTTGAAAGAAAACCTGAGAGGACTGTCTCTATTGCTGTGCTATAGTGATGGAATATCCCCAATATCTGATAATACAGCTGGGAAATATATTTTTTTGTTTCGCAGTCAAAACAATGACTGGGCAGGAGAAAGATCCAGGCTGAAATTAGAGAGAAACTTTTCAGGGTATTTGACAAATCAAACTTAGACTGATCTAAAACAACTACAGCATGAAGTATTCTCTTTTTAAACTTTTTTTTTTCTGATACAGTTCTTGGAGCAAAAATGCCAAATAGTCTACAGGAAATCCTAGCTCAACCTTTTGATGTTTCTTCAAGTGAGATGATTTGCTGTTAAGCACCAAAACACAGCTGTGATGGTGACAGCAAGCAAACAGAACTCCAAAATCACTGGGTTTAGTACTGCTTGCTGAAAATATTAATAAACATAAAAAATAATTCACTACTCCTTAAACGCAGTGTTTCTGATATTTATCACCTCAGGATTTATTAAAGAATTATCTAAGCCATATTTAACAAAGGATCATGTGTGAAGGCTTTTGTGGTAGTATTTTTATTTGTGGATGCTACTTGCTGTGAAGAAGCAGATACATACATGAGGCATCAACTACACTTAATGGGACTCCTAATTTAGATTTTGTCACTAATTTTCTCTGCTTTATTACATTTAAATCTTTCAGCTGTCTCCTCAGTATCTTTTAATGTCTCTAACTTTATTAAAAAACTCATGATTTGAATTCACTGTTTGTATGTAAAATGCAGAAAATGGTCACTGAGCCCTGACCATCAGCTTTTATATTTTCTGAGTGTGCTCTAAACAGTTCTGAGTTGTGGCTTTTCATGTCATGTACCATTGCTGCTGGAAACTGGTTCTTGTGCTGGAGGACTTCTCATGTGTTGTCACATCTGCTGTGTCTTACAGCTAAGGCTGGGAGCCTTCTCTATGTGTCAGGCAGGGAAGCCAAAAATTTGTTGGATTTTCTTTCAACAATGAAGAAAAATATGACTAAATATGGCTAGGCTTAAATGAGGTGGCTGTGTCCAGTGTGTCTGGGGGAGTAGTTTTTCCAGTGCTATTCAGGAAGATGGACTTGGAGAAGGTCTGGAGAAGCAGCTACTGCAGTCCTGACAGGTGGTGAGAGAACCTTGGCCAAGCTGATCTATGTTTCAGGGAAGCCAGATGGAAAAAGACATCTGGATTTGGCTGAAAGTTGTGGATATCCCAGCCCTGGGGGATGGGGAGAGAAAACAAAGTGAATGTGCTGCTCCCTAGCAATTGGTGGTACCATCACTGGGGCATGAATTGAAGCAGAAAGGCTTGAATTGTTCATGAAGGCTCTTGGAGCCATGGGGATGAGCTCACTGCATGCTCCATCACCTCCTCATGCCATTTATCCTTCACAGCAGGCTGAGAAAGTCTCTTGCCTGGGTGAATGGGCAGCTGCTGCACTATTGCATATTGCTGGTGCTCCTTGAGGAAAGAGCAGAGGGCTCAGGGCATTGAGTGACACCCAGGAGGGCACCACTGCGTGGGATGTCACATCTCCCTTGCAAAATGTGTGTGAAATGGAGAGGGAATGCCAGAGCACACATTTGTCAGAGCATAAACAAGATGTTTTTTCTTATCTCTTTTTATTTATTTATTTTATTTTTCATCTGGCTTGTGTCATACCATCATGACAGTTACTGTTCCCTTTGTGCTTTGAAGTAGATCAATAGATTTGTTGTTGGGTCAAGACAAAGGGCTTGACAGCTCAGAAAACAAATTACTTATGTTTCCTATTCAAGCTCCCACTGTCATAGAAGTTATCTGTAGAAGACAACTTTTTTTAATGTCTTTGTCATCAGGCTGTGTTGGCATCAAAATATCTGGAAGAGATAAAATACTTATTTGTCTCTACATACTTCAGCAGCACCTTTTCTGGATTCAGTTTGTCTTTATGGTAATAACTTGATGTGCATTACTGTTATGCCACTACAACCTCTTTTGATGACTAACTTTTTGCTTGATGAATAAACAGCAGTGGAAGATCTTCAAAAAGGAGGACTGTGTGTTCCTATGGGAGCAGCTGTAGTAATAACAACAGAAATAGTACCAATAAGCTCTTACTTCAACACCAGAGCAACCAGATGTATTTTTATTGAAGCAGAATTCTTAATTTCTGTAGTGAGAAACATATTTTCAATATCTCCTTTATATGGAAGGCAAGAGTGGTGAGAGATTATATCAGAAATCATCCATTTTGTCATGATACTGACTTTTATTTTCCATTGGGTCCTTTTAAGATTTGTATTTTACAGTCTGTGTCAAAGACCAATTCTGGTCAAGACTTAGTGCCCACAGATGAGCTATAAGCAGAGGTATGAAAAAGGGCATTTGAGGCTTCTATAAACATACATCACACTGCACATCTGAAAAGCCTGTACCCCATGAGTTTCTCAGTCTCTAGTTTCATTACTGGGCCTTCTGCTCTCCTTTCAAGCCACTCTTCAAATCTGTGCTTTGGAGCTTTTGGTGTGCCATGGTGTGTGAACACAATCACAGTCCTGCTCTCCTGCCCAAACCATGGCCCCACTGAAGCAGTCACCAGGGGATAAAGTCTCAGCATTTATCCACTGTGCAGCTTGACAGTCCAGTTCTTCACTCCAGTGCTGGTTTTATGGTCAGTTGCTCTGATCACACCTTGCTGCCTCTGGTTTCCACTGACAACCAAATAATTTCAGTTGGGTTTGGTGTGATCCACCTCTAGGAAGCATGAAGGGGGACCATCAACTATGTTCTCTTAGTCATTACATCTAATGTCATAATTCCCTATTTAACTATAGATTTTAAAAAAAGATTTCTGATATTTAATGCTGCAGGTTTGAAAGGACACACTATGTTCTTTATACTCAGCATGGTAGAAGAAAGCAAAACTAAGCTTTGCTTTAACTATGTAAATCATAACCAGCATTGTCAAATCAGTAAAGCTGGTGCAAGTTGAGAATTTCTCTATCAGATTTTTTTACTTCAGTGACTGTTTCTGTTCAGTACTGGAGAAATGTCAGCTGTTTAAATGGCAAGTGGGTGAGAGTTCTTGCTGAAACACCATTCAGCTGAATGGGGAGGAAGGCTACAGGGGTGGGCAAGGATGGTCCAGATTGGTGGTCACTTTGGCTTCTGTGCATACAGAGGCTGATGATACACTCCAGTGCCTTGGTTAAAACCCCCAAATGATCAAAGTTTTGATGTTGGAAGGAAGTCCAGGCCTTGAAGAGAAGAAGGATGTTTTCATTCCTTGACTACAGTCCTCCTGAGCTGAAGGCAAAACCTGATTCCCAAATTTGTGTTCCCCACAGTCATAATTTAACATCTGCCAGCAGAGGATATTTGAAGGAGGCCTAAGACTAGGACACCCCTAGTCTGATTCACCAGGAACTATTTCTGGTTTGATTCTTCTCAGGATAAGCCCACAGTGAGATTTAAATTTGGGCTCAGTGTCTGTGGCACAAAGTTTAAGCTTTTTCTTTAAGTTTCTTTCCCCTTCCCAGTCACTGTAACACAAATGAACACTTCGTTCATTTCAACAGTGAAGGTCATACAGAGGCTGAGACTGCTGTTCTGAGAAAATGTTACTTTTTGGAAAACTGAGTTTTCATTGGGGAATGGGGGTGGTAGATTTCATCCAGGTATTTCTCCCAGCAGTAAAGGATAGGAAAACAAATGTGGTCATGTTACATTAATTATTAGGGTTAATGACATGTATTGCTGTTACACATGACCACTTATCTTCCCCATGTTCTGCACATTTTAATGTCCATACATGCATGCAAAATTCATACCCTTTATTCCCTAGAATCCTTCATCTAGTTGGGCTATCTGGATTTCAGGCTTCTGTGGAGAACTATCTACGTGGAATGTACATCACATTCCATTTATGACTAATTTTCCATAACTGTACAATTAAAAATATAAAACCCTGCTTTAAAAGGAGAGTTGAAGGTTTTGTTTTGTTTTTTAATATATAATTGACAGTGCTGCATTGTCACACAGAGACCAGTATTTGAAAGAAAAAAAATTCTTTCTTCTCATCCTTTCTATTTTAAGGACAAAGAAAATTCTGAGGACCAGAGTAACCTTTGGGTAGCTGTCAAGCAATGCTCTGGTATTTCCTGTATGGTGAGGGGCATCAAGTGTCATGCTTGGAAGATCAGCTTGATAAAGGGAACACAGAGAAGGAAGGTTGCACAGATGTTCTGGGACCTCAATTTTTGAATGTTGTAGACCCAAGAGTTTGATTATATTCCGAAATCACTGAAGCAAAGAGTAAATATAAAGCTCTGTGACGAGAAATCCCTGCAGTGGATGCATACTGTGAGTTAAATTTACAATTATTCCAGAGTGGTGCAAAATCATGTTTCTAAAACGTGATCTGTAGAGTTGATGCTTGCTTCTGAAGGGCCCATCTGTAATGCCCCAGTGCCTGGAGCAGGGTGTGATGTCTGTCAATATGTCTTTGTGGTCAGGGCAGGAGAAGCCTTCCTTTCTCCTTCCACAGCTCCAGCCAAGCTTTCTTGGCTCTGGATAACTCTGTTGTTGTGCTTGGTGTTGGGCATTGTGCACACAGAATTTCTGTGACTGAAGGGTGTCTGATTGCTGTATATTTGGAATTGTTGCTCATTTAACTGTGACTAATAGCCAGCTTGAGCAGAGGTCTCTGAAGAGAGAGAGAATATTTGAGTTCAGAGCCCACATAAAACCTCATCTATGCAACGTACACAGACATGTCATCAGCCTTTGCAGTTGCATTTCCCCATGCAGTATTGCTGCTTGTCTGACAGAAAGATCTATTTTGACTCAGTTTTGGATTAAATTATAAAAAGGAATTCTGTTCTCAGCCTCTTCCAAATGAGAGCAGCCATTCTGTCTGATTGAGGGCTGCATGTCAAACACAGGCTGCAACAGAAGAAATTTATTTTCAGTTGGTTTTTTTTATGCCAATATATCTTGACTGGTGCTCAAGTAGTAAACAGAAATTTGCTGTGAAATATTAGGTAGTGTGAGATACTTGGCACTTGAAATAGTCTGCCTGTTTCAGACAATGCTGATGTTAAGTGCTATTAATGCTATCTGCTATATCTGTCCAGCTTGCTCATAGGGTTGGCATTTCTGTTTTACTGAACAGCATTATGGCAAATCAAATTCACACTGAAGTCTGTATCGCTTAAAAGCATCTCTGTGGTGATTGGGGAGAAGAAATGACAACTTCCTACTGCTAATATTCAACCAGTTTATTAGCTGTCCTCCTTCAGACAATGTCAAATAGAGTGTAGCCAGACACAGATGCTCCTGATTATGTTATTTTGTTAAATAATAGTACACTAGTTAAGGAGCTTGAAAGTAAAAATTGCCTTTTAAAATAATTGGGTAAATAATGTATTCCTGGATGTGTTACTGTACCTACTGGTGGCACAACAGCTATTGCAGTTGGCCTCATTTTGGTAAAGATGGAGGTATTTCTTTAAAATAGTGTTTTGCAGCCTTCTCTTGTACATAAGGGGCAAGCAGTTGGTGTTCTTACATTTTTGTGTGCTCACTGGCTATTTCTGTTGTTTGCTGTCATACTGGAAGCAGCCTAAAATCCCTACCTCACATGTCCTATGGAGCTTTTCCATCTTCAAAAAGAATGTATGAGATGTGGCTTTTTAAAGTCAAATTATTTTCTACATAAAATGTTAAGTGGTTCACAGTGACTTGTAAAATTACAATCCAGGATAAAGCATAAATGGAGCTGATGTTTCATGATGCTGAAAACCAGCAAACCCCATATTTCTGTGCTCTCATTCCAAGTCTCTATTGGTGATGCACAGAGAGGAAACAAATCTGTTGGAAAAATGGAGAATCCTAAATAGTTTTTTATAATATTAAGCAATTTTTCCCCAAAACTGACTATTAGCTCTTGTGTTCTCCTTCACTCCCATTCCAGAGACATTTCATTGGAATTTCCCCAGCCCTTAAATCCAAAGTAAGTAGGATATGAAAGACATGTGTCCTCTTAAGTGTTACATAGGTGTTTTGTGTGTGTGCTTTCTGCCCTTCACAGTTAATCACAGTACTCATGAACCGTGTGGGTTTGGTCATTGTTCTTGTTATCTGGACAGCAAATATTCCTCGCTTTTAAATGTCATCCCTGAAAGCCAGCATTTTTTGTGAGGTTGTCTGTCTGCATGAATAAGTCCCCCCATGAAGGTGGCAACACTGAAGTTTGCATGAAAAATTGGCTGATTAAACCTTCTTGACCAAAGAACACTGGTGTGACTTGATGCACCATTTTAATAGAAAACCATTGTCAGTATTTTTTTGGCTCTGTTGTGACGTTCGCCTCTAACATTGTATTGGTGACACCATGGTTGTTATAGCTCCAAGCTGTGAAAAAATCTTTCTTTCCTTTTGGGATGGTTTCAGCAGCGAAAGGCAAGGTGCTTTCTGCAAGCTTGGTGGTGGTTGTAGAAGCTTGGACTCTGTAATACTTAAATCTTTCTTGGTTCACCTCCAAGTGTGACTATTTTGCTCACTGTCATGGGAAAGGTGTCCTTCCTCTGAATACAATGTTTCTTCCAGCAGATGGTAATGAAAACAGTGTAAATAATGTTGTGTGCTCCCTACAGCATCATACATATTTATATCCACTTTGTTATATGAGCAGTCCAGGAGCTGTAGTATTAACTTAAAACAACAAGTAAGTCAAACTAGATATACATTACAATCACACTGACAACTCAAAATTCCCCCCAAGTCCCCATTCATGTGCAAATGAAATTTACTTTTTTCTTGGTTCTTCTCTTTGTGAAGGATGCACCTGATTTGCAATTTTATTCTCCTAAGTGTTTTTGCAGCAGAGAGACTCTTTGACGCCTGTCACTACATGTGATTTAATGACAAGAACACAAAACTGGCAAATCATCAACTTAATTGGCTCAAAAAATAGCCCTTGGTTTCTCACAATGCTGTGTGCTATCATTCAGGAGGTTTTCTCATCTCTACTTTCTGCTCTTATGGCCCTCTTTGAATTGCAGACTCTTCTAAATTTCATTAAATTTTGGATGTTGAGAATGTCCTGATCTCTATAGAAAATGAGTTTTTTTAATATTTTTGTTGTTTTGTGCTTTTTTTAAAAAGTGTGTAAGTTTTTGTTGGTTTGCCTTATATAAAAAAGGCCAAAAAATCCCAACCCTTATATCTCACCAAACAAAAAAATTAGCAAGTTGTGAACAGGTTTTGGACCCCTGTGTTGTGTGCACTTGATGTCTTCAGCAGAAGCTGAGAGGAACAGGACCTGTCACATCTGCTGGGACTGGCTGGGTGCCACCGAGGAGGGCTGTGGGTGAAAGGACAGCTTTATTTAGCTGATGTAAGAGAGAATCCAGAATTTGCAGGTAATTAGGAGTGCTGTGACTGTCAGGTTAGCAGATTGAAATAGAAGATGGGTCCTGTCCTTTGGGGAAGAAAGAGCAGTTTGGCAGCTGTCATTGCATAGTCAGTGATTTGGTGTGCGTGTGTTGCCTGTGGAACAGGAAGGCTTTCAGCAGAAACTGATGCACTTACTTAGGGAAGATATTTCCAAACCAAACAGAAGAGAGATAAGAAAATGGGCCAGTATTAAAAAACAAACAAACAAAAACCAAACAAACAAAAAACCCCAACCAACCAAAAAAACAAAAAAAGCTGAAACAAAGCCAAACAAACTCCTGTGTCTGTTTAACCTCCTACGTAGAACTGCACTTGAATACTCAAGTTTAAATGCCCTTTCAGCCACTAAAATGAACACTGGTAAATTCTGGCCTGTGTACATTTATACCCTGCTATATTTAAACCACAAGAACTATTCTTTTGCAAATAAAGAACTCCTCCTTTGCTCCTTTCTACCTAGCTATTAAAATATTGTATAAAATGTTGTGGTTTAGCACAGATATTTGCAATAGATTTGCTCATATAAATGCATAGTTTTATCTTTTTTGACTACTTGGTGCTGGTTTTAATTACTGTGTTCTGTTTTCCAAGAAAAAAATAGTTGCAGAACTGCAGTGGGAATTGTTAAATGAGAACCATGTAATACCTTTAGCCTGCTGCCCAATTAGTGTCTCTGATACAAAAAGCATGATGAATCCCATGGTGCTTTCCCCTGTTGAGCCTAAGATTAATTTTCAGTTTGCAAGTCTGTAGATGCCTCTTCTGGTCTAAGGGAATAATAAAGAATGTCAAGCTAGATGCCAGAATAAAATAGTGAGAAAGTAGAAAAGTAAAAACTCAGATCTGTAAATGAAAAAAAAACCAAACCCAAGAAAGAGGTATTTGTGGTTGAATGTAACTCACTAAGAAGGAAGAGTTCTTTAATAAGCCTCATGTTTAGTACAAGCTTGTCATGGTAGATTGTGTCTGGAGTTCATAAATCATGCTCAGAGGTGTTGCCACTTGTTGAGAAAAATAAAATGTCTTGGCAAGGCTTAGAAATACTGCTGTGTGTTCAAAAAGAAAATACTTTTTAGAGTTAGAAAATCCCAGGTTATTTTCTGAGTGAAGTCAGGCTGGATGGTCTGTAGAAGCCCTTGGAAAGTCATAGGGGAGGCAGGGATGTGTGTTTTCTGGGAGAGCTGGTCTGGGGACACAGGGCAGGTAGCCTGCTGCATCCCATGGAGATGCTAACACCAGTGGGTTGAGAGGTTGGTGCTGCTTGGCCTTAGGCAGCTCCTCCCTGGACACAATGGTTTTGAACAAGGAAGGAAACAGGATCAGGATGAATAGGGCAGTCAGCTCTGATAATGGTAAACGTGAATGCTATTCTGGTTTTCTTTTTCTAAGACAGCCTGGTATGTGACTGTCCCCATTACTGATTTAATAAATAGCTCTTTGAGAAATGAAATTATTTGAAATTATAAGTTTATTCCTGTGGAGGGGGTCCTTTCCTTTCACCTGATAGCACCTACAAGATGTCCTGTAATGGGCTCGTTTAATGCTCTGCTTCAGTTGTTTTTAGGCTGAAGAAATGCATATATTCTGCAGATTCCTCTTCTCATCACACTTCATTTTAGGGGCAGACATTTTAGATATTCCCTTATACATGGAAATCTTATTGAAAATTATAAAGAAGAAAAACTTGCATTTCTCTAAAGAATTTAATTTTGGAGTAAATTTCTGAGTGGGCTGGGTTAAGATTGGAAAGCAGGGGTATTTGTGACAGAACAAACTGGGGAGTTGATTATATCCTGATGAATGCTGAAGTTTGGTGTTAAGCAGCTGTATTTTTTTTTTCCTGAAGAAGGGTCCAGTAGTCAATGAGATCCTTATTGACATTGCCCCTACCTTTGGTGCTCTGACAGGAGCTGGTTGGCAGACAATATCATAACCTGGTTTATTTCTGGTGTTTGTAAAAATGCTTGGATGACTTCTGGAAGTCAGAAATAGGATATAGCCACAAATCACTTGAGAAATGAAGCCCTGTTCTGAAGAAAACATGTTGAATGCTGGCATTCTGCATTCTCTCTTATTTGCCCAGAAATTTTCAGTGTTTACTGAGGGTGAAATTCATCCGCGTGCTGTGAACTGTGGGCTCCAAACAAAGCTTCAGTGAGTTGTAATGTTGGTTGTATCCTATGCTGGTTTCCCTGCATAAGGATGAGTTTCTCCTTGGAACAAAATGAAAACTGAACAAATAGGGTAAAATAATGACAGGATGAAATAAAACTGCTCTGTCAAAAGCAATTGCACAGAAATCCAATTTGGGGCAGTAAAATGGGCATACGTATTATTTTCTATTGTATGCTATTTCACACAAAGTATGGTGGCAACAGGAAATCAATGGAAAATAATCACATCTAGGACAAACTGCTGAAAAAACTCAGGCTGTGCTTTCCCTTTCAGACTGAAAGGTAGGTGCAACAGAGGGATAACATCTGGGGTTTTTATCTTCAGGTAGCTGTAGGTTTGCTTCCTCCTTCTGTTGATGCACGATCTACAACTTTATTCTCGTGGGTTTGGGCAGTGTGTTCCTGTCCTGATGACACACTGAAAGCTCTTTGATGCTCTTTCTGTCTCTAATATCTTCTTTTCAAGTTAGACTTCCTCTGAAGCTGTTTATATTTCATGACATTTAATCTTTTCTATATCTGAATGTATCTGATGCTTGCACCATACCTGTACATAATTCCATTGTCCCCAAGATAAAGGTGCTAACCTGGAAGCAATTAATATCTTTCTGTATCTTAAAAGCTGCAGATATAATGTCCATTTGCAATCATAATGAATTAGCTGGTAAGAAAACTGCCTGGAGCATGAGGTGTTAGATTCTTTTTTCCCATAAGTTATACTAAAAAAATAGTAAAAAAAATTTAGTCTCCTAAATGAAAAGATGTTATTTGGTTTATGTATTAGAAACTGGGTTCAGGTCTTGTTAGTAATGTCAGGGAAGATTTACAGCCAAACTCCAAAATTTATTGTAGATAAAAGGATAAATGTTTGAAATAATTTAACTTTTTTGAGATTTGATTAATTATGTTCTTAAATGTCTTCCTCTTGGCTTTAAATGCTCTCATAACAAATCTTTGTGGCTTTCCCTATGTTCCATATCTTTCTTTTTATTTCTCTTGAATTTATGGTTATAAATTTTTTTTCTCTCTCTTAGCTGTTTGAATCCCCAGTGACTCATTACCTGTACCATGTAGCCCTTACTTGTGAGCTGCTGGCTCCATACAAGGGACTTTTGAGGTTACCTTTAAAATATTGGTAAGTGGGAGAGATCAGTTAAGTGTTTCAGTCTGAGTTTCTGTGACTAGAGAAGATCACTGAGCCATCTGGAGGTGGAGATGTACTGGAGTTTGAGTCAGTTCATGAATACTTTCTCTTTTCTACTAAAGTTAAAAGACATTTCAGTTTATAACAAAACACAACAAAACTTCATTCTGTAATAGTCAACCAGTTGCCTTTCCTAAGCAGTAATTGAACTTTTAAGGTCTTGACTATGGTGATCAGGATGGCTTTGTGCTTTAGAGATGTTAATTACTCAGTAAAAGCACTTCAAGCTTTAAAATGCATGAAATTCTCCAAATTGAGAACCTCAGGGTTTATGTAAAATATATGAAGTGGAGACTCTGTGTCTTAAATACATATTTATCTGTATCTATAAATTGAACTAAATGATAATGCTTTGCACTGATGAGGTTCCTATTACTCTGTTTTCTGTTGTGCCTGTTGCTATAGGACTTGGCAGCAATGCCTCTGCCAGCCTAGGCTGTACCTTGCTACACTTCTCTGTGGATTTATTTAACAGGATTCCTCAGTACTGAACTACACTTGAAATGTTTTCCAGGTGCTCTGATCAATAGTGGTTCAGCAGCAATGGGCTGGATTTGGTGCAAAGAAATTTTTTTGTTCTGAGCACTTAGTGCTTTGCTCCTTTATCTGCCTCCCAAAGCAGTATTGGCCTTTTGCTGCTCACTCTATGGGAGTGAGTTGGGCACAGGCATCATGTTCATTTTTTTTCTGCAGTAATTTCTCCTTCCTCTCCCATTCAGTAGCTGTGTTTCATGTTACTTTAGTTTTATCAAGAAGGATTTACCTTTTATTGAATATGATTATTTTTCTACTTGAGGGGTTATGAGCCCTTCTCAGTGCTGCATAAATATTTTTCCCCTCTTCCTACCCTCCCTAGGGATTCTGCAAACAGAAATCTGATTAATCCTTAGGATAGGTGTGTAGGACCATGGCTCAGAGCCTGGAGGAGCACAGAGCTGTTCAGCACTGCTTTGGAATTCTGTATTCAGGACTTTCAGTCACAAAAGGTTTCCTGCACCTTGCAAGCAGCAGTGGTTTTCCTTAGCTCACAGCCTGTGACTGAATAAAACCCAATTTCCAGTACTGCCTGGTGTGTGAAGGGGCAGGGCTATCAACACTGGATCCTAGGAATTTGCCTAGAGGGATTTTTTTTCCCCCTTTTGAGTGATGACCTTACTTCTATTGTGTTTTCTGGAATAGATAATGTGCTTTCACATTGTATGTATTAGCATTTATTTATTGTTTTACTACCAGAAGAAAACAGGAAAGAAGAGAACTGTTTCTAAATATTTGATACTGTGGTATTCAAGTGGGATTTTGTGTAGTTTGCTTTTTTTTGTTTCCTTTTTGGTTAATTATTTTTACTTGCTTACCTTAAAGTTAACAACTATTGGTAGTTCAGGGTGGATTCTACTTTGCTCACAGCAGAGATTCTTGTGGGCAGCAGTTAATTATGAATCCTTACTGGCCTGACTTACAGAAATCCTGATAATAATTCAGGTCTCTTGTGTCTGCATTTCCATGAAAATTAAATATTACTAAGCAGAATATCTTGTTCAGGAGATTTTCCTCTGGTGCACGTGGGAAGTGTCATTATAATTGGATCCTGGTTTGTACAACATTGGAAGGGGAAAATGTTTCATTCCTGGTGCATGTGTGTAGCCTCCAGCTAACAGCAGCACCTGCAGCTTAAAGTGGAAAATGTGCATTTGAGTGGGAAATAAGAAACAATTTCATGGAATTAAATTTCTTTTCCTTATGGACATCACTTAGCAGCTCATGTTTTGGAAAAGCTCTTGCTCACTTTCAGCTCTGAAGCACTGTTTCTGCCTATGAAAAAATGCTTGGGGATAGGAATTGAAGAATTATTTTCTTTTTCCTCATCTGTCTTAAGACGTTATTCAGTGACTGGTGAGAGACTGAAGGATTTTGTCAAGCTTTGCTGAGAGCACTTGGTAGAAGTGTAGGAGCCAAGCTGGGAACTCCTGTCTGTCATGTCCTTGCAATGACAAGCTTTCATGCACAGGTTGCTTTCTATTTGCTCTGCACAGACTAAATTCATTTTCATGCTAAGGAAGATGTGCTGAAATGTCATAAATCCTCATGAAAACTGTGCCATCTTCTGCAAGACCACAGCGACTGAGACAGTAAATCTGGTGCTGTTTGCATTCTTAATGGGAGCTTTATTGAAAGAGGTTTGCTTTATGTGGGTCTTGTGAGTAAACAAGGGTGGTATTAGTGAAGGGATTTACTGCATCGGAGATGTCTCCATCTCCCAGGCAGGTGTCTTCATGTTTATCCTTTTGAAGAGATTACCTTTTTCTCAAGGTCTCATCCCATGGATTTTTCTATCTCATTATCCTGCCTACCATTCCTTATGTCATACTTTCTTCTTCTGGTCACTGTCTACTTTCCACTTCATTTTGTAAAAATATCTCTATCCTCTTCCTCAACCCCACATGATAGCATCATTCAGAACCTGAACCTTCATCCAGCCTGGAAAGTGAGGACAGTCAGGCTGGGAGAGAGGGGGAAGGTTGCCTGGCCCTGATGTTGGCTCTTGGCTGCCAGCAGCAGATGCTTGGGGGAAGAGTGTGGGAATAAATCAAAACTGCAGCCCACATGTGCTCTTCTACCTTCTGGCAATCTGCAGTTCAGGGACTATGTGATCTGAGGATTATATTGTATCTTTGCATTTAATTGTCTTTGATGGTCTTGTCTTCCATGGTAGGGCTCTCTGCCATAATTTTTGAGGAAACCAGAGTGAGGCTATGAGTCTGTGAGCAGCTGAGGTATCTAAAATGCATTAGCAATTGCAGGTGAGATTCAGTCCCCTTTCTGCATTTCATTGCTTTTTACTGTCTGGTAATTAGAATAACACTGCAAAATATGTGATTTGGCAGCATGTGTTCCCCTGTGCCACCACCAATAATCAGAAATGGCTTCTCATTGTCACTTCTGCTGCTTTTTTTCTATTCTGCTAAATTCTTGGGAGCTTAGATCTATGAAAACTGTTGTGGGCCATAGCAACTTCCTTCTCTGTCCTCTTTGGTTATGAAACTATCTCTTTCAGGTGTATTTGGTTTTGTTTTGTTTTTTTCCCAAGCTTGACTCGTTTCATAAGAGTGGATTTGATACATAGCTGTGGGCAGATATGGATATTTTCTTTATCCCTTTGTCAATATCTAAACAAGAAGTGATAGTTTGTTAGCAATTATGAACAAAATCGTTGTTGTTTAAGAATTAAAAATAATTCATCTTCAGGTGAGAGGCTCTTACCAATGTGGTGTTTTAGCAGTAAATACTTGAAAGCACTTAATTCCCAGCACTGGTGGGCCAGCAGTTTATTTCTTGCTATGCCCCAAAGCAGGTTGCCTTTCACTGGCTGATGGGGAGAGGTGGGAACTTCTGCTTTCCTCTAGCTTGTCAGGACCTTCCCATGAGGTTTGGGCTCTTTTTTTGAGCTGGGGAATATTCTTTCTGCTCAGATCACAAGTCAGGCAGTAGCTCACCTGTAGCAAACCACAACACTGGGCCAGTAAGTAAATAATTTGCTATCAGTGGCTTTACAGATACTTCTTGCTGCTCTTAAAATCCTTCCAGATTATTTTCTTTTCCTGCATATCTTTACCATTGTGCAGTGATGAAGGCATGGGCAGTTTTGATCCTCCTCTCTCTCTGTGATAAAGATGCCCTAAGGAACATCCTTGGTAAGTTAGACACACACATTTTATCATTGAAAGGCAGATATAGGATGGTGGATACAAGAAACCTCAACTCTGATACCACTGTATAAATGCAGTGTCTGTTCCAGGGGTGCAGAATATTCACTTTATTTTGCCTCTGCAGGGAGGTGATAACTTCTGCAGCATGCAAGAGGAAACAAACACGACCTTTGTCATCTTTAGAAGAGGCACTGGCTTGGAACTATTGTACTCAGACCCTTCCTGGCAAATTGTGAATAACTAAGTTGTTAAGCCCAGGGCTCTGCCAGGGTGTGCTGAGTTACTCGAGAGCCACTGAGAAGCTGGAAGGATGGAGATGGCTGCTGCTTAAGTGCAATGGCTCCCATCTCTTCCCAGTTTGTTTCTAATAAACTTAAATGAAAGGCTTTTTTATCCACCCATGGTGTCCACAGTGTTTCTCATCAGAACAGTTTGTGGGATGTGGTAGCAGAAGTTTAGGGCCAGGAGAAGGACTATGGATACTTTTAGTGGACAAATTGCAACTCTATAAGCAGTTTTTTTAGATTTCTGGAAACCTCTGTGCTGTCCATCTGCTGACAGCTCCTTGTTAAGCAGCAGCAGCACTTGCTGTCTGTCTGCTGCTGTCAGATTAGCTCAGAGCTGCCAGGGTCTCAGGTGATATCAGCTTAAACTGTGGTTCAATCCATGCAGTTACAAGGTTCAGAGACACAGAAGCAAGGGGATGAACAGCCAAATGCCCATTAGCAGCTTTGGTGAGAAAGGGCTGTGAACCTCGAGGATTATTATTATAATTTTTTTTTCTTTTTTAAGGGTAATTTTGGGTAGGATTCAGCTCTTATGGTGGTCTATTGGCTACCCATGATGTGTTATGCTGGACGTCACTGGGTGGGGATTAAAAATGAATAATGGTGAACTCCTGGGCAAGCTGAAACTAGCTCCAGGGTGTAAGACAAGTAAGATCTCAGTTTGTTAATTTTCTTTTGAATCAGGTAGTGAAATTTCATTGAACTTGAGCTGATAAGAGACTTGGCATCTTCCATGACCTGATCTTGTGACAAATACAGTACTGATTGTGGATGTGCATAAAGGGGCAATGCAGAAAGTTGCTGTTTGTGCTGAGACACAGCTTGTAGGCTTCATGCTCTTCTGGAGGGGTTTGATCTGGGTGAACATCTGAATGGCACTTAGTAGGCTGGGTATTTCAAAGGGACCCAGTCCTGAAATCAGGAGAAAGGGGGTTATTGTTGCTGGAAGGACTGGAAACCACTGACATAAAATCTTTCTTCTCTCTCACTCCTTACATTTGGGTCACCTTCTGACAGGGCACCTATCCTTGGGAAGCCAGGTGTTAAGCAGAGCTCAGGACAGTGGTCTGAGACAAGGGCTGCTCTCCAGACAGTGTAGTTGTGTCACTGCTCTGTGCTGAAGCAGCCAAATTGCACCTGGGCTTTAAAGAACAGTGAGGGTGTCACAGCACTTTGTTCATATTGACAAATTCTTGAATTGAGTAGGTGTATACTGTCCCAAAGAGATTCCTTGATATTTTGAGGCATGGTAAAAAAATGATCAAGAAAGAGAGACACCCTCTTCACTCCATCATTACCTGAGGACCTGTTCTGCAGATAGATTCAGAAAAACAGGAGAGAGGAGAGCAGAATGGATCAGGTGTCTTTGTGTGAAATGCTTAATCATGTGTAGTTTTGAAGTAAAACCTACAGATTTATCAATTATTTCCTATTAGTTTATTTGCATATTTGGAAACTGAAAACTTCCAGTTGATTAAAAAAAATAGATTGAATTTTGTAACCCTATTACCTTGCCTCATGGCAGCCTTACTTGGAGCTCAGAGCTTCCATTTTTCCATGCTCTTACTCTTTGGTCTAGGGTTTCCCCAGTAAGATAACTGTGATCATCACACAACAGGAATTATGCCTAAAAAAAATATATTGCATCACACTCAGTAAATATGTAAAAATGCAGACGTATTTTGGAGCACCTTTCCCTTTGCTTCATGTCAGTAGACTAATACAAATTATTTACTTTGAAGGAACATCAAAATATTTGAGCTTGAGAAATGCCCAAACAAATTTTTTCTCTGTTCTACTGTATTTCTTCCATTTTAGAGAAAGATTAATTGCACTGCCAACTTTTCAGCTTAACCTTATCAAAAAATTAATAATGGAGTATCAGGATAACAGAATGTACTTGGATTCCTTCCACTTTATGCACTGCAATTTGAGTGCTGGATTGTGACTTGTGTTTCATAGCTCAAGAGGCGGAAGACTGATAAAAGCATCATCACTGGAGCTATTTCTCTTCCTTCTGATGTTTCTTCTTAAACTTGTCTGTTGCCTCAGAGCCCTTTCTCCATACCTAAAGATCTGCAGCTGAGACTCCCCAACACTTAATATATTACAGGGAAACTTCTTGTTTCTAGATGCTCATCCTAGCAGGACTACCTTGGTAATTAAAAGCTAGATGGTAGGATGGACCTATATCTAGGGTGAGTGAAATTTGAGTGAAAAGTCAAGGAACACAATTATTTTCCTGATGTTTTTGCAAAGTGACTTTGTACGGTGAGGAATTAAATTTGTGGCACCTAGATGATCATCTTTCTTCAACACTGGGCTGTTTCTCTTCTCTCAGCTGACTGTACAGGCTGAGAAGCTGAAAGTCACAGCAGTTAAAGGGAGCAGGAGGAGGGGTGTTTGTTTGCACTGGGAGTAGCTTAGGGTCTGGTGCTCGGCCAGGGCAAAAAGGGTCAAAACCCTTGAGGGTTTCTGCTTGCAGTGGCCTGGCTGAAGCCCCAGAATCTGCTGTGAATCCCTGGCAGGTTGAATTGCTCAGAGGATTCTGATGAACCATTGCTGTTTGCTATTTTCCCAAACAGCATTTTCAAAACTGCTGACTTGACATAGCAGCTACATTTGATGGAGCTTTCAGGGTATGTTTTGCTTCTGAAACTCCTAAAACTCCTCTGAAATGCTGTTGACCATAGCAATGAGTTTTCTATTGACACTAATGATATATTTATTGCACTTAAAGTTTAGCTTCCTTCCAACTTAGGTCTGTGAGGGCTGAGATCCAATAATTCCTTGTAAGTGGTTACCGCTGCATTTGAACAAAGCTTCTTAAATCTGATATATTACTAGCAGTGAGTGCAAGCATATTCCTTCTACTGCTTCAGAAGTGCTCTATGCTATAGCTTCTTTTAAGAATGTGAAGGTTTGAATTCTGTGTTCCATTCTTCATCTTTTCAAATAACTTGCTATCTTAAATGGGAGATGGTGAGGAATGAACCATCACTGTTGTCTCAGTATTCTTTTTGCCTTAAAGCAGGAAAATTGAGGAAATAAAGCCATGGATAGCTGTAAGGTAAGTTTAAAGGGCCCTTTATTTTAACAATCATTTTACTTGCACAGAAAAACAAAGCCTGGTCTGTATAGACAATTAAAGTAGATAGATTTTCAGCAGCAGGGAACTTTTTATCCACCCTTGTCTCTTTTTCATTACAATCACTGCATTTTCTTCCTAAAATGAAAACAAGTCAATGGAAGCATGGCTGGCAGAATAAAATGATTATGGGATAATATGTGTTTACCATACCAAACAAAATCAGTCACTGCTGTTTAGGGACCAAAAGCATGAAATAGCTGAGAGATATTTCTGGACTTTTACAAAATATTTTTTCCAGGACAGATAGGATGTTAAATGGTTTGTTTCAGCTGAACATTTCACTGCCAGCACACACTGTCCTACAGTCTGGTTTAAAAACCTTACAAGAAAAGGGGCCAGCCTGAGTTTAAACAACACATTGTCCTGGTGTTGTCTAGAGCTTAACCCTCAGCATCTGAGTCAGGACAGAGGAAGAGTCAGGAATGTGTGATGAGGGTTGGAAGGAAGAAGCTGAAGTTGGGAAAATTGGGAATCTCTTGTGTGTGATCTTAGGAACAAAGGTCTATAACTAGCACAGAGTTAATTGACTCTACAGAAGAAATAGAATATTGTGGTGATTTTATTTTGAAAGGGATGAATGGAAGAGTGTGTGTTCCTGTATTACTGAGGGCAAACTAAGACGTAATGAGGTACAGGTGGAGATTCTGAAGTTCTTGTGAAAATAGCCAACAAGTGCTTCTAAGATTGATGTTTTTTTTAAACACAGTATCCTTTTGATACTATTAATCTCAACTGAGTGTGGTTCCAAGCTTTATAGCTATGTGGAAATGCAACATTTTGCCCCTCCAAAGGAGATAAAACCCCCAAATATTTTCTTTTTCTGAGGCTGGGGAGTTTTCTGCCATGGTACATTGAGTTGATTTCTGTGCCTTCTCTTTCAATTCAAGTTATTTTTCTGACTCCAGCAGCCCTTCTGACTGTGCAACCCTCTGCATTTGTAAAGCTACATCCTGTGATATTTTGTACTCAAGATTATTTTTACGATGAAAATTTGATTATATACATGAATGTTTTAAGTCAAATCAAGTGATTTTTTTTTTTTCCAGTCCAAAGAACAATCAATCCAGATTGTAATAATAATTGTTAAAAGTTAGAGGAAATGCATACTTGGTGTGCTGGTACCAACAGGTGTAAACTTCTTTTTAAAACTGCTACCGTTTTATTCACTGAAAAGCATATTTACCTATGACCAGACTGATGGGTGGGTTTGCCACAAACTCCATCCTTTGTGAAAGGATTAGTGCATATTAATTCATGGCTTCCTCAAAGCCAACAAGATATTTGTTTACAAAAAATTGCAAAATTCAGGTAGGGCACAGGAATGAAAGAAAAAAAAGTGCCTTTAGGAATGTACTTGGTTTTGTTTCAGTCCCTCTGGGTACTGCAAACCAAAAGGTTACTGTGATTCAGAGGGTATCTTGCTCACCAGTGATCTTCTAGGCAAGCAGGGACCTCAGGGGTCAGTGCCTCCTCTGCCTTTCTGTCACCATCTCCTGCTCCTCACCCTGTGACTGCCATTCCATGATGTCACTGGAAATTGTCCTCCTTATTATGGCAATAACTGTTAAAAGCAATATCTCAGTCTTCTGTTGCTTCTCCCTCATACCTTGTGTATTGAAAAACAACTGTGTTAACAAAGATTTATATTCCTCTCTGTCATCTGCTTCCTTTTGCATTGCTGCTTTCCATTCCACTGAGTTCTTTCTTTTCTCTCCCTTTCTGCTTGTTACCATTTCACTTGTGAGCAGGCTGTCTGCCCTACTTTCTCCTAAAGAAACTCAGAGAACAATGACATCAACAAAAGTTGCATTTTTCTTGGAGGTTGGCAGGATAACACCAGTGCTTCCATCGCTGGCTTGAGGCTAAGCAAAGACTGAAAGCAAATTCAGGCCTTTGCCTGTTGTCACCTCAGGGATGTGCACAGTTCAGAGGCACTGAAGTTATAGAAGAGCATCCAGAATGATTAAGTGACCAGAGGGATCTGATTTATAAGGCAATATTAGGAGTGCCATATATTTAGACTGGATATGCAAATAGAGGAGAGGATGTGATAACTATCCTGGAATGCTTACTCAATAAAGACCAATGATGGTGAAGAATTACTATGGAGGAGAACAGAGGGGTATAACTGAGAGTAATGGCTTGAAATTAAGAAAAATAAAACGTAGGCTGTATGCCATTATAAAGCGTCATGACACTAAATTCAGAATGCAGAAGAGAAAAAAGTGGTGAAAGACCCATCCCTTAAACCAGTTTAAAATTAGATGTGAAAAAGTAGAAAGTGTACTCTAGAGGGCAATACTTCACTGGTGTGGGGATAGAGTGGATGTTCTTTTCCATCTGCAGTTTCTACAATTCAATGGTTACATGATTAGGTGATAATTTTTTTTCTTTGTGCAGACCCAAGATGCTACTTAATATTTTAAGGGAGCTTTTAAAATAATCTGTTGTAGCAGTGAGAATTAGCTTTATCAAATACATTGAAGTACAGCATTATGAACCCTAGGTCCATCAGGGAACACTGAAGGATTTAAAAAATAAAATAATTAAAAAAATGTATGAAAAAATACTTTGTGTGTCTTCCTCCCAGGCATTCTGGAGGCTCGTGCCAGCTCTAATAAAATGGTCTAAGCTCTGCTGACATCTCCTCCTTTGTGAGCCCCAGTGAAGTTAACTGACTGCCCTTCATTCCATCACTACAGGAGCAAAATGTCAAAAATATGTTAAATGGAAACCTGAGCCCGTACAGTTGCTCTCTCTTGTGCACTGTTCAAAAGAAGCAAAAAGTTGAATAAATTTTAGAAATGGTCCTTTTTGACCTTTACAAAAGTATGGAATTTAATTCCTTTTAGCCTGAAAGGTCCTGCTGGTGAAAAGGAATATCAAGAGGGGGGGAAAAAAAATTCTTGTGGGTCAGAATTGGTCAAATTTTTGTGACCTAGCACTTGCAGTGCATTTGTTCAATTTCCTTTCTTCAAAGGCTTTCATTTTGTGATACATTTAGGACTGATACATGAAAGTTGTAGGTCACTATTTTGTATAAGAAGCCCTTTAAAGGGCTGGTGACAAAAATATCAGGAAACAGCAAACAACTAAAACCCAACAAAGCCAAACCAAAACCCATTAAACCCAAACCAAGAAACTACCTTAAACTTTCCTCCATTGTTTGTTCCCTTGTCAGTCTGGCAGAACTTGATCTCTGGCAACTTTAAGGCATGGATTAAAAGTTTTTTCCATTTTTCTTAAGTGATTAAAGGCAAACAGGCTTACAGGCTGCAGATTCTTGATAATGGAAATGCTTGTCCATAGGAACTCAATGGAAACTCAAATATTTTTACAAAGGAACAGATAAAAGGTTGTGGGGTTTTTAATTTTTTAATAAAACACAACTTTTCATCAACTTCTGTCACCAACCAAATAGAAATGTCACACAGAGTCCCAGAATGTCAGGGTTTGGAAGGGAGCTGATCAGGTTTAGAGTACTCTCCTCAAATTAATATATCCCACTTTCAGGGAGGCTAATTTGTGGGTCCAAGGTCTGATGCTAATATATTGCTTCTGATTCCCAAAACTGAATATTGGAACAACCTCAAGCATCTCTTTGTGCCATGTAGGTACAACCCAAAAGAACCTGTGCCAGTGGCTAAGACTAGCTGATAATCCCTCAACTCCTTTCCAGTAAAAACATAGCCTGTTCTAGGTGAGGGCTTGAGTCTGGAATTGCTTTACATTTACACTTACTCAACTCTGAGGACAGGATCTGGTGGTTAAATGACATTGCAAGGATGCAAATTCATTTTGAGAAATTTGAGCACACTGGAGCTGCTGATGATGTTCACTCAGCACATCTGCAGGCCAAATAGAATCATCACCTTGGAAGTATTAATGAGGGTTTTGCTTTTTGTTTCAATTTAGATCAATGCAGCCCCTAAGAAACAGTGTGTCCTTCTGGGGCTATTTATTTTGTTGTTTATCTATGTTAGAAAGACAACAGAGAGCAAAGTGAGGCAGGAAGAAGGGGTAAATGGGGAGAAAAAAATCAGGGGGAGAAGTAAGTTATATTTATTTGCATGTCTCTGGCAGCTGTGGAGATAGCACTGTGATTTAATAACCCTACAATGTGCTATTTGTTGCTTCTCTCTTGCCCACTGATGTAATAATGCAATGGGAAGTTGAATTATTTGTAATGTCATATGTTGTAAGAATGAGCTACTCAGAAGCAAACAGCTGAAGAAACATCTTGCTAATAAATTGTAAGGCTAACAAACAGGAAGGAAAAAATGAAATTGCCTCTGTCCTGTTGTCTCTGGTAACCTGGTATATGCTTACTGTGAGCAACTGCACTGCCAAATGTGGTGTCTCTCCTAATGGCAACATGGAACACAATTGTGTCCTGTTATCTCTAATGGTCTCCTATAAACCATAACACTATCCTGCACTTCATGGAAACGAGCAACGGGGTAATATTATGTCCTGAGATGGTTTTAAATAGGTTTGAAATTATTCTGTTGAAGCTGCAAAGTGGCACAAATTTGCATAAGGATTTTTACCCATTTTAAATGTAATTCAGGTTGCTAAAAATGCCAGCAATCACCTTTCTAGCCTCCTAATTTATTTCCTACTGGGTCATGATGCGAGAGGTGGCGACCATAGGGGTTCAGCGCGGAAGTCAAAGATGAGTCCTCACAGAGGTATAGTCGATGCTTCCAGAAAAAAGGACTTTTATTATGTACAAAAACTGCTTATATGCTTTTACAGTGGTCACACCTCCCTCCACCACACTCCAAAACTACCTGCTACAGGTCACCCGGTGCCGTTTACACGCAACAAAAGCAAATCCTATTGGTGCAGGGGTAGAAGCCACTTGTTTTTCACTTTGTGCCTTCTCCTAATCTAACATCCAGGACAGGGTGTCCTTGTAACACTGAACATTCAAAACGTGGGGTTGTGCATACAGCAGTGCCGCACACCCCTGCCTTTCAGACCATCCCCATCCAGGGTCATCATGAAATCCAGCCTGATGGTATCTATTTCACAGTGTCATCTGCAGCTGCACAGCCACCTGCCCCCTGCATGCTTGCATTTCTCCATTCAAGGTGATGGCTGCAAATAAAACAATAACAGCTTGTGTGTGTATGTATCTCATGTAGTTGTTAATAAGGGAAATGCAGCTTTCTAGAATCAAAATTTTTCAAATGGTGGTTTCAGTCCAACTCGTTGCATAACGTAGATTTAACTTCTCATTTATTTCTTTTTCTCATGGATTGTATTGTCTCATGGTTTATACAAATGCCAAACTAACAAAAAAAAAAAAACAAACCCAAAACACACTAAAGAAAATACACTGCCACCACTTCTCCAAGAACAACAAACCCACTAAACTAGACCTGCAAGCCTGAATCTGTGGTAATATAAATTTCTAATGTTGAGTGAAAAGAATATAATCACGCTGTGATGGATAAATTATGTCTGCTGGAGTTCCTGAGTCTACCCTGGAGCTTTGGTGCTCATTGTCCCTGAGATGTAAAGTGGTTTAGGATGGAAATCTACATAGAAGTTGCCTAGAAGTGCCTTCAAAACAGGGGAGGTGCTTGGCTGCAGGATTTTTAAATTTTTTCTTCTTAAGCCAAAAAATCCTTAGGATCTACAAGGGTCTTGCTCTGAGAGACCAGGTGGACACCCATTGAGCCTTCAGGGAGAAGCAGCAACATGACTTCCAAGCAGCTTTGGGATGCATGTGAGTGTGTGCAGGACCTCATACAGACCATATCTAAAGGTTTCCAGTTTGGAAATTAAGTGAGATAATGCTGTGCTTTATAATAGTTAACGTTTAATAGGGGTAACATGGAGAAGAAATAGAAAGCTACTTCTGGGCTTGCACTTTGCAGCTCCTCTAGTGACGGGTTCTCTGCCCAAACTCATTCAGCTGTGGGTGATGGAATTAATGTTGTTAGAAATATTGACTTGCCTTTTTGAAACTTCTTTGGGTCATTATTTTATCACAGCCCTGGTATAACAATACAATATTTTAAAAAACCCAAAACAACCAAACAAAATACCCCAAAATGTATTCCCTGTGCTGTACCTATCTAGTATTATTAGGCAAGTGAAGGGAAAAATATATCTTGCCTATATATTTGTGCCTGATAGTTGCCTGCTTTTGTCTCATTTCTAGTATTTTTTTCTTCTAATGGTTTAATGTTTTTTATGGCTTTTAAACATTTGACCTGGTGAAACTTCCTCAGTGCTGTTTCTAGATAAACAATTCAAACACTATTTCAATGTCAAAGTGTGCCTGAAATCTGAGTAAAACAATGTGTGTTTTCCAGGCTGATTTAATTTTTAACAGAACTCATATTTCTAGCTTTTTGTCTGTCTCTGAGCATCAAATAGACATTTTAATTGGGTTACCTACAGTGGCTAATGAGCACATTGCTTCTCTACTACACTTGTGTATACTGAGAAACCTTTGTCATTGGCATAATTTCAAGGAATACTTAAGAAAGTCTCTGGATCATGATCCTATTATGTGTGAATTCAATGCAATCCATTTGATGTGCGTTGTGATATTCATCAGTCTCCTGAATCTGCTGTTAGGAAAGGATGCCATCTTATTGCACAAATCTTTAATTTTATGGAGTCATGTTTACTTGTTTTTGTAACTTATTTTCTTCTGTGTGCTCACTTCACACCTCCAGCTTTTAAAGCAAGATCCTCTTGGGACTGAACACCAGGCTGTAATTTGCATTTCTTGTTTTCTCTTGAGATAATGACTGATTCATTGAAAGAATTTTCCCTTTTACCTTTTCACTTTAATTTATTATCTCATTTTCTTGGGTTCTTCTGCATGAAAATGTCACTCTTTTTCTATAATTCATGAAGACAAAATTCTTAATTATAAATGAAATAGTTCTCTCTGTAAGCAACACTATTTAAGCAGGCAGAGAGATGTTGTTCATAGTAAATACCAAGGGCTTGTATTTCACAATGTGGAGCAGGGTGCAAGTTAGGAATTCCCTGTGCAATACCAGCTAACTTTGTGCACAGAAGCTGTTGAAATGTATTAAAAGTGACTGACCAAAATCAGCCAATCTTCAGTATCCTGGTCCTTGCACCTGTCTCATAGAGGATACCAGTTTCAAAACATTTTTATTTTCCTTATTTGACTGAGGAAGATCTCACAAGTGAAGCATTGTGGCTGATGGTGTGTTTGATGTTTGATGGTTGAGAGGGATGACTGTGAATGTATTCTGGAACAGGGTGGGTTTTGCATGCCCTTGGCAGTCTGGTTAATTAAATGTTGTATAGTTAGATGGAGCCCTTTACAGTATGATTTCCCTTATTACCTTTCCATTGTCACTCATTTTCAACCACATCAAGATGGCTGTGCCTGCAGCTGATACTACTTTTGTTCAAATACAAAAGAGGAGATGAAATATGTTATTGAAATGCAAAAATTAACAAAAATTCAACCAGTGTACAAAAACCATGGCAAACAGTAGAGAAGTAGGGAGAAAATTCTGTGGCAGAGAGAAACTCCAGAGAAGGAAGGAGGCACTAAACTAATTTCATAAAAACTTAATAAGAAGCATTGACCCTGGGTAGCAAGGTAGAAAAGAAAAATGGTTCAGACTCATCAGGGAATAGATGTAGTTGACATAAATGGAAATCAGGTTTGCTGTTTTTAATAAGATGATCAAAATGAGAATTGGCTGAAAATTTATCCCAGAAGTATTGATGAATGGGGGAGAAAACAATTTTTCAAGCATTGTTGCTGATAAATGAGGAAAATGAGCAGTTTAGATAGAAGATCTTTAGAAAATTTTGTATGACTGGAGTATTTAATTGAGCTGTTTCACTGCCTTTGTTTTCATGCCAGGACTTGAGTATGGTCACTGAAAACATCACAGTTGAGATTAATCACAGAATCACAGAAATATATGGTTGGAAAAGATCTCCAAGATCACTACATCCAACCACCAGCATATACCCCACAGTGCCCCCAATAAAATGAAACATATTTAAATCAAAACCTTAAGAGACAAGGAACAGAGGGATCACCTGTGCTTGGCATCTGGGACTTCAGAAACGTGTAAAGCTGGGCAATTAATTACTTGTCATCTTCCTTTTTATTACTTGTCTACATTCTTTGCCTAATGTATGCCTACACATGCAAAAAGATTCATTTATTTTCTTGGGTTTTTATTCTTTTTTTTAGTGCTTATTTTTATGGTGGTACCTTGCAGGGTGAGCTTACCTTTGCTTTACCTGTTTTTGAAACTTCTTCCATGTTATTCATGGAATGGCTACAATTGAAGCCTTCCCAGGGCTTTGAAGATGTAACACAAATTTAGTTCAGCTTAGAGCTCAAATAAAGTTACCTCCCTGCCTGCCTGGCCCACTCACCAGCACAGCAATGGAATTTATTCTTCATTCCTTAAAATCACTTGAAAATGTCTCCTCTCTGTGTGTTGATGTTGGACTTGGTCTGCTTATGGGGTTTTTTTAAATTTTTGTTTCCCTTTCTTCTAAGCTGCCTAGTTCTTCCAAAGCAATCTGAAATAAAACTCCATATAATAACAAATAATGAATTCTGACTAAGGATGGAAATCCTGCTAACATTGTTGAAGCTAAAAGCCTGGTTTATAACAAAAGAGAAAAAGCAATAGAATGCTAGTAAAAATGGAGGAAACGAATGTTCTTTAAATAAAAACAAGCCACTGTTGTGAAAAATGAATTAGGGAAAACAATCAATTTTTTTTTTGGTTTTCTGTGTTAAAGGTAATTTTCTTAAAATGACAGAAAATTATGGAAGATAAAATAGCTGAATTTAATGATCTCACTTAGTGTGAGTGTATTCATAACATTGAGGTTATAGGAGAAGGGAAAATGTAATAGCATATAACATTTTTTTGAGAAATACCTGGAGCTCTGAATTGCTACCTACAGATACTGGTTTTAAGTGAACTCTTTTAAAGTAAAAACATCATTAAAAGTGGAAACTAAGGGCAAGAGTGGAGAGGAGATGTCATTTCAATAAGTAATTTTAAAATTTAAGAACAAGGTATTTTTTAAAATGGAAGAGAAGAAAAAAAGCTCAAAATGTTTTTAAAAATTATCCAAATTGAAGCATAGATAAATTGGACTGCAATTCTCTGTTGTACATTCTTCCAACAGTGTCCTTCCCTCTGCCACATCATGGGTCCTTACTCTGCTGCATTCCCTGTCAACATGTATAGATTTCCTGCTTAAAGTGAGATATGACCTTTTTACATCAATAAATTGAACAATACAAGCTCATAGAAGAATTAATTAAAGTCTGCCAGAAATCAGTGGAACTTATGTGGATATAATTTACTTGTGAGAGTTTGGACTATATATGTCATAGTATAATAACTTCAGTGATAATAAATAATAGTGGAATGCAGTGGGAAGTTATACCAGGGTTTAACTCTTACATCACTGATGCAAAACAACTGCAGAAAATACTAATTTTCAGGAAGTCAGAGCTAAGGTGTTAGGTCCATGCACACTTTTTTTTTGATCAAAGATTGAAGTGCTATGTAATCTTGCAAATTATTATAAAAATACTTGTATCTATTTCCACTAGTTTAGCATTGTATACAACAATGCTGTGAAAAGGGCAGATGGCACAGCTGGATCTTGGGTCATAAGCTCAAATGACAAACAAGCTGTGTGTTCAGGTCATGGGAAGTCTATTAAGGACCCAGGTTTTCCTTGGTGAGTACTTCTTTCTGTAGCACTCAGTGTGTTGCACAATATCTGTATTTTGCTTTGATTGTGAAGAACACACTCCTGTGTTTCTGGGAGTTCTGGGAGCTCTCAGTCAGAGCAGGCAGCAGGGAACACTGAAGTGGTCTCAGACCAGACAGGTTTATCCACAGGTGCAGACAGGTACAGTCTTGTCTCTTCCAGACAAGCAATCATTTGCTGCAAAAGTTTAATGCTGGATTTTGGAGAGGAAGGGGACCCAAAATCCTACATTCTTTTGCAGGTGTAGATTTGTCTGGACTGAGCCCTCTCCATATGCTTGGGATAGCATTTCCTATGCGTTTCTTAAGGACTAAACCTTCTCATGTGCAATGTTTCCTCCTAGAGTTTGAAGCTGAGGTAGCTCAGGCTTGAGTGCCAAAGATTCACTAAAATAATGTAATATTCAACTTTAAATGTCACTTTGTGCAAGACTCCCCATCCTGTGAGGAGCTGCCTTTTGGTCCACCAAGACCCAGTCCTGGCAGAGGTAAGATGGGAGGAACAGAGCCTGAGAGGGAGAATTATGTCTTTATAATGAGCTCTTTGAATACTCTTCAGTTACAAACCACCTCTCTGATACAGTCCTTGCGAAGAAGATTAAAATTCCCTCATTGCCTTTCTAAGTTGAGGACCAATTCTGTATTGCCTCTGGAGCACATTCAAGTGTTATTATACTTGGTTTTGTTACAGAGCTAAAAGCTGACTTGAAAGAATAGTCACCACGAGGAAAATGGAAGAGCAATGCCAGATGTGATGTAGTATTGACAAAAAGCCTTGATTTGGCTCACAGCACACGTTTGCCTGGGTTTGGTTTGGTGGCATTATTCATGCTCAGTGGAGACTCCACAACTCACTTTTTTTCATTATTTTTTTTTCTGCCTGTACCAGGGTTAGATTTATCAAGAGGTTATAGCAGAAGATACCTTAGCATCCTCCTGCCTTAAATGCCTTTTTACATGAATCTGTGAATGAGATCTCTTGATCCCTCACTGCCATTGTTACTGAGATGACTTCCTTTTTCCTTCAGACTTTTTTTGGAGAAGTTACTTACCTTTCACTCTCTAGTCTTTTCTATTTGGATCACTTTTCCTTCTTTTTCTGAACTTTTTCCTTACCTTTTATCATTATTAGGTATTCCATTCTCTGGATGCTATTCTCATGTGTAGCCTATCACTTCATTTTGTTATTTTCATTCATCCTCTTGTTCATGTTGAGTGATGTGTTTTTTCTCTACCTCTTGACAAACCACAGAAATAATATGAGCTCTATGCATGAGATTTTTTTTGTTTTGGTTTTTTGAATGGAAAAATGAAATCCTCATCTCAACTGGCTCCATCTATCTCTGATTTCATCATTATCAAAGTGCAGTGGCCAGTAATACCTCAAATGTGATTAGTTGGCCTCTGGAGGCCAAAAGCATGGTGCAAGACATGTTTCTTATATTAACACCAGTCCCCTTAATCCCTTGCTTCTATCAACCTTTTAAAGAAAATTAATTTCACATGATTATGATAATATTTTCATAATGAAGGAGAAAAGAAACCTGTGCAGAACATTAATGAATCATTTTAACCATCCCTGCTGTGAGATTTCAAGATCATTCTTTCTGTAAAAGTATATGAATATTAATAGGCACCCTGGTAATTGGTACAAAGTTAATTATTGTAGTTCAGCTATAGTAGAAAAAATTATGTAATATGCACTAATAGCTAGTTATTAAGATGGAAATCTTGAAGTAAAATTTTTGATTTCTATATATGAAGTCAGGTAAAAAATTTTGGTGTAATAACCAGATATTTCAGAGAAATATAATTTGACTATTAATGTCCTTGAGTTCATGCAAATAAATGTTCTACATATTTAGTTGTTGTCTTCCCTCCAATTGTTTTCCAGTTGTTCCCTCCAGTTGTTTTCCCTCCAATTTGAAATCAATAGGAGTGGAATCTACATCTTCTAATATCTAGGGGAATAATATGTGTACACATGACAGAACCCAGCAAACTAATCAATACTAGAACATTTTAATACAAGGTTTTTGTGTTATTTTTTTGGCACTTGACAGGATAACTTGCCTGTTTTTCTGAAGTAATGAGTAGTTCAAAGCATTCTAAAGACACTGAAGGAGTTGCTCTCCTAGCACTCACGTAGGGAAACCAGTGTGTTAATTGATGCTTTTTCTGTGCTTCCTTGAACAATAATGTTGACTTTTACTCTCAGTAGAACAATGCAAGTAGTATTTTCTGACTGCCATGCTGCAGAGAGCCCCTCTCCTTTCCCAGAATGGGGAGGGGAGGAGCTGTTATCCTGGCCAATGCCCAAATTCTTGGGAAGCTCTAGGGAATGGCACTGAATCCCCCACTCCCAGCACCGGGCACCCCTCATTCCTGCCTGCTCCAGGTCTCTCCTCGCTGTCCATGTCCTTCAGGCTTGTTTTACATTTACCAGGTATGAAAAATGGTATTTTTAAGGAACATTTTTATTTGAGGTGGGAAGCAATGTGGAATGTTTCTATACTTGATGTTAGAAGACTTAACAGTAGTTCAGATGGCTGTGCTTAAGTGTGATTACATGGCATAAGTTTTCTGTGTATCTCAACTTACAGTGGTATAACTATTCCATCATTTCCTTTTACTTATGTCTAGGAGAGTAACACACTTCTTGTGAAGCAGGAGTAATATCCAGCCATACATACACAGAGAAATTTTTATGTACAAAATTGTCACCCAGGCTTGTAAGCTCTTTATTTTTATTGTGGTTATTATGCTGCTGTGTAACCTAATACTCATGCAGAGCTTCTGTGGGAATTTCTGTCTTGGGAATGGATTAAGACATGATATTACTAACCAGTCCAAATTGAATAGGATGCTTTTTTTTCATGTAAAGCCTGTATAGTATCAACTCTCACTATTACAATGTTTAGCTCTCTTTTTAGCTGTGCCAAGCCTACAATTTTTACATTACTATAGACTATAATTGAAAGGAATAATGCTTTATTAATTTTCTATTAGAGAAAAATCAACACATAAGAATGTGAAGACCAATGGGGTCTGTATACTGAGTATAAATTGGAATAATATTCCCTAAGCAATTTCATACTGCATTGTCAGGTAGTAATAAAATGGTGGCTTAAGTGTTTTAAAATGTCATTAAATAAAGATTTTTTTTGCTACGTAGTTACTACTGAAATTAAGTGCACAAATGTTATTTTCCTTTATACAAAGAAAGTAACTAGCTAAGTGCTGAAAATCTTAATTCATTGGGAGAGACTTTTTATAAAGGCAGGTAGTGATAGGGCAAGGGCTAATGGCTTTAAACTGGAAGAGAGGAGATGTAGATTAGACATTAGGAAGAAATTCTTCACTGTGAGAGTGGTGAGACAGTGGCACAGGTTGGCCAGAGAAGCTGTGGCTGCCCTATCCCTGGAAGTATTCAAGGCCAGGTTGGATGGGGCTTGGAGCAACCTGATCCAATGGGAGGTGTCCCTGCCCATGCAGGGGGCTTGGGACTGGATGAGCTTCAAGGTCCCTTCCAACTCAAGCCATTCTATGAATATATGAAATGGTGCTTTTTTTTATTATGCTTTTTGCAGTTGGTCATGTGGGCCGGGGGGGTACAGGTGGTACAGCTGCAGGAAAGCATGGGGTCTGTGGGGTTGTGCAGCAACAAGAAATACAAATGCATGAGAAACTGGATTTCATTAATTCTGCTGGTAATAGATGTTATCAATCATAATGTAGAGGTATTGTTCTATGAAGGAACCTTACTGTAGTTCTTATTAAATCTAATTCTCCATCTTCATTGTCCTTGTTCAATTTGGAAAATTATTCATTACTTCTCTTTTTATGGGTTCTCTAGACTGCCTACAACCACGAGCAAGAAATGTTTCCAGACATCAGTGGCTGTAAATGTATTTATGTGGAAGGAAAATAATTTTTCTTCTCTGCTATATCTTCTCCAAAATGCAAAAGTTATCAGGGGGAGTAATTCTGAATCAGGTCTAATTTTCTTCTCCTTACATTCTTACTCTAGCTCTTTCAGATAAATTAAAAAAATGTTCTGGCACACACCTGCTCATACAGATCAAGATCCTGCTAATTCACATTCCCACCACAACTAAGGTGCAACAAGAGAAAGATGTGCAGTTGTCCTCTGAGGATTCATCTTTTATTTTGAAAATACAGGGTCTGTCAATGCTGACTGAAGGTTAAAGAAACTCTTGGAGGGATGCTGGCAGTGGTAATTGTGATGCTGAGGATGCTGAGGTGTAAGCTGGCCCCATGAGACAGATGAAGGCAGCTTTCCCAAAGAAGGTTGTGTGACTTTAAAAATATTTAGGAAATGTATAAATTAATTAATTAGACTGACAGTTTCCCAAATAAAATATCAAGATTTAAGCATAAGTAGACTACTTCTGCCTAACATGTTTTGCACTTGTATGAAACTTAATTGTGGTTTCTTGATGGGGAATCTCTGGGGAAACCCAGATATTATTAAATTGCAAAAGCACAAAAGCAGCTTGAAGCCCCTGCAGCTCTGTGACTGTGAGGAGCAAGCTGGTTTTTATTGGGGGAAGAAAAAGGACTTTTTTGACTGATGATACAGCAGCTTTTTACCTTATTTATGTTGCTTTTGCCTTGGCTCCTGTCCCATAATTCTGGGAGCTGCTCTCTATGAGAGACAGTTGGGAAATATTGTAACATAATTAGCAGAAATGCTAAGTATTAAGCTCAAATACTGCAGCATTTTATGAAATGGAAAGTGAATTCCCATTCTGAGCTGTGAATTTCAGTTGTGATTGACTTCCAACCAACACCAGTTTCCCACATGGGGCAAGCCCTCACTGTCATGACCAGACAGAAAAGGTTTGGGATGGCTTTTGAATTTAGAGTATCATTTCCTTCTCCTTTTGAATAAAATCAGGTTTCAAAAATATAATATCTGGATATATTTCATCCTCTGTAGAAAAAAAACCCAACAGAGCACAAAACTATGTGAAACTTTGTATTGTGTGTAAGCTGTGATTTATCTTGACATTGGACAGGTCAGTTTTGGTGGTTGTCACAGTTATTCTCCTATTGTTTTTGAACTGTAGGTTATATCCAACATATCAAAGCCACATCTTGTTAGTTCATCTGCCTGTGGACTGCACAGTTAATCTGAATTGTCATCTTGCCAGTTTGGACATGTCTGTTTTCAGCCTCTGACAGACTTATTAAATTTAAAAAAAAATACACAACAGACCCCCAAACCAAAAATAAACCTGCAAGCAAAAAACAAGCCAGAACCCTAATGGTGAGTGTAAATCTTGGAGGAGGAAAAAAACCCAACATACTTTGAATTTTCAGAAGAAAGACAGGCAGAGCCAGGAGATGGGTAATAGGAACCGTGGCAAAGATAAGTAATCAACTGAGAAAAATATTGTTGCAGTCTGTCAGCTCATATAGAGATAGCTACGATTGGTGTTCTGGATACTCCTGAGCATAGAGAATAAAATCATACAGAGAAATCTTTCCTGTCACAGATAGATGCTTTTCTTATACTGAACTGACAATTTGGTTGCATAAGCACAAAATATTCCTATTTAATTTCTTTCAGATACACAGGGCTTTTGGGAGTCACGTTTTGGGTGGAACTAAAGCTCTCAATAAAATTTACTCTGAAAGACAAATAATATCTTCAGTGTAGATGGAAATTCAGTGCAAAGAATAGTAAATGTATAGCTTGTAAAGTCCTACAGTTTGGAGCCTAAAATAGTTGTATATATCTGCTGGTGGCCAGGACAAGAGCATCTCTCTATGTAAAAAGATCTTCTAGGGGATAAGGTCCATTTTAAGAAAGGGGAGAGGTGGGGAGTGACAAATGGGAAGTTACATATATTCAGCTGGTTTTGGGCATTTCAAGTTTTTTAAAAATAGATTTTAGAAAATGTGATCAAGAAACGTGCATTCCTCTGCCTACCATAGTGGATCATCCCATGGAAAAAAGGATAAAAGAGACTTTTAAAAAGATTGAGGTCAGTCTTTCCCAGGGCTATTCATCTGCTCTGGGAAGTAGGCAGTGAAATAAAGATTAAAGTCATCCTTAACTTACTAGCCATTTGTATGACCTTGAGTGTCCTAATAAGCATGGAGAAGTACACCCTGATTTTCACCAGCGTGCTGTGATGGAGCTGTAGGCTGCAATAAACAATGAAAAAGAAACTAAAAAATGTAGCGTAAAGCTGGGAGTGAAGAAATCTGTGTCAATGTCTGGCTCTGCCCTACTTGTGCAAATAAGTTTTGTGCTTTTGCTGCTTAGTTTCTTGGTCTGTGAAATGGTGCTAATAGCACCTGTCTTCTGTACTGGCCTTTGTCATGGCTGGTTGAAAACTACAAGGAGGGGAGGTAGGAGCTCAGTGGTGTTGGTCTTCCTGGTCATAGTCCATGTTCACTTTGTTCATTTGAAAAGGAAAAGGTTCAATTTCCCTCCAACATTGCTGTACTTTGCTTTTGGGCCTTTTTAGCAAGGAAAATATCTCCCCTTTTTCACCTGATCTCTTAGTATCAAATTATTTGTAATATTTCTGACGTGTCCTAACACAAAAATAACTTTAAAACTCAATTAAAACTAGATACTAGCATTTAAAAAATGTCTGGATTTTACAGCTCATCTTGAGTTTACCTGCCTTCAGTTGTATTTCAATCTGTTTTCCACATATATGTATGTGGCACAGTGATCAGTCCTAGCAAGTCACCTGTCTTTTAAGAACTGACACTTCTTAATGGAAGGTTTTAAGGGCTACAAAAAATCCTCAATTAGCATGAATCAGTGCAGTTACTTTTAAAGCCAATGGAGTTCTGCCAGTTCCATCTGATGATCTGACTTTGTTTTGTTTTTTTTTCTTTTAACATTTTTTTTTACTTTTTTTACTACTTAAATCTTTCTTATTAGGATAGCTCAAGGTTGTTTGAGCTGGTTTTTGGGGAGTTTTGTTTTGTTTTCCCAACCAATAAGACCCTCTAGCTTCCCTAAATAGCTAAATAGCTTTCAGACTTTCTGGTCTTCAGAGGCTCTCTCTCCAGAGCCAGCAATACTCCCACTTGTGTATTTCTTTCAGATGAGTGCCCTGACATGTGCCCCATTGCTCCTACTTCTATAATTTGGAAGGGAGGTAGCTGGGGCAACCCATTTCTCTTTGCCACAAGAGAGGCCACCAGGTCTGCTGCCTGCTCTGAAGCTACACAACTTGTCTAGCTATGTAGCTTTACACCCTACAATAGGAAAAAAACCTCAGCAAAATCTAACCAAGTCTTTCTTCAATGTTTTTGTCTTAGCAAGTTGTTGTTTCCTGTTATTGGCCTGTATTTTTTTTCTTGTTGCTTTCCAGACTTTTAAAAATGATCCCTGTAATTTCCAGTGCTGCCTTATTTGCTAACACAGTCCTTCCTGCTCTTGAGCCACTGCCTGTTGAGCCAAATATTCTAATTAATCAGATTGTTTCAATTTGCTAAGCAATCTTGAATGTGAAATCTCATCAAAGCACCCTTTGGAAATTAGAATATTCTTATATTTCCACTTAATTTGTTTTATCTAAAATGATAGTAGAATAAAGCTGTGGTAAATTAGTTATTTAAATGAAACTTCCAGTTATTTAAGCCAATCTGAAAGTCTGTATTTATCAAAAAACTCCATCAGATGGAATATAATTATAGCTATAGTTATCAGGGAACCTGATAACTTGGGGAATCTTACATGATGGTTTCTTGCTAAACCACAGACTTTCCTCTCATCTCGAGTCAGTTAAATTTCCTCATTGCCTAAACTCCCTTTTTGTAACTGGAGTTAAGAACACTTTCTCTTCTGTCTTCTGTTCGCTCTGCTCTGTTCCAACTTCAAGGACAAGAACTTTGTTTTCTGAAGCATTTAAAGATGTGGGTAAAACAAAAAGTCTATCTCAAAAAGATGAAGTACTTTTCTCATTCGAGATGTTTTCAGCTTCTTGAATTACATTTTTTCCATTCACTTCCTAGAATCACCCTCATAAGAGAGCTATAGATTGTTCAAGGAACCCTTCCTACCATTAGAGCTTTCTGCAGTAAGAGTTTATTGTCCTCCTAGGACAGCTTTTCTGGTGTAGTATAGCTATTTCTCTGTTGCTACTTTACTGGATGCTTGGCCAGAATTTTAGTATTTTTATTGAAAAGTGGATGGAATTCAGCAGTAGGATCACATTCTTCGAGAGAACAAGAAAAGGGTCTTTAGTATGACTGAGTTACATATTGTGTTAGAACTCTGTGTTCAGACTTTAGTAAATCAAAGGGTCTGATAGACTTTGGGCTTTGGGTAGAAGTGAAAAATACCACGTTTTGTAAAGTTAGGAAACTTCACCATGCAGAGGGTAGTGGTAGGGGCTATAGGGGCATGGAAGTATCCCTCAGGCTTCAGTCTCAGGAGGGGTTATAAACGCCACATAGAGAAAGAGACCAAACCAAACTCTACTTCAGTATGGTCGCATATTCTTAATTACAGTTTCCAGCACAGGCTGAACTATATGCTGATAGTACATGAGGCTGTGAGTTAAAAGGGGAGGGCACGTGGACTGGATGGTTGTGGTTGGGTTCTTCCAACTGCAGTTCTATATTAACCCTGTAACTGGCTAGTGGCCATAGGGAGAGACTGTGTATGTCAGGCCATATCCCTCAGAAACACCTTATGGAATGACTCTTGTTATCACTATAGAGATGGACTGACAAAGGAGCAAAAAAACCTAGAACTTGATGCTTGTGAGCAACTCAAATTATAATAGAATTGATTTTTCTTTTCCCATTCAGAATACCCAGCCATGGTTGCTGACATTGAAATGGGGTGTTTTCAGCTGTTCTTCAAGGAATTTGAAAATAACCTTGGAGAGAAATTTTCTGGTATGCACTCACGGGTTGTGTAGGTTTTGTTGCAGTGGCTGCTTAGCAAAACCTGGTGTTTTAAAGTAATGACCTTAACACTGCTTTCCAGTTAAGAGTCATTTCTGTAACTCAGTTCCTTCTATTGAACAGAAGAAATCAATGATAATAGGTAATTGTGCTGTATAGGCACAAAAGAATTTTTTTGTAATGTTATATCTCAGTTTTCACTGTGGGGATTGTATTGGAAAACTAGACTGAATTTGTCTTAGCAAGCATATTTCATAGAAGCTTGAATTGTAGAACTCTGCGTATTTCTGGTAAAGCTAAGACTTCCAATAATGATGAGTATCAAATCTGAAATGCAAGGAATAAGTGCTGTGTTGGGTGCATATTTGTAGTGCACAGTAATCTTGGTGAGCTCCCCTGGGATGTTTTACAATTCAGGACAATATGTAAGAGCTTACAACTTTTCTCATCAGCTACTCGTTCTGCTTATAAATTATTGTAGGCTGTATAACCATAGGAGAATATCTTTATTAAAACAAGCTACTAGGTAATTAAGTTTTCCAGTTCCAATTACAAATACATGTCTCATTAAACACACTGGAAGGCTGAATCCATTATAGCTGCCTGTCAGTGCATTTCTGTATAATGCTCATTCCCTTCAACATCAGAACTTTTCTGCTATGAACAGATGAAAATAGACTGTACAGTGTCATGGTAATAAATATAATATCTTTCTGAACTCTTGTCCCAGATCTGGATTCTGAGGTGCTCTGTTTTGGGAACAAATAGGTGAAACAAATGACCATAGTGAAAGTCTGAGTCTAGGAAGACCATGCTTGCTTTCTTCAGAGACTATCTGGAAAATGCCACATCCTCTTTCTTGACCTGTTGTATATCACATGCAGGGCTTGGCTGTGACTTCTGTTCTACCCAGCTCTCTGAACTTTTCCACATTCATTCCTTTGTCAGAAAGAATGGTGCCATCATTCATGCCATTTCAGTCCAAGTCCAGTAGATTAGATAAAGCATGCACTGTTAGTAGTCCACTAGATTTCTTAAATTAACCCAATCTTGAGAGGATAATTTGGAGAAATAAAAAATCATCGGTTTTCATGGCTTTCATTTGGAATAACTGTCCAAATTATTGAAATTTTCCATGTCTTCCTATCTTCCTTTGTTTGCTCACACCAAATAGTGTATTTTGTGATCATTTGTCCCAAGAGAATACAGAATTCAGTGCCATGATTAAGCATACTTCTTCATATCTGGTGGTTGTTGCATACAGATTTAATTACTACTAGGTTGCTTCATTTCATGTCCATCCTCTAGGTTAATTTTTATTAACTAGTGCAAGTTGTAAACTACAAAGCATGTATAATTTTTGCCAGCTGTCTCCAACTGAAGCCCATTATTAGAGGTTTTCTTTTACATCTTGCCAAGGAGGTGTTGAAGGAGATGCTTGTTCTGTTCTGCGGTCTTATCCCAGTGCCTCTTTCAGGAGGTTGCTGCTGGAAACCTTCATTCCAGACACTCAACTCTACAGTAATCAATAACCATAAAACAAGATATGATGTCTTTAATATGCATTTCCATCTCTATCAGCCATTCTGCCCTCGAGCAGGCAATAAAACAGGAGTTTTAACATTTTACTGGTGCTGTGATCCATCCCATCTGGCTTAGCTGATGCTAATTACATGAGATGTCTTCCCACCAGTGAGTTTTCAATTCTTCTTTCTTAGTTTCACAGATTCCTGTCATTGATACTGTGGCAACTGAGATAGTTCTTGTCTTTCCTTCCTACTCCAGCTGAGCTCATTCATGAAATCTTAGATTTCTCTGTGCTTCATTTATTTCCTTTATCAGCTTGATTTTATATTGTTAGTTTAAAGCCTTCCATGTTGCTCCAGGCAGTCTACAGCAGAGATTAACCCTTTTTCTGCTTGATAAAGACCCCTCTCAGGTCTTTTCTTCACCTGAAAACTGGGCTGATATTCCATTGTAAACACTTTCAGCTTTTAGCTTCAAATTTCAACAATCTTTGCATGAAGATAGTGGTCCAACTTTTGGTTTGCTCAGAAAAGATCTTTAGGAAAATAACTTAAACTTGCTGTGCTCCTAATTCTTCTGCTATCTGAAGACCCCTAAAATCTTCTGTGATCTTCCTGGGTGTGTGGTTTGTGTGTCCCTTTGCAATGCTCCTGGTGAAGAGTTGAAAAATTACTTCATATCCCCCTCCCCACTGCATCCACACACTCTATAGAGGAAGTATAGAACATTTTTCAGCTTTTGATGGATTCTAATGTCCTGTTTTTAGAGCTCAGCTAATGGCCGTTTGTGAGTGGTGGTAAGAGGTTGCCTGGGTAGCTGAGTGCTCCTTGAGCTTGTTGAGTTTGTCCCCAGAAACTGTGTTCAGTTCCTTCAGCAAGAAGTGCTGCCACACCTGGCTCCTGTTCTGGTAATTCTTGTTTTTTGTTTTGTGATTTTGTGTTGTTTTTTTGGTGTTTTGTTTTTTTCAATGACACCTCACACAGTCTTACGGGTTCTCTGGCAATGCTAATCCAGGTGGTGGTTTTGCTTGGAGGCTGAATACACTGCCCTTAAGTTCATTTAAGCAAATAAATATGCAAGACTGTGAAGAAATATTAGCCTGTATTGTATATACAGGTGGTAATTTAAAACCAGAATTTATTTTCTGTATGAGTGTATTCTGCCATAGGTCAGCAAGTCTGAGTTCTCTTCATAGTTGTAATTTTAGTTGCTGACTTTTTTTTTTATTGAGGATGGACAGAATTCTTGATGGCACAAGTATTTTTCATAAATAAGCAATGATGCAATAATGGAGAGGGCATCAGAAATACAAGATACAGAACACGGTGCCTTTAAAATAGTGTGAGTTATGGGCAGCATGAAATACATAGCCTGACATTTAAAATATGTTGAATTTAGCTAGAATATAAATATCATACTCTTCACAGACATAAGTTCAAATCCTAGCAAATTTAGTTGAAGTGGTACAGGCATATTTCAGACCTGGGGTTGAACCCTCTGGAAGGATTTTGGAAAAATGATTGAAGAGTTTATGGACTGCAGCTACCTGTAGGTTTTGAGTGACTTCATTAAAAAGATGTATATTCCACTGCAAATTGAAAATGAACTTCACGAGCCATGTCTTAAGATTTGATTTTATTTTTAAAGAGGTTTGAGCCATTTGTTCTCACACAGAAGCAGCCTTGTTCAAATACCAGGACAGACTTGTCATGACCCTGCCTGAACTCTGTGGCCACTGCTCACAAACACCTCTCAGGACTTTGCTGCTCCTCTTTAATCATGTCTTGGGGTGCCCAGCCATTCCCCTGGTAAATCCTCACTCTCAGGGTTGATGTCCAGTCACCTCCAATGCAACTTTAAGGTTTATTCTGCTGCATGCTGTGACTGGCAGCTGGATTGTTCATCTCTTGCTGGGTGCTTCCTGCACTGATGTAAAGAGGCTAAAGGTGGAAAAGGAAAAGTGGTTGTGGAGTTCAAAGCTGTTGGTTGTCTGTTGGATGCTAAACCAACAGAGAGACTGGGACATGAGCTTGTCCTGGATAGTTAAAACAGAAGATTGATGAGCCTTCTGGAAACCATATATCTAATAAAATAAGAAACTAAAATTTTAAAATTGAGCCTTTTGGTAATGAGAAATCATATAAAGATATATATTAAAAAATAAGGAATTTTTTAATATTTCAGCCTTCTTGTTTTAATTTTTTAATTAGTAAGTAATATTATTTTCTTTTGGTTTATTATGAAACACGATATTGTTTTCTGAAGCACAAAGCCAATGGAGTATTTGTTTTCTCTGTAAGTCTATTTCAAAAAGATCTGCTTTCTGTGCCAATTAACTTGAAAACAACCAAAGAAGATAAATTAAAAAAACATTTTGGGGAACACCTCCAAACACAAGCTTAAACCAGCTAACAACACAGGGGAAAAAAAAGCAAACAAAGCCCCCCCAAACACAACAACAAAATAAAATAAAGGTTAAATACTCAGAAGAGAATTTTCTAATATATGCAAAAGGAGTTTTGCTCACACGACCTGTCTCATTAAAGCTATTGGAGTGAAACTTCTCCTAAGAGGAAGGCAACTCGAGTGTGTAATTGTCTGCAGGGCAAAGTCATAGTCTGTAGCACCCTGTATTTTGTTAGTGTACTGGAAAATGCATAAGGATATAAACACAATAATTCTGTAGTTAGCAGGTGTAATGTTTTTTTTTTTCGTTAGAAAGAACACTGGCTGGTTATAATAATGATTTTGAAGTGTGTGTTTCTGTGTTCTCTCAGGCTCAGTAATGAGTGTCTTGAAGTCTGGCACACAATGATGAGCACTTCCATACATAACTCAGAAAGCTGCTGCATCAATTTGTTCCAGTAATTGACATTTGGTATCATTTTCACCTCTGGTTGATCACCCTACTCCTCTAAATCAAAACTTGTCTAATTCCTCCTTTATCAGCAAAGAGATAAGCAGATCAGTCAATTCACCTTAGAAATTTGTCTGGTAAATATTAGCTGTGAATCAGACCAGTAGGTAAACTTAGCCAATTTGTAGCTTTGAGCATTATTAATTATCTAAAGAAATAAACATTTACATGCATACACAATTGATAAAATCATGAGGAAGATCTGTATTATGTCTTTACATATGAGGCTTATGTGCATGTGCTTTTATATCCACCTTTCCTACACAGAATAAAGTTGAGTACAGCCCTTGGGCATGCACATGGTGAAGGTATATTTGCAAGGGCCCCAGAAAAGCGTTGCAGTTCTACCTGAGTTTATTGTTTTAGCTGGAATATGCTGAAAAACATATATTTAGAAGTAGATTCTGACAGAAACATGCCAAGGACACATGATTGAAATCTTCTGAAAGAGTCAGTGAGGAGTGAAAAGGCAGGAGGGTTGGAAGAGTTTGGCAGGACATTAGCAAAACAGCATAGAAGGGCAACTAGAAAATATCTAAATTTTAATTATTAGCTCTACGTTTAAAGTTATATATTTCCCACTAGCAATCAGACTTTTATCTCTCATTATCTTAGCAATACTGATTAATGAATTATAGGGTTTAGTGAATGTAAATGAAGCAAATTGAAACCATCTATGAATCTGCCTTAGTGCCAATTAGAAAACTGGATTCCTATGTTAGAGAAGTAAATTATTACTCACAAAAAGCAGGACAGCATGTAGAAGAATGTGCTTTCTTCATGCCCAAAGTAGTTTTTTTAGAAGTTATTGTTACTCTTCAACTTTGTGCATTTCAAACACAGCAGACGATTATGTGGAAGTGACAGAGAAGTATCTGTCCATGCAAACATCAGCAGAACTATTGCTTTAGACTTGGTATGAGAAACTTCAGCAGTTAGATGGTTATAACAGGAGCAAGAAAAAGAACAAGGTGCTTCCCTGACCACAGAAGTCTGTCCCTTTGCCTACCTACTGATACACCAATACCTACCTCTCTGAGTTGAATGTGCAATGCTCCACTTTACATTCCAGGAATAAAGCAATAATTCCTGCTTCAGTGACTTTGTTAAACGCATGCAATTAACATAATATTAATTACAATAAATTGTGTTCTTCTGTGTCTCCTTGTCTCGCCCTTGGTTGAGTTACTATAATGTATAATTGCTTGATGATGCCAGTAAAGATTGGGTGTCTCATGGGTAATGCCCATGAAATCTTGTCTTCTATTGTAATCCATTAAGAAGATGCTAATATTAACCCAAGAGTATGAGGTTAGTTTATTGTCTGTGAATTTTTCCAAGAACACTTGTTGTTGTACATAGAACTCTTTGGTTACAGAAAGTTTGACTGCTTCCCCTCAGAGATTCAACTATTCCAAATCTTGAATATAAGCACAGATTGCAGGGCAAACAGCTGATGTTATAAATGTGTGCATGGCTTAAACATTTGAAAAAAAAAATGTTACCTGTGTTATCATTCTTGAGGTAAGCTAGGAAGAATGTGAAATTCAAATTCATTTAAGAAATCAGTGAAGCTCTCAGTATGTTTAATTACTGACCCTGGTACAAAACATCAGTTTCCCATTGGTTGTATTGAAAAACCAAGAATAGAAACCTAAATTTTAGTGTCTCCACTGCAGTTGCCTTTTGTGTTAAAGTGTCTGCAATTCTTTTTTTGTATTCAAATGGGAAACAAAGTACTTCTGTCATTTCTGCTGGAAGCAAGGCAAGGCCATTGTACCAAACACATTGAGTTTCCTGGTTTCCTCATTTTCTTAAACAGCAGCAATTAGAATCTTAAGATGTTGGCTGGATCCCATGATCTTTCATTCAGTGCTCTTTGTAAAATTACACCTGGCAGAAGCAGAATGGATTCACCTACCTATAGGTATTGTCCCAAATTCACTTTTGGTGCAAACTGATTTTTGAAGAGTCCTAAAATAAAGGATGAGTTTGGTTCACTTCTGTTTTCTTCAGTAAATTTGCATAACTCAACACTGTTCAGATTTGTCCAAGAAACTGCTATTACTATATTTACATATTTTTTTTTTTGTTGTTCTATCCATGCTATGTCCAGAGAGGTGGTAAATGGTGTGGAATCAATGTGAGCCATCACAAGCAAGGGCATCACAGTGCTCTGGTTGTTAGATGGCATCACTTGTTTTACTAAGTCAATTGTACAAAGGCCAAAAGAGGCTTTGAAAATGGTTTCTGACAGCCACTTTCTTCAAATGTTGCATTACTGATTTATCTATTGCTGAAATTGTAGATGCTGCTCTATTTTGCTGGTAATGCTGCTGCAACTGTTAATGGTATAGTGGATTCACAGGGCAGTCTCAACCTTGAACAGGATTTCAGGGACAAATTCAGAATAGAAATCTTACAATGGCATTTTCTGTCTGCCTTTTTTCAGGTCACTTGGCAGAGCTTGATTTGAACAGTCAGTCTGACTCTTCAAGTACTTTTTGCAGTTTAGCTGAGTGGATTTACTTAGATTTGCAAATGCTGTCTGATTAAAAATTAGCAGTGCTCTTTTGACGATCTAATTAGAAACTAATTAGTGTAGTGCCTTGTTAGATCTGACTTCATCCTTCCAACTGATGTCCAGGTACAGTCTGTGTGTATAACTATCATAAAAAAAAAAACAACCCACCAAATTTTGGGTGAATTTTGGTTACCTGTTGATACACAGCAGCAGGAGTGACAGTTCTGAAAACAGAAGAATGGCCATGAGTTAAACAGCTTCCAACAGTGTGAGAAGAATGAAAGAACTGATGCCTGATGTCTCACTTCTTGTTTTTCTCCTTTTTGTCAACTTTCTCAGCAACTTATTTTGTAAGAACTTCAAGCAAGAAATCTTTTCCCTTTGTGTATGAAGAATGCCTCACCTATTAAAGCCCTGGCAGGGGGGCTTATGTGCCACCATAATAGAAAAATTGGATTTTGTTTGTTTTCATTCAGAGTGCTTAAAAATTAATAGTGATGAGGATGAATATTCCTTCATAAAAATAAAATTGGCTTTTCTTCTACTGAAAGAGAATATTTTGAACAGCCTAGTGTTATTGCAGGATCATAAGTGTAAGCTGTACCTTATGCTGGTATTCATACCAGCTCATACTTGCTCACTTTACAGACAACAGTTCATTTTTTTCCCTCTCTGTGTCTGTGCCTGAAGTTCTAGAAAAGCTTTTCTTTTGACATCAGCTTATGGCAAAAAATTCCATAATTTTCCATTGTCTGTTTACAAGAGAACAGCTTAGCAGCTCCAATGTGCCCATCTTAATTTGTGTGCCCTCGGGACCTGCCTCCAGAATTTTTCTGGGGGTAGTTTCCATGATGCCTCTCCTGTAAGAATTGAAGTTCTTACACCACTGTAAATGCAGTAATCTCAGGAACTGTGTGGGGTTTATCTTTTATGGCACTGTCAGGTTAGGACAGGTTAGGTCTGCTCTCCCTCCTTACCAGGGTACAGAAGAACAGGAGGAAGCAAACGTCTAAGTGCATGAATGTTTTTAGGGAATGGCTTTGTAATTGGAAGGTCCCAAAGTTAATTTATTAAGCCACAGATTCAGAACTGAAAATGGGAAGTAATGTTTTTTTCTTAGAAAGTAAGTAAATCATCAACCTTCAGCTGGCATGTTATTTTTTAAACCAAACATCCAAGATTGATTTGGCTTCTGCATCTGCAGAATATGTGCCTATGTGCTGGTATGTGTTATTCAACACAAACATGGACTGGTTTGGTTTTGCTGTCAGTGTCTGGTAGTGGCTTTCTGCAACCTAACCCACAGGAACCACTTTTTCTGTACCCCCCTACTCCATGGTGTAATTCTTACTACAGGTTTCCCTGATCTCAGCATATCTTTCTGACCCAGTTCTCATCATTGCACTTGCTATAGTTGTGCTACATTCTCATTTTTCCATTGTCCTTGATGCATTAAAAAAACACAAAACCCCAGCAAATAAACAGCAAACTTGATTTATTGTGTCTTAAGAAGTAATTAGGCCATGGAAGATGAAAAATATCAGCTGTATCATTCCAATGTGATGTTGAAATGTGAAAACCATGTGGAACGTTTGAAACCAAAGCTTCAAATGGGATCCTCATCTTGAATATCCTTGTTTTGTGTGTGAGAAAATAGGAATAATATAGGTAAGAATATTGTCATCTGTGTCCATTGAGTCTGTTAGCATCAGAATAATTACTGTTTTTTAAACTAAAACAGCTCCAGCCCCTGCAGGATGTGTCAACCCATCCTGAAAGGAGCTGGAACCAGAAGGTAATAGACAGAAGGAGAAGGAAGGGCAACCACAGCTCATATGAATGGTTTCTCAGGGGAAGAGAGCTACTGTGGACTTCTTGGAAACTAAAAAAGCTCCAATTTAATTTCAGAAGCTAATATATGGTTTTAATTCCTCTTCATCCAACATTTAAAACACTTTTTAAAAAAATTAACTCAAGAGTGAATGAGAAATCATTTTGTTCCTATGAGCAAGATAGAAATGGGTTTCTGTCCTTTGAAACTTATAGTCTATGTGCAAACAAAAATGAATCCTCAGCTTGGAAAACAGCTTTATTGACACTTTCAAATGGAGTGAGAATGGCAAAGTTCCTTAAATTGAACCTGCAGAAACAGAGATACATTGTTAGTTTTAATAAGCAATTTCATTATCAGTGACCTAATAATTACTGCAAATTGTATATGTAACAATAATCCTTGACTGTTACTCATTATTAGCAGCTAGTCAATGATGTGATAAGCTAAAAGTGTAAGGTGATAAGGGAGGTGGTTAATTTCAGTAGACTAATTTCCCATAAAGTACCCTATCTATTTATATGCTTTGCAGCAGTTAGAAGAGCAATAAATTTGCACATGCTGTCTGCATCCACTGTCTCTTACACTCTTTTTCAAATAATCCAAAATAATATTTTGGAGCTTTACGTATCTGGAAAGCCATCAGTGAATCTTGAAACCACCAATGGATATTAATAAAGGAGCACCCATGATCCAAAAAACAGTTAAATGAAAGGTGTAACACTAATAATTTCATTACACAATCAGAAATAACTTCTTGGTCTGTACAATGTGTTCTTAAATTTCAGTGCAGCTAACACATCATAAACAAGGCTTGAATTATGCATAGATGTAAACTCAAAAGACTGGTTGGCTTTGTTTTTGTATTTTTGTGTGTCCCAGGTGTTCTTTCAAATATTTGCTCCTGATTTCCATCAGCAATCCAAGAGTAGGTCAAGTAGGTTAAGACTGAATTTGACTGCCATGAGGCCTTTTAAAACAGACACAGAAACAATTATTTTGGTTGGGAAAGACTAAGAATGTGCTTATAATTTAAGGTGTATGCTACCATTGGTGTTGGGGCATCTGTGAATTACAGGAGTGAGATGGTGACAGGTCTCAAGGTCTGTAACCCAAGTCCTGGGGCAAGGTGATTGCTTTGCATCTGCTTTTTGAGCCAGACCTTTGGGCTGTGTCTTTCTGGCTTGGCACTACCAGAAACATCTTGCTGGGTCCTGTGGGTTAGGTTCTCAAGGATTACACCAGCCCATGAAACTGCTACTCAGCAATGTGTCTCCAAACACAGCTTCACTTAGCAGGCAGTGTTAGCAGTCTAAATGGTCAGCAGAGGACTCTGCACACATTGATCTGGGTTAACTTAGGTCTGATTTGAGTGTTTACTTGGTGTCCTGAGGGACATTTGCCCCAATGAAGAACTGGCTCCAGAGCACCTTTGGATATATGGGGTTGTGCCTGGGAGCAGGCAGATGTCCATGTGTCTGGATGACACATGTGTCTGACAAGACAGCTGATTGCACCCTCCTAGGATGAAGCTTTGGTCCTGTATCCCAGGCACATTAAGTATCCTAATTGACATTCCCTGGGAGCTGTAATTACAGTGTAGGAAAAGATCCCTTTAATGCTTTGGCCCCCTTCAGAACCCTGTCTTCATTATTTGCCAAACCTATGCAGGAAGAGTAGGAGGACAGGATCAATACCTGTCAGCTCTCATGGGCTGTTCCTCAGATAGCCACAAGCTCTGAGCCTAAGCCAGGCTTTCTCATTTAGTGGTCTAACTAGGTGAAATTAAATTTAGTATCATATATAGAAGCTACTAGCTTTTGTCTATCTAAAGATTTCCCATCTTAATAAGATTATACTAATAATTTCATTGAATTTGCCTTAGCTCAAAAGGTTTTTGCTAATCAGAACACTGTTTGCCCACTTGGTAAATTACCTCCTGTTTGTATTAAATAGAAAAATTATGTAAACTGAAAGCACAGGGTAATAACTGTAAAGAGCAATAATTTCTATGACTTGAACAGAGATGGCCAGTTACTTAATAACCTCTTCACGTGGAGAGGGACTCTTTTTCTAGGGATCTGTTAATACCCTCAGGTTAAAACTACTGAAATTCTCAGTATTCAAATTAGGTATAGGAAATGAATATTATTATGAACAAATGAGAATAATTTATATAGGAATGGCTATATATGATAACCATCTAAAATGAAAAACTTTGAGATATGATGCTTGACTAAAAAGCTGTTTTTGTCTTGGTGTGTTAATCCATGTGTGTTTAATTGAACAAGGGAAAACCATCATTTGAAATCTTTCTTTTCAGAGAAAAACAGCTTATTTCATAAAAACAGAGAACATGGCAGAAGTTTTATTTCAGGAGGCTTGTTTTATGAAAACACCAATCTCTTTCTATCAGAAGTTAGAAAAAGGGAAGCTTTTTTTTTTTTTTTTTCAATTGTGCCCAAGTGAATTAAAGAGTTGAATCTCTGAAGTTAACATAGGTGTTTTGCATGTTTCCATAGAACTAGGCTTCTAATGCACCTCTAATTTTCCTTTTCAAAAAACCCACCTACACCTTTATTTTTATATGAAATAGAAAAATGTCAGGAAACATTTCTTGTCAGATCAGGTGTTCAGCCTAATCTTATCCTCATTGCAAGCTACAAAATTTATATCTTTAAAGAATAAGCATTAAGGATAAGAGCTTTGTGCCTTTTTTTGTTTTTTTTTTTCTCTCTCTCTTTTTTTTTTTTTTTTTTTTTCTGACATAAGTTTGAAATGCTAATTTAGGGTAAGGATCTGGGGAATCTGGTCAGATACATGAGCAAGATACTGGTATCATAAATATCGCTGGACCCACAGTGTTTTTAGCTGCTGACTGCCATGTGACAGATCTGCTGTGTGGGGTCTGGGAAACCACCACCATCCATGGCTTCTCTCATTCCTGAGCAACATCTGCTCTGCCTGCAGCCCCTGCTCTTGGCTCAATCCCTTGCCAATGGGTTGAGGTGTCTCTGTGTGGGACTGGCAGCTTTGAGGCACACCAGGCTATGGGATTACACCCCAGCCTCCCTGGAGCTTCCTGCAGCTCTTTGCAGCAGTGAATAAATCCATTAAACTGCACGGGCTTGTTTAAAGTATTCCCTGAGGTAATTTTATATAAGAATTTCTCATGGCAGTCAGGAGTTATAATAGCAATGGAATAAAAATATAATTACTTGTTTCTTCTTCTCTGCTGAGCACTGAAAACCTTTCTGTTTCTTTCTGAACAATAGTGCAGTGGTATCATTGTTGTTTTTTTTTCTGGCATGTGGCCCCTATGGAGAGAATGGTACTGACAGTAGTACCCAATGTGTGTGCATGTAAATGTAGCAGCAAAAAAGGATTCCAACAAAAAAAAATAGATTCATATTGATTAAAATTAGCATTTTAAGAACTTTCTAAGAAAACTGTTTCAGACACATTGGTTGAGTTCAGACTGAAAGAATGCTTCCCTCACCACAAAACCAATGAAATAATGTTTGAATTCCAGTAATGATCTCTAGGTGATGAAGCACATAAATTGTGTGAGCAGCTGGAGGAAAAAAAGCTAAAACTGACATGAAACAGTGGCATAGGTGGACATATGTTAGCCAAGGTGCAGTCCTTACAGGACTTGAGAAAGAACAACTGATTCTACAAGAGAGGAAGGACACAATGTTTGTAGGATTTGGCTTCTGGCTTCACACACATGAGATCCATCTCAGCTTTGTGTTATGCATTCAGAGCATCTCCCTTTTGATCTTGTTGGGGGCAGTTTTGTGCCAGAATGGTAGAGGATGACACCTCTGGAAGATCTGTCCCTGGCATGTAGAGTAACTTTTAATGCAAATTTAACTTGTTTATGTTCACTGTGAAGAAAGAGGATTGCTGTCATTTTTTAGTATCTTATATTAAGTGTAAACCTATGTGCTGCATTTGGGTACTGATAGCTCACTTCATGTTTCTGGTGTCTTTGTGCCTGCTGAGATTCTGCCTGTGGGATTTTGCATGCAGAGATGCAACAAGATGGATTAGGATGGGGTACAGAGTCAGCAAGTCTCTAAACAATAATGTATCAGAGGAAGATCTTGTGGGAGGAGGAGCAAAAGCATTGATGTCTGGTCAGCCAAATGTTTGAGACATAAATTTAATAGGATGTTGTGAGAGCTTTGCAGCTAGACAGAGGAAGACTAGAGATTGTAACATTAAGCCAGAAACAAGATAAGCTATCTAGACATCAATAACATTTACTACATGAAAGATCTATCAAAGAAGTACAGTAGATTAACAATAAAAAGCAAGGATGTTTTTTATGTTTTTGTGTTCTTTTCCCTTAGCTTTGCACTCAATGAGCACCCATCTCATCCCTGTGTGCAGTAGGAATATCTATTAAAAAAATATTTTAAAATTGCAGCTTCCAATTGTGAATTGAAAAATGTCTGCCTTGAAAAAAAAGTATAAAAATTAGATCAATTATTAAAAAGGTTGTGCTGAACTTTAGATCATAAGTCTCATGGCTGAAAATGTAAATTAATAAATCATAGTGCCACCTCCACACAGCCTCATCATGGCTATTGTAATTAAATATAGAATTGTTATGCACAATATAACCATAAATTGCTGGAATGATAATTAAAGTTCCTTTTAGTATAATGCATACCTAGAATTTAATCAGCTCTGCATATGAGAGGAGTGAAGTAGTCATTGGTAGCGAGCCTCTAATTAATACTATGATATTAGGCAATTAACACTATGATATTAGACATACCTAAAAAGCAAGAGCATCCTGTAAGAAAAAGCTCAAGAGAACAGAAAACCCCAGCATAATGGACCAGATTTTCAGTGAGAGGTTTCCTATGGATGCCCTCCAAAAACAGTCACTGTGTCCTCTTCCCTCTTCAGAAGCACCTGCAAAACACGATGAAATCAGCTCAATTTAGAGGGGATTCCCTTTCCCAGGTCTCTTAGTCTTGTTGAATGGAATGATCCATTGCAATGTCATTAATTCAGAATGATCTTGACTTAAGGTGTGATTGTGTATCACACAATTGTTTGACTGTGCTCTGCTGTGTGTTTGATTGCATCCATGAACTCAGTTCTTATGGCTCCTCTGTGCCAGGGCTGGGGATGGACCTGGAGCACCCGTGCCTTCTCATGGCATCTGTGCTGAAAGTGGCTTCAGTCCAGATCTATTTCCCTCTCTGAGTATAAAATAGGATTTTGGAAGTCAATCAAGAGCCACTAAGCAAAGGAATGAGAAACAGGCTTCACAGAATAAAATCTTCTACAGAATTTTAACTTAGTAAGTTAAAAAGCTCAGTCCAAGTGCACAGCTAAATGCTCCTGCTGCTGTGAAGCATCACGTAGTGGGTAGCTGTACCATGATTAACCTTACACTGCTAGCACATCCTTAAGGAAGATAAGCAGCTACACATTGATAGTGCTTTCTTCACCTTAGCCAGGCTGTCATGACATCTTTTTCATTCATGTAAAAGCTTCAAACCTTGAGCAGTGCTTGCAGGGATGCCAATGCTCGGATGATGCAATGCAAAAATTCTGTTGCACTGACCTTTTTTACAGGATCATTGGCACAACTGCTGCCTTGTGCATTTGTGAATGGAACCTTTGCAAGATGCCAGGTTTGATAAAAATTAGAGAGTTAATAGTGTTAATTTCCTGTTGCTGCAGTATTGGATTCTGTGGATCAAGGGGAAATGGTTTTTTGAACAAGACTTGTGAGTTTCAGACAGTCATTAAGACAGATACTGTAGCAGAGGGCACCAGCCATCTTTTAAGATTATTTTAGCTATGTTTTTGTGAAGCAATTGGGATAACAGTACCACTCTCTTAGGGACAGTGCCTATTGATTTTTAAAGCTCTGTTTATTCAATATTTAGCTGTCTTTCTCCTGCGTGAAAGATTCAGGAGCATTAGAAATATGGGTCCAAGTGTTCATCCTGAGGTAGTCTAGAGGTGAAAATCATACTGCTAGTACTTCAGCTGGCAGCAGTATTTGCTTTTTCAATCTGTCTAGCTTCAGGATTCCTTTCAGCCAGAAAAAGCAGTGAAAAAAAGTCAACCTGATTTTTCTGTTATATTTGGACTGCTTTTCCTGAATATTCTTTTACTGCTTATTTGGCTTCTAAAATGTCAAAACCAAAGTGACTTTTCAACTTTAGTTTCTTCTTCAGAGCAGTTTAGTGGAAAGGAACATTTCTTTCAGCAGTTTATCTTCCCAGACCATGGCTACTTGTCTTTCAGAGTAAGGTTATCTTCCTTCATGGGGTTATCTTCTGAATATTGCAGTCATTTAGAACAAAAGCAGACTTTGTAAAGAGTGGGTGATATCTATTGTGAAATTCCTGCTTTTAAATTGGGGTGAGGAGACAGGATAAGATATTTAGTGGTGTGTCCACAGAGGATGTGGTGGCTTGGCACAATGGGATGAGTTAGAGGGGTGAGAGATATTTGCAGGAAGCTGGAGAAAGGCTGAGTGTGCAGGAGCTGCTGCTGCCTTCTCTTTGGCTCTGTATGCTCTTGCTCAATGGGTATGTGCTGGGGCTTCACCCAGTGTTTCCCCAGATGAATGAGAAAAGTACCTGAAAACTGTTACCTAATTTCCATTTATGTAGTGATTCCTGCATGAGAGCAATTTAACTGCCTGGGTTTCAAAGCTTTTCAACCTGCAAATAGCTGCCAGCATCTTCCTTTGCTGGGGAGTCTCCTATCCTAATAAGCACGTAGCTCATGTGAGTGACACTACTGGATCACACAGTGCTCAGGAACTGGGTCCTCAGTATGTTTGGTATCTCTGGATATTTAAGAACAGACCTTTTCCAGACACTTGCCACTTCCAGAATTTTTAAGATGCTAAACTCATGAATTCAAAAAAGGAGATGTCCAAGTGATGATGTAGAAAATATCCATCCAGCTTTGGCTAAAATTCAGATGTGCTACTGCTTCATTTTCAGTGCTGTGATAGAGATGCATTTAAGTCTCTGACTGTTATTGGAGTTTTTAGGGCACAACACAACTTTAGCCTTCAGTAATGCTGTGAAGTGTGGCAGCTGTTCAGAAGGGATGGGATTTGTTCAGCTAAAAATAAGACTCCAAGTCTTGTCTTATAAAAGTTTGATGATTTGCCCAAGAGAAAAAAGAAAAATCATCTTTATATGGGCAATTCTTATCTGTTTTATTTACTAGTGTACACACACAGGGTTTCATATTGTCAGTTCTTCATCAATTTTACACAGAATCTTAAGATGCAATCTCAGATATAGACACAAATAAACCCACCTTTGCTCTGCTTTCTGCTCTTTACAGCCTTGTGAATTAATCTAGTTCTGCTACTATAACAGGAACTGAAGATTTCTGCTTAAACCAGTTAATATCTTCATCAAACATATTATTTGATGAATTATTTCCGTTTCTGTTTATGTTTATTTTCATGTACCATCAAGTTTTTTTCCAGCAACTTCACTCTAATAATTGTGCCTGAGTTATTTGAGTCATAAATAGTCAGTACTAGTAGTCAAAGTATAATTTTGAATGTTCTAAAAAGTGTCAGTTTTGGTAGAAGTGGCAGAATTGAAGGTTCAGGAACCTATTTTTCACTAGCATGCTCTCAGTTATTATCTGAACATATACACTAGATTATTCTTCAGCAGAAGCCTGAAATAGATAACTTGAGATTAGCCTTGGCTATTTCAGTTTCAGACTGACCAGATAAAAAAAATCTGGGGTTGTTAAAAAACAAAAATTGTGGTTTCCTCAAATCAAAGACAGGTGGGCTGAATAATTTTACACTAGCTACTAAAGTGCATAGGGTTACTTTGCATCCATTCTTCTGTATGATCCCCCTGTATTTTGATATTATTTTGGATTGTTCTTGCTGAGAGTTGCCAGGTTTTGCTTTGAAGGTGCCTTTTCTGTAGGAATAGGAGCCACTCTGGGAAGTGATTCAGTTCACTCTGATGGTGCAGCAGACACAGCCTGGTGTGTGTGTGTCCCTCTGGTAATTGGTACAACATTGGTTTAAAAAACCCAAACAAACAAAAACCCTGAAAGCTGGAAAAAAAGAACTCACAACCTATAAAACGTGTAGTTCTAAGAAAATATGAAATTAATTTTGCATTTGCAGGAGTTCTGAAGTTTTTATAAAAACAGTTACTTTGTTATGACATTTTCATGTTTTAATATGCTAAAGTTTCAACTGTTTATAAGTGCTTTTATTATTATGTAAGGGGCACATTCTTTGCATCTGACTACAGCTTGCTAGCACTCATTTTACAAAGAAAAAGTAGCAGAGGAAAACTTAAATCCTGGCATAATAATACTAAAATATTTTAAAGGACATAAGAATGGGTTAAGCTGTTTCTTATAAGTTCCTTTGGAAATTCAAACAAAATTCAAGGGTGTTAAAAGTAATCAGAAGCAAACAGCTGTGGTGGATCAGCATAGTGTGTGGTTCAGTCATGGACTGACTGGGAAAAAAAACTAGAAAAGTTTTCTTAGCTAACTGTGTCTGCCTTTGCCCTCCCACCTTTGTTTTCACAGTACCTTGATGCATAGTTCTCAGCTCAGTCTGAGGGCAACCAAAGTAAATTCTAATTCAGATGGGCAAGGCCTGAGGGGGTCCTTGGTGTCTTGTGTTCACCTTTCCCTTTTTCTTGCAATATTAATCTCAGAGATGACTTTGAAACCACATAATTTTTTTTTTTAAGTTACTGTAATAAATTTAATATTCACAGAGGAGCCTAGATTGATAGCCCAGAGAAAAAGCTTATTTATGATCCAGGTAGTTATAATACAGACTGGGATGAATTTCATAATTGCCATGCTGCTTGACTTTGAGGACTTCACTTAGTGGGACTTCTGTCTCTAAACTGGAACCCAATCTGATTCTTCATATCTATCCATAAATGAGAAAATGAGTAAGAGACTTGAAGATACATTGCAGACAGAATTCCAGTTTGTCAGCTGCCAGCACAGCACATGGCACAGCTGCCACCAAACTTGGGGGACAGTAGTAGCTGTTTGGAACTAATGCCTTTGGTGTGGAAAAAAAAAAGCAATCCAAGAGCTGTTCTACCTCAAAATGGTCTAAAATGCCTATTGAGACCTGGAATTGGGTCTTGAACATCAGAAGTACCACAAAATCCAGGCTGCACTTGTATTCTTTTGTTAGCGAAGGCAAGGCAGTGCCATGAGGTCATCTTACATCTCTCTACACCTGTTCCAGGACATTTTTAATGTAATTATTCTTTTCCTGTCGGGTTACATGTTTTAAAGTAACAAATTAAAGCACAATAGGCTCTTCCAGTTGCTGTACCTCATCAGAAAAAAAAGTGACCTAAGATGATGCATCCCCGTGCTAAAGCCAGCCTCTTGTGCTGAAGGAGAGTGAGAGAAGAGCTCATGTTTGTTTCTCTTTTCCTTCCCTGCTATTGTTTTCACTTGGGCTGCTAATAAGAATTCATGATGTTGTAAACTATAAAAGTGCCATTTCCCAGAAAGTTTATCTGTCAATGGATTTTTTATTATTTTTCTATTTTCTTTTAATCCATTGAGATCTTTCAGATGTCAGTTACGTGGATGTAAGGTTAAAAGCACTTCCCAGCAAATTGATACATTTCATTGAAATGTGTCTTTGAATAGCATGATTTAGAGTAGCTCATGCATTTTTTTTTCCTTATGGAATGCTCTGGAGAGTCTAGAATGAAAAAATTAAATTAGAACATGAGTCACACAGCTTGAACTTGGTCTTCTTCAGCACATAATTTTACAAAAGTGTGTTCAGTGGTACATCAAGAGGCATATCTGTGCATTAACCACTTATGGTATGCAGCTTGCAACAGCCATCTGCTGAAATCCCTTTTCCTTTCCAGTGTGGCCAATCTGAGTCTAAAATATTGATAAACAACCTCTGCTGAGAAATTAAGACTAAAAGAGTAAACAGAGGAATAAATGTAAGCAACAAATTTTCTCAGACATTCATGCTGTGTATGCTCCTGTTAATATCACAATGATGGGGAACATTAAAAATCCTACACATGCAATCATTGTTTTCAGGTGATGTGAAGGATAAAATTTTTATGCAGGATAGCACAGAGATGATGAAAATGTACTCCCAAACAACTCATCTATCCACAGACTGATTACTCAGTGTGTTGCAGTCACTGATGTAGCCACAAATACAACATCCTGCATCGTGTCTCATCTTAGTGTGTTGCTGAAGATAATGTTTCCAGCGGCAAAGTAGAAATTTCTTTGCTGGTTTTTAGTCAAGGAAGAACCATTTCAAATCAGCTCTCATCCAGTGTTTCAGTGTTCAGAAACTATTCTCTGGCAATAAGGAAAAAGGGTTAAGAGAAAAGTCTTTTTTTTCTGTCCTTTATTATCACCTCTGTAGTCCATCTAACAAAAAGGAAGAGCATTGTGGCTCATGGAAGAGATTTTCCTGTCAAGTGGTTTCTGAGCTGATGGCAAGGCCAACTCTCTTGTCTATATAGGAACCAGAAGAGCATATCCAGCCCTTCATCCTGGTCAAGGGCCAGTCTGCCAGGCATAGGACAGAGAGAGTCCATCCATGATGGAGCAGAAGCATGACATAGCAGGCTTTAAGCAGCTCATTCTGGTACAAGAAGCATGGAGCACAGCATCAAGGAGCTGAGGAAAAGCTGTGGAAACCTTTGTAAGGTTGAAGGTGTATACTCAAAGCAGCAAGGCAGAATGAGGTCTGTGTCACTGTAGGTGTGTTGCCATTAGTACTCAAGTTGGATGTTTAAAAGCTGCTTGGATGATTTGTATCTTTGTTGCTGGCTCCAGGGCAGCCATATGCAGAGGCAATAGTTCCAACCTTATCTATCTCACTGTTTTCAAGTAAGCATATGGTAGAAAGAGAAAAGGAATCAGTTTGTAGAGCTGGAACAATTTATTCAGCTAGTTAAGAGCATTTGGTGAAGTTTCACATGCAGTTCTCCTGGGTGCATGTTCTAGGTTGGCTTTAGACAGAAGCAATTCAGATGAGTGCTGCCACTCATCTGGGGTAAGAGGAGAACCCCAGTGTCAACGGATGGCCCAAAGGGTGCTCAGGAAATCCCCAAATCTGTGGATGGGTGTCAGGAGGATGCTATCACCTGGTTTGCTGAATTCCATAATCTGTTACCATCTGTGAACAGAGCTGATGTGGGCTCTCTTGAGGGCTCAGCAGTGCCTTAGAGACCACAGAGATCTTGGGATGTTAAGATTTAAGAAAGGGAAGTGAGATATGAGAAAAATAAGGCTTGGAAAAGGTCAAAGGATTAAATCTTTTAAGGGGGAGGTGTAGGAAATGGACTCTATCTGCAAATCTTGTTTGGTAAACCTGTACTTAAATAAAACACCCCTTTCCTTAACCCTTCTCTGGCTCAACAGAATGATCTGGGAATATCTGCTACCTTACCCTTCTGTAAATTCACATGAAAATTTCCTCTTAAAAGCCAGCAATTGGCAGGTTCTGCAGCCTCCAGAAACACCTTGTGTAGTGCAAATGAGGTCTGTGATCAAGTTTGTCAGAAACAGAGCAGTTTTCTGCAGTTATTTTCTCCTGTGTATGGACAGTGGCACTGAAGGAACACAGACACACTCGAAATAAATAAAAAGATGCTGAGGAGAGCCCCTGCTATCACAGCCACAGTAATGAAGAGATTTGTAAAGATATTCTTCCCCCTGCTTCTAAAAAATCTCAGCTGCTGTGCTTTCCAGGTTCCCTGAGGCTGCTCCCTGACATTCCTCTGCCTGCCCAAAGAGGTTGGTGTTTCTTGTAGAGATGAGAGGAATCATCAGATCCCTTGTTCATCTTCTGTTTGGTGTTAGAGCAGGGGAAACCTTATTTCCAGTGTCTATTTGACCTCCAGCTCTTGCTGGCTTTGAGTGAGCCCCTCTCCCATGCCAGTGACCAGGCAGTGCTATGACCTAGATAGAGGTAATTTTGCTCTCTCATATCTCTATCTCACTTTCTCTGCCCATTATGTGTTCAGCCAGCCTATGATCTCCAATGGATTGAGTAGTCTGACTTTCAGAGAAGTTAATTAAACTCACAGACTTAATTCTACTTTAATATTTTCTGCTTTGATTTGATTTGTTAATGTGTGTAGTTGTTCCCATCAAAATGCCAACATTTGGTGTAATTTGAACACAGCAGTTTCTGATGTTTTGATTACCAAATGACTGCAGTATCTTAGATGCTACAGTTTCACATAGTTACAGGAAATACTTTGGTTCTTGACCCATGTAAACAGTATTACATACATCTGTGAAGGCAGGGAATCACATCTTTTTACCACAAATAAATATACATTGCAAATCTAAAAAACCCCACCAAAGTACAATTTTTGTACACTTTTAAGTTGTACTTTTCTTTGGAGATCTCAAGAGACTACTCTGAGATTGATGCTGTATATATAGCAAGTTCTGATTTGAGACACTTCTGAACTGTATAATGTTATGGAGATAGAAATGAGTATTTTTGGTATCTTATCTGCAGTGAAACTGCTAATTGGATCCTGTAAAATATGTCCATGGCATTTTTCCTTACTTCCTTGCTGTGAGGTTTGTCTTTTTAAAATGCTGTTTCAGCATATTCTTTGCTAATAAGGAAAGGTGTTCTACATCATTTTAGCAAAATGGAAGGTTGGAATTATATGACTGAAAATCTATATTGCTGTTTTTCATTTTCATTATTAATCTTTCATAATTAAGCTGTGCTGATGTGTTTGATTACTTCAAGCTTTCCTGCACACTGCAAGGAATGAGAGAGTAAGTGGGCTAGGATTCCAGCTACCCTTTAAAAAAATATAAAATTAATCTTTCAGTATGTTTCTGCCTTATCCCAAACTTGTTCTGAGCTTTTTTATGTACTGAGGAGGATTCTGTGTTGCACTAATAGATAAAGAGCTGATGTAGGCTGCATGTTTTCCCAGTCAGTAAAATATAGGTTTGAAGATGTTCCTGTGATGGGCAATAGCAAAGACAAGGAGTTTTGAAGTACCACTTCTCACAAGGGGGAAAATGTCATATTTAATATATGTTTATTTCAACAGGAGGGTTGTGGATTCAGCAGTGGCTTTAGGCCAAGTGTGCTGTGTACTTTCCTTTGTGTTACCCAGGAGATGTGGGACGTGTTGGAAGATACCCGGCTATGAGCCCACTGGAGATTTGGGAGAGAGCTGCAAAAACTGTAGGTAGGAGCTAAGGTTAGGGGATTGTGTGTTGGTTGGTTGAGCAGCTCCAGGGTGAATTGTGCAGAGAAAAGAGAGGAAATGTGGAAGCAGGTGAGATGGAAGAGGAGAGCAGGGCAGAGGTGATGCTGGGAGGCTCCTGAGGTGGTGAAAATATGAGTAACAGGAGAACCATCTCCTGCCCTCCCACATGACACTGTGAGAATTGTTCAGTCACCATCCTGGGACAGCTTGTTCAGGTGATTTAGCACATCTGGTAAATCTGATCTTGGCATTCAGTCCCTGTTCCCATCCTTTGCCTCTGTTTCTTTCTTGGCTGCTGCCTGTGTGTGTGTTGCTGCCCTGTCCGAAGGCCAGGGACTTATTTGGGCTTTTGCTGCCATCACAATTTGTTTATATCAACCTTTTTAAAATTGGCCTCCAGTGTACAGTTGTTTTAGGTCAAGAGCATGTTTGGGACAAATTGATTGTCTACAGGCTAAATAGCAGTGAATTTATCTGTTTAATTAGAGTTGGATGTTGTTATTTGGCATTTTTTGAGGGCAAACTTACCTTTTCAGTGTCACTGCAATGAAGAGATGATATGGTATGATTAAATTCTGTTGACAGTGTAAATCTTGTAGCCATCTAACAAACCTATTTCCAGATATTTTTCTAAGGAAAGGGGAAGAAAAGATCTGCTTTTCCTTCTGCCTTGAGTTTCTTGAAGTTCAGTATAATAGAAAGGACAAAATTATGTGAGCAGGGTAATGTCAAACCCCACTGTTTGTTCCATGCCAGGAGAGAAAGAAAAGGAAGTGACAAAAATAGTACCCTGAACAATGAATTATCTGTTGTTTAAAAGAGATGGTGTGAGTCACAGGGAGATGTAATTTTGTGAACAGGTGCAGTGATTTCTGTAATGCAGAGAACTAACGAGGACTGGGGAGCCTGCCTTGGTCTGAACAACAACACTAAATTGCTACACACTGTGCTGAGTACTCTGAAAGTACAAAGCAATGGGCTGGAGTTTCAGGAGTTTTCATCTCCTAGATGATCTTTGGAAATCATTTCACATCTTCCTGCTTCTGTTTCACCATCTGTAAGACAGACAGAATAATAAAACAAGTGCATTCGAAGCTGCTGATGAAAGTTGGGTGGCAGCATTATTTATCACATTTAATATACTTTCTGTGCAATTTTATTCATGATTATGGATGTAAACTGTTGTCAGAGCTGCAGGAGGTCTTTGCTGCTCCTGCAGAGATTCTCTGTGTCAACTTTTTGCTTATCATCATTAGGAGTGGGAGACACATCTTCCCATCACCTTTTATATAAAAGGTCTGCTACCATGGTACAGCATTACAATCAGACTTTTATGCTTATTCTTGTCTGTTTAATTATCTCTTCCCCATTCCTGGCATGATTTCTCCATTTCATAATAATTGTGTCATCATAAGTAGGTAAATCCACTGTCTGTAAGAGTGCTTCATTTTGATTTTATTTGGGCTCAGAAGATGTAATAATGGGGGAAAAATCCACACCCATATTGCATTGTTTTAGTAAAACAGTCCCTTTTAGAAGCTTTAAAAGCCTCTTCTGGGAAAAGTTTTTTCTGGGAAAAGCAGTTTTTTTTCTGCTTACTCTTTGATTAATAGGATTCAGAGTTGTATTTGTCATTGAGAAAAAGAATTTCAAATTCTGTTTGTTGCTTCTGTCTATTTACAATTTAGTCCTTTTCTTTCCAAACAAGCCTACATTTGGCTTTTAAAATATAAAGGTCTGTGATCTTTCTGCCTATCAAACTGTTTCATTGAAACTTCCAAGTGGGACCAGCTGCTCTACTGATAATCACAACTTTTCTAACAAGATGGACAGCAACTGAATTAATTCTGAATTAATTCTGTCTTCTTGTTAGTTACAAAGATGGATTTAAAAGTGCTGTTTTTGAAGACCAGTTCTGGAACCTTTTCCACAGTTCTTTCCAGATTAAGGAATTAATAATAACTGAAATAATGTTTTAGGTTTTTTTTTTAGTATCAGGCCATGTGATGACTGTACTGATTTCATGGTGGAGTTTCTTACAATGTGTCTTGCTACATTCTTCTCAGAGGTAAAAAAACCCCAATCCTCTCTTTGGAGGGAGAGACCCCAAACTCTCAATAATTTTCTGCTGCAAAAATTAGTTAAGTTTGTGTCCAATGTGGTTAAAGGGTGTGGGTGTAAGGGGGTTTGCAACCAATGAGATCTTATTTTTGTCTTCTTGATACAAACAGAACTCTATTTGCTCTCACAGTCCATTTAAACTTCTGGCATTGGATGATTTCCCTCAGGGGAAGAAAGGGATTTCAGGCCTGCACAGAACAGTGTAAGGGACTGGTTTCCCCAGACACTCTGCTTACTATGAAATTGTAGTAGTGTGTTTATTAAGCAGTGTGTTGTGCAGAATGTGTAGTTATTAATGAGATGTGAGGTCCTGGGTCCAGGTTCTTAAAGTTATTGTTGTGTTGGCCCACTAAGTATTGCAACAAGTAAAGAATTGGGACAGTAACAGGGTAATTGTTTTTTTCAGGGTGTTGTGACTTTCCCAGAAATGCCATTCTTATCCTAGCTCAATACCAAAAATATGGAACTCTGTATGATTCCACAAAATATTTAAATATCAGGGAATTCACCATCTTAGGAAAAAAAGCTCTTTAAACACTTGTGAAATACTCCAAATGCTGCAACATTTCCTGAGGCTGTGCTATTACCCCTGCTTTTATCATGTTTGCTGGTAGAAACAAAAGCACTTGCCAAAATACAGGATTTGTTTGTAGAAAATTGCACTTAAAGAAATGGTTGATTTGTGTGGTAATTTGTCACTCTCCAAGATTTTCCATTACTCTCAGAAATCTTCTGGGAGATGTGAATCACTAGGTGTCATAATTCCTGAATCTCTTCCGATCTGGGACTAACACTGCAGGACTGCTTTGTGTCTCAGCACTAGGTGTGTAATGAATGTAATAAATTCCAGACATGTTGAATTAGATGCTACAGTTTGCATTGTTTAGGCTGATATCAATACTATTTTATTTATTTTTTTTATTTATTACTTTGGAACCTTGTTAAAACTAACTGAAAAAACATTCCTGATGCTTAATTTGGAGAACATAGAGGCAAATCTGAAGGAGCAAACCTTTAACTTCAGAGCTGAAATGTCAGACAGCAGTTGGAGATCCTCAATCCCAGCCTTTCATTTAGCATGACTTTGCCTGGCTTGTTGAGACTGATGAGACAACAGCTTGAGACAGTGAGAGTTTTGTTACATTTCCATTTTGCTTTGTCTCTCCTGTTTATTTGAAAGCTGGCGAAGCCCTCACCCAGCACTTTGCATCAGTTGTGCAGAAATGAATTCTTTGGCTTTGCATTTAAAGCATCCCTTCGTTCCATTGCATGGGTTTATTATTTTTCTGTAGATTTCAAGCTTGGTCTGTGCTAATGCAGATGACATAAGGTATTGCCCAAGTTGATCAGTACCTGCTATCTGAACTGTAAACTTGCAAACATCACCCCAGTGGAAGGTGTGGAAGTTCTGTTGTATGTGCAGTATACACCACTGTATACTCCACTGCTGTAGCTTCCCAGCCCAACAGATCCAAATGATTCTGGGTCCTAGGTAGAATTTGTAGCTATGGCTGTTTGCATTCAATCAAATAAATTAGAGATCCACTGCAAAATCATTACAGAAGTGATTGCACAAGTAAGGTAATGCTTTGGCTTCTGAGGAAATCACAGTTCAAATGCAAAGATCTGAAAGAGGTAAAAGAGAGGAAGAACCTTAAACTTTTTGTGATCCCTGCCTTTTGCATAGTACATGGGGCATATTGCTGGATGTTTTCAACTATTTGTAAAACAATCTACAGGTTGCAGAAATTTGAATAGAATCTCTACCAAGGGTTTTTTGGTGCTTTGGTAATTTCTGAATGTCAGAGGAGCAGTTTTGAACCTGTGGATGAGACAGTGCCTCTGTGTATGTGGTGAGGAAGTAGAGGGAATTAATCTAAAAGCATCTTTAAGGACTTGAAAGGGAGGCAGGGAACAGGAACAGCAATCAAACTATTCCCATGTGTGTACAGAAAGTTTCAAGGAGAGCTTGCTCCACTGGTCTGAAACCACTGATCTGGAAGGGAAGAGTTTTTTTAACTCAGGCCTGAAGAACAAAAAGCTTCAGCAGTTAAAATGTAGGCCGTGCTAGGACTGATGCAGACACAGCATCCTGTCTTACTATGCCCTCTGAAACTGCCCCCATAATGTGATAATGGTTTTGTTGATGTAGCTTCTACTTTGAAAACAAGCCACAGCAGTCCTTCTGTGTCTACTAAGATCAGAGAGGCACTCAGTGTTCCTCCCATGCTTTGAATATAACAAGCATAAAATGTCATCCTTATAGATGCTTTCTCCCTCTTCTGTGGCATGAAGTATTTGTGAAGTACCACTGGATGTTTATTGTTTCTCCATCTAACTCTAACTTTGAATTCTCCTCATCACATAAACGATCAGCCTGCTGTCATTCTTGTCTAAAGGAAATCAATCTCTTAAGAATTTCAATGAAACGCTTTATTCTTCTGAGAATTTGTCTATTTGTCAACACATACAGACTGATGGGGTGCCACTGCAATGCCCTTAGGTAAATTCTTTTTGGAAAAATGCCAAATTTCATAATTTCCTTCCACCTAATAAGTAATCCCTCCCGTGTACCATGTCAAGGTTGCCAGTGCCTTGTTTTTGGTTCTCAGTAACATTCAGTAAGATTCAACCATCCCGACTTTGAATATCACCTAGACTATGCACAACAGGAAAATAAATAGATAATGAGGAAAAAACCAAAACCCAAACCTCTTTTGATTCCTTCAAAGAAAAAGCTAAGCCACAGCATGGAAGAACTTTCTCTCCATTTCTCCACTATTAAGAAGGGAAATGCTTAAATGCAGCCATCTGCACTGCTAATATGGAAAAAGCACCTCAGTACTTTTGTCAGCTCTAAACCAACTTCATTAATAGCTCTCTGATTTGTAATTAGATAATGACTGGTTACAATTTTCAATTTTATTAATGTTATCACCTTTTGTTTCTCTTTTTGAATTTTCATTGGACACTGCACTGTTTTCATGCAGAAATTCCCCCTAAAACAAGGAAGTAAGGCATAAAGTGCATTGGGTGTTCCATTATATAGCAAGAACAGGTGTATTTTAGTTCTCTTAATGGCAATTTTTCTCAAACTGATGTATTTTCTGTTCCTAAATTAGCAAAACCAGGACAGGCAAAAAATCCAGCCCTTGCAGAAATGGATATGGAGCTGCAATTACACTCAAGATGGAAATTTTTTAATGCGAGTTTCCTAGTTCATGGTCAGATTGGGATATAGCTTAATACAAAAAATGCTAGTGGGGTTTTTAAGTACAAATAGCCAAAGGCCAGTGTCAGGAAACTCCAGCCCCACCATAAGAGCTCTGTGTGTACTTCAAGCTCTGCAGCTTTCCAGCAGCCCTGAAGAGTTTTTTATAAGCATGAGAACTGAAGGCTTGTGGGGATTTATTTATATAATGCATCCAGTTGCAAAGAAGGTTGGGAAGTCCTGGAGCTATGAAAGGAACAGGACTGAAATCCTTTCTTTTCAATTTGTCATTCCACACTTGCAACCAGGATCTTTAGGGTTTTCAGCCATGCACAGTGATGCACAGTCACTACGGCAGCAACTTGAGTGCAGTCTTTCACGTAGGGGATGATTCAGCTGGTAAAATTACTTTGAAATTAGTTCAGTCCTTAGCATTTAATATTCTTCTCTTTTGCTCTGCAATTAGCTTTTACTAATGCAATTTAATCTTTTTGTAACTTTTCTTGAAAATCATAGTAGACATGATTTGAAATGAAGCTAAATCTCTTGAACTTTTCCTTATGTTAATTTGAAATGCCAACAGGGCACCAACTGCTGTGAAAATTAATGAATGAGCTACACCAGACTGTCTTTCATTTCATTTGAATGACTTCACACTTAGAGAGCATATGTGACAAACAAACTATTCTCCAACACCCCATATGATGCTGGTGCAGGAAGAATTTTGCTGCCTGTGTGGCTATACGGACAGATTGTTGGTCCTGGGCTGTGCAAGCACATTATGAAGTACAGCTCACATGAGAGGCAACTCCCTCAGAGAGGTGCTTTTTCCTTTAAAAAGCCATTTTTAAAAAATGTGTTAAATAGTAGTAAGCTAAAAATATATATACCAGTGTGGTAGCATTTTTCTCTAACCATGCTTTGCTCCTCATTTACAAAACACATCAAACACGATCCTCAACTTAAGAGTGAGGACAATTTGTCTGTTTTATTTCTTAGGTATTAGGCTACAAAAACTATATGGTGCTTCCAAAGATCTGAGCAGTATTAACTTATGCTGTGCACGATAATTTTATTCAAAACAGCAGAATACACTTTTTCCCTGACCTGAAGAGCCAGGGAAATTGTTGGTCTCAACAGTGAAGTAGGTTTCAAAGGAGAGTAAGATAAAACTTCTTGAATTCCTAGAAACACTTATGAGCCAAAAAAAAAAAAAAAGCCCTGCAGATATGTTCTTTTCTCAATGTCAGTCATGTCATATCTTTTAAAAGCCCAATTGCAGAATCTGGACTATTTTTGCATGATGATCAGAAGTGGTGTATTTAGTGCTTGGCAACAACTCTGCCATCAATCTTTGTTAAAATTCTCTTTGCAATTCTGGAAGTTGTAGTTTGGTGGGGTTTTTTTGGTTTTTTTCTTCTTTCAGACACCACAATATTCCTTGATTATGTTTTACTGTCTTTCTGTTTATAGCACTTGCTTATATTCTACTATAATCTTAGCACCAACATATACATGAGCTTACTGCTTTCTCTCTGTCTCGTTGACTAAACTGAGAAATTCAGTTCTTCAGTTTTAACTGGAAACAGTAAATATACTTTTTTGTTCCACTGTTCAGTCTCTAATAGCAAATGAAAATAAAATCAAATTGTCTCATCAGTAAAACTGTGACAAGATGTTCGTTCCTAGATGAATGATCAAATAAGCACTTCTACTTATGCTCAGATTAAATAACTGCCATCAAAACCAATAAATTATTTTGTTATAGTCTGCATTGCAGTCACATAACGAAAAGACTAATTGGATTTGCACTTGGAAAAGTGCCACTGCTATGCTGCAAAAAATTGAAACATTGACTAAAATGTGAAATAAAAGCATGGGGCAGATGTATTCTGGCTATTGTAATGCAGAGGATTCACAATTTCTTCTGACTCAGGATTGATCTTTATTGGACATAATGGCAGTGAATAGATATAAGCTGCGAACTGTTTAATGGAAACAAGGTAATAGAATGTTTAAAGCCATGCTTTAGAAATGGAACATGAAGAAGCTTGTCAACAGTGAGCCCATGACAGAGAGAGAACTGGTGATGGACTCAGCTGGACTCAAAACTCTTCTGCCTTGGTCAAGCCACAGCAGATCTATTCTGTTTGCCTCACACAGGGAATTCCTATCTATGGTTGTGCCTGTGCCACATTCAAGGTCAGACAAGGTTGGTTTTTTGTCTCATTTTCATCACTTTTCTGCATGAGTGGCACCCTTACTCAGTGCTTCTTGTCAGGCACCAAACCAGTTTCAGACATAATTTAAGGGTGTGATTTATACATCAAAACACCTGTCAAACTGAATGCTTAAAAAGTAAATTTTCAAAGTCTCAAGAGGGACATATAAACAGCACACATCGTGGTGTGATTGCAGGACTGTTTGTTCACAGAGCTTTTCAGCTGGAGTCTGACTGGTGGCTCCGTGAAGCAACAACTGAGCAGATGATGTCTCAAGGAGACCTCGCTGGGGCCAGAGGCAGCAGCTGCCATTGCCTGGCCATGGGGACAGATGTGCATGACTTCATCTGACAAAACTGCACTAAAAAGTGCTTTGAATGCTTAAAACTGCTACTCTGTAGGCTGTGTGGATTCTTAGGTACTGCATCACCTATCACTTAATATTACTGATTGAATTAATGGATAATTAAATACCTTACAAAACTGTTGTGAATGAGATTGGATGAGATGTTCTTAATGGAAATTGTTAGGTCAGAAGTGGAAAGGGATTTAAGAACAGGTTAAACACTTTCACAGTTTTGGGATTTATACAAAGCATCCTGGTCTATTTTTATATCATGTGGCTCAGTAAAGTCCTTGATCTGAGCTCAGCAGGTTGGTCACATTCACTGTGTTCTTATACTGTTTCTCATACTTTTTCTTCCAATTTCTGCAATCTGCCACTAATCCTCGTATTATGGTTGTGGTTTTCCAAATGAATTGTTTAGGGCTGATACAATTTTTTCCCTATATTTTTCCTCCTCCAAAATTATATCAATTTGATTTGAGTTCTTTTTGGGGTTTTGCATTTTTTAAGACAAAATTTTAAACAGTTTATCTGAAAAATTTGGAATGAAATATTTCAAGCTTTCTCATTTGTTTGTGAAGATTGTCTCCAAGTGCCTGCCTTGGGCAGGTTTTTTTGTTAATTGCTGAATAATGTGCATGATTTAAAACCAAATTGATAAGCAATAAATCAACTTATAGCAAACAAATATTTACTGTTCTATAGTTTTTAAGAATATCAACTGATAAATACTCTTGGTACACAAACAGTATTTTAGTACATTCTGAATTGAAATGTATTTTGTAGGACACTGAATAAAACAAAATAAAACCAAAAAGCTTCCCTAAGAAGGGAATTGTCATCTCTTCAGTTGTTCAAGAGATGGAAGGTGTTGAGAAAGCACTGGAGAACACAATATTTTGATTAGTGTCATTGCATGTCATAGGTAGGGATCTGCAAATACGTCTTCATTAACTTTGATATTCAGGCAGTCATGGGTATTAGGATGAAATTTCACCCTCAGCCAGTGCTTAAGTTTTTTTGCCTCACAAAAATAGTTTAAGCTAGTGTGCTTCCAAATGTAGAGCTTCAGGACACAGAAGAATAATAGGAAATATGAAAAAAAATTCTGGCTCACTTACACACTGATTTGTGTTCCTACTCCAATTTATCAACCTGATGGTTTATGTAAAGTTAATTTCCATCTGTTATGTTTAACACATGATGTTTTGCATATGAAGACAAGAGTGTGGTGTGTTTTTTTAGTTCTGAGATTAACCAATGTGCTTAGAAATGCAGTTAACTATTTTTTGTAGTGATTGTTTCGTTAGGTCACATCCTCTGCTTTGTGTCGGCACAAGACTCATGAACCTAACTGAGAGCAGAATAAACATCTCTGTGGTAAGAGAGAGACTGTCTCTTCATCTTAGGTTATAAATCCATAAGAATGAAGTGAGGAATTATTTTTGGTGCATGTAGCTCCCTTATACGCAGCCTGCACGCTGCGGAACCAGACGTACTGTTATATTCATAAACATTCAGAACACTCACTATAACCATTCTGAATGTTTTATTGCCAAAAGAAATTGTGATCCCAAGGACGTTCAGTGGTGTTGGTCTTATATCCAATTATGGAGACTTAAAATTATAGCTATTATCCCCCCTCTCCATTTGACATGGGCTATTAGTCAAAATCTCAGGGTCTTGAGTTGTTTGTGTTTTGTTGGAAAGGGAATTGGTTGATTCTTATGTGAAATCTTACTTAACTGAATACATGCAAAACAGGAGATGTATTAATTTCTTGGATTTCTCATCTTTTAAACTGCAACATTCTCTGCCACATCAGCAGTGTTTCCTGAGGTTGTGGGAGCAGCCTGCAAGCTGGTTTCTTCACTTCCTTTCTCCCTATTCCTGAATTCTCTTTGTCTGCACCCAAAAAAATTCTACTTCATCCTAGCTTCTGGCTATGTTCAGGAAAGAGCAGTGGGGCTTCCTGGCTGGTTGTGTCCCTCAGTCTCACCTGTACCCTCTGGGTTTTTCTTCTCTGGGAGAGCTTGTGAAATCTAAACAATGCTGTGGGAAAGGGGCAGAGGAGCTCTGGCCCGGTGTGGTGCATCAGCTGGGCAGTTTTGAGGGATATGTGGAGGTTAGAATGCTGATTTTTCTGAATGGGGTAAAGGAACAATTCATTTGGGGATTGTAATGGCGTGGAGGTACTATCTCACACTGTGCAGAAGGATAAATTCAAAGAAAATTCCAGTGAGTTTGAAATTAAAACTACATGAAGATGAGAGACAGAAGGAAACTTTCCTGTGACCAGTCCCTTTGATAACAACAGAAACTGAAAAAATAAAATGTGTCCTTTTTCTTGCTTTGACAATTATTGAAAATAAAATAATCTACTCTAAAAGGGGTTGCAGGGCTTCTCCTTAAAACAAGCTTTATTATATTTTATTAAACTTGTCAAATCATCCATAATCTTTTATTCCAGATGAGACACCAGTTTTTCTTTCAGGCTTTGCTTTGTTTTCTTTCTTTTTGTAAAGCTCCCTGCAAGCTAAGGAAGATAGAGGATGAAGTTTATAAGTGAATCTTTTTGTTACATTCACAGAGAGATGAACTTTGTAAACAAAGTGGGGTTTTCAAAGTTGCAACAAGCTTTTTCTTTTGTGGGAAGCATGCAATTAAGTCCTCAGTCACTGTGACAACACGTTTAATAACTTGTTTGTTTGTGTTATAAACCATTAGTTGTGGGACATTTATTCTTAACTGTGTTCTTCACTTTAACAGCAAAGGGGCTGACATTGAGGGGCCGTTTGTGTTGATTCAAGGGTTGGTTTGGAAGACAAATCTCTTTGGGGTTAAGAAGTGGGAAAGAAGCCTTTAACCCTCATCAAAATAGAAAATTAATGTATTTCTGTCATTCCATTGTTTTAGGAATTGTTCTTACTATGGAATCATAGCTTTTAAGGGTGAACTACGACAATCAGTCCTTTTCTCTGACCTAGCATAGTGGAAGCCATGGAATTTTATTTTGTTTAACCTGCTAATTTCATCTCCATGATGGTTTATTCTACAGATGTCTTCAGCCTTGATAGGAAGGCAACAAGACATGATAAACACAGCTTTTTATGGCAATGTTCTCCAATAGTTAATAATCCCTATGAATACAAAAAACTGTCTTGTTTCTTAAACTTCTTTGTGCTGGATTCCCAGCCTTTATTCCTCAATTTTGCTAGAAAACTAAAGGCCTCTTTATATCCTTCTCCTTCTAGCCACTTCTGACAGATCCATTTTCTACCAGAGCTCTTCTGAGAGAATTTTTGTGTGGAGAACTGCTGAGGCTGCAGTACATCCCTGTGACAGTGAGTGATAACGAAGGCTTCAGCATTAATTTTATTTTATAGTTGCATATAATTATTTACCAAGCTGCTTGTCACCCTTGAAGGGCAATGTCCAAATCCTGACCAAGTTTTAACTAAAGAGTTCTTCTTGACCTGACATTATAAACTGTGCTCCCAGGTGAAAAAGGAAGAGTAAGGAAGCAGCAGTGAAAAAAATCAGCAATGAGACATTTGCTTCCCTTAATTTCTGTAAATGTAGTCTCCTGGGTAAAATCCTAGAGCTCTACCACAGCTGGTCAAGGAATAGCATAAGCATGAGGATGTATCAATGACTTTCCCAGTTTATGTGCTAGTTCATTTCATCCTTTCATACATTCTTCAGTTCACTCTTCTGCTTCCCTTTGGGATCCAAGCACAGTTCTCAAAAGCAAGTTCACTCAAAGGATTCTCCATGCACAATGGCCATGTTAGGTAAGGCTGTTACTGATTTTGGCTTCCATCAGTGACTACAGCAGCCTTTATTGTCTTCCTAAGTGCATATTTTCCAAGAGAATAATACGTTTTTTTCCTGTACTGAGTACCCTCCTAAGTTCTCCCCTTGGCTTGTTTTTTTGTTTATTTTGTTTTGGGGTTTTTTTGTTCCCTTGAATGAGATTTTATTGTGTTTTAAGATCTCTCCAGAACATCAGCCTTCACACAAAGTAAGGGTCTTTAGTCTGTTTATGTTTTGTTTGGTTTTCTTTTGCTTGGTTTTGGTTTTTTTTTCGAGGGTGAAGGAGGATTTCAAAAAAAGGAACAACACTAGAAGGCATTTGTATTAATATTTATATTCAGATTGTTATTGCTCTTCATGTCTTTAAGACCAAGTGTATTCCCAGCATGTTGCTTGTTAAAACTTTCATTCCTGATGATGTTACTTTTTCTTAAATGTTTATAGTTTTTCTGCTCTTAGTCCTCAGAGGGGAGAAATGGAAACTTGTACAAATTCACCCTTGGTCACAATCTGTCTATTGTGGTTGTTGCAGAACATTAACATAGGCTTGTCTACCATTTCCCCTGTGATTTCCTTTTCATGATGCTGCAGAGAACTAAAACCTAACAAGGTTCTAATTAAAATGGAATTCCCTCTGTACATTGATATTTTTCTAGTCAGAAAAAAACCCCCTGTTCTCTTTGTTTCAGATTTGGGGCTGGCTTTTTCTTCTGCTCCTTTATTTTTGCTCTTTGTGAGGTTTAGTTAAATATTTGTGTTTCTATTTTGAAAGTAACTCAGAGCCATTAATGATGTGCATGACCTAGAGGCTAGCGCCATGACCAGCTAGTGGTATCAAAATTCAAATCCTTAATTAGTTCATGTGCTTGTTTCCAGTAAGATCCTATTTACTGGTGTCATTATTAGGATACATGACAAATAAAGAAAAAGAGAAAAATGTGCATAATTTTTTACATGTCCAGACCTGTGTTCAGGTCACTTTCTCCTAAACTGTATAGTATTATTCACTCTCTATTCCCTTCTTCCAAGAAGTGGTTATCCAAAGATGATGCTGGGAGAAAGGATGGTTTAGTAGTTACTATTTTCAATGCAGAATCTGAGTGCCTTTGTCTTCTGATGTCTTAATTCTTTCCTGGTCTAGACATAAAAATACAAAACTTGCAACAAAAAGCACATGAGAGATCACTGGTCTGCATTTTTCTTTGTTTCCAATATAGAATGGTTTTTCTTCAAGACTTTGAATATTTCTATGTTCTCAGTTTCTATACCTGCCAGCAAGTTTCCTAACAGACTGCTAATTAAGAAAACAAAAGTAACAGGTGATGGTATGAGCAGAATACTTACATTTGCATTTACTACAGGTTGTTGCAGTACTAGCTCACAATAAAGTTTAAAGTTGGCATTTGTGAACAGAGAACTAATTTTGATAGGTTGGATTTAAAGATTTATTGTTTTTTTTTCCTATTATTTTGCCACATATTCAATGCTGCTGCATACCTTTAAGCAGAGATTGAAATGAAAAAAAATCCTGAAAAAGAGACCAAGAAAACCTCACTACATAGAAAGTAGAATGTAAAGTACATGAGAGCTTTGGACTGGTCTTCAGAGCATTAGGATCTGTAGTGCACAAGTGTGCTGAGCTTTCCAGGGTAGTAAGCCAGTAAGGCACCATCTTAAAAGACAAGGAAGAAATGTTGGCTACTCAGAAAAACCTACTGGCAGACTTCTTTGTAGCAGTCACAGTCCTGTGCTCCCTAATTAAAAAGGTCTCTGTTTTGTGTGTGTTGAGCTTGGCCTTAGAGGCAGCAAAAGTTCCAGCAGAGCCAGCTCTTTCCAAATTGTATCATCACCTACTCAAAAACAGGAGACACAAATTTTCTTGCTCATTCACTGAACTGAATGTCAACCTCAGGCCATTCTTCTGGTCCTCACTTTGAAAGAATGCTAATTACTTCCTAATTGCAGCAAACTGGCAGCAAATCAATCTCTACTCAGACAAAATTTCCATGCCTGTCAAATGCTAAAAGACTTGTATGTGCATGAGCTCTTCTGTTTCTTTTTAGAAGTTAAACATTCAATTCTTCTTTAAAATATGGTTTCCAACTAAGGAAAAAAAAAATTATATATCAATTTATTTTTTAAACCTGTCTGATTATAGTTAGATTGCAGTCTCTGACAGAAGATTAATTCCTTTTCTTGTTAAATGAACACATTTAGAAAATCTATTCAGTTAATGTTTGCTTGACAATCTCTGATCCTAAAAAATTGTTTCAGATTTTTAATATTATTGAGACACTTTTAAAGGCCAATAGAAGTGAAAAATCAAAATAGTACCCACACTAAGGCCAGGGTTCTAGTATGCATACCTGGTATAAACATGGAGTAAAAGATGTCATCTAAAAGCACCCAAAGTACTGGAAACTCAGGCAAAATGAAATATGTGGAAGGAAGGCAGAATGTAAACCAGATAGCTTTTATCTTTCTACAGCAAGGTGATTTCCAGTCAGAAAATGTAGGATGTAGATTTCTCCTTGGTATCCATTCAAAACTAGTTTGAAGAAATTTGCATCTCAGGATCCAAATATACGAATGGTACTGAGCTTTTGGACCCACAGATATTCCCCTTCCCATCCATGCTCCTGAATTATCTCCTCAGTAGCCAGAGGTGGGTAATGGGTCCCTGCTACTACAGTGATGCTCTGGAGCATAAAACCTCTTTGCCTTTTTGTTTTCCTGGTTTTATTCAGTTATTGCCAGTCTGTAGTGAAATGAGGCAACCAGGTGCCACTAATTACCAGGTAGTGGGCATGAGCTTGTGTTAAGCCCACCTGTGCCTGATTAGGGCAGAGCCCCAACTGTGCATGAGCAGGATTAGGGGGCCAATAAAAGGTGAGGCCTGAGACACAAGCTCAGCTCAGTCCTGAGCAAGCCAGCAGAGAGGTTGGTTCAATCCAGAGCAGTAGCACCGAGCCACGCTGACCAGTCCTGAGGGCAACCAACTCAGGGCACTGTTTGTGCACTTCTGCTGGGACACCTGTTGGACCTCAGAGCACCATGCCCTAAGAGAGGTTTGTCTTGCAACACCAGTCCTTCTTTATCTTCCCTCCCAAAGCCTGTACATGCTTTTTTCTTAACCTCCCTCTCTGTCTTACAGTAATAGACAGAAAGTCTGGGAGAGCTCTTTGAAAGGATCACTGTTGTTTGTGTGCTTTACAAGAAGCTCTTAACTTTGTCTTCTTTCCTTGTGCATTTCCAGAAAGAGCCCTTAAGGTTCAGCAGTCTATCTGAAGAGGCTGCCCTTGTATCTTTGAGTAATTGCACTACTTAAAGCCCTGTACAATGGGAAGTCCTGTGGTGTGCTCTGGTGCACAATTAACATCTGTTGGATAGTTTATTATTCCTCTGGAATGTTTCCAGCTCGTGCTGAGAATTTGAGTATAGAGTAAGTCAAACATTTTGTCCAAGTTCGTCAGCCAGGTAATGGTGGCTAACAGAGGACTTTAGCAACCACATATCTTTAAGCAGCTGGTGTTTGTCAAATGACTGGGAAAATAAGCATTTTGTGACTATTGCAGAATATCTCTGTAAATGCCTCCTTGTAGGTCTGTGTGCTGGACTTAGTGGACACTGGCAGGTTTATATTTGTCAGAGTGCTTAGTGCATTAGCAGAATAGAAAAATCAATACATGGAGAGGAAAGGAAGAAGCAGAAGTGCATAATAATAACATAGATCCAACTGCCTATGTAAAAATGAGGAAGAATTTGCCAGGTTTAGTTTTCATTATATTAATAAAAATATATCTCCTACATTTTGCTCGTTTTCATACTCGTTCAGCTTCACATAAAGCTTTTACGTGAATTTTTACGTCCCACCCCTGCCTGAAAAAACACATTTATCAGATAACAATTATAAAAGCTGTCAATCATTCTATAGAGAACTGGGAGTTGTCCCAGTCACTGCAGAAATCTAAGCAATAACTCTTTTTTTCTGTGGTCACAGAATGAGTTTCTGTAGCGGTTTCTTTTTCTGCTTAATTCAAAGAGTTTGAAAAATGTCAGGAGTTTGAAACTGAGTATTTTCCAAAAATAGAGAGAAACAATAATTGTGCTTCTGAGCATTAATTCAGTTGCTTGTGTTGCTGTATTGCTTCAGTCCTTAAAGATATTTACTGCACTCCCCTCTGTAATATCACTGGGATTAGGTGGGGTGTTTTGGAGGTTTGCTGTAAAATATGGCCAGATACCTTCTTCTGTGTTTTGGGTTTTAATCTTAAGAATAGAGAAACTTTCCTAGCTATGATGCTTTAAAGAAATATTAATACAGCTGTTCAGTGCCACAACATGGCAATAAAGATTCCTGTGTCTTATCAAATGAAGTCCTAGTGATTAAAGAATTGGATTTTTCAAGAGATTTTTTTTTTTAAGGATTGGATTTTCAAAAACTAACTAGATGTTAATTGCTTTAATTTCCACTCACTTTGAGTAGAACTCCATTTTTTTAAAATACATGTTTATACACATATGAAATGCATACACATTTTATGCACAGTTTTTATACACTTTTAGTATGAAGCAGTTGTAAATCCACCACCAGAAATCTTGAAAGAGCTATTTGGTTGTTCCCAGCCAAGGCTTAGAGTTTACCAAGCACCACAATAACTCAGACACACACAAAAACTCCTACAGTTGCCCAACTTTGACATGAAGTGAGGCTATCAGTAAACGTGTTCTTTGGATTTCTCTAACATCACCAGAAGTTCCCCTTTGGAGCTTTCCCTGCCTGGGCAGGAAGGGTCCATTTACTGCTGGTAGGCCTGGCAGTCAGGGGTTCCCTGGGAGAAGGAATTGTCTGGCTCCCATCCCTGCTCTGGGCATGTAGCAGGGCTGGAGATCATGGGCTGCCTTCACCTGCTCTCTGAAAGGGTAACACAAGGTTGGTAATTGCAGACACCCTCAGGATGATCATAAAAGCCTTATCTGAAATTTATGGTTCTCAGTGACTTTGATTGGCTTTGAACTGGGCCCTCAGAGAGAGGTTTTACATTTGTACAGAAATGCAGACTTAGAGCTTCACACCAGTACCTTTAAAGGATTTTAAATAGATTATTTTCCTGGCCTAATCCTTTGATCATGTCTCTTTGCAGATCTTCACTTGCTTTTCATCAAATGAAATATAAACATCTTTTTCTTTGAGGCTTTCCTAAGCTACCTTCAGACTACCAATGATTTCTGACTGGTATTGCTTTTTATCTTTAGGGAATTTACCAATAGTGTTGCCAGATGTCATAGTTGTTTTAATCTGATGAATTCCCCAATTGTGTGGTTTGTTATTGTTGACAGTGATATTTTTTTAAACTACAAATCCTACTTCCAGTGATGTCAATTTTCTGCTTGAATGTCTGCATGCCATCTTGAAACTGCATCTCAGGGCTGTAACTTCCAATTTCTCTTTATAATTACTAAACCAAAACCAGCTTGAAAGTCAAATATGTTAGCACATATGTGCTTCATTACAAAATGGACTTTCAAGATTTCATTAGTATCTGGTGTGTTTCTTAGTGTTTTCTTGTAAAGCTAATTAAGTGCTATGCATTTTATTTTAATTTTTCTTAGTAATACAGTAGGTGGCTACAGGAAAAAATAAGTGAGGGATTAAGAGCATCATTGTATATTTTATTTAGGTCTTCTGCCCTCTCTTTTAATAAAAACATTAACAACAAGCCTGGCTTTCAGTTGCAGTGAGCTTACAATAACTCCAGCAGAATTCAATAGCCTCTACAGATGCTCATCATTTTGAAAGCCAGATCTGTAGTGCCTATTATTTCCTAATGTTAAAACAAGTCAGTGCATGAGCTGCTCTCTTAAGGAAAATACTATGTTCCATAACTATATTGCCTGTCTACCCTATCTACCAGCAGCAGTGGTCTATGTCTTTGAACTTTGTTGAAATATTAACAACTGTGTGAGGTAAGTTTGGATTTACCTACCCCAGAGACTACTGTAGGAGGCTGTACTGAGTTTAAAAAGATGATTTTGTGGTTTCTTGAGTTCTCACTGAGATTATCCTTAATGTGTTTCATCACCTAGATCTGGACTCAAATCCCTGTGGAGGCAAAGAGAAGTTTTCACCTTAGACAAGGTGTAAGGTCAGCACCTCCCACAGTCATTAAGTCTATTCCTCTTCCACAGAGGTAAAAATATCTAAATATCTTCATCTTAAACTTCATTGGCTTTGCCAGGCCAATGTCTCCTTAACCTCTCCTTGGAAACCTATAGGATTAGGCATTCTTTTCCAGTATTTCATTCTTCTTAAAGTTTGAGCTCACATATATAATCAGTAGTGTTTCTAAACTTAAGCAAACTTTATTTTATTGACATTTCCTTACAAAGATCATGTTATCTGGCCTCCTGATTCTTCATGTTGATATCTTGGGATGATCCCAATGTGAAGCTCCTCAATCCATCCATTCAGCCTTAACGTTGATCTCCCTGAACTTACTTTCCAGGAATTTTGAGATGGAGGTAATAACATTGCCCTTGCTATCAAGGTCTTCTGAGGATACGTTCAGGCAAGATTATGAATCTGTCAAATAGCAAGAGGCTTGTAAGCACCTAAAGCAGACAGTGTCGCAGTGAGAGTTTGATGCAAACAGATGCGAGACGGAGACTTGTTTGATGCAAACAAATGTCTAACTTTTATTGAATCAGAAGGCCATATTTATACACTATTCTAAGAGCTAATGCCACGTATATCTATTGCTGATTGGTAGTACCTACATTTTGTTACACAAGTTTAAACTTGATTGGCTACAAATCTTAAACAATAATTAATGAGCTAATGAATTTCTAGTACATTCGAGATTTTTCATGGATGTTGCAATCGTTGCCAAGCTCTCTAATCTAACTGTCTTGTTTACTTTTTAACCTTGGAGAAGCCCCAGCGCTTGTTTACTTTTTAACCTTGAAGAAGCCCCAGCGTTTTGTCTACTGCGGCTACAAGATATGCTTTACGCAGAGCTGTCCTTGGGCTTAGCCCAGGGCTTATGGTCGAATTGTTCCATCAACAATTGTTCGGTACTAACAGTTCGAGATTGTACTGCCTCAATTCCCCCTTCTGACTGAACAAGGTAAATTCTTTTCATGGCACGATTGAGCATCCGCTGAAAACATTGGAAGATACAAGGTAGCAATGTTAGCAAAAGCAAAAAAGCAAATAAAGCATAACAAACAGTCTTAACTAAACTTCTTAACCATCCTGTTAAACCCCATCCTGAAAAAAGTTTATCAAACCAATCCCAATTATCTTGTGATTGCAAATGCGTGATACCTTCTTTAAGTGATTGTATTGCAGCATGTATAGATTGCGAGTGCTCAGAAAGATTCATACAACACATTCCATTAAAATCTTCACACCCATGACCATGAGCTAAAAGCAAAAAATCTATAGCAGCGCGATTTTGCAATGTAGCATGTCTAACACTATCTACATCCATTAACAAATCAGCTAAAGCTATGCTAGTAGCATTGTTATGCTTTGCCAGCCAGCACCCTAATTTTCTAAGTGTTGTTAATGCTTGAGCACTGGCCGCCCCAGGTGCTAAAATAGAAGAAAAAATAACCTGAGGTATATTCCAAAATGTAACATCATCTCGGCAATCATTAGTAAAAGCATGTATCTGTCTTGTGTGCCGATATTTCTTTTTCCATTGTATGATTGTACTATCACTAGGGGCCAGCACCGTTAACCTGCCTATTGAGCAGGGTCCTCCTTGGATGTGTGAAGGAATCGCCGGCCATGCTCTGTCCCCGCAAATGAGAAATAAACCCGGGGGAAGTAAGAGAGGTTGGTTAGTAGATTTAGACACATTTTTAGAGGTATAATTACACCAAAGAGATGCATTAGTAAAAATGGGGTGTATCGGGGAAACATCCCAGGCTTTGGTCTTATTTTTCCCTGTATAATTGAATTTAAGGCAATAATCCATTTTTATGGATCCTAACAGTTCTATTTCCTGCAGCTCCAGAGGAGCAGGATTTAGATATGGTACCCATCCATCCCAGGAATCAACGCAGTGCGTTCCGTTCATTGCTGGTTTCAGATCTGCAGGGATCGGCCAGGTGTCCACGGGAACTCCCACCAGGCACGTAGAAAAGGGGTTCTGCGGCGTAGCTGTCGCTATGCATAGTGATTGCAGACCTGTGGTGTTTGCTAAAGTGAGCCACACATTTTCTTTGGGCAAAGTAAAGGTTACTACAGGTGAAACAGTAATAACAAGAAATATTAATCCTTTGTGGCTTGCAGCCTGTAAGGTCGAACGTTTTTCGCTGGAAGCCATCTAGGTCCTTGATCTGTGGAAACACAAGCATAACCCCTTCCCCATGTTATGAGTGGATATGGACCTTTAATTTGTCCTGTTTCCAAGTCTTTAATGAGAACTGGAGGTCTTTCCTGGGATTGAAAAAGATTATTACTAGCAAAGTGTTTAGCAATAGGAGGCAAATCTGAAGTATAGCAATTTAAAAAGTTAAAAGTATATATAGCCTTGAGCAGCCTTTCTTCAGGTATTGATGATGCTCCAAGCCCTCCTTTCTGTTTCTGTAATATATTTTTCAAAGTGTGGTGGGCTCGTTCCACAATTGCTTGGCCTGTGGGGGAGTAAGGGATGCCAGTGATATGTGTAATTCCCCAATCATTAAAAAAGGATTGTAGGAAACGTGAAGTATATGCAGGGCCATTATCTGTTTTTATCTGCTTAGGAATACCTAATGAGGCAAATGCTTTTAAAAAATTACGTTTAACGTCTTTTGCCGTCTCTCCCGTATGACAGGATGCATAAATAGCACCTGAAAAGGTATCAATGGAAACATGAATAAATTTTTGTCTGCCAAATTCAGAGAAGTGTGTAACATCTGTTTGCCAAATTTCTAAACTTTGTAGTCCTCTAGGAAGAGTGCCTAGCGAATTAGAAGTTATGGAGGATTGTTGGCAATCGGGACAGGCGGAAATTATATCAGCAGCCTGTTGAGTACTGAGATTAAATTGCCTCTTTAAACCACGCAAATTGGTGTGAAAAAAGGAGTGGTGTATACGAGCTTGTTCAAAAATATTCGGGAGGACATTAACAGTAAGGGTGAGGAGATCGGCTTGACGATTACCTTGTGTAAGAAAACCTGGTAAGGAGGTGTGGGAGCGTATATGTAAAACAAAATACGGGAATTTCCTAGCATTAAGCAGTAAAATTAGCTGTAACAACAAAGGGTATAGAAGGGGATGTGTTAAATTCTTCAGCGCAGAATGTTCGGCTCTTTGTACAATTCCTGCAACATAAGCAGAGTCAGTAACTAAATTAATCGCTCGATCTGAAAACAACTGAAATGCTCTAACTACCGCAGCAAGTTCGACAATCTGAGAGGATCCTTGATGGAAAGTAACGTCAGAAACCCATTCTTGTGAATCATTGAGCCAAATCACCACGGCTTTGTGCGTAGCCGCTGAACCGTCAGTAAAAACCGTTAAAGCAGAAAGGGGGGTTAAAGAAATTTTCGGGCATTCAATAAGGGGGAGGGAAGCATGCAACAGTTTGGAAGGAGGGAAATGGTTCGAGATTTGTCCCGGAAAGTCAAGAATTGCAATTTGAAACAATACCTCATGTTGGATGATAAAATCGAGGTAGGATTCAGTAAAAGGGACATAAATCTGATTAAGATCTTTGCCTGTTAGTGTAATTACTCTGTTTCTGGCTTTAATGATGATTTCAGCGATCATTTCTACTTGGCGAAGGATTGTTTTTGTAGATTGGTAAGGAAGAAAGATCCATTCTAATATAAGAAGTGGATCAGAAATTGATTCGTCCCATTGGAAAAGTAGTCCCATAAACTTTTTCCCGTCTGGAATTACGGCTAATGCGAGAGGGAGTTGTGGCTCCCATCTTGCGGCTTGTTTAGTCATTAAGATCTGACTGACTTTTTCTAGGGTTTCTACTGCCTCGGTAGTTAAGGCCCGCGGGGCATTGAGATCAGTATCACCTTTTAACAGGTCAAACAAAGGAGCTAAATCCGAATTTGATATCCCTAATAATGGGCGCAGCCAATTTATGGTGCCAAGTAGCTTTTGAAGATCGTGAAGAGTAATTACTTTAACAGCGATAGTAATCTGCTGAGGGGAAATTCTTTGTCTGGAAATTCGCCACCCTAGGTATTTCCAGGGCTCCTGTCTTTGGATTTTTTCTGGGGATATTTTTAAACCTGCTTGATTCAAAGTAGTAGTTGTCTCTTCGAATAATAATGATAGTTCTACCTCTTTTTCAGCAGTGAGTAGAATATCATCCATATAGTGATAAATCAAGGTTCGGGGAAATCGTTCCCGCAATGGGGCCAATATCTGAGCAATATACCATTGACATATAGTAGGGCTGTTTTTCATCCCCTGCGGAAGAACCGTCCAATGATATCTAGAGAGAGGTTCTGTCATATTGACAGCAGGTACTGAAAAAGCAAATTTAGGAGCATCCGACGGATGTAGTGGGATGCTAAAAAAGCAATCCTTAAGATCAATAACAATCATTGACCACTCTCGAGGTATCATCGTTGGTGAGGGTAAACCTGGTTGTAACGCACCCATTGATTCCATGACAGCATTAACTCGCCTGAGATCATGTAACAGACGCCAAGTGCCATTCTTTTTTTGTACAACAAAAATAGGGGTATTCCAAGGGCTAAAAGTTGGTACTATATGTCCTTTTTGAAGCTGTACTTGAACTAAGATTTTCAAAGCACAGAGTTTCTCCTCTGGCAATGGCCACTGATTGACCCATACGGGGCTTTCTGATTTCCATGCAATTTTGGGTACTCTGTGCTCTGCATCAGTGGCCATTACTGAAAAGGAGTCTCTAGTCGCATTCCCCATTGTGACAGAGCATCTCGGCCCCAAAGATTGATTGGGACCGGACAGACAAATGGTTTAACTGTCGCTGTTTGCCCCTGAGGATTTTTAATTTGAATATGAAATTGACTTTGAAAACTGGTACCCGTGCCACCTATTCCCGCCAATGCTGACGGGGTAGGTACCAAGGGCCAGTTCGGTGGCCATTTAGATTTGGAAAGAACTGTAACATCTGCTCCCGTGTCAACTAAACCTGTGATAGTAATTTGCTGAGAATTATAGGAAACATGACACGTCATTAGTGGTCTATCTTCGCCAATAAGATGAGACCAAAAAATTTGTGGAGCTCCCGTTGAACCAAAGGCTCCTGTTCTTTGAGTGGAGGAATGAGTAACTAAATCAGCTGCACCGTATATCAATAATATTTGCGCGATGCGGCTATGTTTTGGAATATTACAAGGTGGTGTTGGGGTCCAAGCCATGACGGAAATATCAATGGCATCCTCATCGATGACCCCTGGCAAAACAAAAAGACCTGAGAGTGTGGTAGAGGATCTTCCGACAATAAGTCCTACAGTCTTTGATGGCAAGGGTCCTTTCATTGTTGTTGCTATAAGGTGAACAGTGGTATCAGTTAATGTAACAACGTGTTCTGTGAAGAGGTCCAAACCTGCGCTGCTGCTGGTGGCCCGAATGATGTTTGGGTCGGAATTGACACAGGCGCTTGCGGTTGCGGGAGGTTGCGCGTCTGCTGGTTCGGCATGTAATTTGGTGTCGGGGCGCGGCGCCGACCCGCGCTCTGCCTCCAGTTTCCCTGAAAAGCATTCTGCCGCTGAAATATCGGGTTTCCATAAACATCAAATCTAGAACGGCATTGGTTATTATAGTGCCGACCTTTTCGACACCGGGTACAGACGGGAATGGATGTTTTAATTCGACACTGCTTCTGCAAATGTCCCATTTTCCCGCAACCGTAACAAATAGGGGTGAACCCGGGGGGTGTAGGTTGTGTTGGAGTGAGCTGGATATTTTTAAATGCAGTAGCCATAACTTCATATTTATGTTCGGAGGATCCAAACCTATTACAGGCTTCCATCATTTCAACTAAAGTTGGATTGGGATTAGGTAAAGTTTTCAGGAGTTTTTTGCAATCAGAATTAGCATTTTCAATAGCCAATTTAAGAAGGAGAATGTTTCGGGCTTCGGTATTATCAATTTGTTTTCCTAGGGCATCCTGCAATTTTGCAATAAAATCCATATAAGGTTCCTTTGGGCCTTGAGTAATTGCCGTAAAGGCTTTCTCAGGCTTATCTGCGTCAGGGATTTGTAACAAGGCTCTTTTTGCTATCTGCATATTGTCTGTTAGTGCCCTTCTCGGAATATCACGAGCCTGTCTCGCGGGGTCGCCAAACTCACCCGTACCCATGAGATGGTCAATTGTAAGGGCTTGCAGTTGTTGGTTATCTCCGGCGGCATACTCTCGTAGCAGTTTTTCAGCCGCCGTTCTCCAGCGTGATTCCCATAATGATTGTTGCGCGGGATTTAGGAGAAGAGCAGCAATAGATTTTAAATCATAAGGAGTAAGTACATGCCCCTCGCAAACGTTTGCAAACAAGCCTTGAAAATAGTGGGAGCTTAAGCCATTATCTGCTGCAGTGCGGCGAAGTTCTTTTATAATAGAGAAATTCAGCGCAGACCATTGAGGTTGCCCCTTCTTGGCATACAATACAGGCGCAACTATCATGGATCCTCTGTTTGTCCTACGTGGTTTCGGCTCTGGGGGGATTTCAATTAAGCAAGCAATGTCCATATTCCCTGATTTCTGTGCCTCAACTTTAATCGCCGCCCATACATTTCGCGGGTCATTATAGTCATCAGGATACAAGTCAGGCTCTGATTCAAGATCGATAGGCTCTGGGTCAAAGGAATCGGAGTTGGAGTCCGCATTCACCGCGGCGGTGGTTAGCAGCGGGGGGGGGGCAGATGGAGTAGCAGACTCTTTTCCTTTTAAACCTTCAAAGAGTATTCGCCAAGGTGCTAAGAGTTTGGCAGTTTCATTATTGCCCCGCGTAGTGGCATCCCACAATTTAACTCCGACTTTGTCCCAAAATGTAGGGTCGTAAATAGAGACCGAATTGATGTCGGGAAAATGCTCACGGGTCCATTTTAAAATTAGTTTTAGATCATGGCCCGATATAACTTTTTTATCCTTATTAAGTAAAGTCTTTAAAGTATCATAAATGTCTCGTTCTTCTTTTGAAATATTTGAACCCATAACAAAAAGTTTCTCCAAGCTCACCTGCCAATCGCGAGGAGGTGATGAAGGTGCGCACCACAATTACTGGCTTCCTTTCAGCCTTTTTCTTCACTCCCGAGTTCTTGGAGACCTGCGACCGGATAATCTTCAATCTTCAATCTTCTTTTTTCTTTAATATTTCTTTGGCAATTTTTAAATTTTTATTTACAGTCTCTAGCCCGTTCTACGTCGGGGTCCACCATTTGTCGCAGTGAGAGTTTGATGCAAACAGATGCGAGACGGAGACTTGTTTGATGCAAACAAATGTCTAACTTTTATTGAATCAGAAGGCCATATTTATACACTATTCTAAGAGCTAATGCCACGTATATCTATTGCTGATTGGTAGTACCTACATTTTGTTACACAAGTTTAAACTTGATTGGCTACAAATCTTAAACAATAATTAATGAGCTAATGAATTTCTAGTACATTCGAGATTTTTCATGGATGTTGCAATCGTTGCCAAGCTCTCTAATCTAACTGTCTTGTTTACTTTTTAACCTTGGAGAAGCCCCAGCGCTTGTTTACTTTTTAACCTTGAAGAAGCCCCAGCGTTTTGTCTACTGCGGCTACAAGATATGCTTTACGCAGAGCTGTCCTTGGGCTTAGCCCAGGGCTTATGGTCGAATTGTTCCATCAACAATTGTTCGGTACTAACAGTTCGAGATTGTACAGACAGAAAGATGGATATGTAATCAACAAGTAAATACACCAACCATAAGTTTTAATGTGCATTTTACACACTGCTTATAAATGAGGTTGTATACATAAATTATGACCAGGAGTAAGAGTGAAGATCCCACAGCATTTGAGTTGTTCTTATGCAGGCTTGCAGAGGTCAGCAGGGGCTGACAAAAGGGAGATGGCAGATTTTACTCTAGCTTTGCTACTGAACCTCCCCCCTGCAACCAGGGACGGAGAATTATTCAATATTTTTTCTCCAAAAGAAAATCAGTCCTATTTATTACTGGATTCAAGACCCTTGAGTGAGAGAGAGAGTGCTGAACTGCTTAAGTCCCAGGTCCCCCACTGTGTAGTTGCTCAGCGGAGTGAGCACTGTGTTACAAGATGCAAATTCTACCTCTGTACCCTGACAGCAGATGAAAAAATCTGTTCTGCAAAGGTGTAGAGCTGGTTTTAAAATTCAGGATAAATACAGTATTTATGAAAGTTAAGAAATATGCATGATTTGAGCATAAGTCTTACCCACGTTGCACAATGTTTCCCAACTTTTGTCATTCTTCAGCTCTTACCTGCTGCTCTGTTGTAGTGAAATATCACATTTTCCTGTTTAATTCCAGAGAGGGGAGTAATTAAGTATTTTAGCAAATATTGTCTTTCTGGTGGAAAACACTGGGCCACCCTTCTGAAATCTATCAAAGCCTACAGCTCGAAGAAACCCTTGTGTGCTGAACCATGTCACGTCCTGATGAAACGTCAGACCCAAAATAGATGAGGCATCTACAATCTTATTGAGTCTTCAACCTGAGTTAAAGGTTTGATTCAAGGCCACCAGATGAAGAGGTTTTAGATCAGCCTACTATGTTTAGTAGACCCAGGCATATCCCGTGATTTCTAATTTGATCTCATATTTGGCAATCCACAAAGCATAATCTGGCCATTCTTCAGTGGTGTCAAAGAAACAGCAGATGAACTGAGACAAAGAAGAATAATTTGAAACCAGCAGGAGTTGTTTGCTGACTGATTGTGTGTCCTTTATGAAAGGCCAGCCTTTCTGGCATCTGAAGAACCAGCTTTGAATCCAGTAACCTTTTGGCATGACAGTAAATGAGCAAGAGAGAGACAAAAGGAAGACTAGCTGTGTATACAATACTTTTGTTTCTTAGCAATGCCACAGGGTTATTCCTCCAATGAAAGAGAATCCACAATTACAACATAATAGTGTCTCTGACTGGAAAGTCCTTTGTTTCTTGAAGGTCAGAGAGCAAGTTAGGGCACTCATATTACATCTCAGTAAACATCACTGATCAAACAAGATCTTCTCAGGATGATGCCACTCTTGGCACTGGGAAATCTCATCAGGCACTTGCTATGGTGTGAAAATGGAGACTGTTCTTCCACTCAACTGTTTTAGGAATCACTTCTCAAAATTTGAACAAATCCTGGTGTAAACAATTCATCAGCAACTTCCATTTAATGTGTATTGTGAATTAGTTACATTAAATGTAATTTTAGCAGTTATACTTAGGTTACTTTATTCAAGTTCAGGTTGAGGGATGTAGATATTTTCAGATTGCTTGGTTTTGTGGAGGCAAAGGCATCAGGGAAGGAAAATATGGAGGGACTTGATAGTCTTCTTTTTAAAAGAATTTTTTGAAAAACATATATTTGCTCTAAAAGATCAGCTGATAAATTCATGGTTGAAAGGCACATATCTTGATAGTCAATGATATAAACTAAAATACACTATGGCAATGAATGTATTGGAAGAACACTTGTTCTGAGGCTTTTAGACAAACTTGTCCCAGCAGTTGTTCAGTGTCACCAGTTTCCAGTCAAGGAAGGAGTCTGTTTTGTTGTATATTTGCTTTTCATGAATAATTCTAAAAAATTCAGGAAAAAAATGTTAAGAAATAGAATTTTCCACTTTGCATCTATTCTGTAAACTGATCTCTAAGTTCTTTCCCTGACACAGGAATTATGGTGGAAATGCAACAGATGGGAAAAGTACAGCAAATTTCTGTGCCACTTTATGCCCTGCTGCTTGCTCGGAGTGTTGAGTGTCTTAAATTAGTGTCATAATTTAAATGTGCCCAACAGGAACACTGTTACCTGGAGGTGTTGGAGCTTTCTGCTACCACAGGAATAAAGGAGAATGAAGCTCTTAATGACTCTCAATATGTCTTAGCCCATTAGCCACTGTTAGAGGGAAGCCTACCCTGCTAAAACTTATCTTTTTAGAATCCTCTACTCAATGGGGAAAAAGAGGCAAATTAAAACAACTGTATTAGGCTTCTGATCTGAATTGTTGTATGGAGAAACTCATCTCACCCCCCTAAATGAATAGGGACCATGCCATGACTCTCTAGCCTGAAGTTGGTTTTCCTGCTGGGCTTCTGCCCCATCCCCTTCCTGCTCCAGTTTGGTGCTTCCCCCAGTGTGTGCTCTGCTTTGTGCATGAAGCCACAGAGAAATGCTGTGTTTTGCTCAACAAAACTGGCACAGTTAATTTGTCTTAATTTTGTGACTTTATACTTATTTCACTACCAACAAACAGAATCATCCTGGTACATGTCGAGCAGGTAGACTTTTGCAGACCAAACTGACAGCCCAGGAATAAGCTTTTCAAGATATGTGGTGATTTGTGCTTGAGACATTATGATTATAAATGAGCATTTAGAGTGAAAAATAGCAAGCTAGTTGAATTTATTAAACCAATATTTAGTTTTACACGCACCTGTTGTTGAATCAATTACTGCTAAGGTAAGTTCACTGTAGTATCATAAATTTAGTACACTGATTAATTCTAGTCTGTTCATTTGATATAATACAAAGCTTCATTTTAACATCTAGAACACAGGTAAACCAGATGTAACTTAATGTTATTTGCTATATACCTGATAGTATAATTTTACATATAGTTAAAGAACACTGCAGTTAGACAGGAAGTAAAACTCATCTGAATTTTCACAGTAATTCTGAAAATAACCAAGTTCAGAAAGTATATTAACTGCTTTACATTGGGTGCAGAAATTATTCCTTTCTATTTTAGAATATAATTTAAAAATCATATATTTGTTTTCATTTTGCTTTTATTCACACTTTTCCATATGAGTTCTTTCAGTGGCATGGGAAACCCTAGCAAGGAGTTTAAGTGGTACTAACATAGAAAATCATGAAGTACCCATTAAGCTGGTCTGTACTAAGTTATAGTAAAAGAGAAGCAGAAGCTTCTCAGAATTAATTTTGACCTCTCTGTTGATTCTTGTATATATATTTTAGCATTTTCGTTCTTTATTACTTGTTAGTATCTTTAAGCCTTCTGCTAATATGAAAACCAGCTAAGGTATATGAGAAGACTTCTGTGCTATTCAACAGTCGTGATGCCTTAGAACTAGGGAGTAAATACAGGATTATTTCCTAGAATATTGGGAGAGTTTCAATAGGACTGACAAGTCTGAAACCTGGCAAGATTTTCCCGAAGCAAATAAATTATTTCAGAGTGAAATAAACATAACTGAAAATGTTCAGATTCCTAATTTTTTATGTTTGACCAGCTACTGCTTTCACTACAGTGATAATCATAGTACCAGGCAGATAACAAATATTTAAAAACTGTGCATGGCTTACAAAGTCTCCTTTGTAAAGGATGTACAGTTCCACACCATCTGCTTTTTTTGGCTCTAAGAGTATGGTGGTTTAATATCATATCTATATAAATGTGATGGGAACATACAGCCCTTGGAAGGACATACATTTGTTCCCTCCTGGCAAATAAAGGACTTTCTGTACAAGTCTTCTTCTTGATCTGTATTTCAATTATATCCTCCACTCTGGATATTTTTAACATTGATTTCTAATCATTCTCATCCTTTCATAATTCTTCAATGCTAGTTACAGAAGTGTTGCCCACATACAAACGTACTCAAGACTTCAAGGCCAGGGGAAGTGCATGTCAAAGGGATATACCAAACATAATGTAAATAGTCTGCTAGTTTAAGGACCTCAGGGTGGAAGAGGAAACTGAATCCTGGTCTCTTCTGCCTGTGGAGCATATTGTAGCCACCAGGCTACTGCACTAAACCAGTCTGTAGCACTTTTCATTGTGGCTGCTGTCAGATCAGTCACTGACTGGAGGTGCCTCCTTCCCCATTGGGGCTCTCAGTGCCTCTGTCTGATTTGTACATTGCAGCACAGGTAAGTTCCTCAGTAGATTTCTCTGTAAATGAGAGATGCTCTGGGTCACACAGGGAATCTGTGACAAGAGAAAGAAACAGAGTCCTGATCCTCCAACATAAACCAGTGAGAAGTCACAGTGTTTAGTAGAGCTGGCAGTAGATAAGCTTGCTGATCAACTACTCTTATTCAAAATTATCCATCATTAAGAAAAAAATAAATATTGCAGGGGTGTTTTGGGCTTTTTTGGTATGTTTTTGGGTTTTTTGGCTTTTGTTGTTGGTGGTTTTCTTAATTTTTTTCTGAAAGTCTTAACTGCATAGTATTTTAGCATTGCTGGTGAGCATTGCAGATATCTGTCAAAGTGGACAATTATCCCACTGACAGAGACACATGTATCACAGCTCTACATACTCTTCAATCCATCATTAAATTCACAGAAGCCTACAAATTATGTTAAAACATAATTTAAAGATAGAAGATGAAGAATGATAGAAGGGTATCATCCTGAGGCAAGAAAAATGTACATTTTACATTAACCTTACTCCTTAACCAACTGAATATTAGCTTATAGACCCAGTGTCAGATTCACATCAGGGATGGTGGAATTTGATGTTTCTGCAGAATTAGGGATCCTGCTTTTGCAGGAATCCTGTGCTTTTGCAGCAAGAGAATCTCATTTAGTCCCTGCTGTTATTATATTGCTCTTGTTTTTAACAAGAGTTTACTATAACAGAGTAGTGAATTCAAAGAACTTCTATGGCATTTTCTTAGCTTCTTACTGCTCTGTAGTTTCTTTTCTCAAATATCCACCATTAACACCATATCTCAGATGCTGACATTAAAGTGTCTTTTATGCTATGCCTACACAGGGTCATGCAGCACTCTGTAAAGATGCTCAAGGTAGCTCTGAACATGTTAGACCAAATAATTGGAAAATACACTGTTTCCACTCAGATGCTTCCAGTTGGTTTAGTCCAAGTGAACTGGGCCAGCTCTTCCTGCATGTGGCCACCCATGCTCATTGTCTGATGCAGGAAAGCATTCTGCATAGGATGGAATTCCTGTGTCACTTGTCCTGCTTATTTTATCTGAGTGTCTGTGTCGAGGCACAAAGTTATCATCATCTTCATTTAAATTGGATTACTACAGTCAGTGCATTTTATCCTATCACTTCTATGGCCCAGCCATGTGGAACACCTTAATTGTCACTTGTTGGGCTGCACAGAGCTTCTCAAGTGTATGAAGGCTTTAAGCATCATTCAAAATGTAATGCCATGACTTAAAACCTCTTTCAAACCATTAGCAATCTTTAAAAGAGGCAATTCTGTGTGTAAAGCAATACTGGGAGAGGAGGAAAAAATGACTTTAAAAAAAAAAAGTGAAAATTGTTCTTCACTTCTGTTCATTGCAGTTACCAAAATCAATGTGTCTGCAAATGTAACTTGTCTCATAAATCATTAGGTCACAAACCTGCACAATGTCAAGTTGTTGTCACTATCCTATTAAATTACATTACTAACCAAGATAATACTTAACAGCACATTTCACAGGGAACAATGTTTTAATGTATTGAAGACACCTAATAAATATAGTAGTCAGCTAATATGATTTAAAGGCTTTAAGGTGAGGAAATACTAGAGAGGTAAAGATAAAGGAGAGTGAAGAAGAAAACATCTCATCACTGGGGATATAAGGTACTGAAATACTGGATTGGCATAATGAGAAATGTCCTCCTAAATCCTTACCCAGTAATAATTAAAGATGGGTTGAATGGATTATGTTTGCATTTGGCATCTTCCAACTCAAGGAGTAAGTAGATGCTTAGATAAGTGGCACTCAGTTTAGCTGCTGGAAAAACCGAAGTGTGAGCTCTGAACCTTATCTTTACTAAATGTTCCCTGCAGCAATATTTATAAAAAGCAGGGACAGGCTGTCGGGTCCTGAAGAGAACAGTGAAATGTTTATACCTATTCCAACTCCCAGATATTTTAAGATTAAGTTGTATTTAAGTTCTAAAGCCTTATGAAGCACTCCAGTTCAAATGGCAATACCCTCCCTGCTCTTGTGTTTTTCCAATGTGGGAGTAATACATTTCTCACAGTCCTGATCCTCCTTCCCAGTGCTTTAGAGAAAGGACAAGAGTCCTTCTCTTATGAGAGTAAGTGGAGAATAATCAGCAAGTTCATGTTTCTGCATGGACAGGTTGGTGGTTGTACCATCCAGGCCATAGTAATAGTGTCTAATAGTGAATATTTTACTGATTAAATCTTGGACCTTAGTAATTAAGTATTAGACCATTATGTTAGAGAGCTTAAAGTTGATACTCACTGCCCAAAATTTCATTAGGCCAAATGAAATACAAGCTCAGCATTGCTGACCAAAATTCAGCTAAATAATGATGTTGTAAAAAGAGTTGTGTTAGGAAATCCAGCCATGGTCATTGTCACCTTTTTTGCACTTCAGCATAGAGGAACTTCTGCATTTATGTCTAATATTAACTACACTGCATTCAGTTCTTGGCTTCTGTGCTCTCCCACAAGGAGAACATGCAAGTCAAATGTCAAAATTTGACCCCTCTCAAGCTGTAGGGAAAAAAGGAAAGCAGGAGTCAAAGGTGGTGAAGGAAAAGGTTATTTTTAAGTAATAGAGGCTCATGTGCTATTTTGTGTTGTTTGGCAAGAGGAAAGGCACCGTGAGAAGTGGGAGTTGGTGCATGGTCATGTTCTGAGCTCCTATGGAGACTTATCACGGATATGCAGTTGGATGCAATATATTTTGTAGATATGAAATCTGACTTTTTATTGATGTAATGCATAATGCAAAATGTTATCTGACAGTGGGATAGAGCTTCCACTGTAAGCTCAATTTCATTGTTGTGTTTTGAAAATAATACTGAGTATGCATATTTTTTAATATATGGATATCTGTTTTTATAGAAAACTATAATCTTTTTCTCTAAGACTGTTAAATTGTTATATAATGCTAATGACTGTCATTAGGCTCTGAATCTTGAGATCATTTTTAGTTTTATTATGTATTTTACAGCCCTTTTAAATTATGGTGTAAAACATATATTGTTTTGTAAAGAAAACATAAGTGACTATCTGAAATACGTGTCATTATATTGTAGTTCAACCCACTTCTTGTTATGGCATATTTTACAGTTTATTTTACTGGCTGCAGTTGTGATGGAGCATTTACTTCCAGCACCAGGAAAAGCTCTGCTCACCAGTATCTTTTCTTCAGGTTCTGTCAGGACAAGAGTCCTCTGCAAAATATCAAGTATGATGAGGTTTGGTAAGGGTTTGAATCTGCAGAGTCACATAAAATTCTGGTCCTGGGAGGTGTACAGGAATTTTGTAGTTGACTTAAAAAAAAAAAAAAAAGGAATATTGTTCCTTACTACAAAATTTTCTCCACTGAAATTCATATGCTGAGAAACCCTGGACTCCTTTCAAATGCAAGATCTATCTCTGTGTCCCCATATACAATGCAGTAATTCTGACGTGTGATTTCAGACCCAAAGCTCTTTGCAGAGTTGTGGTACCCATGGACTCAGCAGGCAGCACCTTGTGCAATTCAGCACAGCTTCTGCTGGTGCCACAACAGTGACAATGCTTGTATTCACTTCTAAAAATGTCTATAGTTTATCCTTTAATAATGACAAGACACAGTATTTGCTTAACTGACAGCAAATATTGTGATTTCTCTATCAAATGTATCTTATCAAAAGATAATTTCATTTATCGTGCTGGTCTCTCCAGAAATTCATTAGAAGCAAGCCTTCTTTCTTCTTCATTTTCACAGTGAAGATGCTTTGTTTGGCCCAAGTGTTTGGGCACTCTATTTCACGTTTCCCTTCATTGCTACTTCAAAGGTGATTGTGTTTTGTCACATTCTCCATCTCTTTGCCAGCTGCATTGATTTTCATAGTCATCTCATATTTCCTGCTTTCTAATAGATTCCTGTCCACTGCTCCCACTTCTAAATCAATGTTTTTATTAGTTCAAGAACTCATCAGTAAGAATGGTTGTAAAATTTAGTCATTTCATTGATAGTTGTCTCTTGCTTGATTATGAACCATATTTGCACTTACCATTTCCTTCAGATATTATAAAGATTTTTTTTTTTAGGACTGAAATTCAGTGAGGTCAGTCTAAGGCAAACCATTTTTTGTTTCTGTGATTTCACCGGAAATAAGATGTGTAAAACTGCTAGCTAACTTTAAGGGCATCCAAAGACTCATTTGAAAGATGATGTATTTTTAGTTCCCTGTTGCAGAATGCATTCACAGCTTTGCTGAGTGCCAGGCAAGAGCAATGGGATTGCAGGGTGCAGATTTTCACAGACGACCTTCAACAAGACAAGAGGACACAGTCTTAAGTTGTGCCAGGGGAGGTTTAGGTTAGATATTAGAAAGAATTTCTTCACGGAGAGGGTGATTAGGCTATGGAATGGACTGCCCGGTGAGGTGGTAGATTCTCCGTCCCTGGAAACATTTAAAAAAAGACTGGATGTGGCACTCAGTGCCATGGTCTAGCAACTGCTCCGGTGGGTCAAGGGTTGGACTAGATGATCTCTGAGGTCCCTTCCAACCCGGCTAATTCTATGATTCTATGATTCTATTTCCTGCATGTTACAGATCTCTGTCACTCTGTCACTCTATTTCTAGCATAGGCTTGTATGATTTCTACAATTCAGCAATTTCAATAAGGAGAAAAATATTTTTTAATATATTTTTTCAATAGAGGAATTTGACCTTGTTTTTAAACAATCTCAAGCACAGACCTTCTATCTAGAAAATACAAGGGATAAACAGCAGTTGTACCAGGAATGAAATCTGTAAGTGGGTAACACTGGATTGCAAGAAAAAGACTTCATACCTACTCTAAATCCTCAAATGGTGGGCTCAGGTCCTCCACTAAGAGTTGTCATTACCTGATATCTTGCCTGAACTGTCTGGGTAGAGCCATGGCCATGCTGAGGTCAATACAAAAGCTGAATTGATTGTTTACAATATTTTATTGTGAATCTTTCCATGTAGCACTTGTCTTATTTATAGGTATATATCAATTCAGTCCAGGTTAAGATTTTTTAATAGGAGGAAGACAGGAAGAATTTCAACATTGATTAAACAGTTGGGTATAACTCCATTTTCATTCACATGCAAGGTAAATATTCATTACCATGTCAAGCAAATATAGATTAGGGTAATCATGATAAGATCAACATATGCCTGCTCTATAATGTAATATGCTTCCATTATGATGTAATTGTATATTCTTATATTTCATTTATTCTTGTTAAAATGATAATTATTTGTCTTAATCTCCATACATTGGGGAAGCATTGAGAATATTGAAATGAAACTGGAAAACTGTTGATCAGTAGAGCACTAGGAAAATAATCCTGAATCTACACTTCTGACCAGGGGAACAGGCAAATGGAATCTGGATGATCAGCCCTCACAGCTGGCTTCTGAGATAGTAGGAAATCCTGTCTTTCATTGCAAAAAAGGTGGGGTTTTATATGCCTATTTTTGGCATGCAATGTGTGGAGAACCTCAGCTTTGGTCATGGACAAGCTGTGCCTGCTAATAGAGTTTGCAGTTGACCGCCACTTGGAAATCAGTTCCCTGATGTGTATGTCTTTGAAACTGGCCTTTAGATCACTTTTTATTAAAAAGTACATCAGTTTTAATCGAAAATCAAAAGGCTAACCCCTTGTGGTTTTCTGTTGATGGGGGCAACCATCATTGCCTGTTTTGAGACTATTACTAACAGAGATTTCTGGAGTGTTTTTTGGGATACTGTCCCCCCCAGGGCATGCATGGCAAGTCCATAGGAAGCAGCAGCTTCTTCCTTAGTGGTGCAAATGGACAGGATTAAGTGATAACAGAAATCTCACTTTCACAGATGAAGATAACAACAACTCTCTCCTGGTAGCCATACAGGAAATCTGTGTAAGGCTTGACACTAAACACTGCCACTTACTTTGTAGTCCTGCAGAGCCATCCTTGCTTTCCTAGAAAATACTTGTAGCCATTTTAAACAGGATCCTAATGATTTATGGCAGGATCATTCCAAGGACTGGCTTATTTGCCTAAACAAAAGCTAGGATGTAGAGTAGAATGGTGGTCCTTTTGTTGAACACCAAATGATGGTTTCTTTCACTATTATGAAGTATAGTCCTTTCCAGGAACTATTCTATCTTCTTGGCACAGTCCACTTTTAGATATTGTTAGACTGGGTAGATGAACTAATCTTTGTTCTAGACTTCATTCACAGGCCATGGCTTCTATTATATTTAAGTACTTCTCCTTGAAGCTCTAAATCAAGGGCATTTTCAAAAGTGTGCAGCTTCTCTGGAATGTAATTACTTTAATTAATTAATAAGCCTATACTAAAGGTGAGGCTGCTAAGCACTGGGAGCCACTAAATCAGAGTAGCTGCAGTTAAGAGCAAGAGCAGTCCAAATACCTCTATTAAATAAAGTATACCAACTAATCAAGGAGGGATTATAAACAGAGCTACTTGGGGGTTGTTTCTGACTGTGTATTATCTTGTTCCCCAAAATGGAAACCATCTCTCCATGTTTCTTCTCTTGTGAATGACCACTGAGATAGTGTTTATATTCTTATGTACTTACAGGTTCATAGTCTAATGAAGTTTCATGCAACAGTATTACATGTTTATATGTTCTTGTTTTTCATTCAGCACAAAATGCTTTTAAAGGAGAGTTGGTAGGATTTTTACCAATTGTTGGACTCAGATGCACAAAGGCAAGAATTACTTCTGTCCTATAGAACTATTTACTTCTATTTTTATACTGTATTTTTTGATGCCTGCCATTTGAGGTCAGTCTTCTTAGCATATCTTCCCAGTAGTCATGGGACAGCTTAACAATCAGGTTCCAAATGACTTTTTCTTCTTGGGTGTTCTCTATCATGTTAGACTTCTTACCTGGTCTATGCTGTTATGTTTTGGGCTGTCAGTTCCACCATATCAGGTTTATTTTACCAATAAATTTCAGTCTTTCAATTCCTGATTTAAAGGAAGGAATACAGTAATTTTTTACTATCTTCTATGGTATAACAAAATTTTCCACTCAGGCTTGCAGTCATTATCCCGTCAACAATCCCCCCAGATTCCAGGGATGGACTAGATATGAAGGAACTGAAGAAGTGGTGCCTTGTCTAGTGTATCATTGAAAGAAAATTTATCTGAAGTTTTGATAATAAAATACTTGTTTTAATGGAATGCTCACATATTCTCATTAGTGGGCATAACAGGAAAAGTTAATGTTTTCTAACTGGGACAAAAAGCTACCAGAGTATAGAGAATACATATATTATTTCTATGTTGACAATTGAAACTAACATCAGTTTAAAAAAAAAAATAGGTTGAGTTTTCTTTGTGTAGTTGAAGGGAGCAGATAAGAGCAGTTTCATGCAGGGAACAGATCAGGTAAATAATATCTTTACAGCATTTATGCTTTCCAAGTAACTGGAGCAATTTCTCTTTCAGTTTTTAGGGAATCATTCCGAGATCTAACACTGACTGAGTCACTTCTTTGAAATACTTTTCAGCACTGAGAAGTCATCTAAAGTGGCTTATTTTCTCCCCTGTTGTTTTCCTCATCTCACACCTCAGTTCCTCTCTGTCCCAGCCTTTCCCAGGAAGGCTGTAGACATGCAGACAGCTGGATCAGAGCCCTGATTTCTATAACTACAGTGTGGGAGACTGAGCTAAAGGAAGAGAACGCTTTGGACTCTTATTCAATAGCAGAGTTGACCTCAAGAATTTTGCTTCAAACCCTGGTATAACGTAGATTATTTCTGAGCAGTTCCTTATTCTCTCCTTTTCTTTATATGCAAAAGATCCTGTGTAATCTAAGTGCCATAAAAGAGAACAAAACCACTTTTACTAGCCAGTTTTAAGTTCAGCTTAAAATACAATGACATATAACCCCTAGTGATGCTCATCCACACTATTAACTTCAAATGCTTTGTGAAGACCATCATTTCTGTGTGTCAAGTCTAACCGTGCTGCTAAAACCAGAAAGGTATTAGCTTCACTATAAAATTACCACTTCAAATTTTCCATTGTAGTGAGGACCCAATTCTCCAATGTAAAGGAATTTGGTTTTCTCTGATGTGTTGTTTTTCTCATGGACAAGGTGAAATCTGTTAGCTATCCAATGAACTAGACTTGTAATTTCTCCATTATTTGAGTTTGCAGACGGAGCTAAACACCTCTACACAATGTCATACTTTCTGTATAGTACTTATTTTTGCAATGAATATTCAGAGATTGATGTAAAGGCTAAAGCCAGCAATTTATTCTTGTGTGTCAGTTCAGGGAAACAAAATTTACATAGTATGTTACAGTACACTTATTTGTTGTCTGTTTCTTTTTCTTTGGGGGGAAGCTAATATTTTGTATATTTTATATTATACATATATATATGTATACACCAGTGGTTCTTTCCAAGTTTTATGAACCTTCCCTGGTTTTCAAATGGCTTTGATTTGCATTAAATAACAATAAAACCACCACTCCAGGAAAAAAGTGGCACAGAAATAATAATAATTTGAACAATACTAGCAAAACTAGAAAATTAAGAGTTCAAATTTAACTTGGCTTAGCAAGTTTGGGGTTAGCAAAACACCCAGAAAGGCACAATTTAGATGGAATTATGAATCTTAGTGTGAGATGGTGCTTCAAAAGTCTTTGTTCCAGCAGCTGGAAAAACCTATTAGGAACTTAATTTTGGGCCAGTGTGCACTAGATGTTTATATTTCAGCTGCTGTGGATGCTCAGAAGCCCTCTGACCGAAGGCAATAGGAAGCTTGCAGCCATTGAAAATCCATTTCAGTTGGAGCAGAGCCCAGTTTTGGACACTTGCTGAATGTGCAGTTATTGTGAATTGTGAATGAGAGTGGATTCATGTTAGATATCAACTGCAATCAATTAATATTTTAGTTTGAACACTTTCCTTCAGATACAGTGAAAACTTCAAAGTAGCACTTATTATACATGGATGACACTAGATGGCATCTCTTTGGAACACTGATCATAAAAATTAGTACTTTTACTGTTTTAAGGTTTTTCCTATCACTTTGACATCTATTACACAGCCTATCTGGACATATATGAAGAGTTATATGCATTATGTGCACAGATTTCTATTGCACATTCAGAGTGCACATGAAGATCTGGAGCTTGTGTGATGTACATGTGGAAGCCCCTCACTGACATGTTGGGTGTCTTGGTCCAAATCAGAAGCATTTGACTAGAATACTGATAACCCCATTTACCTTAACTATCTTATGGTCTGCTTGAACTCATCCAAGAACTATTTCCTCTAGTATTTCATTGCCCAATAAATTAAATAGTTTGCCTTTTCTGAATTTTTACCTAATTAATGGTAAAAAGGCACTGTATATTTTCCTGTGCTCTGTTTCATGTTCATTAAGGACAAGTATGATTCCTATTTAAAAAAAAAAAGTCCTCCAGCTGTCCTTAAACAAGGTAATTTCTTTGAAGTTCATTTACTTAGCATCATATAAGAAATAGTACGTAGGGCTTGTTTTTTTTTTTTTTTTTTTTGTCTTCTGTTTGGTAAAGTAAGAAAAATGATAATAAAACAACTAGTGCTAAAAAAGTTGAGAAGAATAATCCATGTGATAACTGAATTCATTGAACTATTCCTCTGAGAACTGTGTTGATGTAGGTCATTACAAGGGAAGGAGACCGAGGTGTTTCAATTTAAAGCCTCATGCAATGCCAGTTAATACCAACAATTAAATTCCTGTTTGTTTTAAATAGGAGTTGACTTAAATCTGAGCCTCTGCTGCAGGATGTGAAGGCTCTCATCCACAAGGGCACCTGGGCTCAGAACATTCAGCATTACAGCACCCCAGCATTTGCAAATGGTCAAATAGAACTGGATTCAGAAAGCTAGAGGCAACAATTTCATTCTTCTATAACAAAGTCATGTTGGGTCTATTAGGCACAAAGCAGCAGATCCAAAGACATTTGGATGCCTCAGGGTTCGTCTGGGTCCTTTGTGGCCTCCTGCTAACACTTAGGTAATTGAAAAATATTCAGGTACCTCTGTAGAGTTTAAGCCTCCAGCCTTAACCTGCCAAATTTAATAGAACTAATATTTTACCAGCCACTAAAACAAGACAGAGACTCACCTTATGGTGATGTGGGTTATATTCTCCTCCAATTCCAGCCATAACAACTGCCTTTGGGTCTGCAATGATAAAGCAACACATAGCTGGAGATTTCCATGGATGTGACCCTAAAGGATTTCACCAGCCAGTCATCAGTGAATTTAAATAGCCCTTTGTTTCAAGTCATGCTGTTGCATCTTCTACTCCCCATCTGGGGATGTGTAGCAATATCACTCCCTTACCCAAATGCAACAAATTTCTTCTTTTAAATATTTTTTCTTTTTCTTCAAGACCTATGTCTTCAAAAGAAAGACAGAATATATATTGTTGCAGAATATATAGTGGTTATGATTTATATGAGACCTCACTTGCCTTAGGATCCAATGAGGTTTTCTTGATGTAAAGGACTGTTATGAGAAATGGCACTAGAATCTTGAGCCCAGGCAAAACTTCTCAACTAGGGAAAGGATCATTTCAGCACAGTAGGATTTATACAATGTTTCTCACCAAAGTTCATCTTAAGACTGTTCAGCTTTACTATGAAGAACATTCCTAATTCAGCAGCTGCTTCTGAAAAAATTATAACACCTTTAATTTTCCAATCTGCTTGTTGCTGAAAGACCAAATGTGTTGCATAATAAACAGCTAGCATATGACAGTACTTTAGGCAGAGAACTTCACCAAGAAGTTTACTGCTTGTTATGGATTTGTTGTGTGTATCTTCTTACTAAAATATCTTTTTATTGCCAAGTATCTACTGGTTTTATGCCAAAATTAGAGAGGTCACATTTCTGTTCTTCTAATGATCAGCTCAAGTAATTCAATTAGGAAAAAGTTATATTTTTCTTTATCTCTCCTTTCCTAGTGTTAGAATTTACAGCCTATTAATGAACTCAGTAGAAGTGATGTGAATACCTAGGAGCATCATTGTCTATCTTGCCTATTCTTACTATATATTCTTATATGTTTATTGTTATTAGTTATTTATTCCAGTTTATCATGTGAGAGAGGGTCAGTAGCATAAAGAATTTTCCAAAGGAAGTTTAAGTGGTCAAAACACCCACTTGATTTATCTCTGTCTTCTAGTGAAAGGTCATACATGCATGTATACAGTCATCTTTTTGGCTAGCCAGGCAGTCCTGCAGCTTCATCCTTCTTTTTCCTTTTTGCAAAACTTCTTTAGCTTTGGCATCTCTCTCTCATTCTTGGACATGAGAGACAAAGTCCTGCTGACACAAAGCACATCTGAGCTTTGAGGGACTCACAGTATTGACAAGCTTTTCATGCTTTGCCAGTTAAATTAAAATTGCTTTGTGAGGTTTTGTGTGTTTGGCTTCTTGTTCCTCTGGACACAGTGATCATTCTGCACTAAACAGGGAGCAATGTATCATACAAAACTCTCTGCATTTAATGTCTTTAATGTTGTTTTGCTAACTCCAGCTTGTTGAAAGAAACAGAATGTCCTCCTCTTGGCACATGAGTTTTGTGAAGATGGGCATGCTTCTCATTATTTCCTTATTATTTCTCATTATTTCCTTACTGGAACAAGATAAAGGCATAAATTTAGTGTATTGGTGGTATAGTCAATTGGTTTATTTTTATTTATCTTGTGGGGTTTTTAGCAGGTGGACAGAAATGGGTTGAGTAGCAAACTCAGAAAGAAAACTGTGCTTATTGAGGGAAAGGGCTGGAGATGAGCTTTGTGTTATCCTGGTTCTCTCTCACAGCAGAATTCTCAATGTCTGTCCAAAGATAGCTTGTAAACTATTCAGGGCAAAATTGAACATTTGGTGTATTTGTGCCTTCATCTAGTAATTGTTTGGAAGTGGCAAATCCCAGTACGAGGCACCTATAGGAGTTAGTTGGCATCTTCTACTGTTCTGTTCTCCTGTCTCTCACTGCTGATGAGAGGGAATGTTGAAGTTTAAAATAAGCCTTCTCTGAAGCAAAAATAAGAGGCTTTGGTAAAAACTAGGTTTTGAAAAAGCTACTTTTAATATTCATCATTATGAATGTGAACTCCAGTTTGCTATAGGACACTCATACATACAGCAGTGTGTGCAGACCTGGGATGAAATTTGTCCATGTGTGATGGATATGATCCATGTGAGGATGCAGGACTCACTACAAGCTCAGGGACTTTGCTTGTTGCTTTAGGATCCAAAGTGCTGAGGACTGCAGCAGCTCCCCATTTGTCAGATTAGTTCCAAATTTAGGCATTATTCCATATCATGTGATGCGAATGTGTTCTTTCTTTACCTTCCATTATTTACAGGAGATTTAATATAATACTAAACCAACAAGATTAAGCTTAGAGGAGGAGTTTTTAACTCCTGTTAGTCACTCGTACACTGCCTGTTCTCTTCAGTTTTAGATTTATTTTGAAATATAAAATTTTGCCATGCAGTTACATGAAATTAGAAGATGAAATCAGACCTAGGAGTTCTCTGTACTCCTTCATTTTTGCAATCTGCTGCATCTTTTATAAAAAGAATGTGTAGAAAAACGAGATAGGCTAAAGCTTCATCTCTTTGCTGGCTGCACTGCTTCTTCCAGGGAAAGTTATTCCTATGTAACTCCACCCAGATTTAAAAAAAAAAAAAAAAGACTTTTTGATCTTCACTACTTTGTTAAAACACCTACTTTTCCAAATGACCAAAGCCCAATTTAAATGCTTTATGAAATCATAAAGTTAATGCACCTGTGTTGTTATATTAGTTGAATTTTGCAGCTTAGAAACTAGAGCTGCACTTGCAAGTGCAATTTTATGCTGTCCCTTGGTGACTGCTTATGTTGCCTACGGGTTTGAACCAGCTTTGCATAATATCAGGGGAACAAGCTATTTCAAGAAAATATCACTCCATTGCCCATATCCTGTTTGTTTGCCCTGTGGGCCTAAAGGCCAAAAGGCAGAGCAGCTGGTGTCAGTCTGGTCTGCAAGGGAAAAAGCTCTGGCTATGAAATCTGAATCCCTTATCCAGCATGATAAAATTGAGTCCTCAATACATGGAATCAGGAAAAAAATAAGTTTCTAAAGATAAACTCACCCCTTTACATTGTTTGTTTGCTTTCATTTTTTTTCCCCCAAATACAGTAAGCAAATATCTTGTTTAAAAGCTCCATTTTGTTGGCCATTAGTTTAATCCTACCAGCTTGCTACCTGCAGAGATCTATAGGTATGATTGCAGCTACCTCTCAGGCTGTGATAAATCACTGGTTAGCAAATGCATCTCATTGCCCTGCTCCACAGATGGGGCACAGCTGAACCCTTGGGTGTTGGTCCTGGGCTCTGCTGGGCTGTGGCACATGTGATGCTGAGGGAAGAGACGCTCAGGGTAGGAAGTGATCCATTTTGAGCAGTGTACAATCCATCCTTTAAACATTTTCAATCTCAAAGTATATTTATATAAATTATTAAGGAGACCTGGGGGTGAATGAAGGAAGAGAAGCCGGGGAGAAAAAAAGCAACAAAGATTATAATTAGAACCATGGTGCACATTTCGAAGTCTTTAAGCAGATGCATAACTTTTACAAGAGATTTTGCCCTGTTTTCCTTATTAGCCTTGTGCAACTTGGCTGAGTGAGAGTACTCAGTCACAGGAGGACTGCATGGACCCACGAGTGCTGCAAGGAAAGAAGCACTTTTACTTTTGCATCAGTCTTTCAACAGGTTGTTGATTTTGCCCTAGTTTGCTCAGATCACCTCTATCAGTCAAAAGAAGCATGCAATATGCCCTGTTTAATATCTTCCCTCTTTGGAAGTCCTTTTTCCCTTTGCATAGTGAATAAAACAACTGCCTTTGGAATCCATCTTTTCTTTGTGGACAGGCCCATCTTCATCAATACACCGTCAAGGGTCCTCATGTGGGTGATGCATTGTGCTAATCTGTACTCAGATACAATGACTTCAGTGACATACTGCTAAGCAAGCACTGCCAACTGACAGGGATGGCTTCTGTGATCCTCACAAACTGTTAGACTGTCGTTTAAGGGCAATGAATTGTTTTTTGAAAACCTGAGTACTAGTTTGAGAAAGGGAAGAAGTGTGTGACCACATGCACAGCAAGGCTGCTGAAAACATCCCCAGCCTGTTGTGTTTATAATTTTAAATGACTGATGGAAACTTTCTCTTTATTTTTGCAAGTGAACAAGCACCTGCTGTTGCAACTGCTGGTTAGCAGGCTCTTTTCTCCAGATGAAGTGGATCCAACAATATGCTTTTGGCCATTCCAAGAGAAACACAGAAGTAGATACCTCAGAGCAGGACTGTTTAAAAAAGAAGAGTCATAGGCATGTTAAGAGAGTGTAATATTTGCTGCATTTAAATAGGCTCCATTGAAGGGAGCCCGCCTTTCCTTCTTTTTTGAAACTAACTGTTGTAATGGTATCACTTTCTGTTGAATTTTACTTATTCTGTACTAAAATATGTAGAGGATATGCTTTTGTTTCATTCAAAGCCCCATGGAAAATGTGGTGTGTTTCTGTCTGACTTTGGTGACCTTTGGATCAACTGCACATGCTGTTTCTATGACAGCTTCTGCTATAAATTCAAAGATCATGCAGACAAAACTAAGTTTTCTTGACATTTCTGAAAAGTGACAGATTATCTTTAAAAATTTCTAGGGGAAAATGTGCACACTACTAAGACATTTCTTGATGTTCCATTTTTTTTTTTAATTATTATTACATTTTAGGATTGCACTTTTGTCATCCTGGAGCCCTGTGTTTCCTGCTTCAATCCAGTTTCCAAAGTTAAGTATAACTGAATTACTGAATTCTTCAATAATTATTTCTCCCACCACCCTTTTCTCCATTGTCATTGTCACCCACTCCACTTCTAGCACACTTCTAGCTTACAATGTCTGCCAGTGACGACTGGGAAAATGCAATAGAAAATCTGTTTACAACAGATGATTATTTGTTCCCCAGTAATTTTTAAATTCCTGCTCCATTAACGGCCCAATTCATTTCTTGTTTCCTTTCTCCCACGCCAGTTTTAAAATCTGCCTTTTGCTTTCAGTCTTATCACACACACTTCTTAAACTGGTCAGCTTTTGTTCATATTGTGTAGCATTGTTTCTTCTAGTTTCCTTGATTGAATCTTGTATGACTTAAAACTTTCAAGTAAAATATTTTCTTATTCTCTACTGGATCAGCTTCAGCATCTCTTAATTGGCTTCATCTTTTTGATGCTGTTTCTTCCTTTTCAGTGATCTGCATAAAACGTTTTGCTCAGTGCAGGGCAGTGTGCATTTCATCAGGATGAACAGTTTGAGTGAACTCTGCAAGTCAACGTTTTAACATTAAGTTCTTCTGCAGTCAGAGGTCATACATGGTTGCCTATTAATTAATAGAAAGAGAAAGGTCTGGGGATACTTCAGTCAATAAACACTTGCAGAAGTATTCCTTCTGGAAGTGTCCAAAACATTCTCTGTATTATAGTTAATACTGGGGGTTAACCTGATAATCCTCTTCAGTTTTTCCTCAGTTTCCCTTCCCTTTTCTCTTTCCCTTTTCTCTTTCCCTTCCCTTTTCTCTTTTTCTTCCCTTTTCACTTTTCCTTCTTCTTTCCCTTTTCAATTTCCCTCTTCCACTTTCCTTTTTACTTTTCATTCCTGAAGATGATTCTCTCTTCATTTATTCCAGTATCCTCTTGCTGAGACTTTGCAGGTCACTTTATCGCTTACCGTGCCAGCAGTTAGCTGAGATTCTTTGCTCTCTTTTTCTCTTCCTAAAATAACTATTTCCTTCAAATTGGTGGTGAAATCCAGTGTAGTTTAAAACCACCTTATTTCTGCTAGTAACTGTTCACAGTTTACTGGTTTAGCCTCATGTGTTCAATAGCATTGTAGTGTGCTTCAAGTTAATGACCCATCTTTTACTCCTTTCTCCCTGTCCGGGGTAGGGTGACTCAGATTTTGTTAAATGAGCAAACCTAAATGTTCATCTTGGTCTTCTCTGGACAAATAATGGGAACTGTGAGTCCTAGTTCTTTGCAGCATGCTTTGCCAGGGTTATATTTAGATTTTCCTCCCAGTCCAATTAGGAAGTGATTAAATATCAGTGAGGAAACAGGGTGCATTGACCAACAGGTGAAGAGGCCCCATGGTGCTTTTCTGGCAGATTATCAAAAGGTCTCTCTGGGACCTAAAATTTATTGCTTTAGTGTGTCTTTTTTTTTTTAATCATCTCATATGAAACCACTTCACCTCCTCTCTTCTTCACAATGGGTAACAAATGAAAAATTTTAAAGGCTGCTGAATTCTGTGCTAGTTCACAGGTGTTTCTGAAGTACCACCACACTGGTAAAGGGCACTGTACTTGATGGCTTTACAATTCCTCTTCTATCCATGTGAAACAGGAGCCTCCCACACATAACACAGGATGAAATTTAAGTTTATAAAAATGATGATTAGCTCAAGAGTAGAAAAGATGGTTTTGGATCTTATTTACCATGCAGAGCTTCAGCTGACGGAGCTGTTAGAGGTCTCCACACATGATAAATAAGTGGGTCTGAAAATTCACTTTGGTGAATTTAGCTCTTTTAGGTTTTGAAAATTAATCACAAAAAATTGCTGTTTTTTTTTAAATTGTAATTGTTACTCCTAAATGTTTCTTCAAATAATTTCAAAGACAGATTTACAAATTACCCTTTTCTTTTATTCACTGTTTGCTGAACATGTTCTAACTATATTAGACTTTCTTGTATTTCTATTCCAATTACCTAACTGTTTAAAAGAAGAAAAAACATTTCTAGGTTGTATAGCAAATGCAGCAGTTCTGGTACAAATGATTACTTGTGCTAAAACTCATGAAACTTTCAAGATAAATGAACCTTTTTACATAGCTGTCAGGGAATTCACACAAATCTGCACTATAATTCAGTACAACACAGCAAGCAATGAATAATACAGCTCCAGAAATAACAGCAATCAGAACTCAGTGCTTCAATTTATGAATTTATTTGCACATTAATTTTGTAATTGTGTAGTCATGGATGGATGCTCTGTTTTTCTCTCATATCCTCTTTTCTATTGGCAATATTATATTATTATTTAATTATGACTATTATAATATTAGGATTTGTTAGTTTTTTGTTTTGTACTATAATAGAACTCAGAGATAAATAATAAACACTGCTTTCATGGGTAAACAGCTTTGCTAACATGTAAAAAGAAGATAGCTATCCTGAATGTCTTACAAGACATAAGAAAAGGAGCATGGAGTAAGGCTGGGAAAACCCAGGATGTTCTGCATAATGTTCAATATGTCAGATAATACAGTGCCATTCTCTAGATTTGTACTGAGTTTAAAATAGAAAGAAATAAAACCTCATTTTTGCTTTGTCAGTGGCGTGATAGGGTAGGATTTCTTATGTTTCACCAGTAGCCCTGGTTGCAAAGGTGTTCAGATACACACATAGGAAAACATAAACCTACTCCTTTTTTCTTCAGTGGGGAGAGATCTAGGGAGATCTCAGTACTCTTTGTTGCCAGGAGGGTATCAGTGCATCCATGGTCAAGAGGTTCACAGATAACTGTAAAGGTAGAATCATAAGAAACAAATATTTATAGGACTTGGTGCTAGCAGGAATACAACAGTCTCTCAGATAAACCTTCCATCTTTTTTCCTCCCAAGTTATCATTAATTGTGTTCCTGGACCAATACATGTGATATGATTTACCTGTATATATAGCTATCTGTTCAAGCAGGTGATATTAGACTTTAGAGTGTAAATCCTGCACATATTTATGCCACAGTCAAGAATTTCAAGTCTATTTGCTTGCTTTTGACACAAAATCTAATGCACAAGCTGCTTCCTTGGGGCCTTCCTTATGCACCAGACTGAATTTAAAAATGGTTCCTCTGTTTCATATCCCATAGCCCCTGCCACCACCTCTATCAATCTTCAGATAATTTAAATTTCCCTCTGTTATTAACATCAAGTTTGGCATTTGAGCCAGGACCTACTTTCTCTTTTTAACTCTGTCACTCCACTGACCTTTTGCCCATCTCTTATATGAAAAACAATAATGGAAGTCACATTCAGAATGAGATTCTGATGCAGGGATCCTTTGTTGAATGTTATCTCATATTTCAGAAATGTTGCTGGCTCCAGCACTTGGAAACATTTACATTCCCTGGTGGTTGGGGTGTTTGCTTTTGTTTGTTTGGTTGGTTTTTTTAAAGTATTCTGCTAAGCTTGTCCTTCAATATGTGCTTAACCAGTTCATTCAGACTTTGTGAGAACGAGCTTGGCAGACAAGGTACAACGAGCAGAGCAATGTTCCTTGAAGGGTTACATGCTGTTCTATTCTCTTTTGAGGAGGTATCTTTGCTTTCTCAAATGCATTAGAGATACCAAACATCCTGAACGTTTTGAGGAAAGCTGGGTGATTTTCATAAAACTTAAAAAAAACGCCAAGCAAACCTACTTCATCATTGTGAGACTGTCAAGTCTTACAGCAGAGCATCCTGAGCACTGGTACAGATGAGGCAGGGCTTTCCCAGCCACTGAAAAGCCAAAGCCCATGAAGGAAACCAGTTGTACTGGCAAGGGCAGGCTTTGCTACTGTCACTGGTCACCCCTGATAGAGGAGCTCAGGTAGAATCAAAGAATATGATGAGTTGGAAGGGACCCATCAGGATCATCAAGTCCAACTCCTGTCCCCAAGAATTACACCATGTGCCTGAGAGAATCATCCAAATGCTTCTTGAACTCAGGCAGGCTTGGTGCTGTGACCACTTCCCTGAGGAGCCTGTTCCACTGCTCAAATACCCTCTAGGTGAAAAATCTTTTCCTGATATTTAAACTAAACCTCCCCTGATTCAACTTCCTACCATTTCCCTTAGTTCTGACTTAGTCACAGGAGTGAAGAAGTTAGTGCTTGTCCCATCTCTTCCCCTCATGAGGAAGCCATAGACTGCTATGAGGTCACTCCTGAGACTCTTTTTCTCCAAACTGAAATATCCAAGTGACCTCTGCTTCTCACAAGTCATCCTTTCCAGACCCTTCCCCATCCTCATTGCCCAACAAGGGTTGCTCAGTGTAGGTGGCACCATTGCACAGGAGAGGTAGGGGTGGTGGTTTGGGGTTTGCAGGCAGAAGCTTCTAGTTTACAAATAGTTTGAGGAGTCTTAAAGTGAATGGTAGGTGTACTTTAGGTATGTTTTAAGTCCTGTGTGCTGTCAGTGTGATGGAGGAAGCTTCAAGAGGAGTAAGAATCAAACCTCATGAAGTCACTTTAAATAAAACAAAGCCAGGTGCTATCAGGAAATCACAGTAATAGACAATAGTTAAATATCGACCTGTTTAAAGGATAATGCTCAGTCCTACTTGGAAAGGGGAATTTGAGCAGACAGATACATTGCTTCTGGCTCACTTGGTTATGTACCTTCCCTAGTGGATTGTTCCAGATCAAGGACTTGGCTCGAAGGTACTGACTGTGGAGCTGGGTTTCTTTTCAGTGGAAATCAGAGCATGATGGCTGTTGCAGGCAAAAATATCAATCTGTGCTGGAGTCAAGATGTTTAAGGGCACATTATTTAATATCTTGGAAATGTTTCTAGGTCCATTGATTTAAACAGAGGCACCATTCCCTTTCAACTTCAACAGAAATTTGTGAAAATGTTACTGCTACTGACTCATTGGGACTACAATGAATCTTGTGGTTTTTAACTGTGTCTCATGATGTCCTTGATAAAAAGTTTGATTGCTCACTAGTTCTCACTAGTTTGGCCTGGACCTCATCCAGAAGTCCATTGAAATCACTGAACTTTATAATGGTACCCTAAAGTACCCCTGTCATTTTCTGTCTTTCCATTGCTTCCTAGCAAAATTAAAATGAGAGATACTGCAGTTCTGATCATAGCTTCTAATTTTTTCTCAGAGTACTTCGGGTGCAATCCTTCAAGTACAGAATATAATGTGCTTAAAACTCATACAGTTCTTAAGTTTAGACAGAGTTAACATTTCAATGTGTCACTTGTACTTCAGCATGTTTGATTGGATTTCTCACAGAAGTTTATGACTACATGTGGATATCACAACCCAAGACAACTTTTGAAAGCAGAGCATGATATAGCTTGATAATAAGAAAAATGTGAAAAATTTCACATTTTAGCCTTTCCTTGGAGTTTTTTTGTTTGGGTTTCTTTTTGTTTTGTTTTGTTTTTACCTGTTACCAAAAGCTTACCTGGGATTGCCTTTGTCTTTGCTGTGTCAATGGTTAGCTGTGAGCTAACCATTGCCCCAGCTGTACTCCTAAACCACAGTTTCATCTCTGTCTACCAGGCTTCTCTCTCCTTGGGTTTCATGCATACATAGTATAGCAAATAATCCTAAAGTTACTATGAGTAGGACAATCTACAGTGACCAGAATCTGTCTCAATCAAGATACCAGCATGGACAGGGAGATAAGGATGCAGACAAATAGGCTGATAACAAATCCATAGATTCTGAGGGAAGATAAATAGTCCATAAAGTTCTGGCACAGTGGAGGCTGGATGGAGTCAAAAGCTGCCAAACTTTTTGAAGTAAAACCTTTATAGTGTCTCATAAATTGTCTATTAGAATGTGTTGGAATATTGGTAATAGTTGAATAGCCTTTGACTTGACCTTTAGACAGCATATCCTAAAATCTAGAAAGGCAAAAATTTATTTCCAATCTAGAGGCAAAGCTAATATCAAAATACTACAGGCTGTCTTTCCTCAGCCAGACCTTTAATTCTGCCAATAACCTTAATAATTTCAATGATTCTATTATTAGTACATCATACAACTCTAATAAACTTTTTTCAATCAAAGATTTTGTTAACTGCTGTGAATTAGCTAGGGTTACTCATGCTTTTTCAGGAGCAAGGTTTTGAAGAGGGAAGAAAATGCATAGCTGGACCCTTGGAAAGAAATACCACAATTAAGCTGGTATTATTTTGGTTTTGTTTTCTTTTTCTGGTGATGCTCTATCATAACAAAAAACTCTCAAGAACCAAAGTGTGCTGTTATTTACATTTACATTGCAGCCAAATCCTCTACTGCATCACTGAAGTCTGAGAAACAATTTCTACAGGAGCATTCACAGCTTTCCCAGCCAAGGTTATAACTGGGACCTAAGAAGCCCTAAAAAAAAAAAAAAAAAAAAAAAAAAAAAAAAAAAAAAAAAAAAATCTTTATTTATTCTTCTCTTTATGAGAATTAGAGCAAATAGATTTAACTTCTCCCAGCCTACCAATGCAAATTAGTGCAACCTCTAGCTGTCAGCTAACATTTTATGGTGGCTGTGAGTCCACACATAACTTCATGCACTTTTTGCTCAGCAACTCAGGCATCAGACAGTAATATTGAAGTTACCTGAATTATAAGACCTTAGACTGGTGCCAATCTGGACCTTTGGGCCACAAATGTAATAATTTTTAGTCAACTTGCTGTATGATTTTACCTGGAGGGGTGTTGCTGTTCCATCCTATCTATTGCCATTCTTTGTAAATCAGTGGTACAGAATAACCCAACAGGCAACATTTGTAAGCCTGATCAGAAATGGAAGGATTAGAAATAAAAGCCTGAGTTCACAAGGCAGTTCACAACTTGATCAGTCCCTGAGTTAAGCTTCAGAAGTCAGTGGAATATTTCTTTGACTTTGGTGGGCTCTGGATCAAGCCCTTTAAAGCATCATGTGAAAAAGGAGAGACTTAACCTATCATCTTCTAATAGTGCTTCTGACATCTTTTTTTCTCTTCCAGATGTTCTTTTAAGGGTTCACCTCTTCTGACTAAACCATTCAGCACACGCATGCAGCAGGCTGGGTTTCCCTTTGACTTCCATCTTCTATTTCTGATACTATAGGTGACATTTGGGTTACCTTACAGTGAAGCTTCTGAAGCTGAAAACTTCACTTCGTTGTTCTGCTAAGAGATGCAGAGGTGATCACAGATCAAATGTGCACCCTTTCCTGCTGAACACTTGGCACTCTGGTTAATTACAGGGATGGAAGAACACTTGAAAGACTTGCTTTGATTCTGTCTATCCTTCGTCTTTATCTTACCTCATTTATTTCACCAATTGCCTAAATGTGGGAGCATCCTTTAGCTTTCATCTACACAGGACTGTCTTTAAAAGGCACAAAGTATTTGACATAAAAAGATCATTTCCCCCCCTCCATTCTCTAAAAAGGCAGTCAGATCACTTGGTGTTTTCTCTTTTGCCATCAATTTAATTATTAGCACCTAGCATGGTAAGGCCTTGATTACCTTGACGTGACATTATTATATTATATTGCAGAGGAAAGATAGCAATAGCAAGACAGACACTGAATAGACAGGGTGTTCACAAGTTAAGCTGAGTTAAGCTTTACGCTGAGGAAGTCCTTAATAAAGGAATCTGAAGTGGTCTCTAATGCACTGATTAAAAAGCAAGTTGGAGGGGTGTTCAAACTCTCTTGTCATGGCTTGTTCATGATGCTCTAAATGGAAAGCATCCTTTGTTTCATATCTGACCAGTTCTTAGTAACCCCTAATGCCTCATCATAGTAAATGTACTACTAATTTGCTGAAATGTTTTGAGTATTAATTACTCCCTGTAGTTGGTGAGACTTGAAATGCTCTCTTTTTAGTGTAAAACTTGCCAAGTTCTACTCACAAATAAATTTGAAATGTAATTAAAGAAAAAAAGATTCAATTTGGGGAATTTTTTTTGGTTTTTTTTTTTTCCTGAAAAAGTCATGGAATGATAATCATATATATACACATATATGTATAGGTTTCAAAGTTACATGGATATAATTTTTTCCCTAGTGTTTTTGTATTCTATTTAGCTCAAAGGAGTATGTAGTGGAGTATTTGCCTGTATTTCAATCTGACCCACTCAATTATTTCATTATTTACAGTCACTATCAATTGACATTTAGTTACAAATTATGATGTTGCTGATACAGTTTGATTTTCTTGATAATCTACCCACAGAAATGTGAAATATTAAAAAGACTGTAGGAACTGACAAATCTAGTCTCACTGATTAACATAATTATTTTGCTTAATTCTGAAAGAAATTAATTATTCAATGATGGCTTTAAAAACAAAATCATCTCAGCTGTTTTGATCTGCAAATCTCCTGGTATCTCCTAATAATAATTTTTAATTAGAAATAAGGCTTTTTTGCTGTTCTACAATGTGACAAAGCACTGACAAAGCATTCTCCCCCTGTGTTGCATACAGATAATGTATTAGTATTGCATTTTCTTTGATTCTCTGTAGCAACATGAATTTAAGGAGATATTATTAAATAGCCAAATTGGTTTACATCTTCAAAAGAGTAAAGATGTGTCATTAGGAAAAAATATGTATTGATCCCAAAAAATCTTGGAGTTTAGATGTATGATTTAGATAGATATCCTTTATTAAAATTAATTAGGATACCAGTGCATCCTCTGGATCATTCTGAATATCTCAGCAAAAAGCTGCAACGTGAAACTTTTTAGTAGTAAATGAAGGTTGATGTACATTCTTTCATTCTGAAAATTATTTAATTATGGTAACCAAATGTATTTCATATGAAGTATCATTTTGCTTTAAACAATATGAGCAGACAATACCAGTACAGTGAGATAGAGGCTAAAAATAACTCACAAGTCATGCAACCATTAATCTTGTTTTCTACCTCTTCAATAACTAAACCTGAGCTTAGTTTGATGAGGAAATGGAAGCTCTCTAGATTAAATGTTCAGTCATGTGTAGTCTTGGGAATGTTATTCATAGCCTATTAAACATATATATGCATTTTATTTAAGCATGTTGCTTAATTTTGAATGATTTCCTTGTAACTTTGTTTGTAAATACAATTAAACTTCCTTTGAGGGAAGAAACAGATTCCAAAGTTCACCTGTACTTTAGGAAATTTCAGCTTAAAGATACATTTTGCCTGTTGTTAGTACCAGTTTTGTGTGACTACTTTAGAGGACTTGGAAGGAAGATCAGGTAACAAACTGTGTGTGCTGGTTGGCATTATGACTGCACCTGCTGTCAAGCTTAGGTATAAAAACTTCCTACCCTTGGTCTGACCGAATTCCCTTTGAAGACTCTGCCTGTGTTCGTGCTGTAAATTCTTGTTTATGATGGAGAGAGGCATTCTCCTAGTCACTCAGTGAATTATTTGAAAAAAAGGTCAAAAATCCATTCTGAGGTTGAAGTGACTAGCCCAGGTTTTATGGTCTGGATGCATGAAGACTTCCCAATGCACCTTCCAAGGAAGTGGTCAATCAAGTATTGTATATTTCAGACTGAGTCACTTGATATGGATCACTTGGAGTGGTTTGTGCCAGGAGCTTAAACGTTTGCTTTTAACCTCTAAAGAGAAACTTTAACCTGTGCATTTGGTTGTTTCACCTCTTTCCAAATAGAGGGGAAAAGCTTGACTCCTTTGCTGGTTTGATGTCAGTAGAAAAGTGTTGATTCCAGCTTAGTTATATCAGAAACAAAACAGAAGTGAACTAAGGCTTAATTTTTGATAGGTGGGATTCTTGTTCATACCAGTGACAGATGAATGCAAACTAATATTGCAGTATTTTTTGTCTTCTGATTAACTATGGGCAGAGCAATGATGCAGCCCCTAGGGTGCAAGAAGCATGACAGAGATGACTTTTCTCAAACCATTTTATAGGGGATTATTTAGGTTGCTCACAAACTGTGAATGATTAAAAAAAAACACTAGAGAAAACAAAAGAATCACTGAGATCTAAATGACAGAACACAGGGAATATATATATCTTTTCCATGTGTCGAAATAAAATGGTTCTAATACCATGTGAGCTTTCTGTGAGCTTTCTTGCAATACACCATGTGATTTGCTTTAGGCATTTCTGAAGCAGTAAAAACCATTTTGACTTTCTTCTTAACACTTCTGCAGAAACATACTTCTACAGAAGTGAAGCCAAAAAAAAAAAAAAAAAAAAAGCCACAAACCAAAAAACCCCCGTAAAATTTGATTTATAAACAGAATTCAAGCTATTCCATACAACATATTTTCACATGACTATCATTTCTGCTTTTATTGTGCAGGGACTGTTGAGACACTGTATGTTTAGACAAGTTTTATCTTACTGGAGGATTTCTTAAGAAGGTTGTTTTTGTTCCCAGTTTCATGAAATGCCAGTTATTTTCCAGTTAAATAAGGCTTCCAATGAACTTCCTTGTGAAACTCCCACTAGTCCCTTTCACTCCCTCAAAACTTCAGAGGCAGGTTCAAATATTACCTTGAATGCTCTCACAGTTCTTTATTTTTTCTTTGCTCTATTTTCTACAGAAATGTGAATTTGGAAACACAAACTCTGTAGTAAGAGGAACAATAGGGCTGAGGTACAAAGCACCATCAAAGGAGACATGTAGTGGGGCAAAACCCTGCCATTTGCCCTCTGAGTCCCTGGCACGGCACATTAAGAAAGAATTAAAGTAGGTATCTTGTTTTACCTAAGCACTAGAAAGAGACTGTATAATGTGTGCTTTTATGTGTTCCTTTTATCACTTTTCTCAGCTGGTGGCACCACACTAATTCTTTCTTAATGCTGTTTTTTAGTGTGAGATAGACTATTTTTTTTTTCTTTTTTTTCCCCTCAGTCATGGTTAATAGCTTGACAGAAGTCTTTAGGTTGCCATTAGAGCATGCATCCTAAGTGAGCTGTGTTTGCAGTCTCTGGTTAATTTTGAATGGTTAGGAAAAATACAGCCGTGCTTTTACTCTAAGTTGCATTGGATTTCTGTTCATTGACTGCTAAACCCAAATGTGCTACAGTAAACTAGTAGAGATAAACACCATTTTAGGGAAGTAAAAAACCACCAACTCTGCTGGTGGTTGGGTTTTTTTCTCCTCTTTAGTGTTATTTGTTGTGCAGATGAGCAACATCTTAGTGTCATTCATGTTCACAGTACCACCTGCATCCCCGTCATGTCAGCTGCTCTCTGCCTGTCCATGTCCCTGAGGAGTCCATGAGACTTTCTGCACTTCAATTTTTTAACTTTTTCCATTGATCCAGCATTATGTTAGAAATTGAGGAAAGATATGGTTAAATCAATAACCATCAGTCTTCCCAGATTGGAAAGAATATATGTTAAAATGTTCCTATAAACAAATATTAATTAACATTTTAATTGTTTTATTTTTCTCTTAGCTATTAAAGCATTTTTGTAAAAGTTTTGAATATTTTCAGTGATAGAAAATCATGTTGTTTTCCAGTTTATGTATTTTCACATCCACAAGAGGGTCCGGGTCAAGTGAAAGCTGGTTAAGGTGTTCTACTGCACTGGGGAGATGGGGATAAATGTTGACATTTTTTTGCATGTGTCTCTCATGATGCTTTTGGGAGCATCTCTCTGGGACTTCAAGAACTTGGAGGATGCACCAAGCTGTAAGCAGATATTAGGCAGCAAGGATTCAATTGGCTTTTGGATCCAGCCTTGTTTGTAAGGAGTCTTGGAATCTATCCTGTAAATATGCCTGTTTTCTGTTCTCATAAATTGTGTTACCCTACAGTCTACTGAAATATGCAGATGCCACTGAGAATAATCAAGCAGAGCATCTTATATTTTAATATAAACTAGCTTATCAGCTGATAAGGAAGAAGATGCATGTCATGTAATCAAGGTAAATGGGATAAATATTAGAATATTAAATCATTTTTGCCCATAAACCTGACTCTGAGCGTTCAGCTTTTCAAGGTGAGAATGTCCTTTGTGAAGAAAAGCAAACTTCTGTGTATATAAAATAAAATTAACTTAGTAAGCAATTTTCTGTGTTCCCTTCGCAATTATCTTTGATATTTGTCTTTGAGGAAGAATTCTCTCCTTCAGAATCTGTTTCCTACCGCTCTGTCCTTGAATTAAACACTATTTATGTCATCCCATTTGTTGCCATGGAAATGAAACTAATGACAGATTGAACATTGTGGATTCTCTGAAAGAAACAGTAGAAGGGGAAAAGCTGGGGCAGGGGAAGGAAAGGTAACGATTGAATTTTAATAGATTTATTTTGGAATTAATGTTTGTTAGAGAAATGTATATATACTGGTGGAAGAATGGCTTAAAATCTAATAGGCACAGAAGGCTTTGAATCCTGTAAAAGCTGCATGCTGCAGCACTGACCACCATGGGAAGTGATGTTTCACTTCAGCTTTGAAGAAGACCTCTTATAACTTTTGTAGTGTCATCTCTGTGCTTATTTGTGAGGGATGGGACTGTGCCCACCAGCTGTTTTCCTGCCCTGTTGCTCTGCAGAGATTCAGAGCCATGACAGACTTGATTTTTATTACATTTTTACTACATTATATTTTGGGCATTTGGCTAGAGATGGTCATGCAGGTACAGAATTAGGAGACTCTGCTGCATCTCCATGCATCTAGAATTTGAGAAGATGCCACAGGTTTTCAGCTGTGGGAGATGTAATGGTTGTGCAGATCTTGACAACTTCTTTCTCAGTTATTATTAGCTTTCCCTGATTAGATGTTACTGACTTGTCAGGAATGAAGGAAAAAGTCCATGCTTTGTTTCCTCTTGGTGATGAGTAACTGTTTATGCCATGGACTCTGTTGAAACTCACCTCTCATGCTTGTGTAAAAAAGATTTGAGAAGAACCTTTAGCATTCTGCTCTGGACTTAGGTAGTGCCTCCAAGTTTAAGGAAACTTTCAGATTTTCCATCTCAGATGACTGAAACTTGGCATCTGTATTGCTATGGGAATGCAGCTGTAATTGTTGCCTTGGGATGGTTTAGGATCATATCACTTACCTTGTCTTTAGGAAGATGAACTTTCTTCTAGCTGTAAAAGCTGTCACTTTTGTCAGTTGCATAGAGATATTTCCCTTCAATAGTAAACAAATAATAGGAAAGTAATAAGAAAGGGCCATGCCAATTTGTTCCCTCTGACCAGCTTTACTCTTCAAGAATGTTAATAACTGGGGCAATGGCCTTGGTTCACTTTTCAGGAATGAAATGAGATTGACTTTTTCATGTCCATTATATGCTCGCAGGGATCAATATAATGATGTGTGTCTTTTGGAGTTTCAAAGAAGGGAGATGTTTTTCTTATTACCTCACCTGGCCATGTAGGCTTTTCTGCGAGCTGCAAAACATACAAAACATGTGCTGGTTGGGTTCAGAGGACCCAAATCTGTAGCATCTTGCTGTGGTGAAATACTGTCCCCCATAGGAGAGAAATTTTCTCAAGTACTGATTTTCCATCTGACTTTGTGATTACCTTAGATTAGATTTATCATTATTTATTCAGAGAAAATCTAATTTTCCTTGATTAACAGAAATCCTTGGGGACTTCTTAAACTCATATTCTCAGTAATTTGTGAGTCCTAACAATAATTGTGAAGTCATATTTTGATGGCTACAGGCTTTGGATAAGTTAATAACTTATAGAACAAGAACTTATTTGTTCTGTACTTCAGTATCCTCTACTAAGGTAAAATCCTCACTTGTCTGTTTTTATTCTGTTTTAATAGAATTTTTATCAATCCCTCCATGAAAGGGACAACCTTTATATTTTTTTGTTATAATCAAACTACATAATCTCCTGTCATTCAGTCTTAGTTGCCATCATGTCATTGAGATTATCTTTGATAAATGTAGCTGAAGCATTTTTAGCCAAGGCAAAATATATTTAGCATATTCAATCTTCAGCTGCACAAATTTAGTTCAATTCAATGCTAGCAGATGGAAGTGCCACAGAGGGAAATCTCATGGAGGCAAAGGCACTATCATTGTTTTCCCTGTTTTATCAGAGGGACCTTCAAGGGTTTCACACTGTGTGTTGAGCTACCAGAGATATACCTTTGCACAGATATTAGTTTATTTTCTCTTATGAACTTTGAGGATACAAGTTTGACTTTCCTTTCAATCTGTCTCAGTACCCAGCTCCTCTGTTCCCAGCTTCTATACTCACTTTATAACACAGACAGGAATTCTCTCTTCACAGCATCTTTTTTTTATTTTTTAAGGAGTGTTGTACTGCCCATACTCAGATGTTAAATCTTTAGACTAACAATTAGCAGTTCTTTCAGATTTACCTCACAAGTAATATCTTCAAGTCATAGAATGATTTTAAGCTCTGGATTCCCTCTAGTTGTGCATTTATCTGGTACATCAGTGTCCAGCATGGACCACATTACCTAAAGTTTTACCAAAGCTGAAATGACTCAAGTTCTTTTGCTTGCCTTATAAGCAGAAAATATCTATATTTCAGCAAGACTTATTTGTTTTGCAGTAAAATGGTGCTACTGATGCATTTTCAGCTCATGACACCATATCTTGTCCCAGATCTTTCCAAAGAGCAGCTGTTTTTTTTTTTACCTGTTCAAGATTCATTTCAGTCCTTATCAGATTAACTGTGTTATGGGCCTGCACTGGCAATCCAATCACCCAGCTGAGAGCAGTGATTTGCTTGTGTGTGCATAACACCGTGATGCCTGATCAGCAGGTAGCATCACTTGAGCCTCTTGTACTCCTTAGGAATGAGAGGAAAAGGATTGCTGAGAGCAGTTGATTTGACATCCATGATTATTCCCTGAACATCCCATTACATGAAGTTCAGTTCCATAGCAGTCACTCCCATGCAGAATTCCAGTTCCCACACTTTCATAGTGGTGATTATACATATCCAAAATGACACATTAACCCTCTTTGTAAAGGTAAATGTCATCCATGAGATGTATACTATATAAGATCTACTGTCTACAATTTATATCTACCAAAGTGGTCTTTGATCAAGTTAGTGATCTGCATTTTGATGGATCAGACAGTCCTAATTAATTATTGATGCTTTGGATTGAATGTTTTATGACCAATCAGTAAGGCAAAAGCCTTACTGCTGTGACTGTTAAAAAAAAAGTGGGTTTTTTGGTCAGAGAGCTATATCAGATGGAATAAATTATCTTGAAGACACAGTATTACTAGTAAACTGGAGATGTCAGTTATATTTGAAAACAATAATCATTAATCTTCAAAGAATATATTTTTAAGGATATGTATTTTAGCACCTAAAATTGTATTTTTTAATACTACAACCTATGGACTGTTTTTTTAAACACAATACAATTTCCACGACATCACTCATAAGCATATCCACTTGGACAGGGGTTTTGTCAGGCATCTGTAATTTTCTATTTCTGGAGAAGTAGTGTGTCAAAACCAGACATTCATTAAGGGAAACTCAGAGGAGTTACATATATGAAGATTGCATAAAAGTTTTGAGTTAGCTTCAGCTTTGGTGGAAACAAATCCTTCCCTTTTCTCTTCAAGTAAATCTTCAGGAGAAAATGGGAACTGACAGTTGAATATGCTGTGTTCTGACATGATTTATATAGTCCTATCCAACTCCCAATAAGATCAGGAAAGCATTTTTTTTCCTTGAATTAAGTATCCTTCACTGATCACCTTACATTTGATTAAATCAGATTGAACCTCAAATTGCTACATGATGTGATGTCAAAATGTTGTGGATTTCTCACTTTTGTTACCCACATTAATAAAAACAAGGTATTTGATTGTTCTTTATGAGGAAAGATTGCTACCAAGAATGTTTCATGGCATTTTCACTTCAGGTGTTTGATGAAATTCCAACATGTGTAACTTCTGCCTATTAAGGAACAAAGAAATTAGTGGTTCAAACATTAGTGGGTCAAAACAAATTGCTGGCTATTTTTAAGATTAGTTTTTAAGAACAACCAAATGGTGGTGTGACATAAAAAGAGTTACTACATATTCAGATTATCCTGGTTGAGAGTTTAAGTCCTGTTACAAAGAAAAAGAAGTTGTTGTTGTCAAGAGAGGGGACAAAGGGAAGTTTTGCTTCCCCTTATCTACCTCAGCAAATCCTCTGGGGCACAGACCAATTTATCCTGGGCTGGAATTTTGTTTCCACAGGCTGAAATCAAGATCTCAGAGAGTTATCTCCTGAAACTTTGGCTGAGACATAGCTGAGATGAATCCTTACAGCTTAGTACTCTGGGTTATACTAATATGCTGATTTTATCCTACCCTGGCCATTGCATCTCCTGAGATTGTTGTCTGATGATTAATGCATTTGAGTTAAAAGAAGGGCTGTTTATTTTCTGATGCTGAGGTAGATGGTTATACTGACGATATTTGTTTTGTTTTGCTTATTCTTCCTCTAGTAACCAGGCTACCATTGTCCACCTTATATCATTAACCTCTCAAAATTATTTCTATCAAAGACTAGTAGATAACCAAATGTTAATTTTTAAACCAAATTTTAAAAATAATTCTTCTGATTTTTTGTTTGATTGATTATTTAAATAAACAATAGATAAAGCCCATGAAAATGGAGTTTTCTGTATGTGAGTTTGAATCAATGTATTTGTTTAGCTTTTAAAGGCATAAGAGCAAAGCATAAACAGAGTTCTTCATCTGGCTTTTAGAAAGCAAAGGCAGAGGCCCTCTAATTGCTGTAGCCCTTTGACTAATTGCCTCTTCCAATTACAGTAAAGCTGCAATTGATTCTGTAATAGCTGGGTGGTAGCAAGGATGATGCATATCAGAAAGTGAATCTTTGGTAGGAAAAGATTGCCAAGTTAGGAACACTGTAATTATTCAAGGACAGGCAGTTTTGAAAAACAAACTTATAAGAAGGTCAGGCTGAGCAATTATTTTGGTTCAGAATAACTCTTCTCTGGAATGTTCTTATTTGCCATATGCCATCCAGAGCTCTGATCAGTGCCAGGAAACAGACAACAAGCTCTTATGCTTCTGACTCCTGCAGTCACCCAAAAAACCCCACATGAAGCTGTCAAAGTGAGGCAGCTCTCTGACAGTAAATAGGATCTGAAATAGTAATATAGCCTCTGAAGGCTTCTCACCAAGTTATAATTTTCAAATGTGAATTAATAAGCACATCTCACTAAGTGCTCATCATGCTGGGTTTTCTGCATGTTTAAAGTCTGCATAAATCTTGCCATGGGAACTCAGTTCTTTGAGTAGCTGACCTCTAAAACAGGATAGCTGATGGTGGGGCATGAGACTGCAGTTCCCAAAATGTTTTGCTGAAGAAATTGGGTCTTCAGCATTATCAGATCATGGGAGAAAAAGAGTTCATGGGAGTCCTGGTCACCAAAAGTTTGACAGCAACCTGGATTAAGCACTTAATTATACATTTGTTTTTCCTTAAGATTTAAGATAAGAAGTTATGGCTAAATTCACGGAATTATTAATTTTAGAAATTTTGCTTCCATTTCTTTCCTGAAGTGGTGAAAAATAATACAAATTTGTGTGCATATCTGTATATGTGTATACATCTTCACAAAGAATAAGATGGCACAAAAGACAAAGTACAGACAGCTTGTTTGGTTGGTTTTTTTCTTTTTGTTTTGCAATTCCAGACTGGCACCTAGGGATATTTTAGAAGTAACATATTGGTTTTCATTCTTCTTCTGACTGGCAGTGACAAAATTATTCTGTCAAGGTGGTAAATTTAATACCTCATGGTATTATGGAAATGCATTGAATCAAGGCTTCATATGAAACTTGCTTTTCTAGGGGCTCCAAGCAGAAACTGTTCATCTGGGGAAATAAGAACTGTTGCAGTTATAGCTGATATTTTTGGAAGCTTCATTAGCTTCCTTTGGGTTGGCCATTGGAAGGAAACAACAAATATAGGCAAAACATTGCAAAACAAACCTGGGCTTTATCTGAATAAAAACCTCAAATCGTGTCCCAGAGTGCTCTGTGCTGAGATTATAACATGCTGAAACCTGGCTCAAGTTCTCCAGGGGCAGATTCCCATGTTTCCAAAAACATCCACCCAGTCAGAGGTCTGGAGGTATTTTCTCCAGAATACATTGGTACCTGTTTGAAAATCTGACTGACACATCTAATGGGCTGTTGATACAAATGCTGCTTTTTCCTAAAGAGGAAATAAACTGGAACTCAGTGAAAGGCCTGAGGCTGATAAAGCAGTGAAAATCAAAGGAAGATTGCTTAATTTGGATAATTTTTGTTTGATATTCTTTACAGTACCTGGAAAATGTGATATAATGGGTAGACCTGTAGCAACCAGAAAGAATTGTCAAGCCACAAAGATTCGTTTGAATTGAATACCTGTGTACAAACCTGCAACTATTGATACATAATCAGGAAGAATAAGAGTGTTTAGAGTTTCCAAACATGCATAAAGGAGAAGAATGCTCTATGTGTTAGCATTCATTTATAATATGAGTGAATGAATGGAGTTTGAATGCACTTCTGGTAATTCTTGGGGTTTTCTTGGTACAGAAATGAATAATGCAAGATGATCCTTAAATAATCTAGTAAATCACTTTGTAGCAACAGCACTGCACTATAAAACAGATTGATGCTACTGACAGAGAAACTTATTCTAATCTTATGTTTTTCTCTATTCCAAGTAAGAAATCAGGAGGAGAAAAAAAAAAAAAGACAAAAAAAAAAATTTGCCATAAGCAGAGCAAAGCCAGTAAAAGGGGGAGCAGGCTGTGAAGGCATCAAAGCCAGCAGATGAGAGCCAGAATGCTCTCCCAGAAAAGGGGAGGGAGCAGATGGGAAGCTGCTTCCCAAGTAGAAATGGGTCACATTGGGGGAAACAAAGCAACCTAAGGAGAGAAAAGTGACCTGAGAAATCCAATATATTGAAAAGCAGGGGTGGGGGAGGGAGGATGTGGCAAACACTGAAACTGTCAAGTGAAGGGCAGAGTACAACCAAACAAAGGGACAGACCTGCAAGTGATTAAATAGACAATTCAAAAAATATTAAGTTCCTGTGAAAGACAGATGGAGTTGACATTAGGAGAAGAAAGCTGCAAATAGAAATGGGAGGAGCAACTGAACTTTGGTTTTTTCTCTAGGGAAGAATCTTATGTAGTCTTTTTTTAAAAAAAACAGAATTGGCAAAGGAGATGACAAACTCATAAAGGAATGATATTTTTCTTTTATTCACATCCAGCAGATCTAGTCTGTGTGCTGAGCTGACCTCTACTCCCACATGAATCACAGGTGTCTGGTACTCCAGAGGCTCAGACTGATTATTTGTGTTAACACTGCTAATATATGTGACAGTGTCTGCTGAAGCTCACTAAAAAAAAAAAAAAAATTTGATACAGAATTAGCTAAGTTTACTGTGGAAAAAAGATGAGTATGATTTTTATAGCTAATTGTACATTATGGCTGTGTGTACATGATGAGCATTAGAAAGAGGTCGGATATGAGTCCAAAGTTTGCTACTCCCCTCTAATTTGGATGTATTCAGTTTTGACTTGGCTCATTATGAATGGAGAGACCAGCTGTAAAATTCAGATGCTGTTCTAAATTTAGATTCTGAAACTTACCAGAGGTCAGGGACTTTCAGAGATAAAAGTGAGGTCTAGAGCTGTCTCTAATAGGAAGATAATATATATTTTAGAAGGTGTGACTCTGGATTTCCCCTCATCTGTGATTTAGTAGGTATATCACACAAAGAAGGTTATTGTGAAACCTCTGCATGACCTTCAGTGACAGTTTTGTGTATTGCCTGGATCAAATTTTGCTCTTTTATTGCCCTGAATCAGTAGTGTATCTGTATTTTCATAAGGTGATGGTATCTATGGCATATATGAGCATACATGTCAGATATAACACACAGCATTTGTGGTTCCACTTTACTCTTTGCAAGTTCTCAGGGCAAATCAGGAAAACATTTCCACCCTTAGGGTTGGATTTAGGCAGAATTTAGATGCTAAATTTCAAACCTGTAAGCCAAAATGCCTGGTTCAGCTCTTTGCTCTTTATTGAAACCCAGGTGCCTGTGTCTTTGGCTTGCTGGTATTTGTAGGTGCCTGAGCGGTTGATGCAGGGTCTGCTTCTCATAGGGATGCTGGCTGGATGATGTGCCCAGAACCACCTTGCAGCTAAGCAGAGTTATACACACCAGGAAATGCAGAGGCTTATTATTCACCTCTGATACCTGAATAATCCACTTTCTGGGCAGGATGTTTTGTTTCTCATTCCATTTGTTTGCCTTTGTTTTCTCTGATGTATTTGTTTGGATTTCCCTAAGTGTTTACCAATTCTGCCAGATCTGTCAAGAGAGTGACTGCCCCAGGCAGGCAGAGCACACAAGGCTTCTTAGACATTCATCTTGTGAGTGGAGCAACTCATGAAATGAAAACTCCCCAGCTGTAAGTCCCATTTCAGGGTCTGAATTGGAATGACTCTTAAAGCAGCATCAGCACAGTGCAGAAGCCTGATAAGTGGGACCACTCAGGTGGTCACTCTCAGGCAGGTTGGAACCAGCATGCACATTTTGATGGCAATACCCTTAAAACTTCTTGTTTTCTCTGGTGATATAGCAACAGTTATCCCTGTTAAAGGAGTGCCACAAACCTGCAGGAAAAGTGTGGCTTCAGGGTATACATTTTGGCAGATGCCCCAAGACCGCAGTGTCTGCCTTTCCATAGCTCTGACCTCCTGCTCTGTTGTCTCCTTGGCATAATCTTAGGAGCAAATATGGCTTTGCTTTATGTATACTGCTCGACAGAGGAAATGCAGAAAGCCCTAACATCAAAACCAGAAGTGATGTCTCAGTGCTGTCTAGTAGTACCTAAGGCATACAGCCTTCCCCACCACCTAAGAGCTCATGCTTGCTGGCTTGATGCTGGGATCCATGGAGAATCATGCTATAATTAAGGCAGGATAGCACTGACTCAGTAGTGAAAAGGGGCTTTGCCACACTGAAGAATTTTTGCTGATGTCTGTGCATAAACTACACAGCTTACCTGCAATTTTCCTTTTTTTAGATCTAAGACAAAACTGACTATATTTTGTATGTAGGAGAAGGTGACAAGAACATTATGCCAGTATTATTTCTCAAGAACTTTGGCTCAAGTAAAGACAGATGTAAATCTCAGAGCTGCTGTCATGCCCATCCATCAGGAAGTTCAACACTGGAAACACTGGTTTAGAGACAGGGATGAGGAAATCAAGCCTTGTAGGCATTACATTATAATCTGAAAAGAGGCTCTGGATGAAGTCATATGAAAGGATTGGTGCCTGTAAGTTAGGTAAGGTGATGTGCAGTTGGCAACTACTTGTTAGGTGAAACACTCTACAAAAAGCCCTGCTGTGTATCCCAGCAAATGTAATCCACTGGGAATAAGATTGCTGTGAGGCTTCATGAAGACACAAGGAGTAAATTTCCCATGCTGATACAACAAGGAGTTTTTATAACCTCAGCAGCAACCAGTTCAGCCGGAGGGGCAATAGCTACAGAGCTGGCTCTCTGGCTTCTTGGTTATGTCAGTAATCTGAGCAGAATTCACAGAATTTTGTCATTTTAAATGTCTAAATCCAGACTTGAGGTCTGATTAAACCTTGCCAGAGAGTGTAGAAAAAAAGGCACTGTGGATTACTTCTATCACAGGAAGAAAAATTCTGCATGAGGAGTGCCTGTTGTCTCAGTTGTCTCTACATAGAAACTGGATAAGTAAATTCTGTAGGTGTGTATTTCAGAGCTGCCCAGATTTTGGTACTATCAGATAGAAAACAGGTTCAATAATGGGGTCATACCCATTGTTATGGATATCACTACTAACTCTGCCAGCTATTGTGTGGTTTTCAGGTGGAGTGCATCAGGGAATAATTTTTTTTCAGTGCTTCTCTGTCATTAATTGCCCTCTATGACAATCTATGTAAGAGTTCACCTATTGTATTTGCATAATGCATAGTCCTCTCCAACCAGACTGGGTCAGTGTGATGGTTAAAGTCCAAAATTAAGAAAAAAATATTATGAGAGGAGTGTGGCTTTGTGCTCAAAATAAGCACTACCCTGGACTAGTATGCACTGTGCTACCCATTGTACTTAATTTTAGAGTTTCCTGAATCATAATCAAGGTGACAAATGGCTCCAGAGTCTTCAAAGGATAATAACTATTTGTGTGCCAGGTTGAAAAGAAGTCACCATTGGACATTTTCAAAGATAAATACAAATTCAAACTATGGCTTGTGCCACCATCCCTTTCCCTGAGGTTAGAGCAGTCTAGTAATGGAGTATATTTATTTTATATGTGGGACTTTAACTTCCTACAATCTGCCTTGCACAAGTGGCAGTCAGCCATCTATGGTTCACATAAAGGTCTAATTTAAAGCCATGAATGTGTGATGAAAAGAGGAAATTCAGAGGAAGTGGTGGCTTTCTGTTTTACCTCCTTCATTATGCTTGCTTCGTATATTTGCAAATGCTATTAGTTGGAGGGTTATATTTGTAAAAGGGAAGCAGAGTTGCACAGCTGGGAACAAGCTTTTCTTCCAAGTTTGCTTCTAACATTTGAATCCTTTTACTTGTTATGAAAGGCTCACATGAGATTAAATCTGTAATTAAGATTGCAAATAGGATCTCGTGGAACAATGATTGATTTTTATGGTTGTGGAACTGACTGCCCTATTCCCAGGTTGTAGAAACTCAGGCTAAAAGAAATTGCAAGAGGTCACTTGGCTCAGCTTCCAGCTCCAATGCAGGACTAGCTGTACCTTCCCTATTTGTGACAAAACTGAAATCTCCAGCCATAACTGTCTGTGGATCTTGTAGAGTTTGTGCCAGGGTTTCACAGCAAAGAAGTTGCATTAAAACATCTTTCAAAGAAGCTCACAGGACACTCTCTTACTCCAGTTTAAAACTTTTGCTACTTCTCTTTATCACAAACAGCTTACTCCTGTATGATAGAAAACTTATATACAGCTCTTGTGTGCCTCTTCAGTTTCTCTTAGTTAAAATAAATTACATTCTGAAATATTTTCTTGTTTTTGTTAATGTTTCCTGAGATGCTGATTACTCTCATTCACCTTCCCTGGAATCTGTCCAGCAAGTCCAGCTCAGTCTCACTTGAACTGCAGGTAGTGCTGGATTCAGCAATTTTTCAAGGCTGTGCTAGTGGGTAGCAGAACATTGCTGTACTTCACACACCTCTTCTGTGATACTCTTGTTCATAAATCTCGATACGTTTTTTGCCTGAGTCCCTTCTGTGCTATGTTATTATCTAGATATTTCTCTGTTGCCCTACTCCTGCGTCTCTAGTTCCTCATCTGGAGTTTGCACAGTTTGTCTCTATGTAAAATGCATCACTTGCTTTCATGAAACTGCATCTTCCTTCTTTCTTCTCCCCCCCCAATCCTCTGTCTCTCTAATCAACCTGGCTTTCAATTCCAGATATGTCCTGCCCAGTTTGAGGGTGTCTGTGAATTTAAAAGCTTGCTCACTACTCCATCAGGTTCACTAATGAAAAAATATTGAATAGCACTGCATTTGGACATAACCCAAGGAATACTGCTCACTGCACCTTCCACTTTGACACTGATAAAAATTATTCTCTGACTATGGTTTTCCAAGCAGTTAGATACCTGCTTGTTGGGCATTGTTCCCCAGTTCTTTTGTAACATAGCACTAGAAAACAAGAGCCTACCTGTTAAACTTGTTACCACGTTTCCATTTCTTTGATAAAGAGTGAAGAGAGCAGACATCCATCCATGGTGAAACTTTGAATGGAAATGTGTGTTCCTACAAACCAAAGCTGTTCTTATTGCTAAACCAGAAAGCAGTTTCAAACTCTGCCTATGTAGTGAAGCCAGCACAAACTCTCTGCCACATCCCTACTCTGTGGATCTGTTTCCATCCAGGGTGGCTGGACTAGAGTTTTGTTTAAGACATCTGTCCTGGCTCTTTAATTGTCCATCTACTGTATCAGAAATGTTGGCTAGGAACAATTTTTGGTTTCTTGGAAATCCTTGGAGGAGTTACTTAGAAGTCAAAGTTGCCTTCGTATTACTTTTCATAGATTTCCTTCCGTGCTTCTCTTGCACTTGCTCTAAGAGACTTTGAAGTTCCAATGTAAGCTATAAATCAATTGTAAGTTATTCTTATATCTACTATGGATAAATATGTCATCCTTAGGATAACTAAGAAAGTGAAATGAAAATCATACCTGTAAAGATCCTACTCACTTCCATGGGGTTATGTTCATCCTTTAATCCCATTGACAAAATTGAATCTGCAAGAGTAGTCAGTGGTAATTGGAGTAAAGATGACTGGATTATTCTTTTCAACATATTAAGACTCCAGATGAAATAGATCTATGGTGCTATTTCTAAGTCAATAGCAGTATAATGATTTTACCTTTATTTGCATTGGAATTTTTCTACAAAATAGCCACACTTGTCTTCAGATTTACAGAAACCTGCAGTGATAAACCTAAAACCTGAAGCTACCTCATCTGAACTTGGGGAAATAACACCTTCCTTGCGCTGAAAAGTGGTGAGAAGTAAACCAGCCAATTTTGCGAAACTAAGAACTCCACTGCAATTTTATTTCCTCTGAATGGTTTAGATGACAAATGACAAAATTTATAGTATATAGAAAGAAATAGCTGAGAAGTTACTGCCTTGTAATGGCAAACGTAAAAGTAAAATTGAGTTGGGTAATCATTTTCTGTTAGAGCTGGCCACAACTGCAAAGAAACTTAATTTACTACAGTTTATATTGCTAGTGTTTGAATGCGTATTACCATGGTTCTATAATGATGATAATGTTGATTATGTTGAGAATTTTTTTTACATTCCTGTTTCAGCTACAAAGACTGATCTCTAAATTTTAATTTCCTTTACTATGCAGCATTTTTATTAGTAATAGTTCCATGGGACTTGTTGCAGTGAGCTCTTGTCACCTTCATTCAAACACTGATTGTTGTTAGTGACAGCTTCTTGGCTACGTGTGATACAGGAAGAAGTTTGGTAACGCTCACACCATCCATACTGAGCACTAATTGAATATACTTCAATTAATGTTATCTAGAGAAAAGTAGTTTTGCTATTCAGAACACTGATGAAATTCAAAAATACATATATAGGGACCTTCACATTTCTTTGGTTTTTCTGATACTATGGTATAAAGAATGATTATGGTGTCCAAGCAAGTAATTCATTTATTTTCTTACATGTTAGAGAGATTTTCTGAAGATTTACTTTTTCTTTCTGACCTCTGTTGAAAGCACTGGTCTTGATGGTTTATCCAGGCAATAACTTATCTTTCAGGAAACTTAATTGTGAATATCCTAACATTAGTCAGCAAGGCAAGTTTGTATTCCAAATGTAGCTCTCCTGGAAAGCTACATGAATTCCTTTCGTTGTCCCAAGTTCCTTTTTGGTTTGGACTGTTTAGTTTTCTCAGTGACACAATTCCCACCTGTAAAGCATGGAAAAAAACCCTCAAACAAACAGCACAGTACAAGAAAACTGTGATGCAGTGATGTGGTCATATGCTTTTTCTTTCTCCCTACAGGTAAGGCAGGAGGTCCATGTACATACTTAGGAGTTGCTAAAATAGCTCAAAGTGCATCTTATCTTGTTTTATACTGCTGTAACATAGCATCAGCTATTTCAAGTAATGTGTAATCTACAAAAGAAGCCTGGGGAGGAGGCATATTTTGCTCATTGAGAGCAGTAGTGATCAGGTTCAAGTAAAAAAATGAAACCTCCAGCTGGATTTGTTCACATTAATGAGTGCCAGAGATTCCTGAGATACATCTTAGGGATGTTTAATTGGGCCTCCAACAGGTGATGTTTGGAAGCATCTGGCAAACCTACTCTTGATCCAACACTGGGCAATTTGCCATAAAGGTTTAAGGATCAAATGAAGGTGGCCAGGTCAGAAACACCATGGAAGCCTTTAGTTTACCAGCCTCCTCTCTAAGCTTGCTCAGAAATGCCACAGGATGAATTTTGGTGCTATCAGTCATCACAGAATGGTTTGGGCTGGACCTTAAAGGTCATCTAGTTTCAACCACCCTGCCATGGGCAGGGACAGCTTCCACCAGATCATTCCTTTCCCTCTCACAGAAGAAAAAGCAGGAATAGAACTCACTTCATAAAAAGACACAATATACCACTGATTTTGCTAACTAATCATAGGAAGGTCAGAGTTGAAAATGCAATAGATAATATATCATTTTCCCAGAAGCTAAGTAGCTGCTATAGGTTATCATGGACATCTGTAATGGTTCCAGTCTAGTAATTGTGGGTAGTTTAAGGGCACACTCTTGTCATTTAGGTCTTTCTGTGATCTATTTACTCATCCCTGTGGCAAAGCAATAAAAATTCATTTTCTCTAGAAGTCCTGTAGAAAGTAACAAATAGGAGAGTAATGATGTGACATTCTGTCATAGCCTGTGATTTGTTAAATAGCCTTTCAGACAGTATCATAAAACCATATCTGCAAAAGGAAACTTCACTCTGCTTAAGCAGTTTCCCAATGATAATTTTTCTGGACTAAGCCTACAGATTGTTTTCCTGGACCAGTGAGGATCCATGTCATTTATAAGCAACCTAAAAAGCTATTATGGAAATTTTATTTACCTGATAACTCAGCTCTGGGTAGTAGTGACAAAGATAGCTGGAATATATATTTTGGTCATCAAAAATACATCATGAAAGACTAGTAATTAACAATACTTCATGTCTAGAGAGGATCTGGAGGAGAAATTCTCCCTCCTATGTTGAAGACTTCCCAGATGCTGAAAATCAGGTGGGGCTTAACCCAAAGTGTATAGAGAAAATTCATGACTATGCTCTAGAAAAGGGGTTTTTGAGACAGCTTTGATAATAAAATGATTCTCTTTAGGAGAGAAAATTTAAATTCAGCATGACTGAAATAGCACAGTTGTTTGTGTTTAAGGAAGTCAGAATATGACCATGTCCTTAAAGTGTCTATGCTTTCCTTCTATTATGGAGAAGGAGCTAAAACATAGCATCTTCATATTAAACTATACAGATACTTGCTAGGCATTTTGTGTAACTTTAAATCACTTTTTCCCATAAAAAATGTACTGTAAAGGTTTTATGTTTTGATATTTACAGTCTAGGGATGTAGAGTCAGGATGTTGGCAGGACTGTGTCATTGGATATATGTTGTTTTGTCTTCCTTGCTGCACAAAAACTTAGAGGATGAAACCCAGTGAAGCTGAAGTTCTCTGCAATATAAAGCCTCCTGAATCACCAGTTTAGACTTACTTTAAAAGCTTTGTCTTGGGATGAGTTATAGCATGTCATTGCAATGTCAGAAACTCATAAAAAGTTGAAGATATTTCCCTTTTGCTTTTGTTTCTCTCAAAACATATTTACTTGCAAAAGTGGTGATTTGATGAGGAACTGAGGAAGCAGAGACTGATACCTCCTGACCTTTAAATCAGCTTTGCTACAGAACCAGATTGTTCAGCATTATCCAAAGAAGAAAATTGTCATGTTGGCCACCAGAAACACAGGTGTCTAAAATCACATTTAATTTTGTCACTAATTTAGTCTTGTGCACTGTGATTAACATTTCATTTTCCTTTATATTGCTACCAAATACTTCTTTTATTGTATCTATTTTTCAGCCCACTGAATTCTTCCAAATATCTCTGTAGTTTTGACTGGTTTATTTCTCTGAAATGTGCAACTGTGGTTTCAATCTTATTACAGATAACAATAGGGAGGGAATTGGGTTTTGGCTTCATGGCAAGAATGTCTGAAAGAAACCTTGAAATCGCTGATGATAGAGAGGACCCCTTAGATACATTTTAGAATGTAAAACATTTGACCAGATTTTTATCACATGTAGAACTGAATTGGAAACTGATTAGAAAAAATGGGAAATTTTTTAGAATAGGTGTAGAATTGTTGGGAAATGAAGGATTTATCCCCTCTGCCCCTTCCTCAGTAGCATACTTACGTGTTGTGGTTGTGGCTAGGAGGGAGGATAAGAGCCTGAGGGTTGCTCAGATGTGAAACTCCCTGAACAGGGCCTCTGGAAGATATTTCACATCAGTGTGCATTGGCAAGTTCATGAGTGATGCCAGGGAAATGACTTGCCTCCAGGAGTCTGTATTTGTCACTAAGGAAGATGGAAGAGTCAAACTCTTGTGAGTGAAGGGATAACAGACTGCTGAAGGGCTGGCAGCCAAATGCCAGCAGCTGCCCAGGAGCCCAGCCAGGCTGGGAAAGGCTGGGAGGTCAGATCTACCAGCTGGGCATCTTGGAAAGCTAACCCTCCATCCAAAGTGTTAAATTTTGTTTTCTTGAAAATGTTTTGGTGGTGAATGAATGTTTGTTTTTTTTAAGGCTTTCTGGTCATTAGTCATCATTAATTCTTGCCTCAGGAGAGGAGAATCACAGGCACAGAAAAACACAGGGCATCCCAGCCAGGCTGGCTGTCCACGGCAGAGGGTGGCTGAGAGCCCTGCTAATGAGAAAATTAAGGAAAATTGAGTGCAAGGATTAATGTGTGTAAGATATAATCTCAAAGAGAGCAGAATGGAAGAGCTGGTTGTTGGCCTAGGGATGGTGGCCTGGCTTTTCTGGCAAACACACCAACATAAACTGGCACAGGTGCTTTAAAGATGTTCTCATCCCCAGCAAATCGCCTCAACCACCCACTCCACCTGCTCTTGTGGCTGTTGGTTTTCATGACCCCTTCCCCTCTAAGTGAGATCTCCCTACAAAAACAGCTGAATAACTGTGGCACATTGGCAGGTTCCCCTGGAAGCCCAGGCCATGTGGAGACAATGCTGTGAATATGCCTGGATTAGCAAACAAAATTACCATCTGAACTAAAAAAATACCCATGTTTTTACATATTCTGTCCTTATAACTCTTGAATAGCTTTATATCCTCCTGTGTAAGGCTTCCTTGCTACTGCAAACAAATTTGTTCTGTAAATATCCATTTTCCATGCACAGAGACAGAATATACAGAGATTCCTATTTTCTAGCAGGAATTCTTCAGAGGAAACCCAGAAAACCAAGTAATCTTTTAAAACAGTGGGGTTTTTTCACATCTTTAAGCAGACAATAATAAAGAGTCTGTAATTTACTATTCTAGTATTCATATTTTCAGATTTTACATCTCTGAAGGAATAAATTTTTTTTAACTGCCACTTTTTTTACCCTACATTTGTACTTTCACTGTTTCTATGTGTCTGATGTCTCAAAACAGAAATAAACTAAATAGTAAGATTAATTACATTCGCATTTTTGGGGCTACATTTCATACTATTTTTGGATTAAAAGCTATGATAATACTTTAATATGTCGCACCATTTTAGTATTGATAGGAATGCATTAAACTCTTGGTTTTTTAAGAAAAAACTTTTAGTTCATTTTTTAAAATCATAAGGTGTGTAAATATCCGTGGAAAACTCCAATCATTTTTATCTGTACTAGGACTGATGATAAATTTTTAATTGATATTAGAAGGCATCAGAATATTCATTAATATATATTCCTTCTTAGTAGCAACTCAGTAATACTTTGTCAGTTGTGTAGGAATATGAAGAAATATGGATATATGCTCTATTTCCTACCTCATCCTCTTGCAAGATACATGGCAGCATTTTGATAGATCTTTCCAACTTAATCTTTGAGCACAAACATGGAAAATTTGCCTAGCTAGTAACTTTGAAGGGTCATTTGTGCAATATAAAAAGTTATTTTAAAAAATGGTGCTTAGTGTTGCCTACTCTTGCATTCTTCCAACATGTCAGTAACCATTAGTAGGATCTTGGCCTTGGATGCTACCAAATGAGTAAAACTACTGCTGCTAATTGCCTCTTGTCTTAAACACAATAGCCCTATAATGTGAACAAAAGTGTTTTGTGATTTCAGCACAGCCTTCAATATTTGCTGAAATTTTCCTCTGATGTAGTCAAGATAGCCCATAGCTCAGAAAAGATCTTGTCAAAGAATTGAGCATATTACTGACCCAGGTTTTAGCTACAGGGACCAAAAATGGGTCATTCTTCTAGACCCATTCTCCACTGACTGACACAGCAAAAGTTTCAGAATGTTTGCTGGAATCTTGTGAAAAAAATTTTTGGGATGCATTTGTTTGTTTACTTATTCACATTTTCCCTTAAGAATTGATGGGATGAGGTCTAGAACTCATAAGCAGGTGGGAAGGTGCTGCAACCAGAGGGAGCTTTGAGTCAGACTTACATTTAACATTCAATTGGTGTAAAGACACTCCAAATGTAATGTAAAGAAATTTAGGTTAATTAGTACATTATTAAAGCAAATGCATTGAAAAATCCTGGTCTTGAAGAGCTTAAAAAAGAAGTGACATATTTCTGAATTATGAAGATATTTTCAAAGAGAAACAAAGTTTTTGCTAATTTGGCTTTCTTTTCCTCAGCAGTGGATTTGACCCAAGCTTAAGGCAATTAATGGGAATTATTTTCAACTCCTATAATGAGGTGTCTCATGGAAAGTGAATTGGCAAGTGCTCAGCCCAAAACTCTACTGTTCCATGAGAACTTTGCAACTCTTACTTTTAAAAGGTGCCAGAAGATGGTGCTCAAGAACCCACAGACTTGTTGCTGAGCTTTCTGCATGCCTTGCAGTGCCTTGAAAAAAGGCCAGAGCTCAAGAGAAATCCTGCACATCCTGGGCATCCTGCACATCCTAAGTAATGACTGGAAGCCTCTGGGACGTGATATCCCCAAAAGAAGGGTCAGTGCAATTCTTTCTTCTTTTGTCAGGTCAAAGATGAATCAGTAGCGAGTTACGATTGGTGTTGTCAAGAAATACTGACAAATTTGATAGTGAGGGCACTGCTGATTGCCCTAAGACCATATTTTTATCTAAAAAATATTATTGCTTGGCTTATTCATAACATTCCTTTCCTGGAGAATTGTCAGTGTCAGAAAAGATCTTTAGATTTTATAGATGTTTCTGGTGCTGGGATGCAACTGCTTTCTCACTTCATTTTGATGGTGGATTTGATATCAGCAATCTTTCTGTAAAAGCCTCCTCAGTTGTTACAGACAAGTTTGTAGGACAAAACAGTCAAATCTCATGAATTTAAGTTGTTTCAGAGTATTTGTAATTGTTCTGCTACAGTTTGCATGAGTTTAGAGACAAGCCTGGTCTCCACAAAACATGTATTTCAGGTCAGGGACTGTCTAGGGAGCAGCACTACCATAAACAATTTAAAAATATTTTTTTTTACTTTTGTTTTTGGAATTTTGGATTTTTTTTCACTATTTGCATTTATTAGTTCTATAAATAGCATGGCATGGCACTTTTTGCACAGAATTATCTTCCAGGATTTTTCATTTTGTATTTCATTGTACTTCATTACCAAAGTGCTTCCACATGCTGAGGACATCCATGTATCTTTAACTCCAAGCAAATAACAAACTCTGGGTTCTTCTCTTGGGTGTGTTCTTTGTGACTGTTTCTAAGCCCCTCGGACACTTTAAATCTGTGCTAGATCATGAAAAGAAGAAAAGCCTTACAAGGGCTATGTTAACATTGCAGTACATGTGCCTTAGAGTCTTGTTTGTTCCGTGTCTTTTAGTGTTTGATTTAAACCTTGTTAAGTGCACTAAAAAAAGTGAATAGCCCTGACAAAATCATCCACCTTCTGAGAGATCTTTTTCTTGGTTCAAGCTGCATTTATGCTTTGTAAGTCAGTGGCAAAGGTGGTGGAACTCAGTCAGCTCTTTCTGAAATGCCTTTCCCAGCCTGGTGTCAGTGCAGCTCCTCTGTAAGCTGTCAGCAGCAGTGACCTCACCCTGTTAAATGCAGCCACAGTCTGGTCACCTTCTCCTTTTCAGATGGGAAGGTTGGTAGAAAATCAAGGGCAGGTGAAAGAGTGAAATGATGCTTGAATGGGCAGCCAGGGCAGGCTCAGTTTGTTGTTGCACTTCAGTGGTGTGTCCCTTCTTGGTGGTGTCCCTGCAGATGCTGCACAGGCTCTCCCATTAGAGGGTGACTCTGCAATTCCTGTCCCTCTTCAGCTGCTGGAAGTTTTCAGCTTACTGTTATTTTTAGTCTCAGAACTGTTTTCTCAGCTTTCGCAGCTTTTAAAGCCAGTGATCTGACTTTGGATCTCAGATACAAGGCTGGGATTGTTTCTACCTGAGGGAGTGGTGGTTGCACATTCCAGGTAAAATATAAATCAAATAATCAGAATTTCTCAGAGATGGAGGGTAACTATGGAAATCAGTGATTTTTGGACAGAAGGTATTACAAAGGCTCAGTCAAACAGCTAGTTACCTGAAACTCCTAAAATCAACAGGCGAGGCAATGAATAGTGGGAAAACAGCATGTGCTATCTTCTGCTTTGGCTATGGACAACTCAGTCTAGGGACCCAGACTGGGTGGGAATACTGATTTAGGACCCTAGGGATTGTGGTCCATGTGTTTCACCAGAAATAGAAGGCATCATAGGTGTGTTTTGGGGCCACAGCTGGATAGAAAGGATTTCAGTACCATGTAGAGACAGCAGGAGTACAGTTTGGGTCCTACAGAATAAATCCAATCGGCAAACTCACTGGAGAATTGAGTCTGTCTTACTCTAGTTTTCCATCATAGTCACAGGTATGGTGCTGGGTTTGGAATTAACTATAACAAATAGGTTGCCTGAAGTCTAATGTGCTGTGAAAATACCGTGCAAAATAATTTAAGAACCTATTGGAGAGACTAAGTTTTTTTACTACCAAACACTTTATCATGCAAGTCACAGAAACATTTGTGGGTTTTCAGAAGCCTCAATGGGCTGCTATTTGAAAATCTGTATTTTCAGGCATTTCCTGTCCGAACATCTAATCTAAAAATTACTGCCTGTAATACTTTCATAGAATGTTTTTACAAGAAAATTTTTCACAGCTCTGCTTGCCACAGCATGCATAATAGATTGTCTGAAACACGTCCCCAGGCTTGCCATTGAGATGCCATTTCTCTGTTTCATCATGAGGTTTTCTTTCAATATGTCTCTGGACCTAAAAATGGATGATAGCAAGAGAATGTAGTTTTTTGATACCTTCTGGACCATAATAGGAAAAATAATGTTGAAAATGGAAATTATCCATAGAAATAACTACTGAGTGCAAGACTGGAAAAGATCCTCACTACTCTCCAGTTTAGGCTTCTGCAGTGTCAGCTAGTTGTGTAGAAGTATATTAGAGGTTGGTCCACACTACATCTCCCCTTATTCCATGAAACAAAATCCATGTTTAAGCCATAGAACTTTTCTTCATTTCCTACCAACAGGCTATGCTCAGTGGTTAAAATCTCATTGCAACAACTGCTAAACCAGAATAATCATCTTTCTGACATCTGAAGTAAAAACTTTCATCTACATCAAGGGTTCTCTTAAGGCAGCAATGAGGAACAGCTGCTTTCTTGATCACCTCTAATTCTTGTTTAATGGAGTATTGCCCTATTCTGTAGCAATATTCTGGCTGAATACTTGTGAAAAAACATGTGAACAACATATTGCTATGTATGCACCTACAAGAAAGCTGAGGAGGGACGATTTAGGATGTCAGGTAGTGATAAAACTAGGGAGAATGGATTCAAACTAGATGAGGGGAGATTTAGATGAGATGTTAGGATGTTCTTTACCATGAGGGTAGTGAGACACTGGCACAGGTTGCCCAGAGAAGTAGTGGAAGCCCCATCCCTGGAAGTTTTTAAGGCCAGGCTGGATGGGACTCTGAGCAACTTGATCTAGTGGGAGGTGTCCCTGCCCAGGGCAGGGGGGTTGGAACTGGATGATCTTAAAGGTCCCTTCCAACCATGAGAACTCTATGATTCTATGTAACACAGTTTGGCTGTGCTACTAACATTCTCTTAAAATTTTATTAACTGCTGGGGTAATCTTTAAGGTTTTTTTGTCTTTCGCTGCTTAATATGTTTTTTCTGCAAACAGACAACTAAAAAACCACAGTTCTATGCATCCATTTAATTTCACAGTCTTGTTAAATTTTGAAAAGATGGTATTCTCATCTGTGAAAGATAATTAATATTGGGTGTTGCATATTTAATATATTCAGAGCTATAGGCTCGCTCTCATTATAAAAGGTACATATGTAGTAACAACTCTTTGGCACTGAAGGCTGAGAGTGTGGATGGACTGAGGAGATTCAGCTGGATATAAAGTCTGATCCCACCACCAACCCATTAAGCATATATCCCAGTCCTGATCTACATAGATGCTAATAAATACAAGACCACTAAATTGAAGCCTGGCCAGGGCAAAGCTTAGCAGCAGCTAAGCAGGCAACAACAGCTTTAAGGTGTTGGGCTGTCAGCTTGTTACATCTGATCTCTGTTTTCCTCGCTTTTCCTGTTGAAGAGACAGGTTTGTCTATCTGAATTTTCTGAGGACCTGACAGTCCTACAAATGTGTATTTGAGATCATTTTACAATCCTGAAGTCCTAGCTTTCCATAAGCTATTCTGTAAACTAATGCATCTGAGTACCAATTTTTTCAGTTTATGCTTCTTTGTGTACTTCATTTCATAGCTAATTATTTTCCTAGTTTATCAGTAAAAGAAGTCTCAGAGCTGTTCAGCAGTTTACTACTTTATTCATGTTTTCATCATACCAATAAAGTATATGCCAACAAGTCCAGAATGTTCTGAAATTCATGCTGTACCACTGACAAGTGCTATCCTGAATTTTATTCTGAAGTTTTAGAGCTTTAGTTTAGATTGACATTTGGTTGACACTCTTGTAGGCTTTTCAAAATATGGTGTTTTTTTCAGAAAATTAAAGTAAGAAATACAACAGACTTTTAATGGACTCAGGAGTTTTGTTTCCTCTTGTATAAGTTAAATTATATCCCCATCTGTAATGCTTTTTAAAGTTGGACCAGGATATTAACTATTCAAGATATCCCTCTAGTGCCACAGAAACCAGATACAGAAAAAGGAAAAAAATGCAACAAAGATGAAAAAGAAGAAACTGAAAAACTTCATTTCAAAGAGAACCTGAAATTTTGGATGGATGTTTTGTTTGACTTCTTTTGATTTATAACATCATGGCCTGCTCTGATAAGAAGCTTTATTCTTGTTTGAAAAGCAAACTTGATTCAGACCTTGCAGACCTAAAAATAACAGATCAGAATCAGACTGACCAGTAGATGAGCTTGAGAGAATAGGTTGGCTTCAGAGACACCTTCCAGGAGAAAGATTAATCACCTGCCCTTGTTCTAAAAGCAATAGCAGCACTCAAGCCATGGAGGCAAAGGCTGTGATTGCTCATTCCAATCCTGAAAATACCTCTTGTGCTTACCATGGAGCACAAGAAGACAAATCATAAGCATGAAGCTCATTTCCCTTAGCTGAAACTTGGTGCAACACAATGTCACTGGAATAAAATATGCTGAACTGGAACCACTGAATGTCTGACCACAGGCAACTGGAAGTGGGTAGGAACCTTTCAGCTAATGTTATGTTATTAAATTTGCAGTGGAAGTCAGCAACTACTTTGTTGATACTGAAGGCAGCAAAGGCAACATGTATGAGAGTAGCAAGGGACCAATTCTCTTTCCTTCTTTCCTTTTTTTTTTTTTTTTTTTTATTCCCAGAGTAGGAAAATTGCCCAATCCTTAGTGCTGGAACCAAAGTTTGGTAAAATCAATAGAAGTTTTTCTAAGTGAGAGATAGTGAACAGCATAACAGTGACAAATAGACAAATAGCAGCTGTGTTATGTACCTTGCCTCAGGTCCTTCTGGATTGAAAGCTCCTAAAAATAGTGCAGAAAGTTAGCCCAGTGAGTTTACCCCAGTTTTATCACTGCAAAACTGCTTCCTTTCTAGTGGGGGAATTTGATTCCTTGTCTATGCCAGAGGGGTGAAGATAAACAAAGAAATCTTTTGTAATTTCCACACTGTCCTGTATTTTTTGTACTTTGGCCAAGGAATAGTTAGACATGGAATGGGTTTTGTATTTCTCAGAATTCTGATGCAGCAGAAAAATATTGATGTCAGCAAAAAAAACCTGTAGGAAGTTAAATGGCAAAACATTTAGCCCCTTTTTCCCCCTAAATTTTATTTAAATCCCAGATACCAGCTGACACCAGCAGGTATCTGAGATACACCCCAAAGACTCAAAAAGTTGAACAAAACCTACACTGTGCAGGGAAAGTTATACCACTTTTGACTCCATTAAGATGACTTCACCAAGCTTGCTTCACAAAACAAAGTTGACAGGAACAAACAGAAAGAAAGCTTTTGGTATTGTAAAATATACAGCAGAAATTTGTCAAATATATCTTTTAGCTATACAGCCACTTTACAAACACTGCTGTTCTTATGCAGGTGAGGCAGTTTAAATAATAATTTTAAAAAGTGTTTTAGAAATTTATGGTTCTCAGAGTTAATAAAGTTATTTCATTAATGGAAACAATTCTCCATGCTGGACTTCAGAACCTATTGATTTTATTTGGGTAGTGTAGTGGCAGATTGCTAAAGATATGCATTTGGGAGAGCTGATGCAGCAAAAAAAAAGATAGCATCTCTTACAAAAATTTAATTATCTTGACACTTCAACTGCATTTTTTGAAAAAAAATTAATTTCCATTAAAAAATAGGCAATATCTGAAAGTGAAATGCCTGTCATGTTTTACTGGCAAATCTGAAATGAAACTGCAGGCAAGAATGATTGATTATACCTGAAGCAAAGACACATATGATAATAAAAGTGGTTTGACAGAAATTTATGCAACTGAGAAAAAAACTGAAGCTGGGACTCCAGAAGTTAATTTTTGCATCAAAATACAAGAAGTGTGAAGCTCACATAAAACTTGAAAATATTTGCTCCTCTATATTCTGCTAGATGGTAAAATCAAAGTTCATTAGTAGATGAGCTGGTGAAATCCAACCTGTATCAGCAGCACAATCATCAATGCTTTTTAGCATCTTAGATTTTTCAGTATGGGAACAGAGAAGAGCCCTCAGCAAGCAGCTTCATCTCTCAGCCATGAGAAGATGCTTTCAGTTTTTCCCAAGTGGGATTTTGGATTGAGTTGTCCTGGAGTATATTCTCTGCTCTTTACCACAGTTTGATAGTGGTGTGAATAAAAGTCCAGGTTTCTGATGCTTACAGTTTATTGCCATAGTATACTGTAAGATAGAAAGTGTGTATACACACATAGCATATATAGATGTGGCCATATATTAATGTATTGATGAATATAATATATGTAAATATATACAGACTCACTGATCTATATATAGATAAATACTTTGTATGCAAAAAGCTCTAGTAGTTAAAAATGCACAGTGTATTTGATATTCTACTTTCCCAGTGGTAGTTCAGAGGTTCAAGAGTCTAAAAAGTAAACAATCTTCATCACTGGATCTTCTACCTTTTCCCCTCCTGATTTATTTTCTTCTTCTTCATTCCCCCTATGATTGAGTATACTAATAAGGCTGTAAGAAAAGGAACAGGTAGAGTGTTTTCTCTCTTTTCATTATCTGTATTTATTCCATGCTATAAAATATCTCTTGAAATTTATAAACAATGTCTGAGGAGGAAGATATTTTTAAAGAACTGGCTCAAGATTTCATGACCTACCAAGGAAATTGGGCATTTTTCTAGCAGAAGTTCTGAAGCACTGTTCTCCACTGCAGTGGAGAGAAATAGGAGTACTAATGGTGCATGCCTCAAGTAATTCTGTTGATTGTAGGGGGTAACCAACAAAATTAACTGAGTGTTTTATGCATTTTTAAGTAAATACTTAGAACATTAGTTACATGGAAAATAGCTCTTATTTGCAAGCACGGAAAGAGCACAGGAGTTGCAGCAAAGATCCATTTACCCAAGTGCACTTTTTCCTCACTTGGCAGCAATGGGTGATGGAGAAAAACTGGAAAGAGATTACATAGAGGGAGTTTCCCTTCTGGGTAAATATTCTGGTTTGTAGAACAGTGTGTAAATTCAGGGGAAAGGAAAGAGAAAAACCGGGTTTGAACACTGGCCCGTCCTTAACATTTCCAGTTAAACATTCAGGATGCCTAAATATCAGGTTCAAGATCAGCTAATTTGGTTCTGTGTCATCTTTTGGTTCCCAGCTCTCCTGAAGCATTGTATTGCTTTTGTATATTGTGTTCCCCAGGAGACTGGGGAGAGACCTTGGACATCATCTTTTCCAATATTCTGATTCCTCTTTAATCAGAGAAAACATGCAGAGAATTAAAGGGAGGTGTTTGGGATTTGGTTTGGTTGGGGTTTTTTTTGTTTTGTTTTGTTTTCATGCTTTCAATGTGGTTTTTTGTGGGGTTTTTGTGTTTTTGTGTCTTTTTATTTAAATGTAGAGATCTGAATTTTAAAATGCTTTGCAGAAAAGTTATTTTTATTTGGTTTACTCTAAAAGAGAATAGAAAGGCTTAGGGATTTCTCTGAATGAGTAATTTTATGGCTCAGAATCAAGAGGCAACGCAACATGAGATCTTTATGTGGCACGGCTCCCTGCAGAACAAATAAATAGATACATGTACACAAGTAGAAGTAATGGGTTATCTTTGGGGCTGTAAGAAGCAATTCAGTATATGGATTTAAGAGATTGTTTTTACCTGATTATCCAGCATTGCTGAGAAGCAATAATTTCTGATATCAACATATATGTTACTGAAATGCTTCTATTGGTACAGAAGAGATCTTAGGAACTGAAAAAACATACTACTGAGAAGGACTTAGAGAACTCAGATCTATTTAGCACCTCAAGAAGAGAGAAGATTATTTGATTTCAGTGTGTAAGTCATTTTGTGTAGAGAAAATAGTGGATACAAAAAGAGCCTTTAATCTCAGTAAGACAAACAGGTGAGAGTCATGTCAGGAAGCTGATCTGCAGAAATTCAAATGGCAATTTGTACACGTTTTCAAGTGTGAATCTTATTAGCCTTCAGATCATAAAGAAATAACAAGGAAAATAGTAAATAGTCTATCTCTTGATGCCTCAAATGAAGACTGCTGCTTTAGGAGGAAGATGGTTGTGTTTTATTGAGTTTAGCAGAGGAGTCACTGGATGCAGCAGCTGGTGGTGTACTGGAGATTCAATCTGGTGATCCAATGGTTCTCCTGGCCTTAAAGTTTATGAATCCTTTGAAAATCCAGGAGGAAAGAATCATGAAAGAGGAAAGATTACTTTAGCCACTGAATGCTACTCATGATAAGGTGTTCTCTGCTCTGTTCTCTGCACAAATGGAGTGGCACACACCACACCAAACTGGCAGGATGGCAGAAACATTCACATGCCAGCATCGTGGTCACCCTTGTTTGTGAAACCCATCCTGATTGACAGAAAACCTATTTCTAGAGCATGGGCAGAGAAGTCCCTGCTGGGATTGTTTGTTGATGAAAATGCTTACATAATGTTGCTTTCTGAACCAGAACACTGGTAACTAATTGCATGACATAAAAAATTTCTGTCACTTTGTCCTGTTTGCTGGTTGGGTAACAGCCTTCAGTTTAAGCTCAACATGGTTATTATCATTTCAGCCACACACCTGTGGATTTATAGACACTTCTGGATCATCATCATTTCACTTTCAGGGCTGGGATTGAACATCAGCTGCATCTGATGCCAAGTCTATTATTATTAGGCCATTTCCAATCCTTCCATAATGGGGACTTCTATGGTGTGACACAGGGAGGACAATGGACATTATGTGCTGCTATAATACAAGCTTGCTTTACTTCATATAAGTTCTTTGTGAGACAGATACAGGTTTTTAAAGTTTCTGTAGGTTGTATATGACTGTGTCCTTCTAAAGTATAAAAAACACCATAACTGATTTAGCCTCTAACAATTCAGTACTTAATTTAAAATTATTCTGGGGCAGGAAACAACAAGACTCTGACCAGCAGAGAAACATTTCAGTTGCCAGGGAGATCCCACAGGTGGAATAAAAGGTAGAAGAATTTATCCAGCTAAATCTGCATTCCATGAACAGCTGTGTATAGCCCATCTCATCCTGCTTTCATATTTTTCTAAACTTCCATGACACCTCCAGTATTTTAAGGATCTGCTAAATTTCTCAAGCTCTAGTGCCAGCTCTGGATCTCCACATTGATTTTCCTTAAGAGTGTCCTCAAATAAAACATATAAAATAGGCCCATGTCTGAAATTCATGTTCCTGCCAGATATAGTTCTTATGATATATTGCAACAATACATCAGAGAAAAGCAGCCCTGGTGATCTATCACAGTGATACTGTACATCCTTGTAGAAGGAATGAACATGAACTCTAAACTAAGGACTTGAACAGCTTTTTGAAGTCATCTTCTGAAAAAGGTACTAACACATATTGTGCTTGTCCAAAAAAAAATGTTAAATTTAACTCTTTGTGGTACACTGGTTGGTGATTGTAAATGTGATTCTGCTTGCTATCTGCAGGAATTAATACTCAAAATTTCTAAAAGGTGTATCTTCTGTAATTCAGAAGATGAAATGAACTTTGCTTTTTAACTTTTACCTTCATTCTTGCTGATGCCATTTGAATTGGAAAGAAGAAATACAGTGTTACCCTTGAGAGGTGTAATAAAAGCTTTGCTATTAACATCTGAAATTTGTAGCACAATAAGAAAAAGCTTCTGCAGCCTATTTTATTTTTCTAGAGAGGAAGGGGAGCTATGATTTACTGTAACTCATATGGGCTCAATAGTACCAGAGGTATTTCTCCTCAGTGATGTTTTACCTGGGCCTTTTTCAGTGAGAACTGGAGTGGCTTTTCCCTTGTAGTCATCTTTTCTCAATAATTTTAAGTCTTTATTATCTTGTTTCAATAACCTGAAAGATCCTGAGCTTTACCTTTAGAGTCATCCCAGTTTTCCTCCTGGGCTCATATCATCTGGGTTTTGAGAGATGGTTCCTGCTGTCATCATTTGTGTTGTTGCCATAGTCCTTTCAGTTTGCATCCTCAGATGCTGGTAACTGACCAACAACATCTCTAAATTTCACTGAAACTATACAGCTGTGTTCCTGCTTTATTAATTGTATCAGAGGTTTCTGCTACACACAGAGCTTCTTCATAATAACCAAATACTCCTCGTAACAGCACCACACTGCAGTCATTACGGATGGGTATTCTGCCTGGGCAGTTCTGTCCAGGTGGTACCAACTCTGGCTGTGTACGGGAGGGTTCTGTACCTGCCTTTAGGTCCCTTCCTCCAGTTATTAAATTATGGACTTTCTTCTATCATCTATGAGCATACATTTTCATTTTGAGGCATTGTGGACACAGAAAGATTTTATTCAGTTTGCTTTCCAGCTGGACCTCAGCTCTGTTTGCATCCTGCAGGCCAAAGATGTGGTTGTTGCTGCTATACATCCCAGGCACTTGCTGGGGCACAGCTCTGGAAAAAGGATCTCTTCCTACTTTTGACTAGAATTTTGTGATGAAGCCAGGAAAACTATTTCTGGATACAAGCTCTGTCAAAACTTGCATGCTTTCATATCCTTCTGTATTCCTTGATCAGACATTTTCAGAGAAAATGCTCTGCCAGTGTTCTTTGAAGACATTTTGGCTACTGCTTGAATTTTTTTATGTGCCAGCACAGCCATATTGCACTGGAAACAGGGGAATCTGGATTGGGATCACAGGAAAACTCTGAGTCTGGTCTCTTCTGTGTCTTAGGGTGTTTTTTCTTCTATAATGAGTTTTAAGCCTATTTCCCAAATTCTGAAGTTAAGGAGGGACATTAAAGTAACAGTGGTAAAGAGCAGGTTAAAAGATTCTCAATTTTTGCCATTTTCTTGCTTAGCATTGATGAGTAAAAGCATCTTACCTTGTGGGCAGTGCTTCTCTCTCATTGCACACATCCTCTATGGTCAGCTTGTGATATTTTTAGTTTTGTAACTCTCAAGTTTCTTCAAACTTTCTGCCTCTCTTTCAAAAACTAAGGGTAAAAAAAAAAAAAAAAAAAGGAAAAAGAATCTACTTTTAACATAGAAGTATGTATTATAGTCCTTTTTTGAATAATAATCCTTTTCTTTTTATTTAATTTAATTTTTCCTTCAGAACCACTATGCCTGGTTTCCTTCCAGCCTCTCCGCCCATGTTAATACAAAATGTTGCACACTCTGTTCATATCAGACCAAGAGGCTGGAGAAGTGTGGACTATTTCAGTTTAACTTTTTTGCCCCATTTCACATTTTATGGCCCAGTTTTCACTTTTGATGGAAGGAAATTTGGGGTGACATGTTTTTAACACTCTTCTCACCCCCCTATTTTTTTTTTAATGCTAAACAAAATTCTTTACCCCTTTTCAACTGCTTTATAAATAAATTATCTGTATTTTTAAATAATGTTTACTATTGTATTTTTTTCTCAATTTGAGAGGCACAATTGGTTTATATCTTCTTAGATAACAAGAAATAAATCTTAATTTATTGTGACTGGAAGATGCATACTCAATAAAATTCAAGAGTTTAGCTAAATAGATAAATTAATTTGCCTTCCAGCTTTAGTATGAATGTTCTTGAATTGGCACTCACCTATTTCAGAAATGTTCTAATAATGATTATGTATTATTCCTCTTGAGAGGAAAACACATACATCTTGATTTAGCATATGTAATAGGATATATAAACTAAGTGCATGAAGCAGCTGAAAAATAGTTGAATATAACCACAAGAATGCATCCCTCTGAGATGAAGAAATTCATGTCTGAACTCTTGCTCTGCAAGGGCCTTTCTGGGTAGGAGACTTACCTGACCTGCTGAAATTACACAGGACTAAAAGGGTCAGACCTGAACTTGTTTCTGAAAGGCTTCACAAGGCATCAGGATCATGCAGCTCCACAGAGATCTGGTGTAAACTGAGGAAATCAGCTTCTTCATACTAAATGCTTTTTACGTTCCCCAGCACTACAAATGAAATGGGAATAATATTTCCTTATTTCCACTTTCTTTTGCATAGCAGTTTCCACTGATCTGTGATTTTGCCTTTTTAGTTATCTATTAATTGTTTGGAAGTACTTCAGAATTAATATATTGAGAAGAACATTAAAACTGACAGGCAAAAGCTTTGCTCCTTTTTGCTTCAGGCCCTAGGTAAAAACGGAGCATTACCACACAAGTAATTATGGGTGGTTATTACTCTTCACTAAAATGAAATTCAATTGCAGTTGTCAACTAAAAAGATTCAATTATCACATAAAAACTGTCAGCCTTCTATTTAAACATCTGCTAGATAAGCATGCCAGCAGCAGTGCTGTGGAGTATTTGCCAGATATATCATCAACCCCCTTTGTATCATCAAATAATTGAAAAAATATGGTCTGAAATGCTTCACTTTTCACATCTGACTATCTCACATAGCACACAGATCTTTGAAGTCTTCTTTCAGGTCAGATGTAAACAAATGCAATATTTTAGAATTATTTCATTCTTCTGATAAAGTCTTCTCTGCTGATACATTGGAAAATATTATTATATCATATTATATCACATCATCATTATATTACATTATCAGTATCAATTGTATTGATGTTTGGGATCTAAAGGATTTCTCTGGCTGTTCTTCCCATTTCCTGGCCCAGGTTTTCATGTCTGTAAATCTCTACAATCCTACTGACATCAGTTCAGCAGACTGATTTCCCAGGCTGACATTTTCAAGGGTATATGGATGTTTACTCTTCCCTGAGGATCTAAGACAAACACAAGCCACTATGTGAACTTTGCCTATGCCTGCTCTGTAGCAGAGAGCAGGGCCATATTCTGATGCCAGACATAAAAGGGAGATGTCACAGCATCAAGATCCCTGCCTGGAGGAGCTGCTGGTTACAGAAGCCTCCTCTCTGTGACATGCTGTAAGGATGCTCTGAAGCTCTGAGTGTGCTTGGGGGAGGACTCAGTGATTATGACCAGAAAAATTCCACTTTTAAGCCATTGTAATATTTAGAAGTCGATTTTGATTTCATGAAGCTACTTGTAAGGAAGATCAGATTTTTGTGAAGTGCAAAATTTAGGAACTTTGTGGGGTACAAAAGCTGAAATAAAGAATGCCCCATTTTAACTGACACCTGCTGCTAATGCAGACCAGAGAAGCTGTCCTGAGTATTACTGCAAAATCTGACTTTTTTTATGAAGCCTGGAGATTTTTTAATTTTTATTAGATGCAAAAATGCTATTTCTGTTTAAATAGGCTTTGAACCTTCAGCAGAAGTGAGAGTGATCTTTGCTGGTGGAAGGGCCCTGCAACATAGCATCCCACCTCACCAGGACAGGGCTGCTCCTCTGGAATTGCTGGCACTGATCCCTACACCAAATGCTTCTTAAAATGACTTCTTTATTCAGAGATATCTCACCTGCCAGCACTGGGCTTAACACTTGTGCTACATTCACAATTCAGCTGGGGCTTCTGAGTAATAAATGTATGAATCTCAGGGCAATCAATAAGGTGGTGCATTTAGCAGGAAAACTATTGGTTCTGTAACATGCAGGAAGTAGAGAAAATTAATCAGAGTTTGAATAATATAGTTTTTAAAAGTTAATACAGCATTGATTTCTTTGCTTATCACCCACATGCAAAAATAATTAAAGGAGAAGTCATTGAACAGTTATTAGAAGTTACAGCACTTCAGCATTGAGTTTTTTTGTCTGTGTTCAGCAAGAAGTGACTGTTCTCCTCAGTCTGTGGGATGGTGGTCAAGTAGAAATAGTAATTTTGGATGTTTTCATGAAGTAATTTGTTATTTCTACTGCTTCCAAAATTGCTTTTCCCACTCTTCCTGCTATGATTCCCCTAAGGAATGAAATCTGTGACATACAATATTTTAGATTAAAATTTTGGAAAAAAGAATCCAGAGCAGCAGAAGGAATTGTTTTATTTAATAATTTGATTTTTAAAGAAATCACAGGAAAATCTTGGCCTGTCTGGTGCAGCTTCCCATTTACTATCCTTTTCAGGTAAGTTAGTTGCCTATGCCTGTGTGGGATTCTGCTACAAGACTATTTATTCACAGTGAAGAAGTATGCCAGCAAATGAGCCTCCTCACTTTAGTTCTTGACAGTGAGGTTAATTGCTCTGATTAAGTTGGAAATGTTTAGAAGGAATGTGAAATGTGATATAATTGTGTGCAACTATGTATTGATGTACAGAGTGACTTTCCAAACTTCATGGTGCAATACTTTTTTTTGTTTGTTTATTGACTATTTTCAGTACACCTGACATTTAAAAACTTGCAAAGCTCTTTACTAAAAGGCTTGACCTGAAAGCAGTCTCTATGGGCTGCAAGTTGTCTCTCAGGGGAGGTGGTGTGATGATGATTCCATCAGCAAGGGGACTCAAAAAAAACATCAGCAAGGAAAAGTAATCTCTGTGGCTTGCATTTTTTAAACCAACAGAAATTTCTTAGGATGTTGGGTTTTAATCTTGAAAAAAAAGTACATATAACTGAGATTTCTGTACTTCTTGAAATGGCAAAAAAGAGGCATTAAAAAGTGGGAGAGGGGAGACTTTTTTTTCCTCTGAAACTGATCTTTTAGATGATGAAACTGATCTTTTTAGATGATCTTATCTTTTAGATAAGATCTTCCATCTTATGATATGGGATGACCATCCTGTCCAATCTTGAGCTTCTCCTGCAAGTGTCAGGGCTGCTCCCATGCCAGATTTCCATCTTGTGCCATGCTCTGGGATTCACCCACAGCTGCTATCTCATCCTTATTGAAAAATAAATATTTCTAGTGGACTAGCAGTCCAGGGGACTTCCAGTGACCCATTCTCATCTTTCCCCTTTCTGCTCCTTCTGTGTGTCCCATAATTCTTTACTGTCTTAAGTCTGTCACATATATTTTGTAAATTAGGGACTGTTCAGCACTCCTGGTTTCACGCAGAGCTTTGTGAAAGTTAAATGACTTCATCTCATGAACTCATGAATTTAAAGTTCTAGACCTCTGCAGTTCTAGACCTGCAGCTAGACCTCATCTTTGTATTTTCAATAGAGGCAGACATTGCTTTATGTTATTTATATTTCACAGGACCTTTCAGAGGGGAAAATTTGATTAGTGCACAAAGTAGGCCAGCATCATAAATGGCTTAATTTTTTTTTTCAGTCTCTAATTTAAAATTACTATGATTAACACAGATTATGATTTTCTTATCTCACTGTCATGTCTGATTTTTTTCTTGATAATAATTTTAAAGCCTTACTGTTAATTCCTTGCTATATCTATAGATTTCAATGTGTACCTTGTTCCTCTGCTGCTCTGCTTCTGATTGTACTTCTACTGTCTTCATATACTGACCAACAAATTCTGTTGAATTCTGTAATTCAAATATACCCTTAAAACCATTGTGTGAGGGGTTCTTGACTGCTGAATGATTTTACACATTTGGATTTAATAGTCCATTCTTTTATCAGGAGAATAACCTAAAAACAGCTTTATCTTTACCAACTTGGTCTTGGGAAAAGCAGAAAAGAACCATAGTGAGGTCTTTGTGAGAGATTAAATGCCATTTCTGTTTTTTCTATAGCAGGGTGCATATCTGCACAAATAAATCAAATACAATTTGTACAATGCTGTAAAAATACCATGTTAAAAAAGCAGATGCTATTGTGCAAATACCAGCTTTCCTTCAAGAAACAGTATAGCAGAACAGAACAATATGAGATTCTAATTGAGTGGACTTCTGGTACCCTCCCTTGTGTAAACTGACTCTATGAAACTGAGTAAGGTCAAACAGAAGAATCCATTTAGGAGGTTATTTAATTAAAGTTTCATCACTGAGGTCCAGGAGTTTCTGTAAACCATAAGTAAAGTCGTGCACTCAGGAGTGCAACACAAACCTTCAGCTGCCAACTTCCCAGTACAAATAATTTCCACACAAATTACTTTCTAGATATCATTAGCTGAGTATTGGATGGAACATTTCTTATTCTATGTGAGTCTGCATATCTCCAAGGACATGAGTTCTTGTTAAACAGTGGACATTTACGTAGAGGAAATGAATATATCTGACAGTCAGGAGGTTTTGTGGCATAATTAGGGAAATCTTTTCTTCCTGAAAAGCTAATCTAATGCACAAACACTTTGATACCTTGTTTCTCAAATAAATGTATTCCCAACACAAAATACTGGCATTTCTGTGCTGCCATGTTTATATGTGTATTACAAAGATGAAGTTACGAAATTATTACAGATCTTTTATTTCAAGTTAGGAAGCCTTTAACTAAGTCATCTGCCCTGTCCTCTGCCGTAGGTTTATCAAAGGCTTCTTCAGCATCAAAGAATCCATACAGTAATTTTTTTATCCTGTATTCTTTGATGTCTTTGTTAGATTTTGATATTTCCAGTGGCTGACCTTTCCCATCAAAAACCAGCCTGATGGATTTCCAAGGGCCTTTTGTTGTTATTATTCCTTTTGTAGTGGAAGTTTACTCAAAATATATTATAACATAGAAGCTTAATGTACCTGTAATTAGGAACCCTGTGATCTTCAGCTATTTTGATCTTTACAGGTACAGCTACATGAAAGCAAGGAAAAATGTTATTTGTTATGATTTTCAACATTTCATAATGGAAGTTCAGAGTTTGCAATGCAATTTGGTAGCTTTGTTTTGTAGCCTCTTAATTTTATTTTTCTCAGGTGGCTAAAAAGCTACAAATTCTTTAGTACTACAATATCCCAAACCTTCAGTCATGAGAAGCTTGCTCAATGCCACAGAGGAGCTCAGGGGCCCTGTGCTGAGGTCTGAGGGGTCCATGAAGGGCAGACTGGTGGGTGTCAAATCCCTCCAGAGGGGAACACCTGATGGTGAGTACCTGGAGCTCTTTGCCATGCAACCCTGTGTCCATGTGTATATTCATTACATGGCCTGCTGTGTGCTCTTTGCCTCATTTGGCTGTCATGGACCAGATGAATCTTTTCTTGTATGTTATATATAGTCCAGCACATAAGAAGTTGGATATATTAAGTGTTTAGATGAATCACTGTTAACAGAGATGAAGAAAGACTTATCAGACTTGCTGCCAGTTTGAGGGGAATTATCATCAATTTGAGAGTTAGATTTAGGAAGGTGGATCAGAGTAAAATGAAGGAAAATAATAATACATTCAGCATCACATTTAGACATCAGCTATCAAACTCCTTAATATCCCTGAGAAGGGCTCTGACAATGGCTATAATAAACATTTAAAAATAAGCTTCCAGAAAGCAAAAAGGTGTTAACTGGTGATAAGAGGAAAATGAATTTGCTGTTTTCAAGTCCTTACAAAAGCAGTGTCACAAGACCAAAATATCTGAAAGAGGTGTTAGCAAGAAAAAAACCTGAGAGCTTCAAAAATTATCTAAAATTATAACAGTTTTTTATATGTTTAGGAATTGATTGTGTGCTTGAACCATTAGGAAGGAAGAACAGAAAGCACCCTATCAGAAACTCTGAAGTTCTTGTAATGTAGAATTATTTTTTTATGATTGAGTTTAAGATTGATGTGCTTGATCTCTCCACCTGCTTCTTCTATGGTATCATACCTCCAAATTCATCTCCCTCATTCATTTTTTTCAGTAGAACTTTATGTAGGCACTGTTTCTCCTGTGACCTTTCCCCTATTCTTATGTAATGCAATTTTAAATAATACTATGATATTTCAGGAGTCAGTTTCCAACAGTCTGCTCTGTGTGCCATAAATTAGAATAATTCTACGACTGCTCTGAATTTTTGCTGAGTGCTGCTTAGCTCATGGACTGTACTCAGGTTTTTATTTTATTTCACTTTCAAATTAGGCCAACCAAGGACAAAATGCAGGAAGATTTTTGCTGAAACTCTGTACCTAAACCTGAACTCTATTTTGTATTTCATGCAAAGGCTATTTATATGACACTTGGCCCCAGCTGGAGAACACTTTTGTTTATCCTTTTGCATGAGAAAAATAGATTTTGAGAAAAAAGGAATGTATTCAGAACTTGTATATCCTACTGGTTCATAGCACCACAGGTGGAGGAATAAACCTGAAAAATACACCTGAGAAGCATTTTATTGTTAGCAGAGAAACTAGCACTGAGTGGGCCCAAGGGCTGGGTTATTCTTCATCTGTTGTGACAAGAACAAGAGGATGGGATTGGAGGGCAGATTCAGATATGACCTCTCTGCTGGTGCTGTGCTGCAGTAATCTCCACCAAGGAAAAAGTGTAAAAGCATGGGGGAAATGCTAGCTACCTTCTTTTAGATCTGAGCCAGGGAATCAGATACCCATGAGCTGGAGAAACACAGTCTTCTTATGTCAAGAGATCTGAAGTCAGTCTTACACTGACTGTATTGGAACAATATGAGATTATAAATGCATGGCAATTTGTCTAATTTTATACAGAGTAGATTGAATTCTGCCCTGTCCTTTCCACTGATGATGAAGGTTGATAATAATGGGAAGGAAGATGGTTGGAGTGTGTGGTTATGTGCCAGAGTTAATAAGACAATATTATCTCCTATCATTTTTCATTGCTTATCCCAGCTAGGAGTAAGAGCATAAAAAGAAAATTAATTTAAATTGATTGAACCATATCTCTGGACAAATAGATCAACCAGTGGATGTCGTAGTGGATATTTATCAAACCTTATCAATGATGTCAGGGCCAAAACAGATGTGGCAGCTCAAGTGCTTTGTTTTCTGAGGTAAGACTTGTGTGGAGTGCTAGGCAGTAGAAGGCAATATAAATAAAGTGGAACATAAATTTAATGCAGTCACACTGGGGTTTTTTAGAACTGACTAATAGCAGATCAGATTGGGAATATGGACAGCTGCCTCTGGATTGTTAGAAACTTTTCAGCTTCCACCTTTCAGATGATAAATAGATCTGAGAGGCTTGAGTTGAAGCTCAGATTCCCAAGGGGTACCTGGAGCCAATTTCTGCTGTTCTCAATAACTCTGTCTGGTTTTGTTACCACTGCTCAAATCAGGGAGGTTCTGTTGCTAAAAACTGATTTTCATAAGGCTTTTTCATTCTCAGATTTACACTGTCTGAAGACTCAATATCAAGCAATAAAAGAAGCATATGAAGCTATGACTGGGCTTGTATGCTCTTCTATTACAGGATTTTTTTTTTTTTTCTGATCTTTTCTCTGATCAATAGGGAAAGGCAAAAGGGTGCTACTTATTGCTACTGTTAAATACCCTGTATGTACTTGATAGCCTTTTCAGAATGTGATGTTCTCTTTTAAGTGAGCAGTTTTGTTCCCCAGAGCATGCTTATTTATCATTTTTTTCTTTTCTGTTTTACATGGGCTGTGGATTTGCACATATTTTTAAGGCTAAAATACTGAAACAGGTATCAGAAAATGGAGGCTTTTAGGAATTCAGAAAAATATGTTTGAGTCTGAATGGATTTTAGTTTTTCAAAACGATGAGAAGAGCAGTTTGCAGAAAATGGGACGCAAGTCAAAGGTTTGGGTTTTTTCTTACGAATTTACAAGGCTCCCAAATTGATTACTTTCATTAATTGCTAAATTTTTGAATTATAGAAATAATTTTGGGTTTTCCATCTTATTTTTATCCGACAGGACTGCTTGATCTTGCTTCTGTACTTAGTATGGACCTCAAATGAAACCTGTAATCTGAGCAGTCCCCTTAGTAGACACTGCTCTTCAGGCAGAGTACCCCTCTGGCTTCCCATAAAGATGAAGGAAATATCAAAATTTGAGCTTGTAGATTTCTTATTTGTCTTCTCTTTGTGTTAACAGTATCTTGGTTTCTATTTAAACTCATGTTAAATTTAGAAACTCATGAAATCCCAAGAAAAAATACTGGGTAGAGAAAGATAATGAAAGAAAGGGAAATAATATCAAGACAAATGCTCAGACTTCAGCCTGCTTCTTAAATTGGGATGAAAATATGACAAAACTATTAATTTCAAAAGTAAAATTATTTTAAATCTTCATACAGTTGCTAAAAAATATTAGCTAACTAAATGGGAAATATCTCTCTTTTTCATAAAACTACTGAAGCCAACATCCACTTACTTTTCTGGGACAAGGACTCTGATCTGAAAAAGGTTTTTTAAATTAAAATTAATGTATTTCTGCACCAAAGCTTGATCTCAGGGAATCAAATATTTCTTTTCTACCTTCTGGCACACAGAGGCTTTTTTCCCCCCTGCTTTAATGAGACTGCAGTCTCATGCACAAAAATGTATAATCTTCAGGGGTAAGGATGGATTCCTACTGCTGTTGTCCAAATGCAGGAAAGACAGGATACAAGTTCTCCTTAGTACTTCATAGATGCCTGAAAGAGAAAGGGGAACATGAAAGTGGACATTTTAAATAACTTGATTTGCCCTAATTTAGGTTCAGACTTGAATACTTGTATTGAGCCAGTGCTTTTCTACGTGAAAAGAGGAAATAGGGTGAAATCATTTGGGGCACAGGGTGCTGCTCTACTTCTTCTGAAGCTGGCTGGAAAATGCTACAAAGGATTTATGGTTGTTATGCCCTTTGGTCTCAGCAGGACTGGCCTTTTAGGATGTACTCTCAGGGATGTCCCTGTCTCAGCATGGGGCACCCATGGCCAAGGACCCAGGAAGACCCAGTTGTGAGTTGCTATACCCAGATATAGGTGGCTGTGGTATCAAACCCCAAGAATTACTGATGGTAGAGCTTTCCTTAGATTTATGCCCCCCCCCAAAGGTATTATTTGTTGGGAAATGCTTACTAGATACAGTTTTCTGCTACCTTATGTTCATTTTGTGATAAAGATCCTGAAAAAGATTAGATACCAGTTGCATATCATGATTCAGTCAAAATAAAAAGATGCTTAATTTTAACAAAAGATCTCCACAGTCTGTCCCTGCTGACCCTTACAGATATGTAGCTGCCCCAGTTTGTAGCTCTTCAACTAAAACCTTATAAAAACATGGCTGATATGAAAATGTTTTTCTCTCTCTCAAAGCCCCTAAGATATGTTGGAGGTTTTTTGGTAACCTTTGATTTTAAAATATCTTGTTGAAGAAGGAATATGATATGGGATGCCTGGTAGGGACAAAAACCTAATCAATTAATCTGTCATTGTTATGAAATGAATTCATGAAGTTGAGAAAAAGGTGTGTAAAACTTTTTAAAGACTTTCATTTTCCCAGTCTTCCCTGTTATTCCCATCTCAATGCACCTCTGGAGGAGGCTCTGGTTGTACAGAACTTTCTGTCTTCTACACAGCTTTCAACAGTTGACAAATTATGCAGATTATTAAAATTTTGGGGACTTATAGAACAACAACATTGTAACAGGAATTTTTTTAAGAGTACGATGAGCTTCTTTAGTATATTTATTTCTGATGTTTGGCTGGTGTGCTTATTCACATTCTTGTTTTTGCTTGCACACAATAGAGAGATGGATACAGAATTTATAAATCCTTTCAGCTTATAGTTGTTCAAAGGAAATCTTTAAAAGTCATAGACATTAATTGAGTAGCATTAATGACAGTTTTATTAACTTAATACTTAGACATAATGAAGCTTGTGCTACTTTACTCTAATGAGAGCTATGTGTCCTGATGAATTCAGTGATAGTAATATCAAGTATGACAGTAGGAATAGTGTATGTCTGGAAACTGAGGAGCTTACTGTTTATTTATAGACTGGGGATTTGATGTAACTGTTTACTTTCCCTTATATTTAGTATAAGGGAAATATTTCTAATGCTTGGAAATTCTGTCATGACAGATTTATCTCTAATTGCCACCATGTAAAATAGAAAACAAGAACCTGAATAACACAGAACCTTTGACAGCAATTTAAAAAAATCCCTCTTCTTTGTCATTACCTATAGCAAATTATTTTTTCCCCTGTACAAGGAAATTTTAAGTGTCTGCATAAAAGGGAGGAGAATTGTTACTAAATAATAGTGGGGAAAACATTTATAAGCAATGTGCTTGTGTTTGTAATGCCATTCCTCATAGGCAGAAACCTGTCAAAGCCCGGGGTGATTTATATCAGTGAATGTAACTCAGTCAGATGTATTTAGGATAGACCTGCAGTGGGAGGAAAACTACAGAATCCCAGGGATTCATAGGAACACCCTGGGGGCACTGGGGATCTGTCCCATTTCTCATCATGGAGACACAAATGTACTCTGAGCTGGATTTGATCCCATAAACCTTGCATAGCACAGATCTCTGCTTACCCTTTACTTAGAGAATTGGTTTGGATTCTTGCAGGACACTGGGGAAAGCACAAGTGGCCAAAACATTATTCCACAGGCACGTGAAAAACCACCAAACATATGTGCCTTACTATATTATATAGCTTCCCCAGCTGAAAATCCTACTTCTTGGGTATTCTTTTCACCAGCTACATTGCAAAGTGAGGCAGTTTTCCTGTAGTAACCATCTGATAACATTAAAATAACAGATTTGTGTTCTAAGGTTACCATTCAGAAAATATTTTTTAATTTAATGTTTGCTATCCCTTTTTATTGATTGTATTTGTCCTCTTAAATTAGAAGAAAACAATGCAGTGCTTATGTTAATTTTACCACTTTAAATAATTGTATTTTTTTAAATAAATAGTTTTAATACATTTATTTATTTTGTTTATTTAACAAATAATAGTTTATTGTTTTCTATTTTAATAGGGAATCTTTGTCCAGAAAAAACCCAAACAAATTTATAGATGCGGAATTAATAATGGATGTTAAAAAAAAAAAGAAAAAAAGAGTAATTTATTTCCCACATACTGTCTTAGGCAATGTTTTTGTACTCCCTGAATATAAATTGGTAAAACATTTGGCATTTTTATAACTTAAAATGTGGGATAAAAAATTTCAAGTAATCAGTCTTTTAGGAAAAGTCAGCTATAAACTTCATCCTGCCTTCCCAACCTTCCTGCTATCTCAACTCTGAAATAATAGAGGAATTAAAATTCTAATCCTTCTCAGTCAAAGGATGATGGCCAGGAAAAGCACCTGTAGTGATCTTTGGTTATAGATATGCAGGATATGATTCCTTCCTTCCCATGGGTTTGAAATTGCATTGTCAAGGGATGAGCAGGAATTCATATGCAACAATTTAGGGGAGAGTTTGAAGGCCTGTGTAAAATTTTTTCTTGTTTGGAGCTCTCTTTTGTAACACTAGTGAATTTTATTTCCATCATTTAAAACTTAAAGGCAATATCTTAAGGAAATATTTGGAAAGCCATTGGTTACAAACTCAAAACAGCATATGAAGCAAAAGAAACATTATGGTGTTATTGGCTTAGCATCCCTAAATTGGTTTCTTCCCCACACTGAAAATCTTTTTTTTGGAATATAATATTTTGATTTTACATTTACAGCCTTCTGTGTGCTTGCTTACTGTGATAAAAAATTCTAGCAATTAATTGTAATATTTTAGTCTGTTAACTTTGTACTTTCTTTCCCCCTCATTGCCTTTCCAGGCTATGTTGTAAAATTCATAAACCTGATAAATTAAATATAGATTCATATGTTTTTCACTCGAGTTGAAGATTTTAGGTATGAAAGTTCACTTAATTTGAAAAATGTTGAATACTTTATTTTGCCTTAATGAGTGCCATATTCTTCCCTCTCTTTCTCTGTCTTTCAGCCAAGGAAAATTTTCTTCATTTCACTTAAATATGTGAAACATTTCTGTACATACTAAGGCATGCAAATTATTTCCCAAACACTTCTCTAGTGCTTTCAGTAAGAGAGGAAAGAGTGACCACTCTGCACCTCTCCCACCGCCACCTAAGACCTGATCTTAAATCCCAGTTTTGATAATTAATAAAAGGCATGATAGTTTCAGATGAGGTCCCACATTTGTGCACTTCATAAAACTGTGAACCAATCAGGAATGGCCAAATAGGGAGCTTCCAGAAAATCCCTTGTCAGAGATGGACTGCACTGGGAAATGTGTGGAATCTCCTTGGGTTGTCCCTGGTATCTTGCCTCCTCCACTTCCTTTTCCTTTTTTCCTTTTCCTTTTCCTTTTCCTTCTCCTTTTTTCCCCTTTCCCCTTTTCTCTTTTCCCTTTGCCCTTTCACCTTTTCCCCTTTTCCCTTTCCTCCTCTTCCTCATCTCATCTCTTTCTTTCTGGGAGACTTCTCCAGGGCTGCAATACCTCAGTGGTGAAGCTCACAAAGCAGTTCCATTGTTTTTGTGGATGCTAAATGCACAGAGTTGAAGCAAACTTGCAAGAACATAGAGATTTTGGAAGAGCAACTTGAAGAGCATTATTTAAATAAAAATGTTTTTCTTCTCTTTTCTCCACTGTATTTTTTTTAACTGCTTGCTTGAGTTATCTGACAGACAGGACAGGACCTGTGTATCAGATGGGCTTTGCAGGACATGTCAATAGGTCCTGGGGCACAGCTGTGCACTAAAATGAACTTTATCCTCCCAATGACACGGGTACATCTCTGGGCTTCTGATGTTTATGATTGCAGTGATAAATTACCTATTTTTATACCCTCATTGTTTTATGAATATTTCATTTTATGCAAAACACTTGTCCTGCTGAAAGGAAAAGTACCTGCTCCATATTTGGCTGCTAAAAGATGAGTTCAAGTGATTCAGATACCTGTCAGAAGAATGCTAATTTATACCAGTCTTTTAGCTGTGGGACTGATCTGCAAAATTTCTTCTTTATATAACTTTACCTTGTCTTTATATGTCAGAAATGTTTCCCTTATTTCTCTTTTCCACAGTTCTGAATTTTAATGAATAACTTCAGCAATTATTCTGGGGTTTCTATATCACTCTTATATTGTGTAGAAGTTAGAAGATCTAAAGAATGAGATGGTTAGAAATACCTGGGTCGTCCTTTTTCTTTGGAATTTAATTACCTAAATTATATTTGTTACATTTCTGTCTTTTTTCTTTTTATTTTTAAGCTTTTTGTTTCTTTCTCTGGTACACTTGTACATCAAATTAAAGGAATGTTTTAATGTAGTAAATTACAAGAACTGAAATTCTGTTTTAAAAATGAGGGTTACCATAAATTATCACTGAAATATGTCATGCTCTCATGGTGAGTAATCTCTTTTTATAGCTGAAGTAAATATATATTACTTTTTAGTATGGACATGTAAGAGATAAGTGCAGTGGGTCCTGCAGGATCTATCTGTGGACGAAATTAGTTGGTGCTGGACCATTGGGTCAAACCTGACCTTATTTGGCCTTATAATTGTCCTTCATATAGGATATAATATGAAGGAGTGGAAACTGGATATAATATGAAGGAGTGGCTATAATTTCCCAGTTTAAAAGTTCATAGCAGTTGGAGTTCTGGTATTCATATGAGGAAAAAGTTTTGAAATGAACAACCTTGAACCCATGAGTCTCTCATATAATTTGTTAATTACAATTACTTTTGGTAGCTGGTCCTGGTGCTACTTTTCTGGCTCATTCTTCCCAATATTTTCAGTGCTCCACCATGATAAAAACTGAGCTGAGGGCAGATCTTGCTGGCAAGCTCATGTGCACCAGTTTTGATTGTTCTGGGCATACGTCAGTAGCATCTTCTAATCAGGGATATTGAACCAAGAATATTGATCTGGTTCAGTTCAGATCAATTGATCTGTACTTCAATTGATCTGCAGTACTGCATTATTCCCATTAATGAGAATCCTTTGCAGATGAAACGAGGTGCTCCATAAGAATGGGAAACCCACCTCCTTTTCACTGTTATGGTTTAGGTTGGATATTAGAAGAAACTTCTTCACTGAAAGTGTTATTAAACAGTGGACTAGGCTGTCTATCAAGGCAGCTGAATCACTCTCCTTGGAGGTGTTTAAAAGCCATGTAGACATGGTGCTTGGGAATATGGTTTAGCACTGGACTTGGTTGTGTTTGGTCAGTGGTTGGACTCAATGACCTTAAAAATCTTTTCCAACCAGAATGGTTCTGTGTCAAGACCTTGCAACTCTTCTTTATACACCAGTAATCAAGTCTGAATTCTATGGACTGTGTCTACTGGGCCTTTGGTCCGATGGTGTTCAGAAAGAAAAGCCAACTGCTAGTATGGGTCATTTGGAGCCAGTATCCATTTCAGATTACATGTGCCCTGCTGTTTTCTAACTAAGAGATATATGCATCTATACAAGGATGAGACAGATAATATAAATACAGGACAGGTACTTGTTTGGTCCTTGAAAGCACCAGAGGGCTTTTTCTGTTGAAAAAATTAGAACTCACAATCACCCGCCCACTTTTTTGAAGACTCCTAAACTGGAGTTTGGGTTGTCCATACATATTAAAAAGTGTGCCCACTAAAATTTCTAACCTGATATTGAGAGGCCATCCTGTCTTTCAAAGCATGACTTGCTGTTAGAAATTGCTGTAGCAGCTCTCACTGTAATATTTTCACAACATAACACATCATGGAGAGGTCATACTGAGTTTCCTCTGTGCACAGAACAAATATGCTCCGACTTCAGATGAGACCTTGATGATAAAAGCAGTTATCTGAATTCTTTCAATAATCTGGGCAGGTGCTGAGGGAAACAGGTAAAATCTTTGGGGAGGACTCACATTTGCAGTTTAGATCTTAAGTCTCATACTGAATAAACCATGACATCTGTTTTTTTAATAGTCCCAAGAGTAGAGTTCTTCATTCTTTCAGAAAAGGTGGTTGTCTCTTTGTCTCTTGTAAAAGTGACAACTTGAAACCCAGAACTGCAAAGAGAAAAAGAGATGACAAAAATGCTGCAAATGTGATGTGCTGAGGAAGGGCAGTGACCCATGTTTCGGGCTTTAATTATGGTCTGAGGAGGCGTAATGAGTTAATTTATTCCAGCCTCTATATTTGCATAAATAAAACCAAGATCTGTTTATTTGAGATTTGAAAAATTTTCAACGGTTCTACCAGGGGTGGTTTCTGACTAATGTTCACTACGGGGAGGAGAGGAATGATGAATAGACTGAAAGTAAGGAGGATAATTTCCATTCCTGTCAAATGCAGACAACGGGGATCTTTTTTGTCTGTTTGTTAAATGTTCCATCTGCATAAATTAGGTAGGCTGCCTGCTATACTCTCCTTAAGCAATTAACTTTTTTCTTCTTTTCTTTCTCTTTAAATTCTTTCCTTGCACTGTCAATGCTTGAATAATAATGTAGGCTAAATATTTAATAGAAAAGAGGGATCTGAAACCTTTTTTTAAGTATGTTTTGTGATTTCTGGTACATTTACTAGAGAAAGTCCTGTATACCAACCTTTTTTTTTTTTTTTTTTTGGCAACGGACAACTCCTTTTAAGCTTTCTCTTTTTGGAAGTCATCTTCTGTTGAATCCAGAAGAGGATCAATACACATATTTTTAACACACAAGAGGTTTCTTTTTATTTAAGCAGCAGATTCTTAAAATATTTAGAATCCTTTCCATTCTCTGATAAAGTACTCTCCTGTTTATTTGCAGTACATGTTGAACTTGGGATTATTGCAGACCATATTTCTGTTTTGTCTCATAGCAAGAATACTCTGAAGAGAGCTTATTAAACCTATCTGCTGTGGGAGCATAAGAATATTGTACAATGTTAATGTACAGCTGCTTCTACAGACCAGTTTTTTACAGGGAAGACCTTAGGGAATGGCTAAAATCAAGAACGGATTTTGAATTGCATCAGCTGGGATTCTGACCCATCCTCTTAAATGAAATTACCTAACACCAGCAAAAAGCCCCTCTCTGAAGATTTCACTCTAGAAACTCAGGGAACCCCAGCTAGGTGAGCTGCTTAAGCTTTTGTTCTGCAAGGCCTGATTTGTGCAAATAATCCCTTTAAAGGAGATAATTTTTATCACTGGGTTTGGCCTTCATGTCTGGTCACTTGAATGAAGCAGCCAGGGTTGTACTGTTCTATCTGACGAGGGAAAAATTACCTTTGGAAAAATGCCATAAAAGAAGTTCCTCCAATCTTTTTTTCGCTCTTCCAGTGAAGATTTTATTTAGCAAGAGATTTTGCACTGTTCTGTAGCTGGTTCTGCTTTTTTAAGGAGCAGGAAGCATCTGAACTCATTCATCATTAGAACACTATCCAAGGAACACTGCTCCTTCCTCCATTCTTTTCCTGCCAGCTGCTAGTTCAGAGTATCTGTCCAGATTCACGTGTTCAGGTAACTGAAAAACTTTGTATATTGTTTGCCTGGGAAAACAATAAAGAAGTACTAGAGGAAATAAATTATACTTAGAGCTAATATATAACAAAACAGTTGCTCACTGTCAATGTTTTAAGAAAAGATCTTCAGTCTGCTGAATCTCAGAAGCTGCCTCTTCCTCCCAAAAAGCTCCACAGAAATTTGCAAAGAGAAATGTTTCAGAAGTCTGAACATACCTACTATATCTATATAGCCCGACCTTCAGAATTCACATTATGCCAAAAATTAAGCTTCCCTCACTGTCTTGTTAGGAGTTTGTCTGCAAAAAGGTACAAATCACTTCTTCCAGAGTATTAGAATAAATAAGTGAACAAGACACCTCAGACCTCCTTGGGCTTGACCCAAAACCTCTCTGTCTGAATAGATATTGTTCAGGCTCTGAAGCCAGAAGGAAACATTGCATCACTTGAACTTCCTGACTAGGGCAGACAAGGGACTTTGTTCTTGTAATTGTCTCCAGAAATAGGGTAATTTTTACTAAAAATTACCTTTTGTAGGAAGCTGCAGATACTCCTTCCTTTTTTTCTTTCTCTCAACCATTTTAGTTTCCAGCTTCAGTATTTGTGGCAGGCATAAACTAGGTGATATTATCCTACCACTTTCTACGTTTATGAAGCTTTAATATCTACCTAGAGCTAACTGTCCCACACCAAGACCCTAAATCACCAGGTCCCAGAGTTGCTTATTTTGCTGACGATGGGAGCAGCTCTGCAGCACATAACATCCTGCTTTGCAAAAGCTGCAGATCTTTTGGGGCTGGAAGTCAACTTGAAGCAGCTCTATCTGCATTCTGCAGATTTCTTTTGACCTCAGTACTACCATGATTTTATATATCAGTATCTGGTCTGGCCTATATAACAGCAGAGTTATATTAGAAGTGTCACTTGAGAAAACACCATGAGAGGATTTTTTTTCTCCACTTTTTATTGTTACTGTTGTGAGGCATTCGTAAAGCTTAAGCAGAGCTGTCTTAAATCTCTTTCATGCTCTGATATTGCTTTACAGTAATCTCTGGGACTTTTTTAAACACTACAATAAGCTGTACATCACTTTTGCTGGTAATAAGGATGCCTGTGACTGTGTTTTAGTAAAGAATTACATAAGGGACAGCTAGATTTTGGGTTATATGAGCCTGGAGGTCAATTGACTCCAGAAAGGGGTTGTGGAATCTCAGTTCCCAAGTGATCTGTTCCAGCCTCAGATCCCAGGTGTAACAGGTGGAGAGAGGGGAAAACTTTTCTCTGAAATAGCAATTTGTTTTCCACTAAGCAGCACTTCCAGGGGGTTTCTCACTGTGTCAAGTATCCCCCAGCTCCAAGACTTCTCCATTTGACAGTGTTTTATTGCCAGAATCTGTGAAGAAAAGTTCCCTTTAATTTCCCGCATAATAAGTGTCTTGAATACAGTCTGTTCCTTTCAGTCTGTGGCACACACAGCCTGAGGAATTGTGTTGACTAAGTTGAATTGTTGTTAATCTGAACATTAAGATGCCTGACTGGGTACCAGCAAATCTCCTTTGTCTCTTGGTGGGTAGCCAGTTTTCAAGAAGTATATCAGTCATGGGAAGAAAAAATACTGAGCTCCTATTCATTAGTTCCAGCAGTCCTGTTAGGCATCCCTGTATTTTCCAGGAGGGAAATAGCTCCCTTGAGCCTCTTGTTCCTGGGTATGATATGATGGGGTTTACAAGTTGTGAGTTATTTAGTAGAAGGACAGGTAGTCTGCCCACAGGCAAGTCTATTTTGTGCTGTTTTGATTACATTTATTGTCCATTTGTAAAGGTTTGTGTTATAGGGTAGATTTAGATTAAATAGTAGGAAGAAATCCTTTACTGTGAGGGTGGTGAGACACTGGCAGAGGTTTTCCAGCAAAGCGGTGGCTGCCCCATCCCTGGAAGTGTCGAAGGCCAGGCTGGATGGGGCTTGGAGCAACCTGGGCTGGTGGGAGGTGTCCCTGCCCATGCAGGGGGTTGGAACTGGATGAGCTTTAAGGTCCCTTTCAACCCAAACCATTCAGTGATTCTATGATTTAGACAGGTTTTTACGTTAATTCATTGAAAATTTCAGTGATGCTCAAACTGTTTTCAAGGGATTTAATTATTTTCACGGAAACATTTTTACATCTCCCACTTAAAATGCCAGTTCTGTGGAGAGAGAGGTGCTGGTGCTGGGTAAAGGCAGTGAATATTGGTTGATGCCTGAAGGAGCAATGTCAGTGTAATGGAAATAATAAACAGCAGTATCTGCATGGCTGTCACTGTTCTCTACACCTCCCAAGTCCTTTGCCTTCTCCCAGCCCTCAGTGATGGGTGCTGCTGCCTACCCCTTCCTGCCCTGCACCCCCACCCTCTCCTAATTGCTCTCCCTTTAAAAGAAAAACTAATTTTGTGATTTAATGAGTCATTTTGAGGACTGACCCCTCTGCCATAGACAGGTCTCTCTACTTCTGAGTCCCTGCTCGTTCCCCCGTGCTGTTGAGGAACAGATGTGCCACCTAATTGCTGGCAGTGGCACAGTCAGTCAGTTGTGCTTCAATGTTTGTTGTGCCCATTTGAGACAGGGTTTCCTCTCCAGGCTTGGCTCCTCGTGTCTGCCACAAAGAAAATGGAGATTTTTAAATTTTTTTTTTTTGACACTGTACAAGAGAGTTCAAAACAATCTAATTTTGTATTTGTTGTCTCAGAGTGAATGCTTTATAATTCAGTTTAATGCATTTGCCTCTAAGTACAATTACAATTTTAGAGCCCAATTATCTGACCTAAAGGAAATTTAATAAAGCCTCAACCTTCAAAATGTCTTTCCATTTTTTCCAGGTTCTCTCTATAGAAATATTCTAAGGATATTGTTTTGTAAACTTTTTCAGCAGGCAGGTGGTACAGGGACAGAAAATGTGTACAGAAATTTCCTTCTGAACTGTCTTTTAAAGGCTTGCACAGAAATTAACTGAGCTTCTGAGGTTACACAGAATTAACTTTGTAACTCCTAGCATGCTCTCTCAGCATTTATTGTTTAATATTTAATATTTATGCCAAAGACAGGTGTATATTGACTTGGTTTGTGTTTGACTCACAGCTTCAGCAGATGTAGTCCTGGTCTCCACCAATGCCAATGACATTGAGACCCAAGCACAAGGATTCACAGAGATCTGCTTTTAAAATGAAAGTTAATTTTGCAGGTGCACACAGGCACAGAGTGGCCATGCCCATGGGCCATAGGTACCTGATTTTGAGCATCCCTGGGCACACACAGACTGGATGCCCCTGTGTGGGTATCCCAAACCCACATGTACACTGTAGAAGCTTGAAGGTGACTGGTTTGATAAATAAAAATAAAATTAATTGCATAGAGCCGTTAAAACAAACAGACAAAAACCATGCAAAAACCCCCACAACTCTTAGCAACAACGTAATGAGGTGGTTAAGTTTTGTGGGTTTTGTGCTCTTTATTAGTTTTCCAGACCCAGATTCAAAGGATCATTGTGTGTGTGTGTGTCCTATAGATCAATAGATCAATATATACATATATATAATATATATAGATCAATAAATCTAAATCTCTGTCCACCAAAAGAAGCTCCACATGGAATGAAAGAGCACTGACAATCTGTAGTACAGCATTTAAAAGTTGTTTTTTGTTTTGTTGGGTTTTTTTGCTGAATGTTTGATTTTGTGTTTGCTTTCTCACGGGGCAGTGCCAGTAGCTGTCAGTGCAAAGCCACTGGTGTCCATTGTGCTTGAGCTTCACAGAGGAAATTGCTTTCCCTTGGAAAAGAAACTCCCTGTCAGGTTGCTGTTATGTTAAATGATGGATGAGGGTGAAGCTTTTGAGCCGCCACTTTAAATTCTGACTTGCTGCTAAGAATACTGTCAAGTATTTGTAAGAAACACTCCAAAATGAGAATAATCACCTTAAACACATATACAGTGTCTTTCTTTTTGCATAGTATTCCTAGGAATTAGGGCAGTAACCTTCGCTTTCTTCAGCTAATCATAAAACATCATAAAAACATCTTCCAGAAGTGTGAACGTCTTCTTCCTGTGAGTGATGAGGAAAGTGCACCTCAGCCTGTCCTGTGGTTGAAACTGGTTCTGTGGTTGAAACTGGTTCGACTTTCAAATCTTGTATCAGTGTCCAGCCTTCAGATCTCAAATCCAAACCTGAACTTTGTGACTTCTCTCTGAAATGGGGCGAAGTTTCAGGCATGAATAATCACATATTAAGAACAAACATTACTTATCTTGCACATCTGAAAATGTGATTCAGTATTTGGACATAGTTCTAATCATGGAGGGTTTAAAATCCAAATAGTCTGCTTTAAAAAAATCACACTGGGAATAGTTTATCTTCCATATTGTCCTGACATCCATTAAAGCTTCAATTTATTGCTATGACTTCAGCTGTCTGCTCACTTCTGCAAAGCAAACAGCAAACATCTCAGCAGAAACAAAATCTTCTCTATCCCTTTAACACCACTGATTATTTCTTATTTATGTTTCTTCCAGCTTATTTCTGTTAATCTGAAACTTATCTGATCAGGACTGCAAAATGTGCTTTTATTGCTGCCCTTCTCCTGGTCTGTCCTCTTTCCAAATCCTTTCCTGTCTAGAGCTATCTGATTTGCTGGAGGTTATTCCTGCTGCTGAAATTTCTTCCCATGCCAGATACAGTTGGATTTGTACAGCTTCTGTTCATGTTTTCTCCTGAGTGTGGAAGCTTCTCACTAGTTGAAATTAGTAAATTATTTCATTTGGCTCATTAGGTTGTTTTGTAGTTAGCCTCTTTGTCTTTTATTGCACATGTTCATAAATTACACAGATTAGAACATTCTTGAAATCTTAAGTTGTTTCTGGTTGCCCTTTGTTCAATGAAACGTAATATGTTCAAATGATGATTTTCATCTGGGTTCACATCCTAAACTGTCAATTTTCCTTCCAGACATTCCTTTGTTTACCAGTGCTTGATGGAACCTTCTTCCCCTATTCGAATCAATGGACATGCATTAGGTACAGAGGCATTCCTGCTCTTCCTTGTGTCAAGTCTCTGTCCTCAGAGGAGCCTGGCTATTCCTTAGCATATTTACTTTAGCAAAGACAACTATGGCAAAACCTTCAGGCAGAAAAATGAGGCGAGCCCTCCATAAACCTTTATTGGGTTTGTTCCTTGTTGTTTGCCCCATTTATACTAAATAATTACCAGTGGCCTGGGACCTTATTTCTCCTGAGGTCTGGTAAGAATTCTGATATATTCTTACCAGTCTTAGCTTATTTTCTCTTACTTTCAATTTATGATTTGTTCCTACATATGTGTAGAGTCTCAGCATTTTCAGAATACTCTTCAAGGGTTTAATGTTTATATGTTTAAACATTTATGTGGTAATAGAAATGCTTAAAAGAGGGTACAGAATTCAGCTAATTTAAAGGTTTGGAAATCTGGAAAGGATGTGATGAAAGTTGTGAAAATTGAACTAGGAAAGGGAAATGACATTCATGGGGTTGCTTGTGAGAAAAGTCATTTGGGATTCATCTACCCAGCCTCTGAGCTTGGATTTATAACACAAAGTTTTCTTACCTTGGTGGTTGTGACCCTCCCTTTTCCAATATTCTAGAGCTCTTGCCCTCCAGCAAAGGCACCTGCACAGCTTACCTGCTAAATGCAGAACCACTGCAGTTAGCTGTAGTAAAAGAAAGTAAAATGCTAATTAATTCAGGCTTATTTTTCAAAAAGCACTCCAAAGCCTCAGAGATGGTCTTAGTCAGTTTCACTTTAGAGAATTTGAGTCTGCTAGATACAGGAATATTGAAGAGTTTTGTTGTTTGTTTTTTTTTATCCTATAAATTTGGTCTAGAGTCCAAGGGCAGAGTTCATTTGTTCATACATTCATTTTCACTATCAATAAACTATAGCATGGAGTGTTGACGAATGCTACAGAGCATTCACCCCAATAGAAAAGAGCCTGTTGGTACATTTGCAGGATGCTGTATCACACCGTTAGTACTCCATGTCATGGAACTGTCACCACAGAACAGGTAAATGGTTTTAATAGCTGTCAATGCATCAAAATGAACTGACTGTTTATCAGTGTTTCATTTCTGTCTTTAGTGGTTTATGCTGACACATATGGAATTTCACAGTATCTTATTTGGTTTGTAATAATTTGTGGACAGTACAATAGAAAATATTCGACATGAGCATACTGCAGTGCTTCAAAAATAATGTACTGATATCTTTGGTTTCTTTCATTATTCAGATCACATGACTGTTTAAAAGAACCAAACCTACCTTCAGCATTAGTTAATTTTGCATAGGCAGTGCTTCCAGCCCAAATGTTCTCTGTAAAATGATGAAAGGAATGATGAAACTTCAAGTATCCTGCTGATATGTTCCCCCTTTACAAATCCTCAGGTTACAGCTAACATTTAGCAAATTGAAAGGGAAAGATATTTCCTTTTGTGCTGTATTTCTAATTGGTTCCTATACTGGAGAGTTACTTTCTGGGCTGTGAAAGATTTATTTTGATGAAGAGCAGTAAACACTTGTCTGGTTTTTGAAACACTGTAGAATAAGAGAATTTTAAGTTACATTGCAAAGAGATTAATTTTACTGACCCTCTTCAACCTTTTTTCCATGTTTTCCCAAAACTTCTTTTATCAGAAGCAGAATAAAATTCATTAAAACATAGAGTTTAGGAATGAATTAACACAAATTTACTAAGTCTTTTGTGTTTCACAGAAATTTTTACAGTCCCCCTTCTCACCCCTGTGTCATTAATAACCTGCTGATGAACTGACAGATCCAGTACTTATGTAAATGTGGAGGCTGTTGAACTGAGGGTTTGCCTTCCTTAAAATATGAAATCAGCCTCTCCTGTCTGATACCCCTTTGATTTCCTTATCTGGTTGTAGATAAAGAGTATGCATCGCTATCCTTGGTTTAATAAAGGGACAAAGCCAGACAAATGTAGGCATGGTAGGGAAATTTGTGGCACCCTTGGTGACCCTGGCAGAGGTTCAGATACAGAATCATTGAATCCTCATGGCAAATCATAGCATTGGTGCATAGAATAATAGTGACCTTTTAAGTGCTTTGTGTTTCTCAAATGTATAAAGAACAAAGTCTAAACTGGAATAGGGGCTGTAAAGTGCATGTTAATCCTCACAGTCTGTTTTCCAGGATCTATTCTTGTTTAGAATATACCCTTCATATACGTAAGGATATGTTCACATGCACATTTCCATGCGGACTCCTGGATGAGAATAAATTGTAAAGGTAAAAGCTGAGTTTTGGTGAAGTCTGTTAAAACTTCTCAATCTATTTGTTTAGCACCTCGCTTCAAACAAAGTGTGGGGTAGCTGTAGTCTAGGGAACAGAAGCAAAAATAACTGATGTGTTAGAAAACATGACCTAAAAATACATCACAGAAAGATACCTATGAATTGTGGCTGGTTAGTTTAAAGATTAAAAATGTCAGGGGATGTAATAATAATCTTCAAACACTTAAAAGGTTATTGGAGAAAGGAAGGAAATTACCCATCTGCAGTAGCAACAGACCCAAATTCTTGCTCTAAAGTTCAGTTAAACACGGGATAAAGCTCCCATAATAAGAACATTGAAGCACTGCAGTGGAGGGAAGTTATGTATTGCCCAGTGTTGGAGGTCTTTCAGGTTTATTTAGGCACCATTTGTAAGATATAACATAGCTTACAGCTCATCTCACTAGTGGTCTGGAATAGACAAGATAAACTCCAGCATTTTTTCTGATACTCTGTTATGAAGATTTATTACCTAATAAAAATTTCTGTTATATTATGTAGTGTTTTTTAAAGTGTGATAGGACTAGGGGATGGAAAATATTACTGCATCTTCATGATAAGGCCTGGGCATTTGGGGATTTTATCTGCCCTTTTTCCCAGTGGTGCACCCATTTTTGTGCCTTTTACTTGTTTGTTGCTCTAGACTTCTGCTCCATCAGTCTCCCTTCTCTCTAGAGCAAGCTATTTCAGTGTGAAACTGGACACTCCACTGTTTCACACATCAAACATTTTGTCCCCATTGTCACAAGAGTCTGTGAACCTTTATGCAATGGTGGGAATTATCAATAGAAATGTCAAAAAAAAAAAAAAAATTCTCCTCAACTCCTCAGAGGTAGGATTCCTTTATTGTGGATGTCTATTTCCCCCGTTTGTTTACCGGAGGTGTGAGACCCTTCTGTCCTCACCTGACCCTGCACTGATGGGAGATGGAGGAGCTCTGGAGGGGTCTGCATGGGTCTCTGAGGCTCTTCACCCAATCCATCACTTCAGCTCTATCAAAACTTTCATCTTGCTTCTGATGCAGAAGAGTAGAGTACCTAATTATGAGATCAAATTGGATGAACTGAAGCCAGAATTTCTCTGTTTTACAATACTGCCTGATAATTCTGTCTCAAATCCCCTGTAAGCCTCATCTCTATTTCATTGCTTCTAATCATGCCCCCATTAAGGGAATAAGGACAATGACAGCAAATTAATGATAACAAGATGCTCTGTGTTACTATGGATCAAGCACTTCTCTCCCGTTTTTCTCTGCCATGAGGGCACATTTGATCTCCAGACAATTTCATATATGAATATTCAGTCAAAATATCTTGATCTGAATCTGTGTTATAAATATTTTCAATCTACCAGAATCTGCTGTGATTTGTCTTCTTTTGATGTACAGCGAGATCAGCATTTATTATCCATCACTTTGTCCCCTTTTATTTTATATCTTAAATTTAGTTTAATATTGTGCTGTGCTTTTTTTCTCTTCATTATTTTTCCTCAGTTTCTTTTTCTTAATAGGGAGTTAACAGATACCCTTTCTCATTTGAATTGTCTTCATTTTATACAAAATATATAAACATAGAAAAAGTTATAATACATAATTTCTGGTCAGTGATACTGTTGGGTAGATGACTGAAATTTTTATTTCAATAAGCTTAATAGAGGCTTTATTCAATTTTTTACCATAATATTTTAATTTAATTGTATATAATAATTATCCATTTCACCTAATACTTTTTTTCTATTTTTATATTCATTTATGTATTATCATGTCCTTATAGTTTTAAGATGTAAAACTTAACAGGTTCTGAACCAAGGCTCACTGCACTTTTTCCTATCATTAACATTTCAGGACTGGGCACATGCTCTCTCCCAGAAATCAGATCTAAATGTTCAGTTTTAAATTTTTTTTTATTCAGCAAATATGCACATATTATTATTTTATAACCAAAGCTCTTTGCACATCTGAGGCAAGATCCAGAACTCATGAATGTCTTACCTGACTTCAGGGGCTTTAAATTAAACTAGCAGCAGAAGGAATTACTTCAAGATCTTGTTGTGATATACCCTGTCAGCTACACCACTAAAAACTACTTCATATTCTACGAAGAACACAGAAATGGTATATTAATCATCTTTGCTCAAAGCAAAGAATTGGAGTTGAAGTTCAGTAGTGCTGATACAATTTCTTTCAGAGCTAAGAGTTTTCAATTAAAATCATAACAGACATAGCAGAAAATTAGCTGGAGGAGTTGCACTCTGTGAATGACAGAGACATATTTAAGAATTATCTCAAGGCAGTTGCTGTCTACTAATCAGGTTCCTGAAGTGTTTCTGGTTTTATTTTCTTTTAAGGCCTTAAAACTGTTGTAGTATTTTGTTGGAGGTCAGAGTTGCAAGGAATAAAGAAGTTTTTGGCTTTTTTATTCTTGGAAAGTCTACAGGTACCACCCAAATGAGTAGTGGTTAAGGTGGAAGAGTCAGTTCTAGAGAGAAATGAGGGGGAAGGACTGGGAGCAATGAGATGTTTAGGAACATGCTCACAAAACTTAAATAAATTTATGGCTGATTCTGAGCTACAGGCTATATACACAAATACACCTGCATAAAGTTTTAAATAAAGAAATAACTTTCAAAATAACAGAAACATATAAAAATACTCAACCCTGTGAGAAATGTTGCATTTAAGATGGAGGTATTTGTTCTACCTTTGATTGCCAGGGGATGACAAGGGTTATTTTATCTTTTAAGAAGTCCCAAGAGCTAGTAAACTGTTATTAAAATGTCTGCATTTGCAAAAAGGAAATCTTGTGCCAGTGAACCATGTTGGAAGTTTAATGTTTCAGTGAATTACAGAAGTATATACATAATTTAAAGATTAAGTTTTCAATGCTACCTGTTTAGGTAGTTCTACTTACAAGGCCCACATCTAGACCACAAAGAGCTTGAGTGCCACCTTTTTAAGACTGTCAGTAACTTATGAGATAGAACTCTTTTATTGTTTATGCCTTCAGTTCTTTCTGACTCACAGCTTTTTTCACTTTACACCAGAGGGGTCAGTTACTTCTTTATAGGTAAAATAGAGCTGCCTCAACAGAAAAAAAAAAAGTCATTCATATAATCTGCAATTTTGACCTCAGTAAAGGTCATCTGAGGGTTGAGGTTCCTAAATATAGTTGCTAATATCTTCCTCATATTTTTAATGGTAAAAGATGCAACCCTACTGTGATGTCTGCCATTCTCCATCAAAAAAAAAAACAACAAAAACCCCAAAAAACAACATAAAAAACCCAAATAATAATAAAAAAGCCACATAAATACTAAAAAAACCCCACAAACAAAAAGCCATCACAATATATAAGAGGGTCTAAGGGCAACAAATCTGGAAAACTCTTATGTCTGTGAAGAAGAAATGGGGGGGGGGTTTACCAAAAGTTTAGCAAGTGTGGGAAGAAATGGAAGGACAAAGGAAGGAAATGCCTTGGGCAACATGTAGAAAAATAAATGGCAAACACTGGATGTGTGGAAATGCCATGAGAGAGTGAAGTCTTCCCCTCAGATTCTGCATACAAGTTTTCTAGTCCGTGGATTGTAGTCAGGATCTCAGGCCAAACAAAGACTAAAGACTTTCTATGGTTTGCTGGTCATTAATATAATCCTCCCAGCCCTTAATCCCATCACACCTTGCCTGTGCAGGATCCTTGTTCCATATATGAAGACAATGGACAAGCAGAGTTGTAAGGTTGCATCCTTCGCATGCCCTGCAGCACTGTGTGGGGATGACTCTGTGCTATCTGATTTTTTCTGGTATTGAGTGAATCCACAAAGAACTAAGATAAGAATGATGAACACAGGAGGCTTACTGGAAAAAAATTCCAAAATGTCTTATTTAGTGTTGAATTCCTGTTCACACGTCACAGCATAAATTCTGGAAATTTATGGTGAAAAGTAGAGGGAATAATAACCAAGTTCTTCTTGCTTTTACTTTAGGTGAAATTTATTCAGGTCATTAATTTAAAGTCTTACATCTACTCAGCTGTCACTTTTCATGAAATCTGTAAAAACTGGTTTGTTTGACACCTTTTTTTTTTTCCACATATGCCCCATAATTAGCAAATAGATTCATAATTATTCAGAAGGAGAAGGATTGGTGAACAAAGTAGATGACCAGACATCATAGTCACAGAAATTGTATCCCCTTAGAAAACCAAGCTAGGTAAAACTTGTCAGAAAAATGTATATTTCATGTTTGTGCATGCATGTAGATGGTTTTTTTGTGGTTTGGTACTTTAATATATGTTTTCCCAGCTTTAAGATGAGATGTGTAATTTCTTTTTACCAAGTCTGCAGCTGTTTGGCTGCATTACACAGCCACACTTCCACAGTTTTGGGAAAGGTCTAGCTAAGCTACATGAATCCCAGATCATTAAGAGGTTTTCATTGTCAACATATAACAAGGACTACATAAAAAGAACCACACCAAAAATTGCTATGCTAAGGTTACAAAGTCAAATACAGAAAAGTTAGTAAATGCAATGCTGATAGCTCTGTGCAAGATTAATTTGGTTCCCTTGTGTGGATGCATTATGATACAGTCTTTAATTACCTGATTACATACTGCTTGCTCCATGGGGCTTCTACCTCATTCAGTGCACTGGATGAATGTGCCTCACTAAATGAGCAGCATTTGTGTTTCCTTTTATTCTCATTATTCAATGGGTATCACCACGACTTATTTACTGATCTTCTAATTCTCTTTGTAAATTCAGATTTTTTTATATCCTCATGGCCTTTTCAGTGCTGTGCTTCATTAAAGTACTCAGGAGCCTCTCAGATATCAACACTTTTATCTTCTCAAGGCAGCTGGAAGGTGACTTGAAGTTGATAGGGTCTTTGAGGGAAATTGGAGGCTTCTAATTTTGCTAGTATTCATTAATTTTGAGTATCTGCTTTAGGACTTAAAATCTGTATGTCCCTTTAAACTGCTAGATCAATGGATCTATTCTTCATCTTGAGTAATCCTCAGTATGTTATGTTATATGAGGCTTCATATCAAGCAAGTAAATTAGCACCCCAGTTTTAACTAAGGTTTTAATCACCTGAAGTTATCTAATTGCTGAAATTGATGGACATTATGCACCATAGTGCATTTTGGTCTGAGAATTTACTCTTTGCCTCTCATCATCCTAATATCTAAATCAATGGGTTTGATATTTATACAAACCAGCACCCAGGTGTGATTTGCTGGTGAATCAGTAGAATCCCTTGTGCCATCAATGAGTCACAGAGGGTAACTGAAGGGCATATGTTGCCCTGTGATCATTATTTGCATCCTTAAATGTCACCACATCCAACAGGGACCTCTGTCTGGCTTGGTAAATAGCACCTCTTAGCATGGTCTTTATATACCTGCTTCCTTTTAAAGAATCTATGCAGAATTGCCTCTGTCTACCTGAGATGTCAGCACTCTAGCAGAGCATTATTGTCTTTACAGCAGCAATGTTTTGATTATTTTTATATTGCAAATAATATATTGTGTATGAGAGTCTCTTAAGCATCATCCATCTCAATCTGAGCTGGCATATGTTCCTTTTACTTTATAAATGCCTATAGGAAATATCACTCCAGTGGGTAGTTAGAGGAATAGAATCCACAGTAGAGTTACACCAAACCATTTAGACTCTTTTCTATTTTAATGGAGTTTAGAGAGTGGTCATTTAGCACAATGCACATGTTATCTCTTCTATTTAGTATTTATACTGTACCTTGTAAATCAATTCTGTAGCTTACTGTACCTCATTTGAAATGACAGAGAATAATAAAACACAGAAACCTCAGTCATTCCAGGTGTGTGTAAAAATGGAAAGATGTAAATTTTTCTCTGGCAGTATCTCAGCTTTGAAAATATTTGTTGCAATCTTCTCATTGAGCAAATCCACATAATACACCACTTTATTTAAACTACGTTTATCACAGTCTCTGGTTTTGGTGTAACTGTGAAACTGACTTATTTTGATACATCCCATAAAACCTGATTAGCCTTCCTAAAGTAATTGTGAATGGAGGTATTCAATAGAAGTCTTCTATGTGATTTCCCAAGCTGCTCTGTGTTTGCTGTTCTGCACTCATGGGTTTTGTGCTGTGTGCATTTTAAGTGCAGCTTCCTCCCTCACCAGCACCCCTTCTTTCTCTTCTGCTCTTTGCCCAAACACCTTAGAATGCAGGAGAGTTAAAGGCATAGTTGTCTTCCTTGAAAGCAAGGGAGGTACCAAACCCCTAATTTTAGATCTCTGTTTGGAAAAGCAAAGCTGTGATTCCCACATTCAGAGATGGTTCTAATTCACTCTTGTCAAATCACTCACACACTGCAGTCGAGATTTAAAGAGCCCTTAACCCTGAGCTGTACTGGAGGGTGAGCCACCAAATTTGTGAGTAATGCTGTAAAATTATCTTGTAGATGTCTGCTTCTTCCCTATCTGCAGGGTGGAACTATATACAAGTATTTTACAGGAGACGTTTCCCTTATGACAAGGATTTTTAATATTTTTAAACTATTGGGAAAGCAAAGTTTAAAACCTCCCTTTTTAACATTTCTGTGCTGTAAAAATATAGAAAATTATCAGATTTGGAAAAAAAACCTGGTTCTTAATAGTTGTTAAGTGGCTTTCTATCTTTCATCTTTTTTCTTAAGTGCTTTGAGAATACAACACTTAGAATCTATTTGAATATTTAAATAAAAATTACCCAGACAACAACAACAACAATTAAAAAAACCCAACAACCTGTTCTTTTAAAAGACGATGCAAAAGGGAGAGTTAGGAGGTTTTTTGGAAAGGGCATTTTGGCTACATGTTTCTTAGAAATGAAGTAGGTAGTAGTTTTAAATTTTAGTTGATAGGAATTTTCCTAGAAAATGTCACCTGAACATTTCTAACCATCTCTCAAATGCACTGCTGTCTTGCAGGGGATGCAGTGTGATTTATTTAACATTTTGGTGAGACATAGAGTGTGGTCAAAACGTTAAGCATTGATTAAGAGGGGAGTGACTATGATGCTGTAATGGCAGAGGAAATGGGTAGAAGTAAACCTTTCTCTATTGCCTTCAGTTCTGTGTTTATGTAGTCACTTCTCAGTGAGTGAATCTCCAGTGTGGGGAATAACAGTAAGAAAAGCTTCTGCTGAGATATTCTAGTTGCTATAAATTATTGCTGTATCAGCAAGACTGGGTTCTTTGTCAGGCTATAAGCAAGACACCTTATAAAGGATAAGTTACTCAGCCAGAGACAACTCTGGTGCATTTGTGAAATAATCAGAATTGATGCATAATACTGCTGCTGGATGCACTGTGAGGCAAAGAACAAGAAGATGAATTTTTTTCTTTACCCAAAATTATAAAAATAGACCCTTAGATCTTGTCTGGTTCCTCTATTTCACTTAGCAGCTGCAAGAGTTGGGCAGTAGCAGCAGTGACTGACACAGAGATCCTTGGGATTGGCAGTATGGGAGTTAACAAAACAGAAGGACCATGGAATAATGTTCCAGCCTTTAGAGCATGGCAGAGAATGCTGGGTTCATTCACAGACTGAATAATAGAAGGGATTAAATAAATATGACTTTTCTTTACCAACAACTTTCTGAATCTTGAAAGTACTTCTTTTTTTCTTTTTTCTTTTTCCTTTTATCCACAGTAGAATGAGATCAACAGCACCAGATTAATGACAATTTCAGTGACCTAAGAGCTGGTATGTGGGCGTGTTGTAGGCTGCATCCTTAGACCTCTGTTGTGGTTACAGTGAGTGTGAGCTCACAACCAGTGTCCCATCTAATCCTCATTACTAAGAGGAAGTCTCATGATGTTTCTGAGTATCTCCTGGGAGGCATTTAGATTAACTTCAATGCCTGCTGAAAGCCCCAGGAGATAGTTACTTCTGAGCAATATGACACCAAAGCTGTTTAATGTGGGCTGCTAACTGTCAAGAACTTTTCATTGAATTCATCTTTCCTTCCTTTGCTTAAAGGTCACATTTCAATACAAACTCCTTACCATGAATAGTACTTAAGCACATGTTTAATATTTAGTAGGTGTGTGAGATCAAGATCTGATAACAATGAAGGTAAACATTTAAAAAGGAGTGCTGGGAGCTTGCTGTCCAGAATGTAGAGGCTTAGTGAATTCACAGGGAAATTACTAGGAATTAAACTAGGGAGAAAGATGATTTACTTTATTGAATTGGAGCAGGCAACCAGTACTCTTTCTTTGACATCATGAGACTGTCACAGCTCAAGCTTCTGTCTAAAAAAGAAAAACAAAACAACAAAAACCAAAACAAACAAAAACCTTATCTTCATGGTTCTTAGGCCAAACAAAAAGCACTCTGGAATGTAGATCTCTAACAACTGATGCAGTAGAGCTTTCCTGAGTCTGCACACAGCCTAAAATTTTCTCTCAGAAAGTCATAAACAGCCATAAAACAGACTTCTTTAATCACACTGTCAGATGGATCTTATCAATGTGTATCAATACATGAAGGGAGGAGTGAAAAAGATGGACTCTTCTCACTGGTGTCCCAGTGACAGAGCAAGAGGCAATGGGCACAAAATGAAATACAGAAAATTTCATGTAAATAAAAGGCAAAACTTCACTGTGAAGGTGATTAAACAGTGGCACAGTTTGCACAGGGAGGTTGGATTGTCTTCATCTTTTGAGATGCTCAAAACCCAACTGGGCATGGTCCTGAGCAGCCTGCTCCAGCTGATCCTGCTCTGAGCAGGGGGTTGGAACTCGACAACCTTCAGGGCTGCCTTCCAGCCTCAGCAATGCTTTCATCTTCTGCCTTTAGGAAGTGGTTATAATGTTTCTGCAAAAAGCAAACCAGATATTTCTTCTGCATTCCATGAGTTCTTAATCTCAATCCTTGCTTACTCTACTCTTTAAATCTTTCCAGTACCCACAGAATTAAATGTCTATCAGGTTTTTGATAATTAGTCACTGGCACAACTCAGCATCTGGTGGCTGTTGCTTTTTCTGTTGGTTAAATGATCCAAATCTAATGCTGAAACATAAAAATGCATCTCAATAAATAAAACCATACAAGCACCTTGCAGGCACTATTAACTGCTCGATGCTGCTGAACTTCCTGAGCAGATCCAGGTAGAGTGAAGCTGGGATAATGGATTAGCTCAGCACAACAGTCACAGAGAAACACCAGAGGCAATCAGAACACTGAAAGGAGACTGAAATTTATTTGTATTCCTGTGCTTTTGTGCAAAAGACAGAGATCACTGCAAAGCTGATTGAAACCACAGCATCCTCTGCAGTATCCTTGTAACCATAAAATTTGAATTCTTGCAACTTTTGCCCACTCTATGGTTTGTGATTGCTGACATCTGCTTAGACTTGTTAGGCTTCTCCTGCTCAAAAGGTGCAAGTGTTCCATAAGCACATCTCATTGCAGCTAGAGCTCTGGAAAAATAATTTTCTGAGCCAAGTTCAGAGGTGGCATTGGTGGGATATTATAACAAGGTGACGTAAACAATCATAAAATGCTGGTATTTGTATGTCCAGGAGATTGTGTTGCAAGGATGTTTTCTGCAGAATGAACATCTGGAAAGCACAGAGTAGTTGAAGCCACCTAAAAGATTTTTTTCTTTTTTATCTCCTACATCCCAGTCAAAAAATTTATGGTGTAGAATACACCTTGTTATGAATGTATTGCTACCACTGCTTGTGAAGCAGCAGCATCTCTTTCTGAAGTCTGACTTATCTCTTGCTGACCCGCTGACCCCTGAAGCTATATAGATGAATATTGTGCCATTTAGTGTAGGAGTAACCAGTGGATTTTCAGAGTAAAGTCAGCTTCTCTTGTTTGTATTCCACTATGGAAAAGTTTACAACATAAAGGAATCTGATCACTGCAATGTCTGGTAAGGTTACACTACCTTTCACTCCCTGTATTTGTTGTATTTGTTTTAGACATGAAACACTTGCACAGAGCTCAATACAGCTTGTATTCAGTCTTTACCATCTCCAAGTTCTCCATGACAAGAAAGGATCTTAGATTTTCATTTAGATGTAGCTTTAACCTATAGTTACCAACACAAACTAAGCAATATGTGCTCTTGAGATGACCTTGTTTACATGCAAATGCCTGAGACATACGTATACCTTCATGTTTATTAACTAAATTACTCATGAATTAAACAGAATTTCCCCTGTTCGTTTGGGTGTACTCCTCCTTCCACATGGCCCATTAAGCATTAGTCCCTGAAGGTTTACTTTTCCTGATTGCCTGTTTTATGGGATACAATTTCCTCATAAATGACTGCTATGCTGAAGGAAACATCGTGTATCTAAACTAGATGTTTATGCACTACAGTGAGCCTTGAGCAAGGTAATATGCTTCACATAATCACGTTTGTGGGGAAATAGATCAACTAAAATGGGAAGTGTAGTTAGTGAGATTTGTGTTGGGTTGGCAGACATGGTTTGAAGGTCCTTGGGCTGACTAGTTGAGGAGTTTGGTCTTCAGGATGTCTCTCTCTCTCTAGTAACAGAGGCAGGTTAGTAACTTCATAAACAAAACATTGACAAACCTCTAGTAAGACCAATGCTTACCCAGGTCTGCAAACTACAACATAGGTGAAATCCATTTCTCTATAACCCTTGTTTTCACACAGTCACTGTTCATTTGGCTGTTTGATCACACAAACCAAAGCAAATGTAATTGGCAAATGTTTCTCATTAGTTTGTATTGTAAACTAGTGATGGCATTCAAGGATTTAAAGACTATTTATCAGCTTGAGATACCTGTCCCCGGAGGGTAACCTGCCTTATGAAAATCAAACTTCTCGTACCTACTCTTTCCCAAGGTCTTAAATTTTAGGGGAAAACACTGAAGGATGTTTTTTTAAATGAGCATTTTTCAAACAAATGTTATAATAGTTTGTAATTTTAAAAAAGGAGACTGGGTAAGAGGAAATGTTCACCAGTATGAGGAAGTTTAAACTTCTTGAATAGGAAGAAGTATCTTGATTCCAAATCAGGAGAGAATACAACAGATAAAAGGCAGGTAGAATACTTGAGTGTGCTGTGAGCCTACAGCAATGGCTTGTCCTTCCACAGGAGCACAGATTTCCAGTTTTAATATTTATGATTAGATGTGTGCTGCAAATTAAAAAAATAGGAAGTGTTGCTAGAGGATGGATCAGAATCTAAGAGGGGAATGGTTGGGGTTTTTTTTATATTTAATTTGTTTTGCACAATTTTATGTTGTATTTGCTATTATGTATGAGCTGTTACTCAGCATCCTTGTCCTGGAGTCAGGGATATGAATAGTAGACAAAAATTAACATAATTTGTCATGAGTTTCCGAGCAGGTGCCTTGATGGTTTTAATTACATTTAATAATAGGACAAAGGTTTTTTAAAAAGCTTAATAGGACCATATTAGTTGGTGCCTTCAGTGAACGTGTAAGAGAAAATGGTTTTGTGAGATAAAATATGAAGGAAAATTTTAAAATTGTAATCATTAGGTATTTTTTTCTTCTGCTTTCCAAGACTCTTTCCTTTGACCTGAATGCTGTTTAACACCTTTTATGATGAAATAAATTCATCTCTATTTTTTCTTTTCTTTTGTTTTATTCTTAAAAATGTGCATGTTTTGTGTAAAGAAAGCAAGCAGCAAAAGTCTACTTTAGAGACTAAATGAGTTACAATTGATTTTTCCTTTTCTCTGAACTGCATTTGCATGCTTTAACTGATTTATTGCTCATTAGTCCAGGTTAGAGAAAACTTTTACTCTGTTATTGTGAAGTGCAAAATTCAATAAAAGAAAGGCAAATGCTTCACTTGCAGAGATTCTGAAAGAAAAATTGTGGTGCTTCAGAGTTTAAACTGGGATATGGTAGCAAGCTGCTCTCTTTTTTAATCCTTACTAATTTAAGACCATGAGTCTCATAGAAACATAATGGATTTGCAGTCTAAATTCTCTCTAAATGGGCATTTCAGGGGATAATAGGAAATAAGCCTGACTGTTACATCTCAGTTTGGCTTCTGCATCCTTTTAGTGATGTCAAAGAGAAAATCTGATTTTTTTTCAGCTAATCCTGGAGTGATCCCTTTTAGACAAAGAGTTGATTCCAACAGTTCAGTCCAGCCCCAGAATAAAAGGAATTTATATATATCCTTTCTTGGACTCCATCCTTGGACATACTTTGTGGTGACATTTTTTTTGTCTGAGGCAGCAAAAATGACCCAGAAATAACGGGGGGAACAACAGGATATCTGTCCTGCCTGAAGAGCAGAGGAAATGCACCAGTTCTTAAGGCTTGTGAACAACACAACCCATGTGTATCACTATCTGTTTTACTAAGTGTACAGCAAGGAAACTCATTACACACTAATTATCAGTTACAAGAGGATGCTTTGCTTTTCCATTTCCAGCAATCTCTTCAACAAGTACCATAATCTTCAGTTTATACCTTTTACTTAATGCATTTGCTTTTGTTGCATTTTGTTATGATAAAATCACCTTATTTTGTAAACAAACACTTCTGGCCAGATCTCCAGCAGATATAAGCTGATTCAGTTCTCATTTGATGTCACTGGAACCACCACTTGGGCCCCCCTCTTCTCCTGAGCATTTGTGCTGCTATTTTTTTTCTCCTAGAGGCTGCAATATTTAAAGCAAGTGATTGCACTCCCAGGACAGCAGCTGCCAGTTTTATTAAGTAATTGGAGTGCAGGAGTCATGGTTACAGTTCAGCCTTTGTTGACAGGAATTCAGCAGGGAAAGCAGAATTTATTCCAAAGTATAGCACAGACCTTCTCCAGAGCTGCCAATGAAAGCAAGAGAAATGTATGAACAGGAAAGTCCCCTTAAAAAAATCATTACTTATTAATGTTTTAAAGATAAGAGCACTACATTGTAAGTTTGCTTCTAATTCCTGAAAGTAGACTTTCAACTGCTTTTGCTGTTTCACCTATATCTTATTACTTTACAATTCTCTGCATTATTTGGAAAAGAAGGTTGAGGGAATTCCTTTCATATCAATCACAATTGTCTCTTCCTAGTATCTGTGTTGCCTTCCTTCCTTCCTTCCTTCCTTCCTTCCTTCCTTCCTTCCTTCCTTCCTTCCTTCCTTCCTTCCTTCCTTCCTTCCTTCCTTCCTTCCTTCCTTCCTTCCTTCCTTCCTTCCTTCCTTCCTTCCTTCCTTCCTTCCTTCCTTCCTCCTTCCTTCCTTCCTTCCTTCCTTCCTTCCTTCCTTCCTTCCTTCCTTCTTCCTTCCTTCCTTCCTTCCTTCCTTCCTTCCTTCCTTCCTTCCTTCCTTCCTTCCTTCCTTCCTTCCTTCCTTCCTTCCTTCCTTCCTTCCTTCCTTCCTTCCTTCCTTCCGCATTTTTGTAGCATTACTTCAGAAAATATTAAAACTTTTCAGTTCATTCCCCACCCCTTCCTTCATGGTTCATCCTTTTTCTTTCTATTCCCCCAAATCCTATTAATCAAATTTAGTACAGACTTACTGAAAATACTCTTGCTCTGGAACTGTTTTGTTTTCTTTTGATTTGTTATTTAACAGATTGCTGTTGAAAATCAGCTTTTGCTGAGCTATCTTTATTGAATCAATTACTGAACAGTCTGATCACAAGTGTGTGTGTTAGGATCTTCATTAAATCTCCTCTATGAGACTTTATCTCCAACTTCATAAGTTTTTTCCATTATTCTTTGGTTACTTGTTGCATCATGATAGATTCTTTTTAGTCATACATACACTACATACTATCTGTAGACATGGAAGAAACATGCAGGGAAAAGAAAAATAGTCTGGGCATTAAAACAAAAGCCAGAATCTGGGATCAGTTGTGTGTTCTGATTTCTAATTTTCTTCAGTCATGACATAGAAGTCTTAATTTCTGTAAATAATTATTTTTCTTGTCCATTTCTTCTTTACTCCTGTCTTGAAAAGTTCAAGCAAAAGTTAAGCATGAGGACTAGCACTGTTTTTGTAAGGCTGACCTCTTAGAGGAGATTTCTGTCCTCTGCCAACAAAGACAGAAGCATTAATATCTTCTCTGACGTGCACCTGCTACTACTTCCTTGGTTGTAACCTTCCATTCAGGTTGTCAGATCCAGATTATCCACCGTGTGAAACAACATTCTAAGTGAAATCAGATAAAACTCCACTGGAGAAAATGTGATGATTATTGCTGGCTGCCTAATTCCATACAACCTGCATGAATTGCTTCAGCAAGAAAATGGCTTTTTTGTTAAAATATACAGCATTCTACTTTCAAGGAATAAAGCCCACTTTAAGGTAGAGTCAGAATAGACTGGTGCTGTGAGCCAGCAGAAGGGAGTAGTGAAGCATTTCCAAAGAAATGTAAGCCAGGGAAAAAAATTGAGCTCTGGATGCAATGTTTCAGGGAACTTTTTTTCAAAAATGTGACTATTTCTACCATTTTAATAGGGAATAAAATGTCAGACAGAAGCATGAAAACATCCCTGATAGTGAATCAGAACTTTGCTCAGGTATTTGCCTGATCTTCATGTTCTTTATGATGCCTGAGTGACCTGGTGACATGGGAAAATCATATGAAATGACTGTACTCTCTGGCACACAGCCTCTCTCTGTGTTTGTAGCACCATTACTGAAAGCCACAGAGGTGATGAAACATCCACCACACTCTCCATTCCACCTTTTTCCCCTTCAAGTTCTGCAAAGTGAAGAAGCAGTCTATCTTTCATGTGCTGGTACTCACTTTTGAGATCAGCAAGGCAGAGCTATCAGAGTGAGTGATTGCACAAGCTTTGCAAACTGATTAATGTGCTGGGAATGATGGCAATATTAAACTTTAGACTTTAGTTATTCATAGTGCCAGGGGACAAAACAGAAACAAGACTAATGTAGCTGAAACAGCCCCCACAGTGAGGGAAACTCCAGTGTACTCAGAGTGGTGAGAAGCTGAGGTCACTGTTCCCACCCACCTTTTATGCCCCAGATTTTAGGCATAGAAACTTTGCCCTTCTGATGCTGAGAGCCTTTACATTGGAATAATTGTGCATTACTAGTGAACAAGAACCTCTAGAAGACAGAGTTTCTCCTGTTGCACACCTGACTGTGAAAATCCTGTACTGACAATTGATTTTTTCAAAGCAAAAGTGAGTGATCTACTTGTAGTGGTTTGCACAATCTATTGTTCCCTGGGGGCTTTCATGTTCATCTCATCCATTATTTAAAATTCCTGCTGAAATACAGTGGCCCTCCAGGTATGGAATGACAGCCAGAGCACCTCTACATCTGCACAAGTAATTGTTGCTGACCATACATTAGGCCTCATGAAGTGCTTCTTTACTCAGATAATTTCTAGTGGAGCTCATACTAGAAGTACACTTTTTTGTCATGCCGTCAATGTATTGGAATATTAACAAATATTGAGATGTTATGAAATGCTGAATGGCAAAAATACCAACTCTGTCCCAGGCTGCTGTTGTTGAGGAGCATGCCTCACAGAGTTTTTTTGTTTCTTTTTTTTAAGATGTGCCTTCACCTTGCTCCATCTCTGAAGCTCCAGGTTGCTAACAGTTGCACAGATAATTAGTTAAGTTGGTGGGAGCATGCATCACAGTAAGAACTATCTTGCATGTTGGGAATCAGTTCAGCCTAAATGATAACTCTTATTAATGGCTGTTTTCCCATTCATCCTGAAGACAAAATAATAAGTCTTCTGCTGAACTGCCTCAGTTCAAGCATTTGTTATGACAGTTCTTTCCTATTTAATAAAAATATGGGAATAGTTTTGTGTTTATTTAGTTAGGAAAAAAAAGCAACGATGTAACCAACCTGCAACCCTATGATTCTCTGATTTCCTACCCTAGCACTGTATTTGGGCTCTATTATTTTCGAGATGTTTCAGCTCTTTTGCTGAAATTACTTAAAATGTACTTTTTGTATAAAGGAGTGAGGATACTGTCGATTGATATGTATCAGGATGCTGAGTCTACACTAAAAGGGTAGAGCAATATCAATGCAAACCTCTGGTAACCAGATGTCACCCAAGCATGAAGAAAGGAAAAGGTCATGGGCAGCATCTTACAGCAGCTCAGCAAAAAATAGGAGATAACAAAAACACTGACATTTTCTACATGCATTCTTCTGAACTCTTCAGAAATGCGTATGAGCCAAGGTGTTGGCTCGTGAATATAACTTTTTCATGAATTCACAGGAAAAAGCTTTCTGAATTCAGTCTGATGGTGTCTTTGGTCTCCAGTGGTATGGTTCCATCATACCATGGCTCCCTGTGCTCCAAGATTCCGCCATACACCATGGAGTAGCACTAAAGATACCAAGGGTGAGTACTGGTCAAGTTGCACCCAAAGCACCCCTTTTTGTAGGAATTTGATGCATTTTCTCTCTATGTATCTCTTTGTATCTCTTTGATGTATTTGCTCTCTATTCTACAACAGAGCCACTCTGGGAAAGTTCTCATTTGGTTCAGTAGGATGGAAGGTTTGCAGTCAAATTAACTGAGTCCCAGAGTCCGTGCTCAGTCACTTTGTGGTCTTCCAAATCCACTTGTATTTCTTGTTCTGCTAACGATCAATAAGGATAGTTACACATGTAAGTGTCACTCACTTCTAATTTATCCCTTAAAAATAATGCCCTACAATTCAGCTAATGGGGCTGTATGTTGAGTCAGCACTTCAAATCTCTGTTTAATCTAAAACCTCTATTGTTAGTCTAACCTATATATATCTATTTCATTGCCAATGAAAAATGTATCTTGGGCCACACTGTTGATGCACAGGTTTTGCAGTATTTACCTATGTAACCTTGCAAGTCTTTCATAATTAACTTCTCCTGCTAAGTGAGGTGGCCAATCAGCAAAGTGCAAGCAGACAGAATATAATTTTGAAAGTTACATTATCAAATTATCAGCAGTTTAAAGTCATTATCAATTCAGTCTAAAGTAATGTGCAAAAAGACATGCAGCTACCTAGGAGGAATGAACAAGCATATTAAAGCTGGCAAGGAAACCATCAGTAAAATAGGTGATAATCAGTCCTGAAGGAATTTAACAAATGGCTACATCATGAAATGGCTGCTGCCATGAGATGTAAAATTGTTGGTGATGACTACAGGAGACTAAGAAAAAGAAAGTTTAAAACACAATTATGACATAAAAATCTTAAAATTACTCAGGTGAACAAGAAATACCTTTCATACATTTTCTATTGGTCAGTACTGCTAAAGAACATCTCAAAGAGCAAAAGTTTTTCTGAAATAAAAAACATGCTGACCAATCTCTAAGAGGATTCTCTTCAGTTTTTCCAAGATAACAGTATTTTTAGTTTGAAATCCTAAGTGTGTGTTTTCCACCTTATCCCATATTGTATTTCTCTGGGTGTGGCAAAACCCCAGATGTATAAATTGTCAGGCAGCAAGATGAACTGGAACAAGCACCATCTAGACAAACTGAACACTGAGTTTCTTGAGGATGTTCACTTTTGTGGTCATGTTCTTCAGCTTGAGGGTTAAATAATTGTCTTTTGACCTTACCATATTCTGGTGTTTATTTCATTTTCTTTCCATGTGTTGAAATACTCACTGTTTTAATTAAATTCAGCTTTGAAAGCCATTTAGTATGAAAGATTAAGTACATCTAATAATTTGTTCTTTGTATCTGGTCTGTGATTTATGAATGCAGTAGTATCATGTAACGCCTGTGTTATTATGAAGCCTTATTACTGTCATCTCACCATGGCTCTCTTATCATTTTAGTTATGTATAAGAAACAAGAATTAAAAAGGAAAAAACCCAACAACTAACCAGATCAAGTATTCCTCAGACCCATCAAAAATATCCAACTCATGGAACTTAAAACAAGATATAAATAACTTCAAAGTCTATGTCAAAACTCAGCTCTTTTGCATGCCATAGGTAAGCTCCAGTGAAGCCATCTGAGTTACTTGAGATTGTTGCAGACTTCCCGATTAATGGATTAGTTTTTGTTGCAAAGTAACAGTCTGCCTCATCTATTTGATCTGTTACTTCTTCCACGACAGAAACAGATGAGGCTGTAGGCCTATTTGAATGTTCTTTTAAAAAGATTTATCAATAAAGGCAAACTATATTTGTCAAATTCTTTTTAGCTGTGATACAGATAGCTTTAGGCATATAGGAAAACTTTCTTTTCCTTTCTGATTCTTCCACTTTTTTTTAAAAAAAGAGGAATGATAATAACTAGTCTGAGTTTTTAAAATTTCATTGCAACCAAGCAATGAAAATCCTCCATACCCTCAAATGCAAGCTCAGATATTCTGAAATGAAATATTTAATTCACATTGTTTCTATTTCTTTTATTTTTTTTTCACAAAAAAATGTAACATATCTAGACAAATGAAAAATCTTTTCCCCAGTATCATCAATTAAAGAAAAAATACAGTCAAGTGCACTACTCTCCACTTGCACACATAAGATTCAATAAAGAAAACCCAGTTACACAGGCATTTTCCACATTTTAAAATTTCATTTAATAGGAAATTCTTTCCTGAGAGCAGGAGAAGAAGGAAAAATGTGGGGAGTGAGCCAAGACTGGAAGTGGGCCAGGCTGAAGTTGTGGCCACCAGGAGGAACAAAGAGTTCAGCAAAGTGGATGAAGCAGTGTGAGAAGAGGTGATGGTTACAAATTGTATGAGAAAGCTTCTCAACTGGATGGAGGGAAAAAATGGTGATGTAAAGGATTAAAACCCAACCTTGGGTTTAAACACCCACCCAAAGAGGATGCAGAAAACAGATGTGGTGTGTCTTATTCATGTGGGTAACATTTCCTACTTCTCTGCTGGTTGGTTTTTTAGGGCACTGTCCCCTTGCGTGGTGAATTACCAATGTTAATGAATATTGATCTTGTCTGTATTCCCCAGGGAGAGCAATGCTGCTCTAGATCAGCCTTCTGCATTGCTTAGCAGTCTCAGAAAAGAATCTGTCACGGGCAATAACAAACATTGCAGAGGAAACTAAAAGGGACCAGGTGTCTAAAAAGCACTGAACACTTGCTTGATTAGAAATGGGCAGTTTAAGTACAAAACAAGCAGATAAACTCAAATATATGGAATATCTGGTAAGCAATAAGCAAATCCCACGTTTTCTCAACCAAGGAAGATATTTTTCCAGGAGAAAAGGCTGAATATTGTTTTAGAGCAATGATCATATAATTACAGACTTTTCAGCTAAGTTCTCCAAGATTCCATAAAGCAGCATTCAACTGCAATGTACAATTACACCAGTGTGAATAATTGAATTGTACCTGTATCTCTGCAACTATTGATGTTCACCTTGCCTTCCAGTTATAATTAAATGAAAAAGTGCTTTGCAGTGTGGCACTGACCTACTAGCTGCAAAATCCTGCTCTGAGAAAAAGTCCAAGTGTCCTGGCATAGCTGCAGATAAAGAACACATAAAGGTAAGAAGAGCACCACCTTTTCATTTTCTTATGACTTTCAAAATCCCTTCCCATGATTTCCAGATGTCTCAGTTTGTGAATGATCCCTCTAAGATTCCTGTGAATTTTTGCAAGTGTCTTATTAGCACTTTCTGAAAATCAGGCCTATAATTAAAGTTTCAATATCTGTCAGTTTCCAAAACTTTATCTCTCATTGGGTCCATCTGATGTGTCTGTATGTGAGTACAAACAGTATGTGCTCTGCACACCACAGATTTTATAATGCAGTTTTCTACAGACAGTACCTTTGGCAAAGTAGATTGTAGCTGAGGATTTTATGGGGCAAATCTGCTAGCTCTTTATTTTATATTCTTTGGGTAGCTAGACCATAAAAACCATGCCATGGATGAATTACTTCACTTATCTGAGTAACTGAAGGGACTGTTTAGTACAGTTTTTTTTAAGAGGTCATCACCCAAAATAGTAAAGGGGTGTTTCTAGCCTTGTCAATATTTTCCCAAAGTTATTCTTGTAGGTTTGAGAAATAGACATAGTGGATAACATGTTGCTTGATAAACAAAAAATTGACAATGCCACAAGTGCCTAGATTCAGAATTTAGTGCATAAAATATTGTCACCATGACATTACATCCAGAGTCTCAGGTGACATAAAAGGAGGGCAGTCAGCTCATGCATGGTGTGACTCAAGCTGAATCATGGAATTGCTTTGTTTGAAAAAGACATTTGAGATCAAGTCCAACATTTACCCCAGCACTGCCAAGTCCACCACTAAACCATAGACCTGAATGCCACATCTACGTTTCTTTTAAATTCCTCTAGATTGAAACAGAACTTGTCCATCATTTAATGAAAACCTTTGAACTCTTCAGCTGCTTGTTATTCTGGACAACTCTCTTCACCAATAGGGAATATTTAAGGACTCTGTCTTAAGGTGCTTCTGAATAAAGAAAAAATACAGAGGAAAAAAAACCCCAAAGCAACAGCTAATCCTTCCCTGATCTTCATCTTTGTTGGCTGAGTATTTCTGATCTAAACTTGAATCTCAAATATATCACTAATATAACCATACTGTGGGTTAGTATCCAATCATTATAGAAGAAAAGAGTGAAGAGGTAGTAAAATAAATGAAAATATTTTTAGCATGTCCAGAGATTTGCAAGTCACCTTAGCATCAATGAGTTCTTGTCCGAAGGAATGTTTGTTCAGTATGGAAAATTTGCACAGAATTTGTTCTACTTCTTAGCTCTGTCTTGCCATAAAGCTGGAAATGTTCTGAAGAGACAGAACATCTTAGATTTGTAGAGACCTGTCAAAATCCGTGTCAGACATAGTTAACATGTACAGTTTACAGCTGCCAGTAACTGCTTACATTCTTCTAATGTACAGAAACTGCCTAGGAAACCAGATCTCTGTGACCTCTTTTTGTAACCTCTTTGGCTCTGCCTTGAGGTAATTTCTTTTGTCATGCAGTGTCTCAAATCTGCACTCTCTAGATTAAAATTCTATTTATGAATCATAAAAATCATAAATTTATGATTTTAATATTCTTCCCAGGAAGGCTTTCATCAAAAAGAGGAACTGCAATATATATGTGTTGGTGCTCCAGAAATCACCAGAGGAAAAATCTAAGAGGAAGCTAGCAATGGCTAAAAACCTGAGGCTATAAGCAATTCTTCACATGTGTCTAACTACTGATGATGCTATGGGGAGTTACATGTGTATTGTGTTGAGAATGCACCTCAGAGAGCTACTGTCTAAAAGTCAAGGTTTATTAATACAGTATAATTAAAAGAATACAATAGAGAAATACCTGATTAGCAATACAACACTAGAAATCACAGCCTGGCTCACAGAAACTGTATGGGTATGACTAGCTCCTATTGAAGGCAGGAGGAGTTCATAATGCTCAGTGAATATTTCTTTGATTCCCCTTAAGTTATGAATAGTGAAAGATTCGTAAACTTAGTAGGTTTTATTTTGGAGCTGTTGCTAGATTTCTTTCTCTGTTGGCTGTAATTGATCATTATAATTTGTGTTGATCCTCTGAAGCAATAACACTAGAAGACAGATACTTCTCTGGCCTTATAAATTCAAATAGCATTTTTTTCATCTCCCTAATGCCTCTCCTCCTGTCTACTCTCATTGACTTATACACAGAATCAGCTTTTTGTGCCAGATTGTCTTTTACAGGGAGTCACTGGTAACTAAAATGCTATTTAACATAACATTTTGAAGAATCAATACTTCAGCTAAATTAAACCAGAAGTGGCTTATGTCTTCTTATGTTGATAAAAGTGAGTAAAACTTAGCAGAAATTAATAGATTGACATCATTTGTATTAGCAGAGACTTTGGCCTTGATTTGCAGTCCTGGAAAGAAATATGACATTATACTGCTCTTCCTCCTTGCAGTGGCAGAACCTTTCACAATAAAGATCTCTTTTAATTTATGACTTACCATAAAAGACATTGCACGACAGGATTCTCTGGTACTGTAGTCTCCTGACAGGGAAAGAGCAACTATTCATTATGTCTCATACTGGGCAGTCACTTATCATGTTTCTTACCCCATTGGTCTTCCTCATTATTCTCCAGGAAAGCCATTTTAGGAACTGCCAGCAACTTACTTAAATTATAAATAGGTTTATGCCACTTTTGGTTTTGAACAAGGAGACAGACTTTTGTGAATTAGGAACACGAGGTTGTGCCACTCAATAATGAGATGTGACAGAGTGACTCATCTAAACAACAAAACATTTCTTCTGAACCAAAATTTGAAGTGGCACTGTTGTGTGTATCTGTTTCCTCAGATGAATTCATGCAGCCAAAAATACACAAGCAAATAATCTGGATTTATAAGATGTCTCTTAACATTTCATTTCTTTCCTTTATATATTTTTTAATTTTTTTGGTATGCAATAAAAGGAATTTGATTTCAATGTATAAAATTCAGTCTAGAAAAGTCCTGTGGATGATAGTTCAGCAAAGGATGAAAATGAGATAATAAAATTCCATAGCAAAAGAAAACTGGAGCAATGCACTGAAGTGAGTAGCATTACTCTGAATTCAAACAGCATGAAAAAGTCTTAAGTCTGGCTAGTCTGACAGTTGCTTTTGACCTGTCTTGGTACCAATACACAGAGGGCTGTTATTATCCTAGCTCTCTGAGAAGCATCTAGAAATTATTTTACAATCTTGAAAGGAGAAACTTCAAAAGGTAAACCAGTGCAGTACAGTGAAAAATGTGTACCATGGAATCCAAACCAGGCTGAGCTGGGTGTATGGCTGAGCAGAGGAGTCCCACTCTATTGCAGTGGCACAGCTGGGAGGTAGCTTCATGTTCTACATGTTCTCCTGTCTGCTTACTATGTGCCCCTGGGCTTCGTTCTGGGGAGAATTCATTGCAGTAGAATCATTCAGAATCGTAGAATCATTTTGGTTGGAAAAGACCATTAAGATCATAGAGTCCAACTACTGGCCCAGTACTGCCAGACTGTGTCTTTCAACACCACATCTACATGGCTTAGAAATCCCCCCAGGCATGGTGACCCCTGTGACTTTCTTGAGCAGCCTGGTCGAGTAAGTTGAATATTCTTTCTTTTTTTTTTTTTTTTTTTTCTTTTTTCTGATCTCTTTTGCAGTAACAGTTCTGAAGTTGTAGAGTTCTCTAGAGTTTGTTGAATAACTAACACTGGCATATGTGATAACACATACAGTCAGCTCACCTAAAACCATGAGGAAAAGAAGGATTTTTAGTCCGTTGATAATTTTTAAATGTTTAAATAAGTGTGCTTTCATATTAGCAAGAAGCTTATATTTATTTTTTTTTTTTAATATAAAGATGTAATTCAGTCTTTCAAATAGCAGAAAGCATTTTGTTGCTTTGCACTAAGGTTCAGGCTCAAGTGTTTCAGTTGCCATATTTTTAACTACCTTATACTAATTTCATATGGATTTCTTTTTAGTGAAATCACAAATTATCATTTTGGGAATCTTGTTTGATGTTTCTAGTATTCATGGTCTCATTTCACTCTGAATGCCTGCTTCTGATTTCCTTGTAACATGTTAGAAACTGGAGTTTACTCCAGCATCACCAGCCAGTTTGTCCATAGACTCCAGTAAAAACCATTATGTAAATTTGGATTTATGTTCTTAATCCCAGTCTAGGTCCCTTCACCCTCAGGCTCCTCCATCATGGCCACAGGGCTGCTATTGTACTCCCCACAGAATATTTAATTTTTACATGGAACTTAACATCCTGAATAGGAAGATGATGTCCAGAAAAACATTCTTACTTGTGTATAGAGGTAACCTACAGAGTGCCACATCTTCCCTTCAGTGTCTTAGCAGCTGCCCCACTGGTTAATGCACTTTTTTTTTCTCTATGGAGAAGGGCTACCTACTGAGAGAAGAATGACCCTGTTTACTTGTTTCTGCTGCAGCAGCTGCCCCATGGTGTTTTCCCCTGGCCCTTCTCAGGGAAAAAAAAAATAATAAGAAAAAAGAAAGAAAATAATAGAAAAACAAACAGCAGCTGAGTAAAGGCAAGGTGACTGCTTAGTGCTGCTTCATTCCTCAGCAATCAGAATTTTCAAGCAGAAGAGACTCTTTTGGAAAAGGGGGAAGAGCAGTAAGTATGGCTCAGCTGGGCAGTGGCTGAAGTGTGTAAACGTGCAGTTTAAATGTGTACTGCAAAGGGAAAGGGAAGTATCTTTTTTCCTGGTTTTATGTACTATTTGCTCTGTTTATAGTATCCATGAAAGCTGGAAATTGAAATGACCCTTTCACTTGTCTTTACACTTTATATCTATGTTTGCTGATTTATGAATGTTTGGCTGATAACTTTGACTGCAATATCAATGGGTTTGTCCTTTACTGAAAAAAATTTTAAAAAGAAATTTATTTTAAATGTGAAAACTATAACTATGCTAATTTCTCTTTGAAATTAATAGGCTTAATATATTTCTGAAAAAGTAGGAATAACGCTTTTAACTTAATTTCTTTCATCTGAAGTTTAGAAACATTAACTAATTAAGCATCACAATTCCCCTACAAGCAAGAAACTTCACAGTAATCTCTATATTTACTTGACATCTCTGCTGTTAGAGTCATTCATTGTGATATCAAGAAGGCTCTCTTCTAGCTTTTTAATAATGTATGACATTACAAAGAAAATTGGGCTAAAAAGTGAAGCATAGAGAAATAGAGCTTATCCATAGGAGCAAACCTCAGAAACACAAGCTGCATGCATTCTAAAAGCAATTAATCAAACTTCACCAAACCTCTGTGTGGAATTTTTAATTGGAAGGTACCATAGTCACGACTGGAGCAGGAGTGAATATGAATATTGTGTAAAAAAAACTCCATTGTACCTTGTTTGGATTCACTCTCCTGACAGCAGACATGCAGACAATGGGATAATAGAAATTACTGGAAACTATGAAACTTTTCAAGAAAAGCAAAAATGTTTTGCACAGTTCAATATCTGACATGAAAATTTTCAATATTTTTAAACAAAACTGAATTGCACTTAAGTGGGTAGGGAAAAACTTCTGTATGAAAGGAGAGAATGTGATTTTGTTCCTCTATTGAAATAAAACTTAATTTTAAAAAGAAGAGTGATGAAACAAATAGAGTTCACTGAAGGTTTTCATTTTGGTAGAAAAAACATTTTCTCCTAGTTTTTTATTTTTATGAAAAAGAATTATAAGCAGTTCCCAGTAAAGGCAGTTCAATAGAGTTAGGTGGGAATAACAACTACCAAATTTTGGGTTCTTGTATTCTCACAATAGTCCTTGTTTTGTGTTCTGTGTCAAATTCGAAACACTGATCAATTGCTCTGGGTTTTTTTTTTCCCTAAAAGCTAAGAAACCATTGGTAGAGAACTTTTGAGGGGAAAAAGCCCTGTCCATAGGAAAAGTCTTTTGGTAAAACTCATTAATTAGATGCTCTCATTGGCACCTTTTCTGCACTGTGTACCAGAAGCTGGCTGTATCGAGATATTTCTTTGTCCAGTTCACCGTGCAAAGCTTTTTAGCCAAAGCCAGGCAGTGCAGAGAAGAACAAAACATGGCTTCTAGTAATCTTTAAAGGGCTTCCTTCAAGAAAGATGATTCAATTCAGAATTCGTTAGCTTAAAAATACATGCAATGCAAGTAATGCTTATCTTCACTGTATTCAGAAATAGTTTAGGTAAGAAATCTGTATAATTTAAGAAACAAGGCATTGCACTATTCTGAAACAGGTAAATGATTTTTGTTGCAGTCAGTAGAGTAGCATAGCAGAACAGAAATCCAGATAAAAGCACTCATTTTCCTCTGTATAGGGAAATAATGAGGAAGATAGCTGGAAAATGTTTAAATACAGCATGTTTTGATCAACTCTCATAATTAGTTACTTTCTATTATTGTTGCTTTTGGGAAGCTTCTGCAACATTTTCTGTTAGATGTAGCAAGATGCAGCTCCCAAGAGCTGCACAAACCCAATTTTGGTTCTGAAGGAATGAGTAACTATAAGTTATCACAGAGAAGAGAGGCTGTGAAGCAGGGAAAGTCCAGTTTCACTTAGACATGAACAGAAATGGTTCTGGTGCAAAAGGAAGAAAGCTGAACAGAGCAGATTGTACGTAGCACCTCAAGAACGTAAAATCAGCCTGGTATGGAAGCTTATGCTACATCAGTGCAGTGTCTGCAAGGCATCACAGACCCTTCTGCCCATATATAACTGTTTTTATAGTTTTATATAAATATATGCCCATATATTTATATAAAGTATATATTTTAATAAATATATTTAAATATTTGCATATTTATATATTTAATAGGGAGTGAGTGATGTGCTGGAGGAGAAATGGGCATTCAGAGCAGCAGTGATAAGGATGACACAGTTTTGCTATGAGACAGGCACTGACAGTCTGGACTGCACACTACCATGGAGCAGAATGTTTCAGGGAGCTGCCAGGGAGAGAGCAGATTGAGTATTTTGTGCTGGGATGTCAAGAAGTACTGAACATGCATCCTTATACTGAGAGGGGACAGGGAACTCTGAATAGAAGAGAGTCTGAAGTACACTGCTTAGCCAGTGTATTGGAAGGAACTTTGGGATCATTATTACACTCTGTCATGTCTGGCTGGGGACATCCTGAGTGTCTGGCTACATTTTGATTTCAGCTTTCAAGATTTCAGCCTAGAACAAGTGACAACATAAGCACTTTTTATAGGAAGGAAACTACAGTCATTTGCCTTGCTGGTCTTTTAGTAATACAACGAGCAGCAAGATTGTTCTCTGTATTGGGCTCTGTGATCTTTCTAATCCACCAGGATCTCAGACTCCCAGGGATGGCACAACTGTCCCAGTGCCTCTAGCAACATGAGCAGCAAGCACCACCAGGGAAGTTACCTTGTGGGTCTGAAGAAGTGAAGTGTTTGACTTCTCTCCTTGATCTCTGCTTCACAGATAAGCAAGCAAGCACTTTCCTTTTCTTTTGGCCTGGTGATCTGTTCTGTTCTAAGGTCTCAAGGGACCAGAACTGTTCAGCAGTGAAATATGGATATATGATTTAGGGAAAGAAACCTACAGACTGCTACTCTCTGTGAGTTCCTTCCCACACATCAAGTGATGCATTCTTTGTTCCAAGCTTTTCCACAGAAATTTGGGTGTAATCTGAGAAATTTCCATCACCAAATTTTTACAGTATATTCATTTTTCTTCCTGTAGCTACAACTAACAGTCATGAAGAACTGCCTAGACCTTAAAGGATGGTGTAGCAGCTTCCTTATCCTTGAGACGTCTGACTGAAAAAACCTAGTCACTCTTCTGATTTCACAAGGTTTTGAAAAGAAGATATGTGCATTGAGGAGAAGGGTAAGTCCATAAAAGAGGTTCCTAAGCCCATAATTAAATATAAGTAACCTGGTTGTAAAAGGGTCAGTGCCCTATAAATAACGACTACAGAATGGCTGAAGGACTGTATGAGGGGAGCATTTCTGCTGGCTTTTATTCCTCCCTCATACTCTGATTTTGACTTCTGTTGTAGTCTTCTGAGCCACATGATCCACTGGACTATCCTGATACATCCATTCCTAGGCACAGTCTCTGCACAAACCCACCTATGAATTCCATCTGTGCAACCAAAGTAGAGCAGCTGCAAACATTAATGGGTATAGAAAAAAAGGAGGTTAGTGGATTGTCTTCTAAATGTTTCCTTAAGTGCTTGTGATATAACTATTAGCTAGAAAACTGCCTGCCTGAAGGGTCAACCATCCAGACAGTGGCAGAAGACATGTCAGACATGTTACCAGGCATAAGCCTGTGTTATGGCTCTGAAATATTTCCTTGTATGACCTCCCTCTCACCTCAGCTTCATAGAGCTCTGGTGAAGACAGAGTGGTTGTAATGCTAAGGACTCTTGAAAAGCTTTCAGCAGCTTGAATTCTACAGCCAATTTATTGCTGAATAAAGCTCTGACTTAGTAACAAAGAGGAAAAAAAGGTTGATTGACTGAACATATTGGGCTGTAAAAGTGACTTAATTTTCATCCCACTTCACTAATGGCAAAATTGTATGGTAGAGGTACAAGCAGCCTAGAGAAAAAGGAATGTTTTTTTTTTTCTAATGCTGGTGTTAGAAAGTTATTCTGGGACTCCCTGCACACATTGAAAACTGATTATATTTCAACATGGTACTGCAATCTGTCCTGATAGCAAAGTCATACATTACCCTAGCACAAAATAAATAAGATTCCTGCTATTACAGTTGTTGAGAATCTGGGCCTACTGCCCACTGTTGCTCCAACCAACTACTTTGAATATTTCAATCATAAAAGACACCAGGAAAATCTGGTTTTATCAGTATTTTCTTTGTCTATTTTTCTTCCTGAAGATGTGTCCTGAAACAATTGGAAAAGAATCCAGGAGAATGGACTTGAAATTTTAGCTCTGTCACTGAGTTGTCAGGGAATTTTTAGAGCAGTTTTGAGCCTTGTGAATGACTTCTTTCTCTTCGGTAGAGCTGCTGGAGGCTTTTGGACAAATTTAATTTTATAACACTGTATTATTAGTATCGTTTTTTAATGGTATCTCTTAGTTGTAGTGGTATATTAACCCATTCCCTAAACTTTCAAAACTGAGAAGAATGTGGATTTTTGTAATTCTTGGGGAAATTCTGACATCACTCATTTGTGAATCCTAAACTACCACGGGATGTTCTTGATCACTGGAAATCTGTTACCTTTTAAACTTTTACAATATGGTTTTGCATTGTTAAACAGGACAGAGCTTGGAGCTGGCACATACCAGGGGTCTTTGTTACCTGGCATTCTGCATGTGGTTACTCTGGTTTTGGATTCAATGCTTAAGAGCATTGAATGGATTCAAGCCTGTGATAGTTGGCATCTGTGGCAAGAAATAACTGGACACTTAATTTACTAGTGCAGTTTTGTCTTTTCTTAAGTGAAAGTAATTTTTTGTTTCTTGGTATAAAACCAAGAAAAGTAGAATCAAAATTATAATTTCCTCAAAACTGAAAAATGTTGATATGTTCCTCTATAAGATTTCTATCTAGGCATCATGCAAATCAAGTCTTGTTTACACCATAAAATTGATGAAAATTAAATTTGGGTAGACATAATTCTAATCTTCACTGCATTTCTGAAGTGGTGCATGATATTGGGCAAGTCAACAAATCTATTTTCCCTATAAACTTCTGCTTCTCTTTCTAGTTTAGAGGGAAAGAAACTGTTTATTCAGTGTTTGTTTCTTGGTGCCCAGCACAATGGGACCAAAGTTTAAGATGCTAATTCAACACAGCCATATGTGTATGTATATCCTTGTAACATGCAATGTCTGATGTCTGGGTGATTTAAACTGACAGCTGGAACAACCCTACCTATCTATATACAGATTTTCCCTAACGTGTTAACAAGTCTTCCATATCCTACCTTTCTTCTGTCAGGTACCAACTGCAATGGAACTAATTGAATCTTTTTTACTCCCAGTAGATTGAATCAGGGATTAAATCTTAGAATTACAGTGCTGGCTTCTGCCTCGGGAAAATATAAACACCTCTACCCCTTTTCCCTGTCAGTGTCAAGCTGTTTCACACACTATTTAAAAGAGAAACTCACAGAAATTCTTAATATGGAGAGCATAAGCAGAAAAGTCAATATTTTCTGTCAGATTTTTATGAAACATTGAGACAGAAAAGTTGTGAAGAGCTTTGAATTGCATGTAAACTGAGGTTTTTTTGGTATCTTGGATCAGTAAACTCAATGCTTACTGAAACCAAGACACCAGGTATGTCATCTGATGTTTGCCAGTAAGATCTAAAATCTGGGGCTTGAGTGCAGAAAATCCAGATTCACAGCTTTTTTCCTTAAAAACATTCAATATAATAGTGTGAGTAAAGTTATATTTATCGTTTTAAAATAATTAATGGTTAAATTGATTTTCATGGGTTTCTGTCTAAAAGTTCAAGTTCTCTGAGTTCTTCAGCTGAGTTTTCTGGCTCATATTTTGGAACACTGCAGTGAAAATACCTCAGGATACCTACATACAGTTTAAGGCAAGCTGAGGGCACCAGTAAGAATACGAAAAATTTATGTTCAATTTAAGAAGAAAGAGTTATCAAAAATGCCCAAGCATGAGCAACAAGAATGATAAATAGGCATTTGAGTAATAAATTTACACCGAATATCAAAAACATGCAGCAAATATTTGGAAAGTATCAGGAATTGTACAGTATTTGGCCTGGATCAGGAACAGCGTCGCCAGCAGGTCCAAGGAAGTGATTCTGCCCCTGTACTCAGCCCTGGTGAGGCCACACCTCGAGTACTGTGTCCAGTTCTGGGCCCCTCAGTTCAGGAAGGAGATTGAGGTCCTGGAGCAGGTCCAAAGGAGGGCAACCAGGCTGGTGAAGGGACTCGAGCACAGACCCTATGAGGAGAGGCTGAGGGAGCTGGGGCTGTTCAGCCTAAAGAAGAGGCGGCTCAGGGAGACCTCATCGCTGTCTACAACTCCCTGAAAGGAGGTTGGAGCCAGGGGGGGGTTGGTCTCTTTTCCCAGACGACTTTCAACAAGACAAGAGGGCACGGTCTTAAGTTATGTCAGGGAAAGCTTAGGTTAGATATTAGAAAGAATTTCTTTACGGAGAGAGTGATCAAGCATTGGAATGGGCTGCCCAGGGAAGTAGTGGATTCTCCATCCCTGGAGATATTTAAAAAGAGACTGGATGTGGCACTCAGTGCCATGGTCTAGCAACTGCAACGGTGGTAAAACGGTTGGACTTGATGATCTCTGAGGTCCCTTCCAACCCAGCCAATTCTATGATTCTATGAAAGACATATCCTCTCACTAAATGGAAAACATAATCAGATAGTATAAACCAAACAATATGCTTAATGGAACACTATAAATTTTTATATTTGTCATATTTATACTTGCTTTTTCTTGTGCCAGCTGTGTTCTAAGTAGCTCCTTTTCTCGTATTTGTCACCCCAGGTAAATGTATGGCTACACTCTGCCATGGGGTTACTCAGTGACCAGAGCTCTTTCCAGCTGCACAAGCCAAGCACACACCATGTTGCCTACTTTGCTTATAAGTTCTGAAATATCTACAGGCAGGGCTCATGAGGCACAATTTCTGTTTTCCAGATCAGCCCCCTAGAAGATAATTTTTTGAACACTTTTCCAGAACTGTGCTCAGTCTCCCTGTCATGGTTCAGGCCCAGCCGGTACCAGCCGGGCCTCTGCTCGCACTGTGGGGCAGGGAGGAGAAAACCCACCCAAAGGCTCCTTATAGAGACATGGACAGGGAGGTTTGCATCCCCCAATTACACTTATGGGCAAAAACCAGAGAGTTTCAACTTGGGAAGAAAATAATTATCTACCAGGAGAAAGAGAAAGCATGACCAGATCCCCCCTCCCTGGGCAAGGATCCCTTCACTGCCTCCTCCCCTCAGGGCACAGGGGGGTTCAGGGTCAGTTCCCCACAGGGTGTTTCTGCCGCTCCATCCATCTCAGGGGGGGAAACTCCTCACAGCCTTCCCCTGATCCAATGTGGGGTCCCTCTCATGGCAGAGTCCTTCACCAACCCCTTGGACATGAGTCCCTCCCGGGAGGTGCAGTCCCTCAGGAACTGCTCCAGTTGGGTGGCCACAGAGTCACGGCTGCTGCGGGAGCAGTCACTTCCTCTGGTACCTCCATAGCTGCAGACCCACATCTGCCCCGCCATGATCCTGCCCAGGCTGCAGCTCCATGTCTGCCCACTTGTGACACGTCAGAGGTTATTCTGCCACACTCCTCCATGGGCTGCAGGGGCACAGCTGCCACCCCACCATGCGCTGTGGGGAAATCTCTGCTCAGGCACCTTCACCCCCTTCTTCCTCACTGACCTCGGTGTCTTATCTCAAGCATTCCTTGCTCTCACCTCCTCCTCTCCTCTGTGCTACAGGTCTTTTTCTCATATATATTTCTGCAGTTCCATTCTCCCTTTCTTGAATACATTATTCTCAGAGGTGCATCCAGCTCCCTGTATCTCCTCGGCTTTGACTAGAGGCTGGGCTGGAATTGGAACTGGGGGAGCTTCCAGCAGCTTCTCACAGGAGTCATCCCTGTGGACCCCTCACTTCCAAAACACCACTAACACAAGACACTCCCTTGGAAGTCTTTTAGGGACAAGGAGAAAAACCATAGGGCAGGAGAAGTCTCTTTCCTACAAAGGTGTTTGGGGTGAGAGTAGAAAGCTGGTATGATACAGAACATCACACCACAGGATTTGATCTTGACTTTAAGACAAAATTAATACATGAATAATGTAGTCCTTACTCCTTTAAATAATGGTTAGGAAAATTGGCATTGGGATACTTGACACAGAGGGGAGTAGTGTTTACTTCCCTTACCCTTATTTAACTTGAATGGTTGAAGAGCTGCTGCTCTGATTCTGCCTTCTACCCTCCAAGTTTATTATTTCTACTTTAGTTCCTTTTCTGCTGAACTTCTAAAATTTGAAGGGTTTTGATTAAACTGTAATACTCTGAACATCAAAATGAATCAAGAACAATAAGAAAAAGAACATATAAAGTTGTGAAATAATTTCAGATTAAATCAATGAACAGAAATATACAGTAAATGTTTTAGCTGCATCTCAGAAATTGCACAGACCCACAAGGGACATCAGGGTTTGATGAAAATGTATAAAATTAAAGGAAGGAGCCTGAGGCAGTACTTGCCTAAGTATCATGAGGCTGTACATTGAGATAGTTCAGAGGTTTGGGGCAAGTTTTTCATTAGAAAATGTCAGTTCACTGGGACTGAAACTTTTCATAAAAAATGTATTGGTCTTGATGAAACTTCTACTGGGAAAAATATCTAAACTCAAATACAGAGTTTTTGTAAAAAGGAGAATACAGGAGCTGCCTTAAACATTTTATTAGTCTTGTGCAGCTTTAGGTAATTCAAATGCGACTGTAAACACTTTTAGAGTTTATTTGGACAAATTCACACTTACGTAAGTTGTTTTTGCAACATTTTTTGTTGCCTAAGTTCTTAATTTCTCTGAAAAAGTCCAGATACTTCATCTAAAACCATGAAATTACACAAGAATATAGGAACTGCTGTAAGCTTCTGAATGTTACATAATGATGAAAATTGGGTGGGTTAGGAAGGAAAAAATAATATATATATTTACAGTTAAGAACTGGTCAAAACTACTGCTTCCTGCCCTACAATGAGAAAATATCAAAGAGCCTCAGGGATGACGGAGGATTTTGTTCATAGACTCTTATTCCTGGTAGCTGAAAACAATACTAACAGTTGGCAGATACTTACTGTGGTTCAAGAACTGCATCATAACCAATTTCCAGAATTACTTTGGAAAATTTTGGTTAAGATATCCAAGATATACTTTCCAGTTTGGGGTCTCCTTGTGTTCCCTGGGAATAGAAAAAGTTGTATACTTTAAACAGAAGTAACCAGAAAATGCTGTTTAAAATGGAACAATTTTTTTCAAAAGTATAAAAAGTTCTAGCCCCAAAGTTATCACTATTTGTTTTCTTAAATCTTGTTCTTGATGTACACTTAGTAAGAAAAGGAAGATCTGAAAATTATTTAGCTGACCAATCAAGCTGTTCATTACACCAGCAAATTGAATCTTATTTGCACATTTGTGAATTAAGTTTCTATAAGCACTGGTTACAACATAATAGATCTTGCTAATGAGCCTTGCAGGGGAGCTTGCACTTCAAAATATAAATTCTTCAAGTCATTATTACCATAAACACTTGATTCAAAATATCTTTTGATGATATTTATGTCTTGAAATTCAATGTTATGACAATATACTTGCTAAACATGGATAGCAAGGACAGAACAGATAGATGGCAGAAAGAATGTGATGGATATTAACAGCTAGAGCCGGTACAAATTTAAAATACTAATGGCAACACAAAACTTGGATGAATCTTCTGTCTGCGTTACTGGTGGAAATTTTAAACAGCATTTTTTAACCTCTGGGTAAAGCACAAAACTGTTGGTTTTTTTCTCAGTCATTCTCTCCTGTTGACACCCTGTAGAAAAGCCTCTAATGTTTCTCTTGTCAGTTTTTAGTTAAAATTGTTTTTTTTCTGGCTGGTCTGAGGTTTTTCTGCTGTGCAGCTGGTAACAGGAGAGTGAAAGAACCTGGATTTTGGATACATGTAAACCCTTGGACATATTTCTATGCACACCCAGCCTTTCATTCATCCACCCACTCACACACATGTGCCCACACCCACATCTGTCTTTCAAGTTCAATTAGATCACACAGAGACCTAATACAGTTAGGGAGATAGATAGTTTCCCTACCTGTTAATTACCTGTGGACAAGGTGTGCTTCATTTGGTTATTTATGTCAACGTCCTTGTGAAGAATTCATAGTTGTTACTCATCAGTCTGCAACCAAACTAATGCAACCAGAATGTTCTCCCAGGGCTCTGCATTCAGCATATATTGCTTTTCCCCAGAAGCAGAGCAGAAATAAAATTACAGCCATGTCTCAGTTATTCCTTGGGGAAACCCAGCTGAGCTCCTCTTTCCCAGCAAATCTGCTTCTCTCTTCCCTTACACATAGGAGGCAGTGGTTTGGATCAGCTTACATCTCATGTAGCTTTCAGTTCCTCTAGTCCCCTATTTTGCTCCACAAGTAGATTCACAATTGGCAGTTTAATATTTCATACTCGATGTGATAGGTTTTAAACCTTAAAACTCCTGACACAAGGGAGGAGTTAAGAGAGTGGTTTTGGGATCTATGGCTGCACCACTGCAGTTCAGTTTCACACAGCACCCATGGAGCAAATTCACTGCCAGCCCTCAGGAGGTAAGAGATGTTTCGGGCACCCAGACCCTGCGATTCCCTCTGGGAAATAATAGAGTTTGGGCTTTGAGAAGGTTTTTTTACTTTAATGGCTATTTAATGAGCAGATATCAAATGAAGTGAAGTCTCCCTTCCAGCCTGCTGCTCCTCACAATTAATTGTGGCTGGTCTCTTTCATTGTTTTTAATTTGCTCAAATCTTAAAGTTTGCTGACATGGAAATAATGGATTTTGTCTTCCTTGAAGGTCAGGGATGCTCAATTTGCTTTTTCTTTTTTTTTAAAGTGAAGAGAAAACATTTATTTCATTTTTAGTATTGTTTCTGTGCTGCCTACCATATGCTTTTTTCTCCTAAATTTCAATTGTTTTTATTGAAGTATGGGGAAACTGAAAAAAAGGATTTATCTTCTTTTATTAACTTTAAAACACACTTGTAAGTGGTTATTTGCAAAGAGCCTTTCAAAAAGTGCATCCGCAATCTGTTCTTTAATACAATTTCTTTTCCCCTGCTCTTGATTTGAATGGGTTCATCTTGCTAGAGTTTCTGTACATAGCAACTCAGCTGCTGTTTGTTAGAAAAACATGGGTTCCTTTGGGGAAAAAGATACACAAAATTTCATAGTCTTCAGAAAAAAATGGAGAAAGAATAGGGTATACTTTGTTCTGACCAAGCTAGAAAAGTCCTTCAACTAAGGCCTAAATTGAGCTTCTCTTAAGCTTATATTTTAAGCTGGAATGAGTTGAGGCATATATATGCATTAAAAATGGGCTAGCATTGCTTGTGTTTAAATTCTTCAAGCTCTGAAGACCTGTTGTCTGGGATCAGATGCTTCTTGAAAGAGATAAATGGGTTTTTCCTTGGTTACTTTTGATATGGCAAAAAATGTGCATGTAGGATACAACTAGAACCAACAGCCTGCAAAAAAAAAAAAAAATTCTGTGTTTTTTCTTGCTAATTATTTAAGATTTAACAAGTTATATCAGCTAAAAGTACTTTAGCCTAATTATTTAAGATTTGACAAGTACTGTAAGGAACAAAGCTCTCTGAATAAAATTATGAGGCATATACATGTTCATGTTCCCTGCTGATGGGGCTTGAGCTGTTGAAGGCTGAGGTGCACTAATTAATCCCAACCAAAGATTTGTCCTCCCAATTAGCAGCCCCTTAGATATTCTGTCTGGTTGATCTATGGCTGCCTTGTGGGAAATATCCAGGTTCTGCAAGTTTTATGATTCTGACCCCCTAGGCCAGTTGCCAAGTTACTTCAAGGGGAGAAGCTGACCTGCTCTGCAGAGAGGAGTGACTGCATGCAGTGCTTCAGGGCAAATCCCCACCAGGTAACCCCAATGCAAACCTGGGAATAGCATCCAGAGTAAGAGGAGAAATGTGCTCTCAAACCTGGTATGCTGCAGATTTTACCTTTGAACCAAAGTCCCTTTCATGATATCTGCATTTCTGGAAGCCTGGGAAAGGACATTTATATTCCTGTGACTGCCAGAGAAAGTGTTTCTGTAGCTGTCTTAGATCCATTTTTTATTCCATCTACACAATATATCTTTGCATGTAGATGTGTCTCTGATTACTTCATAAATTACTTCATAAATATGAAGTACACACAGTATATGAGCCAGTCCTGAAGAGTTTTAGTAACCCTGTTGGGATATATTACTTCATAGTACCTTAGAATCATAGAACCATAAAATCATGGAATAGAGTGGTTTGGGCTGGAAGGAACCTTAAAGATCATCTGTTTCCAACCTCCCTGCCATAGGGAGGGACACCTCCTTCTATACTGGGTGTCATGTTGAGTTTCTCATCAACCATTGCACCCAAGCCCTTCTCTTCAGGACTGGTCTCAGTCCCTTCTCTGCCCAGCCTGTATTTGTGCTTGGGATTACCCCAGCCCATGTGCAGGACCTTGCACTCAGCCTTGTTGAACCTCATGTGGTTTATATGGATTCACCTCAGGCCTGTCAAAGTCCCTCTGCATGGCCTCCCCTCCCTCTAGCATGTTGACCAGAGCACACATCTTGGTGTCAAAGGTAAACTTGCTGAGGGTGCACCTGATTCCACCTTCCATATCACTGAAAAAGATGTTAAAGAACACCACTTCCAATACCAAAAGGCACAACACACTTTATCTACACAAGAATTATCATAACATGCCAACAGTGTAATCAGAAGTGCACATACACTGTGTGAGAGGGGCTAGGGATAGATACTAAACTTGAGTATGATTTAGTTGTGTCAGTCTCTGCTCACCCACTTTCTTCTACTCCAGTTTTCTGCTCTCTCTCCTAAGCATTCTCATCACCCTTCATTTCTGGCAGTGGTTTTACAGAAGAGTGAACTTGTGCCTGGGATCCAACACACAGAGGACAGCCAATCTCCCCTGTTTATCCAGGCTAAGACAAGAGGCCAGATCCTGTGCCTACTTAAACTAACCCTCTAGAAATTGAAGACATTGAACTAAATCGAAATGGGAGCAATGGAGTGGAGAATGCTCTGAAATTTCTGTTGTGGCTCTCTCCAAGGAAGATGCTCACTCTTCCTCAGCATTCACAAATGGAGTCTGAGCTTATCACTTCTCTCTTGCTCCAAGCCCTGGCTTCCACCAAGAGACCAATCATAAGAGCAGTGGGATTTAACTGGATGCTTTAATACTTCAATACCATTATATTAGCATGGTGCTTAACTATGCTGGGGTTTAAGGATGATTCAAATTACACAGTTAACAACTTCTCAGCAGTAGGGAAGAAAATAGAATTTTTGACTGATGGAGCCCAGTTCTTTTCCCAGCTGTACCTTTGCAACCCGTAAACACTGGAAATGTAATGGAGGGGGCTACACAGCCTCCAAGGGATTTTTATTTCAAAATGGATAGTGAATATCATTCACTAGTAAATCATTTATAGAAGTTCTGCAGGAAAAAACAATAAAAGGTCAAGGCATCTAATTTGGGTCTTGTGTATGCTTGCCCACCCTCTGGGTTCATAGAGTTAATGGCTGGTTGAAGCAGGTGTGGGCAGATGGCCAGCCACATTAATAGCTGAGGCTTGTTGTTTATATAAATTTCATCTTCATTGAGTGCATACCCAGAGATGTACAAGTCATTATGATTTTTTCCCTAGGACTTTATTCTTGCACTTCTTTTTCATGTAAGTATTTTCTTATGGGTAAAAAACTCATACAGATTTATTGCCTTTCTCTTTTCTGTGCAACCTTGCCTAATAAGACTGTTGCAGTGGCTGCAGCCTGTGAAATTAGTCTGTGAACTCTTTGTATCCTGCCCTGTCTGTCCCAATCTCCCTCAGATCAACCTAGTACAAAGGCTTGACAAATTGGCCATATTTGTCTTTTTTTGCTATAGACTGGAGTTGGTTTAAGTGGCAGACTGATGAAATGCAGCAGAGGTTCCTTGCTTCCCAAGTGCATTTCTTTCTTTCCTTTTCCGTTCAGTTACGTATCCACTAATATCCCTAAAATCAACAATTCAAGTGACATATGAGCTAATAACTATGATGTGCCAATGACTTGTTTGGATGGCACTGCCAGAGTAACTTAATTGTCTAATGACAGTTACACCCATTTGTACAAATTTCCTTTGTATTCCTACAGTTTTCTTGAGGCAATAGAATAAAAAGACATGTAATGGTTTTAGGTGCAATGCAGCGATCAATACTGCCAGTAAAGTGATTTATTGGCTACCTGCTGAGGTTTTTAATTGATCTGCAGGTGGTTTATGTACTTAGAGCTTGCTCTTCAGCTTAGATACTGAATGTAAGTTCATGGCCTCACCCTGTTTTTTATCACTCTTTCAATTGCTATATTGTGGATAAAATAAAGTGACACTTCATTGCAAATCATTGGAATACCAAGGCTTTGTGAAATATTCAGATGTCTGGACTCTTCATATGCATATCATTTTATGCTTTATTTAGTTCAAAAAAAGCCCCAAAGTCTCCTTTCATATGCATGTAAGGGCTAGGAGAGCTCTCTGTCTGGTTTGCATGCATGGTTTGCACTAGACTCAAGAGAATGAACTCATGGACAAAGGAGAATTGATCCATTTTAAAATTACGTATCCTGTTATTTTCTGGAGTTATACAGTGAGTCCTCTGGCTTTTTTTTTACCCCTGACTATAATGGTTTGGTTATTTAGTCTGGTGCATAATGTCCATATAGGGAACTTGCTTTTCTAATGACTGTTTGCACACCTTAATAATGCCTGTGCTAGCCAGACCTCTACTGAGTAAGGCAACATCCAGAATCATTTTTTGTTTCTTCCTGACAGAATGAGGATGGATGATTGTGCTGCAGGCACTGGCCTGGTGTTGAAAAAATTGGACCTCAGTTCCTGGCTGTGTCACACAATGTATGGCAGTGAGAATCTTCTAGGGCCCATTTTTCCACAATGCTTAATGTACTAAGTGAATGTCTGTGGACATTTTCAAAAGGAAATGGCTTCCATGGGAATTTTCAGCATTCCTCTGAAAAGCAAAGGTGCCAGCCCAGCAAGCTGCCCAGCAGCCACCTTACTGCCCTTCTCCCTGTGTGCTTATGCCCTGCCCTGCGAGGGCATCCCAGATATCTACTGAGCTTCAGATTTAACTCTCAGGGACCCCAGAAGCTGCCACAGTAAAATTTCCTTTTTAAACTGGACTCAGGGTAAAGGTGTGTCTAATATCACACCCCTGTGCATAAGCTACCACTGGGCCTGACTGGTGGCAACTTCCCTCAGTAGCTCTGAAGGACTTGCAAGGCAGATCTCTATGGTGGAGGGCTGTGTTCCTAAAGACACCCAAGTGATAAGGCCACGATGTAAGTAACAAAAGGCATCCAAAATGGTTTTCCTGTACAATGTCCAATTGCCCTTCATGAGGCAGGAGTTATGAAAAGTGTTTTTGTTGATTTAAGCTGACAGGTGAAAAGAAATTTCATTATTTTCCTGTACTGTTTTTTTCACTCTTAGACTGCTCATGATAATAATTTAAAAATCCATTTTTTATGCTAAATAATCACAATAGAAACAACTGGTCCATTACCATAAGGAACTTGTAATTCACTATTTGAACTTGAGACAAGAGGAAAGTTACTCCATGCATAGGACAGATAGAACTCCTGTGGTCTTGTTTTCTCCTAATTTTGCACTGCCTGGGAATTAATTGTGCTTGAGTTACGCTGTGTTTAGGCAGCATTTCACATCTGACTGTGCTGTCAGGTACACTGAAGTGAATGCTGAAATAAGATGCCTGAGAACCCACTCAGCCAAGACTTTCCATCTGCTTCCCAGTGACTGACAACAGCACAAGTCTCTCATGCTACTGCCAGTCGTGTTCTCCCTTTCAAATAACAACCTGCAGTGCCAGAGTCATTCCCTGCCATGACAAGAAAAATGTAAAGGACTCAAACATTCTGTTTCACTAGCAATTTTGCAATTTCTAATCTTGTTCTTTTGGTCCAGAAAAATGAGGATAATCCAAGTACTTCTTCCTCATTTTCAATCTTTAAGTTTCTTGCAATGTTTTTTGTTCAAGGAAACAAGAATTACTTGAAAAGTCATTTTAGTGGAAAAAATAAAAAATGTTTTATGTTGATATGAACATCATACTTACTATTTTTGTAAGTAGGATGGGAAAAGGTTTGTTTTGGTTTGTTTTGGTTTGGTTTTACTGCTGCCTTATACAAAACATTTAAATGAAAACATTTGCTCCATTCTGACTCTGGTGTTGCTCCATATGTCTCTGCTTCAATGTGGCTGGGATGCACACTGTGGACTGTTCACATATCAAGTGTCAGTTGCTCAAAAATAGTAGGTAAAACTTTTACTAAGGTCTATGGATTTTTAACAAAAATATATGTAAGATAGAATAACCTCCTGCTTGTAGAAATCACTGAACTTCAGTCAGTCAGTCTCCAGCATCCCAGGAACAGGACTGCACTAGTGTCCTGAAAAAAAGAAAATGTAAGTGGTCCTAAATTGGGAGCTTAGGAGGGGAATCACAGAAACACCAACATTACTTTAAAAAATTATGATATTTGTTGAAATGAGTACGAAATTGGGCATTTGTAATGGCTTAGGAAAATCAAATTGCAAGCAGGTACTCAAAGAGATGGTGTCATTCCCTCTGTGTCCCCTCTGTTCCCCCTGCCTGTTTTCACACTTTCACCTTTTCCCTCACACCAGGACTGGGGTTTGTTTCACCTGCTGAGCCAGTTTATCTCTATAAAAACAGAAAATAAATTGTTTTGCTTTCAGTAGTGAGTCTTTTAGTTTGGTGTAAATTGCTAAACTTATTTAGCAAGGTATGAAGCTGACTGCAAATGCTGTCAACCTATTTCTGTTCCTTCATCTCCCCCTCAGCTGTACCAGGACAGATATTTTTTGCATCCATGCCTTGAACCACCTCAAGGGATTGGTACAGGTTAAAAATAAGCTAGTAAAACCTGGCTATTATTGTTACTGATTGGTGCTACCCACGGTGTCAAAACCAATTGTACCAGGTTGCCTAACAGGGAGTTTTTGGAAGAATCTGAGTGGGCAGGAGGGGGAGAGGAGAAGGGCACAGTCTGCCAAAACAAATGGATGTCAAATCTACCCTTAGCACACAGTTGGATATCCATCCAGGGAAGGAAAAGAGCATAGCTGGTATGATACACATTCACATCCTAGCTTGGCTTGCTTTTTTCCCCCAATGCAGATGAAGCCTTAGCTGCTGTGAAAATAAAAACTCCACTGATGGAGTGGCTGCAAAAACTTTGGAAGGGTTTACAATTCTTTAGTGCATCTGAGATAAGAAACAGAAAAGAAGATATGCTAGTACACTGTTATGTGCTCTGTTCTTCAGGATCTATTTATTCTTTCATTAATTTTATTATTATTGCATCTTGCAGCTGCAAGGAGCTGCAGTGTGGACTTAAAAATAGAAAGAGCCTAAGTGTATTACAATGCAATAATCTCCAAGTAGACCACTGTGTTTAGGTTGTTTCTTTGCAGCACATTGTGTATCTAATAAAGCATCATATATTTTGAACTCTACAGTGGTTTTAGCCTGAAATTCTGGTTTTGTCTCATTAAGGACCATGGCAGCAGGGAATCCTGTGTAAGTTCTGAGTTTTATGAATACATAAAACATAAACAGAAAATTAAAGTAATCTGGATTTAGAGATACAGAGACCATATTACTAAGAGTCTCTAAGCACTGGCAACAGCATTTAAGTTTCTTAGCAAAATCTCTTGTATGATTTAAGATTGTTGTTTCATTTAAATCTGAAATGGTTTGGATCCCGTGAGAAGCAGATGCAGGGAAAACATTTTCTCAAGCTCCATCAGTGAGATTCATGAAGCTGACAGTTTTGGATTCATTGTGTTTTTTTTTTTCTTTTGGTTGCATATTTGAGAATTAGGTTCCCTGAGACTTGCTCACCTTCATCTGCTAGTGGCATGAAATGGTTTTCACACTGTGTGGTCATACTCTTTGCTCTGTTTCTACATTTACACAAGCTCCCTCTAACACAAAATGCTGAGAGCTGAAATGCTCATCAGCTGCATCACCTGCAAGTTTGTCATGATGAAATTTGGCTAAAGTGGTCAAAGATTCTCCAGACTAAATGGAACTGCCACATGCTTTTGACAGCTGAGATGGCAGTTTAATGTATCTCAGATAGCTCAGGGTGGCATGCACCATTAGAGTTAAAAAATGTGAAAGAGAAGCATATGCCAGAACCCACTGTCCTTCAGGCTTTCACATCATTTTTCCACTTTCCTTGAAATTCAAAGTAGAAGCCTTGAAAGATCAGCCATGTGCAGATATGGCTTGTCAGCTGCTTAAAAAACAAAAGCAGGAAAAAGCATAAATCTAAAATGCAACTGATGGTATTTCCCTCTTTACAGAAAATCCTGTTGTATTTAGTTTCAGGGGAGTGGGAAGTATTGCAAAGGGAAAAAAAATCTGGAACACTAGTGACTGTTGTTGGTCAATGTCCAGAGGACATTAAAGGTTGTTAGGACTGCCTCCCTTTTGGCACCTTTTCATCCTCTTTTCCAGGCTTTCAGGTGGCTTTTCAATGTGTCCACACTGAAGCAAAATGTTTGTCTAATTGAATATCCCAGGTTATATTTTACAGGTAAAGGTGTTTTAATGCACCAGCTCAACGAGACCTCACAAAGCTTCTACTCCAGTCCAGGGTCAGAGTTAGAAATCATAGAGTAAGAACACTGCAGTCGTAAGTCTTCATTATATCTTCTATGCCTTGTAAGTCTCCTTTTAAATGTCAGAGTTCTCAAGTCTGTCATCTTGCAATCAGCAAGGATAGGATGAAGACAGACAGGTGCTATCATATGGGAATCATCTTCTCAAGGCTGTAGTGACCTTACATTCAGCTGTGAACTATGTCAGATGTGACTCATTTTAGAAGTTATCTTTAAGAGTTGCACTCTGTGTATCTGCCATCACTCCTGCCCCCTTCGTGTTTGTAAGAAATATTTACCAATCTTATCCTCTCCTATTTTCCTTTGAGATGATAGATGCAATAAATGGGAAATGTGGCAAAAAGTTCTTCACTTCTGCTATGTAAATTATTGTGCAAAGAACATACAAAAACTGAGAGAGAGAGATATCTTTTGTGCCTTTAGTAAATGGATGTTTGGAGAAACAAGTAATAAAGTAATCATACATCTCTATCAGCATGAGGTGTTGGTGGGCAGCCTCCTGAGGTGGAGTAAAGAGCCTGTCTCCACTACCAATAAAGGAACTGGGCTGATTGACAGCACTGCAGGTGGGAAGGACCTGGGGATGTACACCAAATGTATTCTGCAGAAAAAAATGGAGAAGAAAACAAGAATCAGCCTCTCAAAGGTTCCCTCCTGGTTAGAAATGTGTGCTGCGGAAAGTAGCTATAAATCTTGGGCTCTAAGAATGGTGATTTTTTTACTTAGATTTCTGTAAAGTGAAATATTTCGATTTATTTCTCTAAGACCTTAATTTGTCCTCCCCATGGGTTTGCCCTTGAAAAAAACTCATAAACATTTCACTCCTGCTTAAGTTGGTTCCTGTAAAGAGCTTGGAGGAATTTGTTTATTCACTGTGAATCCTTTCTTTCATCAGTTTTGTTCCTTTGCTCATGAACGTGAAGCGGCAACACAGGGCTTTTAAAATTCTGTTTGTTCTTTAATTTCCTTTCTTTTGCTTGCTCCTTTGTTATGTTCAATACCTCACTCTTGAGCCGTCTGTTCAAAGTGCATTCTCAGCACACTGGCCACATAGATTTATCTTGGCATCTTCCATGAAATCATTACATATTTATTTGCATTCTGAGATTAATTTTAGATAGCTGGTTTATTATGCCCTGACTTGTTATAGAAGAGCTTGTTTACCTACTACTAGTTTATCCACTTTATGGTTAAGCTGTTGCTGTGTTCCTCCTTTGAGAAGTAGCACTTCCTTGTGTATTGCCCGTCTAGTATTTGGCTGGGAGAAGGACCAAATTATATATAGGTATACATGTATAGTAAAACTCTCTTATATATTAATATATAGCAAAACTGTTTATCTTGAGTTATTAAACAGTAAAATGTATATTTTTCCCCTTATTACCTGTTGACTTTTTTCCTCAGGAACTTATAAGAAGTTGACTCAACTGTGGATATTCCACGCCACCATCAAACCATTGGGCCAAGGCTGAGAACAAGGACCGTGCCCTGCTGTTGGCTGCTCGTGGTGTTGAGTGCATTTTATGTGACTCTATCTGGAACCTCAGGCTACAGCCCAGCAAAACTGACCAGCTCAGAACTCTTCTGTCCAAAGGCAGCTGGGAGCAGCAGCCAGCAGGCTGTCCACGAGGCCTTTCTCCACAGTTATCCCTTCTCAGCCAAAAAAAAAAAAGCAGTGGATTGCAAATCTTCCATCTCTGCTTCACTAGTGATGAGGGCTAAATTGCTTGCAGATAAAATACCACTCAGGAGGTAGTGCCAGCTACCGGCAGCGTGCTGCATAACCTTGCTGTTGGTGGGTTTCTACCGAGACCAATCAGCTGTAAGGGGGCGGCACCCACCCGGACCACGAGGGATTTGAAGTGCCTGCTGGGAGCGCCAGCGACCCGGAGCGCGGCGAACAGGAGCAGGCAAACAGGAATTAGAAGTGGCAGCTAACGAGGCAGTTCACGCAGGCAGAGCAAGCAGGAAAGGCACAGATAACAATGGTTTCAAAAAAAGCAAAAACTGCTGCTGTTGAGAAAAAGGGTGTGTCCGTACAGACAGAATCCCTTAAGAGGAATAGTAAAATGGACGTAGCTGTTCAAGTCTCTGGCTGTGAAGAATGTTTAAGCCTCGTCCTGGCACCGGCGGACAGTGAAAATAAGGTCTGTGTGAGATGCGAGCAGGTCAACGACCTGCTGAGCATGGTGGCAGAGCTTAAGGAGGAGGTGGAGCGACTAAGAAGTATTAGGGAAAGTGAAAAGGAAATTGACTGGTGGAGTCACACCCTCTCAACTACAATTGAAATCCAACAGGAGACGGTGAAGTCCTGCCCCTCCTCCTATCAGGCAGCTGATGCAGACCAGGTGGATAGGGGAGAATGGAAACAGGTCCCCCACCGAAAAGGCAAAAGAATTCTCTCCCAACCCCCACCACTCCCCCAGGTGCCCGTAGAGAACAGATATGAGGCCCTGGACTCAGAGAATCAAGAAGAGGACAGACAAGAGGACGATCTGTCCATAAGGCCTCCCGTTCACCCCCTGTCTAGCAGACGGATTAAAACTTCACCCACAAAGAAAAGAAGAAGGGTAGTTGTAGTTGGTGACTCTCTTCTGAGGGGAACTGAGGGCCCTATATGTCGACCTGACCCATCCCATAGAGAGGTCTGCTGCCTTCCTGGCGCCCGGGTGAGGGATATTAGTAAGAGACTCCCTCAGCTAATTCAGTCCTCGGACTATTACCCACTGTTGGTAGTTCAGGCTGGCAGTGACGACATTATTGGAAGAAGTACAAGAGGGATTAAAAAGGACTTCAAGGCCCTGGGTCGGTTAGTCGATGGGTCAGGAGCACAGGTAGTCTTCGCCTCAGTTCCTGCAGTAGAAGGCTTGAATGAGGAGAGGACTAGGAAAACCCATCTCATTAATAGGTGGCTAAGGGACTGGTGCCACCGGCGGAACTTCGGGTTCTTCGACCCTGGGGCAAATCCCAAACTGCCTTGTGTCATTAGATCTGATGGACTTCATCTAACTAACAGGGGGAAAAGGACTCTAGGTCATAGGTTGAAGGGGCTGATAAGGAGGGCTTTAAACTAGGTTTGAAGGGGGAGAGGGTTGAAACTGAGCTCTCCAGAGAGGAACCTAAAGGTGGACTACCCGAGATAAATGACAAATCAGCAGCCCAGCTGAAGTGCATGTATACCAATGCACGCAGCATGGGCAACAAACAGGAGGAGCTGAAAGCCATCGTGCGGCAGGAAAGCTATGATGTAGTCGCTATCACGGAAACGTGGTGGGATGACTCCCATGACTGGAGTGCTGCCATGGGTGGATACAGGCTCTTCAGAAGGGACAGGCAGGGTAGGAGAGGTGGAGGGGTAGCCCTATATGTTAGAGAATCTCTCAACACTGTAGAAGTTGAGACCACCAATAATAGGGCAGAATGCCTGTGGGTTAGAATCAGTGGGAAGGTCATCAAGGCCGATATCGTGATGGGAGTCTGTTACAGACCGCCCAATCAGGATGATGAGGTCGACGAAATATTCTACAAGCAACTGGAGGATGTTTCAAAATCATCATCCCTTATTCTCGTAGGTGACTTCAACTTGCCAGACATCTGCTGGGAACTCCACACCGCAGAGAGGAGGCAGTCTAGGAGATTCCTAGAGTGTATTGAAGACAATTTCCTGCTCCAACTAGTAAATGAGCCCACCAGGGACGGAGCCCCACTTGACCTTCTTTTCACAAACAGAGAGGGGCTGGTGGGAGATGTGGTGGTTGATGGACGACTGGGACTTAGTGACCATGAAATAATAGAGTTTTCAATACTCAGGGATACAAGGAGGGTTGTCAGTAAAACCTCTGTGTTGGACTTCCGGAGAGCAGATTTTGGACTATTCAAAAGACTAGTTCAGAGTATACCCTGGGAAACAGCCCTTGAAAACAGAGGGGTCCAGGAGGGATGGACATACTTCAAAGAGCATATTCTGAAAGCACAGGAACAGGCTGTCCCAGAGTCCCGGAAGGCGAGCCCGCGGGGAAGGCAACCAGTCTGGCTGAACTGGGAGACTCTGAAAGAAATTAGGATTAAGAAGAGGGCCTATCAATTATGGAAAAAAGGGCTAACTTCTCAAGAGGAATTTAGGAATATAGTCAGATCATGTAGAAAGAAAATCAGAGAGACAAAAGCACAACATGAACTGAATCTTGCTACTTCTGTGAAGGACAATAAGAAATGCTTCTACAGATATATCAATAGCAAAAGAAGAGGCAAGGAAAACATTCATTCTGTACTGGACATGGGTGGGAATATAGTTATCAAAGATGAGGAAAAGGCTGAGGTATTTAACACCTTCTTTACCTCAGTTTTCAACAGAAAGACAGGTTATCCTGTTGACAGCAGGCTTCTGGAGCCTATAGAAGATGATAAAAATCTAAACAGCCCCCCTGTAATATTGAAGGACACAGTCAGGGACCTCTTGAGCTGCTTGGACCCCCACAAGTCTAAGGGACCGGATGGGATCCACCCAAGAGTGATGAGGGAGCTGGCAGAAGAGCTCGCCAAGCCTCTCTCTATCATCTATCAACAGTCCTGGCTTACGGGGGACATCCCAGACGATTGGAAGTTGGCGAATGTCACGCCAATCCACAAAAAGGGCTGGAAGGAGGACCCGGGAAACTACTGGCCCGTCAGCCTGACCTCAGTGCCTGGCAGGGTTATGGAGCAGATCATCCTCAGTGCAATCACACAGCACCTGCAGGATGGGCAAGGGATCAGACCCAGCCAGCACGGGTTTAGGAAGGGCAGGTCCTGCCTGACCAACCTGATCTCCTTTTATGATCAGGTGACCCGTTTGGTGGATGAGGGGAAGGCGGTGGATGTGGTCTACCTGGATTTCAGCAAAGCCTTTGACACCGTCCCCCATAGCATTCTCCTGAAAAAGCTGTCAGCCCACAGCTTGGACAGGAGCACCCTGTGCTGGGTTAGAAACTGGCTGGAGGGCCGGGCCCAGAGAGTGGTGGTGAACGGGGCTGCATCCAGTTGGCGGCCGGTCACTAGTGGTGTCCCCCAGGGATCAGTATTGGGCCCAGTTCTGTTCAATATCTTTATCGACGACCTAGACGAAGGGATTGAGTCCATCATCAGCAAATTCGCAGATGACACCAAGCTGGGAGGAAGTGTGGACCAACTCGAAAGCAGGAGGGCTCTGCAGAGGGACCTGGACAGACTAGAGAGCTGGGCCGATTCCAACGGGATGAGGTTCAACAAGGCCAAGTGCCGGGTCCTGCACTTTGGCCACAACAACCCCAAGCAGCGCTACAGGCTGGGCACAGAGTGGCTGGAGAGCAGCCAGGCAGAGAGGGACCTGGGAGTCTGCATCGACAAGAAACTGAACATGAGCCAGCAGTGTGCCCAGGTGGCCAAGAAGGCCAATGGCATCCTGGCCTGTATCAAAAACAGCGTCACCAGCAGGTCCAGGGAGGTGATTCTTCCCCTGTACTCAGCGCTGGTTAGGCCACACCTCGAGTACTGTGTCCAGTTCTGGGCCCCTCAAGTTTAAGAAGGATGTAGAGGTCCTGGAACAGGTCCAAAGGAGGGGAACCAGGCTGGTGAAGGGACTTGAGCACAGGCCCTATGAGGAGAGGCTGAGAGAGCTGGGGCTGTTCAGCCTGGAGAAGAGGAGGCTCAGGGGAGACCTCATTGCTGTCTACAACTACCCGAAAGGAGGCTGTAGCGAGGTGGGAACTGGACTCTTTTCACAGACGACCTTCAACAAGACAAGAGGACACAGTCTTCAGTTGTGCCAGGGGAGGTTTAGGTTAGATATTAGAAAGAATTTCTTCACGGAGAGGGTGATTAGGCTATGGAATGGACTGCCCGGAGAGGTGGTAGATTCTCCGTCCCTGGTGACATTTAAAAAAAGACTGGATGTGGCACTCAGTGCCATGGTCTAGCAACTGCTCCGGTGGGTCAAGGGTTGGACTAGATGATCTCTGAGGTCCCTTCCAACCCGGCTAATTCTATGATTCTATGATTCTATGAAGCACCAGCAGTCTCTGCCTCCCTGGCTGGTCTAAGCACTTCAGTCAGGATGCTCACCTTCACTCCTGTAGCATGAAGCAATTGAGAACTCATTGAGACAAATATATCTGCAGGCACTGACCATACTTGCTCCATGCTGACAGAAATTCCATTTCTCCACTAGCCCATGGGGGCTGCTGGCAAGGTGAGGAAAGCATGCACTCAGCCTCTCGTGGTCTTGGCAAGGAAACAGTGCCTCTTACTCTCAGATTAAAGGAGGAGAACGGGTGAAATTTGGGTTAATCCTAGAATAAAATTCTCCTCAAGTTGCTAGGTGCCTGTCTTGAAGCAGGAGAACACCCACCAGGTGCTGGTGGGAGCCATTTCTGAGCTTGAGCAGACAAGTTGCTCAGCTCCTTTCACACCTTCTCATCATGGGTTTGAGCTGCCTCCACAGAGAGAGACGTGCAGCAGTTTTACCAGTTAACAGTGACAATTGTGATATTTTTTCCTTTAAAAAAATTACAAGGCTGTCAGAAATTACTCTTATTTTCCACAGCATTACAGTCCAAAGAAAATGTAGTTAATAATAAACACAACAGCCTGTCAGAAGTGTTCTTATCCTATTTAATAGTTTAGAAATATTCTCATTTGCTGGTTCTCCCAAGGACTATTGCAGTCATGAATAAGAACTAGTTCTCTGGCTTTAAAATTTTACAGAGTATTTGCAAGCAGATTGTTCAATGCAATCATCCCTGGTAGCAGAACAAAGCTGTTCCCAATTCATAGACAGAGGGAGTTTCCTTTCTCAAAGAATTACAGTCTCTCACAGCATCTTTCTAAAACAGTTTCCAGCCCCTTTAATATTTGTTTCCACGATGCACAAGTGGTGGCCTGATTGAAACCTTGTTGCAGTCTGGTGAAAAATACACTCTACTAGAGCTGGACTAACCTGTTGAAGAGTTTGGCAGCAAAAAGAAAGCTTTTTTATTGAGTCGTTTATTCCAGGACTTCTAAAAAATATCTTTTAATTTCCTATTGAAGCTTCTTTGCTCTGCAGTACAAACAGCCCATCTGTACGTGTTAGAATCCAGGTTTTCTCAGCTGCACTGAGAGACTTTCCAGTTGCTAACTGGAAGTTACATTTGCCCCTGATTTCACTTTACTCTTGACATCACTTCTCTCTAAAGTACAAAAAAAGTTCTTGACATCACGTTTTCCATTAGCACCTTGACATTTAGAACAGTCCACATGCTCACAATAAGAGCACACAGAGAGAGGAAACAAGTATCTACTTTTGTTTCAGAAAAGAAAACAACAAATACAAAATGGTGTAAAAATTGAAAGGAGTTTAATTGATTACAAAACCCAACTCTCCTGTTAGAAACATTTTTTTTCAGACTGTCTTTTCTCTAGTTCCCAAGCGAATGTAATGTGGGGCTCACTTCATTGTAACCCTGATCCTACCCCTAAGTTAAACGTGAACCTGGAACCGGAGCATATATTGCTGCAGACAGCTACAGACTGCATGGAAAACAACATGTTTTCAGACATGCCAGCTTATCCACTTGAGGATATAACTAAGGAACCAGATGGAGGCTAGTTTTCCACAACTAACCATCTGGGCTTTCCAATGAAGTGCCCTAAGCACTACCATGGGAATTGACTTCATGATGGGAAAAAGCAGACTAGAAGAGGCAAGCAGAGAAAGAGAGCATAATGTTTTAATTTGCAAAATGTGCACCCATAGAGTTACTGTTTTTTCACAGTTTCCTCATCTTTATTTGTGTTTATAATTTATGGAATAAAAGGTTTAATGGTTAATATAGCATCACAGCCAGCTCTGAAGAGAACCAGATGTGGTATGTTTGTCTTAGTGCAGATTTTCTTGGATTGCTGGAGGTCACAAAGCAAAGGAGTAGGGCAATGCTTTCTGATAGAGCTACTAATTGTTTACACAGATATGTAATATTAGATCTGCTGGGTTATTTTTCAGGAGTTCTGCACTTCAGGGCTTCCAGCCAATTCTGTGTCCACAGCTGAGAACCACAGCTGTTTGCAGAGAGCAGAGAAAGGTAAGAAGTACAGGAGATCTAGCAAACTTCAAATGTCTGGTAACTAGATGGTGTAAAAGCAAAACCTAGAATTAGTGGATTTTCTCCTGCACAGTCTTAATATGAAATCTATAGGTGAGAGGTTTTTAGGCATTAGGCATACAACAGTCATGGAACCAGAAGACCTAACAAAGGTCATTTTTCTCTGGTGCTCATGAGGGTCTATAACCTGCTTTGTTGACTGCGAACTTGAGCTGAAGTTTTCCATGCAGGTCAGGCATTTTGTTTTGTTTTGTTTTTCCTGATATGTTGATCCTCTGTCATTGAATGTTATGTCAGCTTTTGCTATGGGGCTTTTGTCTGCCAGGACAGCTAAAGGATCTTTTCCTTCTAGATATTCATCTGCTTTTGAAAAGCCTGAAGGAAACTATTAAAACCTCTTCCTTCTGTTACTTTTTGAATTTGACAGTGGACTCACTTTTCTTCATCAATTTGGCTAAAATGTTTGAATTAAAAAATAATAACTTAAGAAAGGATAAAAAGTAAATAAAATAATAAAGCTGATTCACTTGGAAGTTCTGTGAAGTTTTGAAATACCCAGATAATGAGAACCTGCTCTTCCGGGCTCTTTCACTTTGTGAACCCAGATAACAAGTTTCTGAAAGTCACTGAATGAATATCATCAATCTCAATTGAATATTACGACCTTACATAGGATTTCAATTAGATCTTGACAGGTCAAGAGAATCATTAAATAGTTACAAAAGCCCAGAGACTAGTCCATTGGGCACAATTCTAGGTTGAATCCTTGGGAAGAAAGAAAAAAATTCACGTCCTTTACCTAGCTAGAATGACCAGTTCTTCTTGATGTATTTGCTACAGTTGTTTTGTAAGGAAAACATAATTTCTTGTAGTGATTTAAATCACTGATGTATTTTATACATTAACAATGCCCCACCATATTTCAGCCTGTCACTGTGTTTGTGTCTGCTTATGCATCTGGTTATTCATAAGCAAATAACACAGGGAGATTCAGTTAAGCATTGGTTTGGAAAGGGATTTATTTGTTTTGCTGAAAGCAAGTCCCCATGGAATAGTCTAAAATGATGCTTTTTTGTTCAGTGTGTGTCACTCCTGTGGAACAGGTGGGGTACTTTTTTATTGTTGAGATTGGTTTCAGGTATTAATGGCATGAAACAGTTTCTGCAGGTACATATCACAAAGATAGATGCTTATCTGACTCTGAAATTACTTTTATATGCAAATGCAAGCAAGAAAAGTAATAATAAAATCTTTGCAGAACTTACTTGCTTACACCCATCAGTCCTTTTCTTCATCACTGTTGCACTGGAGAACTGGAAAATGTACCTTGTATATAAAAAAACCCTGGCTTGGCCACCATAAAAATGTGCATGAGACAGGATCATGTAGGTTAATAGATCACTGCTTTGGAAAATATTTGCTCCACCTTATCAGTAGTACATTTTCTTCTTCTGGAATTTATTGATTCATTGAAAATTGTGCAGCTGAGACATGTTGGAAAAGAGAGGGATTTCCCTCTCTGGACAGATGCTCTTCCCAGCCTTCTGGGGAGCAGAGCTTTTGTCTGAATCCGTGGTGTCCCTTGGTGACAGTTGTGAGCTCTGTTTCTTAATGAGCAAAAAAATACATCCTTACAGCACAAAATAGCATGAAAAGTGTGGGGAAAAAAGAAAAGCTTTTGTGTTGCAAAGTGCCACAGAAATCTAATTTGAACCAGGAGGAATGTCTGTTCTTGCTTTCCTTATGTCCAAGCCTTCAGCTAAAAAGGGTGTGGCAGTGCAAACATCTGCTTTGGAGCAGCTCCAAGAAAAACACTAAAAAGTTGCCATTCTGTCTGAAAAGGTATTGTTTTCAGCAGCCTTGTCCTAGACTTTCATATGTCCAAAGGCCTGTCCTTCTCCTGTAGATCTGACTGTGCCCTGCTCTAACCACATTGCACACAAATTATAGCCCATAAAGTGTGTAACTGAGTTGCTAATTACATAATTTAGGCAATACCTATATATACATATATATATTAATACAGCTTTAAACACTTTGTTTTGTGCTCTCAAACAGTGCTTTGCTGTCAGTCAGAATCTGCCAGACATATTTCTGCAATAGTTGATCTATGGATGTGTGGACCTTAGCCTGAGGTTTCTCAGACCTGCACTGTTCCTCTGGGAGCACAACCTCATTCAATAAAAAATTGACACATAAATTAAAGTGGCAGTAAAAAAATGCAAATAAGACAGTGTCACCTATAAATATATTTTCTTTTTAAAAGGCCAAGCAATGTGTTGAAGAACTCCTCTGAAATTGTGCCCTATGGTTCTTTCATTTGCCTACTCCTGAAAACTGTGGCTTTCGTTGCAAAAATATCTCTGTGCAAGGGACAGTTCACAGTTTCAAGCCTTAAGCAATACCTCACAGATGGCATCTTAAGAGGGCAATAGATTCTTGCCCTTTCTGGCTGACCCAGCTGTACACAGATCAAGAACAAGCCAAAGGTCTACCTGCTTTACATGCCTTCCCATCCCATGAGAAAACATGTGGGAAAGTCCCAAAGGACCAAACCCTGCAGTAGAGATATGAAGATATTGAATTGAGAAGTCAACACGGGCCTTATTGTCTCCTAAAAAAAAAAAAATTAAAAAAATTAAAGATGCAATTCTCTGGCTGCGATCAGGCCCCAACTCTTTCAGCTAAAATATAAACTAATTTAAAGAAAATTTCCTTGTGCAGAGGGGATAGATTTTATCAAGAGGCTCTTTCTAAGAGTTGCCTTTTTGCCATTTGTAAATCTTCAGCAATGCCGAATCCATGGCACTGCAGTGATGTAAGATCTGCATTAGATCAGCTGCTGCAGCGAGCAGTTTGCTGCCCTGGGAGGGTGAGCACTCAATGAGGGAAGCTCAATTGGCTCAGAGGCTTCCTTGTCACTAATGGGAAGTGGCATGGAATACTCAATCATCATTAAGTGGTCAAAGATTTGAATCTGTGCATAAAATTGCATCTAGAGCAATTAAGCTGCTGAACTCTTGTGAGTCTCTAATTGCCTTATTGCAGTCTTCCTCTAGCTCTGAAAAATGAGTAAAGTAATTTGTTTTGTTAAAAGGCAGAATTTCCAGGCATTTGCATCTGGCAGCCTGCACAGACTCATACTGTGTCACAGGGCCTGTAGATTTGTTCTTTCTGATGTTTGCTTAAGTGTACTCTTGAACTTATTCTAGGAAGAATGGTCAGACATTTTTTTAACTTTAAAAAAGATGTGGAAATGAACACTCTAGAATTTTTTGATATTTGAAATGAAGTTCAATATCATGGATTATTTCAGAATCCTGAAGCAAACGCCCAGTGAAAATGAAGCTTCTGGATTTCATTGTGATTCTTTTTAATGAACTATACAGGTAATGCAAGGGAGTCATTGCCATATGATGCTGCAATAGCAAACCTTTTACCTGTGTTTAACAGTGCTAAGACCTGGAGGGAAAGCACGATTGCATGATGGCATAACTCTGATCCTCTTCACTTGCCCTCCACAGCTGCTCTTGAGGACATAAAACTGAGCTAAAAGTTTCTTCCTCATGAGCTGGACAGTGCTGGTAGAGCATGGTACCATTAAGCACCTCACAATCTTTTTATGCCACGTAGAATTCACTAATGAGACATTTTACCTGTTTTAATTCCCTGTAAAGATGTTAAGCAGAATTTGTTCTTTTAATTTTATTTTTCTCCAATCCTGAGTTTTCTGTTATTTTCCCCCCATGATCCTCCATATTGTGCTGTTTTCTGGTCCTTTGGCTTTGCTTTTTTTTTTTTTTCTTTTCTCTTCACATTCACTTACTTTACCTCAGTCTGCTGGGTTTCCTCCACTAGGAATGATCATATAAAAAGTGTAGTGTGAACACTTACCTTTTATTCTTGGACAAATTGCTCACCACAAGGTAGAGTGTACTTCAGAATTACTATACATAAAACAATGGCATTTTTATTTTGTTGTGATGAGAACAGGTCACCTTGCTGATAACCTCAGGCTGTTTCATGCATGCACATTTAGCTCATTGAGATTTCAAAGATCTTTTTCACGCATATATATCACAAAAAACCTTCTTTCAGCACATTGACTCTTTGTTCTTCTCTTCTGTCATTGAGTTTAACATTCTGGTGAAGGCCTGCAGAGAAGGCTGGAATGCCAAAATATTGGGCTTGCAGAAAAGCAGTCTTTGAAGGAATACAAAAGGAGTAAAGAGAAATTTGGCTGAAATTCAACAATACAGAGAGGAAGTGGGAAAGCACTGACATTTCAGGTGTCAACAGCAAGACCAAAATCCCATTTCAAGCTAACAAACCCAAATAAATGAAAAGCTCAGACTGCAGTATCTGTGTTTTTGTTTGTGCCTTCATACTGATCATGGGATAAGTGCCATTTACTCTGGGGGCTTGTTCAACCGACATAAAAATTAAATCTGTAGTCTCTACCTGGTTATTTAGCAGGTTCACTTCCTCAGGAGACTGGTTTAGTGGGTGCCAACAACACAAACAGAAGTTTGCATTAACTCTTCCACCTGTCCATGGAAGATTATTCACCCAAGGGAGTACTCAACAGCACAGGTGAGAACAGCAGCGTCAGGAGACAAGTTACAGAGGTATCCTCAGATTAGAAAAACATAGAAAAAAAAATTACATGTATTGTTTCCAGCTTTGTTTTAAAAGTCCCATTTGAAGGGAAGAGCATAATTTCTACTTTATGACACTCAGCCATGACTTAATATCTCTGTGTTGATTCCACCTCTTCTGTCCAGGCAAGTGAGAAGGAATCAAATTCACACAAAGTGTCACGGAAATGTTTATGAAAACTTCCTTCATATAAATGGACAAATGGTCTCACTGAAGTATCAGGATAAAATGGATAGGAATGTTTTTCTGTTTTTAGAACTAGAGCTTCTTTAAAGTTTTACTTTTTTTACCCCTTTTTTTTGTTTTTTTGTTTTTCTTTCAGGAGCTGCAAGAAACACAGAACTTCTAGGCTGTGTTTACTTCTCACCACTGTAAAGAAACTTCTGATATCCTCAGAAATTCCTGTTCTCAGAACATCAATGAAGGGAAAAGAGAAAGAAAGGTGAGTACATTGCTTATTAATAATTTCTTTATATATAGTTGAGGCCTTGCATAAAGAATCTTTGTTTTGCTACATCTTAAGCAACCGCATTTGAAGAGAGAGATGTATGCAAATACCATTGGAAAAAAGGGAGACAAAAACCACTGAAGGCAATCAGGAGGTTTTTAAGAAGTAAAAGGAGATAAAAGCAAGCAAATGACAAACTGAAATTGGAATCTTAAAGATAAGGAATTTTCAAATAACAAAGATTAAAAAAAGAAAGAAAACACAGACTTGTTTTAATATTTATAAAAACTTTATATCAACTGCTAAATGATCAGTAAAACTTATTAGTTACCTTTTTGTGATGAAACCATAGATAAATCTTTGAAAGACACAAGATAAAGAACAAGAGATGGTAGTACCAGACAGAACTGCTTACAGATCAGCCACACACATTAGTTTTAGGAAATGAGCACAGAAATCAGTGGACCTTTTAAGTGACATTTAGAAAAGTTCACCATTTCAGGAGTGATTCCTGAGAATTGCAATGCAGGAAGTAAATCTATGAATGTAGAGAATAGACACCATTTCCTGCTTTAGATTTATTGCTTTTGAAAAATAGGAATTTAGGTTGGAAAGCTAATCTGGCTGTGACCCCCCATGCAATTGGTTAGACTGAGTGACTGCAGAAGTCCTTGCTTGCAACAGTCCTGTTCCTCTTCCACAAGATCTGACTTAACCAGGGTTGGTTCACCCACTTAGTCCCACAGAATCCAGGGGAGCAAAGTCTAGAGCTGTGACCTGTTTTTCTTCTTTCTGATAGCAAATTTATATATTTAACGTGAGTGAGAGACCTTAGTCATAAAGCAAGGAGAGCCCAGAACACATCTTGCCAGCTTCACAGAGGAAATCCTGGGGTGATTACACAGAGTGTGCTGGGCAAGTGGATGATGCACTGTTGATGATGCCCTATGGCCAGAGAGCTTGTGAGACCATATATCACAGCATTTCACATGGTTTTACACTTAGCTGTAAGCTTCAGTGGGAACAGGACAGTTTGGGCTCACTGCTTTGCCTAATGGTTCACTTTGCAGCACAAAGGAAATGAAATGGTTGGAGTAAGCACTCCTGAACATGAGAGATTATTTGGCTCAACCACAGAAAAAAGAAAACCAGCACCCAACCTGAAAACGTTCATATGGTAACAAATGTGTAGCACAGCTGTCAGGTCATGCTGTGGAGGTTTTCAGGGAAGATGCACAACCTGAATCTCAGTACATTTTATGAGGGCTCCCAAAATAGGTAGTTTATAAATTAAGAATGTAGAGAAATTATGAAGCTACTGCCACTACTTTGCATCCTTGGCTGTTGGAACACTTAAAAAATGAGCATTCAATTTAAGTCTTTAATGTGTTTCTAGATAGCTAATCCAGCACAGAGCCTTGTGGTACCACAATTTCTTCATAAATATTTATAATTTGCCACCAAATATGACCATTGTGAAGCTGAGTAAGCTAATGTGCTATACTTACACATTAATCTTACTGGAGGCTAGGGGGAAAGCAGAAGGAAAATACTTCAATAAGAGATTATTCTGGGTTATTCTCAATGGAAGATTAATCCAGAAATAGTCTCTACATTTTCTATTAATTTACCCAGCACAAGAACTGATTAAATAATTCCTATGACTGCAAGAGTTGGAGAGTTGGGATGCTTTCCTTTGACAGTTGTACCATTTTTTTTTTAATACTATATTTTTGCTTTACATGATAGCTTCACTGAAAAAAGCTCAGTGTTAAAGACTTGGAAGATTCATATTTTTCAGAAGACTTTGGAAAATAAAAATGAAAGGGACTTCATATTTTTGTTTTAGTGCTCTCACTATAAGAGCTCTTTATTTTGCTGAATCATGGCTTTGCCTTGCATAGAAAAAGGTTAGGGAAGCATTTTTCAAAAGGTGTAAAAATTTTATTGGTTTTTAATAGGGCTACAAAATTCTAGAGAATGTGACAAAGTTTTTTTCCATGTGGAAAATTTGAATCACTGTCCCATGAAAAAGCTTAAGGAAATCTGCTGTGTACTGATTCCCACACACATGCAGAAATGTTTTGAGATATTGTTTGTCATAAGGAGTTTCTAGGGTGCTGTCACAATGGTGGCATAGGCCAGGAAATATCAAATATTGCATCATTATGCTTTTGGATTTGTTTTGTTTTTTGTCATGGAGATGTGCCCTTTTAAAACTGATTGGATTTCTCTCACTGTTGAGAGGAGTTGCTGGGGACTTGATAATCCAGGAAAAAACATTCCTAGAAAGTCCTTTTTGGTATCCTTTGGTATCACTGAGGTTTTGGCTGAGGAGAAAAGGGAAAACAGGATGCCCCACTGGTGAAGCCCTTGTTCTGGGAGGTTCATGCTCAGGTCCCTGCATGTGTGTATATTAATGTACCTGGTGTCAGCCTCATGGGTGCAGCCCTAAAAAGAGAAATCTGGAAGGTGGGTGAGGTCTCAGCATCCTTGGGAATCTATTAATTTGTGCTGTTGAGCACCCCCATGCCAGTGAGGTTACAAAAGAACACAGGAAAGGGACATCTTTATACATGGGCAGATAAGGAGAAAGATGATTCACATTTACCATGAAAATTAACACTAATGTTGTGGGATTTAGGGACAAAGAGATAAACAACCCTCTGTTCTCATGGGAGAGTATGCAGCAAATTGCACAAATCCACACTTAGCCTAAAACCTGATCTAGTTGATATTAACAAAAGAATTTTCTCTAACTTTAAAGGGTACAGGATTTAACTCTCCAGAATAGGAAATACTGATATTTGGTTATTATCTTACTAATAATTTTTCTTAATGTTGTTTGACATTGTGCAAAGTAAGCAGCTGTGTAGGTGTCTTCCTCCATGGATATAATAATTTTATTCCAAAAACACCAAGGACAGAGTTGTGTTTGAACAGGCAGCTGTGCTTCATCACTCTTTGGATTGTCCTGGATAATATGCTGTATTATTTTTTTGTGCTCAGGTCTTGCTCCAATTTAGACAACTATAAAAACACCTGTCTGGTAATATTTCAAATACACAAATTCAAAAGAGAGGAGAAAAAGGAAAAAAAAAAAAAAAAAAAGGAAAAAAATTAGAAAATCTAAAACTGAGCAGCAAGAGCTGCCAGTTTTCAGAAGTTTTCCTTTTTCACCTTGGGAAAAGGATAAGAAATTTGCTTTCCCCAGGCAAATACATGACCAGAGTAGCTTATTTTTCTTCATGTTTCTGGTTGACTTTACCCATGGCTCCAAACCAGAACCAGTTACTACTCTGCCTCAAAACAGAGGAATCAAATTAAGCATATATCTGCCCTTAAATTTCCTTTTGTCCAGTTGAGCAAATTCCCCACGTTACCTGGCGAGAGGTTCACAGCCTTGCATCACCCCTGGGAACAGGGACTTCACACCTTTCAATAAGCAGAAAATCTTGTATATATGTCTTTAACTTCCATGTGTGATTGTGTGCAGAAGCCATTTGCTTTCTGTTTACCAATGTACTATTTTGTAGACAAACTTAAGATGTTATTATCTCATTTAGCCTGGACTTTGCTGCTCAGTAGTCTTACCCATAGTGGTGGCAAATTGAAATGATAACTACAGAAAACCCACCAGCTTCTTACAGACTACACACACTTTTACTCCTTCCACATTTGTGGGGAACACAAATATTTGTTTAGTATCTTCTTTTTCTCTGTTCACAAATATTGTATAACTGAATATGTTGCTTGCACAGATCAAGAGAAAATCCAGGCTTTTCTTCCTGTGCTAAAACTCGTTTGGAGATTCTCACTTATTACCTGGTCCTCAAGAGAGTTACTGGCATTAATAGTTTATGTCCTCAGTGGCAGTTACCAGTTACCAGTTCACATCACCTTGCATGTTATTAAAAGCAAATGCCCAAAAAAGACTCTTGTTAAATGCATTTGTAGGTTGAAACAGGTTGCATAAACTAGTAAAGCTGGAAAAAGCAAACACATTTCATAGTCTGTTTGGAGTGGCTAACTACAGAGAAGTTTTATTGAATAGCAGTTTGATTATTTCCATTGTGTATTTATTTCAGATTATAATTAAACATATAATTAAACATTTTCCATTAAACATCTCCCTAAACCTTTCAGCTGATGGAATCATGGTGTAACCTTATGATCTCTCCAAAAAAAAAAAACCAAAACTCAACTGAAAGCTTACAAAGAGATTTAGAGATGGGTATTTAAAAATAGTTTAAATGTCTAAAAGATGCTTTTTATAAATGCTAGAATGCCTGTGTAGTAGTTTTTAAGTAAATATCCACATATAGACCCTTCTACTCATGACCTCTTTTCTCACTAGTCTATTTCTTCACTGCCAAAAGGTTGCTTAGGTACTTCATAGGATAGGAGCTGTTTGAGCACACTATGAAATGTATGTGATTTCCCATGAAACTTGTGTTTTAAACAGGTGCAAATAAATCTACAGAGCATAAGAAGCAGCTCTGATGAAGTCATTAATAAAAATGCAAAATGGTTGTTTTCTACATTAAAATTCATCAACATTTAATCCTGAAGAGATTTTTGTCTCGTTTAACATTAAGCTATGAATAAGGTGTGATGCCATCAGCCCACAGATAAACAAAAGCACATCTCAAAGCATCAGTTACCAGGGAACCTGCACCATGTCAGTGTTTTGCCTTTTAAATAAGTAGGTTGTCTGCAGCCTTGCCTGGTAGTAATTGATGCCAATAGGATTATTCACTCAGTTTCTTAAACAAGTCAAAAAGTGATTAAAACTGCCAGTATGTACCTTAACAGGTACAGTGCCATAAAAATAACACTTTAGTATAAGTATTAACATAAATATTCAGTCTGTGACCCTTGTCTAAGTATTCGTTACCCATGAATGAGCACTAGCAAAGGTTTCAGCACTGAACTCCTTGTTCCTATTTGTTATAGCAGCACTTTTCTGAAGTGAACAGAATAGGAATTTTTTAATTATTGGGGCTGAAACTTGGAAAGCAACATGTGCTATTAATGTATTTTTCTAATACTTTATCAAGATGGATAAAATTTATGGGTAGTAAAATGAGATGAAAGTCAATCCCTATTCTGGAAAGAACAATTTGAAATAGTAAGTGCACGTGACCAGTATATCTTAACCTATCTACATCTATAACCTATAATAATATTTAACAGATCCTAGAAACTTAAAATTATTTTCTAGTTAAACATAACACTTTTACCTGCTACTGATGACATGGGGATCCCTTGTTGTTTCAATATGTCATGTTAAATCTGTTTAATCTCCTTATGATTAAAGTTCATCCTTCAGAGCAAGTAGTTGAGAATGAGTTTATCATGGACAGGATTTTGTTTGTTTGTTTGTTTGTTTCATAAAGGGAAAAGTTTCATATCACAGTTTAAGTAATAAAGAATAGAGTCTGTAGAAGGCTGCAGTGAACTCGAAGTGACTGTTTAGACCTATTTACGCACACATCTGAATACCCACAGACATCTGTGAGAGAAGACATGGAGTTTATGGTCTGGAATCAAGAGTTTCTGCTGCAATATTGCCCTCTGTGCAATCCAAGAGTGGCCCCATGCTCACCATGGGAGATGGTGGGCAACACCAGCTCCCACCCATTCTCATTGACTTTTTTTTTTTGCAGAGACAGCAGCAAAATTAACTTCTGCATCCAAGAGATAAAGGTGATGGAGACTGAATCCTGAAAGATGACTTCCTTTCAGCAGACTTATAGCTCAACTCTGTGCCTTCAATGGCAGGAATATTTTCTCCCCTTCCCTCTGAAATGATAGGTTGGATATCTTTGGGAAGGATCTGTAGCAAGCTGTGATGGAGGAGCTGCCTGGCTGACAGGTCACTGCCCTTTGGTGAGTCCTGTAGCAATTGGTATAGCAGCCAGGGCTTAATTCCCTTTCTATAAGATGCTCCATGCAAAAATGAAGTGCTTTCATTGGTTGGAAATAAGACCTTGAGTGATCTCTGCTCTTATCTGTCCCTGCACAGTCGTGACCTGTGAAGCAGTTCTCTATAGAGTAAATTTTATCTGTGACATTGGAATTTTCTTGAATAGAAAACATCATTTGGCAAAGAAACTGGGATTTTCTGGGGAGTGTATTACTTCTGCTGGTGAAACAGCAACCTCTTTGCCTAGTGTATATTGGCAAAATGCTTGAACTAAATTGCAATGTATGTTTTGTTTCAGATGTCAGAAGGATTGAGATCTTTATTTGATGTTAACAGAAAACCAAGTACAGCAGGATTGCCCCAAGTTCTCTCAAAAGCACACCATTACCTCCTCAGGTAGGTTAAAAAATTATGTAAGAAAGAGGTAAACTTTATACTTTAAAAGATGATTCCATTGAACTCATGGAAACTTTTCAATTCCTGTTTAGTTACAGGCAGTCTGGTCCTGTATCAATCCTTCAAGGTGCAGTGTCAGGGGTTTACCAAAGGGATTGATCTTAACCTGAAGAGGAGCAGGAATCCTGCTCAGTGAGATTTATTTGCAGGCTCATCCTTCTGCTGGGTATCTTTGCCAGATCATGCTTTGTCTCTGGATCCTACATCTTTGTCCTGAGCTCTGTAAATTGCATTAAACTGAGGAGGAGAGAAACATTGGCAGTTCTCATTGCATTCCATTGCTGTTTCTGTAAAACAATTAAGCTCTAACAGCAAAATTAAGTGCTAGTGCTAGGTAGACATAATTGGAGGTCAGCACATGGTAAACAGTAGGGACCTTAATTGGTGAATACAACCTTTTTTCTTTCTGTTTTTCTTCTTCCTTTTCCTTTTTTTTTTTTTTTTCTTTTTGACCTCAGAAAACTTGTGAGTCAATTTTCCTGATATACCTGACATTTGGGTTTTTGATATTTAAATTATATATTTATATTTATAAAATATATATTTTTATAAATTATATATTTGTATATATAAATTATACCAGCGATTTGATGAAACAAATTCTAATCCAGATTATTAGGTTATGTAGTTTGTACTGCAAGATACATTATCTATTCTCCAGACTGATAGAGTTGATAAATATGCATTTCTGATATGATTTCATGCATCACACCAACACCTTTTTCTGCATACTACTATGCCAGCTAAACTCCATTGCTCAGGGTTTATTCAGATTAAACAAAGAGCAAAATTCTGGTTTCAGCAAACATTTTAAACAATACTGTAATAACTGCTTTGACATTTTTACTCTCAAATTGGTAAATGTTTGAGGCATTCAGTGACAATACATACACCTTCCACATGTTGAGGGACAATGTTTTATCCTTTTTTTGATTCTACATGTTAGTACCAATTTCAAAAAAGATTATTTGCCTGTTTTGAGAAAAGAGGATAGTAGGATTCTTATAGGCTGTCAGGGTTTAACACTGGCCTGGCAATTAAACCGAGTAACAGATGCTCTCTGTTAAATCCCCCTCCCCTCTCTGATAAAGGAAGGAGAGAGAATAAGGGAGAGAGACTTATGGGTTGGAAACTAAACTACACAGCTTTAATGAAACAGTAATGACAAAGAGGAAAAAATATATAAATATACAGGAAAATTGACACCACGTTCCTCCCCTCACTCCCCCAGTAACTCTCACGTCACCACCGAGGCAGCAGGGCAGGCCTGGGAAAGTCCAGGCTGGACTCCTGGAGTCGGCAGCAGAGGGGAGCTGGAGGCAGGAACACACAGATATGGGCTGGCATGGATCAGGGCCACAGGCAGAGGAATGGATGGAATCCTCCCAGGATGCTGAAGCAAACAGGGACAGGGGAAGAAGGAGAAGCAGGAAGGGGTTTGACCCTGATGATTCCTCAAATTTATACTGAGTATGATATGTGTGGGATGGAATACTCTGTTTGGTCAATTTTGGTCATTTATCTTGTCTGTTCCTCCCTAAGCGAAGGCTGCAGGTGTGACCTCTTTACTCCTTTTCACCTTCCAGAGGGCAAAAGAGCAGTGTCCAGAGCTGAGCAGTGTCCTTGGTTCTGCACACCAGTCTCTAGCAGTAACTATAAACATCGAGTGTTATCAGTCTTAGAAGCAGATACTGTCTGAGAAACTTTGTTAATTTCAGCAAGTGCAGCTACTTACAAGAAACTTAGCTGAAAGCAAAAGTACAAGACAGAAAATCACCTTTATCCTGGCCCAAACCAGGACACAGGCCCTTAAAAATAAAAGTATGATCTCAAATGAAGGGTTTTGTTAATGTAGGCAGAAGTGTAATCATATGTGTATATTGAAAATCACAGAACTGCATTTCACATAGTGAAGTCCTTGCACAATAAAATCAAAGTGATTTTGCATTGAAAGATAAAGGCAGAATTTCACAAGATCCAAAAATAATTGCCAGATTTCTCATTTTCTTCCCATTGGTATGCACCATTGTGCTTTTATGCAGAATCCTAGTAAGGACAAGCTCCAATTTTTTACACTGAAGGAAGATTTAGAGGTGCACAAGGCATTCAGTAAACAAAGCTCCACATACACAACGTTCTGAGGCTGTCATGGCACCTTTCATATTCTAGATATAGCATATTAAAATCAATGTTAAATGAAATAAACACCTTTCTCTATCCAAGCCCATGTGAGTTCTGAATACAAATCAAGGAAGAAAGTATATTGGAAGTTTGTCAAGAATTAGTACATAAATCAAAGAATTCTTAATTAAATTTTGACCATAAAACAGAGATAATGAGCATTCTATAATCTGAACAAGGCTCTGGAAAGTGTTATGTGTCCCTATATGCATAGATACTCTATTATCATGCAAATAAGTGAGTCTCAAACCAAAGCCTCCTGGGCTCCTTGGTATAGCCTTTAATTTTTGTCACTTAGCTGATAAGGTCAGCGAGATGCCTCAGGCTCCCTCTGCTGTCAGTGTAATCAGAAGAGGAAAGGGCCCTTCTTAAGAATCAGACACATCCCTAAGGACCCTGTGGCCATGTCCTGTTCCGACTTCCCATTTAATTTTGGTTTTTTGGCATAGGAGGCAGAAATGTTAAATATTTTTTTTTTCCTTACTCTGTCACATAGGTCACACCAGGTTTCCCTGGCACATGTGCCCATGCAGAAGAACTGGAGAGGGCACCTAAAGAGATTCTCATCACAAATGTCACTAGATCCCCAGTGCAGCTGCAGACTGAGTTACTCTTTGAGGGGTGCTCCAAAAAGCTGTCCTGGGTTCTCTGGCTGTGAAGCCAGCACAGGGGTATTAGCTGGGCACATCCAGGAGTTTAAATGAAGCAATTTCAATTTGCAAAGGAACTACAGATTTGTATTCCTTTTCTTTACAATATGCCAAAGGCACAGAGGTCACTAAGATTTCTGAAGACATGACTTGTATTAGCTTACACACCTTTTGCTTCTGTTGATTGCCAGACAAATCCCAAACATAGGATATAAGTATGGATTAAAGAAATTATTAACTGGAACATTTTGGTCAGCAGTAATTTAGGGATATATTCTGAAGATAAGAAGATCCTTCTATATACTCTGTTGGCAGGTACAAGTAGTTTTCCTGAAAAAAATTAATGGTCTACATGTTTAAGCATATTTAAGCTCCAGCTGTGAATCAATGCCTTCCATCTGTGAATCCTGATATATTCCATCCTGAATCAAGTCCAGATCAAACCCACACAAACACATACAGTGATTGACTTGAGTCCTCTTCTACCCTTCAAATAACACAGTCAGAAGTGTGAAGTCAGTGCCAAATAACAAAGGTTTTCTAGGAAAAGCAACAAGTATTCTTGGAACATCTGGCTTACAGGGTGAATTTAGTAAAATATCAAATTACAGTGTTGAGTGGAAGAAACCTAGGAGGTTTCTTTGAAGACAGGTAGGAGGTACTTTGAAGACAATACCAGAGAAGTGTGTGGAGCAGCCTGGCAATACATATTTTTTAATACATCTTCTCCTACTATGTTGATATATATGTGCAGACACTCTTAAATAATGTAATGCATAGGTATAGTTCCTGATTCTGTGCTACAGTGTTAAGCCTGGGACTGAGAAGCTCACAAGTTGTAAATCATCTTCATTTACCAATGTATATGGATGTATGAATTATGTTCTTAAAGTCAGCTGCTGTCTGGTATGCACCTTCTGTATGAAAAGAAGGATATTAAAATGTGTCTAGTGAGACAATAAAAAGTGCAGTATTCAGTAAAAGAAATAAAACAAGATAAGAAAAACAGATCACAGAAAATGAGATAAACAAGACTGCTGCCACAATAGACTCCCAGTCACCATTACCCACACACTTCATAAATATGCAGTGGGACATATAGCACAGATAACTTTGTACTGAGAAAATGAAACACTTGTGCCCACACACTTTTATGTGCATTTTCCAAATATTTGGGTAACAGTTGCTAAGAATCTGGTCTGGTACCGTTCACAATTTTTTACTGAGCAGAATGGACTATGAGTGATCTTCAGAAGCAATTTAAACCATACATCATATCTGCACATCCCATTCAGCCATGCTCAAAGCAGCCACTGACAAGAAGAAAGGATAGTGTTTAGCAGAAACCAACAAGGGGAACACAGAAGAGCTGAAATATTTTTCAGTGTAGTAATTCACAAGAAAACACACGCAGTGTACATTGAACTGAAAAGGAAAGATTTCTAGGGTATTATTAAAGCAGAGAACCAACTACAAAAATAATCATTTGGATCACTTTTTTTTTTTCTCTCTTTTGGTATGTGTCACATCTGAATGAAAAATGCCTTTTCAAAACCAAAATGCAGTTTCATTTAGAAATGTGAAAATGAAACATACTTTTACTAGGAAAAGATTCATAGCAAATGTTTCTATTTGGTTTTGGGCACTTATTGCTTTTGCCTTGTTTCTCTCAGCCAGAGTGCCAGTCTGGGAACAAATTAATTATTCATCATAAGGACCCTCTTTTTTATGGGTTTGATTTCTCAGTTTCTGTGGAAGCAAGTTCAGGTGTTCAAGTAGCTGTGATAAAGCCATTGGAGCCACATGCATGTATGCAAGTATTCCAGACAGGCTACTACCTGTAATTTATACCCAGATGTATCCAAAATAGCATTAGAAGCTTATCTCTTAGCAGGTTTTTTATTCTGTCTGAGTCATGCCTAAATATTGTTCTTTACAAAAATTTTCATGTCATCTGAGGGGATGGTGATTCAGTTTTTCTTTCAAATGCTAGTGAAGGCAAAAATAAAACAAAAAAACCCAGAACATTCTGCTTGCTCTGGCCAGATTTGACTACAGTCTTGGTTACTCCTAGCTTACCTGCTCTGAGGAAGAGAAAAACCAGTGTTAAGGCAATGTCTGTTTTAATGTTCAGTGTTAAGTCTTATGCTCTGTGAGAGACATGCGAGTAACATAGGTATGAAAGTCACACAGCAACACTTGTACCTGAGGAAGAAAGCAAATATATAGAGAAAGAACAATAAATGAAGAAAAGAGCACATACCAAGAGGCGGCCTATGTTATTCCACTGATTCAATCAACTCTGAGTATTGCAGAGAGAACTGATAAAATGAAGGTTTGCTTCTAAAGGTCTATTTCTACTCATTCATCAACTGTTTTCTCGACCTGTAAGATATGAAAATCAATTTAGTGCTCCTTTGTAATGGAAGAGGACTCTGTATGGAGCATTTCATGTTTATACTGTGATTTAGAAGCAGTTATCTGTTGCAAGACAAACCTCTCTTAGGGCACGGCACTCCAAGGTCCAACAGGTATTCCAGCAGAAGTGCACAAACAGTGCCCTGAGTTGGTTGCCCTCAGGACTGGTCAGCCTGGCTCGGTGCTACTGCTCTGGATTCAACCAACCTCTCTGCTGGCTTGCTCAGGAGTGAGCTGAGCTTGTGTCTCAGGCCTCACCTTTTATTGGCTCCCTAATCCTGCTCATGCGCAGTTGGGGCTCTACCCTAATCAGGCACAGGTGGGCTTAACACAAGCTCATGCCCACTGCCTGATAATTAGTGGCACCTGGTTGCCTCATTTCACTACAGTTATCTGGTGAAAGTCTGTGTATTCAATTCAGAATATGCATTTCCTTGCAGAACTCAGCATGGGTAGAGAGAAGTCTATGAAGACTTGAGAAAGAAGTGATGGAGATGTCTCCTGACTGTTCCGCCCCTCCAGAGCTGCGTCAAGGTAAACAAAATTTTGTATACTTAGTTGAGTGCTGAGATATCAGCTAAATTTCCATTTAATAATTTTTCTAGACAATCCGATCAAATTCCTGTTATTAATATTAACTTCTTCAAATGGATTACTCATTTCTGAAGAAACATTGGTTTCTGCACACCTGCTGCTTTAGGTAGAAGCTGCAATCACACCTAAGTGAACAGGGACATCAGGCTGTAACTCAGATCCTTCTTTTGGAGAGAGAGGAAAGTCTCTTGCCTTCCAGTTAGGTTCCTGCAGTCAGGTACAACTCTATCCTGAAATAACACCGGGGTTTGTTTTTCCTTCATTTGCCTTCCAGCAGCAGGGATTTTACACTGTTTTTCCTTTTCTTCCTCTGCTAAGAAGGGAAAGCCTGAATCCCCAAATGGGGAGCTTTTTGGGTCTCTTGTCTTGCTAGTGTTGCTCTTCCTATATTGAATACAGTGCTGCGGGCTGAGCTGAGAACACCCTTGCATTTCTAATGAGGAGTCAGATATGGAGCTCTCAGATGTTTTTTAAATTGGCAGCCACTGAGTAACTTGCAGAGAAAGTGAAGGGCTTGTTCTTGCTTACATGATTCATTATTATTTTTCCATCTTTGTAAATTGAAATAAGCCATCTGTTAGCATAACAGCATGCCTTGCACTGAGAAGCTAATTCCTTTAACTAGGAATAAAAACAAATGCCACATAAAAATTATTCTGGGGATCCACACACACATCCAAATTAGATGTCACAATACTGTCAGCAATGGGGATGTACATAAAACTTGGTTTTGAGAATATTTACTATTGCTTTCAGAATGAAACACAGTAGGCTGACACCATTTTAAACTGATAGAACAATCAAGTAAGTAGACAGAATAAATTTTATTCACTGTCCTTTACTATTAAATCTAAGTATTGTTAGACTGCCAATAAGGCAAAAAAATCTGAAATTGGATACTAGGTATGCTTTTCTTCATCATTTTAGACCAGTATTAGAGGAATCCCCAAAACAGCATAGCGATAACTGAAAAGCACTAAAAATCTCTCAAGGTTTTTGACCTGAAAAGTTTTTTTCCAATTACAAATTAATAGTAATCTAGAAAACAAATTGCTGTGTTTGTGTGAACAGATCTTAACTCTCCCTCAGAGAACCACTGGGTAGTCTGTTCTTTGGGGGTTTTGTCCTGCTGCCTTGTCTGGTTTTTGAAAGGTTTATATTTGGCTCTAAATTAAGGCTAAATTAAGGTTTTCTGACTTAAAGCAAATATTTACATAATCATGTTTTACGAGAGAAAAATCTAAAATGTGCTTTTAGGAGCCAGTTTTCACAAGTACCCTTTAGTCTTGCAGTGCTGCAGCCTGTCTTCCCATTTACTGTTTTCCCAGTGTTTCTTCAAGTCTAGCTGTAACTTTATTCTTCCAAATTAGGTAGGATTTCTTTAGGTCAAAATCAGCATTTGTTCTGTGTTCATGAAACATCTTTCATGGGGAGATCACCAACAGTCTAAACATCTATTTCAATACAGTAATACAGAAGTGCTGTGAGATCTCATCCAGCAAACCCCTGCAAAGCTTGTAAATCAAACTCCCTGCCAACAAACTCTTAGGCTATATGAGCTCCCAGGACTTTTTGTTTTTTTAGCTCTGTGTGAGGAAACCACACAGCCAGTAAATGGATGGGTCAAAACATGGATCACCACAGGCAGATATTCCAATTCAGCTCTGCAAGGTGTAACAGCAGGGACAAATGGGTGCAACAGAAATTTAAAAGCTTATATTTAAGATATTGCAGTCAGGTTCAAGAAGATGGAGTCCTACTGAAGACTTGAGGAAGGCCGTTTTTCTTTTTTCCCTTTTAAATAGGGTCTGTAGAGCTGTAGAAAAGGATACATGGATACAAGGCAATTCCTTCCTCTGGCTAAGGAAATTTTAATCCATGCCTTTCATTCTTTTTTATTAAGTAAAATTAATCCTGAAGCTAAATTTCCAACTGCTGGTGTGTTACGAAATATAAATATTCTCTAGGCAATTTACAAAACATTACAGTCAAATTCTGCAGCAGAGTCAGAAAGTGCAGGATGTTAAACACCCTACTGACATTTTCTCTCTCAGGTTTGGCTCTGCCATTTAAATAAATGGGAATGTTTGTTATGAATTAGCTGGACAAAAAGCCCCAGGTGTTCTCTACACAAGAACTTTGAGTCTTTTGTATTTTTTTGTGGGTTTGTTTTTGGAGTGGGTTTTTTCAGGGGTTGTTGGTTTTTTTGTTGGTTTTTTTTTTTTAGTAATAGATTCTGTTAACAGTCCTGGTTTTATTCTTGTTAGTCAGTTGATGGCAAAACTATTTCAGTAGTAGGGATAGGCTTTGTCACAAGTTACAGGTGGCACCTGAACACTATCTTCTGGGAGTGATCATGCTGAAAACTGAAAAATAGCTCAGGATCTTTATCAAGATGGGCTATATCTTGTAACTCCTGACAAAATATTACTATTTATTTGTCAAGTGATACTGAAGTCTGCATTAGCCCTGGTGAAATTCCACCACTCACCAGTGGTGCTTTAATCAGGACACTCCTATAGGCAAGCAGCCCCTGCTGTCCCAGCATCCCATGTTGGCAGACCAATTCCTTGTCTTCTAGACAAGGAACATAGGTTTCTGTGCAGAATATAATGCTCTTTCCATCATATACTTTCTGTGATTCCTCTCTATCATTTACTTCAAGGGAGAACCAGCCTCAGAGGAGCAATGTGTGTTATTCACACATTCACACAGCCTGCTGTGAGACATTTCCACTCTCAGAAGAGAGCATTCTCCTTTTATGAACTTTTCTGGATTGAAATATAATTTTATTCTTGTTTGGGCAGACATAAAAATCCTTATTCTCCACTAACATTGTTTGTCCTCTCTGATCAGGCATATGGACACTGGGTAAGTAATGCTGAAACCTAAGATTTGATTAACACAATGAAATAAGTCCATCTTTTTTTTTTTTTCCTAAATAATATTAAAAAAAGGTACTTAAGGTGTAATACCCTGTTCATTGAACTAAAAGCTGTAATTCTGACCAGAAAATGTTACACTATAATTTTAAGTGTGAAATGGCCTGAAAAATGACAATTAGTAAATACACATTAGAATATGATCAGATGATTATTACAGAAGTGCCTACTAGGAAAATACAGTTCCTTAATTATGTAATATCTGCAAAGATTCACTTTGCAGTTTGGATCTACAGCTATTTCTTTCCCACTAAATTATAGGTTGATGAGTCAACTAGCAGCCTTCTTTCTCAATGATCTGCTTGAGAATGGGAAATAGTAGCTTATTGGGATGGTAAAAGGGAAAGAAGGATGAGAGATATGTAGAGCTTAAGTATCTAAAGGCATCTTCCCTTGAAATCTATTAATTATCCATATGTTGAATATCCACAAGTTATTTTGGCATGCACCAACCCCAACCCTCCACTCACATCTGTGATACATAAATCCATAGGGGATACATGGGAACCACATACACAGAACATGGACAAGACCCAAATGGCCTTAGACATGGTAGTCCATCTCATAAATTACAAGCCAGCCTTCAGGACCCACAACTAAATTCTGATCCTGAATGAGAAAACAGTCTGTAAGGGTCATTGCCAATTGTAGGTCTTCCCTTCCATAGCTGCTAAGATTTGGTAACCTCAAAATATGTAACCTCATACCTGTCTGCACATACACACATTCCCTGTCCTCCCAGCCCACCTAAATAATGGAAATCCTTGATTGGAAAGGGTACCTTAATAGGGCATTGCTGTTGTAGCACCTTGTCAGATATCACACTATTATATTAGACATTCATCTTTTATGATGCAGCTCCAGTAATAATGAGTTATCTAAGACCCCTGACTCTTAATTAGAAATCCTACTGCTGTTCTTCACCTCCCTCTGCTGTGCCCTGCTGTGACTCTTCTGTCACTCTGCTCTTCCCTGTGATATGATACAAGGTGGGGGGAGCACAGGGGTTAATGCAATTATTTACATATGGTAATGCAGTGTATAGTAGGGAATTAATAAAAGAGTTTGCAGCATTTCAGAGCTAAAAAGCAATTAGATGCCATCTCATCACTGATTTTCCAATTGAAGTATGCTACATATAACCTTTAAACTTAATGCTCCTTCCTTGCACAATTCCTACATCACCCGTCACCTTTTTTTTTTTTCTTTTTTTCTTTTGGAGAACAATGTGCAATCAGATTTGGAGGGACTGGAAGGTGGTAGAGATTAAAAGAAGTCCTTTAGAGCGTTCTTTGAAAATCTGATTGCTTGTTCATCAAATCAGGAGTACAAAATTGTCCCCCATTATAGTCTCCCCTTCACCCCTTTTTAAATTTTGCATTTCTCCAGAGTGGTTAGACTGCAAAACCAAAGAAACAATAATGTATGGTTACTGGTTTTGAAAACAGCAGCAAGCATGGGGTGCCGAGTGCTATCTTTATGGAGAACGCAGACTTACAGAAGAGGGAAAATTTCAGGAAGCCAGAATGCCACCTACAGAGGTTCCTGATGGCCCCACAGCACTGGGTTCCTGATGCCCAAACATCACTGTCATCTCCAATATCTTACATTGGTCAGTCAAAAAGTAAGAAACTAAAAGAATTAATACAGACTGAAAAAACCAGATCTTTAATTTGTGAAATTATACAATGCTGGTTTCTACCAGCTGAGGAACTAGATCCACATGTCTGCATGAACAAAACCCATGTTGTTTTCATTATATTTATGGCTGTACTTTTGAGGAAACATTGATTAGGAATATAAATATTTATGAACAGTAATAATTTTAATAATCAATTACATTCATTATCTAAATATTTTCATAATTGCTAAGTACATAAAACTAAGCACACAAAAAAGGAACATCTGATAATATTACACCATTATTCCTAATGACATCTCACCCACAGACAAATAATGTTCTTTCTGATATTGTTAATTTAAAATCTATCAGATTGAAACTGCAAAAATAAAGACACAGCATCTCAATGGCAGTTGCACTGGAAGGAAATGAATCCCAGAGCTTAGATTATTTTATCAGTTACAAGTACTAGGCAGTATAGCAAGAAACAGATAGGATAGGGTCCATAGTCTTTTTTGGCTGTTTTCAAAATGCAGAAACCTATGTGGATAGAAAGATATTCTATGACAGAGTTTGTATTAAGAGTAATACTCAAAGTATTTAGTCAAAGAAATTAGGGGAAAATGTTCTGCTTACTTTGTGAGTCTAAATGACAGTATCTCAGTATGGTGAACCTGATTCAGGTCAGGATGAAATTTCCTCTGACTCAGACATAATCAGAAAACATCAGGAGCAGTTCAATCCCCTCCTGTTCCTCAGCTGGCTGAGTCTACTTACAAACGAGGAAGAATCCCAGACAGCTTTTCAAAGAAAAAAATAAAATTCAAGATCATAGTCCCAACTCCTGGGGGCTTCCGTGTTCCAGGTACAAGACTAAATATGCCTCACCAGTTTGCTCAAGCTTGGGATGGCACTGAGAGCCTGGTGCCAATGAAATGAAAATCTATCTGTAAGCCTTGTCCCACTTGCACCACAGAGCAGAGCTGACTGGAGTCTGGCATTAGCTTCACAGAAGTGCAGAACAATCTTTTTTTAAGATTTGAAAACCTTCTAGAGTGCCCCAGCTGCCCACTCAGCAGCCAGCATTCTCTGAAACCAAAAAAAAAGCCAAAGGTGATGCTGCATCTGGATAATGGGTGAAGGAAGCAGGGGTTGAGTGAGAAGTCCTTAAAAAGACCTTATCTATTGCATCAGGTTGCCAGATTTCTTGCACACTAGAACTTGAGTATATGTAACACTAATGGATTTCCCTGGAAATATAATTTCCTCTTCTTAAGTTTGCTTGTGCCATAACTTAGATTAATTAATATCAAAACTGTGTAATGACAGAATTATCATTGCCAATTTTGATCAGACTGAATATTGCCCTGAAAGGAGTCCAAAGAAAACAAATTTATGCTGTGTTCAGACACTTGTCAAAAAGAGGTTGGAATATGCATTAATCCTGAGCAGAAGTGGCTGCAGAATTTATCCATAGAAGTCTAGTCCAGTGATGCTGAAATCACCAGAATTTATGGAAAGGGGAGAAAGGACCCATAGACATACATGAGCAGAGGGAGGTAGAGATCAATTTTTCAGTGGAGGCAATACAGGCACTTCAACTAAGAAAACAACCAATAAACAAAACCAGACAGCAACAACTATTAAATTCTGAATCATTACTGTTCTAAATGTGGAATAAGTAAGTAGTGTTATTTAGTATGTAGCATAAACAAAAGGCAAGAATCCATGGTGGTGAAGCTGAGAAACAATATCTTGGTTGTGAACCATGCAAGATGTGACAAAAGACACAGGATGCAATAACAATTCAAATGAATTTGAGTCTTCTATTTGTTTCAGTTGGGTAAGGATTTGATGCCTTGCTCCTACCAAGAATTTTACACTATAAATTATTTATTCTGCAGTCAGATACCGTCTCTCATTAGAGCACATCTTTGTATTGGATGGATTGTAAAGGACCCATTTGTATTGGATGGCCACACTATACTCTCAGTAAGGTAAAATGGCATGAATGTTGAAAAATGGGATGCATTCTTATAGAATTCTTTAGACTACAGAGCTAAAGCTGATCAGAGGAATTTATCTACATTCTGGCTGCACTGAAAAAGTTCCAGTCATCTTCTCTGGATGTTGGTTTATCCACACGTCTTCCTTCCTTTAGCTCAGATTTGTAAATGCAATTAAATCTTCCATGGTTTATTCTGAGAAAGGAGAATTACTATACTTTTATGGTGTAGTAATTGTTCTATAATAGCTAATAATGATGCATCTGCAATATCATAAGCACAGTGTTATAAAACCTAGTGCGAACAATTAGATCCTCGTTTATATCTCAGAAAGTTATTGCAGAAATGGGATGAGATTCAGTCACTCGTGTAGAAAGATGCTATTCTACTCTTGGTAATGTAGTGAAGAAGATAGCTTATCTAAGCCTGTGCAGTCACAATCAGTTGGTTTAGAAGGTCTGTCCAAACAAAAACATTGTAAAAATTACCTGGAACTTTGGGGGAGAGGAGAAGGCAAAGGAGAAGAAGAGGAGAAAAATAAAAAGAAAAATCCAACATTTAGTTTGGGGAGGATCAGGGTTATGAAAAATGTCACACATCCAGTGTGACAGGGGATGCTAATGGCTTCACTGCTGAAAGCACTTGTGGGTGTTGTGCTGAAACACATCCACTTCCAACTCCTGCTGATAAGACCTTTGTACCACAACAGTCTGGTTTGTATTCCTTCTCCACATCTTCAGAATCAGTAGACAGCTTCTGCAGATCTCTGTTTCTCAGCACCTAGAAGGTTCCCCCACAGCAGTATCGTGTGTGTTTACATACATGAATTTCCTGAAGCTGAAGGCTCAGCTCTAGCACAGGGAATCAATTCATCTCCTTCAGTCTTTTCTGTTGTGCTTCTTCTTTGTCTTTTTGTGGAGCAGAGGAGCTCCTAGCAAACAGTCACAGAGGAAAGAAAGATTTTATGTGAAAAAAATAATTCTATAGATAGCGTGGCTCCAGCTGAATATAATTATGATTTGGCTCATCCTGCAATAGTCTGCAGGGGATGGCAAGCAGGGCAGGATGAGAAGCCTGCCTATGGGAAAAGATACATTCCTTTCAGCTCCCCTCCTGTTGATGTTGTGCAGTGCTGTTAAAGGAAACGGTTGGGTTGTTTTTTCTCCTTTATTATCCTTTGCTGGCAGCCACAAGTAATGGTCAGACCCAAAACACAGTGGGAACTTGGGAACAAAATGTTACAACAAAGGAAAGAAGAATTGTCAGGAAAAAAAAAAAATATATATATATAAAGAAAAAAAAAATTTGAGAATGTATTATGTGAGTGAACTTGAAAAGGGCTGATAGAAACTGAGCCAGGACAAGGCTGCACTGTGACAAGGACTGATATGGCAAATATTTCATGGCTGTGTACACAATCTAGACCAACTTCTGCTGACACAGTGGAACTGGAAACAGAGAGTGTTATTGCCATCTCAGTAGACGGGAATGGCATTAAGAAAATGTCATATACTGTTTAAATTATGTCCTGCTTGCAAAATCCCTTATTCTTTGAAGGCTTGTAGAAAAAAAGACCTTATTGCCTTTATAGGCCTCATAGGACAGCTGCAGGTTTAAGCTTTATTTTCTTCTTTTCCCTGGGGAAATCTCTTTTTAACTGGGGATGACAGCTGCACTGTAGACCAAGATTTCTCATAAATCATGCTGTGAGTTAAGTGTGTGTTTCTACATTTGCAACCACCTTCTAAAAATCTCCTTTCCTGACATGATTCTCTCCATGGCCACAGTGAGTCCTGAGGAAAAGTAAGGTGTCAGTCGGGGGCAAACATGCAAAGAAGCAAACATGCTGCTTCTTAAAATGGATAGGGAGCAGAGGAATGGTTCAGTAAAGAGGTTTCTTCAGTCTGCCAGAAAAACCACATACTTAGAGGGCTGTCCCACTTTTTTAGGTGTACTGCTGTCTCCAGAAATCAGCTGTCTCTGATTTGGGTTGAAAGATAAGCATTTAAAAGTATTTTTTTCCCTTCACAGTGTGGGTGGCTTTGCTTGTCACATACAAGCATGTTTCAGACAATCTATTAATGAGCTTGAAATATTTATAGCAGGTATCTGGTTTATAAACTGCTCCCTAGAAGCATTTTATATAATTCTACATCTATTAGCATAAGAAAAAAAATTCTACCCATCTACAAACTTTTCCACTGTAAGCCTGTCTGGCTCGTACACAAAAAGATCCCTCCTTCTTAAAAACAAAACAAAAAATTTTGCTTCACAACCTCTTCTGGATTAATCTTCCACTGCTGAGGGTCCTGTACATTGAAATGGAATATTAGCATTAGACATTTCACATTATGATCATTTAAACTTGCTGAGATTGTAATTCTGGTGATAGAGCCAGATCAATCCCACCTTACTGACCACCCTGACGTGCTCAGCCTCATGTTTCCATGCAGATGGACTTGATGTAGGATTTGCCAGATAGGTTTCTTTGTTGGGGCATTCTGACCATTGAGTTGATATTAAACTTAGCACTTTGCACACTACAGCAGAGTCAAAGGCCAGGATTTAGTGTATGCAAAGAGGTCATTTATGGTCCTGTATTGTGCCTTGCCAGGACTTCACTTCTCATTCAAGGAGGATATTGAGCTCCTATACATCTCACTTCTGCCATAGCAGATGGTTTTCAAGTATGGTACCCACATAACAAGACACTGAATTCAGCCCTGATTCTCCAGCACCTCAAATCAATGAAAGCTACCAGTAGTTTTCCTTTCTATAGCTTGAAAGACTTATTTATACTTTGCCCAACTAATTATCTGCTGGTAACCACTTTCCACTCCTGCATCAGCCATTAGCTTTGGTTAGTTACTTTATCTCAGTCTCAGAACACTCAGCAGTTGCACGTCTCCAGGCTGCATATCTCTAAGTGGGAGATTTATTCATTTTCTCACTTTTACCACAAGACCAAAGACATCTTGTAGAGGCTTTGACACAGAAAGTTCTGTTTGATGTGACAGGAGTGGTGCTTATTGGTCACACTTAAGTTCTGATTAGGATTGCCAGTGACAATAATTAGAGTTGACATTCCTAAAGCTTTTTATTGCCTTCTTTAACCCTGATGCTGTTATTCATGTTACTTTCCCTTTCTTTTTTTTTTTTTTTTTTTTTTTTTTTTGATAAGCAGCTGTAGCCTATATCCAAATGCCTTTCCTGTTGTATCCTTTTATGTTTAAAAGGAATTAATAACCTTCAGGTCAGCTATGAAGTTATGTGTTTTCCACATCTGAATTCTTGAGTAAGAAAAAAATACTAAAGAGGAGGAAATTGAATAAAACCCAGAAACAACAAGAAATAGCAACATTGTGTTCCCCAAGAAGTATCTTCAATTATTCATTCACTTTTAATTATTTCTTATCTTTATCTTTCTTGACAGCTTATGAAATGAAATTCTGATGGATGAAATGAAATCTGATGATGCAGCTTTTTTTTTTTTTTTTTGCATTTTGTCTATTTTTTAAAATTATGCATTGCAGAACTGGGTATTTACTAATGAGAAAGAATAATCATTAATCTTACTGTTATTTCATGTCAGTACCCATTAGTAACAATAACTGACAATGAATTTACCTCATTGTCTTCTGTTCAGTTGCTTCTAAAAGCAAAAAGAAACAAAACAAACAACAAAAAAACGATGCCCAGTGTCACAGTCAAAAAGCACATCTCAGACTTCTGAGGGCTACTTTCTGCCTTGCTAGTTATTACATGTTTTACAAGACGGTTTCCAATATATTGAGGATTCTAGAGCTGGCAGCTCTGAAGGACAGAGCTCTCACATTGAAACTGTCCTGGATATTTACTGGCTTGGAAGGAATCTTAAAAAAGTTCTCAAATCTTTTGCCCTACAGTGAACATTTTAGTTGACAAATGGTAGGGACTTTCCTTGCAAAGTGCTCTGTTTTCTAGCTCAAAATGTGAGTGGAATAAAACATTTATTGCTTAACACATCCAAATGACTTTCAGCTGAGGAAGCCGCAGAGGCACCAGAAGGAAATACTCTTGGAAAATACCACACATGGTTGTCACCTTGAACAAATACCCATTTGTGTTGTTTTGGTCATCTCACAATCCAACCAGAGATGGTGAGCTATTTAATTCTTCTCATCTTCCAATTTAGGGCACACCATGTCAAGCTTTCTGGTTGGCTTTGTTTTTCTTGTGGTTCAGGATACTTGGCACACGGTGGGTCTTAAAAGTTTCCAGTAGAAAGCAGTTCAAGAAACTTCATGTTTCTTGGTATGGCTATTAAAAAAATGCTGCTAAAAATTGCCTGCAATAATTGGATCCTGTGAGTGGCAGATAATCAGCTCCATGAAAACTGTATCTTAAACCAGATGTAATATGGTTCTTAGCAGAATGAGATAAAAATATAACTATTCATGTGACTATTAATCCGGTCACATTTTTAGTTGATGAGCAAAGTTTCACAGCAATTTATTATATCAAAGCACAGATGTTGTATAATTAAAAAAAAAACAAAAAAGAGAGAGAGAAAATGGTAATTTATCTCTATGCAGATGCTGATGCCAAGAATAGATCACAGAAACCCATGTTCTGGTCAGTCAGCCTGAAACTTGGAACATTGTGTTTGGGTTACATTTCAGAACCTGAACACCTAATATACCAGTAAGTATAGAATTAATGGAATTATATCATGGTTCTCAAATTAAGACCCCTATTAGAGACTCCATGCACTTCTTGGCACTGTTCATTTATGTTTTAATAACTTCCCATTAAAGAATTGGAACTCTGAAGATTATGTTCAAATACATTCTGCCAAAGCCAAAGAGTTCTTGAATGAATTGCAGTAATGCATTGCCTGCTCACAGCTACCTAAAATGGTAGGTCCCAGCTTACAGAACTCTTAAATAAATTTGTATGTGTGATTATGAGTATCTGATGCAACATTTTCCTATGAAACACTTACACATTAGAAGCCATATCAGCAAAAAACTGAGCACTCAATCCACAGATATTCACCTCTCTTTCAGAAATTTTTATACAAACAGACCCCATTCACTTATTAATGTTGATGTTCCTAAGGTGTCTAGGAACCTTAATGCTTTTTTCTGGAAATGCCAATGGGAAGAAAATTATTTACTACAGATTGGTGAAAGCCAATGGTTGGCTTTGAAGCCCCTAAGAAAGTCAGTCGAAGGACAGGATCTGATAAAAACAGAGAATAACTTTAATTACTTAGCTATTGTGAAAGGAACACAGTAGACTGGAATATGTTGGGTGTTTTGGAAAAACTTGAAAGGAGCCTTTCTGTTTGGAACCCTGCAAAGCTCATTGGAAAGGGTTAGTTTTGAATTGGATTCCAACTGATGAGAAAAAAATTAGTGAAGTTCAAATTGTGGGGTACAGTATTTTCAGTTCTCATAGAAGGGTTATTTATTTCAAAATGGGCAACTGTAGTGGAACTCAAGATGAAAAGACAGGTGTGATGGGTATTTTTTCTAAAACCAAAAGCTTCAAAAAGTTTGAAAATCAAGCAAGCATACTGTCTTGGATGATAATCTTAACAAATATAGAGCACTTAGTTTTATAATGATATAAATAGATTTCCAGAACTTTATAAAAAGAATTTTATTATTTTTTTAAAAGGAGGGGTAGCCAAAATCAAAGCAGATACTTTATTTAGAAATTGTAGAGATTATGTTGAAAAAATGTTCTGTAAGTGCATTAAATGCAAGAGGTGAGATGTTTTCCCATACCAAGGGAGGAGAGCAAAAAAAATTGTGAAGAAATTTAGTTTTGACAAGTAGTTAAATAATGAGGGGGAAAGAGCAAAGGCCAGAACACAGGAAAACACATTCTCTTGTTTTATCAGGGCCTGGAAAAATTTACCCTTGAGTACTTTTGCAATGACCCAAAGCAATTTCTCCACCAATTGGAGAACATTAAGGAACTGGAAAATGGCAACAGAATTACTGTCTAGATAACCTAAGAAGACTTGGAAAAATATGTACACACCAGCCCCATTTTGATTCCAGAAAAAAAATATTAAAAAAACTGTTTGTGAGCAGAGAAAAAGAAGGAAAGAAATTCAATGTAACTATAGTTGTTGAAAATAATTATGTCAAACCAACCTAAGTTTTTTTTTCATCAGTGTAAGTTGCCTACTGGATAATAAGGAGACACTAAATGTAATATATCCAGACACTGATTCAGGAAAACATTCCAACAACTGTCAATGCCTCGTTAACAAAACAAGAAAATACAGATTTCATGGAATCACCATAGTATTTTGGATCTGGTTACACAGGGTATCAAAGAAGGAAAAAGGACAATCACTTTGGAGAATGAGATAAAAATTCAATACTCTCAGTAGATGGGGAAATTAAATCAGTCAGCTCAAATTCAACCCATGTCCTACATTTCAGAAAGTAAAATGGAAATGTGGAAACTGTGGAACAAGCTGTTGGGCTGCCTGTAGAAAATGCTCAAGTTATAAAAGTCAAGTCAGCAAATACCACTTAGAAGCCTTTTTTTTTTTTTTTTTTTTTTTTAGGACCGGGTGCTTAGCAGGGCCCTTAAGCACTGGGGTAGGGTTGGATAGAATAGAAGCTTCAGTCTTTGGAAAGTGATTGATCAGATGGAGAACATGATCTGTGACAAAAACAGAAATGAGAAGTTATTTATAAAATATAAACTATGAAAAAGAGATGAAGGGTTTGTAACATTAAGCTCAGAAAAAGAAAGCTGGAGGCAGGATGTTGTACCAGCCTTCTTGCATACAGGAAGTTTTAATAAAGTAGGCATGAATTTGAGTTTGAATTTGGCAGTATGGTCTTTACCATCCCTTACCCACAGCTGCCATAGCAGAGGTGTTGGCTCCAGTGACTCCAATCTGTGCCCATCAGCCCAGCTGCATTCATTTCAGCCTCAGTCAAAGCTCTGCAGCAGCTGCTCCAAGCAAGAGGACCTAGGCCTTGTCAGTGATGCAGCCATGTGCAGGTTTGACCTCTAAATTTCAGCTTAGTAATATCATCTTCACTACATTCTGTGTGTGATTGTGCAGATAGTGTGTCCCAAGTAGAGAAATATATTGTAGGATTCAAGAATGATTCAGGTTTCCAAAATGTTTCATTTTCACGTGTCCATTTGCTTTACAGATATTTCTTTGTATTCAGTTCCATTTACTTTGCTGCTTTGATCATCCTGTTCTCTAGGTCATTGTTTTAAAATACTCTCTTAATTAAAGATTTTCTTTTAAACAGTGCTAAAACTGTTTACCTTACTGTCCTTATGAATTAAAATAATGTATTTTTCAAGCTTACACTCTTCTCTCACTCCCTCCAGCTTAAATAACAAATGTATCTGAACAACTGTCCTTGTAAAGGGGGCAGTCAAAATTTGCACTAACTGGCCCCTAAAGTAAATAGAACTTTTGAATTGCTATTGTCATTGTCATCCCAAAGTAAGGATGCAAATTGTAAGATAAAGATAAAAGTGATATTATTTCATGCAGAAGATCTGTTAATATATATTTTTTTTCCTAGCATGACAAGAAGCTAACATCTTAGGAAAGATTTTCTTTAGGAATGGGCTATTTCCCCACGGTAGCCTCCAAAACCTTCTGATTCAGGTACCTCCTGAGCCATGCTTTAAAGTATTTCATCCCAAGAACTTGTTTCCCTTTACTTCCTGTAACTCTTAGAATTCACATGGTGAAACTCAAACACGAGATGAAAGGGAAGCTGCTTTTCTGTTTTGTTTTTTTTTTTCAATCTGCTCAGAGCTAATTGCATTTGATGCCTCCTAGCTCTTGTAGTGGAACTAGGAGAAAACTGGAAGCTGTAAGAGACACTGGATAATCGATCTATTTTTTCCCTCGCCAGGCCTGATTTTACAGACTTCTATCAAATTCTCCTTCAGCTGCCTTTTCTCCAGTAGGTTAAGTCCTTGTCTTTTTTCCACTCAGTCAAAGTAAGGAAAGTATTCAGTTTTCCCTTTCATTCTTATTTCCATTCGTTGAGCCTTTTTGTAGGATGAGAACTGCCTGGATTACACAGTAATGGATTTACACAACAGCATAAATATTTTCTATTTATTCTCTGCTCCTTCTCTAAGAACTTTCAGCATTCCATTTTCTTTTTAATTCTTTCTGAGGTGCAGATAGGATTGTACTACAAATTGTAGTTTGAATATTTAGCTCTAATGTTCAACACAGATCTCATTTTATATGCAAAATACCCCCTTTTATTTCCACCCATGTGCCTTATATAACATTTACCTAGACTGAATTACATTTGTCCATTTTTTTCCCCAGATACAATTTTGTAGTACCTTTGAAGCCCCAATCTTTTGTTTTCACAACCTTGCAGCTGTATTTTCAGCAACATTTGTCATACACATTAAGGACTTTCTTTTTTAAAAAAATATATTATCTCCTGATTTTCTGGTTTATGTTATATTCAATAATTTCCAGTTCCCTAGATTATTCATAGTATATATCTTGAAAAATGTCGTCTTTACTGTATCTGCTATTTCCTTGCTCCCAGGTATGAAAATGAGTTTAAGTGATATTTTATATACCACTGACAGCTGTTCACCTTTCTGGTCCTTGAATTTCTTTTGAATTCTTTGTTAAATGCTGATTCGTGCAATTTATTCCTGCTCAGTGTTGTTTGCTCTGTAACATTTATTAACACTTACATTTTATTCAGATCTTCAGTGAATCCTCTGTAATGAAGGGTTCCAGGGAGGGAACCTCCCCAAGCTCTTTCAAAAGCAGAAAAATAATTTATTTTTTCTCTGAGTGCTCCTTTTATGCCTTTATTATCTATTGACTAGAGATCTTCTGAAAGCCTTTTTATCTCAAATGTGTTTGAGAACAGTGTATTAAGTGTATAGAAACTACAGGTAAATACTTTTTAAGCATAAGAGTATTTTTTTTTTTGCAATCGTACTGTGTTTCTTACATTCATCTTGCCAGCACCTGAATTCTATCCATTTTTCTCATTTGAACAGAACCTTAGATTTTCTGAAAGCTGCTACTTGACTTTAATGACCTATCCTTCCCAGCAGTTTAGCCATACATTCTTCCTTTTGTCCTTTCTTAGGCTTCTTCTAAAAAGTTATGACCGTTTGCTTTATGCCTTATAATGTCCTTATGTCACTCTCCTGTAGGAGCCTAGCTCCTTCCTCTTGGAATTTTAAGTCCAAGATGATGAAAATATTTAAAACACTAGGAAAGTGTTTGTGATCATAACATCCATATCAGTTTATGGGAAACAATTCATTATGTGCTTTTGGGGGTTCCTGGAATTCCTTGATTAACAGTAGTTTAGTTTGATGGGTCAGTTTAGAACAGCTTGATGCTTAATACTTGTATCAGTGGTACCTCAGTTTGCACACACAGAAGAATTTTTCCCTTCTCAAAAGCTTTTTGCATTGACCATTGCTCAATTACTTCAAAAAGTGAGGATTAGAGCACATGCTATAGCAACCTTTTAACTTCAAGCTCCTTCCTCCCTATGCTATTTCTTGGTAGTGCTGAGCCACTTATGTTAATTCAGGTATATGAACAATTATACTCCAGAGTCTAGATAAATTTGCACCAGATGAAAATTTTGTTTACAGTACTTCCTTTTAAAAAAAAAAAATCAAAAAGAACTAGACCTTTTTTTTTTTTTTTTTTTTTCCTTGAGATCTTCCTTATTGAGGAAGATTCCTTGTTATTGTGGCACTGTGCAGAGAATATCATGGTTAAGATTTTGGTAAATCAAAAAGTTAATATGAAAGAGGGAAAAGCTGGAGATGTGGTCACCTAATGTGAGAGCTTCCATTTTGTATAGCCAAGATTTCATGCAAATTCAGTTTGAATTACTTTTTCAGATCAGCATATTGCAAATTTAGAGTTGTCTGAGGTTTGGGCAATGTCTGTGTATTGTTACTCGTATTAGGAACAAGACACTGATATTCCAGGTGCAGGTGCAAAGCACTCAGGTAAAGGATTTTGGTCAATCACTCCCTATGCTTGCCAGGATATTGATTACTCAGTAGAGCTCAGTTGGTTAAACAAAGCTCACTTTCTATAGACATACTACAAGAATTACCTTTTTACTTCTTTGTGTAGCAGAGGGTGGTAAAATCTCAAAAATGTTGAGTGAGGATAAAAATATCTCTTTCCAAGCTTTATAGAAAGCTCAGGCTGTAATTAGAATAAAAATCACTTCATTTTCTGCCTTTCCTGCAAGAAAAGAGAAAGGAAAGCAATATATCTTTAAAAATAAATCATAATAACATATCAGAAATTAAATAACTAAATGCAGTGACATTAAATAATAATTCAAGTCTCCAGAAGGGAAATTTGTGGATGTCTTCACAAATTTTGTTTTCTCTTTTTCTTTATTATTTTCTCTCCTCCCCCCTCTTTTTTTTTTCTCATCTGGGCTTTATATCTATTCCCTGAGGTAGTGTTTCCTTTTGAAATCATCAAATTCCCACAGACTCCCAAGATAAGCCTGCTCTTAGGAGTTTGATTAGTCTGATTAGCTGAGCCAGAAAGCTGAGTTAATTTTCAAGAGGTTATTTGGCTCAAATACTGAATTTCAACTTCATTTAAAAAGTTTTAAAAGTATTTCTTATTTAGACTTTTTGACAGTTAATAAAAAGAAGATGGAGAACTTGGTTTCCAGAAAGACTTTTCCCAAGACTTCTGTTTCTGTCTTACATAAGTGCACAATTAAATAGGTCATAAAAAAGCTATAACACTTTTAAAGGGGGAAAAGGGAGAGAAAATGTACTTTAACAGAATCATACCTCTTGTAATGGAAGTTTTAACAAAAAGACAAACAAACAACAAAAAAAAAAGACTGCCAAAAAATAACCTCAGAGCTCCCTCAATCAAATGGAAGGAGTGCAAATGTATTTCTGTCAGTGGAGGAAATGTGTTTCTAAGAAGGCAGGGAGACCATTCAAAAACTCCAGATCTATTCCCATTATGACTATGAGAATTTTGTGGCTAAATTCCAACATTTTTCTTGGAAAATACATTTCGGGGCAGAGCAGCCAGTTGTCTTAGCACCCTATGGCTACTCACAAACAAAGCGTTCTGCCAGTGATTGGCACAAACGTCAAGCTGCAGCCTGAAATCAAGCTGGTCCTTTTTATTCTTTCCATTTTTTTTTCAGTCTCTCAAGGGCACAACTCATAGCCTGGATGAGAACAGAGAGGAAAGCAGATGGCCACACCATTTGCAGCCTGAGTAATAGTAGAGGAAGCCAAGATACTAGATTAATCCCATCACAAATCTTTGTTACCTCAACTATACTTGATTGCAGAGCATCATTTGAGGACCTGAATCCAGGCAGGCTCCTCTCTAACAACAGGAGGCATGATCCCAAGAGGATCTGAAGACTATGTGCCCCCTAAAAACATTATGGCAATAGGAAAATGCTGGTGAAGGTCACTGGCTGCTGTGCAGCTTGGGAATTTGGAAGGAACAATACCACCTTCACACAACTCTACTATAGAATTTAGCCTGCAAGGAGAGAATTTAAAGAGCCCATTCATATGTTTTGCTATTCTAGGGTTACTGTTTTTTTCCCCCAGACTGTGGCAAACCTTTAGAGCAGGGATATCTGTGCAAGATATCCCAGAGCAGCCTAGATGTGCTCAGCTGTGCTCTCTTGCATAGGCAGAGGAAGAGCTGGTGCCACAGGGGTCTGGATAGTAAGAACTGCAACCCTCTGAGTAGTGATCTCTCAGGAAAGCTGGCAACAGCAAAACATTGAATGAGACACTGGAAACCCAATGGTCAGCATAGGTTTTGGCAGACAGAGGAAGGATATTTTGCTTGGTTCATAGGACAGAGGCTTCAGTCACAACATGCATCTTTCTATTTCTATTAATAATACAAATCCTCTCAATAAATATAGAACTCTTCAGTGTATGTCCACTTCATCTGGTGCTTCTTATACATTATCCAGAAGGGATGAAAATAATGAAGACCTTCTGAGCCATCAGTTCAGCCCTGGTGCAGCAGTAGAACCAAAGTGCATGAGACAAGGTAACATGTTCAGAAAAGCTTTTTACATAATGTGTGATCCCAGAGTAAAACCAGATCTCCCCAGGATGGGGATTTTCCAAGCTAGATGAGCCAATACCAGCTGCTACAGAGAGAGGAGGAAAAAATAGAAGTGAATAAGTGAGAAAAGCTTTTGATGAGTGTAGACATTTAATTTTACAGTAATGCACACTGGGAGGATCCCTGCAGGGAAAGGTGGTTACAGAACATGTTTGCTTGATTAGCATGTGGATCTGGGTTTCTTATATACTGATAGGGCAATGTTTTTAGAAGCCCCATGTATACCCCCTGGTGATAGGAAAATACAGTGGGTGCTTTTGTCCCCAGCTGGAGGGATCTTCCTGTCCAGGATGTTCTGAATTGCTGTGATCTCTACCATAGGAGGGCACTGCCAGGATGTCAAAGTGCCAGCTAAGAGATGGTGACCCCATCTTCCAAAGCAATGTTGCCCTTCTTCCAGGGAAATCCATGTAGACTGGATGTTATAATAAAGACTTCTATTGATTGTTTTTTTTTATATCTCTCTCCCTGAAGGAGATGGTCCTGAGTTCTTGAGATAAGTTTCTCATGAAGCTGCCTATGAAACCTTTCTCTGTATGGTTCGTACCATAGAACAAAAACAAAATCAAATACCCTTCAATCTTTTGGTTGTGTCTAGATTTGTATTAAATATTTTGGCTTATGATTATATCAAATCTACATGCAGTGATTTTATGATCATTTTCTTGAGTAATTAGTGTGACTTGCATGGCTGGAAAAATAGAAAAAGTTGCCATTTGAAATAGTTCCTCCTATTTGATAGAAATTGCACTTTTGTGTTTTTCAGCACCTCAGTGGACAAAAGAAGTTGTAGATGATATAGGCTGTTTTGTGATAGTTCACATTTGTTCCTACCTTTTCTCAGTGCTGTAAAAATGCCATCAAATCTAGGCATTTCACTGCATCTCATCACATCTGCTGGCCATTCTTTCATTCACTGTCATGTTACCTTTGTCCTAAGTTACTCATATTCTGTGGTCTTCATTTTCTGCATCTTCACTATAGAGTCTTGCTATTTCTGACTGAAAACAAAAAATCTCACTTTAACCCATTTGCTTGTGTAAAGCTTTTTTTGCTTGTGTGCTTTTCCTTCCTCTTCTCATTTATCTCTCTTCTCTTTTACCATGCTGGTTTCAGTTCCCTCAGTTCTGTGCTCAGACCTGTTAGCTCTGCCAGCATCCTTTGCAACTGATCAATTCAAAGCATTCATGCCAAAATTTTTAATGGCCCATTCTTAGCCAAGTCCCAGAACCTCTACTCTGTCTTTATCTCTGTGACCTGACAGCTGCCTTCATTACTGCCACTATTCTCTTTTTCTTGAAATATTGTCCTTCCTAGAAGATTCAATTTTCTACTGGTTCTTCTCTAGACTGTTTATTCACTCATTCTTTCTCAACTGGATTATCCTTTTAATCCCATGAACAAAACCACCTTTGAGTATGTCATTACCTGATCCACATCTCAATTCCACTTGTCCCTCTTCTGTTAAAAAATAAAAGTTCTACCAGTGGCTCAGAGATGTGTAATCACCTGAGGTCAACCTAAACTTGATTGAGCTTAGTTCTTCAACCCTAGCTTCCAATAGTTCCCTGGCATGGAAGAGGAGAATTTCCCACTGGTGTCTAAGAACAGACAATGCAAACTCATCTCACACCATAACCCTTCATGTCACTTTCCAAATTTTCTTTGAACATAAAGTGTGTATGTAATGTGTGTAATTTCAGCAGTTCTAGATTCAGTAGTTCTTTAGTTATGATAGAATTTCTTATTTGGCAGAGTAGCATCCTTATACACCCTTCAAGTACCCCCCTGTCATCTCTTGAGTCACACACAGGTTAGAGAAAGGTTGGAAAAAGGCTTTTGCTCTTTCTACAGTGCCTTGTAGTAAGGGATCCCTAATCTGCTTTGGTTTTATCCAAACAAATTGTACTTACTTCATAGCAGAATTATTAACTAAGACGTAGAAGTTGCCTAAAAGAAGAAATTACAGCTTAAAGCCACAAGAGTTATATGATTTCATTATGTTCCTTAGTTTAATGACCTCTCACAGAGAACTTCAAGGGTCATTACTGGGGAAACTTTCAGGCAAATGTGATGTCACCAAAAATAATTTTAATGGAGCCTCATCTTCACATCCTATTGATTTATCTACTGAGGATGAAGGGAAATCAATAAGGAGATTAATTTTCACATATTTTAAACATCTACAGTAGCCAAAAAATATTGCCCAGAACTGATATAAATCACTAGAAAGAAAAACCATAGTCATTGATAGGCATGAAAACATTTATTTCTTTATATTAAGATGATTCTTATGTTTTATCTGCCATGCTTTGATGTATTTGACTAAAGATGAATTTCACAGTGGCAGTTGGAATTTCATTATTTATGAAACAGAGGTTAAAATATTGAGACTCTCTAAATTACAAAGGTGAAATAACAGATAAACCAATGTAGATTCATTGATGTTTGCATGCTGCTACAGTAGTCTTCAACTGGCTTATTCACTGCCTTTAAATTAGGAACCTCATTTCACAAGCAACTAATGGACAGAAGATATGTCAGGAATATTAATTCAGAGAACACACTTGTCACAGTTTTAGCTAATAATACCAGTTTAAGAGTGTACTTATTACCATGGTTTGTTTACAGAGAATGATTCAAAGTGCTTCTGTTGTCAGATGTATTTCTTATTCTCTTCTGCTTGGTTACTTTAGTGGCATTGTATTCACATTACAGAAGAGAACTGGTCCTTAATTATCCCATAAAGCCATTAAAATCCTAAACAAAGGTGTAAATTAAAAGTTTGACATTTTTTATTTTTATGGAAAGTGCTTCATGTCTGCTGTTTCTTCTCTCCAGGGCTAATTTTGGTGTAACTGGTGGGAATAACCCTCCTGAGAAACAACAAGCCATTGGTTTCCCAGGTAAATTCCAATACCTTAGAGGAAGAAACATGCTGTTTCATATTGTGTGAGAAATACAAGTTATGTGTTTCCTTTCTGTGTGGTGCTTTACCTGATTATATGTGAAGATCAAATTGTTTTAGTATTATTATTTACATGAATTACGAGAAATAGATGTTTCATTACAAAATAGTGTGTCACCTCCCAGAACCAAAGGTTACACAGCCCTTAAGTTTAACAAGTAACAGCAAATCTCATAAAGCCAAACTCTGTGATGTCAATATGGAATATAATTATTTTTATAAACATTACTATTTTATGTGCTGTTGAGGCTCAGAACGCATGAATAAGCATGAAAAGCATGTCTAATATTGCATGAGAAAAACAATGGTTTTGATAAATTCTGGAGGGAAGAGGGAATTGTTTTCAGAGTCTTTGCTAACAGAAAGGTTTATCTGAGTGTCACGTCTGCATGAGTCTCTAATTGGACTTTTGCATTTCTGCAGCTTTTTCCATTCTCTAAGCCCAGAGGATACAAGCTCTGAATTTCACCACCCACCTATACAAGCAGTTAATTTATTTCCCTGTAGCCATTTGCCAGATTAAAATCATTTGTGTCTCCTCACAAGCACTGACCTCCCCACCAGCTTCCCCACCAGCCCTCAGCTGTGTCTGCTTATGCTGAATCATGGCTTGGAACCACAAAGAGAGAGAGGCACAAGGTATAAAGTTGAGCTTTGCTCCTCTTCTGTCTGAATAAACTCTTTACTTCAATGATGCTCATCTGGCAGATGAAACACCCTGCTAATACAAAAACAAAAAACCCAAAACAAACCAACAACAACAAAAAAAGAATTTTTACATGAAGGACATAGTTTCCTCAAGGCTTTCAAAACTAAATTAGTATTCAATTTAAATGTTTCTTCAGCTTCTAATCTTTGAAAATCTAATCATGCTTTTTTTTTTCTTTCATTGCATTACTACATCAAAACAAATTTGTTGTGAATACTTATTCTCAGTTCACTGTCTTTGCATGCAACACTTTCATGAACAGCTTTAGTTTCTAAACTTCAGCTACGCTATTTATTTATTTATTTATTTATGAAACTACCAACCAAGGACAATTATTCAGCAAATGTAAATTCTCCTAAGCAGATTGATTTCATCAGGCAATAGTAAAATGCTCTCTGGGTATGTTTTCAACTTAACTGTTACCTTTATCAGCCTCATACAATCTTAATTGTTTATTGACTTGTCATGAAGCTCAGCAAGGTCAAGCTATAGCCAAGATTTTGAAGAGCATTTGAAGATATTAATTATGTTTATTGATTTTATTAGTATTTGGTAAAGCTGTCTAATATGTGTTCCATCTTACAGAGGATGTCAGCAGATACACAGCAAGTCAAGAATGTTATAAAATTATTATTCTTGGTTTCCATACAGAAATTTGTGAAGCTTTGCCTGTAACTGAACTGACCTCAAAATACTTAGCCTGGGGTTGTGGAATAGCCCTTGAACTGGGCAGCCTTGAATGGAGAAGATAGTAAATCTGACTTGAGTGAGGAACACCAAGGACAGGAGACTGAAGGCAGCCCAGCTCCAAAAGCCATCTCAGAGCAGCCTGTCTGTGGTCTGGGCAAAATGAGGCTTCAGCATGCACATGAGCTTTCCCTTTTTCTTTCAGGTAATGAGCTTTCCTTTTTTCTTTTAAGCTAATGATTACTGATTTAGAGCAGAATATTGGTTCTGCCCTGAAGTATATGCTTTTATGGGAGTCAAAGGTGCTACTAACTCCGTAATTGTAACAGTACCTGGTAGAGCACTTGATTGTTTAAATCAGGCCTTTAATTTATGACAGTGGGATTATATTCAGGAGACCACGTTTCCACAAGCTTAGCAATGACTGCCCCTTATTTTCACAAAGACAGATAATAGAAATTCTTGTCAAAGCAGGGTAAACAGACACCTTCTGTTCCTAGAGGGGGAAAAACCCCAAAAAGCCACTCTCTGTGGGGGTTCCAAAAGAGATACAAGAAATTTTGTGAATTTGCCAGAGCAAACTCTCAGTAAATGCTGCAGTTTGTTGAGCAGAGAAATATAAACTTTATTGTGTCTATTTTATTCCCTACAGACCAAAACCCATTAAAATTCTTGACAAGTCACAGTAGTTAACACTTGAGAAACAGAACACCTGAGAAATGGTCCTTTCTATGTCAGGCTCAGGAGAAAACACACAGCTGCCATCATCACTGATCATCTCCTAGGATGACATCCAAAAACTTGTGGTCATTTTTCCATCACTTCTGTTACTGAGATCCTAGAATACTTTCTATTATATACAGTAGTGTTCTTGGCCAAGTAGTAAAGGCTTCTATTCCAGCAGCACTGATGCTTGGCTGGTGACAAGGCAGGCCAGGGAGGTTGGATATTGCTGAAAAAGTCTGTCCACAGTTTTTTAAGTGAGAGAATTTGTTCTATATTAGGAGTGAGGCAAGAGGAAACTTATGATCTTAAAGCAAAGGAAAAATAGGAGATTTTCCAAGTTAGATGTTTGTTTGAAGGCATCTGATTAAACAAGCATATTTCCTTCATGGAGCTTTTTAAAATGTATTAGGGTACCCACTTACATTATTTATTTCAGTCCTTGTGTCTGAGCTGATTGTGCCATGTAACTTCTCAAAGCAGGAGTGGAAACTCTGATTAAAGGAGGTATGTGTGCCTAAATGTCTTTTTTTGAACTCAATACCAACTACTGTGCAATCATGTCTACCTCTTTCCACCTCATCATTTATGAGCTACAGTTTTCTTCAATTTACATTTCTATTTCAGTCAGTCTTACACAAACACATCCTATTTCTCATTTTATATTTGGACACATAAATTATTTTATTATTTTTCAATCTAGGGCTATGTTCTGAAAAGTCTTTAGTTACAACTGACATGTTTTAATGTAGTTTGCCATATATTCTTATGTGGCAGAGATCAATTATATCTAATAAGATAAAATTATAGTAATTTTTTCAAATAATTTATAGTCAAGAAAAATCAAAGCATAACTTTTTACCTAACAATAATATTTACAACTTCACTGTGGAAACAGGTGTTTTTCAAAGTCTGTCTTGCCTAGCATGTTCTTTAAAGAACAGAGCCACAGGCCTCAGCTGAAATCTGTTTTACTGAAATCTGAAGACTCTGGAGAAAAGAAGTTCCACCTGGAAAGAGCCCTGAGCAATGGTTTTATCTCAAAGCTGACCCTACTTGGGCAAGAAAGTCACACAATATTTCCCCTCCTGAGTTCCTCTCCAAACTTAATTATGCAATGACCCTTTATGTACAGTAATTCTGCCTTTTCTTGAACTTGTATTTTTACTAAAACTACCTAGCAATCTCCAATTTATTTCTTCCATCATGAACTAAATTTTACTTCTCAACAAAAAGTTCTTGTATCATCATTTTACACCACCTTTTTTTTACAGGGCACAAGCTCGAGAAATACTGTAAAGAATGGAGTCATAGGTCCTGTATTAGAGGTCTTTAAAGGATCCTCATGAATTTACACTGCTTATAGTTAAAGACAAATGCAAATTTAAACCTGAGTGAAATTAGAAAATAGTTAGTGATGTGCTAGTGACAGCCTTGGTAAATATGTCATAAAATCAGTATTTTGAATATGAAACTGCTATGGCTATGCTATGTGGCTAAAATTGTCTAGGGATATATCAAATGGTTTCTAATAAATCTGAACACTGGGAGACAGAGAAATAGATTTTGAATCCAGATTCTTGTGAGGACCTCCTAGAAGCAAGAGCTTGCCATATGCCATTAGTAATGAAAATGAGGTTGAAAAATTCTTGCATAAGGTAATTGCTAAGGTTTTATATGATGGACCACCTCTAAGATAATCAGCTTTCAGATGTGAGATGTGATCAAATCTTTTAAATCAGTTGAACCCTGTTGATTTACTCTGGTTAAGCATTTGGCAGCAGATTTTTTTCTGTTTGTATCTTTTTATTAATAGATGCAGGGGAAAATAATTGTGTAGCTTGTGTAATCTGCTGCTACAGAATGGTTTAGAAGTTATTTCCAAGTGACCAAAAGAAAGTGACTTATGCCACGGTGTACTCCATGTGCAAAGTATGTGTCAGGGAGCTCTGGAGAAATGACTTTCCACGATCAGGAGTTTGGTGTGGTTCTAAGGGACACAATTAAATAAGAAAATGTGGAGAGTGGTGCAGAGATCAGGGAAAAACTGAGCAGTCTGTTTCCTTTCCTCTCCTGCCCTTGGTAAAATCAATGTTAACAATCATTAGAAAGGTAGACAAGGGAGTTATGTTTGGAAGGGCATTTAGTTCTAGATAAGAAAACATGCCAAGGTATAAACGGGGGCACACTACATGATGGTGTGGTTTGATTCAACTGATATGAAAAGTAAGGCCTCTCCATGCTTGTAAATATCAAATGATGCAGAACTGAAGTGTCAAAATGCTCCTCTTGATGGGTTTTCCACTCCTGAGGTTCAAAGACTTGACAGTTCCCCTTGCCAAAGTGCAGGACTTGTGAACCTGCAGAGGTTTGTCCCTTCATGGGGCAAAGGAAGAGCCAGTATGTGACCTAAAGAGGACAGATTTCCAGAGGTTATGTGAGGGACCCACGATGATCCTAAAATACTTAGGGGGACAAGTTGCCTGCATATGCTGCAACAGTCTCATACAGCAGGATATTTAGAATAATTTATGATGAAATTATATTGAGAAAACAACAGCAACATCATCACATTTGCTTATCAGCTGGGACCCTGCCCAGTATACTCATGTTAGCCATAAAAATGCTTAGGCTGTGTTCTTCCCTAGCTGGAGCAGATGTGGGGTGTATTACTGACACTCCTTCTGTGCTATTATCACAAACAGATTGCTATCAGCAAGTCAGTCTCTTCCTGGCTTTACAATGTGTCTCCAGGCTGTGATGGCACTGACATCAGGGATATTTTAAGCAGCCTGTTGATTCCAGAATGAATGAGAAATTTAATATGAGGGAATGCTCACTGATAAAAGTGAATTATTTACCGTGCCCGCTCTGTGTGCTGTGGTCCAAAATGAGCAGATAAAAAGCAAGGGATAATAAAAAAATAGAAAGGTGGATTTCTTCAAGTGTGATGTCCATCACCAGAAAAATATTTGCCTCAGCCAGAAAACGAGGAGAAAGAGATGGAAAATGTATGTGTCCTGTTAAACAGAGGATGGAGCAAGAAAAAATTATTATGAGGAAGCACAAATGCCCATGAAGATAATGAGAAAGCCAGAATGTGTTAGGGCATACCTGCTACCCACTGTGCTTGCTGCAAGGACAATAATTTGTTAGGTCTTTTCAGCATTCGCATATTGAACCATGACAATTATGCATTTTTATGTGCTCTTAAAGACATATGAAAATACCTCAAAATTCTTCTTTAAACTAAAGAAATACATACACCCAGGACGAGTTGTAGTCAGTTAGTAAACAGATGTTTAGGATAACAGAGATGGGTCCCATCTCACCATGGCCTGGAGCAGCCAAGCAGTGCTGCCAGCATCAGGGAAGTGACTTATTCCAGCAATAGGGAATTCCACCAGAAGTTTCACCATCCCTCCACAAACAAGCAGGAAAACCAATATATATGCCCAGAGTTTTCCTTTGGACTCTGTGTTCCTGGTTCACTCCTTCCTGTATCAGTGAAAAGTAGAGCACTGTTAGCTTTGTGTTGGGAATAGACTAGTGCTACATGGTGGAGTTTAGCAACTTTATATCTTGGAATATGTTGCCAAAACCTTTGCTGTTATCACATATAAGCTGAATTTACAACTCTAAAGATAGTACCAAACTTTGCAATGCACATAAAAATATTGCAGAAAAAGGAGTGAAATGCCTCAGATCTTTACAAATGGTTAACAGATAACAGCTTGAGAGGGGAAAAAAAAACACATATCAGTATATATTACCCTATTCAAAGAATATATTTATTTTATACAGTTTGCCATTCTCTTTCCTTGTTTTCAGAGAAGATGCAGAGAGCTGGTGGAGTCAGAGGTGTAAGAATGTTTTCCATTTAAATGGCTTAAGCAGTTGTCTTTCATGAGGACAAAGACCAGCTGTAGAAGCATCAAAGTTTATCTATGCTTTGTCAGAGAGTAGCAAAGGGTGCATATTCTTGGAAGCACTTCAGTCTGTAGAGGTATAATATTAGAAAAATATCAGAAATATATTTTAGACTAAGCAATATGTTTTTACCATGATCTCCCCATTGGAGCTGAATACTTAATGTTGTCTTAACCCTTTCCTTGTGAGGATGGGAGCAGGGAGGGGAGTCACTTGGTTATAAATCAGTAGTCATTTTTATTGCTATTTTTATAATTATGACATATTTTATTATATTTATAGGTTTAGTGTGTAAGTATACAAATATATAATTATATATCTATATGTTTCTAAATTATAAATTGAAAATTGGTAAAAAAGGTCACATTGCATGCTGCCCTTTTTCATATATTAAAAAGACAGGTTAGACAAGTTAAAGTTATGTTGTTGTGGAATGAGGAATGAACATTATTATGAGCAAAGAGACTGTAACTCTCTGCTTTTAGATGGAATCAAAGAATAGGTCCATCATTTTTCCCTGTGGCAATTTAATTCACATTTTGCTCTGTTCAGGGAGAAGCATATTAACAGCAAATTACAGAAAGCAAGTCATTGTAATGCAGAGCATTGTTAATTCAATTGTTAAAATGTGTCAGTAATTCTCAGTCAAGGATAAATGATGTTGCCTTTTCTGTGCCTGAGGACAAATCCTCAGTGCAGTCAGGAAAATGATGAAAGTTTAAGATACTCTGCCCTATTACAACTCACATCCTCATATGAATAGCTCCTGCCCACTGCTGGTTTTCCATGGGTTTTTTTCCCCATCTTTGTTCATTGGTTGGGATGCTTGGTATATTGGTTTCACCAATTTCCTTGTATATTCAGGAAAGTGGTCCTAACACTTTACTAACTGCAGGACTGACCAAGCTCCAGGCAGTTTCTGGGGTCTGCACAGATCAAAAGTTTGGGGGGGGGGGAGGAGAGCATTTAAAAGGCCTAAGATAATTGAACTGTAACACTTTGCAGTCACTGTAAAATCAAAGTCCTAAAATCAGATTTTGATACAAAGTAAAATTTGTTTAACCCACAGGAGGCTTTTCTTCAGTACTGGGGATCAGTGTGTTGTGCTGAGTAGATTTTGAAGCTCATAAAAACATCAGAAGTCTTCCTTTACTTGCTCTGCAAGTCAGGGTTCTGATGAAGGGAAGGGAAGGGAAAGCAGTGGCAAAAGGAAGCAAGCAAATTGATTTTACCTCCTGGATGTCATTCAAGGGTTATTCAGCATCAAGCACAGCACAGCCCTTCAGACAGCTAAAGCAACTCTCCCAGTCACCACAGATGTCTTTCTCAGGACATGTTAATCTCTGCAAAGATCCAGCCCTCAGGAACCATCAATATTTACTTCTTGGGATATTACTACTTTTACTATTATAAGGACTTATGTGCATATATATTTTTAATCCCTATGAGTTAATAAAAGCTCTCACTTGTTCCAAATCTTGATAGCCAGTAGGACTCTTTCACTTCATTGCCCTCCAGTATTATATATTCCAGTTTGCTGGAAGCCCTGGCCAGAGGACACACATAGAGGCACTGGAGAGTTGTTGAAAGGGTTATTTTTTGTTGTACAGAAGCACTGTACAACAAATTTTCTGGGCTAGCTCAACAACTTGCCATCTTGACACATGTTAGTAGTGAAATGCTATCAAAGCTAATGGCAAATCTTCTCTTTCTCATCAGTCTAGTTTTCCATATTTATAGTCCTTTCTTTTCATTCCTTTCACTTGGAAAAGCTTCAATATTGCTCCATTGACTACACAGGTACAACAAAAAGGTAGGAACAAAATAGCTTAGGAAAGGTTCCTATTGCCATGTTCAAATGATATACTTGTTCATTACTAGAAGTGGTTAAATATTTTTTCTTAATAATAAGGCTTTAACAGAAAAGGAGCTGAAGTATTATCATATTAATAGAAATGGAGACAAAAATCTTACTTAGTACAGCTAGAGCTGATTTTTCCATCTGTTCTGTTATGGAATAGAAATTCATTCAGAGCTGGTGATTTGCTGTTTTTCAGGTAAGGTCACGACAATGGCACTAGGGCTAATCTCATGAGTTGCTGTATTTATTTCTCCTTAGCAGTGGCAGATCAAAGTTGCTTACTTTAAAAGCCAAATGTATAGGATAAGGTTGATGTCTTTGTTTTGTTTTCTACTTCCACAGTTTAAAGCTGGGTTAGAAAATCAGTTTGTTTTTAGCTGGCAGTCTCTGAATATACCTCTACACATTTCGGGCAGCATACAGGTACCTCCATATCTACTTCATTATGCTTAAATATGTGGTATTCACATTTCTCTACTAAGTTTCTCTTCACTAGCTCTGTCATAGTATTCTGCAGAAGTTCCTATTTAAATTTCATGTCATTATTCACAGAAAAAGCTACTGCTCAGCATAAGTAAGGTTTAGCAAACTTTGACCATAGTAATTAGATTAGTCCATTAACTGCTGCAATTTAAAGAGGGCTGCCTACATTTCATGGAAACTGCTGTGCTGTTTCAGTTATCTGAGTTCCAGTTGGCTTCAGTAATACCAGGACAGTCTTCCTTTAATAGTCTGGCTGTCAGGGAGAAAAAAAAAAAAAAAGATCACATGGAAACAAATCTATGCAGAAAAGTTGCAATGCCAATTGCCAACACTTCAATTACCATGTATTTCCCAATACCATCTCTCTCTATATTGCACTATATCTGCTATCCCTTCCTTGCCATTTTCATAAGTAATTTTGAAAACTGGCAGGGAAAAATTAAGTAGTCCTTTGCTGGTAGTTTCTTCATGACTCAACCTACACATCATCCATCACAGAAGCCAACTGCAAGCTAATCCTGCCTACATCATTCATCACCCAACTTTTTAAATTCATGCACAGAGATAAAACCTTTCATTTGGTCCTCTAGAAACAAGCATTAGAAACAAACATAGCATTTTCAGCACTGCTTATTTGTTGTATGGTCTACCAGCTATCACACAACTGTTTTATACTTGGCTGTTTGGATCAAGCATGAAGGAAACATTAAGTCTACAAACACCAGTTCAGGCGTATTCCCCAGATTATTCTGGACTTTTTTTTTTTTTTTTTCCTTAAAAGGCTGTTCTGCCATCCCAGCTACACGTAACAGTTTTCAGAGCAGGAGTCCTTCAAAAGTTCAAAGTGGTGCAATCCAGCCATCACTTACAGGTATGAAGTCTCAAGGTGAGGGGTTTTAACAAGTTTTAATTTAGTTTCTTAGCACCACAAACCAGCTACTTTTTAAACAATTCAAACTGTTAAATGGATTCCCTGTCCTTCATTTCACAGAAAATGCCTGATCTTATTAAAAAATTCCTCACATTAAATTTCATTATTCATATCTGTGCAAAATTACAACCTTTTAAAAGCAGTAGAACCGCAGCTGCACAATTTAAATTCACTTATTAAAAAGTGAACCATTTCAACCTTCATTTTTTCTCAGAATACTCTGTAAAATGCCCTTTGTCTTAAAAAATAAACCTGAGAAATTTTCAAGACAGATTTATTTTTTTCTTAAAGTTATTAGGAGTTTAACATAAGGCTTATAATATAGTTATGCTGAACTGGAAAGAATTTAGGCTTGTAGTTAATTACAAAAACTAAAACATAGCTCTATAGAAGATAAAAAAAAAAAAAGAAAGAAAAAAAAAAGGGGGGAGGAAGGAGGAGGGCAGAAGACAAAGAAAACAAAAGCTCTGATGAGCTGAAAATAACAGCTTTGCCACCAAGCCAGGCAGGTAAGAAGGTTAAATATCTCAACAGGAAAAAAGCTGTCTAAACTACCAGACAATTTTAGCTGAGAATCCTTAGATAATATTTATAAAGGGCAATGTCAAGTAAAAATAACTTCTTCACAGAAGAGGAAGTACTTTAGAGGAAACAATGGAGGAAAAAAAGAAAGAGGGCACAAATATCCTCTTCAGCTGCCTCCAGCAAGTAGGAGGATGCTGAAACCCTGGGTTCAGTTCTTGCTTACTTTGCTGGGAGGTGGGGGGCAGTCACTCTGATGCACAGGCAGGAAGGTAAAACTCACTTTCTTCCCTCACCCCAGAATACTAAAGTATTATTATAGTCTCTGATCCCTTTCAGTCTAGGTATGCAAGCCTGCTGGCAAGGTAGTTGAGGAGAATTATTGTGAAAATAGAAGAATTGGAGGGAAAATTGGAGATCTCTCTTCATGTGACAGAAAGAGATGTGCTGGGGCTATTGGGGTAAGCAGGAATTATTTGCATTTTTCAAATTCTGAACTCAGTCATCAGTTTTTTAATGCAAGAAAAGAGGAAAGAAAGGAAAAAAGAAAATCCTGGGGCAGTAACACATTGGAAGAAATATTTCTGTAAGAAATGCTGTTTCCATATAATGGACTGTCTCAATAATATAATTACCCATATTACAGCAAAAGTGAATGTTCTGATTTTAAATAAAAGTAGACAATAGATGTGAGTCTTTAATTAGTGGGCTGTTGCCAGATGGAGACCTTCCCAGGTGATTTTTTTAAGAATTGGACTGCATGGTAGGGAAATATTTAAAACAATAGCTTTTGTTTTATTCTGAGGGTTCTGAAGTTCATTGAAAACATTATTAAAGCTTGACGAGCACAGCAGAAACCCTGTGTTTGTCAGGAATTATACCATGAATGATAGAGAGACTTGGTGTCTACAGAAAACTGAAACTATCTGACATGTAGTAAGTTTAAATTCACAAGCATTCAGCCCTCTGGTACTGATGAAAGAGACTCAACACATGTGCCAGGTTGCTTTCTCAGGTCACATACCTGGCACATGTCTATGCTTATTTTAGGCCTTCAGCTGAGTGTTTTGGAGCATCATCCTCAGGTGTCTTCAACACCAAGTGTTCCCTTTGCACAGCAGAATTGGCCTTCATCCATCTTAGCTGGAAAAGCCATGAGGCTGAAGTTGCATGAAAAATATCTGAAGAGGTTTTTAGGTGTTTTATAGAGAACTTGATTAGCACCAGGTTGGCTGAGCTGAACAGCACCTCACAGGACTGGTCCCTCAGTAAAGGGAAAGTGCAAAGATACAGAAAACACCTGCAGGAAGAAGAAAGCAATATTTCTGTTTCTGCCCCTGTAACAATACAAGCTCTTCAGTAGCTTTAGTAGCAGGCAGATGACTTTTAGGGTTTATAAAGATGTGATGGAGCACACCCAGGGCTGTAACTACAAATGCCACCTTCATAATTATATCCTGCTCCTTCTGTTTAGCATTTGTGATTTCACTTGTGAGCATGAGCATGATGCTGCAGTAAATACCTGCACTGCTATATATAGGTCCTAAAGTCTAAAGGTTTTTCTTTTTATTTTTATTTATAAATATCACGATCAGATTCAGCCAAGCATTGCAAATTTGCAGTGATGTCCTCAGCTTGCACATCCAACATCCTATGGAGTAAGGTCATTTTAGTCATGCTTGCTACCTGTGCTTTGGCCTATACCAGCTCCCTGCAATCTGGTCCTGAGAGTTGTGTCCTTAAGCTTTGCCTTCCTCTGCCTTCTGGAAATAAGTCCTGCAGCATCAGAGCATGTAACTGGCCTGCAGAAAAGGAGAAAGGGTAAAACCAGTCTGAGGAACAGGGACCCTGGCTTCAAAGGCAGCATTATCTAAATGCCAGTAGCTGCATAATCTAAGGAAAAGTCAAATAATTCTTCCAAAGGCAGACCATGAAATATGGACCCTTACAGATTAAAAATCACTTCTCCCTTCTCAAAATAAGACATTCTTATTTAGCTTTTCTTAATAACTTTCTTGCCAGCAGCTTCAGCTCTCAGGGAAGAACGGTGAACATGCAGGCAGAGGATCATGCTTAAAATGTCATGCTGAAATATCACCATGACATACACAATGTTGATGCATCAGAACAGAATCAACAATAAAATGCCAAAAGAAAGGTTTCACTGATTTCCAGTGCAGATATTTGAATAATTATTTCCGAATGGCTGCAGTGAAGTCAGTCAGCACAGCCTCAGTAAAATCCTTCTTGAAGTGACATATTGAACAAAAACAATTGCAGGGTCCTTATGTGCATATTTTATGATAGAGAACATTATGAAAGCCTGAATAAATTACCTTGAAGGATTTTAGTAATTCGTTTGAAAATAACAGAAATTTTTCTGTATACCATTTCTTTATGTTTGATGAGCAAAGCCCACACAAAATATTTACAGAAAGCTGCCAGCACTCTGCAGTGTTCTTGTGAGTAATTACTGAAATTTTATAGTTGAAATTAACTTCCAGAGTTTCTTCTATTTCTTCCATCACTTTCTTCTCTTCCCATTTATCATCTCTATCATAAGGTCCCAGCTGTGTTCATTTACCTGAGAATACAATGGGATTGTGAATTCAAAACAGCAAAGAAAACTATAGCTCTCTCCAGTCCTCATGGCTGAGGGATTCTTAGAGCATTAATAGCCAACAAGAATGATGGATTTTTCCATGCACTTATTGGAATTCACTGAAAGCATGTAGCATTTACATTTAGTGGTATTTGGGGGCCAGAAAAGTAAACAGCTTGGGCTAATAACTTAAGAGCCATGCATCAGGATGCAAGCAGCCATGTTCAGTTTGGTGAGGGAAAAGATAAACAACAAGAAAATCATTATGGTTTCTTGTTATCAGACATTGTTTTGATGGTATCTGGTGAAAGGCTATTTAGAAGGGGGCTGTACGTTGCTTCTTTGTGACATTTATTAAGCAGTTTGTCAGCTGGCACTGTGCTCTAGCAGTATCCCAGACTGATCTATTTTGGATTTCCAACTGCAGCTCACAAATGTAATGAAGGAGAGGAAAACATTCTACAGCAAAGCAGCCACAGGCCCTAATGAAATATGGCACATTAATTTCTGAGCTATGATGTTGTATAGTCCCAGTGGCTTTATGTTTCTAACTGAAGGATCCTGAGGAGGACAAGGCACTTCTGTGAAAAGTGTTTGCTCCACAAGATACTTGTGTGTAGCGGGAGGAGCCCTTCTTGCTCCTAGGGCTGCTCCTGAGGCCTCGGGATTTAGCCCATTCCTGGACAATGTCCTAGGGCTATTCCTGAGGCCTCAGGATCTAACCCTTCTTGCCTGCTCCTGGGGCTCCTTGAGCTGTGGGCTTCTCCATCCTCACTGAAGAGTGAGAGCTCTCTCCGTGGGTGTCAGCTGCTCTCTTATTGGCCCCCTGCTCCTGCACATGCTCAGGAGGGAGGCCAGACACAGGTGAACCCACACCCACTCATCAATAACTCAGGGCACCTGGTCCTGTCTCACTACACTTGTGGCTAGGTTTCTATTCATGTAATTGTTGCTGTCTTTAGAAAACATCACTCATGAATTATTGTGTACATTCATTAAAGAAATGTTCATCTTGCAGCTTTATGAAACAGACTAATAAATAGACAGACAGACAGACATATAGACAGCTAGCTATGCATAGCCCAAGTTTAAACATTTGATGTGACAAAAAGGCCTGGAAGAAAATAGGAGTAATTAATGCCTTGTCTTTTTCTTAAATAGGACAGAGATGGTGGGGAATATGCTTAATTTTATTTTCGTGAGAATGGAACTCAAATTCCTCTGACTGATTTACCAAATCACATAATTTTAAACTGGATGCATCTGCAGCCTCATTTGCCATGCTGCCATCAGGCTGTCAGCTGCCTCATTTAACTCCAGGTTCATTCTGATGCATGGAACGCAAGCAGTAAAAAGAAATTATTCATTCCCCTTTGGGATTGTACTTACAGTGAACATGGATGATATTACTACCAGGAACCTTAACTTTTATCTCTCTGTCCCTAAGACCCCCAGCAGCCTTGAAGCATTTTTCTGGGTAGGGGCTCAGCTTTCAGCACATTGCAGATCAAAGCAAGAATGCAGCAGAAAGAGCAGACAGAGCTTTCATCTTTACAATATGAGCCACTCAGTTCTCTCAGACCTTCTTACATCCAGGCAATACAATTTCTTCCATCATAAGGCCAACCAGAGAAGGTGTCCGAAGCAGAGAAAGAAAATCAAAGTGATGTCACTGGTTGAAGCAGGAGCTCAGGTGGATGTCGGCAGCAGGATGTGCTCAGAGTGACAGGACCTGGGAGAAAACAAAGCACAGAACCCAGTTCCCATGGTCTGTGAGTGTCGAGGGGCACATGCATGACAGCCCTCTGGGCCACCCTTGGATGGGGGATAAATTCACATTAGTACAGTCAGGGCTAACAATTTCTGAAAAGCAGATAATTTGGGGCTGTTCAGTTTGGAGCACAGACAGGGAGTGTTTGCAATAGAAAAATAGCCTAACGACACATCTGTAGCACACCCAGATCCCCCTGGTGACTTGCCATAACTTTACTGATGTTACATATACATTAAATTTACTCCACAGCATCCTAAAGGTATCATAGATCCCAGTAGCAGGGGAACTTTTGGGTCTTCTTATTGTGACTTAAATTAGAAGTACAAGGAGATTTTAAAAAATCGACCCATTAATAATGGCCAATTTTAAGCAGAGTAGTGAGGAGCTGGCATTCTTCCCTTGATACATATCAGCTAGCATTGACAGTTTTCCAATAGAGGAAAACTCAGGGAATGATAGTATCTATCAAGTTAATCTTGAGAATGGATGGAAAGAGACTCTCACTGAAAATAAAAATTAAAAAATACTAATTCACATACATCTAGAAATATGCATCCCTATACCTTCCCTTTTGGGAAGTGTTGATTTATAATGAATCTGTTAAAGGTAAATATATATATAAATATATCAATATATATAAATATATATATATATATTGATAGATATAAGATATGAGATCATAGGCTGCTTCTTGGCTGTTTTCAAAAGAAGTCCAGCTGAAGCTGGACCAAAAATATATTAATCATTCATGTTCTGGTACAGATCAATATGTTGTGAAACACTTCCATCTTTCCATAGAAAAAACGTTCAGATATCCCTCAGCCCCCCTGATATCTGCAAAATCTCCAAAGACAGTAGTAAAGATTAGTTTTTGTCTAGTTTGATTTAAACACGTGATGTACAATATAATAATATTTTTCACTGACAGCACTGCATGAAATGTTTGCTTATTAATTAGGAATGGAAACATGATGGCACTCAGAAAACTTCAGCAGCCCAAGACCACAGTGCAGGAACAAGTGCTGCTCCTTGGGATGCAGGCTGCATCTTGATCTACATGAAATTCAGATGAGGAATCTGAAAATTGCAGTATTGCTAAAAGATCTGGGAAGAATTTTGAAACTGTAAAATTAAAATTTATCTGCTTTTCTTCCACAGATAATAGCACAGGAAAAAAAAATATAAGATCTCCCTGATTTTACTACTGACTGTCTACTCATCCTATTAATGTAATTTGGAATCAGCTATTCAGTATGCTTGACGAATGAATCCACAATACTGCTGATTTTCAGACTATTTAGAAGGTCTCTCCACATAAAGTAATATTTTCTTTACCATTTAGCACATGGAAGAGTTGAAGCATAAAGAAAAACAGATACAGAGTGGAACCATTCCAAGTGAAAAGCAAATTATGAAAAGCAGATATTGTCCCCTGTTAAAAAAACGTAAACCTGTCAAAAGCTTTGTCATGTCTTCTGCTGGGTTCAGGACATTGTGCAGATCGAAACAAGAGACTGGATGCATTAGCCCAGCTCAGGTACAACGTAAGAAAGGGAAAGTTTCTCTTCCTTTTACCAGTTTTAAGAACTAGCTGTAAAAACCACAAAATCCACTTCCCTTCCTACAGAAGGAGCATTTTTTTCTTTCATGAGACTGAAACAGTCACCATTTGTGCTGCATGACTCTCAGTAGAGATGAATATTCTTGGTCTAGACTCACATTTTTTTGTCTCAGCTTTGGCCTCATCAAATGCACTTTCTTCTTTTCCATCAGCATCCTGGCCACTTACTCTGTTGTTTTGTGCCACAGGATTTTTTCACGTATGTGCTGCTTTTGCTCTTGGTCTGTCACCTCTCACCAGGCATAAACCTCCTGGCTCCCAAGTCCTCATTGCTTCAAATACAAGTCTCACTTTCAAAGACTTAAGAGGTTATGTTGCTTTCACCCATCATACCTGACAGGGGGAGGACACTTTGCCTGGTACTAACCTGATATGAGGAGGTCACTGCTCTTGCCATGGAGCATCTTCTTGACATCTTCAGCATGAGGAAATGTCCCTCAGGTTCCCCTTTGAAACTCTCCCATCACTGAGAAGCCAAGGAAAATGCCTGTGAGCTGCTGGGGTGGTAGAGCTGGCAGGCTGATCAATAAATAGTACAGCATTTTTTTGTTTGTTTGTTTTGCTCCAACTTTGTAATCTGCTCTACTGTTAGCCCACGGACTTGGGATATAAGGACATCATAAGGACTCCAAATGCTCCAGTGATAAAAAAACCAAGAATTATTTGTATTAAACCACTCAGGCAAAAAGAAATGTGCTGAAGTGGGCCTATGTAAGGAACACAAGGAACCATAAGATTTTGAGATCTCTCCACATCATTCTGAAATATTTTTTTCAGTGATTTACCCCATGTAGTGTGCCACCCATTAATAGTACACCTTATCCAGTATGGAAAAGTGTCATCACAAATTGAAATTAAACCATTAAGAAATACTTTTTCATTAAAATATCATATAAATACCTCAAGATCAGCAAATCCTGTTCTCTGTTGGTAATATGCATTGATTTCAAAGATCCATTTGCAAGAAGATGAAACAAAAAATATGCCAAAAAAGCTATATTTTCTAGAGACAATGGAGGATGTTCTTTGACTAAGATTAGTTTTTTGCTTCTCTGTCACTCCCTTTTATGTATGCCCCATGGCACCTATTGTCAAGCTAATATGGCCATTCAACATTTCATTGCTCAATTGTAATTTTTTATGAGATTATTTATTTCTATTACTGATGAATCAAGTAGAATTTAGAGCTTGTATTCCCCTCTCCATCCCCAAACACATTTAACCCCAAAGGTAAAATAACTTGAAATTAGTATAAACATTGAATTGAATTAAATCAATATGTTTTTATTCTGCTTTAGCTCTTTTCTCACTGTTCTACATTAAAATTCTATGAGAAATGTAATATTGAAGAAATAAATCTTACGGTACTTAATCAGGCAAGATTCAAGGAAATAAATCACAAAGGAAACAGAGAAATATCTTTCAATTAATTCACAAAAGAAATGGTGGCTCTTCAGGTGAATGAATAGTGCTTTAAAATTCTTTTTTCTTATTTTAACACATAAAAATTATGGCCAGATTCATGTCATATTAACCAAGTCTGTAATGAAGTAGTCAAGCTGGTATATTTATTATACCTTAAACACATGGACTTGTGCCTATGTTTAAATTCTTTCATCAGCCAAGCCTCAGAACTTATGGTTTTCATCTCTTATTGATGCCCTTCTACTCAGATGATGCAGTATAAAAGCACTCTCCTAAAATCTAATCTAGGATCTAATCTAGAATTTGTAACTTCTGAGAACCATGGGTGACACCTGCTCTGGTGCTGGGTCTGTCACTGTGGCCATCAGCTACAGGAGGAAGATGAAGAACTGGAGGCAAAAGATGTATCTGACCCTTTGAGGCTGAGAGAGCAGCACTGATAGCAGGGACAAAAAAAAAAAAAAAAAAACAACAACAACAACAACAACAAAAACCAAACAAAAAACCAAACAAAATGAAAAATAACAACAAAAACTGGTGACTGCCCTAAACCTCTGTCCATAAGCACTTAAGGTTCATTAACCTATGGAAACCTGAGTAATACCATTGAAACTGGTGGATCTTCCTGTAGGTTTGTAAAGAACTTCTGAAGGTTTGTGCTGAAATCCTCACTACTTTAAGACTTCAGTCACACAAGTGGCAAAGCAGATGAAGAGTAAACATAGAGGAATGTTAGGGCAGCACAACAGGGACAAACCAGTGAAAAATCCTGTTCCTGCCCTTCTGTAGGACTGGAGGACTGAGGGGACTATGGGTCTGCTGTTACATTTCTGTACCAAATGCATGAAAATGGGAGCTGGGCTGTAGGAGTCAAAGCCAGCAAATAAAGTCCCTAAACTAAAGAGGAGGGATTGAGGGAGGGACAAGGCTCAGGAAATCACTTCTGACCTAGGTCATTGATCCTTTATTCTGAAAGAATAATTAAAAACATGAAGGTAAATGGCAAATAGAAGAACTAGCAACAGGACTGGGCAGAAAGAGATACAACCAGCTCAACCAAAGTCTTTTTTCATTATGTTAACTTTCTGAAGGAAATACAGTAACTCTTTTGCATCTGAATTTCATGGAGCAATTGATGTGATTCTACATGAAAATTTCTAAATGGGAGCTAGTTGAAAAATGAAAGGAATACAAAAGATGAGGTATCCAAGAGAAAGTATCAGATGAGAGGAATTTTGCCAGGGACTGGTTCCACAATGATCTGGTTAAACTATGCCTTTTGGTAGTCTGTATTTACTTCATCAGCACAAAAATAAGAATCTATGATTTGCTGATGATACGAAGGTGAAAAGCATCTTCAATGCTGATAATAATCACTGTGCTACACTGACTGCACAGCCTTGGGGAATGAGAACATGGATTTGGGGATTAAAGTGCAAGTTCAAGCACATGGTATTCAAGAGTACACATTTCTGCTGTAAAATGGACCATATGATCTGGAAATTACAAAAGTGATAAAGATCTGGGAGCACCAGCTCGAGGGATTAGTAGGTTAAAGGCTGACTCTGAACCTCAACTCCATCAGCCATGAAAATGTCACCTGTCAGGTGGTGAAGTGACAGAGAAGCACCAGTAGCATGTCCTCTGCAACCCAGGCTGACACCAAAGATGTGCTTTGATAAAAAATAATACATAAAGAGATACAAGAATAATTTGAGGGATGAAGAACTCATCTGAATATTGAAAACAAAAGCCTCTCCTTCCACTTGTTTAGCTTAGGAAAATTCAGGCTGAAAGAGGATGTGATTATTTTCTAGAGAGAAAACAACATAAACATTAAGGGGGGCAAAAAAAAGAAAGAAAGAAAAAAAACCCCAACCCTATTAGCCAAAAAAAATCCCAAATATTAGGATCACTGAAAAAAATAATATTATTTTAATACTATACTTGATTTGGAAGTTAGTGGGGGGGCAGAAACCAAGCAACTAGAGATGAAAGCAGGGAGAATATATCACACTCTTCCCACTGGAGTAAAAGTAAGCAAGTTCTATTTTTAGGAGACTGCTTGAACTGTTTATAAGAAAAGATTATATCATGGGGTTGTCTGGATTTATGGATTTAGAATTCTGTGTTAGTCCTGTATGTCTCAAAAAAGTATTTTGAGATAGACCTGCTACAATCTACCTGCTTATCAGACCACTGGGTTCCGATATTTAATGGCCAGGTGGTTTTCCATAACGATTTCACCACATGTGGCACATCAAAGAAAAATGCAAAGCAAACAAATATGTGTAGAGTGCCAAGAATTATTTAATTATTCAACAGTGAATGAAGGAAAGAAATATATTTTGCCTGTGGATCACAAAAAATTCAGTTGTTTTCTGGCAGAAATCTGTAGTGGATTTCTTTAGAGGGCATTTTGTTAATGAAACAAAAGGGAAAGTTACATCGTGGTTTCTTTTTCCTGTGTGTGTTTTAGGAGTTTTCTTTTTGATTGTGTATATCTACATTTAGAAGGCAAATCAAACAATTTATAATAATGTTCTCTATAATATATTTTCTATAATAAAATATTTTCTATATTCTCTATATATTCTCTACATTAAATATATTTTCTATATATTCTCTATAATAAAATGTTTCAGGAATTTAAAACCTTTTATTTCAGTAACTGAATATAATGATGACTCACATTACGCAATTTTAATTACCAGCATACTTAAATATTAATTGAAGATTCCTGTAGACATATGTACTGGCTTTACATTGTGCAGAGGCAGACATGATCAGCAACTGGAATGCTCATAGGCTTCATTATTTTTATTTCTATAATCCCATGCTAACAGAAGCTAAAGGACATCTGATGATACACATAGCATGACAGTCACAAGCTATTTACAGCTTAGAGGTGCCTGTTAGGGCCATGATTTGATGTAGTGCCCTGGAAATGTTATGGTTGGATTTCTATGAGCTTTGTTCAAATAAAATGAATAAATCTCACCAATCAGACATCAACAGCTTCAAGTAAAGCAGGCTTTGCTAAATGTTCAAGATGTATCAGGGACAGTTAGTTTGGTCCTTCTTAGGGATGACTCAAGGCCAAACCTGGGAAGCCTAAACTGGAAAGCTTTTTCTGGTACAGGTGATTAACTTCCTTTATGAGATGATAAAAGCAGCATTTCAAAATGTGAACTATGCAAAGGACAAGATCTTAATGTAGAAAATTAGTGTCTGGTTTGGGAAATAATTTTTACTAATGCATATGGAAATATATTGTTACAGGTTTTCAACAAAAAAAAAAAGGCCTTTCACATCACCTGAGATGCAAGAGTAAAACTTAACATTAGAGAACCTACCTCAACTAGCTGCCAGTAACAGAAAAGTGACTGAACTTCAGGATTCATTGAGAACATGGAAATAGCCATTGGTGAGTAATTTGTTTAAGCTGGATGTTTATTCTAAATAGCTTGTAATAGTGATAATTATCATTCTCACTTGTATTTCATGTTTCAGTTGAGGATTTCTAAGTCCCTTACAAACATTATAATAAATATGTTTAAACAGCAGCTGAGCTTCCAAAGACCCTGTGTGGCAGGTAGAATGTAAGAAACAGCTGGACAGCAGAGAGAAGGGAATTGTGAATAACTTAGTGAAGTTCACAAGTGGATCACTGAATTCTCACTTCTTTTTTTTTTTCCTCACCAAAAGCATGCCCAGACTCTCTGTAACAACAATTCAAAAAATGTCCTAGATTAATGTTTTAAAGATATCTTTAAGTAAGAATAGCTTATAGTGGTGATTCTCAACTTCTTTTCCCAGCAGATATTTAGCAATGGAAGGAAAAATCTGAAAGGCACAAGTGGAAGGTGAATACTCATCAATTTGTTGAAATGCAGCCACCGAATTGCCTTTGAACCTTAGAAAATAGCTAAAATCAAAACAATCCCGTAGACATCTGATTCAGCAAAGTCAATAAGGAACATTTCACTTGAAAAAGACTGGGAACATTTGATCAGCTGTAATTCCTATTACTAGATGGAATTTTTATGAAGACTGAAACTTGAATAAAAACTCTTTCTTAAAGTACACTCAATGGCATCTGACAAAAATAGAAGCTGACTGATCTAATGACACAGACACATTAATGAAGGAGCACTAATTGCTTTCATTTCATATTAATTACTCTAAGATACATAGTCAAATGACCTTTGATTACTAAGTCTTTGTGGAAAAGCTGAAAACTTATTAACTTTGCTTCCTTCTTCCCACACAAATTAACATATTTCTGAATCCTTCTACAGCTTGTAAAACTAGTATTTTAGGAAGTCACCTTCCTGTTTGCTCATTTTAGGATCAACATTCTTGAAGGTCATACTCTTTATTCTTTGTCATCTCAGATTTCCCTGAAAATGTGATTTTTTTTTTCACCTTGAGTTTCTATTTCACATAGGAACTTCTCTAATGTCAAAAATTAAAACCCTTGTGAAAAGTTTATTTTCATATCTAATTTTCTTTTACATAATTTTTATTGTAGTGTGTTTCAACAAATCCATCATACTTTCATCTTAAATCAGATTTTTCTAGTCCTGCCAGCATCAGCCAATACTCTTCCCTCATCAGTCAAAGCTGCTTTGACTATTATATATTAAGGTACCCTTCTGAATTTTTCCTTTCCCTACACTGATTTTTTTGTTGCTGACTTTTTTCATTGTTGCCAGCAAAAAAAAAAAAAAAAAAAAGGTATAGATTAACACAAGTATTAATTCAGTACAGATCTAAAAGTGAATTACTAACCATTGCATTTTCATTTTACAAATCCAGGTGGGGTGAATATGTCCTATATCTTTTCTTCTTCTTATCTCCTCTTCACTGCTCTGTCTTCACTAACTATTCAGCTAATCAAGTCCAAATTCAATTCAACCTCCAGTGCTTGGTCTGAAATACCTGTGGGGGGTCCTGCAGCCAACTGTTCTCCTTGGGGTACTTCATGCAGGTGATATTTTGGTCCCTCTCATCTGAGAGCCAGGAGTTCAGTAACACCAAACTCCAGTTTACACCAAATTTACAGTTCCTATGGAACCAGGATCTCTGCAGAAAAGGTCCATTTGGTGGCATGGTTTTGCAAGGCCTTGGTGAGGAGCTGCTCTTCTGGAAGAGCTTTTGGTCCCCAGTCTGTGGCACACATTTGTTGTAGGAGAGCAGAAGGTATCTAGTGGCAGCCAGGGTAGTGCTAGATTTCATTCTCTCTGAAGTTTATATTCTCTCTGTGACACCTTGTATTTAAGCATGCATTAAATTTGGAGTCTCTACTTTATAGCTATGTACTTGTGTTACAATAATATAAAGCTACAGTGGTGAAATTTATAGAAACATGACACCTAATAGCCCTAATAAAAAGAAAAAAGAAACCAATGCCTTTATCAAAAAATGCAGAATACTTCCAGGTTTTGAGACTCTGATTGAAAAAAAAATAATTCCTTGATATCCAACTGTGCTATTTCAACATATGTTGAGCATCCATTTTATTGGTGTAGTAAATTAAAAGGTAAGTGTTTCACTAGACATTAAATTTAACAGTTGCTCTATTATGACTGGCTTAGGTAGTTTTAAGGCATTCTACAAGTAGTCCTGAAATAAACAAATCATACTTGTTACTGGAAGAAACAGCAAATGTACCGACTGCTTCTGCAGCATAATCCCAATTGCCCTGCAAAGTCTGCTCCACCCCAGGGTTATTGCTGAGGGTGTTAAGGAGGCAGCTCAGAAGGGAGGAGAGAGGGATTATGCTGCTATTGTTAGGAAGCAGCATTTCCAGGTACCATTAAAAATAATTTATCTGTCCTTTTTTGTTGTTCTCAACGATTGCCAGATGAGATGAACATCTCATCTTTATGAAAGGCTCAGTAAGAGGCTTTCTTACACTCCTGCCCAAGGCTGTTTCAGTGCCGTATAAAGAGTGCTGTAACACAAGGTATTCAGCCCAGAATCACCAGCAATGAGTGCTTTATAAATGCTCTTCATTTTCCAGTTAAAAGGTTTAATGAAAGAAATTAGGTTTTTAAGAAAACAGACAATGGCCCAGCAGTTTGGCTGAGTGGGATGAATGATGGGAAGCACAATTTCAGCTCTTTGATTAGGGGCCCAGTCATGGAAAGTGATGTAAAACCTAAGTCCTACAATACCCCAGAACTGGTTCACTGTTGGTGCTGTTCCCCACGACAGAAAATTCAGCAGAGAAGGATAAAATTCTACCAAAAATCAGGTTTCCAAAATTCGAGAATCTGGCCTCTCAAATCACTTTTTATGCAATATAAATCTGGAGACCTTTTTATTCATCTGGATGCTGTTGAGCTTTACTGGAGAGGACAGGTAAAATATGAAAGCTCCCTTTCACCCACACGTGTACAGCACACAGATGAAGTTAAAAGATAAAGAAGTTATTTTTTTGTTCAGCAGAGCTCTGTGCCTCAGGGCTTTGAGGGGAATATTTAGGGTCATAATAACTTCCCACATCAAGGGGTCTCTGACTGCTGTGTCCCTAAGACTTCTCTGGGTCATCACAAGGATTTTCGTAGAGGCATTGCAAGTGAAAGAGTACCACTTCTAAAATTTTTCTCTTAAAGTTTAAAATGGAAGAGAAAGTGCTGGAAGTTCCCAGCTTCTTTGTGAGACAGCATCTTTGCAGCCTCGGAGGGAAAGTGGACCATTAAATATGTCATCTTCAGAAAATTACTTGAAAAAGAACTAATTCATAACAAAATTCAGCAGTGAGAGTGATTGATGTGACTTTCTGTTCATCTCCAGAGACTGAAGCAGCTTTGCCAGGTTCCTCCAGGTGGCCATAGTTTACAGCATCTTTCATATTGTATTAAAGCTGTGTAAGTCTTCAGGTGGTTTTTTGGTGGATTTCTCAACTACCAAACTCGAGTCCTTGACCTTATGCATGTGCACATCTCAAGTATTGCTCAGATTGTATCTGAGAACAAGCCTGGCTTCCTCAGTATGCAGCTGCCAACATAATGCCAACAAATGCCAACATAAAAGTCAGTTTAATTGAGTTTGTTTGTTAGTAAAAGTCAAAAAAAGAAAAAAGACAGAGACAGCCATGCAATAACTGTCAGTGGTGATGCAGTTCCCATCCAGCACTCAGTCTTTCCACAGCTGTATTCTACTCCAGGGAATAGGATCATAAAAGAGTGAAAAGCAGGTTGGGAAAGCTGAAAAGGAGAGCAATAGGAAGGTAAAGAGCTGCCAAGAACAAATCCCTTCACTAATGTGAGATGATGCCTGTACCTATACTTATTATAAATATGTAGAAGGATTCCTTGCTTTGAACTTGACTCTCTCCACAATGAGCTCACTTAAGCTTCACAATGATCTCCATGAGTTTTTACTCTTGGTCACAGTGAAGCAGGACTTGGTCATTGCCCTGGAGAGATAACATCAATTTCAGGAGTCACAAATGCTGGGGCAGTTGCTTCTCAGTAGGACATTTCCTACTAATTAAATGGCATTAGAAACATACAGCTAAGATTTGGGTCAGTTTAAGGAAAGTTTCTATTTTTATATGATAGCATGGGAATAAAATATAAATGTGCTCCATTCCTTGAGGGATTTTTGTCTACATTTGGCAAAGCTGCCTGATGGCACTTAGAGTTGAAGTTACTTGGCTGTTCTCAAGTTGATATAACAGACATGTCTCATTCATATTCCTTTTTATTTTATACCTCAATGTTTTTTTGAAAAAAAAAAAAAAACAAAAAACAAACAAAAAAAAACCACAAAACAAAACAAAAAAAATTGTTTTTTGTGTCTAAATGTAACTGTATTATTTAGCATTGTAGGACTTGGCCCTGCTGCTTTTTAAGTTATTCTGCACATTAACTTCTTCAGAGCAGACAATAACATACTACACACCTTTCTAGTGTCCTCGGATAGTTATAACATCTCTACTTTTAATTAAAAGCAAAGAATCTGGTCTAGCAGTCAAAGACAAGCAGAAAAAACTATAGATTATTTCATTAAGCTGCTGTGAGTCTTAGAGAGAAAGGATATTTTGTATTTCTTTGTAAGTATAAAAGACTAAAAAAATTTCTATGGGGCAATAAATACATATTACCTGGTTTTACATAATTTATAGAGAAAACAAGCTAAAGAAAAATGAGTTTTCTTATCTCACTTTGCTTTGACAGTGGCATTATGGTGGAGAGCACAGCTGCCACTTCTGAAAAACACAACCTCCAATAACACATTTTGTGGGTTTTGATTTTAGATACTGATTCATGAGCAGACAATGTTTCGAGGTATCATTTTTTCACACCATTAACCTATGTACAGCATTTTTTCACATGGATATTACAAAATCAAAATGAGATCAGTTGAAACGTTTACCTTATACTTCATTATCTCTAGTGAAATATCTGGAAAAGCAAAAGTTTTGGAACAAGGATTTATGGATTGAATAAAATCACCTTCTGCAACATATTTTGTGCTTTCATTTTCTTCTGAAAAGTATAAGGAATTATAAAGTGTATTCAAAATATTTCTTTCAAAAATCATACTCTTTTTCTTATTTAGTAGAGAAGCTTTCTCTTCGCCTCCCATCTTGACTTGCACCTTACTAATATTTAGTGTAAAATAATAGTAAAATCTCCAAACCAATTCTATGTCAGTTCCCAAACCATCTCAAACCAGTCTCCTTTAATAATTTTAGAAGATCCCTTAATTGCTAACCCTGTTTGCCAAAGTCTTTTATTCATATTATTAAGCACAAGACATTCAGAGGACTGCAGCCTCTGATGTATGACCCAGTCAATGATATTTATACTTTCATACATTTGCACCAGAAGTGTTTCATTGCCAGATTATAACAAACAGCAAAATTCTGATTAAGTGGGATTAAAATCTGGAGTTTTAGCACAGGAGTCACCAAATGGTTTGGGTTGGAAGGCATCTTAAGGAGCTGTTGGGCAGGGACACCTCCCACCAGCCCAGGTTCCTCCAAGCCCCTCCCAACCTGGCCTTGAACACTGCCAGGGAGGGGACAGCCACAGCATTCTAGCAGTCTCTGCAGGGCTAAAAAAATAAATAATTCATGGAGCTTGCATTACTCAGTCTTTTTTTGACATCTGAGATAGTTGTCTTTACTGAGCAAAAGAAAAAAGTTATGAATAAATTACGTTTAAACTCCCTAGAGTAAAATCCAACTGCATATTGCAATTTTAAACTTTTGTAGGGAAAGCAGTGTTGCTTTAAGGAAACCTCCTTTTTCAACATCAGATTACTTAGATTTCATAATTGTAAACACTTAAATTACCTGATGCTGAAAACATCTCTATAAGAAGGAATAAAAATTCCTAAGTATCAAAACAAAACACCTAAAAAACAACTCAAAAAAAAAACCAAACCAAAAAACAAACCAAACCAAAACAGCTTGAGCTTAAAGTGAAGTACACAGTGAAAAACATGGATGATTTCTTGTGCTTTTCTACACCCACAATGCATTCTTCTCAATAAAGACTACAAGATTTCACAGGAGGATTCAAGAGTTCTCCTGTGAGCCAGTGGCAACAAGCGAGGGAGGCAATGGAAGCTTTTCCAAAGCTTCAGCAGCAAGCATCTGGCGATGTCATTTTTTTTCTTTTTTTTTTTTTTTCCCACAGCCCTGGCACAAGTGCAAGTGTTCTGAATAATACTATGATTTATATATTCTTTTTAAGCAACATATGTTGTACAATGCACTGCAAAACCAAAGCGAAGTGCACAGAACATTGAGGAAGGAGAGGTTTTGAGAGGAATGAGTTTTAAAGGGTAGAGAGAAGCACAAAAATTAAGCTTACACCAGAGAAATGTGGATGAAATTAGCATGAATAGTTCAGAGAAAATATGTGTGTGTGGGCAAGCATTTTTTTAAAAAAAGGAGAAAGCCTGTTTAAAGTGCACTGATTGTACTTTAATACGCAGTAATGGGAAGAAATTAAGGGCAGGCACATTGCAAATCCAGCACACGTGATGGAAGGTCCCCAGTGGTGCATGCAGGCTGGCTAGAAATGCAGGAACTGCCATGAGATGGAGTGGCTGAACCAGCACTGAAGTGTTCTGAAGTGATGTAAAGAAGACATTTAAATGATTAAAGCAATTCCTGCACTAATCACATAGGAGGTGAGGGAAGGGGGAAAGGCGGAGAGTTGTTCCACTGCCATCACCTCCAGCTGCTCTGATCAACATCACAAGAGAGCTCAACTGCTTTGCAGAATACAAACACTTCTATGAGAGATTTAATAAAAGAAAAGAAGCTGCTGTCTTGCTTTCAAAGGACCAGGAAAAAACTCTGCCCGTGCCTGTCTTGGGCTGAGGCACCCTGGGCCTCAGGCAGTGCCACGCTGTGGCTGTATCAGTGCCACAGTGTTTTAATTACTATTTTCTTCCAAACTTAAAGACTCTCTCCCTTAAATCCCCCTTTTTATCTTCCCCAGGAGGGCACTAGGGGGATTGGTATATTGCTCTACTGCTTCTTCTCCTGTTTTTTCCAGTCCATGATGATAAAGGACCTGGTAGCCTGATGTCATTATGGTCATTCCTAGGCAGAGCACTTTGTCCTGAGCATCAGCCAGGGGTACACACAGACCACCTGGCTGGGAGCCAGAATGAGCTCTGTTGCCTCTTTCTTTCCATAAGGACAAGTCAGCTTTTACACTAGCCAAGATTATGTCTCAATTTATGCTACAGCTGGGTGTTAAAGGCATTTTTTTCTCTGAATGTCAGCAGGGCAAGTCACATGGTTAATGTTTTTTCACTGCCTTTACACAAGTAGCCTTGTTCCACACCATTGCATGAGCAGGATCTACTTCAGATTTAGCATAGTTTAAATGTGGATATAGGACACAATAGTGGTACTGTAGAAACTGAGACTTCAGAGAGAGAGAGAAGCAAGAGTATTACTTACTCCCTGCAAATTTTTCCTAACATAATACATATCTCTGAAACCCAGAGGTCATTTATTGTGAATGTAGCAAACACATTCATATCCACCAAGGGTAATAAATATTGCAAATTAGGTTGAATAATGACCATGCTGTCTATTTCCTTTCTACATGAGAGGCACACATGGGACTTAATGTAAATCAGTAGTTAAAATGCAATATCTGGAATGAGTCTCATTCAAAGTTAGAATTGCAGATATGTCACAAACACATTAATTTACTGTTACTGCCTGAGGAACAAGCAAAAAAAAGGAAAAAATCATTGTAAACAACCTATGTGTATGGAATTTTTAATTAATATCTTAATCATGAACCCACTTTATTTCAAGTTATGACCTATTTTTCTTGTAAGAATCTTTTGGAATTTAAAAGGCTAAAGCAGAAAAATAATGCAGTAAAGCAGTTACTAGAAAAATGTTACTTGCCATGTTTTTAACTGGATTGATTGTTTTGCATATCCTCCAGCTTACATTATCCTTAAAAATATTTCTATAAGAAACAAGCAGTAAAAACTGGAATCACAATTTTTGGTGAAGAATGGATGACAGAAGGGGAAAAAAAAACCCCAAAGAGTCATTGCCATAATTGAGCATAAATAATTATAATCTAAAATTACTTCTGGGCTGCTCATGTATATACACCCATGTACACAATGCATAACTGAGTTTCTGGGATTTTGGTAACATTCCTTCTAGTGAGAATTTTGGTAGGCTACTAAGTCCAGAAATGTTTGTTATGATTTTTAGATTCCCAACAAATTATGCAAGGTTGGTGAACAGGGACTAAAGTGTCTTAATTAAGTCTTGCTTTAGAAAATCAGAAGGGAAATTGGTGTTCACCTGATTTCCACACTCAGAATCTGAGCAGTTTTTGGACTGCTGGGCTTTGGATTTCCAGCATCACTGGTGACTGGTGCTGGAACCCATCACTCTTACAAGAAGGAAGGTGTCTGTATTTGAATGGCAACACTGAGACAACAGAAAACCACCCTGTTGCTTGCTGACTGATAGTATTTACCCTCTACTAAGTTTTAGTTACTATTATCTGCTTCAGAAAATAAAGAAATCTTCAGGCTCATGACAACAAATTACTTAACATTGTGAGAAATATGGTAACTAATCCAGAGTCTGAAGCTGGAAATAGTGTTCTTCTTCCTAAGTCCTGAATTATTTTAATTCCTGCCCCAGGGTATCTCACTCCATAATTTCAGGGGAAATAAGATCCATGTCTAGGAAATACACTTTCCTGTGCACACTATGAAAAAAACCTTGCTTCTAGCATGGAAATAGGAGTTATTTTGGAACGGTTAGTAAAAAGGAACTTGATAAAAACTTTCCTATTGATAGAAGACCTTGCTGTGCTAACCTAACAGTGATCATCCTTAAGTCTGGTTCATGAGAAGACCTGGAAAGCCACTTAATTGTAACAGATGCCTGGCAGCGTTCAGCACAGCTTAGAGAAACACAGCAGCAAATGTGACATTAAAGTCACCATTACTGCTTTGTTTGTTATGGACAAATTTACTCAAGGCCATTTGCTCACCCCTTTGCTCAGAAAGTATCTTTCTGACTTTTTCAAAGCAGTAGCTGGGAATGAAACGCTATACCAAGTAGGAAATATCACCACATGGGAGCAATCTGTGCATATGTTCCAATTACATCCCTTAAACATGTTAAAGGGATAAGGGTGGAAAAGTTTCCGCTTTAGAATCACAGTCACTGTTTTTGCAACTCTCTGCCCACCTGCAGTGCACACTTTTTAAGTGCAAGGAGTATTTTTAGCATGTGTTTAACAGGTCTATGCCTCTGGCTCTTTCTGCAGGAGCCCCTGAACATTGTAGATGTATGATGGAAATAATGTGGTGATCCCATTCCTCTGGTGATTTCTAGGAATCTTCCCTTCCAGGGAGGACTTTAAAGTTCTAGAGATTTTTTTTCATGTACATATACAAACGTATATGTGTGTATAGATATATATCAACATATATATATATATATATGGAGAGAGAGAGAGAGAGAGAGATCTCTCCATATGTAGGTATATGGATTTATGTTTTTCATATATACACTCACATATTTATAACATGGGGTAATAGCCTTTACTTGAAGAAATCTGCACCATAGAGAAAAGTGAGGCAGCATTTATTAAAGTCATTCTCTCCTGCAACTTTGGTTATCAAAGCTTGTCAGAGTTTCAATGCTTTCCCAAGCATAAAGGCATGTACAGTCAATCTTCCTGGAACCCAGCGTGTGAGAGTTAATGAAATTTGACAACTGATGGATGTTAGATGCAGTTTTGAATTTGGAAACCCAATTACCTCTTTTCCTTTCAAAGCAGAGGTCATTCCAGTCAACACAACTGTGCTGCTCTACTTTGCAATTCCATCTGAGGGGTTACAGGGAATTCTACTCTTTAGAAAAGCCTAATGCACAGGAAGCAAAAATCTGCAGATGAAGATGCCATACATTGACTAACAACTGGTCACATGAGCCAGGTGAAAATATGAGCATATCCTTTCTCCACAAAGACAAATAGTATTTCTGTTAGTAAGCTGGCTGGATGTGGTTGAGGGCACAACAACAATTTTTTCCAGTCTTGGTTTCTTAACTCCATACATCTTTACCAATGATAAATCCCTTTGTCCAGAATTTCCATGGTTCATACAGATATTTATGTTAAAGTTTCAGGGGAATTACAGCTCTATGCTTCATTTAGTGCACTGAAGATGATATAAAATTGATAGACCTGGGAAAAAATTGCACCAGCAGAAAAATCTAGCCAATTCCTTAGCAGCTTTAACAACCAGCTTTCCAGCCTCACACTCAGCTCATTAGATTCTGCTTGTCAAGAAATGGAACTACTGTAACTCCAGCAGTTATCTGCAAGCAGAAATCACTGTGTTACAATCAGATAGACAGAAATGAAAATACAATGATTTCTGTCTATTTTCCATTCCTAAGCTTGCTTGAATTGAATAAATGGATATTAAGCAGTCAGGTGGATATATACCCACTTGGAATGTGCCCTGGACTTAGTTTTAACTAAGTATAGCTTAAAGATACTATAATGTTAACATTTGCAAAAGCAGTTTTCTTGACATATGCAGAATGGTTCCCAAAGCCCCTTGAGGATAAATAAAAAGAAAGAGGTCAATGAGGCTTATTGCAGAGAAGGACCACAGCCATTACAATCATCATCTCAGATTTCTCCAGTTACAAATCAGAGAACTGATCAGTGAAAAGGGGTGTAGCTTTTTATAATAAGCACTTTGAAACACTCTCTGGATGAATGAATGGAAAGCAATGTAGCTCAGCAGCCTAGTGTCAGACCTGATTCTTCTTCCTCACCCACCAGTATAAATCAGAACCATTGGGGAAAGATTTAAACTCAGTTTTGGGCATGTAGCAAAAAATGGACATGCAAGAATCCTTTTTTTTTTTTTTTTTTTTTTTAGCTTTTCCTATCTTAGCTTTATTTCAGTTTTTAAGGAGGTAGAAATCTCATCAGTCCTAAAAGAAGTGAGACTGCCTCTAAAAGAGTGTCACCTCTCTGGTCATGTATAAAGTTGTCATAAAGCACTTGTGTATTCAATCCCATGCATTTCAGCGTGAAGCTGGCAGTTTCCAAGGCTCATTTTTGAGAGCATTTTACCCTCATAGCTGCTGATCCACCTTGCAATCTCTGCATATCAAGAATCATGAATCCCTTCTTAAACATGACCCTTACCTCTCCCATGCTGAATTCTGCTCCCTGCAGAATCATCACCCTGTTGGCTATACAGGGCCTCTGGAGGGCAAATGGGTTTGGAGACTCCTGTGCATCTCTGCTGGGATGTCTGGACCAGCTGCAGAAGATTCACTGCTGTTAAATCTCAGAGAGCTGCAGTATCTTTATGACCCTGACACTGCAGCCAGTAGCATCTCTGACCCTGAAAGGCTTTTAAAAAGGGAGGACATAACAGTGGGTGGGTGCTAAAGGCACAGAAAGTAATGAAATAACAGGCATAGTCATTTCCAAGGAGTAACTGAGACCGATCCCACATCCTCATCAGTTTCCCACAGCCAGGACACAGCCAAGGGGTTTCAGAGCAGTGGCAGAGGAGTTCTGCCTCTCTGCTCTGTCCCAAGCAGAACAAATTCCCACCACCAGTCCTCCAAAAACACCTCAGTATGCAGCTGTTCAGGTCTAGGCTGTGACCCTCTGTGCTGCACAAAAATACATGAGATTCTCTTTCCTCCCCTACCATCAAGCACTGAAACGTTCCTCTCTACAGTTCAGTGCTTAAACATATAATTGCCTCCAAAATCCACATCAAATACCTCATATCCTGGATAATTGCTACAGTACCTGGTATCAGCTGCTTCATCTAGAATACTTAATAGGGAAAAAATTCAAGGAAAGAATAGAGATGACTTAGAAATTTATCAGTTGTGAGGGTTTTGATCTAATATTAATTTGCATTTCTGCCACTGGATGCAGTGCACTGAGGAAATGTGCAGAGCAAAACAGTGACAAGATTGGGTGTTTTTTTCTCTCTCTTTTCATTGAGTTTAAAAGCCCAGCACACTGCAGCCTTTCTGGTGGCCCTGCAGCAATGCTGCTTGCTGCACCACCAGAGAATGTCCCTTCAGCAAACACCCAGGTTTCATGCTTAGTACAGTGGCAAACAGAGCATCAGCAGATATACATGGAATAACTTTGCTGAAGAAGAGCAAACAAATAGTGTTCATTCTTGGGAAGGGAAGAACTGGTCCCAGGCTCCCTTCCGCTGCAGGGACATGGGGCCAGCAGCAACTCTGGAAGACATTGTTCCTATTTCTTACCTCCTCTGGAGAGCAGGCTCTGCTCTGGTGAAAAATGCATGGAAACTACTTAGATAATGTGGCAAGTGGGATTTCAGTTTAGAAAAAAAATTATTTTATGTGAGCTCAGACAAATAAAAACCTTTGTATGTGTTTGTGTGTGTCTATAGCTGCTATAATAGTATTTTAAGGGTGTCTTTTGAAATGACAGATTTGCAGAGCAGTACTCGTGTGCATCAGTTGTCTATCACTCGACTTCAAAAAAATCTTTTCTCAGAACTTTTTCCAACCAAATTGGTGATGTTGGCATGAAGAAGATAATATCAACCTAACACATGTATCAGTGCTGTAGATTGGGATTACCACTTCCAGTCCTGTTCCGAAGGATGACAAAGAATTTGTGGTTTTCCCACCCAGGCAAGGCCAGAGGTGACCCAGAGCCCCAAATCCTCCATGAATGGATTGCCTGGACTGCCCATCTAACAGTGAAATTGCAGTATGGTCCTTACATATGGGAGACATGCACCCTCTTTTGAGTTTCCATTTTGATAGTAAATTATTAAGCAAAACCAGTAACCTGCAGCAAGTGTTATACCCCTATTATCTCATGAGCTCTTAACAGTGTTAACTGCTTGGCAAAGGTTACCTACCTGCTCTTTGGCAAATATGTGCTTTAGCTAATTAACTCAGGTAAAACAGAGAGCTTCCCACAGGCACCTGGCCTTCAACCTCACATGTCTGATACAATAATCCTTTTTGCTCCTTTAAAAAATACTTTAAAGATCTTAAAGCTCAGGTCACCTGTGGGGATGCTGGAGAAGCTCCACTCTAATAAGGGCTGAGGTAGGTCCTTGCAGGATGTCAGGGGAGTTTGTTGTGAGCCAGTAACATTATTTAATTTTTTTCTTTTTTAATATCCTCTAATCCTTTACACTGGTATTAAAAGTTTAGGAGTAGCAGAGTCTCTCCTTTGAAAGAAAATAAAATAAAAGGAACCATCAGTGTGTGTCCTCAATGCTCTCAGCAACACGGACAGGTTTTTGAGGGTAAAACACAATTTTAAGAACTCAGAATCTTCTTTTGCTGGGATTTTAATTTTTCACCCCATTCCAAAATGTCACTTTTTCATTTAAATCACCACCTTGAGGGTTTACAAGTCTGCAAATACAGATTTATTCCTTTTTTGAGATGAATGTAGAATTTGGATATACTGCTTCACATTAGAATATGTAAAGGCTTAACTAGATGGTATAATCTACCCTTCCTCCTTATGAAAAAAAAAAAAAAAAATTAGAAGAATTACATTACTCCAAGCATCCTTTGTGCTCTACACATATTACTGATATAATTTTCTGCCAGAGATATTAATCATTTTGAGAAATTTATGTCTTGGAAAGTGCCAATTACAGCAGACCAAATTGCATTTTCCAAGAGTAAATGAAGGAGTATCTTTTTCCCTGTTTAGACTGCATAATTTGCATGCCAGGTGAGATTATCCTCATGATTTGAAATTTACTCAGCTCATCTCATGGAATGTAGTTTGCTGTTCAGTTCACATTTAGCTGATATCAAAGTTTTACTTTTTTCACACTATGCAGCATTTGAAGACAGTAAATGTCAGCTTTAAAAACCTGTCCCATGTAACTGTGACAAGTCTTGTCCTTGTGTGTTTAGCATGGATTAATCTTATAAAAGACTGACCTTGCATGGGGTGAATTTTCACAACATGTAAAAATATTGGAAATAATTTCCATTCATGTTGCAGTTGTTGTTTGTTATCAAGTGGAACAACTCTGTAAGGATCAGTTCACATTTTTTCTCCTTTCCTTCCAACAGGTAGGGATGTATTATTCTACAGGGATACCTGGCTGTGAAAATAGTCTCAATGGGGTCTTCTTTAGCTTTTGTTAGATTCTTCTCAGCTAGCAAATAAATAAACAAAAAAACCCAACAAAACCAAAAAACCCAACAAAGATAACTTTGCCATTTCTCTTTTTCTCCCTCCAGCCTGTTCAGACAAGAGCCTGGAACTGGGATCAGATTTTAAAACATCTAAAGGACTATGGTACCTATAGCCAGGTGGCCATTCTACAGTGAAATCCTTTCTGAGCAGCAAGTGCCAGCTGATAAACAGAAACACTCTGCAGCAGTTTGCCAGAGACAATGAAACTTCTTTTAGGGAAATAAACAGCTCTTGCAGAGCTGCACCAAGGGGGAAACCTCAGAGAGAGCTGGGCTGCTGTGAGCTGAGCAAGATGGACGGGAAAGGAGAAAAGGACAAAATCAGATAACTCCAAAAGAGGGATAAAAAGAGCAATTTGTCTTTTGGAAAGCAGGAAGCATTACTGCAAGAAAAAAAGAAGCATTACGAAAAGGCTGCAAGAGATGGGAGAGAGGACACATCTAAGGGGAAGCATCAGCCTCGGGGCTCACTGGGACCTCACTGTGTTCATCCTTTCCTCCCTATTCCCTTGCATCAAATGATCAAGAAACAGGGACAGGTTCATACAAGCATAGAGAAGCGTTGTTTGATCTGAAAGCAGGAGGGTTTTGGAAGGAGTGCCAGAACATTACACACTGCTTCACTGATGGACCTGCCACAGGGCCCCTCACATCCCCCAGCACCTTCCCAGGAGGCTCCAGGGGGATTGAGGGAGAAAATCTCCACAATTCATACAGAACATCAAATAAATGGTACTGTCTGCATGGCCTTTCCTGTTTGGATTCTTCTGCTTGGGTGCTCACAAAGGAAAGCCAGCTTTATAAAATACATGCAGATACTGATCATGGGTGATTTGTTCCCTCTAATGAATCTACATTACCTTGAGCAGCCTTGGTTCATATCACGCAAGTAATTGATCTGGATCTGGATGTGGTCTTTTTAGTACTGAATCCAAAATTTGTACAAGATGCTGCTCAGTAACACTGAATGTTAGTGCTCTGCATCCTGTTGGGCCTTGGAGAAAAGACTTACTCAACCTGATTTCAGTGGGATTTTTATTTTCATAATTTTATTTTTCCATCAGCCACATCAAGAAGTAAAATTTTCATCTCACCCTTTTCACTCTAATAACAAATGAGAGGGACATCTTGCAAATTTCCAACACATCTAATTACAGAGAAAATGTATCCCATGGTAAATGTTAGAGAAGAAAAATACACTTTTATAGGACTGGGGCTTTTTTACCTTAGATTAAAATTATTATTATATTTCAAATATCTGGTTTTTCATTCTAGCCATGATTTTAAAAGCTCATAGCATTCTTTTCATTATTACTAAGAATATGGAAACTCACCTCTACCAGACTTTGAATGTCTCTCTGTGTTTATAGCCACCTTGATTAAGGTGCCTGGTACCCCAAAAGCCTGGGCAGCTTCTAGACTTAATGAAAAATTGGTTATTTATAGGGAGGGTATTTTGAAATCCCTATTTTAATTTCTTAAATAACACAAGCTTTTCTGAAGTCTACATTACTCCCTATAATAGGTGCATTACAATCCCATTCTTCTAATGGCTTTTAATAGAAAACAACATCTTTTGGAAGCAATTTTGTGTTTTGAGTCAACATCATAAAGAATTTGTCTATCTTTTAAGTATCTGAGCTGCTTCTGGCCTAAACAGAAGAGAATCTCTAGAGGCACAAATCTCAGAAAGCACAGAATGAACAAACAGAAAGCATTTTCCATGTTAATACAATCCTATTCTTACATTTTCTCTTATGAGGGGGAAACTATTTATTGCAACTGGTTTTGGCACATGTTGATACCTGCAGCAAATAGATGCATTGCCACTGCTATACAAAAGAAAGCTTATCAAGTCCTGGATTTTTTTTTTTTTTTCCTGAATTACTTATATAATGCAAAACCTGAAAAGCTTTCAGAAAACTGCCAAAGAAACACAATTTACCTGAGTAGAAATTCATCTTGTCTTTCCCCCCTGTTCCTTCTGTTATATAATTACATCCTTAACACTGTAATACCCATTTAAGAGAAGAGAAAAGAAAGCTATTACTTGTGGAAAACACTGCCTGGGGAAAATAAGCAATAGGCAACCTGAAAGTGATGCTCTGAACATGTGTTTTTAATAACAATGTGTTTGCATTTTGGTCACTGCCTTATTCTTTACATTTACCCACTCTGAAGCTCTCAGTGTCAGTAGGAAGTTCCTGAGTAAACACAATATAAACTATACTTAGGAAAAAAAAAATCTTTCCATATTCTTTGTACATCACTGAGAGACAGAGACTAAAAGAACAGCTAAAACTCTCCAGTAAAACAGCATTTCTGGGAGACATTTTTCACTAAGCAGGAACACCACTTAAAATTTACTCTCTCAAAATTTCCATATAAATGAAACCAAAAATCACCTGTCCTGTTCTCAAGACTCACCTGATAGAGTCATAAATACATGTTTTCAGGAAAAGTTTAATAAAATAAATGCACAATGCACCTTCCTAAACATCTTTAAGAAACAACTGCACAAAAGAGAAAAAACTATTCTGAAGACTCAAAGCAAAAGCAGTAAAGCTCTGAACATGGGATGAAAGGGGTTCTGGGGGGTAAGGTGCCATCCCTGAAGAGAGGCTGAAATATCCCTAAAATCCTAAGAAAAGATGTTTCCCATGGCATCTCCAGTGACAGTGAGTCCAGAGGTTTGGCCATTTTACTCCTAACTATCCCCATTATTTCAAAGCTTTTTTAAAACCTAGCCTAAGTCTCACTTGCTGAAAATTAATCCCACTAATTCTTATACTGTTCTAAGTGGACGTGGAGGATAATTTATTACCCTCTCATTTCAATAATTCGAGCATGGATCTAATTACACCACATATGCTTTTTTGATGGTTATAATTTCCTCTAAATCAGGTAATTGGAAGGTTAACTACTGACTGAAAATTATCCCAGCTTAAATAAAATATAGATAATGAGTCCCACTCCTAGAAATTACACTTTTAAAATATGAAGCCATGTTAATTTATTTCATTAATTAATTATCAAGAAAGATAATCACAGTGAATTGGCTTTGCAAGTGTCGTGTTATTTCTGTGTATTTACAGCTGGCTGATTGAAAAGGTAGTGGGATAAAAGGCAACAACAGAGTCAAAATTAAACATGGTTATGAAAAAAGCCCTAATAATAATTCCTGTACCTACACCTATTCCATGCAAATGGAAGCAGTGATTAGTTTGCCTATGCAGATGACTGATATGATTTCGAGTAAGAAAGCTACTCAAGCCCACTGATTAAAATAAGGGTGGCATTTAATTACTTCCCTGGGCTGTGCATACCAAGAAAAATGACTTTCTGAATGGAAAGCAGTAATAGATTCATAACACTTGAATACTGAGGCTCTCTAGGGACTGAAGTTCCTGCCCCTACCTCACTGCCTGGCCCAGGCTGGTTGCTCAGCATCACCAATTTGGCAGCTTAACCCCAGACCAGCAGCAGTAGCTCAAACCTCTCTCTGCAGCTATGGGGACAGAGACCAGGGCCACACATTCCTGTGACAGTGACTTCACCTTCTCCAGCACATCCAGGATTGCCACCAACCGCAAGCTGGACGTGCTCCTCCCAAACTGCCCAGCCAGAAAAAAACCCAGGGCAGCAGCTCCCTCACCTCCAGTCTCACCCCAGGACAGACACAAGCTCAGGGGGGGTTTAACTGGAAAATCTCCATGGAGTTGAGGGTTGGAAGTGCTCCCCAGATGAGGTTTTGCTGTGGTTGGTTGGAAGTGCAGGCCCCTCGTCCATTGGGTGCTTGCTCAGCCACCTCTGATGTGTGTGGCCATAACACCAAAACCTCACAATTTAGTCAAAAGGGGGATGACAGCTGTAGCAACAGCTCTGGAAAATACAAACCCAAATCAGGTTATAAAATCCCAACTTTTCAGGATACATTTTGTCTTGGATGAAGCCACTCAGCTACTCTTCTCCCATTAGTGCACTGGGACAAGAAATTGAATTGACTTTTGCAATTACCTTAAATTTTTAAAGTAGGATGAACTAAAATTCAGGATGTCAAAGGGTGATACTCCAGCTGAGCATCAAAAATGGGAAGGGACAATGGAGGCAAAATTTGCTGGAATTCCTCTCTCTCTCAAAGCAAGAAGTGACACAGCTTTTTGGGTTGATAGAAGAGAAAGCTTTAATGAGGAATTAAAGAATCTGGGCTACACACTAGTGAAGAACTCTGGCTCCCACTGACTTGCAATCTACTTTCTTGTCTGTCAAAACCAAGGGCATATCAAAGAAAAAAATCTTCAGGTTGATATTGTCATGTTAAAGGTCTATAATTGCCCTTAAGCAGTACTCCCTAGAAATGCATTTGCTTTATCTATTTTTATTGTTATAGCACATGTTGGCCAAAAATCCAGAGCAGATTTTCAGTATGAGATATTATTTTACAGTCTGAAAAAGGTTTTTTTTTACAAATATAAGTATATGAAATATATATGCAGTCATACATATGGGTGAATATATATTGTTTTGAGGCATGTTAAGACAGCATTATTTTCTAAATAGAGGCTACAAGGGACTATGAGATTTTATCCAAGAGTGTGCAAGGAAATCTATTGGAGAAATTTAGCTCCTTAAACGTTGTATTGCTGAGGAGGAATCAAAAAAAGAAAAAAAGGTGGAGGAATAGTTTTCATCTAAAGGCTTAATCTTACTTTCCTTGATATTAAAATGCATTGATTTCAGCAGTCCAGGATAATGGGCATTAAAGGATTTGAATCAGGAGCACTCGGATGGGATGGCTGCATTTGGAGTTCATTTCCACATCTCTCTAAACTGCAAAGCAGAGTTACAGAAGCAAAATGCTTGACTTCATCCTGTGCCTCGAGGAACTGAAACTCACCATTGATTTCCTGCCCAGGCTGCACTCCTGCTTGGCCTGGTGACCCATCCTATGCATATCAGCACATGCTTTATGCAAGAAGTCAATATTTAGCTGAAGGGTTTGCACAGACCAACTCCAAGAGACATAATAAAGGCTGACAGATTCTAATGTATAAAGCCCTGTCTATAAAGATACCAAGTGACAGATTTGATTTTCTCTCTTATATACAAGAATAATGTTTATTCTGCTTAAGGCTTGTGCAAGTCTTTGATAACCAACTTCATCTCTGTGATGCCTGCTGACCTGGGAGAAGATCTGACCTCACTGGAAAACTGAATTGCCTCCTAGCCCCAAGGCACAATAGGAATATTTCTTTTGGGTTCCCTGGGCATAGATCGAGCTCAGAGCTTTCTTTGTTGCAGTGCAATAAAAGGTAACTCACTCCAGGTTTTCTTTGTGGTTAAAGCTTGATGGCATTGGGCTGGCTGGCCCCAGTTTTCCAGATTTAGTGCTACAATAGGGATGTATTGGCAGAGGAAAAATTACTGATTGCCTCATGGGGACAGTAAAAGCCCAAACCCTGAAGCCCACAGGCAGCTGTGGAAGGTAATTATGCCTTTGGGATGTACCCAAAACCAAGAGGAAAGTGAAAGGTGAAGCTGGAAATGTCTGCATTCCCTTCTATTTGCCCCCCTCCCTCCTCTTAGACCTGGGTGCAGCCTTGGTACCATTCCTGTGCTTCCCCTGCCTGCTCTGATTCTTCAGGCAGAACAAGGGCTGTGTTCCTCATGGATATTGGAGGTAATACCCCCCTCTTTCATTTCAGGTTCTGTACTCAGATACCCCAAGGTCTATTACTCATACATACTGATAGGCTTTAATACATGGCTACTTAATCAACTTTTTTTCCTTGCACAGCCTCAGATAATTTCAGCTTTGTGTTTTCACTGGAAGAAATCCTGGCACAAGGCTTTCGTGGCAGAAATTCTACCATGAGATAAAACTGTGCTGGCAGAAGTAAGGGGTTGCTTCTGCACAGGGACTAATGGTGGAACAGAGCTTCTCATGGACGTGTAGAGGTAAGAAATTTAAGGCCTGATAGAACCATAAAAAACACCAAAGATCAGCTCTGTGAGACTAAACATTACATACCAGTTGGCTACTAAGCACAGTAACTTGTTATTATAGTATATATATGTACATATAAATATAAGTATAACCTGTTCTTGGTTAATGTACATCTTCCTGGATGTTATCAAATTGTCATCTGAAGAGACAGAGGGCCCTGGTACCCACCCATGGCCTGTAATAACTTGATCTGATGCTTAATTCCCTCCATATACAAAATTGTCTTTTCTCTCCCTCCATGCCTGCACCCCCAAAAAAACCCTCTTACATCTCATTTCATATTTCTGTTTCTCCTACAATTGCAGGTTCTTATTCTCCCTTTCTATACCAAGTTAAGCCTGTTTAGTATCACAGAATCCATTCTATTTGTCTCTCACTGCTCAACACAGCAAATAATGTCTTTGTGGCTTCTCTGTGCCACATCTCCATTTTTTCAGCAGCATTAAAAATGTGTGTGCTGCACGCAGAACCAGGTGCAGTTTATACTAAAAACCATGTTAGAAAAAAAAAAAAGCCACGACCAGGGCAGCTCTCAGATGCTGCGTTTCCCTGCACTCTCCTGGCTGCCTCTTAAGATATCAGTGCTCAGCCCCTCACCATGTAAAGCCAGCAGGAGACACATGACCACATGACATGGCATTGCAAACATAAATAAGTAATCCTTATATTTCCCTACAGTTCTGGAAAGCAAGCCACAAAACCTGGAAATGCCTCTTATTCTATTTTCTTTTCATTGAGTACAATGCAGCTCATGATTGAAATGTTCAAGATCCAGAAGTCTGGAATTTCTATAATAATATAATAAATAAATATATAATATAAATAATATTAATAATAATAATAATAGTAATAATATCTGGAATTTAATGCCCAGCATGAATGACCTGGACATAAAACATCTCTGACCACAGCCTTCAGAAAAGCCACTACTTCAGAGAAAAAATCAAGCTTTGAGCACTAATCCAAGACATGGAAGTTGGAGGGTCATCATTTCTAAGACACATAAGGCCAGCAGAAAGGCAAGGACCATCTCCCATCCTGCATGTTTCATCATGGTTGGTTCACCCTCATGGCTCTGGATGCTATGCTGAAGACTTTAGTTCCTCTCATGCACTACCCAGAGTGTTCAGCCTCTTAAATCTGGACTGTGTTCAGCTCTGAGAGATGAACACCTAAAAAATGGATGCTTCAAAAGTCATTCCATCAGCAAGTAAATGCAATGGCAGAAAGCCACTTGTCATTTATCAAAAGCAGAAAACAAACTTTATATTCTGATATGTATAAATTTTTTTCTGCACATAAAATCAATCATCTTAATCAATGAATATCGATTGGCTCACCAAATGTTAAGAGAGCAGAGCAAACATATCATCTTCTAAAATTAAAAAGTGTGCCAGGATGAGTACAGCCTCTTTTCTAGATCATTTCCAAGACATAATAAGCTTAGCACTGTCATTAACACCGTCTGTGAAGTACTTGTTTGCATTCAATGCCTCAAAACATACATTTAAAGACAGAGATGAGTCCCTGCACAGCCCTCTGAATGAAGGACTTAACTCTGTCACTGAACATCTGACTCCAGAAGTGACATGAGTGATTGTTGCTTACTTGCTGGACTTGATTTCATCAGGATGGTGCCTGGGGAATCACTCCCTGCACATTGCCAGCCTGGTGCACAGCTCAGGGATCATAGAATTGGCTGGGCTGGAAGGGACCTCAGAGATCATCAAGTCCAACCCTTGATCCTCCGTTGCGGTTGCTAGACCATGACACTGAATGCCACATCCAGTCTCTTTTTAAATATCTCCAGGGATGGAGAATCCACTACTTCCCTGGGCAGCCCATTCCAATGCTTGATCACTCTCTCCGTAAAGAAATTCTTTCTAATATCTAACCTAAACTTCCCCTGGCACAACTTAAGACCATGCCCTCTTGTCTTGTTGAAAGTCGTCTGGGAAAAGAGACCAACCCCCCCCTGGCTCCAACCTCCTTTCAGGTAGTTGTAGACAGCGATGAGGTCTCCCCTGAGCCTCCTCTTCTTCAGGCTGAACAGCCCCAGCTCCCTCAGCCTCTCCTCATAGGATCTGTGCTCGAGTCCCTTCACCAGCCTGGTTGCCCTCCTTTGGACCTGCTCCAGCACCTCAATCTCCTTCCTGAACTGAGGGGTCCAGAACTGGACACTCGAGTACTCGAGGTGTGGCCTCACCAGAGCTGAGTACAGGGGCAGAATCACTTCCCTGGACCTGCTGGTGACGCTGTTCCTGATGCAGCCCAGGATGCCATTGGCCTTCTTGGCCACCTGGGCACACTGCTGGCTCATGTTCAGCTTCCTGTCAATCCAGACTCCAAGGTCCCTCTCTGCCTGGCTGCTCTCAGCCACTCTGTGCCCAGCTTGGAGCTCCCCATGGGGTTGTTGTGGCCAAAGTGCAGGACCCGGCACTTGGCCTTGTTGAACCTCATCCCATTGGAATCAGCCCAACTCTCCAGTCTGTCCAGGTCCCTCTGCAGAGCCCTCCTGCCTTCCAGCTGATCCACACTTCCCCCCAGCTTAGTGTCGTATGCAAATTTGCTGATGATGGACTCAATCCCCTCATCTAAATCATCAGTAAAGATATTGAACAGAACTGGGCCCAACACTGATCCCTGGGGGACACCACTAGTGACTGGCTGCCAACTGGATCAGCACCGTTCAGCACCACTCTCTGGGCCCAGCCCTCCAGCCAGTTCCTAACCCAGCACAGGGTGCTCCTGTCCAAGCTGTGGGCTGACAGCTTTTTCAGGAGGATGCTGTGGGAGACGTCAAACGTTTTGCTCAACCTGCATCCCTTTCCCTTAGTGCAGTCACCAAACACCCTCTGCCCTGGCTCTGGGTGTCAGCAGCAGGCAGAAAACAGCCTGGCCTGTCTGTATTTTGAAAGGAATGTGCTGCCAGTTCCCCTCAGATTTCCTCATCTACCTGAACTTCATTTTATAGTGTATCAAAAGTTCTTTCAATTACAGCCTTAGAAGATGATGTGCTGCATTTTAATGGCAATCTTCTGGAGACTGAGGCCTAGGAACAAGAGGCTTTTTTTTTTTTTAACTTAAGTTGTACCTTAAGGGAATGAAGCACTGTCAGCTAAAAAGGAAATAAAATATCATTTCAGTTTTATTAAAATTGTTCCTAAAGGGGTATATTCTTCTCTCAGAATAACTAAATTGATCTACAAAGGGATACCCTGCATTCACATTGGTAGTACTCAAAGAAAGACTTAGCCTATGAGGTGTACTTGAGATATTTGAATTTTGGAAATACAATAATGAGCAAGGGAGCTGATAGTTCTGCTTTGATGATATTTTTCTCCTCAGACACACAACTGCCTTTTTTTCTGGTTTAAATCTTCTTCCGTGTTTACATGCCTGATGGGGTGACAATTTCTTCCCATATCTTCATTTCTTTTCCCAGAAAAGAGGTGGTGGGGAATGACATGAAACATACTCCAAAAATCACAGTTCAAAATAGATATAATGGTAAGGAGATATAATAGATATATTGGCTGGTTATTTTTTCAAGAAATGCTTCCCCTCCCTTTTTTCCCCCTAGAAAGAGAGAGAGCCCTTGAAACACCAGATTTTCTTCTTACATCTTTCTTAAATGTAGGCTATATGTACTATACCCTCAGCTATGCCTTAAGCCTTTCATTGTTCAGATGAATCAATCAGGCTATTTAAATTTAGAATTAAGCACTGAGGGGTCCCATGAGAAAAGCTTGAATTATCATTTGCTCTTTTGACTAACAAATTCAGATGTATTTTTCTATAATATCAGTCCAGTGAAGGCTTTTGCCTGAGAAACAGCTAATTTTACAACCCAGTTTTTGACCATCATTATCCTGGGATGCCATTTTGAGTTCTGGAAGTCAGGTTGATGAAGAAGTCATGGCAGTATTTCTGAGTACTTCTGTTCAGCACCAATTGCACCTCAGTGCACAAATTGTCCCCTGGGTACCACAAGGTTCCTCCTAGTTCCCAGGGGGAGCTCAGGGTGCTCATGGAACTGCATCTTCCTCTGCAGGAACACCTACCACCTCCTCTTGCCATTTACAAATCCATGATTACTTATCTGGGATTACAACTGGGGTTTTTCCTGGACAAAATGCCTTTTCCTGTCTTGATCTGGTGCTCCACACTATTAGGCAACTTGTCACATCCTTTGTCACACAGAGGGTTTCCCAATGCCTACATCGAACTATCCAGGCAATGCTGCTATAAATTTAGATAAGTATGCAAAGTTTCTTATAGTAAGTCAAGGGAGTTACTTTCCAAAAGGCTTTTGAGATCAAAACAAGGAAATAACACAAACTAGAAAAACAGATTCTAAATTATTATCCCTCATGCTTTAAAGTAATAATATGTTTTTTCTTAAGGCAATTTCTCTAACTCCAGCTGTAGAACACAATTTCTGTGTTAGAGATGTCTGCTCCCCCACACCTGCCATGCCCTTTTCAATCTCTTTTTCCTGTTAACACAGTAAAAATAGTATAATAAAAAAAAATCACCATCTAGCTGCTTTCCTAAGATATGTTTGATGCTAACAACACATTGATGCAATGTACCCAGGCTCAGGTATGACACTCTCTGACACAAAAGAACAAACTCCCTGCACTACTTGAGAACTCTAAGCTGCATTATTATTTGCTATTACTACATTAAATTGGCAGAAAATGAGTTCTTTCCAACAGGATTACACATTAGCCTCAATAATTTATTTTCGCCTGTGTAAAATTCCAGTGCTTCCTGACCTTTCAACTGTACCTGTCCTGGGATTATTCATTTTTATCATTCCTTCAATGTCTTACAGAAAAAAAATTATGTCAGGTCTTTAGGTGAGGGACCATGAGAATGAGTGGGGACAGTATGAAGCACTGGAACTACAACCTGAATTAACTTTTCCTCAGCTATGACACAAGACACTGACCTTCTATGGCCAGCAAGTTTCTTCTCATTTTGACTTTCTACAGACTGAAGCAGCCTGTCCTCAAGGTAAAAGCATCTCTGATGTTTTACACAATGAATTTGACTTTGAACTTTGCCCTTTACATTTAAAAAAATAAAATAAATTGCATATTGACTGCTCTGTCATCATGTTGGCTGGATCTCTGCAGCATGTAGCAACAAATGTAGGATTTTTATTTTTTTTTTTTTTCACTTGTCATAGGACACAGCATTATACAAGTTACAATGAAAAATTACATTTTCACTTTCCCTAAGTGACATGCCTGGTCACAGGGTCAGCCCCACAGAAACTGCAAGAATACCCCTCAGGATCCTCTGTGGTGCTTTGAACTAGATCACAGACAGCCTCTGAACACAACACTTGATAAAATGCAAAAACATTTCCTAGAGAGGGAAAATGTGGCTCATTTGATGGAAAGATAAATGGGTCTGAGTAAACATTGAACATGCTGCAACTGAAACCTCCTAACCTGGTGGAAGCACAATTCTTGTCTCTCCATCTCCTGGGAATGGTGCCTGTGGGTGCTGGCAATCACTGACCTGTCTGAGATGCTGTGGAACACATCATAAGATGTAAGAAATGCTTTGCAGCCATCACAGCTCTGTAAGAGATGCCCACAACTGAGATACTGGAGACACAGCTTCCACTGGGCTCTGGGAAACTCCTCAAACATTTGTTCTCACCTGTACCAACCCATGGGTTCCCTCCCATATCTACCTGTTCCTATGAAAGTATTTTGCTCACAACATCTCTGTCTCCAAATTAATAATTCAATATTCCCCATTAATTCCCTAAAGGACATAAGGCCTCCAGCAAGAGTTGGCTATAAAAGGCAGGTACAGGCACAGTGCTTGAGAGCCCTCACCACAGAAGCCAGCAGGCCCTGAATTTAATGAGTGTTCCAATAATAGGGGAATGTGCTTAACCTTGGGAATGAGGACAACATTCCTATTTTTTTCTGAAATAATTAACTTTTTGTCTGCAAGACCATTATTATACACAGTGTAAAATCTATGGCTCTTCATAGGTATCCCTTAATGTTTCCTGAACCCTGTCTATACATGCATTAGACACCTGGGATTCATAACGTGCTAATCTACAGCCATTAAAAATGCAAAGTCATTTTGAAAATGGAAAAAAAATCAGGCAAGCATCTTTCAAACCTGTACTGAGTTCTTTCCACTCCTCATTAAATTTCAATTGGTTAAATCTATTGGTCCTCCTTAATCTTTTATCAGGGGACCATGCCATACACAGACCATCTGGTGGTGAGTAAGGGGTTAGTTTTAGAGGCTTTTAGAGGTTCATAACAAACTAACCTAATATTGCAGAACAGCTGTGGGTTCTGTTTATGAAAGACAGGTTTACCTTCCTCTGATCCCATTCCTTGGGCTGACCCTTTCAAACAAGTTGTACAATAGTCCCAGAGTGTTGGGAGGATTTTCTACAAGAATCAATTATAAGCAGGTGCCTTGTGAGAGTAAAAAAAACCTGGTTGTGCACAGGTTAAGTTATAATATCTCTTCTGGTTTTCATCACGTGAGCATCTATCATTTACTTCAGAAATTGTAGGGTGACAAAGATGGGTAAGGGGACATTCACCTCACCATCCAATAATCTAAAACAAGCAGATCAACCAAAGGTGCTAAGTGACATGCTGGAGCCCAGCTCTAAAGAAGAACATCTTTAATGCTAATGAACCAGCCTTCGAAAAATATCCTTCATCACATCAATCAAAAAAAGCCACTAAAACATTTCAGGTATTCCTGATAATTAAAGTGATTATGTCTGATTAATTAAATTAGCAATCAAAAAGTGGTAAATGTAATATCATAGGTTTAGCATGCAGGATGGATATATTTCACAGCATCATTTTAACTAGTCCTCTATTTTCCATTTGTAAGGTATGATGTGAATAACCCTTGTTTTTGGCATTGTTATTTTACAGTTTGGAGAGATAAAAGCTTCACTACTACTTTACTTACTATCTCCCAAGGACATACATCTTTATATGCAGTTTGTGAGGCAGAAAGACCCTGATACTCAGACATGGAGTTATGTTAGCTTTAAAAATATTTATAGCATCCTTTCTTCTTTTAAATTACACCCATCGGTCAAACACAGCACTCACTCAAGGAGCTTCACTCCAAAACCTCTGCAGTTTGAACTAATTTCAGTATTTCTGCAAATGAAATGGCTGATTTTGCCTGCAGAGCAATGGATGACCTCACACTGATCACACTTTTTCTTTACTTGACTGCTTTTTTTTTTTTTTTTTTTTTTGTCCATCTTCCAGGCATCAGCATGCTTTACAGATGGGCACGGAATATTATCAATCCATTTCATGGAAGAAGAAAATTTAAGCTTCAGGTGGCAGAAATGATCCAAGTCACTGTTGATACCAATGGAGCCATTTAGGAAGACCCCAGGAAGAGCCTGGGAGAGACCAGAGGCAGCACAGCAACCACTCCCCAGGCTGTGTGACACAGTTCCCTGTCTCCCTGCTCACAGCAGCTCAACCTTTCATCCCACAGAAAAGTTTTCCCCTAAGTACTGTGTGAGAAAGCTGGTTCTGTCAAGCTCCCATGTGATGCTCAAAGCAATAAACTGGTGCTGGTGTGCAAAAGCTTTCAGTTTTTGGTGTTATCAGAAGGCTAAGATCTCAGACTTTAATATTAACACTTTTCCCACTGCCTATCAAGGTTCTCAACCAATCATCCTTGAACACAGCAAAAGCCACAAGGTGTTCTTTACCATACTGGAGGGAGAGCAAGGTTTAGGTTTGACGGTTCAACAGGATAAAAGATACAACCCCACTTCCAAAAGCTGAACCAGCAGGCAAGTACTATCCTTTCATCTAGCTCTAGGAATATATACAGCAATATATTTCAGTATAAAATATTACAGTAATATACAGAACATATTTCATCCCCTGTCTAAGGAGATGAAAAAGACAATAAAAAATTTAAGAGCTTGTTTGCCTTTACACTTCTTAGGTCTGGCAGAATAGCTTTGGTTGAAAGTGACACCTGGACATTGTCCTGGCTGGAGCAGGACCAGCAGAGCAGTTTGCTCAAGGTCTTCTTTGGTCAAAACTTAACCATTCCCAGAGATTCAACCAGCTGCTTGTTAACCTCTTCATCCCAACCACCCTTGGGATGAAAAATACTCCCAATAGGAGTTTGACATGTCTTAGGACCTGAGTGTCATCTAGAACACTATTGTGTGAAGAAGCTGGTTGAAAGGGTTTTCAGCTATTGACCTCTAAAATTTTCATTTTTAAAAACAATATTAAGTGGGAAGGACCAAAAAAAATTAATTGGTGTCTTTAAAAGTATAATCCTTAGCTGGGTCATCAGAAAGATGTTTATGCTTACAGGTGTGGCTTCTGCACTTGGCCTAGTTAAGCTAAATGCTGTGTGGCTGTTTCTTTAAACCTGTACAAGAAAATCAAGTGAAGAGAGACAGAAAAAAAGATCATGAATTCTATTTTTTTTCTCAGAAAAAGGAAAAGAGAGCTGTAGCTGTGGGGTTAATACTGTTTCCTTTTTCCTAATAAATTTCTTGGGTCAGTTTATAGCAGAAAGTGATTTTCTGGGACCTTGTGCCATTGTCATAAATGACATGGGGGCAGAAGGTGATTCATTTTGAACCAGCAAAAATAAGAGGCTACAAAAAAATTGTTAAAGTTCAACTCTTGACACAACTTCGAATTTGAGAAGGGCTCACAGAGAGCTGAGCAGCAGCAGTGCTCACAGCTTCTGCAGCAGAGGACAAGTCAGGGTGTTAACGTAGACATCTTTTCACTATGGCAGAAATTATTTGCCTTTGGAGGAAATTTTTTACAAGCAGATAGAGAGGGAGGGTGAGAGCAAGAGGGAATTTTAGTTCAGACACAGAGAGCCAAGGTGGACTGATGGAAGGAGGAGGGAAGAGCCGTAAACCCCTCTGAATGCCTCTGTGTCCATCTCACAGCACAATGACCTCAGCATGTTCTCAGTCACCACTCTGAGCCCTGTGCACTTGCTCTCCTGAGATGGATGATGCTTTTAATGCTCTAACCCCTCCCCAGGCCCAGCAACATCACACAGCCTCAGAAGAAAGGCTGCAGCTGCCCAGCACCTGATGGGATGCCAAGTGTCCCCATCATATGTCCCCATCACCACACATCCCTTTGGTTACAGGTGAGGAAATAATCTGTACAGACCCAGCACGGGTGGCTGCATCCAGGCAAACAGGGTGTTCAGGGACATTTTAGGAAACAATGTGGCCATGGTGACACAGAGAGTGCTACCCTAGACCCCCCCAAGGATTACACTGGGATCTTATAACAGAAGCACCTGGGTATGAGTGATGCTGCTTGGTTTTTTTGCCACTTATTATAAGAAATATTAAAGGTAATAAATAATATAAAGACCTCAGCCCTTCCTTGGCAGTAGGACAGCTCTTGGGTGAGCTGGGCTCTGATGGGATTGCACACCTTGAGCTCAGAGCCCATCAGCAGGAGGGTCAGGAGCCACCAGCATTTGAGTTGCTGAGGGCAATGAGAGGCTCAGGGGTAGAGTCAAAGTGCTCAGCTGGAGATTTCTTGCTCTGCTGAAAGAAATGAGGAAAGAAATGTGTTTACTTCTTGTTGCTGATTTTGAAGGAAGTAACAGGTCTGCATAGAGCACCCTCTGTTTCTTGCCAGGTGGGTCAGGGAGATGCACAGGGAATTTCTATGGTGGGATTGTGAGTTTTTCACTCAAAGGAGCTCTACCTTGCACACCCCCTGCATCTACCATTCCCCTTCCAGCCTGGGTTTGCTGGGTGCCTGCTGACAAAGTAACATTTTAATGTGTCTTCTAGAGATTTGAACCATGCTGTGCCCAGGCAATGGATGCTCCCACAGTTTTAGCGTAATTGAATTTCAATACAGGTGGGGTGGGAAGTTTTATTTCCTTAATGTATGCACAAACACTGTATTTGCTTTTCAGGCAAGAGCCCAATGTTCTGTACAAACACCACTAATGAATCCCTGTGGTCTCAGCACACGGCTCAGAAAGGCAGGAGAACATACTACAGAACCTTGGGTACCACACCAAGCATGAGCCTCACAGAGCTGTAAGTGGGACCTCCCCCATGACAAGGTGAATTCCTTCCATCTCATCCATCCCCTCATATCCTCACACACACCTCAGAGCCATGCATGATGCCAGTCAGGCTGGACAGGGACCACCAATGGTTCACTCTCAGGCTGTCACCAGTATAGGGCACTGACCACATCCTCTACCTGATCCTGCTTGGCTTGAAGCATGGTCTGATGACTTCACTACACAGGAGGAGATTTGCCTTGATAGAAACAGCCCAGGCTCCAAAATTACCTACACCCACATCTGCCAACACTGCATCTGACACTGGTCCCTCAGAGTCAGCTGTGCTGGTCTCCTGAGGCTCACAGAATCATGGTTGGAAAGGAGCTTCAAGAGTCCAACCAACAGTCCTACACCACCTTAACCATTGACATCTCCCAGAGCACCATGCATGGATCTGTGGAAGCATCACTTGCAGATGTGGTGGGCAGAGGAAGGGTAGGAGCATGGTGGGAGCAGCAGAGCTGGGCAGCTCTGTCCCTCCAGCTCCTGGTCTTCACATATACAACACTAACAGCCTCACAGCTCTTCACCATCATTGTCCTAAGCCTGGATTTACCCAATCTGAAGTGTTTCCACAGCCTGAGGTGACCCACGTCTCACCAGTGTGCCTCTCACATACATCAAGATCTTTCACTTCAGTGCTTGGCCAAGCCTCCCTTCACCTGGTACCTTTGTACATTCCTCTGGTCAGTGATCAAGAAGCAATTTCCATGCTCATAGCTGAGCACTATACTTGTATTTTGTTTTATTTCCATTAGGCACCCAGGTAGGGAAAGAAAAACACAGTTAAAATACTGTGATGTACACTTGTGTCTTCCTAAGAAACTTGGACTTCATATTCCTCTGGGTCACTTAGTCCTATATCTTACTCACCGTCCCCAACAGCTGGCAGCCACCAGCATCTAAATTATAGATGATGTTGCAGCAAGCACTCAGAAGAACAGAGAGATTTTATGATTTTTTTTCTTGCTTGTATGAGAGTCTTCTCTTTTACTCTATGAGTTAATATAATTTATGAATATTCTATAGATGAATATTCTATAGATGAATATCACACAGCATATCAGGCTTTCAACAGCTCTGTAAGTTCTGTTAGGATAAATTAAGAAGCTTTCAGAAATCTCTAGTCCTTTCCTTTAGGTAGGCTGTCAATGGATCTTGTGTCACTAGATCAGAAGGGATGGCACATTCCCAGCTTCAAAGGACAAATAAAAGAAAAAAAGAAAGGTAAAGGACACGAGGAAAACTATAGAATCCTTTCTTTGCTCCACCCTCAGCCGCAGTTGTCCACATTGGGCACAGACAAGGCCAAAGAACTAGGAAACACATGTAAAAAGTTATATTCTATATAAAATATAGAATTGTATTTATAAAACAATATTTTCATAGGAGATACATATGGAGAGAAAAAGCCTATGATAATAGCAACTAGGTCATATTATTTAATGAAGTAATTTCAGTTTTCAATTTATAAGAATATTATATTATAAGAATATTTCAGACTTCCCAATTCTCAGGGACCCTTCAAGCATCCAGAACTAGAAGTATTGTGCCCCTTGGTAATGACTGTCTGAAGGGAAATGTGAAGAGGAAGGTTTCATCCAGGATCCTGGGTAGGAATATAGCCACAAGAGTCCAATTTGATGCAAAATACAAGAGCCATGGAAAATTGGGCTTACTGACCTGCAGTAGCTACATATATAAAGGTAAACTGTTCACAGACCTGTATGAAATCAGCCAGTAGATTTCCTGCAGGCTGGCTTTATGAATTACAGTAAAAGTCTAGATTGATTCCACAGACAGATGTAAACACATCCATAATCCAAAGCAAAGTCGAATCAGAGTCTGTCCCTGGATCTTTTCCCTTGACATTATCATCTTCCACTCAAGATAATGATCTGTATTGCAAGGGGCAATTTTTTATAAAGAAAAAAACAGGGTAATGTGTGTGGTTTCCAAGACTGAATAAGACATTCTATCAGCATGCAAAATGAACTAATTCAAGCACTGCAAATGAACAGATTCACAAAACAAAAATAAACTTTCCACATCTGATTTATGCTATCATGTTGCCATTCTTCACTGCACTGAGAAAAGAGTTTTTCCCATTCTCTAAAGTATTCAAATGTTATAAACTTTAACAATCAAAACAAAACCAAATAAAAACTATTAACTGCTTGAGAGGAAAATTTAAATTAGCAAGAGAATAAAGAAGATATTCCTAATTCACAAGTTTGCAGTTTCTGCACTAGCAGTTTCCCTAAGGGTGCTTATGAAAAAATGTGCAAGACCTGGATACAGTGAGGGACAAAGAGATACTGCTGAGGACAGAATTTGGTTTTACACACACTGACTTTTTGATTACAGAGATTCCTAAGGGTATCTAAAGCCTTTTAAACATTAAAATCTTATTTACTGGAGTTTGGCTTTGTTACTTGTGTTGGATGCTGGCTGAGATACAGATCTCTGAGGATGATTCTTCACAGAAAACCAGAGTTTTGAACAATTTATTGTATCCATGTCATCTTTCTGAGGTTCCATTGCCTCTGGTGTTTTCTACTTTTTTAGGCCATTTCAGATTAATCCTTTGCCCACATCCCTGAGTGACACAGATGCAATGTTTAATTTAGCTGAAGGTTCCCCAGTCTAACACAGAGCAAACAGGCTCAAGTAGCTTCCTTAGCTGTCTTTTGAGGATGGAGGGGTTTTTTTAAGCACAAACATTTCACAAGAATGATGTTAAAACTCTAAGTAATCAAGTAATCTATTCAGTGTCTGAAATGAAAAGAAATTTTCAATGATTTGTATAGATCTTGAGCTGGGGTGTTATTTTCAGACAGCCTCATTTCAGCCACCAAACTGTCATAAAACAGGAAATATGGTGATTTTCACTGCTTTTACAGCCAAGCCTTTTCCTGAAGAGGACAAAAATTGAGTTTTGTAATAATGACTTGAATTTCTGCAAGAAGCTGTAACATTCTCTCATGGCAAAGGCATGAAGAAACCATAACAGTACTCCATTGTTACATGAGACTTCTTAATGTTTTTAAAAATGTCTTAATCCATATTTTTCATTTTCTACATTCAGTAGAAAAATGATAATGAAATTCCTGCATATGAGAAAGTCAGCAGCTGAACTGGAATGATGGAAACACCTCTGGTGCCCAGCAAACTTCAGGTACCTTGTTACTTTAAGGGGTCAATAGGTCCTTAAATACATTTAAGATCTTCTGATCCTAAACTGCAGAACAGAACAGAACAGAACAGAACAGAACTAACTGCTTGGTCAGGAGGATGTGCTGAGGTTGCAAACATTGTGCCTGAGCTGTCTGGCTCTAAGGCCACCTGATTTGGGACATTTCCATCAGGCTGTCAAGCACCCTGGTCTGCCTTAGAAGATGCTGAATCTTTCTGCTGTGTCAGCAGGGCTTCAGTGCAAGAGTCCTAGCAAATTAATAAGACCTCACATTTCTAGGTGTATCTCTTGTGCCCAAATGCCACAGACCATGTCTATTTTACTTTCACTTCCAGCATAAACTGACCTTTCATTTCTCATTTGAAAAGTCTTTGCTTCTGTATCTCATTTCCCCCAATTCATTTATTGCTCTGTAACAGACAGGTGCCATTCAGTAAAGTACTTGAAAAATTACCACTTTGATAATGTATTAACACTGTGGAACAGCATGATGAAAGAGGCAGTTTAGAGCATGCTTTAGCATTTCTCCATTTGCTTTTATGGAACAGAAAACATTTCCAATTATTTAATGTTGTATTAACTTCCTGTTGGCCTCATCCAGATGTGATTTATCATGATTCTATGCTAGTACTGGGGATTCCTTATGAACCATACCATGCAAATCAATAAAAGGAGACCATACAAATCCTGCTATTAAACAATGCTTCAGAACCTAGATTTGTATTGTCTTATGTGAACTATAAGTTAACTTTAGTTTTAGGTAGCTTATCTGGCATTGTACAGCAAAATAACTACTTCTGCTTGCTTTGTATTTCTATTTTATTTTGATATAAAAGGACTTTTGCTCAGTACAGTGCTGAAAGGTCTGGAAATTACATGAGAATGTAAAGCACTGGGAACATCCTTGTATGTCAGTGAAGTGGTTTGACATTTACTCTGATGTTAGACAAGGGATTAGACCCTCTGACAGTGACAGTCCCACGGGCAGCATCTCTGTGTCACTTGGCATGTGCCTGACATAGCAGGAGTTCAGAGACAATGTTTGTGGAAATGAACAGCACAGGAAACAGCTCTACCCCATTACAAAGTAATGCAAAAAATGCCACAATCTGTAGGGCAAAACATCTTGCAAACCAAGTATTTTCTTTCATCCCTAAGAAATTGCTAAGTCTGCATGGAAAGCCAGCTCTGCCACTGCTCTCCATTTATCCCTCATGTATCCCTTCCCTCACAGCAAATCCTTCCTGCCTGTTTGGTATGAAAATTTGGATTAAAATGCACAAACTGTTAAGTACATTTTGGCTAAAAATGCACAAAATCTATCTGGAACAACAATAAATCTCATTAGATCAAATTTCTCCAAATTTCCAGTTATTTCAGCAATTGGCTATTATGTATTCACAGAGTTAGGCAATTCTGATGCAGAGACTTTCTGGGAAACATTTCTAGTAAATCTTTATAGCCTAAGGTCTCCAGACATAGAGGTTGAGAACATTCATATTTATTTGCTCAGTGCATCATCTTTATAAAGTAAATATTCAAGATTTCTGCCTACCTGTTTCTACTTCTACCACATTTTTTTTTTTGAGGGAGGATAACAATACACATGGTATTCAAAATTTCTGGATGCCTTTCTAAAAACCTGATTTCATAGACCTGTCACAGATGGAAAAGACCTCTAAGATCACTGTGTCCAACCATCAACATCCCCTCACCCTGTAAAATAACTAAAATGTATTTACCAATACCTGTATCACCATGTCTACTTGAACGTGTCCTGAAGTGCCCCATACACACTTTTTTTTTTAATACTTCCAAGGATGGTGATTCCATCACCTCCCTGGGCAGTCTGTTCCAATGCAAAACTACTCTCTCAGTACAGAAATTCAGAAACTTCTACAACTGAAGAAATTTCTACAACTGCACAATATTTTCCTTCTTGTTCTTTATGTCTCCTCTATAACCCCCAATGCTTTGATTGCCCTTCTTGATGCTGAACACCAGGCAGTATTCAGAGAACAGTGCAGAAGCTTCATGATCTCTCCCCTGAATAGTAATAGTGAAGTCAGAGCCAACCAGACACAAAAATAGAACAATTTTTTCCCTTTTATACATTAATTTGCATTATTGCTATTGAATTTCATCTGCAATTTTATTGCCCAGTTATATGGGATTGCAGGATCCTTCTATACACCTTGGAAGTCAGCTCTGGGTTTGTCAGAACACTGCAATTTTCTATCATCAGCTCAGGTGTTTTCTTGGATTTTTTTTTGTCTCTTTTTCTGATAATTTTTGAGTACTTTGAGCAGAACAGATCTAAAAAGAGTTTTTATTGGAATAACTAAAACCTGATAATCACCACCCTTTTTTTCCACTTTTCAACTAGTTTGCAATACAAGGTTCACTAAATTACTAACAGCTAAATCCTCCTTCAGCTTCCCTGATTACTTGATCCAAGAAAGAAGCATAAACTTCTTGAAAAATATCACCTCTTCAGCAAATTTATCCTCTTTGCCTAGAGAAAAGTGGAACCAAAAGTATCTCATGATCCCTACAAATCAAGACTGTCTAGAGAATATGCTTTTGGAAGGAAATCAATCTCGTATTTTAAATAACCTCAAGTCATTTAGATTAAAGTCCACTTTTTCAGTAAATGGATGTGAGATAAGGAATGGGGGTAAAAAGAAGGCCAGATTGGTTTCTCTTACATTAAGCTTTGAGAATCTATACTGCTTGCTGAAGTGTCCTACATGTTATTGTGCTTTTGAAGACTTATTCAGCAAAGTAAAACCTCAGTGTACAATGAACTGGGCTGCTCCTGGATTCTGGAATGAAATTCAGATCTATATACCCTTAGATGAAAGTCATATTCAAGAAATTGAGGACCTCACTTAAAAAGGATAATCATCTTGATAATAAACCATGGGTGTTCATGTTCAAAGTGAGCTCTTCTTTCCATTATTTCCACTGCTTTCCCAAATGGGGATCTGAATTTGCAAACTGGATAACAAGGGAACTAAATAGAAAAGAATATACTAGGTAAACTAGTAACAGAATCAGTTTATTCCACATACTCAGTAGTCTGAATTCAAAAACCCACCCTTAAGCAGCAATTATCACATGGCTTTGGAAAGAATTCTGCTGTCTAGGAACACTGTTATTTTCTATATATTCCATCTGAAAGCTCATTTAGATTTCTGTAAATTGTCACACATCCCCACTAAAGCACTGCAGACATTCTGGGTGAAGCAGTTTCTGCTTTCAGGATTTCGCAACCTGAAATACCCACAGCAGATGGTAGAAAGCAAAGAATCCAACTCAAAGCCATCAGATCCATGCTATCGACTGCAAGTAACAAGATTTGTGTCACTTCATCACTCAGTGTAGCTGTGCCCAATGCACTGCTGGCCTTTTTACTTATCCAGTAACAAATACCAGGTTATCTTTTCAAGACTCATCTGGTACAAACACCCATTAGGAGAGGCTGGGCAATTCCACTCTGTAAACCAGTGCAGAAGGAACTGTCTTCTGGTGGGGAACAGCACATGCAGAAGTTGGTTTTTCCTGTGACTTCCTTCTTTTGCTGGTTGTGGTACCAGTTCACATCCATGCAGATCACAAGATGAGGTTTTGAAAAGAGAGAATCCAAAGGAAATTTATAGGGCTGTGAGTAGGAGCAAGTTTGTTATCTCCCTTTCAACCAAGCCCTCGCCAACAAGACAAGAAAACAAAAACTTGTATTATGCACAGCAGGTGCTGTATGAATGAGCTACCAAAATCTGATAAATTAAAACAAGAGTGGGTGAATTTGCTCACCCACCTTTGGTGCTGTGAGTGCAAGCCCAAGCTATTAAAATGAGAGGCCAGTTCTAGAATAACATGCAAACTAAATGTCAAAATCATTACAGACAGAACAAATCCTGCCACTGCCCTCCCTCTGAGCACATCTCTCCAATGTCCTTGCAGGGGATCCCAGCACAGATGAAAACAAAGGTGTCCCCACTAGTATTCCAAGTATTCCTGGATCAACCACTGTTATGAGAAGTGAGATGGCTTGCTCTGAGCTTCCATGGCTCTGGCAAACCAACAGAGTTGATCCACCAAAGTCAAGCAGGCTGCTGGACAAGATTAATGTAGCAGGAGAGTTTGAAGTGGCCATAATTCTCAGGGAATTTGGCTCATGGTATTGAATGCTGGGGGGAGCTGCAAATCAATACAGCAGGAGAGTGCAAGTTTTTATTGCCCATCAAATACAACTCAGGGAGCATTAGTGTGTCTCATTAGTTTTCATCAGGACAAAGAGCTAAAGAAATGCAATTGTTTCCTGAAAAAAAGATAGTTTTGGCAGAAAAGAGAGGTGTCAACAGCAGTAGAAAAAACTGTGTTCATCAAGAGATGATTCCTGAAGAGATGGCAGGGATGTCACTTGAAGAATTTTAAGGATGAATGGGACTTGAAAGCTTTACTTCATTTTTAAACCACAGATTACTGGTGTCAGAGACCTTCATACTATGCAGATACAGTGTTTCAATCTCTTGTACTAGCAGAATTTGCCATAGAAATACCAAGGAAAGAGGTTTTCTCAAGTTTGGAGATGAAACACCAGTTTATTGCGATGAATCCAGAGAACATTCTTCCTACTTGATCTGAAGAAGTGTCCTCAGAGACATCAGATAAAGACTGCACCTGCACTGAACATGGAGAGTATTTCACATAACCAAGACCAAACCAATCCACGTTAAGATGCTGGGAAAAGTATCTTAGCAAATATAATAGGTGATTTTCTTCTCTCAGAGGAAATAACAATATAGTATTTGCTCAGTGTTTCTAACAACACTGACATGGCTCCCTCTTTATCACCACTCTATGATCTGCACCACTTTCACCTCTGTTTTACCATTCTGACCCTGGTACCTGAGTGTGTTATATCCTGTACATCTCCCTCACAGGGGCATATTATGCCCAGAATCAATTGAAAAATCAAGATATAGAGAGGCACATGCAGATCCAACAGAGAATGTGGCACAGGAGATTGATTCTCTGTGTCTTTATCTAAACACATCACAACACAGTAACAGAACTGGATCTCCATAACCCTGGTTTCTTATCAAGCAAACTACAAGATCATCCCACATTTTGTACTGCAAACTGATAGCTTTATACACTATTCCATCAAGGATAACCCTAATCCCTATACATAAACCTCTTAAGTTTGGTCTTAGATTATCCAGTAACCTGGGTCCAGCACAGTAACCTGGGTCCAGAGCAGCAACCATATAAAACCTTATTCCCCCTTTTTTTTTTTTTTTTCTTCCTTTATGTTAATCTATTCTGTAACTGTGGTGCCTGAATCACCTATATATTCATTTCTGCATCACCCAGGAGATGTTTATAACTCTCTGTATCTCTTAAAATGGTCATATGTGCCAGTTCATACACTACATTGTGCAGCTCCTTACATGAGATGTCAATAATCTAAATAATTAATTTACTTGGACAATCTGAGATCCTTCCCCTCAAACTGGATATGTTCTTTTACTTCCATGACATTATTGTAATTGCTTAAACCACTTCTGTTGGAGTATTTTTTCCATCTTAATCACCTAGTCACTTACTACTAGGGATAATAATATGGTCATTAAATGTCACAAATAGCTTTCAGTTTTTGCTCTCTGTCTGGTCCACATTCCTGCAATTCAGAAATGTCCAGCCATATGCAGATTTTCATACTTTAACATGTCCTAAACTGTGCCCTACGCCAAGTTTATTATAGCATTAAATTGATTAACTTGCTCTAATAATTAATGCATAAAGAACCCATTTAATTATATAATAAAGGAAGCATAAAACAGCCAACTGTGTTGCATGTGTTGAGCTGCAGTGACATTTGGTGGTCATGCAGGGCAACATCTGTACAAGCTCTATTTAGAGAAGGTGGCAGGTTAATTGGGACAAAGCACCACTAAAGCTCAGCATCCATAATAAGCAGCCTGTACCAGTAATTTAAAGAAGAGAAAAAGAATTGAAAACCTGTTTTTACTCCTTCCAGGCATCCTCTCCCACATTCAAGGTATCTTCATTTTGTATCAAGAAGTTTTTATACATTTATACTAAGGTGTCTCAGCAGGCATCAAGTTGGTTTTCTTATCCTACAAAACATTTGTAGCTTCAGACTCCTATTGCAGTAACTGGATGAAGGGTGAAGCACAGGTTAATGATACAACACACATCATAAGTGTGTGTTATAGTGTTCCTTGGCTTTCAGATACCATATACTCCTGAATTTTCCCCATCCCAAAGTCTGCCACTGAGCAAACTCCAAAACAGGAGCTGATGAAGAATTGAAAACTTCTATGGCAAGAATATCATTATTTATCTACAGAAATTACAAGCTTCAGATAGGAATACAGAAAAAGTGCTCTGAAATCTTTCAAACTGGTTTCACACTTTATAATGCTGTTGTACATGTCAGTGTTGCTGAGATATGCTCCCTCACCTTCCCAGGGTGCCTTACTTACAGTGACAGAGGAACCAGGACTGATAGGCTGAAAAACGCTAATTGACAGTCAGAGTTAACTCTGCAGATGGATTAACCTATAAGAGATACTGTTTTGCCAAAAAAGAGGTGCTTATCACTCAATTTATATTTACATCCTCAGGCTGAGTGCATTATTTTTTTTCGTCAGAACCATAATCGTAAATTGAGTTATCAGGAGAGGTTGGGATTGCTTTTTATTTTCCATCTTTCATGGGCTGAAGGGGCTAGATATGGCAGATACCCTTCCTCCATCACCTCCAGAGAGGCAAAGCACATGTGGTGTGGCTCATCTTCTCCTGTATCAAGCAGCTGACACAGAAAGGTCCTGGCCATCCCTTCATCTGGAAACACCTCCTCAGGCAGGGCACAGGCAACAACGCAGCTTGCATGGTCAAGTGCCTACTTACTGGGGATTTGGAATTATACAATCCTCCCAAAAACAAATTTACAGTTAGCATTCTCAAAGGGCATTAAAAATAAATAAATGAAAGCTATGGGATTTGTGTCATGGCCAACAGTGGGTAATTAGAACATGTGCAGGAGAATTGCCTTTGCATTCACACCCTGCACACCATTACCCACAGGGCTACTCCAGACTGGGAACATGCACCTCAGTCGATATTAGGGAGAAATTCTTCACTCTGAGGGTGGTGTGTAGTGAAATGAGGCAACCAGGTGCCACTAATTACCAGGTAGTGGGAATGAGCTTGTGTTAAGCCCACCTGTGCCTGATTAGGGTGGGCCCCCACTGCGCATGAGCAAGATTAGGGGGCCAATAAAAGGGGTAAGGCTCGAGTGGCGCAGCCGGTTAGTGTGAGGTACTTATACAGCAAACTCGAGCAATGCTGAGGCTGTGGGTTCAATCTTGAGCCTCAAGAGCTCTAGTGGCGCAACCAAGTTAGTGCGGTGCTGAGACAAAGCTCCAGTGGTGCAATCACGTTAGCGCGGTGCTCATAGAAGCAGTAGAAAGCCAAGCAATGCCGAGGTCCTGAGATCAGGAGTGAGCTGAGCCTGTGCTTCAAGTCTCACCTTTTATTGGCCCCCTAATCCTGCTCATGTGCAGTGGGGGCCCTCCTTAATCAGGCACAGGTGGGCTTTAACACAAGCTCATGCCCACTACCTGGTAATTAGTGGCACCTGGTTGCCTCATTTCACTACAGTGGTGAGACACTGGCACAGGTTGCTCAGAGAAGCTGTGGCTGCCCCATCCCTGGAAGTGTCCAAGGCCAGGTTGGATGGGGCTTGGAGCAACCTGGGCTGATGGGAGGTATTCGTGCCCATGCAGGGGTTTGGAACTGGATGATCCTTATGGTTCCTTCCAATCCAAACCATTCTGTTATTCTATGAACACCAGTTATTTGTGTGTGAGCCACGCCAGGAGGTTCACTAATTCAGTTAAGGAAAACACTACGAGGTGGGGAAGAATGAGCAGTGCTTTAGAGGCAGGTAGGCACAGGCTGTACTTACAGAGACAAATGTGCAGGCACAGCTCAAGTATCTGTGCCATTAGCAGTTGAGAGAGCAACAGAGAGAAAACCTATGTATAGCTAAGGCTATACATAACCTCATGGCAGGTACACATATGACATAAATCCTGAGTGTCACCTGTCCCAGGGCCTTGCTGAGCAGACCTGTGGGCAGCCCAAGGCACAAGCAACATTGAATTCAACAACCCAGAGGAGGTGGGTGTTGGACACAGATCTCAAGGAAGCAAAAGGGTCTGTTTGGGGCTTGAGGGGGCAATGGATACAGGCTCTAAAATTGCAGCATCCAAGACACACAAGGGGATGCTGCAGGAGCTCAAGGAAAAGACAGAGCAGAGGGATGAGAGACCAGATATGAACTCAGCTCCCTGCTCCTGGTAGCCCCAGAGAATCCAGCCCCAGCCCCCCTCAAAAGGGCTCTCCTGCCCCTGGCAGTGTTTGCCCTGCAGACAAGATTTGCTCTAGCTCTGGTTGTACCCAGGGAGGATGCCACAGTCCCCACTATGCAATAAGTGTCACAACCAGGAGGAAATAAGTATTACTGATATAGTAATAATAACTTTTCACTTTTGTATACAAGGTGTTTGGTCCTTGCACATAAACAAGACTTTGAGCACAGCAGTGGTAAGGTTTCTCTGGGAAGATGGAAGCTCTAGCTGTTGTACTATGTACACAGACTCTGAACGTGCTGGGAAAACAAACTTTAACAGAAAAGTTACCATGTAGAAACATGAAATATTTCTAAAATACACAGCATTTACAGGACTTACTCATCGCAATGCTTCCAGTCAGAGCACCATCTGAGTGTACAACATTCAAACATCAGCACTCAAGTAGGGATTTTGAGGTCTTGAACATTTCAGATACCCCACATGGAAGTCCCTTACTGAGAATTCACTGTTGCTTAGTTCATACACAACAGTTTGCTTTCAAGGTCTGTGCTCCTTTCCTCACCAAAGCAATTCTTTGATACTTAGCCAAAGAATAGCAGGTTGGATTTGTCAGAGACCAGCTTGACAGCAGATTGCTGGTCTGCTCTATTTTTTAAAACAAGGGGCAGGGGGTGTGCAGAAACAATGCACAACTTTTTTTTTTTTTTTATTCCATTAAAAATCCTATTTAAATCATGCTCAATGGTTTCATTTGCTTGTTCATTTATTCCCTCCTTCAGTCGTGCCCTGTTTGGACGAAATCTGCAAGCTCCCTCCCTCTCAGCATCTGTATTTGTTCCTACACTGGGTAGCAGACATCCAATTCTACTTTACACAGATTTCTGTGGGGTGCCTTTGTGGAGTTTCACAATCCCTCCTATTGCATTTTAAATTACTACTATTTTGCCTTCACATGCACTAATCCAGTTAAAATGTGAAACTAGCCTGATACACATAAAGCTGTGATGCATGATAGAGACTCGGAGAAAAAAACCATAAAATTGTTTGAAATATATGGAAACTATAAAATAGCATTAGCAATGAGGCAAAAGAATTGTAACCGATCCATAGATAAGCAGTAGCTCCCTCACAGCACCCCACTCATGGCACAGGGCAGAGAAGAGTTGGTCCCACATACCTCCCACCAAGGTTTCTTTCCCTTCCCAGCAGAGGGTGAGCAAAGGACCAGAGGGGCTGCCCTCTCTCACAACCAAGCACCACCATTTACTTCCCAAACATTTCAGGGTCACAAGCACATTCCCAGACACACATTTCCAACTTCACTCCCTCCTTGCTCCCTGTGAAAAGCAGGATTTCATCACCCACCCCCTCCAAAAGAGCCCCATAGGGGAATGAGAGAAGATCCAAGAACCAACTTGCTCCAACCTTAACTCTCACCCCAAACACTTCTCTTGAAAGAGTTCGTGTTCCCCAAGGACAAGCAGAGGAGGAGCTCTCCTTTCATAGAATCATAGAATTGGCTGGGTTGGAAGGGACCTCAGAGATCATCAAGTCAAACCCTTGATCCACTACCGCTGCAGTTACCAGACCATGGCACTGAGTGCCACATCCAGTCTCTTCTTAAATATCTCCAGGGACGAAGAATCCATTCCAATGCCTGATCACCCTCTCGGTAAAGAAATTCTTTCTAGTGTCCAACCTAAACCTCCCCTGGCACAACTTGAGACCCTGCCCTTTGTCTTGCTGAGAGTTGCCTGGAAAAAGAGGCCAACCCCCATCTGGCTCCAACCTCCTTTCAGGGAGTTGTAGCAGCTGCCTTTCGCTCTCTCCCCTTGCCCAGGGTGGTCTCAGGGTGCTGCATCCCCCAAGGGGTGTTCTTGAACTCTTTCTTTAGTGGTATGGGAAAGCAAATCAACAACTAAGAGAAGACTCTGACCACAGTCTTGACTTTGTCTTGTGTTGTGCACCAGTTGCACGTGACACTCAGACTCACGAGTTTGGTCTCTGCTATAATTAAGGAACACTCATTAGCATACCAAGGAATTAAACCTTGTTATCCTAGTCTCATTACATTATATTAAAATGGTCTCATCTTCATGTTTATGAACCACGTATCAGTTTTTTCACTCAGGGTAAAAGGCACCTTGCTCTGTTTTCTCAGTGGGGAGGCCTCTTCATGAAGCACTGGACCACTTGTTGCAATTAGCTCAGACTTCTGATCTTCCAGTTTGTTTCTGCTAAATTCTTTACACGCTGAGCTTCAACCATTTAGTGAAGAAAATGTACTGAAAGTCACTCAGGACCTTGTTGGAAAAATATGAATCATAACCTTGCTTCAAGCCCCAGCTCAGAAACAAGTTCTTGAACCCAAATTTTTATGAGATAATGCAAAACTACAAAACACTCTTAATATTCTCTCACAGTACTTCTTTTCAGCCCCCAAATTCTAGCTAAATCAGCTTTCCACAATGATTTTTATTTTGCCTTGTTTAATTCTGCTGACACTGCCAAATGACCTTGTTTTTTTCATTTGTACTCTTCAGCTTCTTAGGGTAACACATACTTTTCATATCATAATCTATAAAACCCCCCTACAAATATTTTGTACTTGTTCAGAGTCACTGTATTTCCACAAGAAATTCTTACACAAGCAGATAATCCCCTCTGCCAAGTTCAATATCATTTCCATTCTGATTAAAAAAATATGAACCCATCAGTCTTACAAATCCAGCCAACCAAAAGGAAGAACACCTATCTTGACAACAGAAATAGCTTTAAGTGTAACAATTCACACTGTAAAATTATATAACGACTATCTGCAATGTAGGACTAAAAATCCATACAAACCCATGAAATTAACCATTCTGTCACGAAAGTAACCGAACGCTCTGACTCTCCTGCCTTAGTTGAAAGTTTACTGAATCAACCATTGGCTACATTTCTCTCTCAATTTTTGTGGTACATGCTACACCACTTCATTTTAGAGCACAAGCCCTGAACAGACCAATATATTGCAATAAAACATCTCTTAGCTTGTTTCTTTATGACATTTCTCTTTCTTACCTCTCTCCCAATGGTGGTGAAAACCTCCTCACAAAGAGATCCTAGACATTTCCTTGTCAGACGTATGTGCCGGTGTAGTGAAATGAGGCAACCAGGTGCCACTAATTGCCTGGGAGTGGCATGAGCTGTGTTAAGCCCACCTGTGCCTGATTAAGGCAGGCCCTAACTGTGCATGAGCAGGATTAGGGGGCCAATAAAAGGTGAGTCTCGAAGCACAGGCTCAGCTCATTCCTGAGCACACCTGCAGAGAGGTCAGTTGCTTCTCTCAGCACCGCACTACCTTCATTGCGCCACTAGCGCTCATTGCCCTTAGGGTGAGGCTTGAGTGGTGCAGCCGGCTAGCACGCTGTTATACAGACAACCCGAGCAATGCTGAGGCCACGGGTTGGAGACTCCTCAGAGCCTCACCCTAAGGGAGATGAGCGCTAGTGGCGCAATGAAGGTAGTGCAGTGCTGAGAGAAGCAACTGACCTCTCTGCAGGTGTGCTCAGGAATGAGCTGAACCTGTGCTTCAAGACTTACCTTTTATTGGCCCCCTAATCCTGCTCATGTGCAGTTAGGGCCTGCCTTAATCAGGCACAGGTGGGCTTAACACAGCTCATGCCACTCCCAGGTAATTAGTGGCACCTGGTTGCCTCATTTCACTACATGCCAGGAAAAGGATGATAGGTTCTGCAGCTGGAACAAACCAACACACTTTTTCAGGCTTGCTCTGCTCTTTGTTAAGATTTTGGAAAGACCTGCCCATTTATTACAGTAACTCTGTGTTTTTTCTGCACATATTTCCTTTTCTCTTCTTTACAGTGGTATCAGAACACTTATTGCCAGAGCTGTAATTTCTGCCAGCTGGTGTCTCAGCTGGGGAGCATTTGAGTCCATCACTGAGCGCCCTGCCCCAGCTTCCCACCCTCATCTTTGACTAAGTGGGGAAAGGAAGCACCATACTGCTTAGCAATTTTTTCCAAAGCTGCTTCTTTTTTCTTGTCTTTGCTTATCAGTAGCATTCCTGTTCTAGTATCCCTTCACCATCCCAGAACCTCAGGAGTGGTGCTGGATTCCAAGGGAATAGAGGCTGAGTGAACTCACAGGATTTAATCCTCAACAGAAAGCTGCAAAAGCTCTGCTGGTGGATGGGCCCATCTGCCTGTACAGGTACCTGCTCCCTACCTGAGCCCTTTGTACATCAGCTATTATATCAACATCTGAATTCTCTGAGAAGCCCCCTGATACCTGTACTCTGAGCTCACTTATGACACAGAACACACTCAGGCAGAAATAATTTCCTTAAGATCACTTCCTTAGGGAAGCATTTCCTGAGTATCTTCCTATCAATTGAATTCCATCTCTTTGTTCTATCAATCAGAAGCTTTTCTTTTTTTCTTTGGTCATCAAATCTAGACATGGTCTGATGGAGTATTTTTCTTAAAAAGATTTTTATGTATCATTCACATCCCCATGGGGCATAGCCAACATTAAATCAAATTTGTTGTTGTTGAGTTAGACTTATGTAAAGGCAGGATACTGGATTTCAAAACTATTTATACAGGCAAGCAGTCTGGTCCCATGTTTAATGAAAATTTGGACTGGATACACTCGGGTGGATTATTTTCTTTAATTCTATCCAAATACTTGATCAACTTTACCTAATAGTACTTTAATTTCCAGGCATCAGAAAGCAGGCATATATTTTACTTACCATTGCCAAATTTTAGTGCTACTTTTGTGGGAGGAATGTTGTGTTACCCTGTGATGACTGCATCAGCAACTCTTGTCATCCACCTGCCTCCTTGAAGCCAGGCTCCCTCTTGAGTTTTGTGTACAAAGTGCAACAGATGGAACTTTTAACTAAATTCTTTCTTTTCTTTTCAAAGCTCCAGGCACCTTGGAGGCTGTCACTCTCCTGAACCACATCTCACAGGTTCACTACTCTCTGAAGCACTCTTGAAATGGTGCAAAAGGAAAAGCAGAGTGATCTTAACAGCACCAAAAGCTGTTTTGAAGAAGATGCACCAGTAATCAATACTGGTGAGGTTCTTCCTTCCCCAGAGGCAGCCAACTTGACAGCAGGAATGACTTGAAGTCAATATAAAATACTAGGACCACTGCACCTTGCCTATGTGTTTTTAGGCTGTGCAAAATACACTGGTGTTCAGGGTTTTGGGGACACTCTTTCTCTTCAGTTTCTTCAGTAGCATCTAGTAAACCTGCAAGGAGGGATATTAGGTCACACCTTTGTATCCTCTGCTTTTTGTTCATGGAACCAGTCCTTGACACTCCCAAGTTTCATGGAAAATCTTTGGCTTCAGATCAAATACAAGCTCTCCTGTCTTAAAAGACACATTTTATCACCTAAATGAACCTGACTCCATACTCAAAATAAGGGCCAGAGCTGAAAGAACAGAGGCAATCATCTTCATTTTCAGACATAAGTAGATCTACATATGCCAAAAACACAGGAACAATGAGCAGCTGGTTACAGCAAATCATAGCAGATGTTGATCAAACCAGGTCATAAATATTTCTGTGCTCACTGCAAAAAAGATTTTAAAAAAGAATTTACAAATCATCAGCCTTTCTGTGTACTCAAAAATCTGGGAAAATATTCCAGCTGACATGCAATTACTCTTCATCTTGTAATGTAATTGAAATTTCAATATAACTTGCAGGTTTCACATATTTTGCAAGTCCTCATAGCAGAAAAGAGAGTAGAAATCAAGAAGCGTAGAGACAAGCTCTAGTAAGCAGTAAATGAATATGCTGATTTCCTAGCTTTCCATAAATTAATTAGCCTAGTCTAGTAAATGCTATATTTAAGAACAGTGGGTCAAACAGTAATTTTTCACCTAAAAATGTCATTGACCTAAAATGTCATCAACAGTACTTAACATGGGTAAGCTATGGAAATATCTATGTTTTCATGCTATTTCTGTGCAATGCGGGCTAATTCTTGATCAAGAGCTATGTGCCTGTGGGTCACACAGACTAATGAATGATAGATTACCACTAGTTGTGTATGTAGATTTTGACAGGTACCAATATTCAGTTGTGCTGGCAGTGGAAGAAATAGTTGAGCTGGTTAGGAAGAGGCGAGAGAGCTCTGGATCTGCCCTTGTACCAAATTCTTGAGTCCAGCTAGAACCAGAGGCTGCATCTGCAAATACTTTTGCAACATCTGAATTTAACTCATCCATAAAAATTTCAGTACAACCAATTTATCTGGGTCTGATGCTTAACCTCGTGTACACATACATAGAAAAATACTTGTATTTGTAGGACAGTGAGTGAAATATTAAAAACATTAAAGGCATACCGCATTTCCACACAGATACCCCACATTTCTGATAATAGACTTTTAAACATACCAGTCCTGGCAAAAACTTTCTTACAGAAACCATGTATTCACGTCCCCTTCATATTCAGGTACATGGATCAAAACTGGAGAAAAATGAACACATACTGAGAAAAATGAACTCTTTCCTGCAGCCTCCCCACGGCGAGCCCACGCATCGTGCTCCATAGGTTGGGCAGCTCTTTGTGTGCATTGGGTTAAAATCAGGGAATGTCTCATGGAGTTAAACTGGATTAGGACCTAGTTTACTGTGTTTTTTTAGAAAAAGCATTAATATTTTCAGGTGAGCTTTTATTAAGTAGGGGGTGTAATTTATAAAATCACAATCTAGAAGTTCCAGCCAAGAGAGGGCTTCAAAATTTTGTTCCTCTTTAGAAAACAGAATTTGCAAAACCCTGCTTGAGTTCTCCTTTTGTTTGGCTTTGCATGGTCTTACAGTAGTGCAGATAGTAGCATCCATAGACATATACTGTACCTATCTGAGACATATGAAGTCCACATGTACTGTAAAAACCACAAAGCAAAGCCACACTTTGTGGTGACACTGGGACCCAGACAAGATACCATTGCACAGTAAAATTGTATTAGACTAATTGAAAAATAGTTAAACATTGCTAATAAACCAAGATAAATACTAAACATTAAAAGACAGAGATCTTCCAGTGTTCCATAAAGCCACACCTTTCAGACAAATCAATCATTTGCATCATAAAAAAAAAAAAAATGCTAACCATGAAAGAAAATACTCCAGAAGTAATGAGGAAAAAGCTTCAGGTGATTTTTGATTACATTAAAAATAACTCCCATTCTTCATAAAATATGCAGAACTTTTCATCTTAAATAGTATAAGTTACCTTCAAAAATTACTTGCTTTTTAAACCTGCAAGAAATTAAACCTTTTTTTGCGTAGGAAAGTATTTGGAATCTATCCAGAAACAAATACAGCTATTCTCATGTAAGTGGCACAGCGTCCATCAAGAGCTTTCACATACCTTCAGGAAGATGTTTCAAATTAAGTCAACATTGTACTTGATTTCATTGATCAGAGTTAATATTCTGCAAACCCAAACTGGCTGCCTTGTTTATTTCATAGTTTCAATTTCTATTGCTGTAATTCACCTTGGCAAATAAGCGGATGTATGAGGGGCTCGCCCTCTGAATAAATAATAAAATTTAACTTGTCAGGAGCTTCCTTTGCCTTGAATGAAAACCATCTCATTTCTTTGTGATGCTGTTGAATCTAATTCCTGTTGCAAGAGACTTAATGAGTTGTCCTGGAATAAAAAGCTAATGGAGTGTTCCAGCTACATGGTCACCATGAAGAACAATAAAATTACATCTGAGACCCAATGGAAGAAAAAGATGCACTATACAAAATACAGCTTCATTTGAGGAGTAAAGTATTACTCAGTGGCATTATACATCGTTAATAAATTTTCTTTATCTGAAACTATAATTTAATATTTATGTATCTAATTTACATGTGACAAAGTAGCATATTCTAAAATTAGAGTGTAACCAGCAAACTATTAACTACTATAAACAATACTAAAACACAACCCAAACAGTTTTTACAGAAACATTCGATACATTTTGGACAGGGGGAAAGATTTCAATTGCAGATATTGTTTTAATTACAGCTGTTAATCACATCTTGAAAAAAATTCTTCAAGCTCAGAAACATTTTCTGCTCAGGGAGTCCTGGGTATGTACATAAAGACCAAGTGTACACCACCAAAAAGTCCCTTACTGGTTGCTACTAGGTACAGTAATAATAATGCTGAAATTGGGGAAAAAAAATAATTTCCAGTCTCAATGTTATATGATGCACTAGACAGTATATCCCCTTTGAGCAGAACCTAGAGAAAATATCGTGCCCTTTATTATCTCTGTGGTTTCTTATGTGTAACAGACAACAGAAGAATTGCACTTCTTGTAACATTAGTGTTAGGTTGCAGCTCACCTTTTAAAATATTAGTGGCCATAATAATTATAATAGGTTGTGCATTATGCAAAGATGAATAAAGATGTGCATTTAAATTAAAAGCTGAGCAACCACTTACAGAACCAACAGTGAGGTTTAACATAACAAACATGCACTAACCCTACACCTATGTAAAACTAAGTTCTTCCAGGAAACTGTAACCAACTCTTGACCTTCCACAAAGGTAAAGGTTTAGTCCCTTGGTAAGGGGTTTGGACTTTGTAGTTGAATTCCAGTTTATTAGCTCATTGTCTGTAAATGTGCTGTTCCACTGTGATATCCTTTAGCTGCCCTTGAGCTTCTGCAGAATCTGCAATCTTACAGTCACTTTTATTTAAGGTTTTATAGAGCTGCAAAGTAAGTCCCTCCAGTGCTACACAAATAAGCTTCCTTATTCATCCTCTTCAGGTTCCTGTGGTAAAATGGGTGCTTCCTCCTTTAAACAAGCACTAAAAAACCCAAGGATTGTGCTGTAAAGGTGATATTTGCTTTTCTCAGAAGCAATGTTATGACCTTCATCTGGGTAGATCTAGCAGAGGAGAAAGGAAAAAAAAACAAACAGTTTTTAAAAGGCTTTTCAAATATTTAGGGCTCTAATTTTCTTTTTCTGATCTTCAAAGTGTTTTAGATGACAACAGGATGGTAACATTAGCTTTATGGCATCAAGAAAAGCTAATAAAACTCCAAGTAAAACTCATTCTCTTGGTATTTGAACTTACATAAAACAACCACTGCAGTGGGATCTGCAGAAGTGAAAAAAATTCTATTCTCAGTCATTGTGCTTACAAAAGTTTCCTTAGCTGGTGTTTTCAATAGTGTCTAGGAATCCAAATCCCATTAACATTAACAAGGACTAATTACCTCATGCTTTTAGGGACCTCTCAATGTCTCAGCTTCTAAGTGTTGAGTGAAAAGAGTTTTTACACAGATTTTTAACTATCTTCCTATCTTATCTAAAGCCCATCATCTCTCTCCTAGGGTGGACGTGGGCATTTTCATCTCTTAAATCAAATTCCACTGGAAATTGGAACAAAAAAGTCCAGGGTACAAATATTAGGACAAAAGACTTGTGGTGGCCTGAGCCAAAAAGCTTCAGATGAGGCTTCAGCCTCAAACTGGGGTTACCACAAGGTTGCATAGGAACAGTTCAGTGGGGCTCTTCTGAGAGACCTTTGTAATTCCTCCTTCTTCCTCTCTCCACAGGCTTTTACATCACCTCAGCTGAAACCTCAGGGACTGATCCCACCCAATTCTGGTTTCATGCATCAAGTCCTTTTGCATTTATGTGATGCTAACCCCCTTGCTAACACCTCTCTGACATGAGTTCACTTGCTTCAGTGGAAACCACAGGTTAACCTAAGGTTCAGTAAGGTCAAGGTTTGCCAAATGTAACATCAGAGATAGTTGGAGGAATGACCCAGAACCGTGTTGTCTATGATTTTCATGAAGCTTTAATACAGCCCTCAGCCAGAAACATCCACACACACCACAGCAGGTCCCCTGGAAGCCTGTATGGAAGAAGCACATTCTGCCACAGCACCCTCACGCTCCATACAGCCATGGAAAGAGAGAACAGTGCTCTTGCCTTTTCATAAATTTAAATGTTGAAAATAAGGGGAAAGCAGTTTCATGTGACCCAATACTTTTTTAGGTTAAAAGGGACTAAAGTAGGGCTATCTCCATATTACAAAAAGTGCACATGGACTCTGAAACATTTTGTATATTTTGTATAGCATAATAGGATAAACAGGTGGAAAAAAGAAACATGAGGGAGAGGAAGAAGAATCCAGAAGAACAAGAAGATAAATTTCTTGATAACCATATTAACAGGAAGGAAAATGGGATTAAATGGCTGCAAACTGAGATGAAGGGTCCTTCTCAGGGAAGAAATAGCAATGTGAGGTTAAATGTTGAACTGTGTTTACAGGAAATGTCCCAGCTGCACATACCTGCATAGTGTAATTAACTCCAGCTTTTATTAGATGTTTAATTAGTTCTGCTGTGTGCTGGAAGTGGACTTTAGCTACAAGAAAACAAAATTTGGATATTATTAGAAAAAACAAAGGTAATTTGAAATGCTTCTCTGTTAAACAGCTTTGACTGAAAACATTTCCAGTCTCTGTAATTACCAGATTTGAAGGTGACTTTCTGGTCACAAGAGCACAGCTCCATCAGTAGCAGCCATGCAGGGTGGAAAAACAGTTTTGGAGAAGGAGCACCAAGGGAGCCCATGCTTTTCAGGCACTCCATGAGGACTTCTCTCCTTACTCTTGATTTATACACACTGTGATAGTCTAGAGGTCTGTAAAACCATTATGTTTGAACATCATGACAGTTTATAATTGTGTTAAAGGAAAACACATTGGATTTTCTACTGCTTGCACAGGGTTATTAAAGCCCATGCTTTTGTAGATAATGGGCTTCCTCCAGCATATCAGTGATTTGGTGTGGTAAAACCAGGCAAATTTATTACCTGCAGAGTTGGCTGCAAGTGGGCTGGGTGGTGTCACTAGACGTGATACTAAGCAAGGGCAGCAGGCAATCAGAGTCCTGGTCTTGAACACACTGCACAGTTCAGACATCTCTCAGAGTCCCAATTCCATCTAGTACTGAGTTCAGAGGGGCAGAAATTGCTGCTGCCTTTTACAATCAGCAGCACCTGAGGCCCTCCTGCCTGCCCAGTCACCCAGAATATCTCCTCTGTCACTCTCCCTGCTGCTCTGGGGAGAACACAGGCCACTGTTTCCACCCTTCTGATTGCATCTGGGATCTGTAACATGGGTTGGACAAATTATGCTGGGGTGACAGGCTGGTGAGTGCCACCCTCACTGTGTCAGTCGTGGTGTGGGCACTCTCACCTCAGCCCTGTCAGTGAGAGGTACTTATATCTCCAAACTGAGGACTAAGAAACCTTGTCTTATCCCACATGCACCAGGAAAATTCACCAGGAAAAGGATGCATGTGTATCCATCTGTACAGAAGAACTCGTTGCAGCACAGTGCTTTGTGTCTGCATCAAAGCCTGTTCTGTAGACCTACATCACTTATGAAAGTTCAGAAAAGTATTCTTCAGTTGAATTTAAATCTATAATTACATATTATCTCTTGATTGACACATCTCATCATTCCAGTGAAGTGCTAGAGCTTACTCTGTTTTACTCATTCTGTGTTTAACTACTACTAAAACTATTCATGCTATTAAAAGGTTCTTTATAGCTTCAGCTACAGATGCTTGGGCTCTACCTTGTAATTAATTAGCTGAAAACTTTAACTTCCTATTTGGTGCTGTACTTCCTCAACTGTACTGTTAATTCTTTCTTCAATTGCAGAATCTCTATGAATTTAAAATGCTATTAAAAATTAATGTTGTGCTATTAATAATTCATATAATAACCTCTCACTAGTAAGACAGTGCTCCACAAGATTTAAATCAATTAGAATATACAGTACCTGAACATTTCAAATATTCAGTAAGGTGTCTTCAGTTCAGAGTTAGAAGTGACACTTGAAGTAAAATGAAAAATCCTATTGGAGGGATAATAAAACTAAAAATGTACTTGCTAGGTGTGTACCCAATCTGTCTGCTTATTAAAAACTCTGACACCAAATGCAATTGCATCTGTAAATACTTACTGTCAGCTGTCCCATGAATGATTAGCAAATTTGCTTCTTTTAAACCATGAAGATTGTGTAATACGTTGGATGCCTGGCAAACAAACACACACAAAGTTGTAACTGAATTAAAGTTGTAACTGTAATTTTTAAGTTACTTTTTTTAAGCTACCTTACCTGATAGGTATTTTCCTCTCTTGATGGGATACCAAGGTATCTTTCTGAAAAAGCTGATGCTGTGAGAGTGAAAACAAAAACTTGTGAATTAATGACAATTGTTTCTGGTTTAAAACACAGCAGTTCTATTTAAGCCATTAAGATAAGAAAGAGATCTTAATTTGAAAACAGAATGTACCATTTAGAATAATTCTGAAATGGCTGAAAAAACCCCCACAACTCCCCCCAGACATTGAAATAACCTGGTCTGATTACCTGGGCGTGACAGTCCACAGCCTGTGCCCAACACTGCACATGCAGAACCAAATACCCTCCCACTGAATGACAACATGGTTGATACTGTAAGGAATTCACCACTAACCTTAAAAAAATCATTCCTACTAGAAGTCTTGATTCAAGCTGACATACCTAAAATATTCTTAGGAAATGGAATACCTGACTGAATTTCAGTGGGAAGTAGGAAATGGGAAACAATTCCTTGGCAAAAATCAGGGGTGTTAACAGCAATGCATCTGTTGCATGCTTTAGTAGAAGCCCTTTCATTTAAAGAAGGAAATGAGACAGTGATGTGAAACCAAACTGGAGCATTATCTGCCCATAGTTAAAATTAAGAGCAGCTCCATGCATTAAAAAAGATGTTTTGAACAGACAGTCATGCAGGTGTAGGGCAGGGGATGCTCACCATACAACTTCATATCTGTAATTGGTGCCACCACAGCTCCACACTTGAAGAGCCTTTCACTGGACTTCAGGATCATTGCTGCAATGTAGCCACCATATCCCTAAAAATGGAAATCAGAATGAGATTTTTTGGTTTGTTCACTTCTTTTTAGCAACAATAAAGTTAAAGGCCATCGTGCTAACCTGATGCTACTATTTTACAGTATGTATTTATATTTGCAAGAACTGCTTTTAAAGGGAATGCAAACCTACAGTTAAGAGTCACTAAAGCTCACATAGCAATTAATAATAAAGAGAATATCCCAGTTCAAGCTCCATAATTGCACCATGGCACACTAGCCTATAGTTAGTAAAAGATTTTAAAGCTACAGAAAAAAACAAAGGAAAAAAACAAAAACCAAAAACCAAAGGTAAGGCACTGGGGAAAACAGACTAGACAGGAAGTTTTCTGCTTGTTTTTTAATGAATTTTTAGCCTAATGTAGATATTTGCTGATTTCCAGTGAGCACTGAGCATTCTGCTGACAGGACAGACACTAAGGGTATGGGGGAAACATGGGAACTGATTGCAGCATGGCCTCCCCCTGACACTTAGAACCTCAGACTAAATCCTACTGCTAGTGGAGAGACTCCTGCTACAACAGTGTCAAAAATCCACATTGCTTGATATTATGGATCCAATTTCTGAACACAAGAGGACCCATCTTGTGCCTGTATGACAAGGCAGGGAGCACAGACAGCATGAAGGAGCTGGGAGATATGTGGAAGAGGGTCACTCCTTTTGCTCACATTTAGCTGTCCTCATGGCACACTTCTTCATCATCTCCTCTGTAAAGTCTATAGAATACACCTCCCTGGGAAGAGGTGACATAACAGAGTCACAAAATCTTTGCTTTGCATGAAAACATGAAAGCTTGAGAGCACAGATTTATTTGGCATGACAGTGGCAATCCATGTCTGTACACCTCTAATCATTCCAGACCTACAGAAAAATAAACTCCCAATTGTGAAGATGGGCTCAATGAATGACTTTTTCAAATAATATTGGTCCTTCAAATCTCTCTAATTACCATCTTTGTTTTCCCTTCATCAATGCTGGAAAACTGATTTTTGAAGTTATCTTGTTGGTTTGTGTTTGGCACTTCAGGAAGAAGAAATTTTCCCATGATGGAAAGAAAAATCCAAACTATGAGCCAGCTCAAAAAAAAAAAAAAAAAAAAAAAGAACATTGTGTATCAAATGCTCAGAAAGTTGTGGGTTTTTTTCTCTTGGACTTTTTTGAATCCTGCCTGCTCTTTCTGTCTAAATATTTAATGAACAGATGATCTGTCTGGAAGAACTGGAATATTTGAAAAATCTTTAACCTTAGCTAAGAAAAATAAGGGAAGAGGTGGGTTTTTTTGGACTCAACCTATAGTAAACATAAACAGGCACACCAAAGGGAATACAGAATAAGAGCTGGATTTTCAAGGGAGCATGAGGAACTGAGTTATCCCTTTCCCATAGAAATTCCAGCCCAGGAGACCAAAAGCCACCCAGACTCTCTATGTGAAGGAGTGGATTTCACCTAAGAAAGAATTTCTGAGTGGGCACTGGCAACTTGAATAATTCAAATAGTTTAAGAGAATAGCAACTTTCCTCTGCCTTTGGGTTCTCTACTTTTGCTGTTATTTAAGATTCTACTTGTGTCTTTCCAAGAAGCTCCACAGCACAATTTTAATCCTAGGACAGCTATTGACAGGTTATTTATTATTTATGCCATGTATTCATTAAGAGCTTGGTTTAGTTCTCCTGGGAATTTCTTTCCTTTTTGCTTCTGCCCTTGCTTCCAGCCAGGCTTTCCAGGACAAAAACACTACACAGTGAGATCACATTTTTAGAAACACTTCACAATGACAATGTAGAAAACAGTTCATGTGTCCTGATGCAAGGATATTTGGTGCCTCACTCACCAGCTGGGTTTCTGTGGTTACAGCCTAATTGCCATATTTTCAAGAAGCTGTCTGGCTGTGAAAGTTGCAACTTATTTTCAGGCTCTCTTTCTGCTTCCATGAATGAAAATGCAAACTACATGGAAACACAATTTGTTGTCCAGCAGCTCAGAAAGGCCCTTGGATCATGCATGGCTTGGGCTTGTACCCCTCATGGCAATAAGCACAATGGCATCAGCAGGTTGCCTGGCAGGCAGAAACAGGTATTTTCCACACTGTGCCCTTCTGGACAGTCTCCATAGTCTTGTGTCTACTTTATGCTATGGATTGCAACAAGAATTTTATTTCTGTGTAGTTCTCATGCCTCTTAAAAGAGCTTCTGTCCAGTGAGCACTGAGCCCAGCTTCATACGATCAGCATTAAGAAATTCCAAAGTCATGTTATTATCAAGCAATGTGAATATTCTATTTCTATCAATAAGCCCAATTTAATGCATAGAAATTAAAAAAGAGATATTTTTTCATATCACATTCTTGTACATAATAAAAATGAAAGGAGTCTTAAATAAATTTTTAATTGATTCTAACATAAGCAGAGTGGAAGCCAATAGTTAATCTTCAGAAGTTGTTATATAGTTTTGGGCTTTTTTCCTAATTCTAAACCTGACTTTTAAATTTTATGAATTTTTGTATGACACTAAAAAAAAAAATTTGAGATGCTAACTTGGAAAGGGTAAATTGCCTGAATTTAAAGCAGCACTGAAGCTTAGCAAATTTCCCAGTTTTTGATCTTTACTTTCTTACATTTCCACTTTCCATTTCTCTTTCTTTGATAAAAAATTATGCAGGAACACCATCACTGACAATATTTTGTTAAGGCAAAAAAATTTGGGGTTAGACTTTAAGCAGCTATGTAAAAACTTATTTAAATGCATGCTCTATGGTAACTGTCTCATGATGTCACTGGTTGGAAACAAGATAGTGCTGAATCTCCTACAGCAAAGTAGTTGATTTTCAAATATCAATGAAAAGAATTTCTGAGGTCAGAAAAAAGTGAGCAATTCAGGATACTTGGTGATTTCATTTCAGAAATAATATTTTCAACCATTTGTAGGAAGAGGATATTGGAAAGTGTAGATGTTTATATGTCTTGTGTACTTTCCTAGACATTGGTAACAGGCATCAAAAATGGAATAGAAATATGTGCCACAATTATCTGGTGGATGAAATCAGGGTGTACTTATATACCCTCAGCTGAACAGTCTCTGGCTGCTGCCCTACAAACCAAATCCAGTTTTCAGTGCTACTGATACCCTTGCAGTGATAGTTTCTTTAGCTCAGGGAGCATGGCAGGAGCTCCAAGGAATCTCTGAGGAAGGTCACATTCACGTGGAATGCCAGCAATACTACTTCATTTTCACTACACAAACATTAACTTGTCTTAAAATGCTGCCATGCAGGAGGCAATATCCTCATCTTGAATTCAGACCAAGATGCAGAGGTTAAAAGCCCTGCCCGAGGCCATGCAGAGTCAGTAGCAGAGTGGGGATGGGAAGGAAGGGATTTCCTAGTGGAACACGATGCTCTTACATGATGATTGAGAGGTTTGTCTAGGTACTCGACCATGGTTTATTGTTACTTTGAGGTCAGTGGCACAAAATATCTGCATTTTTAATAAAACAACAACAAAAAAGCACATGCTAGTTTGTAGAAGCAATTATGAGGTGTATGTAAGTGCTGTATTTTTATATACATCAATAAAATGCTATTTTGTTCGTTACTAAAGATTTGCCTTGTTCTGTCTCATGTTAGAGGCAACAACGTGCCCCACAGCAAGGCCAGTTGACTAAAAAGAAGCAGTGAGACTTCTAGCAAATGATGCAAAAAAGAAGAAAACCACAGCACTGAACTTCAGCTAACTTCAGGGGGCACTAAGGCATTCAGATACAGAAGTTGTACTAGAAGGCCACTGTCAAATGAACTGCAGCCCAAATGTGAAAATGTAAGAAACAAGCTGGCATAAAGCCTAAGACCATTTAAAAATTTATAAGGCAAGCAGATGTTTTTTGACCAATCCTTTCTCCTGCAGATTCTGAAACACAAAACATAAAACTGATCTGATTTATCTCAAACACCCATTCTGACATAAAGCAAATATACAGAATATAAAGTAAATTATGGAAGGCTTTTCCCCCTATATTAATAACTGAAATTATCTTAGGAAAATAGTTGCTTAGGATCCAATAAGATTTTCTTAAAGAATCATGATGCTACTTTGCACATTACCTTTCCAAATATACTCAGCCTCTTAGGATCAATGAAGGGCTGTTTCAGTAGTGATCTGCAAGAAAAAAAGTTTTGGTTTTTTTTAATGTGCTACAGTTTGATTATTTTTACCTTTGTTGAATGGTTAAATCTAGTATGTAAAGAAATTTACTTGTACTGTAAAGAGTTGCCACACATGCAGATCAGGTAGAACAAATGACACCAACAAAATTATTGCAGCTCTGGGAAATGCAATTTGCTTTCCAGTTCCCTCTGGGTATGGCAAACAGCTGGTGTTGGGCTCATCTCACCTAAACTTATATATTTGTATTTGAGGATCTTGTCTAAATTGCCCATTTGCACCCTCTGTTCAGTTACAGAAGGGAGCCATGAACAGTTGCTCTTTCCTATCCATGTTGGAAACCTCTCTCAGTTTGGGGAGAATCACCACCCATGTCATGGGTGTCATGATTTCCCAGCAATGAGCGGGTAATGAGGTGCCTAGGGTTTGATGGTTTAAAGAAGGCAAGATGAATGCAATTTCTTCAATCTAGATAATTACCCAAATAATTAGTTCTCTCATCAAGGCCATAAATTACCCACAGTGAATTTTAAACAGAAAAGACAACAACAATAACAACAAAAAAAAAACCCCAAAAACCAAATCTGAGGGCAAAATCCAACTTCTTTTGAGGGGCCCCAACCAGCTGCAGTGCCAAGGGCACCCTCCCTTTTTCCCCTGCAGTGCATCCAAAACAAGGCCAGATGTAATGGGGCCTAAAACCTCTCAGCATTTGAGCAGGGAGCTCAGTTCTCAAAGCACAGTACTGGGTCTGCTCCTAATGGCCCTTTCACAAGGGACAACCTGAACTGCTCTGCTCGAGGCAGCCCATTCCTGACCAACATGAATCCTAGGAGCCCTCTGGTCCTTGTAAGTGAAGTTGGAGCAGTTGCCTACTCATGCAATGGCTGAATCTCCACCCCTTTCAAAAGAAGAAACAATTAAAAAAAAAAAAAAAAATCTCTGGCTTAACTTGAGAATCTCTGGAAAATGTCCTTCCAGACCTTGATAACAACCATTTTGACATGGGCACCCTGAGTAAAGAGTGTTCTCAAAGTCACATGTGATTACTCCACAGATGGAAATGACTCTTTTCCGTGTTTGGTGGATTTGTATCAGTCTAAGAATGTTCATGGGAATGAGAAATAACAAGTGTTTGCCCAAATTTTGTTATAAATTACACCACTGTAACTCCATTTGTTTTGTCTGATCACTCCTTAACTCTGTGATGGAAAGAGAGCAGTATCCTAGGTACAGACCTAAAATATTGTAACACAAATGCATTAACATCTGTGCTGCAAGAAATTTTCCTAAGAAATAAAGACAAATTTGAATTCAGTCAGGTGGCATATTTAAATTGCATAGGGAAGGGCAACTTTATCATGAAGAAACACCAACACAGAAAGCAAACAGCACCTTGGTATTTTATTTGCTGTTTGTAATGAAAATATTGTTTCCAATTTTGCCACTGCATTTAAAATAAACATTAATGGCATTGACTAAGCAAAGAAAACAGTCTGGGCAGTTAAAAATGCTATCACATCAAAATGGAAGCAGGGTAAGAGAGAAGAAAAGTTTGCACATACGTACTCTACGGCTGCTATTTGGTCCTTCACTTCCACTGATCCTAAGCTCCGGTGGACTTCCTGGAGAATCTTAAGGCCTTGAAATCCACTCCCTCTGCCATCAAATCGAGCTACGATGACATTATCAGAGTTGACAAGCACTGAGTCCCAGTCAATGTGAAACTTATCTGTAACCAACTGGCTGCCTGGAGCTTCATCACTGCAAATACCAACACACCAGACACAAACGAGGACTATTGACAATGTGATGCACTTTGCCATTCCCCTGTATTTATTTACCCTAGAAGGCAGAGCTCAGTGGGTTATGCAATCCTGCTGAATTACTGTCACTTCCATCAATACCATCTCATTAGCTATTGCTGGTAGCCCTGCAGTTGTGGTATGCAAAATAATTTCTTTAGCTTTACAATCACGATGCTGTAGTGTTGCCAATACTCGACTATTCTTTAGAGAAAGAAACAGAAAATTGCAGTGTATAGTGCTGCTTATACTTCCACAAAGTGAACAAAAAATATAGCATAATCACTAATGTCTAACTCAGTTCTAAGGAGGCTCATGTACAATTTTAAGCCACACTAAACAGACAAAAAGGAAAATCCTTTCAGTAGCCTGATTATGACTTTGTAGGATATATAATACTATTAAGAAGGATGTCACCTCAGAAAACAGAAATAATTGCATTATTGTATCCTTGAATGAATTTTTTGAAATAGAGTACAAAAAACCTGAAGTGCACACTGGGGAAAATTATATTTTCTCCTTCCAGATTCACAGCAAGAAATAGATGCAGGCAGGAGTGACAACTATTTTATGACGAAAAAAAAAATGTGGTTTACAAGGTGAAATAAAATGGGAGAATGTAGTTTTTAGAGGAACAATAAGCATTTTCCATTGAAGCCAAATATACTACTTTCCTTCCAAAGAAAATAAAATGTCAGTTTTATAAAGGAAGGTTGTCATTATTTTTCCCTTAAGATAAACACAGAATAAGAGAGCAGGATACCATGAAATTGTACAAAATGCAAAATACTTCTGTGTAGGTTGCAGATGCCAGATGAATGCAAATTAGAATGTGAAAGTGTGCTGGTTCTATAGAAATGAGACTGGGCAGTGTCTGTAGGAACATCCTGTCTCAGGTTTAAGAAAGATGAAGACAGAAATTCTTATTTTGCCAAAAAGGATTATACAATCCTGAAGGGATTAAAACCAAAGAGGGTTTTAAATGAAAGGCAATACCCTCAGATAATTTCTTCTATTAAGAACAACAATCAGTGGGTGTGAACTGACAGTGATCATTTCCCAAGATCCTTCTTTGGAGGGCACAGCTGGGCTACTTTGAGGCTCAGAGTTTATACATCTCCCACTCCAGCTTGATGGGCTGCTTGACATATTGCTTTGGGAAGCAATTTTCCAGTGTCTAATTTATTTTAAGAATGTCCATATAAGTAGCCTGTGACAGGCATTTAAAGCCATTTCCACTGAGGCACATGTCAAAATTCCCATTAGCATCAAAAGGTTTCTTTACTCTTCAGTTGCTGCTATAAAATGATACTGATTATCTGAGGTGTGCTTCTGTCCTCCATGGAGAGACAGCATATATTCTATGTACCATTTAAGCCCCACTTTTAACCTTTTAAATAGGACTTCTGCAAGGTATTAATCCCTTATGTAAGTTGGAACATCACCCTGAGGGCTCTATAACAAAGCAAGTTTATTACTGCAGTGCCATACAAGATGCACAGCCTGATTTGTGAAGTTTGCCCTGGGATTAAAGTTATCTCAAAGGTCAGTTTTTGTTTTATGCTCATCACTACTTACAGCCTAATTAAATTAACTACTGTTCATTGGCACCCTTTCCAGAACATTATTTCTTGACCCCACTAGGAAGTCTGGAAGAAAGTCCATGAGGTTTATCCTTGTGTGTAATACAAATACAAAAGCCTTCTTCCCACCTAACTATGGATGGCCACAAGGGAACCATGGAATAGCCAAAGCACTACAGCAAAATCAAACCCAGCACAGAAAGGGCTACATGAGGCTCCATGCTTTTCAGCTCCCCTCAAGGGTTCCTTAAGGAGCATCATCTCCAGAGTAGAACAGCAAAAGCAGAATGACTCAAATGAAGGATAGACCTAATTCTTCCTGATTAATTTTTTTCCCCTTGCAAGTGACAGCACTTGCTACTCCCCTTTTTAATCCTTACTCCTCTCTTTCAAGATTCAGAACTGCTTGGTGTGTTTGTGTCTGTGACAGCAACTACACTTGGATTATGAGTCCACTGTGGCAGCACAATTGCTGATGACTTGGGCATGCTGCTGAAGTTCACCACTGTGTCACCATTTAAATAGACAGAAGCCATCAATAATATACTATTATCATTGACCTTAGTGGGTAATTTGGATGCTTCTTGCAAGGCAGTCACATACATCTCAGACTGGCTGGAAAAAGGGGCAGCTCATCGTAAGTTCATATATTGCTGAAAAGAGAAGAATCTGTTCTTTCAGATTCTATAACAAAAAGCTTAAATTAAAGTCTCTGTTCATGACCCGAGTTACAGCCGACAGGGGATAATACAGTTACCAAGAGGCTGCTGCTGCTTTACTTTCAGCAATACTCCTCTGCCACTCTGTTACCGAGACAGCAGCAAAATTTGTTCCAGGTCTTGCACCATTTGAAAACTAAGTGGCAAGACTTTAAATAGGAATTTCAGAAGTTACAGGGCTGAGCGAGTAGGAGGGGAAACAATTTTAGAAGATACATGGCAAATCACTGCTTAATTTCCATTACAGCTTCTGTTTTTGCAAAACAGTGCAGCATACAGAAAAGGCAACCTGCTCAGCGATTATGTGAGAAAGACTACAACTCACATGTTATCCCCCTATCAGAGGATAAAATCTGCGAAAAAATGTGTCACTGATAAAAGTCATCTTTTGCTTCTGGTGAAACTGAGTGGGGAAGATGATTAGTTTGCAAAATAGGTGCAATAGAAAAATGCACTTCGTCTTCAGATTTCATGAGCATCTCTTTCATAGACATAAGAGTTCAAGCACACCCATCATTACTGCTCAAAAAACAGAGAGCATGAATCGCAGAATCAGAGAATGTCAGGAAGGGACCACTGGAGATCATGTAGTCCAACCTCCCTGACAGAGCAGGTTCACATACAATAGGTTTCCCAAGATGGTGTTCAGGTGGCTTTTGAAAGTCTATGGAGATGGAGGCTCCACAACCTCTCTGGGCAGCCTGTTCCAGTGCTCTGTTTCTCTTACAGTGAATTTTTTTCCCCTGATGTTTCGATTGAATCTCCTGTATTCCACTTTGTGACCATTCTCCTTTGTCCAGTCACTGGACATGACTGAGTCTGGTCCCATCCTCCTGACGCCCACCCTTCAGATATTTGTGAGCATGAATAGCCTCAAACACTGAGGACAGAAAATCCCAGGTGTTTTCTCTCTGTTCATATACCCTGTGTAGATATAGCACACTACAGCCAAGAACAGCAGCAGTACAATCACTCCCTGTAGATATGGCAAACCACATTAAAACACATCACCGGAATTGGTTCCCATTACTAGGGTAGATAGGACTGAAGTAGGAAGATCAGTAGAGCTTGTGTGTTTGGTGGTTTTTTTTGTTCGTTTGTTTGCTGTTTTTTTTTTCTTTTGTTAAAATATCTTTCTGAAACACTTGGGGCTTTGAAAAATGCAATTTTGAGAACAAGTGATGTAGTAACACTGCCCTGTGTCATCAGGAAAAAAGAGAAGTTTTAAATATCCTTACCTTCTTCTAAGGAAGATTAAATAAGCATTTTATTCACACAGTAAGACATGTCCTGCTGCTGGGGAAGTGTGAAAGGGGCTCACACTCTTCTTCAAGACTTTTTTGGGGAAAAGAATGGAGAGAGTGATCTGGACCATGACTGTCCACAGCATCAGAATCACTAGTGCAAATGAAAAAGCTGAAGTACCCCTCTAGTTATCCTTCTTTTAGCCTAATGAAAATGAATTTTTCCCTCTGAGCTTTGAAAAATATTACAAAGAATGAGGAAGAAAACATAGAAGACAAGACTCACCAGAAAATACTTTGTTGTAAAAGAAACACAATAAGAGCAAGTAAAATACTGCCCCAGTGGGCAGAGGTAGGATGAACAGAGGCATTAGATGCGTGGCTTGCACATGTCTTAGGGATGCCCCTAAAAATGAACTTTGCAGCTGTTTCACAGAGGAAGGGCTGCTCAAACAAAAAGACCTTCAGGGATGTCCTCCTCGCAAGCACACTGCAAGGTGGTGGAACCCACCACGTGTTTTCCCACTCCATGGTGCAGGTGAGCACTGCTTCTTCACTGGAAGCAGCTGCTGGGTAAAAGGAGTAATATCCTTCCCAACAAATGAAAGGTAGGCAAGACAGGTACTAATATGCAAAGTGTTATCTATGTCAGATCTTGAGTACTTCCCAGTATTTGGATTATACCTCTGCATTTTTTCTAGTCTTTTGAAGTTATTCCTGAAGCTGTAAATAAATCTTCACTTCCAACCCTACTGTCTTACCTTGCTATCTGTCCCTAGAGTGTGTAAACTCAAGGCATAAACAGGTTTGGTTGCCTGTGAAAAAGGCCTAAAACTTTCATAATTTCAATAATGGGAGAAGTGATTCCCTTTTATTACCAAAATCTACAAAAACAGGTTAAAAAAACCCAAAAAGACCAAAACCTCTTGGAGACAATTCACTGTTACGCTGGAGAATCTCTGTGGTTTTGCATCACTTCAGACCAGGACAATTCACTGATTCAGTTTTACAGTAGCCACTTATATAATGCATAATTTTAAATGGTGTTAAATAATAAATACTGACATTTAAGATACATTATCTACAGACTTTGAAGGGATGAGGTTAATTATGTTCAAGGAAAATAAAGAATGATGACCACCTCTCATTCTATTATCCAGATTAAATGCCAGTCTTTACTCAATCATTTCCTGTGTGTTACCAATGAGTGGATCTTCCAACATTTTTAATGAGTAAGGTGAACCATAATGAGAAAATCAGGGATCTGAAATTTAAACTTTGATCTTAATTATATAGAAAAGAGATGGTAATCACTCTTTCAGACAATTATTGTACATCTCTGTAATATATAGCTACACTGTATGTATTATATCAGAAGGAACCTTAGTGTGAACTGTGTTAGTGGTTAAGGAGGAAAAATGGAAGGAATAATCTATTTAGCATTTTATGGCCTATGCATCACAATTTTGGAAAGAAAAATAGTGCTAGCAAACAAAACTCTTTTCTACATGTGCTACACAGTCCAGCCATACACATGAGCATAACAACATAATGATTTTCTATTTGAATCTTGCAGGATGTTTTCCAGCGGCTGATAGACAAAATACTTACGCTGATGGTTACAGGATATTCAGGGCCTGGTCCTTAAGTTTAGCTTGTGTCTACATGGGAGTTGTACTGAGCTGACACCCAGGTTTCACACAAGGACCAGGGGCCTCTGGTACAGGCTCCCTTCTAGGATTCAGCTTTAACACTCAGACACTTGTGTGCCATGTTCTGGGAGTTCAAATTTATCTGTAGGCATCCCTGCATGAATATAGGAGCCTTATTACAGTCACTCGCCTTTGCTATGGCTACTAACTTTTAGTGATTAAAAAAAAACAACAACTACCAAATAATACCAAACTTTCTTCCCTTTATCCATTTCCAATTTCTGTTATCTCCATTGTAACCCTACTGATCCAGAGAGCAGACTACACTACTCAGAAATTACTACTGAAAATGTACGGTAAAATTACGAACCTCAGCCACCAAATCCTACTTTACTCTGAGTCAGGAAAAACATTCACCAGTGCAAAAATCCTGCAGACAGAGCCAAGACCACACAGGTAAACTAGATCCTGGCAAAATTTCTGACGGAGGGAAAATATTAATGGAGATTTTGGAGTGATTCTGGAGCAATCACTGCAGCCAAACAGCGTTCGATCTCATACACCAGATTTATTCTCCAGCTTAGGGAACAAAGCCTTTATGCACTCAGAAGCTTATATGCACTTAACTGGGCATTTAATTTGCACTGCAGAGATGTATTAGATGAATCTGAGGTTTAAATTCACATTTTCTTTCCTTCCCTCCCTCTTTTTTCTAAATCCTTGTGAAACTGCACTGCTACTGAGACAGAAAGCAAAAAGCCACTTCGTATCTGCTAATGCTTCACTTTCCCAGATATGTCTCTTCTCTTTACATACATCAAAGTGCATATTGCCTTGATCAAGGTTTTGTATTGAATCTCCTTTCCAAAAAATGGATATACAGCCAAACAAACATTCTTTCTAAGGACACTGGCAAGTTCTCTTTTTCAAATTTCCAGCAGCTGGAATATAATGATAGCTGTAGCACAGCTTAGCATATAAACAAGAAAATAGGTGCAGCTGAATAATAAGAAAGCCAGAGCTTGTTATCAGTCACTAATACAATTCCTGCCTTGCACTTGCTGTAGGAATAGGGTGTTTCTTGATCAGTCCCAACAGTACCACTCTGGGACTCAGGGAAGTCAAATATCTGGGAAATTATATCCTATACACAAATAACCAGTGTTACCTATGAAACATGTTCTTCTTGGTTCTGAATACTTTTTTTGTGGGTTTTTTTTTTTTTTAATATTGCTTCTGATAATGAAATAAATGCTCAGGTGTCAATTTGGAGTTGTGTTACTCTCTGCACATTTAGAGGTTTTCCAATTGTTCTTTCTCAAGAGGTAGGCGGAATTTATTAGGCTCAAATAATCACCCCACAAGGGATCCTCCCATAACTTCAGTGACAGTTTTCAGTTTTATATCTCATCTGGGGAAATATTTAACTCAAAGAAGGATTGCTAGCAACCTTAGTTTAAAGTCTGTAAAAAGCTGCTGAAGAACCATAACTTCCTTCTCTTCTAGGGATGAGGGAGAACAACGCAATTACATGAGCGATGGTAGATTTCAAATTTCCAGTTTCATACTTTCATGAATGTATAGGATTTTCTAAAAATAGCTACTATCAAAGCTAATTACTTATTACAAAGGTATGGATTTGACAAAAAAGATGCAGTCTTCACAGACTTTATGGGCTTTTGATAAATGAAGATGCCACAATGTGTATTCATAAGTGGATGAATTTCCTTTTATCCCACATGCACATCATAAAATATACAACCATTATAAAAAATACCCATATGTCATGACTTGGCCATATTATTCCCTCACTGGGTACTGACAACTTTGGTAAGTTTAAATTCAGATCCCGCTTCAATATTGTTCTAAACCCATTTCATAATAGTATTTCCTTAGATTCTTTTTCCCTTTTCCTGTAATTTTTGGCCTTGCCGTTTTCCAGGTTTGTGATCCTTCTCTCCTGTCTTCTCCAGGCTATCCACAAGTATCTAACCTCATATTCTACCATAACTCTACATGGCAGATGATGTACTTCCTAGGGTACTTAAAAAGGGAAGTGTTACACTGCTAACACCTCAGTGTTTCTTTACTCTCAAAAAAAGGAATAAGAAGAAACACTTGCAGCTCCCTGTAACTCTGATCATGTCAATTCAGAGTCAGCTGGCCTTAGGCACACTTGAAAGACCTGCTTAAAACATATCATGCTTTGAGACCAGGCTAAATACTGCAGAGATAAAATAGTCCCTGTGTCTTGTTTCTCCAACAGAAAAATCTGTTTGTGAGCCACTTAAAGACAAAAACCTCCATAGCTGCAGATAAATAAACTGAAACACTTGAGCTTTTAACAGACACTGGACTTAGAAATAAGCAGTTTTAAGCCTCTCCATCCAACTATCTAAGATCTGATATAAGTGGAGGGAAATATGGGATCATTCAGCAGCTCAAGCTTGTAAATTTGACCTCCTATGCAATAATAAGGATCTCTGCTGCCATGGAGGGGAGGTCTACTCCAGGTGATATGGTGGCATTTCCATCAATTTAGCAGTGCACTCCTACATATGAGTTAGTAAAATTCCTTCCAAATAAGACTGGAAGAAGATCTTAAGGTACAGAAAAAAATCCCTAAACCCATGGCCAACTCATGCTGCTGAGCTCAGCTGGAGGGCAGCAAATAACTGAGTCAAACCCAGGCTATCACTGGTTTTCCCAGGTGTGATGCAGGTATGGCCATGACTTCCTCTGCTATACATTCTGTAGGCATGCAACCTGAAAGCTGACTGTATCTGAAAGAAATAAACAGACTATTTCTTTTTAAAAGCACAACACAGGTTGCCAGGGAGTACCCCCTTCCTCCCACAGAAAGTTTTCTACCAACATCATCAGACTGTATGGTGCCTGTAAAGTCTTCAGCCATCAAAGCTCAAAAGTAATTTTTTCTTCTTTCCAAAAAGTAGTTTTCCTTTATGCATTTTAACTGAGCCCCTCTTACAAGCTCAACCCATCTCAATCAGGGATAAAACAGAATAAACCCAAAGCACATGCTCTGAATGAGATTCTCTGAATGGGGGTAAGGATCAGTACAAGTCCAGGAAAGCTGCAGAACTACCCCCAGCTGCACCATCAGAAGGGCCAGTGCCTCATGCGTATAAAAGTACAACAAAGTAGAGTTAGGTTTGAGAAGTTCAAAAATCTCCAGGCATCTCTACCAGATAATAAGATGTTCCCAAGTGCAAGCCTTTTGATTATCTACTCAAATCCATGAGGTAATTTTCTGACACAAGGTAAAAAACCATTTTCTTATTAGAGTTAAATGTTTTCTATGAAGTGCTTTTTTATTATTTTGAGTGATTTTACAGAGATACTTACATTATTAATAGAAGGGCATACTGGTTTCGATCCGTGAAATCTCTTGGCAGAGACAACTGTAAAGGGAGTTCTTTTGAGAAAAGAGCCAAACATTAAAGGCTGGTAGTTACACAAGTAAAAAACAGTAACACTGTAAGAAAAAATGTGGCTTCTTAAAATATTATTTTGCCTAATTTACCGTAATCCTCAATGTGAAGCATTTTAATTTCAGTCCTGGAATTCTTCTTCTTAAAAGCAGCTTCTTTCAACACAGCATTATTTTCCAAAATGTAAAACTCTGTAGAAAACAGGAAGATAAAGCAAGTAAAAGGTACAGAGAATCATCACACCAGAGACAAATCAAGACTGAAAAAAAAAAATAGAGAAAAAGAGACCAAATGTGCAATGATAAATGCTAAAAGCATTCCCTCTGTAAATACTTTGTAAAAATGCAACTGCTTTGCAATTCAGGAACTGAGCAATCAGCCTAATTCAAAACATACATCTATTCCATTTTCTGGCATCAATAGCCTCTGTTTTTGTTAAGCACTGACAATAAAATTGCTGTGAATACTACTGCCCCTGGCAAATACCAACAGCAGCTGTTACAGGGAAAGGTTATTCTGCTGGGCAGTACCCTCAGCCTCAGGCAGGCATCTCTTTCAAGCTCCATATTCCAAGTCAATATCAGCCAGCAGAGCTCTGCTTGATCCCTGCATGTCCTCTGTCTTCTCCACTTCAATCAAGAGAATGAGTTCACTTTGGTTTAAAGCTGCAGACAAATTTGAGGCAATGCTTTTGCACATGAAAGAATTATTATGTATTATTTTTTCTTTTTTTTTTTTTTTCATTTCTTTTATTCAGATAACTGACCTTGCTTCCAAAATACAGGGTTTTTAACTAAACAATAAACCGTCCATGTAGGGCCAAAATGGGTAATCTAAGGTGAATGTTTGCTCTTGGCAGTCAGCTAAAATGGTGTGATTATAGTCTTGAGGAGAGAAAAACTGAAATAATCTTAATCATTGTTTTATGAATTGAAGAATATAATCTAATCTTGCATTAAAACTTTAATGGTAAATTACCTCTTTATTATTTGGTTTCTAGTTGTTACAACAATGTCCCCCATCCTGACTTGCTTTGTCTTGCTCTAAGATGCTGTATGTATAGTTTTTTATAATAATTCACTACCAACAGTACCTTAGAGACAAGTAATAAAGAATTAAAGTCTGCCTTCACAGAACTGAGTAGTTACTGGAAGTAAACAGATTTACTTTGAGTAGTAATAGCTACTCCTTATAGCTTTATCCTTTAATTGGATAAAGCTCTGTCCCCAGTGTACCATGGCATTCAGCTTTGCAAATACTATCAACAGTGACATTAGAAAAAAAAATAAAGGAAGAAAAAGTGTAGATATTAATTAACACTTGACAGCATGATACTATTATCAGTATGGAACTTCACCATGCTATGTTAGATCCACCATTGCAGCTGCCTACGACAAAAGGGATGCAGACAACTACAGACCAGGACTTGAATTCAGAGCAGAATTCTGAGTGACACAGATTCACTAACTAAGGACTGGTTTAGTGGTTCTGAATGGAAAGATATCCCCTGTCCTCTGATCCACACTGTCATGCTGCTTGGAGCCACAGTGGAGCTGGAGGTAGCAGAGTTGTTACCTCTACTGCATCAGAAAAAAACTTAAGTGAAGAAACTTGTGCTGCTGAAGGGACAATCTGTCATTGCAAAGCACCTCATGCAGCCAAGGAAAAGCAACAGGTTTGGTGTTGGCATACAGAAAGCAATGACTAAAACTTGAGAATTAGAAGTATTTTATACCTTCCTAAAAAGCCTCTGTTCTTGGATTTGCCATCACTGAAAAATGTCAGTGGAGCTGCTCTGGTTTGAAAATGTTAGAGAATAACCAAGTTCATTGTACGTAGGTGAGATTTTACAATCAACTGTCAAAAGACTGTACCTCAACATAACTAGATTATAACTTTAAAAAACATCTCTAAAAATACAGAAGGTATATCACAATGGCAGCATAATTAACACAGAAAATGACATGGATGAAGCCCAACCTGCCATCTATTTAACTCAAGTGTAAATAGAAGATGAATGATATGCACATAGCACAAAACATTTCTGAAAAGCCTGGGAAAGTTTAGCAATTTGAGCAACTTTTTTTCTTTATCATTTGCAGATGTGATGTGCTAAAAGGTAATTAATAGAACTTTATATGAATGAGCCATTGATTCATTTTCATTTACTTGTTACTGCCTTCTGTCTCCCCCATGCTCCCCAGACCAACCCAGGATGATAATAAAATATATAAATATATCCATTCCACAAGGAATACTCACTTGCAGTATTACTTGTACTGTGAACGCTAACAACTGGAACTCCTGGCCCTATTTTGATGAGAGAAAAAAAAAAAAAAGAAAAAATCAGTGTGTAGGGTAGTTAATACTCAGTATTTCAGTCAATAACAAAGAATGAGAACACCAGTGACCATGCAAGCTCCATGCACACACTTTCCTTCAACCACAGCAGTCACTCCACTGGTGTCTTTTGGGAAAGACACAGGTTAGAGTATGGTACCAATAAAGTGTGAAATGATGTCCCAAATGTCCCTGTTGGGCAAGCTGCCTAGAGCCTGCACATTTTTAATCCTCATGTTTTAGCTAGAAGTGAAAACTAAAAAAAAAAAAAAAAAATTACATAAGCACTTACCATCTAAAATAAAGCAGTTTGACATTCAGGAACAGTAACTTTTGGTTGTCAGGGAAGTGAATTAGTGATGATATTAATTTATGTTTTCTATGGAAAAACTGCCTACAGAGGTGTTGAAAATTATCACATACTTCACTTAATTAGCTACTTAAGAAGCTGCATTGGTACCTCAGCTCCAGAAGACCAAGAGCATCACAGTTAAATCCAGGTGGAATGACATTTAATCTGATTTCATGGTAATGACAGATACATATTTTTGACATTCCACTGAGAAACTAAAAGCACCAAGAATAATTCTCCACATTAGTAAGAACTGTGCAAATGGACAGGATGGTGTGTGAAATGGAGGTGACTGAGCATTCAGCACTTAGAAACATAGCTGAGATCACAGTCCTTGCCCAGAAGACTTCCACTAGCTTAAATTTGCAAAAGAAAATGTTGTGTGTAACTCAAATATGGAATTTGTACTCCAGAAACTTAGTTTTATCTCTATGAGACAAGAACAGGCAGTTCTAGTGGCCTAGGAAGGATGATACAGAAAAGCTGAAGTCCCTGAGGACTCCATAGCAGATGAAGGCATGGACCCTCTGAAATTAGGAGTTCAGACTCCTCTTTTTTGGAGGAAAAAAGTTTCCCTTTGAGAGCATTCCACAGACAGAGTTTAATTTATATGTTTTGAGTCATCCTGAGAAGGTTGTATCTCTCAATTAATTAAGGCATGAGACTAGGGAAACGTAAATACCTGAAATAGCATGATGCCATTCACAGCCTCTGACAGCCTCCACTGAAGATTTTTATCAATTTCATTTTCTGCCTCAAGGGAGACTATTGACAGAGATTTTACAGGTAGATTGCTGACAAATCAAAGCTTTATGCCCTAGCTCTTCAAAAGATAATTTCTTCAGCTGTCTCTTTTTGTTTTGCTTTGTTTTTCCAGCTCTTTTTACTTCTGAATTTGTCATTTTGCCTTGAATTCCAATTTAAAAAGTTGCTGGAGGTGGAAGCATTGGCATTCTCCAGGCCAGCTCTCTTTGCTGTGCTAAGAGATGGAAGGATGATGACAGATTTTGAAAAAGGGAGATTACAGTAGATCAAAACGATAATCAAAAAGATAAAGACTGACTGGTACTACAGGTGCTGTGTTACAGCTCATCAAAACTAAGCACTGCTCTTGGATTTCCCATTGTCACCTACAACCAACACTAATTCCACAGCTTACTTCCTCCTGCATAAATAGGGAAAACCAATTATTCCCTTTGTGAAGTACCTTATTTGAGTGAATAGATGAACATCTGGTAGCATTTAGGAAATACTAAAGGAAAAACCCACAAGCACTGTAGAAAATAAGTGTAAAAGGCATTCCTGCCAGAAAGGAGAGGCTGTAGAGCTGGTCCTCCATCCAGCAGGCTAGAAATAACTCATCACTCTGGAGAGTCTCTGGAGATGGATACAGGCAGCATACTGAGACAGATCTCCTGGCTGAGTGCAACTAAGAAGGAAAAGCTATCCTAAAACAGGTGTTTCTGGGTAAACAGACTGTGGAAGACTTGAAACTTGAATAGATCAAACCAGTCCAGAGTCCCCCAGAGGACTTTTCTGGGCAAATTGCTTTTGTAAGAACTCAGTCAGGCTTTTTGTTGGAGAAAAACATGTGTATGTACTTAAGTGGGGTGTCATCTGTCTCCTTGAAGCACTTCCCCTCATCCTCTTCAAAGCAACTCTCTGCAGAGGAGTTTTAATACCTGCTCTGTGGTGATGTTACCATCAACTTTGCTTCTGTCAAGTACCTGCCCGCCAGAGGCATCTTGCAGAGCTGTGGCTGTACACAGGGCCACACTGCTGCTGTAATTGTTAAGCTCTGATGAGACACAAGAGAAGAGCTCTGAATAACCCCAGGTTGATAACTGTGCATTAATGGCAGTTGTAGGAAAACTTAATGACAGTGTCTCATCATCCCTGCCCAACACCTGGAGCTCAGGGCAGTCCAATGGTTGCAACTCAGTGGAATGTAGGTTTAATCCTACAGTCTGGCCAGCTCAGAGAACTGCCACCTCCAAAGTCACCGAAAGTCATGAGCCTGTCAGAAATTTCATCTGCAACCTCCTACTGATATCCATATTTTTACATCAAAGAAACAAATTAAAAATTACAGGCTGCATATACTTTGCTATAATAAGAAGCAGCAGCTATGTTTTCGGGTCCTAGCACACTGCTGATTCAGGGCAAAAAGCTCTTCCTAATTTAGCAGCCCTCCTACTTGCAGGAATCTGAGACTTTTCTCATGTCAAGCACAGGGGTAAACTGTGTTAAAAGCATAGGGAGTTCATTACCAGTGCAGTCTTTACTCACATAAGGGCTTTGGGATTAGCAACATAACTTCTCCTTCAGCTTCAACCATATATAAGCCCTACACCTGGTATCTTTTTTCTAATCAGCAATGTAATATAGGTGCACTTTAAAAAAAAAACATAACAAAACCCAACCTTATTTTAGCCAATATATATTCATAGATTGTTTGTTTGAATAGATTAAATTCTCAAGCTGGCAGATATTTTATTTTTGCACAAAAAACCACTGTACAGTTGCAAAAGAAAGAAAAAAAATGCATGCAAATAAAGTGGGCTATTCACATGAATTTCAAAGGAATTGTGTTTTACTCTTTTCAATCCAATGCCAATTAAGAAAAAATACTGGGAAAACATTTGTAAAATATGGCAAGTTTCAAGGTCAACATAGTATAGGTAACTATGCACTGTATTATTGTCTCATGCTTTTCTGAACTTGTTTTTATAATCTTACTGATATATCAGTGTTTGTTTTTGGGGTGTGGGTTATAAATTTCTAGGTAAGGACAGTTCTAATTTTCTGTTCATACACACCAGCTCTGAACCCAACTGGTGCCACATAGTGCTACTGGAATGCAGCCAACAATAAAGACCTGAAACTTACTTACTGCAAGTGTACTGATAAAGAGTATCTGTCTACATGAATTAAACCATACCCATTTTTTGGTAGATACACAAATACAGGTGTGGGTGAGTGTTTGTAGATAGACTGTGCATACATGGAGACACTTTGTTGCAGAAAGCAGGCCCTAATTTTTTAACTGGCTATAGTTGCACAAGAACAATGCCAATATATAATCCTATATATATATATATACTCTATATAATATATATAGTATATATATTCTATATATATTATATATATATATTCTATATAATATAGAATATAATATAATATATATATTATATATACTATATAATATATATAGTATATAGAATATATATAGAATATATATAGAATATATATATTCTATATATATTCTATATACTATATATATTATATAGTATATATAATATATAATAAAGCTGTTATCAATCCCAGTGCCATCACTTTTAATTGTACAATACATATTTTTTATTTTTTTTTTGGTGAAGGATTTAGGGTGAATATAGAAGCTGAAGTCCTTCACTAGGTCTGAGGGGTTAGGACTGGAGAAGCTTTGTGATATCTCTTGTTATGTAGATTTTACACAGAACATCTTTACTTACAGCCTTGCAATACACTCTGTACAGAAAGTGAGCTAAATGTTAGACTCCAGCCTAATGCACTTCTCAGGGGAATACATTATAACTCAGAAGAAAACACAGAACTATCCCATGCCGTGCATTTGACTTACCTTTACAGTGCAGTAAAAAATGCCTGTTCATGGGGCTGAACTTTGCACTGAAGTATGTGCACTGATCTCTCCAGAAGTTACATGAGAGACACTGACGATTCAATGATCCCGCTGTTGATACGCTGGGGAAAAAATGGAGCAGAAACATTTTCCATTGGGGTAAAATTAAATGAAGCAAGAATTAGCTAATCAAAGTGACAACACTGTTTTCACTCCCTATATTTCCCAAAATATGTCTTTCTCACTTTGTGCCTGATGCAACGTGGATGGGATTCCAAACCTGCCCAAAGCACAACTGGGGTTGCAATAACCAGAACTGCTGCAAGGTAACAGTGTTAGTAGGAAACCACTGAAAAACTCATTAACTTCAGATTTAAGCAGCGATGTTTGTGGAACAAAAAGGTTCTTTGCTCACACAATAAACTGCATCATTAGTCCTCATAAATATTATTTTTCTTTAGAAGATTTTCAGAACTTTAAAAATTAGGCATATTATATGCTTCCATTTAGGTTTAGCTTTTTAGATGCTTATACAGAGTGATATATAATCTATAAAATATATATTATATGCAATATTATACTTTAATAAAATTATGTTTCATAAAATATTAGAATAACTAATTGTATTTTTTAAAATAAAATATTGGCATTTTTAGTTTTGAAAAGCTTTGATTCTTTCCTTTTATAGCTCAAGTGTACTAATTTTTACACAATATAAATGATTACCCAACCTAAAAGCAGTAATTAAGCTCAGAGACTGTCATCATAGCACTTAAAGCTTAGGATGAAGATCCTGTTAATGCAGCCCCATGCACTTCTTACCTATGTAGCTGCCTTCCTCTTGCAGATTCTTCAGTGCTTAAGAAGTAACTGTGCCCAAGAGATGAAAAGGTTAAATTCAGTTTAGTGAACTGTCTGATTCAGGTGGTGTTTAGAGAAGTGTGACATATGAAAAATAACATTTTTAAAAAATAAAAATTCTCAAATATGAACAAGAGCAAATACTTATATATAAATATGAGTAACTTAGACCTACTATAAAAAGTAGTTATTACAGATGCTATATGATTTCATATTAAGACAGTGATGATCATAGTATTTCACAGTTTCTTTTTAATTCCTGTAATGCCCAGGAGCTCCAGTAGCAACCAGGACCCCTTTCTGCATATTACAAGCACAGAACAGAATGGTTTTCTTTGTCTCCCAGTTTTCTGTTTAATTCCAAGGAGTATAAAAAATCATATTGAAATCATATTCTAAAATACAATAGGCCTTGTGATACCTGAAAGCCTTAATAGCTGTAGGACACATATTCTTCTAGTTAGACACAACCTAGCACTGTAGTCAAGGTTTTACAGACAAGTTTGCATGGATGGAGAAAAGCTTAGCAGAGCTGCTGCAAGGATATTAAGGCAAGACCTTGGTGTGTCTGGGATGAGTTCCCCATAAGGTTTCTCCATGAGAAGGTGAAGGAGGGTAAGAAGTTCACTCAGGTGGCTCAGACAACCCACATGCAATCTCCCACCTCTGCAGGCTGAGGGCATCCAGATCTCATTTTTTATCTGGACCTTGGCAGAATTATCAATAATTTCTTTACAGAGATATTTTCAAACCCATGGAAGGGCTTAGCCAGAAGGGGCATTGGAGATAACAGGCACTGTTGCCATCTCAAAATGGTCTGTTATGAAATATTTATTTTACAGAATTAGACACATCTATTTATTTATATTTTTGACATGTGCAGGTATACATGAGGACTAACCAAGATGCACTACAGTTATTTGGATCTTTTAGATGCTTTAAGTCAGTTCTTTACTGATCCCAAAACATCACCAGATGTGCTGCATTTCCTTTTCAACTATAGCCCCAAGATAGGCTTTGGAAAGACTTCTCTCAGAGTGATGTGGGTATAAATCAGTTTTGGATAATCCCTCTGTATAATTTCAATTTATGAGGTTGAATCACACCTCCAAAGTCCAGAGATCTCATGCAGTAACCAAGAAAGCATAAAACTGAAGATCTGGTTTTTTATCAAGTACTAAATATACACTATGACTTCTTTCTGGAATCCAGGAAATAAGTCACCAAAATGTTATTATTGTCGTATTGTGTGTTCATTTCTTTTATTTAAGAAAATACACTGAGCCAACTGATGTCATGTATGCTCCTTTTCCCTCAGCATAAAAACAACATCCAGTAAGACACTGACAGATAAATTGTCTTACAACTGCCTTTTAGGTACTTGGAAATGTAAAATTCATGATAATGCTTAAAAATGAAAGAAATATCACGGCTTAATTTGGTGTCTACTATTTGCAGTTACATTGATTCCATTTTAATAACTCATGTGTTTTCAGAAATATACAAAGAGAATAATGCTTACATCTTCTGAGTATTTTCATCATACGCCAGGATTTTGATAACTTCCCAGTTTCCTGATGTGAGGTGTCTCACATTGATTTGTTCACTTTTAGCCTGGAGGAAGATGGAAAATATTAACTTTCACCTTACTTGTAACATTTTTCTTTGCTGAGCAGTACTGTCTGCACACTGATGATTACAGGGTTTTAAGCTTTCATGTGCCACATTACATCTTGAAATCACAACCTTCCCATTTTGACAGGCCTGAACTTCTAGTGTAAGTTCCCCTCTCTCTATATATAACCTTTCAAAGTTTACATAAATTATCTCAGTTTCTGTTACACTTTTTCCGCTCATAAGTAAACAGCCAATACAAGTCTTATACTTCAGGCTAAGGATCTTCTAAGTCCACTTTCTGTTTCTCTGTGTATCTTCTCATTTACAGGAGCAGAGCAGTGCAATCTAACACAGAACCTTATAACCCCAAACTCTGACCCAACATGTGCTCACCAAACTTTCATGTTTATCAAATGCTTCTACTGAGCCAAGACTGCTTGCAAAGATGCTGTGCCAAGAGAGGACACCAACACCACCCTCATCCAAGGAGGAAGGCAAACCTCGATGAGAAATGCACCATACAGACTCAGACATAGCTCTCAAGATCTAAACGTAGTTAAAGCCCCTGCTCCAAGATGCTCTCTCTTCATCCAGGGTCTATAAGAAGAATCTAAGAGCAGGCTCCAAATTTTGGCAGCTGTACCAAATGCTTACAAGCTGGGAAGCACACCTTGCTACATCCCATAAATTGTTTCTATTCCAGCTGCATCCTAGGAAAAATAACTGCCAGGAGTGAAACTTCAAAAACTCTGTTACAGACAGTGCTGGCAGCTTTCTCAGCCAATGCACCAGGAACTGAACTAGGAAAACATCAGGATGCAACACATTTCTACCTTGAGGTAAAACCAAACTCTGTGGCTGGAAGCTGCAGCAGACTCCTCATCAGACACAAGTCAAAACCAATGAAAACTGAAGAGTGAGAACTTCATTTGAGACTGCTTCCTAGTGCAAAATGTAAAATTCTTCTTTATGCTTCTGAGCATTAAAACTTCAGCCATTAATAGAGTTGAAAAGTGCTTTTTCTGCACCAGGGCTGTGATGCTTGGCCTCAATATAATAATTCCTTGGTTTTAAATTCAAAACAAATGTTGTAAAGAAAAGATATGATACTTCAGCTTATAGTTCAGCCTTAGTGGGTGACACTGAGCTGCTGGAGTTACAAAGGAGATCAGAGGGAGGATTTAATGGGGCTTTCTGGCCACATGCCCTGTGAACATGAAGCACCAGTCCATACATAATGAGAGTGGCCTAAGGGCTTATGTGGCCTGCAAAAAGTCATAAAGAGTTTTTTTTAAATCCCCGAGTTTCTGAACTGTTCATTGTAAACTCAGAGTTCTGCACCACCATCAGCAATAAGTAGAAAGCAGAAAATGCTCAAGAACTTTGAGACATGACTGGAAATGGCAAAGCAGAAATGAGTCCCTTAGAACAGATCTATTCTGTAGGAGATCCACAAAGAAAGAATCATGCAGTAACTCTATGACAAGACTTGCACATCCCAACTGAAAACAGGACACTGTGCCAGGTGCTGTACATATGTTTATGACATTGGTTCCCTTGTTCTGGAAGGGTCTCATACTTATTGCTGTCTCCAGGAATGATTAAAATACAAATCAGTGATTTATTATAAGTGACTATTTCTTCTCTGTAGAGAGAGAGAAGCTGCAGCAATTGAAAAAGATATTTAAATATTGAGATTACAGAATCTAACAAGAAACAGCAATAAAAAGCTCAGCCAACATGCATAAACACAGTTATTTTTTTCAAGGTTACAGCCATAATACATAATTTATGAAGCCTGCAGAAAGTTCTTGCCTTGATCCATTACAGTTACTTTATAATTCTTATTATTTTTTGGTTGGGAAAAAGAGACTTTCTAGAGTTGCAAAGCCCAAAGTAAGAAAAGTCTAGAGGAGTAACACACGATTCAATCCCATTTTGAAATTAATTTCTTTTAAATATTTCATAAGCAACTAAAAGCATTTGAAAACAATAAACCCAACATCTAACCCTTACCCTAACAGTAAATAATGTATGATAAACAGTAACCTTCTTAACAGTGGCCTCCCCTTGCAAGATTTAATTAGATGTTTCTGCTCATCTGCTTTGGTTGTATCACTGACACTGCTTTCCTAAAGTACAGTCAAAGAAACACAGCCCAAGAAAGACCATCATTTGTCATCATTTGTTGTAAGACTGACAAATAAGCTCCAGTGATTTAATTAACCTAAAGCAAGCCATTAAGATTTACTTCTTTGTCATGTATGTCCATGTCACTTCTGGGTTTTAACTCCCCTGCACTTGGAGATTGATTTCTGTTAATGATCTGATACCTGCCCTGAGTAAAACAGAGAAGTAATGAGAATCTAAGTGGCAAATCCCAATATTACCCAAGCTTCATCATGAAAAAACTGGGATCACCTGGGTAGCAGCAACCTGCTGACTGGTTTAAATTCTGCAGGGCACCTGTTATGCTGCTGTGGCTCTCCCAAGGTGTGACAAAATCTGATGTGACAAAGGGCTTTATGTGCAATGGTTAATATAACTTTTATGTCTTGGTGTTTGCTTTAGGAATAATAGACAATCAGATTAATGCAGTGTGTAAAGCACATCATATAAACACATTTCCTGTCCTTTATTGCCCTGTATCAGCCCCATTACCACACAGAATGCTGCTTATTGATGTGTAATGGTTGATAGAAACATGGGATACCACATTTTCTCTTCTTTTCAGGAGCAGCTGTATACTTAGAGTCAAACTCATCCTTGGAGATACCATGTAGATTTGTTTATTCATGGTGATAGCAACCAAAATTTATTTTTTTTATTTATTTTTGGATCTGTACAGTACCCAGGGCTCTCATTCTGCCTAAAAGGGATGGAATACTATACTCTTAATCATAAACTTGACTTTAAATATCATTCTGATGGGATTAAAACATGTATTCAGCAGTAGGTATATGTTTGATTATCTTAGTGAATACAAGTGGGCTTAACCTTTTGCTTAAGTATTTTTCTGAATGAGGACTGAGTTTCCTGGGCTCTTTAGCAATGAAAAATGTCAGAGTCTACAGGTCTAAGACACATTTGATTCCACTTGTAACACCCTTGGGAACTCTGAAAGTTATCTTTCAGCTCTTCATCATTATAATTTAATGTAAATTAAAGATGCTTTTTCCCATGGGAAATAAGCCAAAACAAGACTTGATTGACTAAAAGCTTTTGTTCTACTGTGGTTTTTGTGTGGTTACTGTATTAATACACTTTTACCAGATTGGCATCTGAGGTACCATTTTCTTTAGAAGATAAGAGTTTGACATAGTTTTGATCCTTTTTTCCTTGTTTGATTCTTTCTTGATATATTAACTCTAGTGAATGAGTATCTTGCTCTTGCTTCCTCAGGTTAAATTTGCATTAAAAATCTTTTGCTCTTTTTCAGTCTGCACTGTGCTGTGAACCTGTTTCAGACTCAATAATGTTCATACCAGAACACTGTCATAAAGGGAGATAACAGAGCTGCCTGGTGCAAGTCTGATATTTTGATGTTTTGGGTACCTTGATAATCCCTCCTATGTCATCTGGCTCTGGCAAAGGACCTGGATTAATGCTCTGCTGATTTTAATAGATGCCTTGGAGTGTTCTGTTCCAGGGCATAATTTCCCGTATTAGTTCATCACAACTTCATACCAGTGACCTTCAAAGTCATAGTGCAAATTTATCTTCTTTCAGATTCTTCTTTGGAAAAAGCAATGACCCTGAGAAATGGAAACCACTGGAAAACGTTGCAGTTGGGATTAAGAGTTCTAATTTTCACAGAATCTTAAGTTTTGGGAATTGCCTTCCTTTACTGTTGTCTGTAAAAGCAGAATTCTGAATATTCTGAATTGCCATCTAATATTATACTTATCCATATATAGTGTATATAAAGAGATAAAAATGAGCATTTCTGTAGATTTCTAGAATTGTTACTGACAGAAAGGTTTAAGAAAACACCCCTGCTTGTCTACAGAGGTAGAACAGAAACATGAGATCTTCCAGAAACAGTAGTTTGGAAGCACCTGTCATTTACATACCTTAGATCTCTTAGCAGAGATCTAAGAGACAGAGCTCCATTTAATCTGCAAGAAGTCATAAATATGTCCTTCTGTGCCAAGTGGCAACCTGTGACAGGACCTCAACACAAGTGTGTATATGTTATTGAATTGCAAGGGTCATGTGTCCTCAGTAAAGGTTCTAGACAACCACCAGCATATTAAAAATACAGTGAACTAAAACCTTACCTGAACAGTAAACATGGCTATGTGGTGAAATTCACCCCGGCCTCCCTGCTTCACTGGGACAGTCATGAAGAACTTGCTGCCATCCTTGGAGAAAACTGGTTCTTCATTCTACAGATGTGAGAAAGTTGGTGATACCTTTCCATGGACTTCATAACAAAAGATTAGTTCAGTTTTTTTGTCTGCCTGGTTTTGGTAGTTGCTGGGCTCATAAAACAACTAGAGAAAAATCCCTGCCTTTTAAGTATATTCTGCAAAGCCTAACAAAAATGTGGTGGCTAAGGGGAAATGTAGTTCATGCCAGTCGTCACCATTGTGCAGTCTTGTCCTAAAACATGGGTTGTAGCCCTTGCAAAACTCTCCTTCCCAATGACAGGTCTGATAGTCTCATCCCTAGGACCACAGGACTTTCCAGGGTACGTTCTTTTACAGACATGCAGTTTATGGCAGAGGTAAGTCCTACTAGTGAGGAGGGGAACAGATGTTTCCATGATCTGGACTCAGCAAAACATTACTAAGTGCATGCTTAATACTTAATAATTTTGTTAAAGTAATATGAAAAAAAAACCCATATTGAAGTGCTTTGCCTTACCATAAATTTTAACCTGATGTGATGCCATCTCTCCATGTCTAACTTTACACAGAAATATTAAAGGAAAATGGCTTGCTATAAAAGCATAGATTTTTTTTAAAGTGATTTCTCATTTGCACATTGCAAAATGAAGCCTGAAATTTATTTTAAATAGAATGTGTTTCATCCATTTACTGGATAGCTCTTTTGAAGCAATGAAAATGGAATCAGTTGCTGACATATTAGTTCAGCATATTGTTCTGGGTATTAATTTAGAAATCTTATTTTTACACATTCCAATTATAGCTTGTATGACCTCTAATCAATCTTTGGACTCCTTAATTTGGTGAGGTTATTTTTTAATCAGAAAAAAAATAAGTGCAGTAGATGGGACACATTTGGAATGGGATTTGTCTGATCTGTCTTTAACCACCCAAGGTACTTAACACGTTCATCTGAGTGCTGACTTCACTGAATGCAGAGATCAGAAAGTGAAGGGAACATCACTTTGGAACCCCAGACAGGTGTCTCAGTTCAAAGGGTTGAACTGCTGGCTGGAAGTGCAATCTCTCTCCAGCACTGACCCACTGGGGTCAGTGCTGGTGAAATGTCCTCTGGGTGATGCTAAGTGACAGGATTCCCACTGTCAGAGAAACAAGCTGCCATCTGAATGTTTACACAGACACTGCTATAATCCTCAGCTCTTAAATTAATTTAGGATCCTAAAAAGTATTCAGTTTTAAAGGGACTGGCTTTTAATACCCTACAGAATAACAAATAATTAAAATTACAATGAAGCAATCGCACATTGTACATCCAGAAACAGCATTTATACCATACCTGCTTAGGAAGCCACAGGTCTGACTGCATTTCATATTTCTAAAAAAGAATAAAATTGCTTTTATGGAAAAGCTATAGATAATAAAATACTTCCCACACTCAGCAACGGGTCTCTACATATTTCATGTGTTTTTTCTACTGCATTACAATCTTCACATCTCCTCACTGGCACCTACGTTGAAACAAGTGATAATTAAAAATTCAGCTGCTTTATCCAGAATTCTCAGTGGAACACCACATGGGACCTAAGAATGCCTTTTTTAGTCCTTTCTGATTAGATATCAAGAAGCTTTATGCAGGCATTTCTATTTGTTTTTTATCTCTGGGCATGATATCTTGATATCTGGATATCTTAGGTCCTTCATCAACACTGGGCAAACAGCCAACATCAAGCTCAAAGCATGAAACCTTTCCAAATCACAATCCCTTGTTTTAATGGCTTGTAGTGTGGCATTAGTGAAGACGAAAAAAAAAAAATCAAATTATTGCTGTTGATTGGTCAGACTCATATTTCATATCATAACATCAAAAAACCCAGACCCAAATACTATGCATATATTGTTTGAAAAATTTATAGAATATACATTAGCTGTTGTAAATTGTCACAGTCACACTGAAGTAATTAAAATTTATTAGCTATAGAAGGATCATCTATAGCCTGAAAAATGAAAAAACTGTAGCTACTACAGCAGCTGGTTTTCTGCAGGGCTATTTTGGAATCAAGAACATCCACAAAATGATTTTAAAAAAATTAAAAAATAGGTTTATATTTGAAACTGAATGGTCTGATACAATTTTAAATCCTCACAATACGGCCTTTCCTCATTCATTCCTGAGTCCAAGAGCATCCCTTTATCCCAGCATGGGAACCAGTCAGGGTTACAAGCGTGAGCCCCATCTGAGCTGTGCTCCATGTGGTGACCTTCCTCACCCATCTACAAGGTCCTTTGCTGCACTTTATTTCTTCTGAAGTGGAACTTTTCAACTCCTCTCTCTCACATTATGTCCTGTTTCAAAGCTCCTTGGATACCTGCTTCAGGTTGTGGTCAAGTCCACTTGACCATGGAGCACACAAGGGCTTCCTTTCTGCAGTGACTGCTCACAGTGGCTCACAACTCACTTTCTGAACAAAAGGGCACAAGGTAAGAAGAAACTCAATGAACAAGCCTCCATGTGCACCATCTTAATCCATACTTTGGGGATTTATTCACAGTTTCTGAGTCAGGAAAACCAACCTGCACTATGTATCAAAAGAAGCAAAGTCTCCCTAACACTTTAAAATTACTGATTCATCAGCAGACACCAATGGGAGCCTTTTGACTCAGAGGCCAAATTTAGACTTATATAATCACTCATAATCATTCACACTGCCAAAGTATACCCCATGCTTTGGAGCATCTGTTGGTACTGTTATTAGCATGCATAGAAAATATTTATACTTTTAGCTAGATCTGGGAAGAGACCATGACTCAGAATGGGAAATGGGCCAACTGCATTCAGGATGCAAGATTGACTGTGAAAAAGGAGAGATGTAATGCAGGAGTGTCAGAAGTCAAAGTCTGGGTCAAGGGATGCGATGTGGTTGGACTCAAATATTTCAGTTTGGCTTACATTCAAAATTAAATATTCCAGCTGCCTTCCAATTTGATTTTTTCTAAAGTTATTTAATTCTGCTGTTGAATGTGCATGAATTATCAGAATTTAACACATTTTTCCTTAAACATGTAATCTGTGAGAGACAGAAGATCTGGAATAAAACTGTTGGGGGAAAGAGGAGAAAACAGGCACCTGAAAATATCTGACAGAAGATGAGCTTGTCCCTGCACCAGCTATATTCAAAGTACATGATGTTTAGCAACTGCAGTTTCCACTGAACTTAATGAATGAACAAAGCTTAGTAATTCTAAAAATGTCACTCAAAGTTGCTAATTGCATGAAATCATCTCAACAGATATGGAGTTTTCTTACATCTATTTCCTCTCTGTTGACTAATTATATTCAACTTGCAAATAATGCATTTGAAAACTGATTTCTGAAAATCCTTTCCTGAATATGAAACAAAAATGCAGGAAGAAACCTTGAAAAGAAAATTTAGGAAAAACAACTTACCTTGCTGCAAGCCCCAGTTGTGGTTTCACAAAGTGTAAGGATGGAGATATTCTGAGGTCTGTTTAACCACCTCACCACAGCCTTGGTGTTGCTTACCCATTTCACCATAGTGATGTAATATTCTCTAAGTAAAAATTGGAAAACACAATCAGATCATTCCTGTTGCTGATGAGACATTTTTGCTTAAAAAATACAGAGTTCATCAAATTTTGGATTTGTACTGCATCACAGTATCAGTACTGATGGATGGAGAAAATAACCCCCAAAAGCCTGACATCTGTGTTCTGAGGAGGAGGAAGGCTGAGTTCAATTGGGCTGCTCCCCTGGGAAATCTATACTCCACAAACAACCCTGCTCAGCCATTTGAAATGGATAAACTTTACCACCTATGAAGCACATATTCATGAAGCATTTATTCATGAACACACATGAGCCAACTACTTGCTGGACAGATTAAAAGCAGACACTGAATTCCAACAGAAGTCAGCATTTCCCCTTAGGAAATACCTTCAGAAGAAACACAGTTTTGAAGAAGAACCCAGCCCTACCGCAATACAAACCAAAACAAACCAGGATGGTAAGTTGTAATGTTAAGAGTGCAGGCCAGACCACTTTAAAATTTTACTCGTTATAAACCAGTAAGTGTTTTATAAGAGGAGTTCTGCACAAAGGGGAAGTCACACCCAATCCAGAGAATGCCAGCTTCCATTTTAACAAACAAAACCTTAACAAAACTTTTAACAAAGTTGATAATTATTGGCCAAATTAGCTGTCCCTCAATGACTCTGGCAGAGCAAGGGAGGCTTCTTAGGCACATACTCAGGGTATGGAGTATCTGCCGCTCTCTTCCCTAAATCCTTCCAGGCTGTCAGATTGGGATGTTACAGAAGATCTGTTGCAGCTGGTCAGCCCAGCCAGTCTTGCTTGATTTCCCTACCTGTGGCAGCTTTCAGTCCAGCTGAGTTATGGGCAACAGTGGAGTGAACTCATCTGGAAACTCAGCCCCCCTCACAAACAAGGCTCTTGGCTTGCACATAATTAGGCTTTTAATCTAATACTGATGGAGATGTCATTACTCTTTGACAACATATATTTAATTATACATTCAAAAGACTCCTAGTAGCAGAGCCAACAGTCGAGTTGTGTTCAACTGTGACACTTCCCACAAGAGATGCAGGAGATAGCAAGTCCCTGCAGCTTCTTCAGCCTCAGCCGGGTGCTATATTTGAAGAACACAGCTGAACAACCAAATATGCACAACTTTCTTCTGGCTTTTATGTTTGACTTTTAGGAAGACAGGTATTTTCACATGTAGATACCAGAATGATTAGAAATCACGTCAGGTACATCCTGAGTCTAATACATAAGTGGTTTTGTTTTTGAAAACTTTTCAACTTACTGAGGAGCAAAAGTGTACACCAAAAGTAACACAAGTTTTAACACAAGACAAGGTGACTGGTCAAAGCCAAGGAATGATCCAGCAAAAAAACTGGGGACTGCAATGCCAAGCTCCTGGTAACTGTTTCTCTGTATCAGAACTCAAGAAACAAGAGGTTAAAACTTCTCTCTCTGCAGTCATGTCTTCATAAGGTCATTCTGAATCATTCCAACTGTGCATACAGAAGCCCAAGGATAGCCAAAAGGAAATGCTCAAAACATGTATATAAGGAGATACTGGTATTCAGACATTAAGGTAAGACAGCATCCACTGACAACAAAGCCAAAATAATCTCAAAATCAAATTCTAAAAATTAGAGCCCGAACTGTTCTATTTGATAAAGTGAAAGATGAAAACAGCAGATACAATCAGTCAGAATCCAGCCAACGTAGAAATTAAAAGTCCAAATCAAACCATAACATCATCTTCTATTACTGACATAAAACTCCTTGATCACTGAAATGAAAGCAAAAGATCATTTTGTTTCTTTTTTATCCCCCCTTTCATAAACTATGCTTAAAAGCACGTTCAAATTTCACTATATATATATAGGTAGAAACACACATCCTTCTGAAATTAAATACCACCTCCAGGTGACATTCCTTTTTAATGTGCAGTTTTGCAGTCAATCTGTTGTTTCACACATCTCACGTACATACACACAGACAGAGTAGTAGTTTTGTCACAAGTCAATAGATATAACCAAGTCAAAGTTCATAGAGGGAAATCTTATGTTTTATTAGACTGGCTGAAGCCTGCAGGGCAAAAAACTGTTTTAGATCTGAGGAAGCTGTTGTTAGTTTGCATCCCAACCTCACAGGCTTTTTTTCTGCAACTAATCTATTGTTCTGGTAATGGAAAAACACTCTCTCTTTCCCTTCAGACCCAAATACACGACTATAAAGGTATTACTAAACCCTCTGCATCTGTACATACATTATATTTCCTCACAATATCACTTTGAAGAGGAAAGACTACAACTGCTCCCTGGACAAAGGACGGAAGCAAGATGTTAAATAAAAAATTAGACCTATTTTAGAAGCTCCGCTAGATACCCATCAAATCAGGTGCTCTACAGCACTTTGCTTGTTCAGAGCACAACTTTCACCTTTGTTCAGGAACATTTCTTAAACCAGATTGTGGATTAATTTACTTCATGTCCAAAGAGTAGCAAACACAATTATCGATCCCTTTGTGCAATGTGAGTTTAAACTCTGTATCACACAGGGGCTGTGTGGCAGAGACAGAATACACATTTAGCATTTAATTGGCCTAATGAGAGTGGCCTTTTAATTCTCGCTGTGCCTTGTTTTATTCAAGCTGTGTCTCCTTACCCCACTGCTAACTTTCTTTTTCCTACACTCTGTGTAGCCAGAGTTTTCCCAGGTTTTTCCTTTTTAATCCCTTTTCTTACAGTAGGGCTGCTTTAAGATGGGAACCATAAAATCCATTTTCTGATACCCATCTCCTCTATCCCCCCCACCATCTCACCAGCTCTCAGCGTTCACAATGAAATCCCTGATGTCAAGAAAACTTCATTCATTCCCTGCCTCACTGACCTGCCTTTTTGGTTTTTAGCCAGTCCCCATTTTTATGTCTAATCAAGTTTTCATCTCAGGCTTTTTAGTCTCTTCCCTTTTATCAGCCCTACAATTTTTTTCTTTCTGAACTCCAAAGTTAGCTTCTTTACTCTCAATAACTCTGACAGAAAACACTAAAGACACTGAATACAGCAAAGGCAGTGTCCTTACACAGCATTCCATGATCTGTCAGTATAGAAGGAGTTTGCATGTGACTCACTTTATTCTGCATTGGATTGAATCAGGCAGTGCATAAAAACAAGGGCTTCAAGCTCCTTGACCAGATGTAGAGCTCTTTATAGCATTTATATCTCTTGCTTCCCTTCAAATTGGCCTGAGGCAATAATATGAGATAATCAGTATAAAGAATGTAGAGCTTTTCTTTAGGCTTGTGAATCAGGACATGACAGGGCAGCTCAACAGCAGGAGCTGGAACATCCCATGTGTGCCAAGGAGGTGTTGCACACGGAGGAAGGTTGGAGACTGAGAGGGATGGAAGATAATCAGCAAGCAAAAAATGTTCAGCTGTAGGTGTTAAGACAGCAAATGTCTTTCCTGAGCATATGGCAATTACCTTTTTTTTCCCAAAGACTTGTAACTTGATGAAATCTGTGTTCGTTTTTCACTGGTGATATGAAATATGTTAAATATCAAAGGTGTTTATTACCCTTTGCCTAGCTTGAAGACCTATATTTTAAATCTTTCTTATTTGTGGAATGTTTTCCTTTATTTTCATGATCTCAATTGCTAAATAGTTCTATGGAGGCAGTTTCACAGTTTTTAAATACCTTTACGATCACTCAAAAATGTCCAGCACATCTTGTTTCATTGGTCAGTTTTGGGACTTTTGTGAATTGAAAGATACATATCTGGATCTTGCTGTCTGTGATTCTTATCTTAGCAAAGCTGACAGAGACAGTAAGCTGAACAAAGGGATTTGCTCTGCATTACACTAGAAGCATAATAACATTTGAACATTAGACACTTTGCTTTGAAATAGATTAACATTACAGGAAAATAAGTCAGTATAAAACTTTAAAATAAGGAACTGTTTCAGAAAGTGTCAGACTTGTCAGCTTCTGGCTCTTCACTATAATAAAGCAATGCACTCTAAGTTAAGCAAATGAGCTGATTATGAAAAAGATCTGCTTATAATAGCTGGAAGACATTTAACATTTATGGCAATGATGATTTTAATAGATTTGGGTTTGGGTAACAAGTACAACAGGGTTTGGGTAAAAAAAAATAAATAATCCAACTATTACGCTCTACCAGTTTGCTGGTAAGTTGTTATCCAAGAAGGTAAACAACAGAAACTCACCTCAGGCAAAATGTCCTAGAATATTTACTATATTCTTAAATTATTTCTGTGCTTGTCTATTGAAAAGCATATAAAACTTTACAGATAGTAATAGAAAATGTCATTCTCAGAAACATAGATGGGAAACAGCACAAATTGAGACCTGTGAGGTAGCTAAGATAACTACAGTTGGTTACTATTTTGGTATTCTAGACATGACTTTATCCATGCATATTTTAATGAATGTACTGCAGTTTTCTTCTGAAAAAAAGAAAAGGTATTTGGTTGGAAGGAAGCTACCCTTCCCATAAGCACTGGTGGCCACCATCTTTGTCAGGTTAAGAAGCTGTGCTTTCCATCTTTGTGCCACCGTGGATCCTGACCATGATCTTAGTAGCCTGACAGGATCTCATAATCCCTCTGGAATTTCCAAATTAGTGTGGGTGATACTCTGCCTTCAGGGGTGATAGACAGAGTAACTTCCCTCAGTCTGCTGGCCACACTCCTCCTAGAGTGGTCCAGCCTTGGTGTCAACAAGCAAATGCTCTTGGCTCCTGTTCTGCACAAATCCCTCAGCAGGAGAGGTACCTGGATAGGATTGTCTGGGAAGAGTGCAGAGCCAATGCAGCTTCCTCACCAGGGCTAAGAATGGGGAAAGCAAGCAGTGGATGATCCCCACATTGAGAACAGGAGCCAACTCACAGTTCTAGCCAAAAAATCTTTTCATCATGTATGGAAACACAGCTCTACTCTAATAAGTGCAACTTCTCCCAAGTGGGAGTTCACTTTGTATTTTCAACTTTGGAAATAATTTTTTTCTGTCTGGCAGGTCTAAATTCAAGTATGGGTTTGAAAAAAGTCACCTTACATAATTTCTTAATATTATATTAAAATATTATATCAAAATCTCCCCACTTAAAGGGATTCTGTAGGTGTCCTTAGTTACAGTGGTTTGTACTGACCACTGGCACACCATGCTGCTTTTTCCAGATTTGCAGCAGGAGGCAAGTATTAACTTTCCAAGAGGAACTTCAGGATCTAGCAGTGTATTAATGCACATGTATTTCATCATACACTTATACTGGCCTTCTAGGACTAATGAAATAAAGCCCTATAGTACAAAATCATGTTTACTACTGAAGAAAACATAATGTAAGTGTATACATAGAATAGAAACACCAAGGGGGAAACAGTAATTGCATAGAATACAACCACAAGTTACAAGGAAGACTCCCAGCATTTTTTTTCAGGGAATAAAAAACTAGGAGTAAATTTGTAAAAGTTATTCCTCTCTTTGTATCAAAATAACCTGAACAACACTTGGCAAGTACTACCAAGTACCTTTGTAAAGTCACTGCAAGCAGTAAGTGAAGGCAGAACATTGAATTTGCTCAGGTTTTTACCAGGTTTCCAGATGCCCTTAACAATCAAAAAGATTTCTGTCTTCAGGTGTCCTGCACTGCACACAGTCTGAGGAGAGCTGAGAAAATGAATATTACTTTTTATGGTTATAAATAACAGAAACCTTATTCCCTACCTATTTGTGTGGCTTCTCTGCCTAGGAGTGAATCTCTCCCAATAGAGCAGTTGGTTATGACTTGTACAATACATATCACCAGAACGTTTCTGCCTTGAAAGATCCATAAAACTATGTATGAGAGTCTCCCCTTCCATTTAATTCTGAAAGACTCCATAATGAATTGATTAGAAAAGAACTGAGAACACTAAAAGTAGCTAATACTTTATTAAAAAAACTAGTGCTTTTTTGAAAAACCTCCCAACATTACCAAATCCAAAGTTTTCCACTCCAGAAAGTGGAAAAGCTCATTCTTCATGCCCGTGTATATACTGATCTATGGATACGTATGGATTAACAAACAGTGTGGCAGCTGAATGCCACACAAATCCAGGGTCAGAATCCAAGATGTACAGTTTACTTGGCAGACAACTATATTCTACATTTTATAGAATGGATATTGTATCTTAATAGCTAAAATTAAGATGAAACCAAATTTTTTTCAGGTTTAAATAGTTTTACTCTGTTTCCTGATACAGCAGCAAAACAGAATTTAAACCATGAATGAATAATATTTAAACAGCAACAGTATTTTTATGAAGTACTAAAAAATCTGGTAAAGATGCCCCTTAAGTCTCACAAATAAATTCCACAAATTAAGCTATTGCTAGCCTCCAGATTAAAGATGTAAAAAAAAAAAGGGTTTAAGGTACTAATATTCACTGTTTTGATTCTACTTCTATTTTCACTCTTCTGGGGAGGATGACTGAATATGAAAAATCTAGACAGTATCTGAACAATATTTTCAAGATTTTTTTTTTCTTGGATATTTAGAACATTGCTTTCTCATTTCCCTTCTGTATGCTTTCTGACATTTAAAGGACAATTTTAATGCTCTTTAAGTGAGTTAAGATGCTAATCTTGATGGAAAGGAATATCAGATCATACACTACTGCTTAAAATAATAAAGGTTTAGCAAGTAGTAAGAGATTTTAAGTTTGTCAGTAGTGGTCCATCAACAAAAACTACTTCAAAATGCACAACTCATTCAAAATAATTCCTTTTACTAACACAATCAGTGAGCATTCCAGCTGACATAAATAATTGCAAGGCATCATTTAGTATTAAATTATTCCTGCACTAAATTACAGTACCTCAATTTGTGTAGAAGAGAGCTATGCCAATTTAAAATTGGTAGCAGTGGTTGTGAATCAGGGCCCATTGTCAAAATCCTGATAATTTTTGGAATTGTTACCATATAATCTTTTGATTTTTGTAGGAACAGCAAAAACTCTATATAAGGAGCTACAGCAACTAGATACAGAGGCCTTGGTTTTAGCTAAAGGTAGCTTTATGGTTGCCAATCCTTTTCATGACTTTTCCACCTGAAAATGTCTTGAGTGAAGAGAACCATAGAATAATTTAGGTTGGAAGGGACCTCTAAAGATCATCTAATCCAACCCCTTCAGCATTCAGGGACACCCTCAACTATCTCCAGGGATGAGGCCTCAACTAACCCCCTTTGCAACCACTTCCATTTTTTCACTATCCTCATGGTAAAGAGTTTTTTCCTAACATCCAATCTAAATTTACTCTTCTCTAATTTAAACCATTACCTTCTCTAATTTAAACCATCCTATCATGCCAGGTCCTTGCAAACAGTTCCTCTCCACTCTTACTGTAGGCCCCTTCAGATACTGGAAGGTTGGTGTTAGTTTTCCCTGGAACCTTCTCCAGGCTGAAAAGAAGTGGCACTTTGCTGGCCCTTAGATTGCAGCCAGATCTGGACTGTGATGACTCTTTTATTGTTATTATTATCTATATTATATAATAATATAGGGTTAAACAGTGAAACCACAACAGGAATTTAATCAGGATGCCTGCAATTCTACAAACTGGAGTACCCGTATGGGATGGGATGTAAATTTTCTTGCCCTTACACGTAAGTTTCAAGGCACCTCAAAACGAGGACAGGTAATGACGATCTCAGCTTAAGGTAGTCACTTCAGCAAGAGTCATTTCTTCAGCCCCAAACCCAAAGGGACTGTGAAATTAGCTCAGCAGTTCTGAACTAGCTGAAAACCACAGCACAGCCCTTCTCAGTCTATGATCTGGTGGCATCACATCTCACCTTCCGTCACCTCACAGCCTGTCAGCTGTGATGAGAAATGAAACTTCATGTAGCCTACTGGATTTGAAAAAAGTTCAGAATATTCCTCTTGAAATGAACACTTTTATTACTTGTTCTGTGCATTTGTAGGACACTTCTATGGTCTGCAATCTCATTTCAGAAACTGAAATCAACAAGTTGGCTCACAGAAAAGAAAAGGCTGGGAGTGAATGCTGTAACAACCTCAGAACGAGGGAGAACTTCAGGTCCTTTAAACAGAGTTCAGGATTCTTAATTTCATACATTTCAAGAAAATTGGAGCTTTAAGGATGTTAGATGTCAGCAAGTCGCAGATTCTTGTGATTTTTAAGATAAGCATGAATCCAATGAAATTATGTTTTATTTTATCACTATTATGTTAAGCCATGGGAACAGAGATCAGGTGCATTTCAGCCAAAGTTAAGTGTTGTGCTGATGTAAAAGGCAACAATTAGCCTGAGGGACAGCAATCATAAATTAAACATGAGTTTTAAACCAATGAAATTATATACCTTGATTTAAAGTTGTCAGGTGGCATCAGTTCCAGTGTATGTGCTGGTCCATACAGATTAACTACAAACAGCTTTACTGTTGGGTTTGTTTGACCTGCCTTTGAAAAAAAAAAAAAGAAAATAGGAGCTTTGGAGGCACTGAGTCAGTGACAGCTAAATAGAAAAACTCATTAACATCATTCAATACCTTTGTATTAATGAGAAACTACTAATATTTTAAAATATTACATTAAATAAATAATTTCACAGGCATATGAGTTACATTGCTAAATTACAAAGTATTAATAGAGGGATTCTCTCACTGCCATTTGCCAGTGACAGATCTTCAGTGCAGAGCAAGTGCCAAAGTGGTTTTGCCCAGTTCAGGGAAGTCAGATCCCAAAAGACTTCTGGTTCCTCAAATAGTCAAACCCAGCTTCAAGCATTTCAAGACACTACTGTTCCTTTTCCCAAAAAGTTGCCCTATATCTCAGCTAACATTCCTCCTCTTTCTTTACCATTTTCCCCCTGTCTTCCTTCCCTGCCTTGCTGCAATGGAAACGTCTATTTCTGGGTCTTGTTCAGGACTCAGCTGCTTTGGCAGGCCAGCTCTAAGAGAAAAAAAGGGTTTCTTGTTGCTCCAGGGGAAAAAAAAAGCAGTTTGATATATATCCACTGGGGAGAGTGTGATAAGTCCTGAGGATCTATGGGGAGGTGGGATGCATCCTTCTGGTAACATGACTTGTTGCTAAGGGATTTTCCTGACATAAAGAGAAAGGACTGGAAATAAAAGACAACACTTGACAGAGCTGCAAGGGGATGCTACTGGCCATATGGTGTTCAAATTTGGTTTTGATACAAATCTCAGGAGTCACACAATACTACGTAGCATCCTTGGGATATGGGAGATGAAAAGTGTGTCTTTCAGTGGGGCTAAATTCTGTTTAATATTAGAAAGACAGAATCACTGATTCTACATATGTAATCATAATAAGTGGTATATCCAGCTCTTGACAGGCATATTTAGAACTGCAAAGCATCTTGGCTGAAAATACACCCCCAAATTACCTTTAGAAATTGGACTTATCTCAAAATCTAGATAGTTTGAATGCTGCATTCACTAATTTCAGAGTGATATGGGGGACAAGAAAGCAGTATTTATGTATTTCTGGTGCTAAAAAAAAAGTTTTGAAAATTAATTAAGTCTCCTGGAATTACTTTTTTTTTTTATACAAAGTTTTATATTTTACTCTGAAAATACGTGGTCTTTCAAAGGCTGTCCTTTGCACAAGCATAGATGAAACAAGTGCAAAACTGGAAGGAAACAACTGGAAAATCAAGTCCTTAGGACACAAGCATAACCTCCTCACAGTGCTCAGTGGTCTCCAAGCACTCTCACTGGGAAGGCTGCCATGAGGAATTACTCCCAGCTTGACCAGGAGACACTCTAAAGCAGGATGTCCCAGCAGGCACAACCAAATCTGTGCCAGCCCCTGAGGATGGGGCACAGAAGTCCCACATCACCCTATGTCTGCCCCCCAAATCCTGCTCCAGAGGGGCAGAGGATCTGGGCATGGCACTGAGCAGTGCTGCCAGCCTCAGCTCTCTGTGCTGGGCCATGCTGCATAGATTTTGTATAAAACCTGAAGCGTGTCCACAGTAGAGTGAGAACACTTTATATTTTGTTAAATACATTGAGAACAAAGAAGGATTTCAGTGTAAAGTTCCTTCTTCAGGTTGGTTTTTTGGGGGTTTTTTTTGGGTTTCTTTGGGGGAAAAAACCATGCATATTCCAGTACTCACAAACACATGTAGGTTTCATTTTATTTTTTAATCATAGATGTAATTTTCTTGAATTACTTCATTTTATAATAAAGAGCAACTCTTTTTTTTTCCTTCCATCTCTGTTGCTGTACCACAAGCTTCTCTACCAATTAATGATGTCTAACAGGTAGCTAAACTGGTATTAAATGGAAACATTAAACAAAGATAATGTTTTTTCATTAATGAGACTACTGAAGTAGCATTGTGTATCACTTTAATGCTGAGCTGCTAATGAAATGGAATTACTAATCTTTTGTTTACAAAACTGGCTTTTAAAAATATTTCTTAGCTATCTCTTTGCTCCATTACTTAAGGCTTTTTGCCAATCCAAGCATGTAAACGACCTCTGGAAACACCATAACTTCCTTATTTTAGAGCATTACTTCATAGCACAAACACATTATATTCTTATCATGTACATTATTGTTTCATAGTACCTGGTACATCATAACTTTCCACCTATCAAGAACAAAGGGTCATCACCAAAACATTGTAGGAGCAATAGCACAGCAGTAATGTTTTTTAAAGCCCTCAATGAACTTCCCTTGAAATGTCAAAGGACTACCCCATATGTGGACCTAAAAATCCCATCAGGAAAGAACTCAGACACTTTGAAATTGAATGCAAGGGATGGATAAGCACCAGAATGTCAGCACAGAATGATGGCTGGAGAGGCACCTAATCAGGAAACCCCCAGAAAACGAGGAGCGACCCCAGCCATTACCCCTGCTTGGGCTGCTCTTTCACTTTCCAACATGAATCTAAAAACCCTTCCCTAAATCCTCTGAAACTTAATGATAGCTCTAATTTTTATATTTTTTCTTTCTCATTTTGATGGTCAGGTAAAGATTTTACTGTGGCTAATGATAATCAAGGCCAGTCTGTCACACTCAATGATAACAGCATAATTTACTAAGATTTATGTAACTGCAGCAGAACATGCTCTGTTCTCTGCACACAGTGCCTATCACTCCCACACAGTTGTGACAGAATCCTTTTTTCCTCTGCAGTCCTTCAAATATATTACCCTTCTCCCAGAAGTGGTGGATTGATTTTTACCAAGCCATATATCAATGATGAAATTACTACGGATCAGTTTGTTTGCTGCTCCCTCACCTGACAGTTTCTTTCCAGCACAAGCTGTTACAGTCTACCAAAAACCCCTGTAATAAATATTTCATAAAAAGCAATATGAAGAAAATCAGCCTCTGCCACTGTCTAGAAACACTCCTTCATATGGTTCAATACAATCACTGAGCAAGGAACAGGAGGTGGGGGCTACAGTCACACTCATCTTACCTTAGGGTATGGATAATGTTTTCCTTTTGGATAAAGGCCTCCAGTAAACCTGGGAATAACCATGTTTGGCACCAGAGAATCGTTTATGGTGAGGAAGGCCAATCTCTCACCATCTGGAGACCACCAGTGGGCAACATGAGAATGAAGGAGTTCTTCTGCAAAAAAAACCAGATCTCTTTAAGGTCCATAAAAATAACTGTCACATAATTTCCAGCTCGTTCAGTTGGCACTGATTTGTTCTTTCTGTTTCTGCTTAAAATGTGTCTGTTGTAATTTCAGTAATTACACATTATCCTGCATCAAATGTTTGAATAACAAGGCATATCAAAAGACCAAACTTTAACAATTTTCCTCAAATGAATACTTTCATCGACGTCAATAAATCATCTAAACATGAAAGAAGATTGTAACTGCCATATGTTTAGTTCCAATTCATTCCATTAGATGTGTTTAATTAATTTTTTAATTATTTGAACCATTTTAATCCAGTTTTTTTAGGACTGTTTTTTTTCTTTTAATATAAAACTTCTATATGCCTGATTGCTCTGAGCCATGGTACCCAGTTAAATGTAAATTCTCACACAGTGATACTTATGAACTCATTACTGGAGTGCTTTTGTTTGGCTTTCTTGTCTCAGTCAGCTTTAATTCTTAGAAAGTACAGTTTTTCCCCAATACAACTTTTTGAAAATCCTAACAAAACTTTTATTTTTTACTCAAACATTATTTGATTTCCAAATGAAAGTTATTCTCAAAAATGTCACATAATGTTTTCTTACGTTTATTGTCATTACCTTTCACATTAGAAAGAACTCCTTTGAAGGGACTCGAGCACAGACCCTATGAGAGGCTGAGAGCTGGGGCTGTTCAGCCTGGAGAAGAGGAGGCTCAGGGGAGACCTCATCGCTGTCTACAACTACCTGAAAGGAGGTTGTAACCGGGTGGACGTTGGTCTCTTTTGCCAGACGACTTTCAACAAGACAAGAGGGCATGGTCTTAAGTTGTGCCAGGGGAAATTTAGGTTAGATATTAGAAAGAATTTCTTTACGGAGAGAGTGATCTGGCATTGGAATGGGCTGCCCAGGGAAGTAGTGGATTCTCCGTCCCTGGAGATATTTAAAAAGAGACTGGATGTGGCACTCAGTGCCATGGTCTGGCAACCGCAACGGTGGTAAAAGGGTTGGACTTGATGATCTCTGAGGTCCCTTCCAACCCAGCCAATTCTATGATTCTATGATACCAGTAAAGCAGCTCCTGACCAATTCCAAATTTACCTTTTACATGTTTTCTTTCTTCCATTTGTGAGAGGTCTAGATTTTTTCATTACACATTTGATATGTTAAATTTTTTTAGTAAGCATTTTGTATTTAAATTGGAAGAATTTGGCGAGAAAACTAATTGAGAACAGTATACTAATGGGAAGAAAGGCCTGACTGCATACCTGATTACACAGCCTGCCTACCTGCAAAACTATTAAAACTGTCAGTGGAGACTATCCAAGCTGCCAATCAGATTCTCAAAGTTTTGAAGCAGCTTAATGGGTTGAATTATCTACAGTTAGGTTCAACGAAGTTGGGACCTATATTTAAAGTCACATATTCTGGGTCATGCTTCTCCTCCTGGCTGGATAACTAAAACCTTTTACACAGCAGAACAGCAGAGAATGAATGGTGAATATCAGATAGAAAAAAAAAAAAATCACAATTGCGTTTGCTTTAAAATATTTCTGTTTGCATTAGAACAAGGTTATTCACACAAAGAAAAGCTATTCCCAAATGCTTGTGTAAGGTAAAATGCTAATAACAATCTCATAGAAATGAAGGAAAATGAATGAGGAGGTCAAAAGGGGGAACAGTTCTCAATTTCACTGAAAATCTTGTAACTTCATTTGGACAATATGCAGCCTGCTCAGCTTCTGATGCTGTTAACAACACTACTGAATAGTGGAGGACTGCTCTAAATTAAACAATAGTTAATGGGAGAGAAGCAGTATATTCATTTATGCCAACAGGCACTGCCTGTTGTCCTCCAACATGTACAGACAGAATTCCCTTTTACCTTGACTTGAATTATGCATATTGTGAAGAAGAGACCTCTGCCAGCAGCCCTGGGAACAGAGATGTTGTCTGTAAATTGTGAACCTCAACCTCTTGCAGATACACAGAGAAGATGAAATATAAAGCTGTATACTTCAAGTAACTGAGTATTGAACGTTGAACTATTAATCTATAAAACTAATGAGTCCCATAGAAAAATTAACTGAAATATGTATTAATTCTAAGCTCTTGTGTCAAGCTGGATAATCTAGCCCCATTTTTTTAATGAGTATTATGTTAAAAGCATTTTGGGTGCAAAGAGAAACATCCATGGCACTGTCCAGAAGACATCTTCAGAAGCCAGAGGATATCCCAGACTAAGCTGTCCTCTGCTCCCATTTGGCATTGCTTTCCTGCAACAGCAAATTCTCCTGGAGTCTGTCCCAGGCTTATCTGAGCAAAAGTAGCAGCTATTGTTGAGGTAACAGTATGACACTTTTAGATCTTTCTAAAAAAAAGCATTCAAATGGGATTCAAGAGGGTTTTTAAAGTCAAGTACGACACTGCCTGGCTTGAGGGGATGAGTCTCTTGTGAGTCATGTAACACACAGGGCTCCAACCTCTTCTGAGGCTGAAGGAGAGACACTGGTAAAAAAACATGAGGCACCAGACAGTATCACCTTTTACCACCTTTCACTATTTATCCAGCAGGTAAAAAACCAAAAAAACCACCAAAACCAAAAAAACAACAAGAAAACCTTGCCAATTCTGCTTCTGTGCTATGAATCTTGTGTGCCTTTTTCTGTTAGGATGTTTTAACTGTAAACAGACTGGCACTGTTGTTCACACAAGACAGAAACTGAGTCATTTCCCTTCTCACTCACATTGTAAACTCAGAGTAGTTTCAAAGATATGAATGGAGTTCTTCTGGATAAGCAAAACACACAGGCTGCTCAGTTCTATCTGAACAGCTCTATGAAGTGCCAGCCCCATCGATGCTGGTAGTAAAATCATACATCAGGATTTCACTACTATGGCATTTTTAACTTACTACCTATTGTTTGTAACACATTTGATACATTCCTGTTGAAAAAAAATTCCTCATTCTCAGAAAATATTGTTATATGCAAAACAGCAATAAATACCAAGTATGCAGAGATAGAAAGGCAATCTTGCAAGAAAATGAGAAGGGAAAGAACCAAAATAACCTTAGATAGCATTTTCTGAAATGAATAGATTTGTGTTGTTGGGTCTCTACAAAAATCTCTCATCTATTTTAATAAATAGATATATTCATTCAGCTTACCTTCATATAACCAGTCTGCAATTCCATTAAAAATAATTCCTTCTTTTCCTGAAGATGTCAGGCGCAATGAGCTACTCCTTACATCAGGCTGATAGTAGATGTTATTTTCAAAAATATAAATCTGGAGAAGGTAAGAGAGATGGAGAAAAAGAATAACATTGTGGTAGATATAAATGAGAGTTCAGCAATAAAAAACCAGATTCCTCAGGTTCAGAACAGTCTACAGAATAACTCAGCATGAGTTTTTACCAACACTTTATTCATATATCCTTTTATGATCAATATGGAAAAAGTAAGCAAACTTTTAATACTTATACCAAGCCAAATTCTCCCTTTGAAACTGTCTTTGCAGTTGAAATGTTTCTATTCACTTCAAGAAATATCATTACATTCCTCAGGAGACAAATTTTGAACAGTTGAATAAATAAAGAAATTTTCCATCGATTCAGTTTCATCTAATATTATATCTGTCTTTCTAGCTGTGAAATTAGACACACTTCTGCAAGTACATAGAGCACAGTACATACATCATAAATGTAGATTACAGCTGTGTATCATGGTGTCAAAACATACTGGAAAAGCAACACTAAGAACAGGCTGCCTTTAACTTTTCTCAGCTTGTCGTCACTATTTCTGACTCTGACACATGAACATTTTACCCCAAGTGTGCTACATAAATGCCCTCTCCTTCTCCTTTTCCTGTGAGGAACAGCCTAGGCAGACAGTCCTTTCCTCCTCCTTTGCCACTTCTCAGCCTTGTCTGCTTTTCTTTCCCTGCTCCTTATGCTGCAAAGGATTTCAAGTTCAATTTTAAGTTTACTCATTTTGCAAGACTGAGCTCCAGCCTCCAAGACAAAATGCAGTAAAAGTAAAATAAAGGCCCAAAAACAGCAAACAAAAAAAGAAAGGAAAAAAAGATAAAAGACTTTGGAGTACTATAGGGATAGAAAAAAGAGCAGAAGACAATTACAGTGATGATGAGGAAGGTTTATGACATGGAAATTCTTATGTACTCATACAGCCACAAGGGGCTGTAACTCAGCTCTTACCCTAGCAGCCAGGAGACCCACAAGCACTTAACTTCAACAAAATCTAAGCTCATTTTGTCCCAAATTTTTTCTTCCTTGCCACTATCTTGCCCAGTCGAGGTTAATAAGGAACAAACATCATAGATACTAACATGTCAAAGGTTATAAAAAGCAGAACCACAGCTATTAGCATTTCTTGTAATAATGCTATAAATCATTTTTGTTGCTACTCCTGCATGCCTCAGTTTTGGGAGCTGTCAGTGCCTGGACTAGACTGTTACTCCAGCTAGAATGCAGCCTTCTTCTTCATAGTTAAATTACAATGCCACCTACGTGCTTGCAATGCCTGTAGCTGCAATCTCTTTTTACAGAAACAACTGCTTCCAGGAGATTACAAAAAAAGCCTCCTTGATCAAACGATTCGTTTTAGATGCCTTTAACTAGATGAGCTCAATCTAACTCACTTGGGAGATCAGAAGTATCATTCTCCTCCCTTTTCACACTATTTGTATTTTAATGGTGAAGATACCCACAGTCTCTTCTCTCTGCAATGAAAACCTTACATTTAAAGCCATCATTGCCAGTCAGAGAATACGGTTGAGAAGGATTTGTTTTATGACTGAACCAGGAAAAGGTCTTTAATCCTTTTATTACTAGTTAGCAGGCACTGCTAATTCCATTTGACACATTTCAGATAAGTAAATATCTCAGAAGGAATAGTCACTGTTGTGTCACTGATTGTTGGCTTCCTTGGCTTTATTCCCTATTCATTTCATAAACCAGCTTTGTATTCATCCTCAACCAGTTCTCAGACAACCTCAGAACACCCCCACAATCCTCTTAGTCTACTCTGTCATCAAATGTTTCCCTTCTCTCCTCATCACACATGTTCTTTAAACTTTGAAAGCTACCCCAAAGAACAGTTTTTTCTTTAACATGGGGAATGGGAACATTTTAGAGTTCATGAAAAACTTCAAAGTCACCCAGCAGCTCTCTCCCTAGCAAGCCTCAAGCTTCTTGCTTACTTAAATTTAACATTAAAAATGATGAATTTATGTTTCTTTGTAAAACACTTATGAAATACAGCTGTTCATGTTCCACCACATAACTAAACACGTAAATGCACATTGATGATTTAGGGCTGGGGCACTGGCAAGTATCACTCTGCACTGCCTGCAGCATTTTGAAATATCAATATCCCCATTGTTGAGGCTGTAAAATTATCTTAGAGAGCTGCACCATTTTCATTAGTTATTTAATCTCATCTGTAATTTTGAACACTTTTTGTATTTCAGGAGGTGCCATTTTCCACCTGAAGCCCACAAACAGCTGTTTGTACCCAGAGGAATGGTTTCGTGTTCTCTTCCTACAGGGATGCTGCCCAAGCCCTGTGGTGAGGACTGCATTCCTCTCCATTCCTGAAAGTGTAAAAGGGCTCATCTGTAATTATTTAACTTATTCCCCTCTTGGAAATAAGGACTTGGGAGTTACAGTGTTTATTTCTGCATGGAAACAGGCAGCAGAGTACTGACAGAAGTGACACTAACATGCATTCCCAAGCTTTGTTTCAAAAACACAAAGACTAGATGGAAAATTTTATTTTTATGTGGCAGTGGCTGCTGTTGTAGTTGAAGTACAGCAATAAATAGAAGCTGAATTTATGAGCAACAATGTGGTCTTTAAAATTGAGTGAGAGAGTGGCTGGGAGAGACCTGACTCCTGCTTTTCCTACAAAGGAGACAAGCTCTGAAACACTGTAAGGCAGATTGCAAATCATGACACTAGAATTAAGAAGGTTAAGAATTACTGATTAAAACAAAATTATAAAGGAGCACAACCTTGCAAATACATGTGTCTAAAATCCTGACTTCACTAAGTAAAACTAAATGTGCTCAAAGGCTTTCTGGGTGGGGACTTCACATACTTCATCACTTTGTCTATTGTGTTTTGGGACATGTCACATAAATCACATTTCCCTTGCTAGTCTATCTCCAGTCAGGTATTTGAGAGCAATTAAAGGTAAAAAGGCTTTTCTTAGTGTACACTTACATCTAATTACTACATCATGAGAACTAAATGTTGACTGCAACTACCGAATCTTCCAAAATTGCTAAAAAAGAGGAGTTACCACCTGTGTATCAGAAGGTATTCTCATGAATACACCAGTGGCTTTGTGCCCAAAATGCTTTCACAGCTTTCAGGCATGACGATAAGAAAATAAATTGAAAAAGGCACAAAGTGGAACCAGGCTATGCTATCTTACATGAAAATTATTATTATGTCTTTTTTTTTTTTTTTTTTAAACTTCTTCTCTTCACCACCTATTTCCCAAGTATTTTAAAAGTATTTAAAATTATTTTATATCTCAGAACCTCAGCCAATAATGCTAAATGGGGATGAGTAATCACATCAAGCCTTAAACCAAGTGAAGAAAAAAAGCATTTAAAAAAAACCTATTTTACTTAGTATTTTCCAAGTAATGAAAAACTTCAGCAAGAATATTTTGGATTAGTGAGAGATTAATTCTTGATAATGATTACATTTATTTCAAACGACTGTGAAGAATTGGAGGCTTTGCCTGCTCTGATGTTCTGCCTACAGCATTAATCCTTCTCCTTCTTCCACATCTGTCAGCCTCCAAACTGTTTTCTCCTAAACCTTCGTCTAAATTAATTTTTTTTTTCAAAACACGTATTTATTGTTTGCAACATGTTTCATGATTACATGATTTTATTTCATGCTTAAGCAGAGCACCCAGTCAGAGCAGTCAGTTCCAGATGGCAGACAGCTGTGACAACATAGAGACATCTAATCCCACAGCTGAACAGCAATGCCAGTGCCAAGAGCTGGAGAAGCCCCCTGCATGTCTTTAATCATTTCAAACACTACAGGCAGAGAAAAGCCACTAAATTACAGAAAAATACTTCATGGTTTCCATTTAGGTGCTTTACTGAAGTCTTCTGCATGGGCACAGCCACACTGAATCCTTCTCTGACTGGAGGGTAAAGCATCAGCAGGAGCTTTTTCCCCCCAGCTGGGCAGCAGCAGCAGTCATCCTGTGGTCACCTCCCCTGCACACAAGCAGAGTGTGTGGAGAAGGGCTCTGAGCTCTCTGCCAAAGCAGGGGCATCTCCTCATGAGATCACAAAATGGAAGAGGTTGGAAGGAATCTCTGAAGATCATCTAGTCCAACCCTCCTGCTAGAGAGCAAGATCACCTAGACCAGATCACACAGGAACATGTCCAGATGGATTTTTAATGTCTCCAGAAATGAAGACCCCCACCACCTCTCTGGGCAGCCTGTTCCAGTGCTCTGTTACCCTCAAAGTAAATAAGATTTCCCTTATGTTTTTTCTTGAACTTCCTGTGTTCCAGTTTGTAAAAACTGCCCCTTGTCCTGTCACTGGAAACCACTGAGAAGAGTCTGGTCCCATCCTCCTGACACCTACCCCTTAGACTTTTATAAGCATTGATAAGATACCCCATCACACTCTTCTTCTCCTGGCTCAACAGACCCAGGTCCCTCAGCCTTTTCTTGCATGGTACATGCTCCAGTCCCCATCTTAGTGGCTCTGTCTCCGACTCTCCAGTAGCTCCTATATCAGATGCTGCCAGCAGCTGTTTAGCCCCAGCATTTGCCAGTCACTAGAAAATATTTGCACTTGTCCTAGAAATTCATCCAGCCAAAGTTCAGACTTGTACTTATGTCCACCTGACTTTCTTCAGGTAGAAGAAAAACAGAGCTGCACCTCTTGCTGCCAAACCCACCTCCTTCCCTGGATCCAGCCACCAATCTCACTTGCAAAGAAAAGCTCTCAAACTGAGAGGCAAATTTCTCCAAAACCTGACATTAAGAAAGTAGACTCAACAATCTAGATTAGTCCTTTCTCTAATTTATGTATGGACAAACCTATTTTTATATGAATCTGAACAGATAGCTTACCATGAAAACAATTCTTAAAAGAGATTAAACAAACACTTATGCACCTAAAAGAACACACCTATACAAGACTGTGTGACAGCAAGTGTGGTACAAAATGGGCAGACATATCTGCAGCTTGAGCAAAGCATGACATGAGTGATGTTGCCTGTAGATTAAAGATGTTTCCCTCTCAATACTGCAAAACAGCAGAGGATTGTATTGACATTATACCTACACAGGCTTGGATAAGTATAATGCACCCATACAAGCAGAGGTATAATGTATCTATACTCTGTACCACAACCAGACACTTGCTGGCCTCTTCTCAATGTAGTGTGGTCACAGCCAAAAAGCCCTGAAAATGTAGAACTGTCCTGCAAGGCAAAAGTTGGCAGCTTCCCAGTTTAATATTTCAACAGTACTTGATGTGAGAGGATAGCAGAAATCCCTAACAGGTAACAAATAAAGCAGATCAACTGAGTTAGCAAGGCTTTAAAATTGTTTTGATATTTACCACAGGAAAAAAACGCATACTTATCCCATAATGGGCAATTTATTAGGAACTTACTTTCTTACCTTAATGAAACTTTCTAATTAACCTTCCAGATTTTGAAGAGGGCAGATTTGTTTAGCTTCCTTATTGATACCATCAGCACAAATACATTTTTCCATCAACAATAATAGAAATATGTAATGCAAACCACGAGTGTCAGTGGGCTTTACAGACATGATTTAGCCTTTAAAAAGTTTAAAAAGCTCCTGAAATTAGCTTTTTAAGGTAAAAGAAAATACCCATAATCCAGCATCCTATCTTGAAGAAAAGAAAATTGGGAGTATGACTAATGGTATGGTTTGTCATTTACATGGATTAATCAGGACAAACACCTAGTTCAAGGAAGGTACCAGTCAAACTCTAAATCTATTGAGCAAATATAACTGGAAGCAAAATGAAGGTGCCATCTGTATCAACACACCTTTGGTTAAAAAATATTTGTACAAGCAGAACAGAACTCTTCTTGTGTAGGTGAGCATTCTACCTGTGAACTGAGGAAATCATTAGATTCTTCCACAGACTCTTTGACCAAAAAAATTCTATTTGACTAAAACTATTCTAACTTGGAACAACCTCAGTTTCACACTTCATACCTCAGAGAACACGAGAATCTTCCTTACTTTTCCCATAGGGAACATGAGCTACAAAACCACTAAGAAATTTCTAATTATGCCCAGAAGGAGACCTTCAGGCACTCAGGAAATGCTGCTGCCTGCAGAACTCTGGCAGTTGCTAATGACAGTGCTAAAGACGTCAACAGAAAGCATCTTTAGGCAGCCTATCTGCAGTTATATTCCTGTGTGACCTTGGCAAGGACACACTGTACATCACTTTCCAGACTAGCACAGGTATCTTCAGAGCCCAAACTTCTTTGCAACACAGCACTCAGCTGTACTTCTATGTTCTATGCTCTGATGCAGAAACAAATGTCAACCTGAGCACCCTCATAGATGTCTAGATAACCAGCTGACTCCATCATGGCTGATAGCTACACAACAGATCAGGCTCCTTCAGTTCCTCAGCATATGGCAAAATTCCATCCCTTCTTGTGAGTCTGCCAGCTAATTAGTGGGATAATTAATTCCTCAAAAGCTTCAAGATGTTTTTCCACCTGGGCTTGCTTCTTACCATTTGTTCTGGCTCCTGTCTTACCATACATTAACCAGATTCAAATCCAACTACCCTCAGATCAGTCACTAAAATTTCCAGATGAAACTTGCTAACAACTGTGAACACAGATAATATCAGCTTTCATTAGACAGAGGAAAGTTAAGTAAAGAATACTTTTTAGTCACTCAGTAAATTTTGTACTTTATTCTTCAGAGATCAAACCATGACTTGTCCAGCTTCAGGTCCAACAGTTAACTTACAGCTAAAACCCAGAGTCAAAGATAATTTTTAGAAAAAAATGTCATTTCAATCCCTCCTGCTGTTTTCACTGTGCTAATGGAAAATGCAGGTACCAATGAACTTCCTTTAGTTTTTAAATAATATCAGAACTAACTTTGTATAGCAGGAAGAAATTACAATCAAACACCTGCATCCACAGGGAAACCATTTGGTTGCTGTTTCTCAATGCTTGCTGTCAACATAACAAGTTTAGTTTTCATTTAAGTGCTTAACATATTTGTTACCACATTCTGGCTCACAAATCAAACAGCTCTACTTCAGAAATTTACAACTAGTTTTCACCAACTGAAAAAATATTGCAAATCAGCCACAGCATTTGCCAATGCATTACCACTACAAATAAGTACCTGGATTGGTGTCTTCTCTACCACAGTTCAGCAGCCTCCAAACCTCTGACAGACACATTTCTTCTAGTGGAACCATTGATTATGTTATTTGTAGTCACAGTGCAATGCCTGTTCTCCAGTTCCAAACAGAACAAAACATTTTCTTGTCATCTGATTTCACTTACTATACCCCTGAAACTTTCAGACTTAAATTGGGATTGCCAGACCATTATTATACCCACTGCTACACAAGATGAGTACCCCTCTCTGCTCTTTCCCCTGGCCAAAACCTGTCAGTTGAAGCAGCTTCCCACTGAAGAACAAGGTTCTTAAGAGTACGTGGTTTGGGTGTCAATGCCACAACAGTGTAGCTGCTATTTTCCTTTTTCCTCTCACAGAAAATAAAATGTTCAATCTAGGAAGAAAACACTTTCTACCATCCAGAACTGGACACACAGCATTATATAGTGACAGTTGTTTATTAGACCCACTTAGAAATTCTATGATGGGAACCAAAACTCCTGCTCTGTATCAAAGCTCCTCCGTGGCCAGGAGCAAGAGCCCACATGCTCCAGTGAGCCACAGGAATCCTTCAGGTCTCTATTTGGTTGCAGAAGTGGTGGCTTTTTCTTGTGTGCTGTGAGGAACTGGTGTGCTGGTGCCATTTGTCTGGTTCCTACATAGAGCCTAAGGCTCAACACACATCTTCAACATTACTGAATAAAGAGCTGGTGTTGCCATGTTAGGTGTTGATTTTCACAATTGTGAATGTGAAAGTGCTGTATATAAAACCACGTGGAAAACACAGATTACTAGGGAGTACTTTGCACATTTTGGAATAGTAGCAAGGTAAAAAGTCAGTATCTGCCATTCTTACCCAGGGTATTAAGATGTGGAAGAAGTTCCCATGGCAAAGAATTGGGTCACTCACACATTCAGAGGCAATTAAAATGCAAGGTGGGAAACAATCACCTGAAACAGTTCCAATGTATTTCAGTGGTTTTTACTGATTATTCTGCTGGTGTCTTTCTTGTAGGTTCTGCAGAGATCTCAGCCTAAGAGATTTAGTGTGATTTGGACAATATATAAAACACAGTAAAGTGGCTTATAAAGCTTGCATAAGTGTGAATTTTTGGTGGTTGGAATATTCATTCATTATCTCGGCAGATACAATTATGCAGACTTTTTCAAAAATTTTTTTTTTTTTTTCACATCTTACAAATTTTCTATCTCTTTTTTACTTGCTCCAGCTCCTACCCCATAATTCCATGTGTACCACAGACCACTGGATTATGCACATACTGGGCACAGCAGGTACCATCAGCTACCTAAACAAAGCATGGAAGTAGAAAAAAATTGCCCTTATATGATCTGTTTCAAAATCATCAGATATATTGTAAATGAAGCAGAAAACAAGTAATAGTTAATCACAAAATTATTATAATTGCAGGCAATAATAACTATATTCACTCTTAAAGGTACCAATTTTCTGAAGATTATGATTGACCTAAACAGGAATTTTCGCAGGGGAAGCTTTCAACTCTTTTGATTGTATTGTAATTAAGGCAGAGAGGGAGTAACTGTGGATCAGTATGAGACATGGAGACCTCAAAGCCAACATATCCCAATGTCATATACTGTCTTTTCGATTTTTTGTCAGGAAAAATGTTAATTTTTGTTTTGCAGTCATCAAGCTGCCAGACATAGCATGAACAACAGAAGTGAAGCACCACTTTTCTGCTGTCTAGATTAATGCCACTAGTCACAGTAATTTGTTAGCATACTTGTCTCTGAACAACTGCAAACAATCTACAAGGCCATTCTACTTAATTATTATTTAGTTAGTTTATAAATCTACTGCAAACAATAGCAAGGATGCACTCATGATGCAGCTATAAAATTAGTTACTAATGGCATGGAATAAAACAGGCCATGAACCAACACAGTACCAGCAATTCCATTATAACTCTAATGTTTAAGTCCTGAATTTCCAATACAAATGTGGTAGCATTGCCCTGTTTTGTTTAGACACACATTAATTATGTTGCCTTCGCAATGATATGGGAATCATGGCATTCACTAAATTCCCACCCTGCCTAATCCCACGATAACCTACTCATGAGCACAAATATTGTGTAATAAGCTATAGAAACAAAATCACACAATTTCTGAACTATGACTTATGCAAAAATCTACTTTATAAATATGTGTGATTGCACATAAGATTATAGTAGGACTGTCTTGCCCCTAAGCTGACAGTTTGGATCTACTGCTTCATCCCTCTGAAGCTGAAGAATGATGTTGGATGGGGCACTGTGCAAAAGCTGCTCAGCCCATTGGTCTTTGTTTGTGTAAATGATGTGTACAACAGACTTATCTATACACAGTGTCTGCTCAGGAACTCATGTTCCTTGTTCCTTGCATTTAGCGATAGTTCTGAATTATGAACCAGCGTGGACAGAAATGTCACTCTTACATGCCTGGGTAATGCTCCTACAGGCTAAGAAGAAAATAGTGTTCTGCCCTTACCATAACAACTTTTAAAATGATGTCTGCTATTGCAAAGGGTCATCTTATACTGATATCAAGCATTCAATTATGCCCAGACTGATCAATCCATAACAGAAGCTAAAAACGAAAAATTTTCAACCTAGTTACTCGGGAAGAAGAAGGACAATACTGGGATAATACCTCATATGACTGCCTGGAGCCATAGACACAGTTTAGCCTGCAATATTCTGGGCAGGATTTTGGTTGTATGAAAATATAGTCTGTAATAAAACACATTACCTCATTTTTCCCAACTCTGATTTAGAAAAAGATTCAGATTGTGACCTCTCTTCCCATTGACTGTCTATTTAGTTTTCAGGGGTGGATATTTCTAAAGAATTTTAGACTTCTGATATATATATCAATATATCACTATATCACTTCTGATATATCTTCTTGTTTCTGCACTACATAAAACTCTGCAATTTTCACCCAAGAAGCACAGCAGTCCCATTTTACAAGTCATTGGACTTGCAGTTAATATTAGCTAGCAAACAGGAGCATGGATATTGAGCCAAGCTTTGTCAACATACACATGTTGAATAACATGAGAGTCTAGATGACAGGGGACATATTTCTATTTACATCACTCCCTGCAGGATGCTGCACAGAGAAGTCCTGATGCTTGCTCCTAACAAATGTGTGTCCCTCCTTGTTAGATGTGTCTTTGTGGGACTGAGTGTAAATATCTGTATGTTCACACAAATATCTAAGTGAAAAAAATAATTTGCTTTCTAGCACAAAGATATGTCAAATTGCCAATATATTTGCTTACAAATGACTTATTGATATGAGGCTGGATCCACAAGTGCACTACCTGTGTGCACAGTTTACATACTGATTCAAATATTAGCTGAATGCTAGAGTAGTGATATTAGAATAAGAAGCAGGGAAAGGAAGTATCTTATTTCCCCCTCTCAATTTATTCATTGTAAAGCTGATGACCCTTTTATTGTTCCACATGAAAAGCAGTAGTAGAGGAATAATGCTCCTATAAAACACCTGATTTTCTCATTATTTCTTCACATATTTCAGCTACAACCAAGTAGCTACTCGCACAAAGGGCTAGATATATCTAATCCTTAATAGTTAATATTTTAAATTTCCTTTGATATCAGGACACATTAACTGCATTTCACTAAGCAAAATGAAGCAACTTCTATGCTCAATGTGGCTTTACTCCCATTTATAAATCTTCCTGCTCTCTAGGGCTCACAAAATGTTTACTGACTATATTCAACCTTGATATGAAAAAACTTATTTTTTCCTGTTTTCCAAAACTGTTTATGGTTTGTGGCTGCATTCTCCACTCCCCTGTTATAAGACAGAGAAAATTCCTTTTGCACTGGGTATTACTTTTGAGACCTGAGAACATGCATCTAGTGCTTATCTTTTCCAACTTCATCTATATTTAAGTGCAGTGAGCACACAGAAATTATTAATTGACAATGGAAATTAGTTCAGTAGAATACCTTTAGAGAAACTAATAATTTAATTTTTTCTTTGAAGAGTGGTTTGAGCTTAATTATTTAGATGGAAAAGCACAAAATAATTTACATTTTACAAAATGATAGTTTGAGAAATTCAAGAGGAAATCCAAGCAGCATAGATGGCATTTAGCTTTATCTAAGACTTTCAAGTAATTCTAGTTCTTATATTGAGAAAGATATATTTCTCATGCTTATCGTGATATAAAAACACTTCTTGCATCAAAAATAAAGCAGCAGAAAGCTTTTGAAGATATGCTAGTAAGTGGCTTTTATATCATTTCGTAACAGGATCTGACCATTCAGGACATTTCACCTAGCACAAAAAAATAATACCAGAATGCTCAGTCTTGCAAAATAATATATAAACTAACTTCAGCTGCTGATCTAAGTTGCTATTAAAACAGTCTCTTTGCGTGCCTTTTGTCTGTAAATATTTTCTCTATTTGGTTGAAATCCTCAGTTTCCCAGCTGGAATCTAGAAATTCAATAAAAGCATTTGAAAGAGAACATAAATATTACTTCGCTGGCTTAATTTATCATTGCCTTTTTGCAATGCCTATCATTGCCTCATTGCCTGAAGTCACAAAAAGATGCAACTTCGGCATTTGCTAGAATTTTGGTCAAATCTTTTGAAGACCCAACTAGATGGTCAATGCCCCACCATACAGGCTCTTTCTTTATGGAAACAACCTCAGGAAGGCAAAGAATCTCTAAATATGCACTGAAGTACAGAAATTCTGCAAGGAACCTCTCTTACCTGAGGTTAATGTCACATTAAATGTTCTTGCTTATTTCTGCCTTTCAAAATGAATTTGAGCAGAATTTTTCCTCTCTATTTTACTGTCATTTGCCTCATTAGCAGCATGATTAAAAGGAAAGATGAAATAAAGATTTGGTATTTCCATACATGATTTTAACTTGGTCATCTAAAACTAGAGCAAGTAAAAAGAGCAAAAGACTCTGAAAAGAAAACCAGAAGATTAAATATATTTATTTAGGACTCAGTTCATTAGCATTAATGAAGCTTCTGCTTGGCTCATGAACCCTGAAAGATCTTTTCTTCTTCATTTGCAAATAGAAGTGGTTTTGCCAGGAGGGGGTGCCAAGTACCCACAGCATTAATTATGCAAAGAGGAAACACATGGCTAATATTTTACAGAAAGTTGCCAATTTTTATAGTAGTTTTACTTTGAACCTTGATAGAACAAATGGTAAATGAAGCTTTCAGCAACTAATGGCTGTTAAAGCATCTGTTGAGCTATGTGTCTTTTATAGTCCTGCTAATTTCTCATTTACTAGTCTGGTTCTTATCTGGGTATTTGGCAAATAATATAAAATCAAATGATTTTTCTGCTGCAGTATTTCTATTATCTGGAACAGTATCTGAAAGCCATAGAAAAAAGCTAAAATTTTTAAGAGAAGGCAACTGTAAAGAAATGTCATGTTAATACAGTAATTCAACAGTCTGATAGATATTTGTGTTTTTGTGGGGAATAGATGCTGATGGGGGGAGGGAAAGCAAAATGAACCCCCAAACAAGACAACCAGGATAAAGGTGACAAGTAGAGAGGTAGAGAATTCTATAACTGTTACAATTATTAAGAACAATTAAAACAGATTTTGCTCTGTTTTGTCTCTGGACTTCTGTATGTTTGTTTTCAGGTTGTTTTAATATAAGGTGAGGTCCTTTTTCACTGACTTTTTTTTTCCCTGCCTTTTACACAAGCTTCAGCTTTCAAGTCCTGTTCCCTGTGAGTAGCCTGTTCAGTCTTTTGGAACAGGAGGGTAATTTCTTGTTTTCTAATATTTTAAGTATTTTCTAAAAATCGGTGAGAGCATCTTGAATCTACAGTTCAGCTACAGTCAACAAATTTTAGTTTGTTCATACAGAGTAATAGATAATTCTAGACAAGCATGGCCTAAATTACGTTAAATCATATTAGAAGTTCATTTTCAGCCCTACCATTTGATAATTCTATGTCTTGGTGATGGCATGAAATTTTGACAAAGAAAGCCACCAAGCTTCTACGAAATGATCTTTTTAGTATTCCGGATAGCTTTACTACTTTCTTAATTTCTGCTTTGTAAAAATATGCATTTATTTATGCATGGATATCCAAACATAAGTCAATTGATCATTATTTATGTTGATCCACTCAAACACATAACTCAAAATCTTTTCAAAAACACTTAATATATCGAAAAACATCTCAAATCAATAAATAATCTAAAGTAGCTACTGTAAACACAAAGGCAAAGTGACTTAAATGGATATATGTTTATAGAATAAAGTGAAAACAAAGTCTTAAATAAACATTTTAACACTCAAGTAGAAGAAACTATGTAAAACTAAAAAGCTACCTCAAATTGAACAACTTCTAACCACATCTCACTGGGAGGTACTTGATGTAAATCACTATAGAACTAATCACCTTAACTAACCAGCAGAACTGCATGTACTGCACGAAGCCCTGCAGAGAACACTCCATCTTTCTTAGAAACATTGCATGGACTGGAGACCAGAGGTCAGTCTGAGCATTCAGGCTTCTATTTCAATACATCTCCATTGGCAGACCCAAACAGAAAGAGCTGTCTCCCCTGTGTCAGATACAAGCCAGGTCCAGCAGAGAAACATGTAATTACTGCAGAAGTTCAGGCCAAAGAATAAAGAATATAGGATAAAAATTGGGTATTTCAATATCAGAGTTCCTTTAAGCCCTCCCAAAACATTCTCCTCCTCAGTAAAGCCTTCCTACCATGTCTAGGAGATCTCTTTTCTCAGACACATGCAATGAGGTCTCTAACCAAGTAAAGTGTAGGCAGGAAAACATTGATGGAAATGATTAGGTATCTACTTTTGCTGGTTTGTTTTTCCTGGAAATACTTAGTGCTGTGGTAATGGATTCTACAGAAGTGAGGCAGAGTGAAAATCAACTGATGGCTTTCAAAATTTTTAACAATGTAAGACAAACTTAGCAAACACATAAACAGGTCAAACACAGTTGAAAGACAGCAATTCAAAGAGCATGACCTTGAAAACAGTTCTAAAAAAGACCAGCTATGTGACCTTAAAATACACCGATTCATTAGATAAAAGTTTCATCTCCCCAGTGGCATTTTCCATTTCCCCACCAAAATGTCAGGAATCAAACAGCAGATGTTGCTCTGTGCTTTTCCCTTAATCTTTACAAAACTCTAGGTAAATAGCAAGAAACTGAAATAACTTGCAACCACTGCAAGCTTCAAGCCCGTGATGTTCTGGGCCAGTTGTTTAGGATCTATTACAAAGCCAACTTATGTTCCTCACCTGCCCCATGTGGCCTGCTGCCCCTTAGACACCCCTAGAAAGTATTCATAACACAAGACAGTTTTGACTGATGTACGATTTTCACAAGGATATGAAGTATTTACTGTATAAATGGATTCACTGCAGCCATATTCCCTGGTTTCATACACATTTTCTTCTCAAACACTTAATTTTTATATTTTCTCCCTTAATCTTCTTATATCATCCATTTTAAACTCTTGACAATTCTCTTCTATTTGAAGAACTCAAAATTAAGATTCCTGTGCAGGCTACATCATTGCATAGCTCTTCTGCAGATCTAAGGCTTGGAAACATCTTCTTTTACACTAGAGCCTACTTATTGGAAATAAATAGCAACTGATCTGAGTCCATGTCATTCTCCATCATCTGGATATAACTCAGGACCTTCCAAACAGCTGCAGCATAAAGCTGGGATCTCTGGCTCAGCCAGACATACCCATGGCTTGTGTTTCACATCTTGTGCTAATTTTGCTGACCAGTCATGGCTATTATATTGCTGTTCTCTTCTGTTCTGCACCTGGGAGGGCACTACCCCTCATTATTTTAGAGATCTAGATATGCTTTCTGTGATGGTCCCAGGGTATGTGTAAGGGGTCTTTTGAAATTTTTGTATATAAAGTTTATTTGAGCTCTGATCTTCATTTGTAATGAAAGGCTTTTGGAGATTAATCAGGTTAACACACTACAATTATTCTGCTTAAAGTATTTCCTCCACTGCTTTTTTTACTCTACTATGAACCATTAATGTTTCCTTTTTATATGGGAAAGCCACATAAGTATTAGGAAGGGTTTTGGTGAACCAATCATAGTGTGTTTGGCAACATGAATTCCTCTCTACCCAGCTTCCCTGCTGACTGCTTCCTGTACTCTCTTTATTCAAAACTCACTGATAAAGTGTTTGCTCTAATGACAAATTTTATAACTGAGAACCATTATGGCAATGTGCCCTTAGTTACACATTTTTCCTCTGCCTTGCCTATTCTGCTGGAATCATCTCCCCTGCCTGGTTCCTGCTGGAGACAGCTGCTCCTTTGGACAGCAGCACCAACCATTATTCACAACAGTCTCTATTCATTCATGCTCCTTTTACATTTTTGGCTTGCTGCTGGAGTGGGAGGGTAATGAGGCACTTCTGTCACTTTGGAAACCTCCTTTTATCAAATAAACAGTGTCAAGAGGAGATTATCCTCATTGGAGATTCTTATGGAAGTGACCTTCAGAATACCTGCAGTGCAGGGGTACATTTATGTGACAACACTTGGTACCACTCAGAATGCACAGAAGATTCTGTGTTTTAATCAAAGTTTTTATTTCCTAGTTCTGCAGACCATATGGCAGCATAAAGCCCACAGCAGAGAATATATTTTTAAAGCACGACATTAACTTTACTACTTTACTCAGGGTATTAACACAGATAAGGGATGTTATCCTCACTGAAGTAGGAATTATGCCAATGTTCTCAAATTTGGATGATGAAGGTTGTATCTAAAATGACCAACTATTTTTTTTGCAGTTCTGAGACTTAGTAATATGCCCCTATCTAAAAGTATTCATACATATTTCTAGAATTACAATCTAGGTAAAATATATAATAATAAATAATAATTATACATACAGCTTTATTCTGATTTATTATTTTTCTGAAGTTTATAGTTGTTATGGGTGCTCTTCAGGAGACATTTCAGGAAAACAAACAAATAATTTCTCAGTAATCACTGCACGTAATTTTAGTTGCACTTTAGATTACTAATCAAAGGTACAGCACAGGCACAGACAAATCTTATGAACTGCAATTTAATTTAATTTTTTTTTTTAAATTCCCTTCAGCAAATACATCACCTTTCTGCTACAATCTACATAAGCTGCCACATTCCATAATACAGCCTGGTAAACCTATGTACTTGTTACCATCAATCCTGTCACAATGCTCTCATTATTAATAAACTAATGTGGTTAATTATTAAAAAAACCCATGAAGCTCAATCCAATTACTTATTCCTTCCTGCCTCCACTTGCTTAATGCAACACATTCTAACCAGAAACAAGTTTTGCATTCCCACAGTCTTGATGAATGATCCAGGCAATGGGCTGTATTCTCTAGACATTCAACTTACAGCCTCTCAATGAACAAGTCAGACCTGCAAATGGGTTTTGGGATCATGCCTGTGGGCATTAATGAGCTCATTAGAACATTGTAACAAGGATTATCTGAATTTCTCATTTAGAGAGTTGAAGTTTTTCTAAGACTCTTGCCTTCAACTACCAATGCAGGTCAGTTTAAAAACAATGCTGTTCTAAAACCGTATTTTTTTTATTACACTGGGATTGGTCCTGATGATCATGGGTAATTTATAGTCATTAAAAATGGTAAAAAATGGTAAAATACTTGATTCAAAACAATACAAGAAACATAGCATTTCTGGTTTTATTTCTATGAATTCAAAGTAGCATAACTGACCTTGGTAGTAATTTCCATACTGATATAAAAACACTACTTCTCATTGAAACCATCACACCCTCTAATGGATACCAAGCCTTTGCCTGCAGTTTTCATTGATCTTACAATTGAAAACTTCTCTTCATCATCCACTTTACCTCTCTCACAGTAGTAGCCATAAAGATGGTTATTCTGAAAACTACTTGAGTGCATATCTAGATGAAGATGTGATTCTTTCAACAACTGTACAGTTTACTTACTGGGATTAGACTGGAAAAATATGTTTACATGTTTTTAATAAAAATGAATCAAACAACAGATCCCCTAAAACCTATAACAGGGCTATACCAACATCATGTAGAAATATATAACAAAACTTATATAACAAAACTTATATATATATATATATAACTTATATATATATAAAACTTAAATATATATATAATATATAACAAAACTTTTCTTAAGGCTTTACTCCAGACTGTCTGGAGTAAATACATTATTAAACCACAGCATTTTTAATGACTGTACTTACCAGTTGCTGTCCTTGGATGCCCCAGGCTGCATACTGTAAAACTGAATCCTCTACTTCTGGAGGGTTTAACTCCCAAACTTCCCTTGAAAAAATGCAAAGATTTTTACTCAAACACATTGGCATCACCTTATGTAGAGAACCACTGAAAATGACATCATATTGCAGAAACAACATGACCTACCTTGTGTGTATGTTATAAATCACATATGATGCTGTGTAAGAATAATGAAAAACCTGTGACAAAAAAAAAAAAGCATAAGAATTACAAAAACAAATACTGGACTAAATAAAGACTACAAATATGATAGTAACAGTCTTTCAGTCCCTGTAAAGATTAATATCTTCATTACTGAACAATTTGAGTGAAATAATTATAACCAATGAACTTGAGCCATGGTTGGACTGCTGTATGAAGGACACATGTACTAAGCTAATATTTTGACCAACCACATAAATTGTATAACACAGAAAAGGTCCCTGTCAGAAAAATCTTCATTCCTGCTTAACAAAAGAATTTTAAAGAAACAAAAGCAAAAAAAAACAACAGAAGAAAAGAAAACCAAACAAAACCTCGACTCCAGAACATACATTTGGAAAATAAATTACTTTTCCCTCCATTTCTTCCTCAGGTTCTGGTCAAAATGATTGTACAAAACTGTACATCACAGTTATTCTACTTGAAATGCAGACAGATACAGGCTCATATTTAATTTTTCTGACCACCCACAATGTACAGCCTGAACCACCTTCTGGGCAAGTCTACAGAACAGAAAAACTGAGATCTTACTGGGTCTCTCTTTGGTGGGGTTTCCTTAAATGTGTTTTAAGTCTGATTTTGACTGACTTGAAATTCAAGTTTGTAGGAAAGTTTGTAGGAGATTTTTCGCATGCACCATTCTGGGTACAAAAAAGAGCTATTAGTCAGTACACCCTCCTAATTCATCAGAATGTGACCACTGACTTCTGGTCTCAGAAACCCCAGGATTATCTGGATGGGAGAGAAAAGCAAATCCTATGTACAGACTTATGCTACTGTTCTTATTTATTGAAAGTTTTCACTGAGGTGCAAGATATCAAGGCCTTTTGTAGGCATACTCAGCAGATCCATGGTAGGGAACAGCATGGTGCAGTGAATAATGGGATGTACCACTACACCAAAGGGCTAAAATGAAAGCAAAGTATTACAAGTTTTCTCCAAAGTCAAACATGAGTCTTTATACATATATATGTATAGTGAATAATAGATACTTTGCTGTCTTCCAGGCTTGGGTGATTGGTTTTAACTTAGTTGATTTCTTTACCACTATGTCTCCCATTATGAAAACAGTATCATGCCAGAGTATTAATTAATTTGATTATAAATTGAAATTATTTCATGGCTTTGGAATATAAAGTATATATTTGTGACTGTATTAAGAGAAATTCTTCTTTTTAATGTAAACTACTGTCAGAGAGAGACATAGGGTGACATGACTTTAGTGTAGTTTCCCCTCTTTAGAGTTACAGTATTCCTGTCTTGGAAAGACTTATTTCTGGACACTGTTGGACTTGTCCCAGTGAGATGGAAACAGATACAGCTGTAATGCCAAAACTTTGATATAGATATGGGTGCTGGGAACTCTTCAGTTTATATTATCTGCCCCAGGAATTTTTCAGTAGCTGCTCCAAAGAGAAGGGACAGAGGAGGATCACACATAAATAGAGCCATTGGAATTTGGTGATATCATCAGACACGAGTGGGGTTTCAGAGCTTGTTATTTTGGATGGAGGTCATTCAGCAGCAGAACCATCTGAAACATCCTTCCCCTGACTCTTCTTTCCATTATTAGTTCCCTACCAACACAGAGCAAGAATTTAGCATGTCCTAAATCCTTCCTGGCAAGTGCTGCAAAAAGCCAACACAGGTCTGTAAGATTAGTACCAGTACTTTGTGCAGCAGCTTCAATTTCCTTTCAATAAAATTAACTTTTAGACACGAATAATTTTTTTTTTTTTTTTTTTTTTTCTTTTGTGGGATCTGAATCTGGTAGTCTGTTGATAAAGTTTGCAAAGATACAGACTGAGAACTCATACAGGTTAAGCTTGGGCTGCACTGCCCCCTCTCATGCTGCATTTACAGTCAAGGCTGGGCATCATCTTCAGAATTCAAGTCCAAAGTGCTATCATTTCTGTTTCAAAATATGTTCAAACATTTCTTGTGCTCCGTGCCTTCTAACAGAGCTGGTATCAAAAGATTGCAGTAAGGTTAATATTTAAGCATGGACAGATAATTACTCCAGCTGACAAAACAATTACATACTTTAGTTGTGTGAAACTGAGAAAAAAGGACAGACACAGTCAAGAAAAAAGACTCATCCAGGTACAAAGAGGAGAATCAATTAATAAATACAGACACAGAAAAGGTCTCTAAGAGGCGAAGCAATGCAGGATAGCAAAGCCTTTTAAAATATTAAATGCATTGCAGTCATTTCTGCACTGTCATATGAGAAATGAAGAAAGAAAAGGAAAATGAAGAAAGGAAAACCTCCTTGTGTAATTGACTGTCCCCATTAAGATGGGACTCATGAGAAGCCTTACCCCATGTACTGATGCATGTTTGTGAGGGTTCAGACAAGTAAATAGCTTCCTTGTTTCTGCTGTCATGAGCAAGAGAACTTTCAAGAACTGAAGAATGTTCAAGAGCTGTGAAAATGGCTTTTCAGATCAGAAAGACAGCAAACCTCCCCTTCAATATAATTTAATTTTGCTTTTGCTAAAGAATTCAGTAGGTAACCAGTTTTCATATCATACATTTCTTCTGAATTCAGACTTTCATCAATTTATAAACTGCAGACAGCTTTTATGTGATGCTGTTCAAAAGTGAAAAAGTTAGCTGCATTTTTTGTATGGAAAAAACCAGTATTAAAGAACTATATGACAAAGAACCAAAATGAAAAGGTGAAAAAAGTATTTCAAGACAAATTACTTCAGTCAAAACTTCCTGAAATAACAATCTATTACTCAGCTAGCAGCCAACAATAAAACCCCCACACTTATCAATCACAATCTGAACTTTTAGATGACATATTTTTCTAGGGTTTGTATGTCCTTTGTTTTATACCTTTTGAGGAATGTCTTTGTCTTTCCTAAGGTTTATAAAAAATGAAATACTGATTTGGAACCCAATGCATAGCCCAGGAAAACACGATGCAGGAAAACAATGAGTAATGTATACTTAGCCAAATACTCTCTACTAATTCTCTTCTTTGTCTACTCTCAGTTCTTTGTCCTTGGGTAATTTGGAAAACATCTCTCAGCAGAATTATCTTTGTGCTAAAAGATGCCAAGAAAACCTCACTGGCAGTATTCCCTACAGAATGATTAGGGCCCTCAGATACAAAAAATGGATAAATTATGACATTGGAACCTTCCAGCAATAATCACAAAATGCTCTGGTATGCCAAACACCTTGATGCAACCTTTATCCATCCCCTATGTTATAAACTCATTATATTCTTTTATGTTATTTATTTAAAGCAGTACTGATGCCTTCTTACTAGCATGACTTTGTTCAGGGTAGTGAAAGAACTGTCCTGTATTTTCATTTTTACCCAGCAGACACCCATATTCTGAACTTGTCTCTGGGGTTCTCAGTGCTGCTGGACTCCATAAATTCTCCTTTCAGATTCAAATAGAACTTCTCACAGGTCATAGCAGCACTCAGTCTGGGCAAGAACAATAAAAAGTGATAGTATATGAAATACACTGAAAATTTTAGCATCTGCAGAAATACTTTCAGTTATCCCAAAGTTTATCAGCCAAATAATCATAGAATCATAGAATCATAGAATTGGCTGGGTTGGAAGGGACCTCAGAGATCACCAAGTCCAACCCTTTTACCACTGTTGTGGTTGCTAGACCATGGCACTGAGTGCCACATCCAGTCTCTTTTTAAATATCTCCAGGGATGGAGAATCCACTACTTCCCTGGGCAGCCCATTCCAATGCTTGATCACTCTCTCCGTAAAGAAATTCTTTCTAATATCTAACCTAAACCTCCCCTGGCACAACTTAAGACCATGCCCTCTTGTCTTGTTGAAAGTCGTCTGGCAAAAGAGACCAACCCCCACCTGGCTACAACCTCCTTTCAGGGAGTTGTAGACAGCGATGAGGTCTCCCCTGAAAGGGAACGTACCTCCCACAAACTATTCCTGTGGTACATATCTATTTATTTGCACTGTACCTAGCAATTAAGAGACTACTTAAAAGCCATTCGCTTCCCATTAATTAAAAAAAATATCACAGCAGAGTATGTTTAATTAACTGAAATTGCAGATTATGCTATCACACCCACCTCACTCATCACAGAACACATACATTGACTTGGAAGTCAGGAAGTTTCTCAATGTTCAAAATCATACAGCTCTTTCTAATTCATAATCAGATCTTTTATGTGTTAATTTACACTTTTGTTTGCATGGTAAACAAACCCATGTATTTTAAGAGACTGCCACTTGGAATGAAAAATTATTATATTATTATTATAAGAATAAAATTGATCAGAATTGAAACCTGAATGATCAACTGTAGCTGTGGGAAGTAACTGACATGATATTTTTATGCGTCCTAAATAATATTGGTCATAAAAAGAGAAGGATAAGGAAATTTCTTCTATTGCTACACAAGCACAAGTCCATTATCAGGCAGTTCACAGATAAGAGAATCTGACCTGGAAAAGGTTTTGTGTGCTTGAAAGCTTTTCTTTTCTTTCCCAGCTACATCAGTTGGTCTAATAAAAGATTATTACTTCTTCCCACAAATCTGTCTCATTTATCTCTTCAGGCCATCACATCTATAACAGTGTTATGGAGAAACAAACATTCATGAGCCCATCTTAAAAAAGGACTACTTTAAAACTAAAAATTATCCTTCCCAACTAATAGTCTATGCTACAATGTATTTCACAAAATGCCTGAGAACCAAGTAATTAAGGGACACGACACACTGAAGCAGGCAAATAAACAAGAACACATCTTGCCGAGGACACTCTCTTCTGAGCTTATCCATGGCCCTTCTATCTTTTGAGGATCTTGCATAATGCACAAGGGATGCTCAGCATGTTTTCAAACTGCCCCACTGAGTGCCAGGCACAGGAACCACTGTACACAGCTTGAAGACTGCAACATGAGTAGTGTTTTGTCTTCATCTTCTTTGCTATAATTGAATTAAGCATTTGAAACTGCTGAAAAATCTACTTACCAAACCAAAGACTTTGCCATGGTAAAGCGATTACAAGGGCAAAATAAAAGTTAACCAATCCTTCTTCCATCATTCACACCAGGAAGTGCTCCCACATGATGCCACACACAACCTCACACACAGCTCCAAGATCAAACTTTCAATAAGCCTTCACTAAAGACTCAAAAATTCAATTTAGCAAAAGAAATGCAAACATATCTCGTGTCCTCTTTTGGAGGATCCAAGCCACAAACACATGTGGCCCATTATATAATAATTACATTATAAATGAAGACAATTAATTAAACATACACTGTATCAATCAGGGGCTTGCTGCATATTTATGGAAATAATATGGGTTAGAGATTGGAATTCTGTTGACTCCGTGCCACTGCAATAAATGTAGTGAAATCACAGATTGTGTATTGATACTAAAGCTCAACTCACTTTGGGGTACACACCAGAAAGGGTTCACAGTGTGCTTTGCTTAAGTGGTACCTTTTGTTCTGGGAGGTTGTTTGACTGGTCCTGCATTCAGCAAAAATAAATCACATGAGTTAATGACTGATTTCATATGGATGCTATTTGGGATAGAGAGAGGCACAGAATTTAACTTGTGACTTATGGATTTGAATCACAATCCAGTACATCTTTTCAGTTTACCTTAATTTTAAACTGCAGTTAATGATTCATTGATTCACAGGTCATACAGCTTGAAAGAACTTCGATGATCATTGTGCCTGACCTCCTACAGCTAAAACAAAGTTTGTGGGACCTCATTTTAAATAGTAGGAGATTCCCAATGTGTTCTGCAATACATTTCAGATTAATCCTGAGGACAAACAAAACAACAAAACCAAAACCAACCAAACAACCCAGGAGTCTGTAAAAATGAGATGATGAATTTACAAACATCTTTGAACTCTACTTTTCCTACCCAATTCCAGAAGCAAAAAAATAGAGGTAAATTTTGTCCAATACTGATGCCTAAATCTCTATATATTTTCCCATAATTTTTTGCCTTTTAAAGTGGAATATTCTGTTTCTGAAAGCTTTGTATCTAACTGCAAGGTGTTAATCTAAAATACCTTGATGCATTTGAGCACTAAAGTTAAATGACAAGGTTATAACTTTGCACAGCACTGTACTTATTTGTTTCAATCAACATCAATTACTTGTCATGATTGATAAGAACAAGTGCACATCATTGGTAATAATTTATGGCTAGCATTAATACTTTGGGATATGAAATATTGCCAGCCATAACAACTTCATGCTGCCAAACCAAAATAAATATAAAGGTGAGACATTTCTAGACACTTAATTTATCTATAAGAAAAAAGGCTGTCAAGGAAGCCTAAACAAAAATGCACCTCTAGAAAATCCACTAAAGCTTCAACTATTCCACATAAAATTTTTCTATAAGATTAATTATCGCAAGAGAAAGATATCCACTGCAGAAAATTAATTAATTCACAATCAATTAAATTCAGTTCATCTAACTAGCAGTAATGTGACACAAACTACAGTTCAGAACAAATGCAGAAATGTTTTTTTTTCCTTCTACATCAAGTGCTGAGATAGACCACCCTATATTTAGATATGTAACTCAATCATTTTTTAATATATAAAAACTTTAGATGAGTGAATTATTCAAAAAAGAATGTTCTACATTGCTACCTCTGGAAGCCTCATCTATCACTGTCTTTTGAAATTCTGTTAGTTGCACTATCACATAAAATATGTTTCTTGAGTCTTGTAGAAGACAATTTACAACAAAGAATTTATGAGATTTTTTTTTTACCTTATTCACTTCCAGCATTAAAAAGCAGGTATGACTTCACTGAGATCATTGTTACATGACAGAGGCTGCTAAGTGTCAAGCTTCAAGCACAAGGTGTGCATTTTTATACTGATACACAGATACCTGCACATCATTCTCCAGTGTATCCTCACACTTCTGCTCACTGTGATTAATGATTAAAATTTTGACTTTACTAATATTTTGGGATTTATAGAATCTTGTATTTTCCAAAATGAATTCTTAGCAGTTTCACAATATACATACCTATACATGCCTATTTTGATCTGGAGTAGCTTTAGGTGAAGTAGAAGATACCAATTCTAACAGCAAAACCAGAACTTCATCTCCATAGAAATAGGATACTTTAAACAGTCTGAGCTCTTTACAGGGTCCTTCCAGTATAACCTAAATCCTTTATGAGAGACATCCTTTATGGGAAGCTTGGATTGAGTATCCCCACACATATTGAAAACTGTTAACTGCAGTCAAAAATGTTTTAAATTACAGACTGTTGAAGGCAGAGAGTCTTCTTAGAGCATTTTCTGATGTTTTAATTCAGTTTGCTCTATGGAATACTGTGGAAGGAAGAATCAAGCTAAAACTAGGTTTTCCTCTCAGGTTTTTTTGTTTGGTTTTTTTTTTTATTCCAAGTAATATGTTCACTCCATATTGTGTTTATTCAAACATAATTTAGTTTAGTGCTAAAGAGAAAACTGGCAAATATAGAAAAAATACCACTTTGTTTTGAAGAGACACACTTATGGTGATATTTACAAAAACTGCATAAGCTGATTCAACTGAAGTATCATGCACAAAGAAACGGGTAAAAAGTTCTTGAGAAAATATTTTCTAGAATCACATTCAACACAAAACCAAATGTCCAGGTTCTTAGCACAAAACTGAACTGAAGATGCCTTGAAATAATGAGGATACAAAAGAAAACCAAGACATACAATGGAACCATTTTGAAGTAAAGACTACAGTCTCAGTATCTCTTTTTCTTCTCCAGACAATCTGACTCACTGGCAACAGTAAGAAAGCAGATACCAGATGCTCCTCTGCTGTTTGCTTACAAATGACATGAGGAGATGAAAGGACCCTACGGAGCTGGAGAAAGAACAGGCAATGAGATAAATAACCAGTGAGTCTGAAGAACAGAAAACAAAAACTGAGAACTGGGCTTAGGGGAAGCAGATGGGTAAAGTAGCAAGCATGGAAGATGGAAAGAAAGAGACAAAAAGACAGGGCTAAAAATATCAGTACAGGAAAAATAGAAACAATAAAAAGATGGAACAAGTTCAGAATAAAACAGCAGATTTATCTGCTTTCCTGACTGACCTGTTGGCCTAGTCAGAGAAGAGACAGTCAGGCAATATTGATTTGATCAAAGAGTCAGGAACCCAGCCAATGAATCTTCTGAGAAAGATGGGATGAGTTCCTCATGCATAATGTTGATGGGAGATACCTCTGCCATACAAGAGAACTGGGAGACAGGACCCTTAAAATGTTTGAAACACACACAGACCTTTACTAGTCTTTGGCCATTTGCTCTGGGACAACGTTTTCAATCATAGGATTATGTATTACTGCTTAAAAGTCAAAACAGTGCCAACCATCTCCCTTTATATCTACTTGCCCAGTGGACTGAATTGTGTTGTTCAGGGGTGTTTCCAGTGAAAGGAAGCTCTGCCTTAGCATTTTCTAAGGCTCAGGCTGACCCTTTTCCTTCAGGCTACACAATTCTGTATTACTGGAAAGACAGAGTTTCCATGAAGGTTACTTGTCTCTGCTTCCATGCAGAGGTAGACATTCCAGATTCCAATGACAAAGGAGTTAATACTTCATTGCTTCAATTCTCTAGGATTTCTGTTCTTTGGAGAGGTGAACAGTAGAGCTGAGGTGGTTTTGGTTGTTTTAAAAAAGATTTATTTTCATCCTTTTCTTTTGTGAAATGTTCTTATCTTGTCTTTTATTCTATGTTAAGAGTAATTAACTATTTTTTTGTTGTTCTTGATGTTACATATTTCCCAGAGAACTATTTTCTGCTCTGATTGTACAGTCACAGAATATACGAGACCCTGTATCAGACATAACCTTTTGTTAAGGAGTAGCAAACCAGCTTCTTTGTGTTTTTTATTAGTCTCACATGAGATCACCATTAATGGTGAACATAACAGTAGCTCCTGTGAAGCCGACTTCTCCCAAAATCTCTGAAGCAAAATCTCTTCATTACTGCCACACATCTTCCTTTAATTGCCTCCATGTAACACAGCTTTGGTTCCTTCTTCATTAACATATCTGGTTACAGACAATGCAGTTTGCTTCCTGTTTGAATGCTTTTCCTAAGACATCTAAAAGTTCACTGGCAACCATGCCATTCCTCATCTTCACCTACTGCGTTATCAAAGTAGAGAAAGGCAACTTCAAGACTGAACTCAAAAGAAAGGAACAAACTGTATTTTATTAATTTATGTTGGCTGGTACAGAACCTACCAAAAGTACAGCTCACAGGCATTTCTGCATAGCTGACAGTGCAGATGGTATTGCTTGTCCTAATATGGCTCCCCTGAGAATTAATTTTGATTGTAATGGGAGACCTTTCCTCCCTGTCTTTCAACATTTCATAATTTTGTTGATCATATTTCTAGATTTCCCCATCTGTCAACTCACTGCTTTCCCTGTTTCCATCCAGAGACAGCAGTTCCAAATATTTTGTTAAAGCCCTGCTCTGATAATCTCTGCAAACAAGATTTGCAAGGTAGTTCACCATGCTTATGAACTGACTGCATTGCACGGTGGCTGCCAGGCAAGTCAACAGCAAAACATTGCTGGTTCAAGCTGCTGTAGGACACCTTTTACTACGAGATACAATCTCAGGTTCCTATCTCATGTACAAAGATGCATCAGTGATTACAGTGAAAAAATATTTTTCTAATAATTTAGTCTCTGAGTAAAAGATGCAGCAAGTATGCTAAATATCTCTTACATCAGTCATCAGCCAAGCCAGTGTCAAATATTCTTGTATGCAAATTAAATGTTTCTATGATCTGATTTCACTGTACCAAATTAAGGACTCAGCTGGAGTTGCTCTTTTAACACTACAAGTTAATTTTGAAAGGTCACTTGCACATTTTCTGAGCTTCTGTTCTGATCCCAAAAAGCTTGTTTGGGAGATCCAACATAAATGTTTCACAGTGGATTTTGAAGAAAATAATCTAGATTCAGAGCTTGGCTGACCACCTGACAGCAAAAAAGTTGAAAGGAGAAGATTCTTGACAGAAAAAAATCCTCTGTTACAGTAGCCTAACCTCACTATGAGCTTTTCAAATCTAGGAATTAATAAAATTTTTCTGCCTGACCCTTTTAACCACTGCAACCTGTGTTGCAGAATGTGTTCAGAATGTGTCTGAAAAGAGACAGCCACAGGAAACCTTTCTCTCTGATGAGAGAAATCTTTTAATTGGTATCTGTAAACTTTGGGTAGATCATTAAGGTGTGATTTGTATCCAGAAGCAGGTAGTAAGTCTAAATAGGAACAGCTATTAAACTGACAAACACATTCCCATTGTTCACATGTGTGTATACAGATATATATGTATACATATATTTACATAGGAAGCAACAACTGGAGATAATCAGTGATTTGCACAATGAAACACTAAAGAGTTATTTGTTCACAGAGATGACCCAAGTAGTCAGCAACACATTGGGGTAGGTCATAACTTCAATGGATCATTCCATGCTGGTGCTTCCTTGCAAGGACAACAGTAACACCAGAGTTTCCTCGTGGCCATATTTGACATAATTTTCAATCCTTCTTCTGCATAGAACATACACAGGCAATAGAATTCTAAGATTTCTAGAGATGGAGGCATTTATGTGCCAGACGAAGTCAAGGAGATGTCAATACGTCAATGAGATGCACGGCTCTAGCATGATTCTTAAATATCATCTTGGTGTTTATCTGCACCTTTAGGCATTCAAATCTGACATGTAAACACTTGGAAATGGTTACCCTTACCCCTTCCACATGTCCTAAAGCCATCAGAGTCAAAAGATAAAAAAATCCAAGTGATTTTATATCAAATACCTGATGTAAAGAGCTTATATTCCTAGCACATCCTCAAGTGGAGCAAATTCCATTATGTAACCACTTATTTGACATTTCATTTGTCTTCCTTGTAATTCAATGGGCAGAATTAAATGATTAAACCTAAAGTGATTATGTACATAATCAGTAAAAACAGATCAATCCTTTTTTAATTTCAATAGTGGGGGTTAAAAAAGTGTTTAAGCACCTTTAATATGAGGAACTACCTAGTAAAACTCACATTTGTGTCCTTTTAAAAATAATAATGGGGCTTTAATTAAATTAAGCTTCTTAGATTTCCAAGTGGCTATTTTATGATAATCCACTGGCAAGACTCTCAGTTGCTGTACTGTTTTCTAATACTCTAGACTATGTTTAGTTATGTTGGTTTTGAACATCTAAACCCTTTTAAAATATCTGAGTTTGTCTTCTGTTTTTAAAATGTCTTTGATCTCTTCTAGGACATATAAAATCAGCGACATACTCAAGAGGAAGAACAACCATTTCTGCTTGATCAGTCACTTGACCATCAAGCTCCCTGAAATTTTCTTGTTCCTTACAGATATTTAACATCAATTTGGCAAAGCCATTACAGAATCTCAGCTATTAATAATGGTGCAGCACTTTGAATGATTCTCAGTCAACTCCCTTTAATTATATTTTACCTTTGAGACCTATAGATTTAATATGCAAGCAGATTTAAAAAAAAAATACACAAAATCATACATTCTGATCCAGGCTTCTTTAAAAGATGAGAATCTAATATTCGATTAACACAAACAGCAAAGCTTTGTACATGGTGAGGAGAAGGGAGAGGATCTACAGGAAATTCACCCTCTCAGAGGGTGCAGATTTATTCAGGTTCTGTTGTGTGAGTCTGGGAGGTGTAACTGGTTCAGCTCTCTCAAAGGCAGGATCTCCTCTGATTTAATTCAAACCCAGATTTTCATGATCTTCAGTGGTAAAAAGCACAGCTGTCCTCACAAACATAAAGAGCCATTTTAGGCATCTCTTTCACATGTAGACTTCAGCTTGCCATTAAATAAATAAATGTTTCACAAGTGACCTTACTTCTCAACATTCCTGTTCCAGCCAATATTCAGTGGGCAGAGAAATTTATGGAGTACATGTGAAAGCTTTGGGACTTTGATTAAATTTGACTTTAAGAATTAGTACTTGTTAAAATGTTGATAATTCCTTCTCTTTCATTGTAATTGCTTTGTATATCAAAAATGCATTTAGCAAGACTATCCATTTGATTCCATACTAGTAATAACACATTTACTTTTTTACAACTTTTCATGTTTTTATCACACAGTGAAGTGTTTCATTATATTCCATAAATGCATTTTAAGATATAAAATGCTTTCAGTGTAGAGTGCTCTGTCCACAGCATTTTACCAGTAAGTTCAAAGTTATCATTAACTTTCTAACATTGACAGATGATTCCTTATTTAATTAAATAAGCATGCAATTAATTAAGTTAGCATTCAGTTAATTATGAGTCCTAAACTGCTGTGTGCAGTCTGACAAAAACACCTTTTTTGGGGAGCAAAAAAAAAGAAACAAACTAAAATTGCCTGGAACTTGACATACATCATGTGCAATTTCATGTGACTTTATTTAATACTTAAAATTAATACTTAAGTATTTGCTAGTAATAAAAATAATGAGTCAACTAAAACCAACATCATAAGTCACAAATGCAAATGTTATATCAACATAGAAAATTATGTTACTTTTCATAGGACAGATATCAATAAATTTAAGAATTATCACTACAGAATTTAATTTAAATTCAGTTTTCCATTTATATTTGAATAGCGCTTACTTCATGATTTTCTTACTTCTTTTGGTGATTCTTCTCCTATTTACCTAGTTTTCCCAATCATGACATGGTTTTTCTCCATGCTCTATCAGACTTGGCTTAACATGCATTTCTCTATTAGGCTGTTGCAAGAAGAGAGGTTGATGTAGTAAAGAAACTGGAAACTTAACAACCCTGTCTACTAAGATGGAGGAGCTGATCAACATTCTGATCATACTTAATGCAACTTCAACAGGGTTTGTAATCAGTAAGGAAAAGGGAAATTGTTAAGTCTCAAAGATGTGTGTAAATAGACTTTCTCTGACATTGGATTATCCTCTGCACTCAAACTGTGAGTAGAAGACTGTAATACTAAGCAGTAGGAGATTATGTATGCAAAATATCAATACTTGATGCAAAAATAATAGAAAATCTGACTGAGAACCAGGCATAGTCTCACCTCAAGAGAGCATGAGCTGTCCCTATAGCATACAGACAATCCTAGCTTAACCAAGTTATAAAATGCAAAAAAAAAACTCTGTAAGTTTTTTTTCTGAGAAATTTATTTCAGTTTTAACTACCTTTAGAGTTACAAAGGTTCCTCTTCATTGAAACCCAAATCTACTTGGCTAGAAGCTAATCCTATTACTTCTACCACAAAAAGTCTATCATCTTACTATTCACAGGAACCTTTTACATCTTTGAAGACAAACATGCCCAGTTTTCTCTTGATGAGGCTAAGGAAACCCACTTCTTTCTTAACCTAAATAACATTTTCAAGACTTTGCTGTCCTACCAAAAACACTTGTTCAAACACTTGAAGTATGATACTTCCTTTTTTTTCCCTAAACAGTAGAATGCTATTTTTTCTGTTGAATTTGTGACCTGCCCCATCTCCCCATATCTTTTTCTACAATGCTATTGTCTATCATACACTGCCTATTGTGCATTTGTTAATGGGACTTATTCTCAGCTAAGTGTAGGAGATTGCTCTTGTAGCCATTGAATTTTAACCTGCATATTCAAATCACTTCTCCAATGTGTTCATAAAGCTTCCAATCCCAAACTTGTCCCTCAGGCTGCCAGTAACTCAGTTTGGTATCTGCACATTTAAATAAATTTACTCCCTGTTCTGTTACCCAAACCAGTATAGAAAATGGTGAATATCAACTTATCTCTAGACAGGGCACTATAAATCATAATTTTTTTTTTTTCTGAAGATGAACCATTTATTTGCCAGCAATCACTCTAAACATACAATTGAAACCTGCTTTTACTTAAGGTGGTCCCATTTCAAACATGGTTCCTCAGCTCCCTGATGGCAACACTATGGAAACAGCAGGTAACATTCTACTGTCTTCTTTTTTTCTGAGGAAAACCATATCACACCTGCTATTCCTTATCTACTCACCAGGCTTTGTACAATTACAGAGAGAAATTAGACCGATAGGATTTGCATTTTATAGATGGCTATTGGCAGTTACCTACTATACTGCTATCTTCTAGGCACTTCTAAGCTGTCCAACTTTAACTTCCCTTTCTTTTACTCCCTTTCTTTTTCCACCAAAATTCCCCAGAACCTCCAGTTTGCTCTCTTTTTGGAGAAGACCATCATTTGCTCTTTTCAGTTTTATGGATCTTGTTTATCTTCTGTATCTCTTCACAGGTAAAAAATAATCAAAATTACATCACCTCAGATATTTTTCTACAGCAATTGTTATCAGGGCCAGGAGAGCCAATTCCACCCTCTAATTTCATTATCTTACACTCAGTTCTTACCCATTTGTTGTCAATACTAAATGCAGGAACCATCAGATCACAGGTAACCTTGTTATTTAACACTGCAGCAAAACAGTCACCAGTTAAGCCTTCACTATACCACCTGCTACTACCTTTTCCTTCTCTCTCCAACATAAAGATTGATTTTTCCTCATTTTTCCTTTCATTGTTGTTGAAGTACCTTCTAATGGTTATTCACCTTAACCATGTCAGGGCGGACTTCCCAGATGTTAAGTCCTGTATGTCCTGACTATTCCATAAAGACAAACTGACACAAAACCTGAGGGACAACAATTCCTTTGTTCTGCCTCCTCTCTTGTACTTTGACATGCTCTGGAAGAGCCAGTAGAGCCATATGGGAAATTGTGGTGCTCTCCTGAACACCCTCAACACTGCCCAGAGGATCATCACCTGCAGTGAAATTCATCCATAGCATTCACATCCCTGCCTGTGGTCCTTGACTGATTTTCTCTACTTGCTCCCACTATTCTGTTTGTCTCCAAAGTTGAGCATGATGCGTTTGTTTCTTTCTTTGGGTCATGTATTTTCTCCCAACTTCCTACGAGACCCACTGAACAACAAACACAGGAGATAATAACAGGAAAAATGCCTGATTTCTAGCTACTGATACAATAATGAACTGCAAAGAAAAGAGAATGGGGAGCAAAAGAATCTGCCATTGGTCTACAACTCTAGGCCAGTCAGGCAGCTTACAGAAACTGTGCTGCAAGTGCTGTGGCTCCAGATTCTCATGGGAGTTAAATGTTTAACAGCATCAGGCAGTCACCTTTTTATTAATATCAGCAGGAATCCTATGTGAATACATGATGCCTTTTTTAGTATCTTCTAAGAGCCAGATGTAAAATATAACTCAGGTTTGTAAAGTGTATCATAGGCAAAATTCAGGCTGCAACCCCAATATTGCAGCTCTAGGGGAGAAAATAGAATCCCTGGAAGAAACTCAGTTACTGACTGCTCCTACAAGTGCCCTTTCCACATTAACATTCTTCACACACAGGGAAAAAAGAAATAAACCAAACCAAAACAGTTTTGATACACCTGTTAAATTGCTCTGCTATCGCAGCTGATATCCCCAACAGATGACCCATTTGCTCTCCTTTATTGAACATCCTCAGAGCACCATTCATTGCACCTTCACATACCATACCCCAGCAATCCCTCCTGCCCTGTGAAATGCTGCTGGAGAAGGCACAACAGTGGTGCCACACATGAGCACCCAGCTCTTTAGGAAGGGCTTTCCTCCCTCTATCCCTCCAGCAGAGAATCCCTCCCTGCCCCCTGACATCAGAAGCTTCACTGCCCCAGAGACCTGTCTGCCCAGAGACCACTGCTCCTGCACCCACATGAGAGGACTTCAGGGGCTCCTGCTTCAGGTTGCATCCTGCTGCAGCAAGGGACAGAGCAGGGTCCTCAGCTGGAGACCTCAGGCAGAAGCAGCTCATGCCATGTCTGGTTGGGGCACAAGGGATGTGGTTCAGAAACGCTGCCTCCAGCCTGGTTTGAGTTTAGCTCTCCTTGCTTTCACAGTCAACCTCAGGAGAGTCAGTCTCATAGAAACAACTTGCAGAGGCCCCAGGATCCCTGAGGTGTGGTTGGAGGTAGGGACAGGAGGTCCGTTCTCCCTCTGGAAAGGGCACAACCCTGATTCCACTGACCAATATCGTCAGCTAGAAAAGATCTCTGCTAGGGGCATCTTGGACTTGGGCGTTCCCTGCTTAAGATTATAGGCTACTTTAAAGGAAAAACAAGCATTTCTGGAAATCTCCCAACATCTCATGTGTGACCTTTCACAGGAGAAAAGTCAAGCTTGTCTACTCAGAGCACTAATCACAAGACAGACCTCAGGCTCAGACACTGCCTGCCAAGCCGCAGGCTGTGCTACAACTTCTTATGAAAGAGATTTTTCCCAAAACCTCTCAATAAAATAGAGCTTTCACAGGAATACTGACAAAGCCATAATTACAGTGGCAATAGGAGGTGAATTTATAATATACTGTATTTCTTCCCTGTGAAGATATTAATTTGCTTTTTTGAAATGTTCATAGCTAAGCCTGAGATTGGGTTTTTGAATTGTGTTCAGAGGCAATTCATGCATGAGCAAAAATATACTCTACCCTTAATGTACAGAACACTAATTTAAAATGATCTATTTGCCATAACATACATTCATTTCCCTCTTGAAAAGTTCAGAAGCTTCTCCTCCTTTGCATGCAGCAGCACCAGGCTATTCTTATGCACTGGGAGCCCTGGAATACATTTCAGATGAATTATGAAGCTTCTATTTCAATTTTTACAGCAAAAAGATATGGGTTAGATACATGGGTTACATATACAGTGAGGATATGCTAGCAGGTAGAGGTTTCCTAAGGTGCAGTTCCAAAAGCATCACCACAAGGGTGGTTTCACTTATCAAAATATCAAGCAGTGCTTATGTTCTACTAAATATGATTATTTCCAGAAATATTTAAACTTTGTAGGAAAACTATTACCCATTTACAAGGACCAGCCTGTGAAGTTGAATATTCTGAAAATCAAAATCAATTCAAAAGCAAATGAAAATCTTGCATCTTTTAGTGTTAGAAATTGAACCCCATTTTTTACCTAATGATTGAAAAAGAAAAAAAAAATCACATAGGAGTGTGGTAGGGATGAGCCCATCACAACACATCTACATCTGCAGTCTGTGAGATGCTAGCCACAGGCACTATGTTAGACAAAATTTTTTGATAGAAAATTCTAAGGACAATTAAAGCATTTAGAAGGCCATAAATGCTCTGCCCAGCAAAAAAGCAGGTGTCTCTGGCAGTGGATCAAGTTTCCTCTGAAGCTGATAGAATACTGGTTAGAAAGCCCAGCAAGATGTCATTGGAGATGTCACTGTGACTGAAATAATACAGGCATTTTTCAGAACTCTGGAATAACCAAGGGGAGAAAAATATGCTTTTAGTGCCTTCAATTTTTAACAAAGAAATGTAGAAAGCTTAAAATCTGTTATATTTTTTTTAAAATAATAAATCTTATTAAATCATAATTTTGTTCATCAGCTTGGTTTCTCATTCATGATCCCCCATAGGGTAATTTTACTGAGCTCTGACGTTATTTTGGATTCGTATTATCTGTCCTACATAAGATGCAAATTGGGACAGATTTTGAAACTGCTGGATCTTTTGTTCTTCAGGTAGTTTGAAGAAAGGATTATTGTCAGTCTTTCTATAATTTCAGTATGTTTTCACCTAGTTAAATAAAGCTGTTGTGCTGCTCCTTTAGGCAGTATCACTACATTCACTCAACTGAAGATGGTAACTCGACAGCCACATGACAGAGTTTGTAGTGTAAGCCTTGTGACCTGTATCTTGTCTGCCTTGGACTGTGCTCTTAATAACACATAGAGCAGAAATCAAAGGAGCAAGGTCACAGCCCATGCTCAGTCATGAGAAACACAGTAAAAGAAAACACATCTTAGCATTGTACCATGTTAAACTCACTGTCAGGAAGCCTTTACATGGCCTGTCTCAAATCAAACGTGACATTCCTGCTTATTTATTTTTAATCAAACAGAAATATTTAATTAAATTTCCCCTAACAATTAATCTTTCACTTTAAGTAATATGCCATTTATGCAGAATCTGGGGTCACAATTAATGCTAGAGAACAGAAATGTCAACTTCAAACTTAATATCTCCTACAAATAGGAAATTCTGTCTCGGTACATGATGGTTTGAGGTTGTAGACTCTTAAAATAATTTAAAAGTGGCTGAACCCTGCTTCAAATTCAATCAAGCACATATTCTTTTCCCATAACAGGTGATGATGAAACAGATTATTTGAAACATTTAAACCAGAAGATATTAAAAATACATCACCATATAGAAACACTGAAAAAAAACGTCAGGAAGAAATGCCTAAGTATATACAGCTCATAAAGAATAATGAGAACAGAAGTTGTACAAAATGACTATTAAAATTCACACAGAGTTTAATCTTTAATTCACTTTGAGTACCTTTGGAAGTTAATTCATCCAGGTGCATTCTGACCTGCATTCAAGAAAGCCAAGGTACATGGGTTTATTATACCAAATTATACTTATAACCAAGGTGTAATTAGTACTGTAGTAGAACAGAATTTGGCTTTGGATATGTCCTCAATGCCTCTAAAATTTTAACCCCAAAGTTCATTGCTCTTGGGACTTAGCCTATAGTTTACAAAGTACTCTGTATCTTAACAGAACTATGCAAACTAATGCAACTGCCATTAATTTGTGAATGCATTTATTGTTAAAAACATGAACTAGTCACATGAATCAAACAGAACACAGTCTCTATTTTTATTCTCTCCCTTCATTATCAGGGATGAGAGGGGGATTAATAGAGAGCCATTCAGTTCAATGCCAGCCCAGTGTTAAACCATGACAAAACTCCTGTTTTTTGGGAGTCAGGGAGATTCTTCAAGGAGCCTGATGAATTGTACTGTCACAAGCTTTTCCATATAAAACCTTATTGTGTTTTAAAGTTCTTACATGCAGCACTATATGCTGTTTCTGTTGCACAGTTAACTTGAAAAACTGTCCGTTGTACTATTTTTTAGCTTTCAATTCTGGAAAAATAGGCAAAATCTCTCTAAAACTTTAACTCTGACAACCTGGTTCATAAGCTGAGGCTTTTCAAACTAAGACTTCATTGAAAATCTCTGTTCTGGAATAAGATGCCAGTACCTTGGGAATGAAAGCAACAACTGCCTTGTAAACAAACTCCTAATTAAAACATTAATGGAATTTTTCTCCTAGAAATACCCATGCTATTCTAACACATAAACTCTTCTATGTTTAGTCCCTACAGTGTCTCACTGATATGTGACACAAGTCTACAATGCAGGGGAAATGTGGATTCCTAAATATCTTAGATGGACACATGCAGTTACTGCCCTTGACAGGAATCCCATGCAGCAGAAAACCAGAGAGGGTTTCAGTTGTCTGGAATTTAGGAATCCAACAGCTCTCCAAAATTGTCTGTCACACTGGGAGAAGACAGATTATAAACAGTACATTGCCATCTAAAATAAACTACTTTCACCTCATATCATAATTTATCATGGGCAAGCTAGTTCCAAAATGTTTTAATGACAGACTGGAGTACTACAGACATATCCAAACCTGTTACATTAGCATGATTGTTAGCTCTTCCTATTTGACTTTCTTCAGATTCTCACTTGTCTATAAAGCCACCTGCCACAAAAATCTAGTCTCAGAATGACACCCATTAACTGAGCAGAAATAGCAGTTTTAAATTCTTTTTTTTTCACTCTTGCATGTTGTACATGAAAAACCTGATCCATTACCACCCAAATGATCCATCACCAATGAAAACAATAGAATAAGAAGCACGGTCTCAATTACATTATTTCTGAAGAGCTTAGAAGCTAAGAAGTCAAGTAATGAAACAATCCCAGATTTCAAGGACATCGTCAAAAAGTAGAACTGAGCGAGGTATAAGGAAGAATAATCTCTGTTCAAGTAAAGGACATTTCATCATATTTTAGCATGAAAGCAGAGCCTACTAGTGTCAGCAGATTATGTAGGCACTAATTTAAAAAAGAAGTATCAGACAATCAGCAATTTCTTATGCCTAGAAGGGAAACCTGACTAGAGGACCATTAGAACTCCACAGAATTGACAACTAGCTTACTGAAATGCTGAACTGATTCTTTTTGTTTCATCTTCAAGCTCATTTCCCAGTAGACAATGGTCTCCTCCAATTTAGAGTTTTGAAACATTACAAAGTTTAAAATATTAATACACTGTGTGGTAAAATATATAACACGTTGCACATTAATTTTCCACAGTACCCTCTTCAAAGACATTTCATAAGGAAAAGTTGAGTGATTTCAAAGTGTTTCATGCTAGACCTGCACATATAAGAACAGATACTACACCTAAACATGCCATAAGTGTGCACGAGTTAGTTCAGAAGACAAATGTAAAAAGTTTTCTTGCACTGCTATACTGGGATTGATACAGCAATTGGAAATAATGGTGAAAGAAATAAAAGCTCTGCCAACTTGAAATCTTTACCAAGAGCAAGCTGTATTCACACATAAACAGCTGAAACACACTGCACCAATCCTTTTATACAGACATCTTTCTTTTTTTAGCCTCCATTTATTTGTGCACAAATGTGCATTCCAAGTCTTCAACTTCACTAATAGCTCATCTGCTAAAGCCCCCTGTATGCCATTTGAAATTCTGCCAGTAATGTGGAGTACCAAAGAAACCTGCAATGCTACTTTAAAACAAAACAAAAAGATCTGAGACTAACAACCAACTAAATGAATCCAATAATGCTGATGGTTTCAATGCAGTGGGGAGGAAAAAAAGCCCATATGCAGTGGTCTCTGTGATTCTGCTGGATCTGCTGTGTGCTGTAGGATTCAGAGTGAACACATGCTGTCACAGTCCTATTGCTGATGGACATGCAGATTAAATTCAGGTAATGTGTCATCAGACTGATCCCCTTAAATATATCAAGGTACAGACAGACAAAATGTGCAGTATGATAAAAAAAACACAAACAAAAAACCAAAAAAAAAACCAACCCAACAAACAACCCCAGTCCCCCCCCAAAAAAAACCTGAAAAAAACCCCACAAAAATGTCTGTATTTTATTTTTCAGTACCAACAATGTGCATCATAAATATCTGAGGTTGCAGCAAGTACACTGTAAAGCCTTTTTCCCATTGAGTCTTTTTTCTCTCAACAGGTCTGCCTAACCTGCACATAACTGTGCTGCAGAAATTATTCTAAAGTCTTAGCTCAAAAAGAGAAAAAAGAAGGCAAAAACGGTTACATTTAAATTGTGAGTTAATCAGAAGTAATTTCAATTCAGCATTTTAAGTAATTAAACTTGAATATAAGTCCAATATTTTCTAGAGTGGCTGAAGGCAGTAGTTGGTCTGGATGGAGAGTCCTTCTCTTTGAAGTTCATCCCCCATGTTCACTCAGAGCTCTGGGGCATGGAGAGTAGTTTGAAGGGAGAAAGGGACAGTTCTTACAATTACAGCCTGCTTCTGATTTTTGAAATCTGAACTATCAGTGAAAAAAAATAAAATTCAGTACAAAAAAAGCACAGTGCCACAGCAACATTAAACACCAAATATATGATTTTTTTAATTTTTTTTATTCTCTGTTCTACATAAGGGGATTTCAGGTGTTGTTTACAAAGTCTTCAGCCTCCTGAATTAAAATACCACTTTTAAAATAGATTGAATGAGAAATGGAGAAGAGAAATACATAATTTAAAATCTTACTGCTAACAGACTGTAAAATTTCCCTAGCAGAAGCTGGGATGAGGAGAGAGAAGAAAGAAGGGAAGATGAAAGGCAACAGCCTTTAAACTGGAGCAAACACAGAGATTTGACCAGCAAGCTGAAGAAGTCTGCAGTTCCCCTGGGCAACTCTGCTGACACGAGTAATAGAAAAGTTCCTCTGTCCTAATGTCATCTCTGCAAAGCCCAGAAGCTGTGAGTGATCTGCTCCTGACCAGTCCTGCTTTCCATTAGATTTGCAAGTGTGATATAATACAGAGTGCCTCAGAACTGCAACTGTCTGAGCAGCTACAAAATCAGGGTAGTTAGGGGGGAAAAGCTCCAAATATCTGACCTGTCTAAAAATGGGAAACACTATACAGTAAACTATTACATAACATATAAATTTAAAAAATCCAAATCCAATACCAGCACAAAGGTCAATGCCCTGCTAATGTCATCAAATCCTTGGATCATCCTTGATTTGGTGCTGAATGAATCTTTTGCTTAATCTTACTGGAATCTGAATCAGAACTCTTAAAAATCACCCACCATAAATGCTATTTCCTGAGCAGCAACCAACCAATCACTTCTTCCCTCTCAAATTCAAACATCTCAAATCAAGGCTGACTACAGAAATAGGCTGTACTTGTGTGTGATGCAACCAATTGTATTGGTAAAATGAATCAGAGATGCCCTGATACCCAGGCTCTTTTGGGTTTCTTTTTCCTCAGAAATTCTAGGCATGTATTAGGTCAGTACCTGTATGAGTGAAATGCTCACCTTGCTGGAATCTATGGTATTTTGCTTGAGTAGGAGGCTAGAGGCTAGATAAGCCTAGCCTAGGCAAAGCAAAGCTCTCACATTGTCTGTTTTCTCTTTCACTTGCAGATAATATTGAATTAATTAAGGTTCTAAGGTTGAGAGTTTGTCAATTTTCACCATATCTAAATGCTACAAGGTCTCCTTTCCCAGTCAAACTACCTGCATTACTTTTTTTAGAGCGCAAAGCAAAATACCTTTTTTCAAATTCAGCTTCCTGAGCAGTTCAGGTGAGGGTGAATGCAGGAAAACTGAGAGTATTATATCTTTTTTGAATGACACAATTTTGTTTGCTTCTCATATGTAACTATATAATATATTAAACTTTTTTATTTATTTTTTACCAACACATCAATTAAGTCAGAGGAACCTTTCTCATCTCAAGATATGTTCGTCTTAAAATTATAGCTTAGAGCAATCCTTATATATGCCTAGGCTTCCAGCCCATGAAATATGAATTCCAGCCCATACAACACATCTGTAGTTTTTGCCAAAGGTGGAAGCTCTGTTTGTGCTCTGGTTTTTTGCCCACTTTAGTCAGTATTCACCTCCATGCAGTGACATTGTAACATGAACTGAATTGCAGAAGTCAGACACTGCCAATTTTCTACTTCTATTCTTTTTTCTGTCTCCTTGCCTTTCTACCTACCTCCTCTTTAGTCTTCCGACAGTTCAGCAGCAGTATCTGTCTTTCCACTTAACACTCATTTTCCTCAGCAGCTATTGCTGGCTGGGAGCACCCTCCCTTTTGGCTTCAAGATGCATTCCCATGGCTTGCAGGAACCCCACCCAGGGGGGTATTGCACAGAGATGCCAGATCCAGGCTGTTTTCTGCAGAGTTCTGGCACTCTGAAGCAAGGACTGCAATCTTCAGGAGAAGAGAGAGGCAGGTGTCCAAGCTATGCCTAAGTAATACACACCAGGAGTAATCCTCCTTTACAACTGATCCACTTCTTGGCAGGATCTTTCTTCTATGTCAGAAAGAGCTCTCACCTCACAGAGCTCAGAACCTTGTGAACCAACAGTCATAGAGACAGAAACATCAAAATCAGTCCTGCAACCAAGTAAGTGCTGACACAGTTGCTATTATTTTAAAGGGAGTGAAAATATTGAAATGTTTTCCAGGTAGTTATCAAGGAGAATTCTGAATATCATCCATTAATGGTAGAATCCATACAAGGGATTTCTGATACAGCTTCATACCTCTTTCTTCCTAAAATACCATCACACTCACACCTCTAAAAATGGATGTGATGAAAAGGAACAAATAATTGCATGCAAATCAATGAATTTGAAAAAAAATAGTTAATTGAAGTCACTGTCGTATGTCCAGCAGAAGTTTCTATAAAAAGCCAAAGTTTCTTCCTCAGTGTGTTGTTAGAGGTGGTAAAAGCAGGTTCTTCATAGACGAAAATTTAAGAGAACACTCATAAAAATGTAGCTGTAACATTTTCTTTGAGAAAGGATGCTGTCTATAGACAGCATTTGTCAGTTATGTCCTTGCAAACCGTTGCATTGGATAGCAGGAGGAATAAACCCCATACCATTACTATTCACGGGTTCTGAGAAAGCACCAGGCAAAGTGCAGAGCATTGGTTTTCATCTTTTTCCCCTGCATTAACCCTCTGAGTAGAGATCATGTAAGAAATGGCTATGGGTGAACAGCAGTTGTGGATCTTATTAGGATTTCTCCACACCTGAAGGGCAGTGTAGACATTAATCTGAACACCTACCCCATAACACCTGAGATAGATAGAAGGAGCCTCTCCTGAGAAACCACTTTTATCCCTGAAACACAAAGTCACAAAACTTCTCTTTTTCTGTAGCTGCATACAATGACAAAACATCCTTTTCGTTGGGACCATAAAGAAAAGTGAATTATCCCACAGGGCTCCTAAAAAGGGATCTTAAGCACATGAACAAGATGGGCTCTGCCCTTAGGAGCCCGGCAGGCATGTGGGCAAGCAGTGAGGGTGGGGGCAGGTGCTTTGCCTGCTTCCTGCTGCATAAGGTGCACAGACACCTGGCAGTGCAGAGGTCACCTCTGACACCAGGGATGTTACTGCCAGTCTGGACTATCAGTCCTGGGTACTAGGAGTCTATCAGCTATTTTAGAACAGCTGTGTGTGGGTTGCAGACACCAGTCACAACACAAGAAAATACATTTCAACACTTTTTTTTTTTTTTTTTTTTTTTAAATTTAACATTTGACAAATGCCAGAGCAACAGGTGCATTCTGTTGAACAAATATCCCTGTAAGTTCCACAGACATAAGGGTGTAATTAGCTCATGCTGGTTTACATTGCTTGAAAACCAAATCAATACGTTTTATTGCACAGGTTTTTTCTTCTAATTTTGGTGTTTATCAAAACTTTTTACCACTACTACTTCATTATGAAGTCCTTCCCCTGCAGGATGTGTTTCTCTGTAGTTGGAGAGGGTGGAGAAGTAAAGGACACCTCTTTGCTGTGTTTGGATCAACTGAGAGCATCCTGAGGTGGCACACACAGACACGATGGAGCAGGGCTCTCCCTTACCAACCAGTCTCAGCTTAGAAGTCAAAAGAAACACAAAAGTCCATTTTTGAATATTCTTTCAATCCAATTTTTCCTTCAGCATTAAGCAGTACAACACAAGGTTGAAGAGCTGCAACATTTCCTCATTTTGGGCACACAGGCAGAGCTGACACAGCTCAGGGCTCCCAGCTCCCCCCTCCGTGAGCCATCTCAAGAAGCTTCTCCATACTCATGTCTGTTATCAGACCAACCAAACCAAAAAAAAGCTCAGCTGCATGCCTTTAGACATCTATTTCCTGGCTGAAGCTACCTTAAAACTTGAAGGCCTCAGAGTCTGAATGCCCTAGCAGGAAATCAAAGTTTTCCTCTTTATTTTTTCCTCCAATTTTCAATCAAGAAAAAAGAAAACTGAAAACAGCAGGCCTCCAAACTGCAAAACTGTCACAGCTCTAATGGCCCTTCTTCCCACTTTTGTCCAGCTTAAATCTTCCAATTTTCACCAGCACTGATGTCAGCATTACAGCTCGTTTTCTGGCAAGCACAAGAGGACTGCAGGACTATTTCTAAACATATGATTTGGATGACTGAAAATAGAATAAAATAGAATACACAGAAGAAAAGCATTACCTCCTTCACCTTTGAAAACAGAAAAGCGTTTTGAGATGCTTGAAAATTCTAATTACTTTGCAAAAGATGGTAAATGGGGTAAAAAGGTAAAAAATACTTAACAACCAAATAAACATTGGTATTCTGAAAGCTCCTACCTGTTCCATAGACAAAAGAAAGGTCAAATGTAGCTTGGAACTAAACTCTGACTCTTCCTGAGCTTTGCTTCCATTTAAAATAATTTAATTGCAGAGCTTTGTGGCCCCACAATCTGAGAATGAATGAACACGTGGCCATGGAGAGCAGCCCTGGTCAAAAGCAAAGGACGAGTGCATGAAAGTCTGAAAGGACTGAGAGTCTGAGAGGAGGGAAATGGAGATACTTGATGGCACAGCTATGAATTGGAAAATGAGAGTGACAGTTTCTGAAAGCTCTGCAGCCAGTAGAGATAGCATGATTTCTCTTGTCATTAAAGCAAACAGAAGCCTTTCTGGAATAGTAGATAACCTTTAAAAAAAAAAAAGAAAAAAAAAAAAGAAAAGGCTTGTATACTAGAAATATAGTTTCTTGACTGGGTAAACTTCAGAATTTTCTCACTTTTTTCTTCAAAAGGCTGTCCAGATTTTGGAACACAAGTTATGCAGACATTTTTATGGTTCTTATTTAAAATTTTATGTAAATGGATATGAAATATGTATCTTTATCACATCTGCTGTCCAGAATTTAGATGTCTCTCCATAAAACTGTATTTGTTCAGCCTTGAAAAGAGAATGCTTAGGGGGAGACCTTATTACTATGTCCTAGTACTTAATGGGTGGCTACAAAGAAGATGGAGACTCCTTGTTTACAAGCAATCACATGGATAGGACAAGGGGCAGATTCTGATTCAACACAGGAGGAAAGTTTCTCACTATACAGACAGTCAGACCCGGGGATGATCTCCCAGGAGAAGTGGTGGATTCTCTCACTTTACAAAGTTTTAAATCTCAGCTCAACAAGGTGCTGGGACAAACCATATAAACAACAATATTAAAAAGGTTGGACCAGATGATTCTTGAAACCCCTTCCAACCTGACATACCATGGTTCTAAGAAACACCCTCTAATCTACTTTTGGAAAAACATTTAACCCACACAATTAACAACTTACTGAAATGTTTATCTGTCCTCAAAACTACTTCCTATTCAAATTAGCATCATAATTTTTTTCAGTTGTCACTAATATGGTAATTTTCATCAGTCTACTAGAGGTAGTTTTTAGTCATTCATATCTTAGTTATAGAACAGTAAAATAAAAAAAAATGTTTGGTGCTTCAACTACCTGACTTTGGTTATGTCAGCATAGTTGGTTGACTTTAATTGTCCAGTCAAAACCGTTTGATTTCTGCAGTAAAACTGAGAAGAGTTTTTAAAGACTCCCTCTATATGTGAATTTCACTCTTGAAGGCATTGATAAGGGGTATAATTCCAAAAATATCTTTTTTTTCCTTTACTAAAAGTTAAGATATTATGAATCTATCAAATATACTACTTAAGTCAAAATGAAAGAGGACAACTGTAACAGGATGGAAGGATAATGTCATATATGGGAGGCTCTGTAAGAAGTGAGAAATATTATGCCTATTATTAGGTTTATTACAAATGGTCCCATATACTACTGTTCAGGAATAAGTAGTTTCATGTACATTTGGGAATCCTATCTTTTCTTTCATAACTGCAGTCTTCAATAAACAACTAATTTAAGGACTGATATGTTACAGTTTCCAAATAAAAGAGGATGATGTTTTCAAAACACAATCTCAGCTTGACCACCTCAATCTGCAGATCACAAATTCAATTGCAGGGAATACTGTCATCTCTTGATATCCTAGATTAAATATAGATTTAAGCTTTTAGGTAATTTGCTTTTTTATTAAGAGAAAAGGAAAAATAAAAATCATTATATTAAATGCAACTTACATATTATTTACAGGTTGCTTTTAAAATTACTCTTGTTCTAATTAAATGCACATTTGAACTGTTAAGATTTTAAGTGAATGATTGTAACATATTGTAACAGCTTCATGCTCCTTTGGGTTTGGCTTTAATTCACAACTCCTGGCATTTCTTTTTACATTACACATTATTTTCTGACTGAATAAACATCAGCAGTGTGTGTTCTCTGGCAGCTTTACACATTCAGTAGAGTCACAGTTAAGATCTCTGTGGATCTAATTATTGTGTGGGAAATGTAGGGTATGCAATTCGGTGTTTAATATTGCAAAAAAAGAATAGTGCTGAATCACATAATTGTTCTGTTATGTTTTCATCCCCTATTTGCCTGTTTCCATCACCCCTGCCACTGCTCGTGTGATCCAGACAATAAAGCACTATAAAACTGGATGTGATGGAAGCTGCAATATTCCTACTCTTGAGAAATCTTTTTCTCCTTTCCACCTTGCTGTCAAAATGGTTGGATCCCAAAAGGGGAGATTATTATGTGCAGGCACATGACAAATTACTCCTCCATTAGGAATGAAAAAAGAGTCTACAAAAAACCTTTTCTTTAAGTATGCATCAGTAATAACAACTTATATAAGGAGGGGGAAAAACTGCACTACTGATGTAACTCCTAAGTATGTTTTAAGTATCAGGGTCCATGTATGTTTGTTAGAGGTCAGAGAAAGCTAAATGAAGGTGTCAACAATGGGAAGGGTTTTGGTATCTTCTGATTCATAGTAAAACAATGGCAGTAAGCCCAAAAGATATGTTTCTAGGTTTCTTATTTATTCATTCTGAACTCACCTTTGGGAGTAGTGGGCAGAGGTGTTCAAAAGCAGGCAAAGCCCTCAAACCTCACTCAAACCCCAGCTCTGAGTTTTGAATGGGTTTTGTGTTAGATCTTTGCACAGGGAGTGATGTTTATTCAGGAAGGCCTGAATCAGTTCAGTGATAAACTGGTGCTACCTACACAAACTTCTTTGATTGTAACTACATAATAATATTTCACTTCCAGCATCAAGTTGTTCTTAGGAGGCCTGATTGCAAAATCAGATATATCTTTGGCTGCAAACTACAGTGTCCAATATCATTAATCTTCAACCAAATTCAAATTCCTGATTTATGTAATACATTAACTAACAGCTTTTAAAAACAATGTAACAGACTTGAGATTTCCATCTTATAGATATTTAGAGAGCATGTTCCACAGACAGGCAAAGGAGATCATAATTCATTATTCTTTTCTCCTTAAATCTTTCCAACCATTACACATTTATCAGTGCTCCACACTTCCAGAGACAGCAGAACGTTGAAAACAAGGAAGATCTTTTTGTTTCACCTGTAATATATAACTGAGAAATGTGTTTTCCTCTTAATGTAAGCAGTTATAATAAACATGTAAGGAATAATTTCAGGTGTGAGGTGAAAAAAAAAAGTAAAAATGGACAAAAATTCTGCAGGTGACTTCCTGATTTCTACTCTACTACACTGACTAAACAGAGTTTCAAAATGGCTCTAAAGTGAGTCACCTTCATTTTTGCCACAGTACTATGCATAGTAGTTTTTATAACTTATTTAGTGTTGTCTTCACTCAAACAAGCATGACAGAGAAGCTCTAGTAAAAACCACTGCCAATTAGTTCAATACAATTTTTTTACTGCATCCACTGAATCTGTGAGAGCTGGAGAGCATAATGAATAGAAGCCTAAACTGAAGACAAGGAGAAGAGAAATGAAGAGCATATTTCAGGACTTCCCTGAAGGATTCTGCCTTCCTGACACTTCTGTAAACAATATAGATAATTTTTATGTGCTGTGTCCATGAGAGTAGGAAGAGATTCACAAATGAAATAGACCTTCAGTACTAAGAAAGTACTTGATATCATAAGCTTGTCATTTATAATGATGTAGTCGACGCTGCTTGATTACTTATACATATTATTTCATTTTAAGGTTTTATTAAATCTTCCAACTATTTCCATGACGATTGCAACAGAATTCCCTCTTGTGCCAAGTTATTTTTATCTATTTATTTTGCAAGTAAAATCAATACAAAAATATTGACATCTAGAATTTCATACTTGTTACTCCAAAGCAAGCGAGCAAAAGGTAAAACAATACTGTATGTCAGTGTATTAAGAAGCTTTTACATTGCTAATATTACTGTGCCTCTACAAGTTTTAGTTACCATATATGAAACTAGAGATACCACAACCAAGCAATAAGTAGGAAATGGAAAGAGAAAAACACCAACTCACTCTTATCAAGTCAAATACCCACAGCACTTTGGAATAATGCTTGATGGGGACTGGAATAACACCTGATAATAGGGGACAGAAGAGCAGACAATTGACTTGGGCAGGATAAAAAGGCAGTGCAGCCCTTTGGTTTCAACCCATCTCTCTTGTGCCAGATGCACACTGACCTGGGCAGGTAACCCCTGCCTCTCCACAGCCTGAAACACCATGGCCATGACCCTGAACCTCCCTCCTGCTTCCAGTGTCATTGCTCTCAGCCCAGCACCTTTGCACAGCACCTCCCAGCCCATGCTGCAGAAGTGAAGCTCATGGCACACCTCAACAGAATCATGGTAACTGCTAGAGAAGCAGGAATTTTACAGGTCACCCTTGAGAACTAAAATCCAGTAGTAATGCAAAGGGATCACAGCAACACTCACTGCCTGGCAAGCAAGTTTTCTCTGGTTGTGCCCAGACTGAACGTAGTGACCACGCCATGCCATGCACTGTCCTGCACCCATGACCACACTTTCCCAACAACTGAATATTTCAATCTTTGTCCAAAACAAAGACTATGTACAAGCTACCATGAGAAAACAGGATATCAGAAACACACGACAGTTCTCAGAGAGAACAAAAACAGTACGCTGAAACCAGGGCAGAAACATACTTCTTTATCTTAAAATCTTAATCTTCTGTTCAAAGTTAAAACACTTTGAACTTTTCCTAATTCTACTTATCTCTGTGGGTGAGTATCTCTTCTTATCCAAGAAGATAAGATCTAAATGGCAGTTCTCATTGTCTTCATATGGATATAGCTTTTCACTGTCTCCAGTAAGTTTGTAACTGAGTCAGCTTTGATTTCAAATGTATTTAATCTGCTGAGGCATCTTTGTGCATTTGGAATCTATCAACTGGATTCATCTCACCCTTCCATAGTCTCTTTCATACACTGCCAAAACCTGAGAGGGTGGAAAAAATCCTTAGTACAGACTTCACTAGAATTATGCATTCTTCTGAATCCTTTCTTTTGACTAACATTGTCTGGTTGAAAAGAACTGGTAGAGTTGGGGATTTTTTTGTCTGCAATTCCTTGGAAGTGGGAGGTTCTCTTCTATGTCAGTAGTAACAGTGCAACAGAGCAGGAATTAACAAGACCAGAGCTCCATAAAGTTATTTCACTATCAGAAAAGATTGCTCACATATATTTCTTTGTTAACTTAGCTTGATGGTGAATGGTTCTGAGTGATAAATATTTTAAAATCAATGTTTTAACAAAAAAAATAAGGAAAAAGATTATAGATGAATAGTGGGCAACAGATGGGCAACAGTTTTGTTTAGGACTGGAAATAAATGAATGCAAGTGACTTGAAAGCAGGAAATCAGCAGGGAGAAATATCAGGAAGATCAAAAGGATCATATGCAATTACACATGGAAATCTTCTCACACGTTACCTAGTCCACCTACTTCTTAGTAAAAAAATGCTCCACTTAGGTTTTTAATTTGAACAATGTTCACCTTGACTCTGAAATTATTTAATGATCAACTTCATTTTTTTAAATTCTACAATTTTTAAATAGTCTTTTAAATAACACTGGAACAGCTGGTTTTAAAGTGCATCATAACTACTGAGTAATAACATTTCAAAAGAGCATTCCTCTATCAGATGTATCCCACTGTTACCAGACACAACACTGAGAATCTCATCCACAGATTGATCAAATCTTCCCCTCAAACTGAGCAGGTTTTTGCCCCTGCTCTACTATTGGAAGATTGGCCTAAGACCCTGCTGCTCTAGAGGTAAATGCTTTTTACTTATTTTTCTACTTTTTATTTTTTTTTCCACGAAGCAACACTCTCCTTAAGCATAAAAAGCACTTTCTTACCCCATCCTTTTATAAAACAAATCCATTTTTAGCTCTTCCTATGAAATAGCACACTAATCTCCCTTGATCTTCTCATGGTCTTCCATCTTGATTAAAGGTGAACAAAATTACATGGAGAATTAAAAAAGAAATGTAGGAAAAGTGTAAAATATCCACTGGAGACTGTCAGCAGAGAGACACAATGACACACCTATACACACCTATCCCTTTCTTTCAAGATCTTGACTGTTGCACCTTGCTGACCAAGGCCACATCAACTGAGCTGGAGATCTCCAGGCCACTCTGATTAAATGCAGACACAGGCAATCTGTCTATTTCCACCATTCCTACCATTAAATGTAATTTTCTAGTGCCTATGGGTAAAGAGAGATTTCTCTTTTTCCCATGACTGTTAGAGTAAAGCCTCTCCAGTAGAGTGCTGTCATTTAACATGTTGCTCAAAAACAATGCCAGAGAAATGTTATTCAAAACAACTTTTTTTTTTATATATTCAGAAAGCTAGCTGGCAAAGAATTTTATTCCAAAAACTTAATTTATAAGTTGAGGATACTGTTTTTTAACATGTGAGGACACTTCCAAAATAACAGCTTCTTATTACGTTTTTCCCTTGGCATATTTACATTTATGCCTCGTAGGGATAAAACAGAAAAGAGATGACATTCTCACAAAGGTGAAAACAACTTAGAGAACTGAAGGCTGACTTACAGCACAGGAGAGCCTCTGAAAACATTCATATATCTATCCTCCACAAGATCCTGATGAAAATCCTGTGCCACACTGCCTTATTCATTGTCCTGGCTGTTGCTGTCACACTACAGAGGTGACTTTATTAGATTTGTGTGATAGGAAGACAAGAGCTGATCCAAAAGTCCATTTTAAAGTCAATGGAAATAGTTCTACTGACTTTACTGGCATTTTCATTAAGCTCAGCAGCAATAAGCACTCTAAGTGCTTGCTAGATAAATGTTGCTACTTAAATATAAAGTTAATGATATTGCCTACATAGTGAAAGTGAAAGCTTGTGGAAGAAAATTAAATTGTGATGTGTTTGCACAGGTTTCCTGAAATGTGACAAGGAGCTTTGGAGCTCTCATGGCACAGAACACCCTCCAGCCTCAAGATAATTTTTGTATGGGCACTTGTCATGAGCAAGTAATTGCTACTGAAAGCTTTTAGACTTTTGGTCATGTTCTGGACCATTCACCACTGCTACAGGTTATCCTTACCATGGGTACTTGAAGCTGTCTTTGGTGTGACTCAATTTACCCAAAAAACTGCTAGGATTTTAGGATTTCAACCTACTTAGTTTTTTCTTCTGCTCATGAAAACAAGCACACAGAAAAAGCAATTGCTTCCCCTCACTAAAGCAATCTGAGTGAATGCACAGGTCAAGAAAGCTCTCCTTCAGGACTAAAAATATTGAGTGATTAAGAAGGTCCCAGTTACATTTTAGTTTGGGTTTTAGATTCTTCTGACCAGGAACATGCAATATGAAATTAATAAGCAGTTTCAAACCTTATCCATCACTTACTTTTTTTTTTTTTTAAGTCTTAAGTTGTTTTCTCTATGCTGTCTATTTTAAGCAAAATTAAATTATAACCCAACATGCACTGCTGACAGAGGCAGAATTATGTGGCATAAGGAAAAAGTTTACTCAGGTTTTTTCTCCTCTCACATTGTAGAATCATTGGTTTCTAGATCTAGACAGTCCGTTTGACCACTTAATTGTAATAAGAATTAGTTGTGAAACTTCACTCAGATTTTCCTCATTTTGCAGAGCACAAACATTTAATACCTGCTCCTAATCAACTCTGCTGCAGTGAGAATTGTATCCATTCACCTACCTGGAGAGGCAGAGGATGACATTTTTCTCATACATAAAGACATAAAAACGCTGACTTCAGTCAAAAGATGTGCAACCACACTAACAAAATCAGAGAAGTATTAACTTTCTTGATTTGTATAGGCTTCTAGGTTGTATGTATTGTAACTTAAATTCCAGGTTATTTTAAAATAAAGATTTCAACTTACATTTAGTTAAATAGTTGTATATTTATATATAAATGTATATGTAAATACATCCTTAAACACATTTAAAATGCAAAAAACAACAGGGCTCCTCTACATAGAGATTTTGTTCAGCTTTATTAAAGATATTAAACCACCTAGTTTATCTGCTATTAATGTGACTTTAAAGCACAAGCTAGCACATCGATCAATATTGCAGAGTAACTCAGTCTCCTAAATTTGTATTTTAAAAATTATTTTTATCAAAGACAAAATATTTCAAAAGACAAAACCTTCTAGACTGTGCTCAAACATTCTTTTCCACAGATCAAATGTATCCAAAAAGATGGTTTTTTGCAAATGTTGCACTTAGGAAAAAAACAACCAAATTCACTAAGCAATCTCTAGCTTGTAAATCTAATTCATAACCCTGCAGCCAAAGAAAGATATCAATTCCTTTTGATAGAAAATTCATGACTGCTAAGAACATGCACTAGTTTGGCTGCAAGACTAAAATTCTGAATGCATGATGACTATTTTAAGATTAAGAGACCATTAAGATTGTATTCATCAATACTAATGGTATCTGATTTAAAAGTTTAATGAGAAAGCTATAATGCGGATCACATTTCTCAGGAAGATACATGATTATTGAATTTCAGATAGAGGATATTACAAAAAATTAAATAAAAGCAAAAAATCTCCATGGCTTATAATTGATTTGAAGTGGACTGAACATATGAATTGGATTTAGGCATTTGTTAAGAGGACTGTAAGTAATTCAGTCATGTTTATGCTCAGTACATATAGAAAGAGTATGTCTAAGATTTGAAATGAGTCATTATGGAACATGCTGTTATCTACATTATAAAACACAGACTTGGCATTTTCAGTACAATGCTTTAACATAATGGGTCAGTCAGATCCATGAAGTGATTTTGCTCCTCAGAAGCCATTTTTTTTCTCTATATTTGAAGATGTGAGCCAGGGCTTGTGTTTGAGAAATCAATAAGTGGAGCAGTTGAACTAACAATGATTCATGCCCAGGGTAAAAGCTGTCAAAACAGAGAGATGTATAAAATAGTCTTTCAGTTCATATTCTTTTTAGTAGCAAGGAAAGGAATTAAGGGAATTATTTCATGGAAACTTGGAAAAAAATAATTTTTAAAAGCAGATAGGTGTATCAGTTGGTTTTAGTTGTTTGTGGTGAACTCTTAACCAAAGCTCTGTTTAGCTTTTCCAGCCTCTAACAGCTACTGATATAGTTTTCAATTAGGGCTTCTAACAGCCTTTGCCCTGCTATTCATGCAGATTGCTCTTGGTTGTTTTTAATTTAAAACCCCCCATTTGATTTTCCATTCAGCATTGCTGAGGAAGATTTATTCTCACAGATATTTGATAAAAATGTCACTAGGGCCTCATCCTCTAAAAAAAAAGCCCATACATTACAATATAACTGCAAAAGTAGCTTTCAATTGTATACTATTTCTGGTAACATCATTTTTACATACAATATATTACAGCAAGAGGTAACTGGAAGTGTTTTTTTGTCCGTGGGCTGTGATGGACAAACCATTCACTTGCAATGGACATTTCTGGGATATTTCTGCATATATTCAATGCACAGAAGAGAAACAAGAGAGGATTTGATAAGGTTGGTAGTTTCCCAGCAGAAGTGAGAACTTATGCTGTAGAAAATAAATTCTGCATAGATTAAAGGAGCTGCTGACTCAAACAGTGGAATATTGCCTATTTATATAGCAATAGCACACAAGGATTCCAGTCCCTGTGGATTACTGTCTGATACAGGAAGATGACCACGTGAATATCACAGCTCCATCAGAACAGAGATTCTATACTACTGGCTCTTGGAAACTAGGTTGGACACTACCTAAATATCTCTTCAATACGAGTATTCATACTTGATAAGAATGACAATATTATTGATAATAATACTTTTTCTGTCAATAAACATTTTCTCTGAAAACATGAATGCCCTAGAATCTGTCTTTACTGTACAATAGAAAAGCTCAATAGTTGTTTTTTTCAGTACTGCCTTTGAACAAGAGGTTGAAAACATGAATCCTGATTTTTCAGCTCTGGGAATTCTGAATGAGAAACACAGAGCCATCTTCTTTGTAAGTTAGAATTATTTATATACATAGTTACAAAAACTTGAGGTGGAGCAGCAATCCTGTAAGGATAAAGGGAACAGAGAGACCCAGTAAGTTATGTGGAATGCAGCAAAACCTTGTCTAATATGGTTTGCCATGAAGAGGTGAGGTCGATCATCAGTTAAAGAAACCAAGGACTTTCTAGAAGAAATTTTACAACTTCTGAAAAAGACAGGTGGATACAGAGGGACATGCATTTGACATGATAGATTTCATATTAGATTTAAATAAATAGAGGAAGCATCCAAACAGTATCTCAATATCCTTGCCTTGTTAATTAAGAATTTTTATTTAAGAACTTGTGACAGTTAACTCTCCTGTTCTGCAGGTGCTTAAAGTAACACCCTGGCAGAGCACAGCCCCATTATTTCATCACAAATATGCCAAGAAGGGATATATAACAACACATATATAAAGACAGAAAATGCAAAAGATATGCAGATACTCCAGGTAGAGCTCTGCTACTCCTAATTAAGTAGTAAGCTTGTGAGCCACGTGATGAACTGAACTCAACACAGATGAAATGAGGGAAGGCTGAGGTTTATTGGACAAACACTAAGCAAACACAGATGCCATTGATTCTCAGCACAGAACATTCCTGTTTTCCCCACCTTCTGTTTACTGGGATGGCAGTTACTACATTTTGCCACATAATTTAGACAAAAACCTGGATAGGACAATATGTACCTGTATGAGTACTGACTCCTATGGGATAATTCATGACAGCACACAATGTCAGCAAATTCATTTGCCCAATTTACTACAGAGCACATCATCTCCTCAGCAAAGTCTTTCCCTTTGTATATCTTTAAAATATACATATTTTGCATAGCTGCATAGCTCTGAAGATACATAAAATAGAGCCAAATATATGTAATCAATGTGTAATACCCCAAAGTCACCTACAGCCTTCCTATTCATTAAAAATTTCTAACCTATCCAATTCTAATCAGCTAAAACTTCAACTCAAAGTAAAACAACAGCCTTTTGAAGGGGAAAATTTGAGCAGCCCATGTCCATGAATTGCTCAGTAGCTGACCTTTTAAACACTTAATCTTGTTATGTCTGAGAGACGAATGAAATAGATCACAAAAAATATTTGCAAGGAATAACTTCAGATTTTGGGGGTGGATCTCACTTAAAATTCCCTTCTTGGTTTTTCTTTTTCTTGCTGCCCTAAAGCTGAAAAACTGGTCACTCGTATTCTTGACAAGAGATAAATATAAATGGGAAGTCATTTCTGAATCAGACTTTTATTTACAATGTGCATGATTTGCTTCTGGACTCATCTAAAAATGAACAAACGAAAGATCACCCTGACGAGCTAAGGAAACAGCATTCACTTCTGGAGGAGAAAGTTGACAGTATGAGTCCTGTATCAGATCTTTATTTTATAAACACCACTACATAAAATACTGTTATCCAGATCACTGCAGTTTAAAAAGTCATTTGTTGTTCTTTTGTATGGAATAATCTTGTTGAGGAAATAGTGTTTCCATGTGTCAGAAGACAGATTTCACTTTATCTTTGTTGTGTATGTTTCCAGCCAGTAACTGGTACTCCAGATAATGCTCTTCACAGTCAGATTTTCTGTACAAACTATCTAGCTGAAAACACCTGCACACATTAACACCAGTGTACTGATCAAAAATAAAGACGTAATGTACGGCAATTACTTTATCCCTTAATTTTGGCAGGAAAAAAAAAATCCAATAATTAATTTCACTGACCAAGAATACTACTGACAATTGAACATTTAGTTTCCACCTAATTGGTGGAAAGATTATCTCCCAGTGCAGAACAGATAATCATAATTTAAGACTTCACTGAATTTTTCCCCTCATGGATTCTTCTAATCTGCAGACTAACTCCTGAAGATCTTTTCAGTGCACTCATTATCCATAGCAGAGGCAATCCATAAAAGTTTGATGAGTGTATCACTTGCTGCTGTTCAGCCTCCATTCACTGCAGACTGGTCAGTACTCCCTATCATTAGCCTCTAAAAATAGCTATTATAGCAGCAAAGGGATGACTGGAACCAGTGCACAGCAGATAAGGAACTTCAGTGCCTCAGACACTGTGTTGGACTCTTGTCTTCAAAACATACAAATATTCAGAAATACTTCTGAAATGCTTTCCTACTGAATGAGTGCTGTTTAGCTCTAAAATGACTTTTCTCCTACCTTTCTGAAAAGGATTGGATTATTCTTCATTCCAGTTTTAATAAGAATTATCAAAAGCTATTTTCACAGGACTTTAAGCTAAACAAGTTGTTCTATTGAAATTCTCTACCTAATAAGATTAGGTGTATGAAACCCTAATTCAGGAACACATTTTCTTTTTTGGAGACTGTACAGTATAGATGCTAAACTAGACCTGAACTTTCATGTGTCCAATAAGCACATTTCTGAACTGAGAAAGAAAAAACTGCTCATAATTCATCTTGAACTGAAAGAAGATCAGTAATCGTTAAGAGAATAAAAAGAGGAACTGATCTCATTTACTACACCTGCTTTTCTGGAGCATAATATATTCTAGCAAGAGCATAGGGAAAACATGACTATGATGTCTGAGCAAAAAACCCACTAATATCCAGCATAAAGCTTATTTTCATTTCACGTGGATTCCAGGGTAAACTTGCAGAGTATAACTTTGTTCTGAGGGACACCAAAGTTCACAAATTTCTCAGTGCTCACTGCACTGCAAATTGCAAATTTACTGCCTCATCCTTTACCAGTAATGGAAAAACAGTGTCTGTTTTCCATTTTCTAATCAAAACTATAAGTCAGGTTTTGGTAGTCATTAATAACATCACCAGAAGAGTAAGAAAAGTTTTTTGTCATTTTAACAGATTCCTTAGTAACAACTGTGAAATAAATTTTCCTCTGGAAATCTCAACTGCCTTATATGCTCTGCCTCACAGAGCATCACATTCTTTGCTCATACCTTGACAATCTTCAAAAGAAAATCCTAATCAAAAAGCTTGAGCACTGCAGAACTGTCCCCTCTCTGCATACAATGGGTACACAGTGGTTTCCCTGCTGGAATGGTGACACTGTCTGAGAAGAAGCAGGATGGCAGGACACTCAGGGAGAATCCATGTGTTGATTCCTCAAATCCCTTGCCATGCAAAATAAGACTTTTTCAGTGCTGCTGACAAAATTACAGTCAGTGACAGGAAGTCTGAACCACACACAGTCCATGCAAATTCTGGCAAAGCCAGAAAAATTGGGAGAACTGATGAAAGCATTTCACAAGTGTGGAGATGTGGAGTATGGCAGCAAAGAACACTCAAGAAGTACCTCTAAAATTGCTACAGCCTTCTGCTAAAAACAAGGCAGCCAGGCACAGTGCCTGTGCCAGTAGTAGTAGCTTACATTCTGTGACCTGCTATGATACAGATGGATAAAGTTGATACCCAGAGATCAATTTTCAACACTTTGAATTCCTTAGCAAAGGAATTTTCTCCCTTACGAAGTACATAGAGCCACACCAAAACAGCTGCTATGCTAAATGAAATGGGTTTGTTCCTTCTATTAAGCATGATTTAAATGATTCATTCAATTATTATTTTTGTATTCAAAGACAGCTTATTTTCATGCAGATTTATGTCCTGTTATGCATACTGGACATTCTTAATTGTGCTTAAACATCTGCAAATTTAATTAAAGTTTGCCATTCCAAGCACAAAATGGAGCAAAGAAAATGCTGACAATAGTAAAATAAATAATCAACTATTTAATTTAATTCAACATTTATTTTTAATCCAAACATCAAAAAAAGCTTGTTTCTAATTACAATTTTATGACAAAATGTCTTGAAGAAACATTTGTCTCTATTTTTCTCCAACCTGCTCAGCTGAGGAACAAAAGCTTATTTCTCAAACTGGTGATTAATAAGTCTGTCCCAGCTGTATTACTGTATGCTATGAAGAACACAGATTAGTTTATATAAACAACTGTTATAATTTTAAAAACCCAAAGGATTGACAATCTGAAAAAGCAGAAATCCCATCAAATAAATTACAATGGAATAATACATTTACATCTTAACAAAGAAGGGAAATTAAGTGGCAAACACTGGTAGTAAATTCAAGGGGTCTGTGGCAGTTTACAGCAGATGGTGAGATCAACTAAATGCTTACAGTTTTTGTAGTTCTTTGTACTGGGTATTATTTAAAAACTTAAGCATGTGTTGTAACACTTGACAATGAGCAATCCTCAGTCTCCTAAAATGCTACACTCAAATGAGATATGTAGACAGAATGTGGCCTGATTCTACTGAAACTCATTTGAAAAATTCCATTTAAATGATGATGTTTAGTAATAATTTTAATTTTATAGGCAAAAGATTTGATAGTTTATAGTAAACAGCTGGGGGACAGAGTGAGGTAGACAGGTGGATTTCCTGTTACTCAGGCCCAGTAAGTCTGGTTCTGACAGAAAAAAGAAATGAGAAGGCCCAAGAAGAATGAAAACTGACGTAACTCTTTAGGTAATTAGGAAGCATTAGTTATGCAGAAATAAAAAAGGCACTGCATACCTTTTCCCCAACAGATCTAGAGAAAAGAGAAGTGCCTCATCAGCCTGAAAACCATCCCAAGAATGAGAAAATTTGGAAGAAAAAGGGCTTTTTACCACATAATCACAATAACATATATTGTAGCTTCTGGAATTATTGGCTTACACTCTGGTGATTTTTCCCTTCCAATTCTAAGGAACAAATTCTTCTCAGGAGGAAACAGACTTCCATGGAACTATTATTATTTATATCAACTGGGGAACTGGCTGACAACATCCAGCTATTATCTAATTATAGACCCATCACCACTACTGCACAAGGATGCAGGAATCACAGCATGTTTCTGGTTTGAAAGCCAGAGCCCAGCTGGAGGAGCACGCCAGGGTAAGTACCACAAGCCTCATGCAAAGGCATCCAGGATTACCACCACAAACTGCTTGCCAAAACCTGTTCATTTATCATTTTAATTCCTTCTTGTCAATACACTTGAGCAAAGGAAATGGCTATATGCAATGTAAATGCTGCAAACTTCATCACTCTAAGTAACCCAAAGCAACCAGACTGTAAAAGGAAGGAAAAGTTTCTTTTTGCAAGAAAACCAAGAATTAAATACAGAGAGTTTTCCTGCAAAGTGATGCATTCAGCATGCATTAAGAGCAATTTGCATGGCAAAGGACCAGCTTTAATGTGGGGCCAGGATTCATCCCTGATGTTACTACATTTAGAGGTAATAAAAGTGTGATGGAGATTTTCAGGTTTTCCCATTTTTCTCTATCTGCAATTACTAAGAAAATCCCAAACCCACACAAAATCAAGATTTGAACAGACCAAATGAGGAAATTAAGTCAGTATGAGGGCTTATTAAACTCTTTCATGCAATAATAAGCAATCAAGAAGGGAAACAGCAAGTACTTTTCAGACAGGAATCAAACTGGAACCTTTTACAACAAAAACAATGAAATGAACAACAGCAGCTCTTTCTTGGTTTACTGACATATTCATATTGTAAAAAGAGCTTGATCTGGAAGGCACTGGAATTGGTAGATTAAAACCCTGCTTGGATCTAGTCCCAAGGAAATAGAACATTTCAGATCAGCTTTCAGTGCATTTTCAGTTTGGAGATGTAATTAATAAAGCTTTAGATAAATACAGCAATGGCACTAGGAGGCTGGGGAGGTTTATATCCTGCCTTGTAAATGATTAGTTTATTGTTTTAAAAATTTCAGTCAACATCACAGAGGTACTATTATCTTCTGTTACCAACACAAAATAACAAGGAAACTACTACAGTGAAAGGCAACCCAAACTTGCTGAATATCCACTGAATCTAGCATCCAGTTATTCTGTTATGGAGAAAAGTTCACATTTTTATTAGAACTTTTTATAAAAACAATATGCATAGAGGAAAATCATAAAGCCATTTTCTTTTTTGTGTGTGTTCAAAGCTTAATTTTAGAAAACTCTATATGGTATCTACTGAACTGCTTTTGAAAAGATAACAAGGTACAAAATTTCTGCATAATACGAGAAACAAAGAACTGCATTTTATACAATCCAAAAACTTTCAGACTATCAAACTTCAGACTACTAAAGCCAACAAAATGACTTGCATGACATGAATCAGGCTAGATTTTTTTTTTGTAATCCATAAATGACATGCACAGCTGTTTAACGTGGAAAGGAGTATGAAAAGATAGGCTTTCATATGATCAATTAGTAACAGAACAGTTTAAGGATTATGAAACCTTTACTACATAAACCAGCCCAACATTTCAGAGGAGCCATGGGCAATTTACTTCAACTGAGAACCTGGTAGTATTTCTGTCCACATTTAAATACATACTTTGCCACCATTTCATCAGAAGACTTTGGGAAGAGAAATCAAATACATGAATCACATTCTCTTATATGGAGTCAGAGATGAAATATAAAAAACAACAAGGGTTTAAGAGGTTTAATTTAGAGGCTCTTAGAGTATGAATAGTTGGCTTACCTGTTTCACATCATATGCAAGTAGAACAAATCTTAAGTCTGGTGAAACTGAGTATCTGGATGCTTTGAATGTTACCTAAAATGAAGTAAAAATAAAAGTGAGTTTGCAATAAGAAGGATCACTTTTTCCACATTTTCTTACAGTTAATTTCATAACTTTCCATTCATAAGACAGGTCTGGTTTAGAACACACATGTAATTTCCACAAAAATATTCATATAATTCTTAGTCTAATTTCTGGTATCTGTACAATGGCAACAGCTGTATCTACCTTCAATACCAATTAGGAAGCTGATGAGTTTATTATCATGATTGCAAGCACTGAGCTCAAAGATAAGAACTACAACCTATTCCTTTACAGGAATAAGGAAGGCCCTTTAGGTGGTGTGTATCTCATGATTATAAGGGAGATTCAACACTGGGTTAGGCTGAAAGAACACAAAAATGAAAGAATAGGTGTGCATTACCTCTCTTCTGCATACATAAACATTTTGCAAGACAACTTGTAGTAAAGGAAAACCCTTTTAGGAACAAATATTCTTAGTGGAGTGTAAAGTGAAACATAAGATAGCATTATAAAACTAATATTGCTTTATATCTATCCAAAACCCAACTGAATTCAGAGCTGTAATTTAATCAAGGAGTAATGTTGATGTCAGAAAGAATTTAATGCATCTAATGCATGAGGACGATATGAATGTGCTTTAAAGGGCACTGAAGGAAATACTTTTAAATAAATCTCAAGACAGATACTTGCAGAATGAAAGAAAAAGGGTGAAGAATGAAAAATACTAATAAGAACAGAAAAAGTAGGAAAGAAAAAATAATAGAACTGCAAAGGAACAAGATGAAATAAACTAAACAAATACCTATGCAGAACAAGCTCTCTCTGCTATTCAAACAAAAGCTTTCCCTGATTTTGCTTCTTAAACAACCAGCACTGTTTAGCCTAATCCCACTGCTGAACTAATGAATCCAACAGGGGTTTAAGGTACAGATAAGCAAGTCTTCCAATAAACTGAGAAGATGCCAGGGTTTGATATACAGCTTAAACTCAGGTTCCTAGGTAGTATAATTAGAGCAAGCTATCAAAAGAAATCAAGGCTAAAAAAATTGTTTGAAAGATAAACTGTTCATTAGTTTGATGCAAAAGTGTGCCAGTATCAAAAGCTCAAAATCTGAAATCTTGAAGAAGAGGAAAAAAAACTTAAAAGCATCCTTTTGTGTCTACAAAGCATTCAGAATGTATTTCTCCTCTGCTTAAACTATCTTTTATAAGCTAGGCACTTTTAAGCAGAGACTACATTAATGTTAATCCAGGAATAATATTCCCTTTCCTTGGCACATCACTGAAAACATTTTTAGATGGGAAATTTTGCTGCTTTCTAGAAGTTTATTAATTACTGCCCCACTACCTCACTCTTCAGCAACACACAGCCCAGGCAGCTTTCCAAATTGCCTCTCAGGGAGTATGGTGCTCACCATTCCATGCACTTAGTTAGATTCTTCAGTCATGGATTATGACACCACAGAAGTAATGATGCACTTAATGCAAACACCTGAGCAGCTCAGCTGCAACCTATTGACAGTAACACCAGCAACAGTTACTCACATACTCTATATCCATGTGTAGATTCCTATGGATCTGGAGTTTAAAATAATTTAAATCCTACTTGAGATGACCTTGTTCATTCCTGCAAAATTCTCTTTGTCTCAAGAAATACCTCAGACACGTGGTGAACGTGAAATGCCAGTAAGCTATAATCTCTTGACTGCAGCTAATGGTTTCGGCAAAATAGTTTCCTTTTTGTTGGTTTAATGGCATGACTCTTCTTAAAAGGAGCATAAATCTGTTTCATAAGTTTTAATGTTTCATTTAAGAAATACGAAAATAAAAATTAGACCAGGAGAAACCAGGTGGTCATTACCAAAGCTGCTACCTATACTGATTTTCTTTAAATTATCATAAAGCCATAATTAGCCTACTTTTTCAAAGTTGGATTTACAATCAAACCTTTAAGGAAATATACTCTTAATTCCAACAGAATTTCAGAGAGATTTAAGAGACCTAAAGTCACAATCATTTAAATTTCTTTAGAGGCCTGTTTTGGGTTTTATGTGGAAGGTTTTCTTGTTGTTTTTTGTTTTGTTTTGTTTTATCAAGGCAAGAACAATTTTAGCAATAAATTCAGAAACAGTCTATCTGTATGCATATAAGAAGCCTTGCTAGATTAGCAATAGAAAAAAAATTTAGTAAATCACCTGACTTATTCCTCCAACCTTACATGGCAAGTAAACTCACTACCTGTGAGCTCATTTTAACAAAAGACAGTTGTTTGGGATTTTTCCCTCATAAACATGTGTAAGGTATTTCATCAGGCAGCAGATACCTAACTTCATAACTGAGGAGACAGATCAGATCATGATGGACTTAAAAGAAAGACTCAGGCTCTGATATAGGAAGTGAAATTTCATAGAATAGAATCATAGAATTAGTCGGGTTGGAAGGGACCTCAGAGATCATCTAGTCCAACCCTTGACCCACCGGAGCAGTTGCTAGACCATGGCACTGAGTGCCACATCCAGTCTTTTTTTAAATGTCTCCAGGGACGGAGAATCTACCACCTCACCGGGCAGTCCATTCCATAGCCTAACCACCCTCTCCGTGAAGAAATTCTTCCTAATATCTAACCTAAACCTCCCCTGGCACAACTTAAGACTGTGTCCTCTTGTCTTGTTGAAGGTCGTCTGTGAAAAGAGTCCAGTTCCCACCTCGCTACACCCTCCTTTCAGGTAGTTGTAGACAGCAATGAGGTCTCCCCTGAGCCTCCTCTTCTCCAGGCTGAACAGCCCCAGCTCTCTCAGCCTCTCCTCATAGGGCCTGTGCTCAAGTCCCTTCACCAGCCTGGTTGCCCTCCTTTGGACCTGTTCCAGGACCTCTACATCCTTCTTAAACTGAGGGGCCCAGAACTGGACACAGTACTCGAGGTGTGGCCTCACCAGCGCTGAGTACAGGGGAAGAATCACCTCCCTGGACCTGCTGGTGACGCTGTTTTTGATACAGGCCAGGATGCCATTGGCCTTCTTGGCCACCTGGGCACACTGCTGGCTCCTGTTCAGTTTCTTGTCGATGCAGACTCCCAGGTCCCTTTCTGCCTGGCTGCTCTCCAGCCACTCTGTGCCCAGCCTGTAGCGCTGCATGGGGTTATTGTGGCCAAAGTGCAGGACCCGGCACTTGGCCTTGTTGAACCTCATCCCGTTGGAATCGGCCCAGCTCTCTAGTCTGTCCAGGTCCCTCTGCAGAGCCCTCCTGCCTTCGAGTTGGTCCACACTTCCTCCCAGCTTGGTGTCATCTGCGAATTTGCTGATGATGGACTCAATCCCTTCGTCTAGGTCGTCGATAAAGATATTGAACAGAACTGGGCCCAATACTGATCCCTGGGGGACACCACTAGCGACCGGCCGCCAACTGGATGCAGCCCCGTTCACCACCACTCTCTGGGCCCGGCCAGAGAGTGCCATTCAAGGCCTTGGGAGGTTGTCTATTGGGACATTCACTACAGGGATTAGATCTATTTATTCATTAAAAAGAAGTCAGTCAAGATTCTGATCCCAAAGGTTTGTTCCCGTCTCAGAAGGGCATATTTTTATGTTTTGAAGAAAAAGTTGGGAAAATACCATTTTGGAAACAGTGGGAATCGAAAAACCTCGGGTGTCTTGTTATCAAAAATCTGGAGGATGCTTGTTCCACGATGATGTCTGAGTATCTGCAACTTTTCAAGCTCCTTGCTTTGTCAGGACCTGTTGAGGCTTCATTCAAGACAGACCTAAATGTTGTCCCTTATGACTACACCTCTATGGTTTATCTGTACATCTCTAAGAAATGTAGCTCTGGACAAATAAGCTCTGAAAATAGCTGGCTAATTAGGCAAGGTCCCTGGATGCAGAAGCAGGTCTTGTTTCTCTTTGCATCACTGCACAGTATCCACTAGTTAGGAAACAGGGAATTCAACACCCTGTACTCCATATTTACTCCTCTCCCCTTTCCAAACCACAACAGAGGAAAGGCCAAAAAGAAAGCAGAAGGGAATATGGTTTCCTTGTATCCCGAATATTTCTCATTTCTACCCAACCACATCAAACTCCCTACAAAAAACATCAGCTGTATGAAATGAGAAAAAAAATGCTGGAATCCATACATTAGTTACATTTGAGACTGTTGCATAATTCTGAGATAAAAAAACAAACAAACAAAAAAATTAATAATTTAAACACACGTCTACTGTCTTCCCTTCTTAACTTACAAACCTGTCATCCATTTTTCATATATCACTGAATTTGAAATCGTCTCACTTTTTCAAAAGTGAAAGAATGATCCTATTTCTGATCTTGTACTCTTCATCCAGCCGTGCTATTGTTTCACCTACTATAAAAAGCTGTTTTATTATTTAGGTGTTTTTTAAGCTACTATAGCCTTTACTCAGTGCCTTATTCACAATGTTTAAAAAAATGCCATAGAGCAGACAGATAGAAGTTACCTATAAGATAGTCTAACCCAGAGATAAAAGAATATATCCTTATCCATTGTCAAACCTCATAGTTTCAGATAGCTGTTTTTAATCGAAATAATACATTGCAGTTAAAAGCAACAAGAGGAAATTTTCACTTCTGTTGACCTTATTTATTTGTTTTTTAGGTTCTTCCATTTAGTCTTACCCCTCCTTTTTAAGTTTTCTGTACTTCTGTTTTTCCCAGAAAGTTACCTCTTCCACAATCCTATTATTTATTACTGATTAATGCTCACTTAAAATACTTTCAGGCTTTAAAACTTTTTATGTTCATCCAGGATAAAATATTACAAGACTTCTAGACTGTTGCTTTAAAGCTGGGTGGCAAGGAAATCACACCTCTCTGCATCACAAATGTCCCTATTTATCAGCATTTTCACTGAATGGTAAAACTGAATATGGGTGTACAGGAGGTGATTAGCATTCACAGGTTTTGAATGTACCTTAAAAAATTATCTAGGATGAACTCTACCTTATGGATGGGAACCATCCTGGATGGGTGGTTCTCAAAAACACAACTCAAACTCCCCAAACCCACCTGAAACTCCTCATGCATTCTAAGATGCTTTCACACACGTACAGAGGTGATTGCAGGACATTAAAAAAAAAAAAGACTTGAACAGATCTGTGAAGCTCATAGGAACCTAACACTATTGCCTCCCTAGTAGAAAACAACTTCCAACTGGTAAATCACAGAATTTTCTCCCTCCTATTCCCCATCTTTGTTACAGTTAATGTAGTAAAATGAGGCAACCAGGTGCCACTAATTCCCAGGGAGTGGCATGAGCTTGTGTTAAGACCACCTGTGCCTAATTAGGGTTGGCCCCCTAATCCTGCTCATGCGCAGTGGGGGCCCACCCTAATCAGGCACAGGTGGGCTTAACACAAGCTCACACCACTCCCTGGGAATTAGTGGCACCCGGTTGCCTCATTTCACTACAGTTAACCTTCAACTCATTCTTAAACCAAGGAATGATCTCATAAGGGGTGCTACTCAGAGACAGCCCACACAGAGGTACTCTGAGCTGACAGTCTGGAGATCTGTCCCCAGAACTTTGAATGCTGAAAAAACCCCCTCAGTTGGACAAAAAGGAATGGCCACCACCAAAGCACAGCAACTGCAAAACCTTCCATTTGTCATGCTTTCCCACCTCTGTGCACAGTGGTACACTGCAACAATAAAGCCTAATTCCTAAAAACCCTTCTACTGAAAAGGTTTTGCTGAGAGGGTTATTTAACACTTAGAGGAGCATTTACAGAGACCAGAGAAAGTGCTGCCATGTTCCTAGCCACCTATTTACAACGTGTGTGGATAATTAAAATGTCCAGTGTTGCAACAATTACTAATCTGTATGTGATATGTATGAGGTTATATACTGCTGTTTAACATATTTAACTTTATTAAGCCTTTCATTAAGCTCTGCACAAGGCTCTTAATATATAAGCATATAAATTAGTCTACATTTATCAACATTAATCAACAAAGGAACTATAATTGCATTAAGAAGCTGCACTAAGTCTCCTCATCAAAACAGAGAGGGGGCATGGTGGTGAGGAAGACAGAACAAAAAAAATGATTGCTTATGAACAAAGGTCTGTAAACCAGCACAAGACAGTCCTTGCCAAAAGTCTGATTGGACTAAAACTCTCATCCTCCACTTTTTGCTGCACGGCCTCCAAAGGTTTTTCACTTCTGGGCTGCTACAGCCTAATCATGATTCATGAGCCAAGACTACTGCTCTGCTCGCCCTTCTGATGCCATCTCCTTATTAGCAAACATCAAGAAGTAATTCTTCTCTCTTCATCCTTGTGCAAAAGATGCTCCACAGTTACATGACAACACAGCACACTCTAGGGTATACTCCCAGAAAGCTCCTGGAAAGAGGTTTACAACTTAGGAAGATCTGCTCTGAACCAAGTTGAAGTTTCCCCTTAAGATTGAAAAAAGATGTGGAAAAGCACTGAAATGAAGTCAAATTGCTGGGTTTAAGAAGAGTCCAAAACAGAGAGCTGGGGGGAAACATTGTAAACACAAGACTCTATTTTAGAGTTTCCAAACTGAAAACAACTACACTTGTATCATCAGGAACTGCAAACAAATCAATAGCCTCTTTTTTGAAGACTCAAAATACATCCGGTTATTTATATTCAAAATGCTTAAGGAGTCACACTGTATTAATTTCTGACCTAGGGTCCTGGACTATGTGTTTGTTAGTTTGTATGCATGGTATCCAAATAACTCTACATGCTAAAGCAGTGGGACCAAGGACTAACAAGTTACAGTCTTAGCACTTCTGTAATAGTTGCAGCTTTTTTTTAAAAGAAGACACTACAGCAAAATTTCTAAAGGCTTCGTTTAAGAGGATTCATAACATTTGGAAAGTAACAGAAAACACAGTCTCTCTGTGTTTGTTTTTTTTCATTTGGTTTTGGATTTCAGACTCATAAATCAGACTAGAGAGGCTGAGCTAAAAGCATGATAGAGGACCAGATGGACAACCTCCCCTGAGCAAAAGAAACCATGTGCTCCTTCTTGTTCTCCTCTCTAGCTCAGCCAGACCTCCTGGCTGGGTTCTGTGTCAACCAGTAACCTGCTCGTAGTGATTTTATATAATAGTTGAGGGCAAAAGGTATAAATAAAATGCCTGATTGAAATTACTCAGATAAATGTGGCATAATGTTACTTATTTTGGAACTAGAATGTGTAATTAAGTATTGCTAAATGCTGAAAAACTGGTAGGCATGTCACTCATGATGATGATGGTGATAGGCACCTCAGACAGATGATAGAGAACATATTGTAATCAGACATAGAGGCAGCATGGCAAACATCAGGATGCCACACAGTGATTAATGTCTAGGGCTTTTCTGGATCCATTTAATAGAAGACATGTCCAGCTTCCAGCTGGGTTACATTTATATGGTTCTGGCTCAGAATATTAACTGTTTATTACACAGCTTGAACAGGATTCACTACACACACTCAGAGGACAAATATGAATTAAAAAATGTCTTCAAATTATGGTCTCCAAAGATGCTAAGACATATTCTCTGTGCTTTACAAGCTATTCTTTTCATGCTTGTCACTATATTTACCATCAACAATACTGCTTTACTGAGAGTTTAATTATATAAAGGCCAAATCATTTTACTAATAGCTTGATTATAAATTGATAATAGAAAAGGACTCCATATAAAATGAGGTGCAATAATATCTTCTACTTCTGATTAAATCCTAATGAAACTGGAAAAAAAATACACTCATTCAGGAACTTTAGGTAGACACTACTACAAAAAAGAAATGGTCATCTTAGAAGGAAAAAACACTAGTCTGTCTTCTTCCCTGTTGCACACCTGTTTTCAAAGGTATTTCTTAAAGTTTTTTTTTTTCTAGATATCTCATATATATAACATATATGGGTTGGTTTTTTTATATAGGCTGTCTACTTTTTTTGTAAACATGCATAGTGAGCACAGCAGCTCTTCAGTAGAGCTGAGAAAGCAAGCAACACAAAGAAGGATAAAAGACATGAACTGTGCACAAAACCAGCAGCCTCTAAGATGCAAAAGAAGAGCCAGTGATCTGTACACAGGGGAAGGTTGCTTCAGGGGATTAGTAATGAGGAAAACAAGACAGCTCTTCAGAGCTCCTGGTTCTAGTACAACCCAATCAGTAGTGACAAAAATCTATTACTTGCCCCTTGCCTGTGTGCAATGAATTTATCATGGCAGTTCAATTTCCATTGGACAATTATCAACATTCCTAAGAAAAATCTGCCACTTCTGCAGCTGCTTGAGCAGAGGGGCAAACAGGAGAGGGAACGCTGACTGAAAGCAGTCTTGTAACTCCCATCAAAAGGTGACTCTTCCATGACTAAAACCCTTTGATATGGAAGAATGAGGGAAGCTGCATTGCCACTGCCTAAGCTGGATCTGTGCTGGATTTTTTATTAGTAGAAGACAGCTCTGCAGAGCCTTTCCACAAGCACCATTCTAATTACACAGCAGTGAGTCAGCGGATGTGACGCTGAGCGAGGAAAATTATTAATGATTTAGGTGTCTGACTTTGGGAGAGTACATCTAGCAGTGTGAATGTGGGGACAGTGAAGCTTAGAAGAAAAGGACAGCTTTTGATTTCAGCCATACAGTCTGTAATGCTATGATCTTCTCTTAGGATTGCTGGCCACACTGTCAACAGACGACTTGGCACAGGGACATTTCCCATCGCTCCCAGCCAAACATACATCAACAAACTTATTGATTCTTCTATTTTCAGCTTTTTGTTCCACTTCCATGTGAATATGATTGCCAGAATTCACTTTATTCACCTCTAATACTCTTAGCTTTTGACTGTATACAGAGAGAAGCTTTGTGGGAAAAAGCATACAGGTTTTTTTATGTTTCTGTTCCATACACAACTGTTAAATGCTTGCTTGAATATTACCCATTTTGGATCACTTTCCCATACTTCTAATTAAAACTAGATAGCCAGAGTCCAGAGTTCTCTCAGTGTGTGTGATTTAAGGATAAATTAGTTCCATAAAAAAACATAAGAAGAGCAACTGATCCATCACTACTGGCAAGACTGCTTTACCATAATGGCCTCACTAGCTTGTCATGTTGGCATTGCACCTGACGTTGCATGAGCCAAATAATTGGAGCCAAAAGTGTATGAATTCATCTGTGAGGAAACTCAAGTCTTATGATTATAGTCAAGTTTTATAGCCAGGGATTTCCAAGCAGCTGCCTCTGTTCAAGTTCTGCACTAAAGGCAATACATAGGCCTGACACAATTATTCCTCTACTTAGCCAGTCAAGTGCTCATACACATGTACACAGGTAAGAGGGAAAACAATTCTGCAGTGCTTTGTAATTTGTACTTCAAGGAAATTCCACCTTTTCACCCACTTTTAATTGTGTCTGACAGCCTTTTTTGGGTGAAGAGGTACCCTGAGGCACATCCCAGCACATGGGAGGGTGCAGCTTACAGAAAGGGAGCCTCACACACAAGCCATTAAAACACAGTTCTCTCCTCCCCTCTCCTTCATTTTTCCATTGACCTCAGAAATCAGTGTCATGTTCTTTTTCCTGAACTTCTGCTCTCCTCTTTCTAGTTCAAGGAGTTAGAAGAAAAGGTCACCAAGGTCTTTATGCTTTGAGGGGAGGAATCTGTATCAGAAAAGATCCAAAAACTGATGATGAAAATGAGTCATCCTCTTGGGTCTGCAGGTGCAAAAGATTTTACCAAATCAAAAATAGAGGGATTAACAATACCAGTCAGTGGTATGCATGGAGTATATATGAGGAAAGACTGACAAGCCACACATTTATGCTGCAAAACCCTGATAAACGAGAATTACATGAAGGAATGTAAGTGGTATCACTGAGGATAACAGCACCAAGCAAAGTGAAAGAAAATGCAGACTAAGGCATCAAAGCATTTCTTAGCAATTACTGGTAGACAGACACAAACCACTCAAGTATATAATATTTACTGGCCAGAAGGAATAATGCCTGAACTAGTTTTCCTCTAAAAGCACAGAGAAACAAGTAAAACAGAGATTAGCAGGATTAGGAATTATGTTTTTCTTTGCATATTTAATTACTTAAAGGAAAATCTTCGTATCATTTTTGAACACTCTTCCCCTTTTCAATTAGTGAAAAGCTTTCAACATTTTTAGTAGCATTCCCTCATTCTATGAAATCTCTTACTGTAATAGACATCAGGTAGGTTCACCAGCATATATGCCTGCTATGATATTTCAGATGGCCTGAACAAAGCATGTAGTAAAGCCAACAACATATCTGCCAACATCTGTTATTTACAGGTTAGCTGAATAAAACAAAAAATAAAATAATAAAAAATAAAAATCATTCACTGACAAAGGAATGGATTATACTTTCTACTTATATTTAATCTAGTCTAGGCTATAAACATATTTTCTACAACCTTTAAATATTATGACTCCTCTTCCAGGAAAAAAATATGTGATCAGGCTTCCACTATGAAATATGTGGATAAAATATATTACTTACAAAAGTTGTATTTTCCAATAATAATGTAGTTGTATTTGTTTCTACATTCAGTTCAACAACATGTCCATTCCTGGTTTTATACACCACTGTTGTATCTGCAACAACAAAGGCATTAACAGTTAGCAAACATATTAAGTATTTAATACAGCATCTGTAGAGACAACTGGCATACTAATGTCATTAGAATATCTTTATTACAGTATAGAAACAAGACTGAGGGGAGAACTGGAAGTCATAACATCTAACTTTGTTGATGGGGGGGGGCAGGTTTTGCTGGAGATCATAATCACCTATCTCCTTAGAAATTATTCTTACAAAACTGTACTATTCTGTATCTCTGGTAACTGGCTGGATAAAAGATATGTACTGTATCTTAAGACAGTCCCTGTCCTGTTTGATTAGTGCTGGGCCACAGAATACCAGATCACAGAAGCTGAACGTAAGCACAGGAGTGTTAAAGCTGAACAGGTCCATTAGTAGAATACTCAATAAATACTGTGGGATGGACTGCTGGAAATCCTTCCTTCTAACATATACTTGATTTTTAAGCTTAAGAGAAACTTAATCATTCTACAACTGAAGAAAAAAAAATTAAAAATTGAGTCTCCAATAAAAAGGCTTTGTATCTGTTTCTATCAACACTTGCAAAATTGTACATGTTTATATCAATACCTGAAAACACTGCAAAGAAATCCACAATTATTTGAGTACTGCTTTGAAAAAAGGAAAAAAAAAATTGGTTCCATATTTCCAACTCTCTCTATTAAAATATTGAAAACACTGAGTGCTGATTCTTTCATGTTTTCAAAACCTATGCGAGAGATTTATATTTATTCAACTGAAAACTATTTTGTTATAAAAATGCAGAAAACATCAGGAGAGTTCTAAATTAAGCCTAAAGGGAACACAAAAGAAATTTCTTAATTTTCAGTAAAGTCTTCAGGAATTCATTACAGATCCCTGAATTTTATGAAGTGGGAAGTAAACATGACTGGAGAAAAAAAGTTATGCTACAAAAAATATGCTTTACTTAATGGAAAAATGTAGCTGTATGTAAAGCACCAGTGAGTGTCCTCCAGCATGTTCTGTAATATTAAAAAAACCTCACTTGAAGAGCTTACTAAGCTATTTCAGGAACATGGCTGGGAAATTGGGTGGGATTGATGGATTTCAGGACACAATTATCAGAGCTGTTGGGTTAGGAAGGAAATTTAGACTGTGAAATGTGGAAATAACACCTTGTTGTAAAGGAAAAGATTTCAAATGCTCATTCTGAATAATAAAAAGAGGCAACATTTTACAGAAGGTTATCTTGGTTTCATGCTTCAGGCTAATATAGGACATTACAGTTTTTGCAACTTCTTTTAGGTATTTTTGCATGTGTGCTTTTGGGTATCCAGCACTGCAAATCCCCAAGGATGCTGCACCACAGTGCAAAGAAAAATTTTAGAAAATAAAGTTTCCTGGCCCAAGAGCTCACCCCAATTATGAGTAAACCTGAATGTGAGAAATAGCACATAAAACCCAGAGACATTGAAGAGCTGTCAGCAACTGCCCACAGTCATTCCTCCTGCCTCAGCAGTGCTTTGAGCAATGGACATTTTGTCCAGAGGTGAGACCAAGATGCCACCCAAATCCAAGCAGCAGAACAGAACTCTCTCTAGCTGCCTACATCCACGTCCACCTGGCCAACAGGATTTACAGCTTCATGCATCCCTAAGTAATGTAACCAGGAACATTTCACCCAAATAACAAACTTTCCTTTAAAATTGCTAACACGGCAACAAGTAAAATGCAAAGTCCTAGGGCTCTTCTTGCAAGCTATAAACATGGTATGCAACAGCATTTGGGACAGAAAATATCAAGAATGACAAAAATTAAAGCCATTTGTTCTCATGTTAGAAGAAAATTTATTCATCTTATCAAAATAGAAAACACAGTGAGACCTTTTCAAAAGACAGACTTTTACTTGACAGTAATTATACCTCCCAGTGACCTCAGGCTTTTATCTCTATATTGGAGTCGGTAGTTACCTCCTGTTTTGCATAAATTAAACAACTGCTTGCAAAATCCATGGAGATTCTCAGATACAAAATTCTATGAAAATGCTATGCAAGCATTGAGCATAAATACAGTGTTCAAAAGTAATCATATTAATTTCTATGGAAGACTCATTCTAATCAAAAGCTTGCCAGTATGGAGAAGGTTAATGGTCATACAAAATAATAATGATCTTTTCCACTGACAGTTCAAATGTAAGCAAGAGCCACAAATAATTTGGGTTTTTAAAAAAATTTTGTTACCTAGGGCCAAAAAGTCTACAAAAGAAAATAGGGTGTTGTCCTTAACATTGTCCATTTACACAAGTGATTGATTTATTTTGTTTATTATCTTGGTATCTTCACCACAAGCAAGTTCAGGGATTCCTGACACTTCACAAAACCATCCAGGGAAGCAGAGTTCTGATTTCAAATAAATGCTCATTTAATTTATAACAAAGAGTAGTATTACATAAAACCCTCTTGGACAGGCAGAAATTGCAGTTCTGAAAAGCCAAATGATCCATCTAAGGACACTACTAAAAGATAGAACATTCTGTCATAGTACTTTTTAAAGAAGGTACACAGAGCACAGACAGCTCATTGCTGGCTAATTCGTTCATACCACTCCAAATTTTAGTCTGATTAGCAGGAGTCCAGGAGTACTGGGCAGTAACATGCTGAAGGCAGTCACATCCTAACTTTCCCTCACTTCCAAATGATGAGCATTACAGAAATCTGACAGGGTTTTGTTCACTGTTTGATGGCAAACCCAAAGCCTTTGCTAGGGACAAAGCAGCATCTGTAGTGGGGCAGTTTTGTGCACAGAAGCCAGGAGATCCTGTGGCAATCTATCAGTCTCAAGAGCATAAGTCGCATCTAAAGAGTGAAGGAAAGAGATGGAGAGAAATATCCAAATAGTGCTGAAAATCTGCTCCACAGTATCTGGAATAAGGAGTCTTCAGGGTCATCTTTTGAAATTACTGATGGTGTTAACCCAGTGATTATAAGTGCTTGTTTTCCCACTGAAAATATTTACTGTGTTTTGGTTTGTTTAAATTCTGCTTTGCAGCACAAACAGCAGCATTAGTAAGTCAGTCTTCTTCTTCCTTATGTTCTACTATTTTTTAAAGAAGAAAAACATATGAGAATGCTGATACCTTGTTGTCAACAGATATGTCAATCAGCCTTTGCTGTACACAGTATTATTAGAACTGCAGATGGCATTTCATTACATTGATTATAAAAAGTGTCATGCTAATTAAGATAGAGAATGCCTTCTGATTTAATAAACAGGAGGTGCTAGACAAATCTTCGCCTAATTAAGTGTTTGTGTAATTAAATAAAATAGCTATTAACAAAGATAGTACAGATAGAGACCAAATTTCAGTACCTCAGATAAGTCAGGCAAACAAGACTTTCACTGCTTTTCTAATAGCCTTTTGGTAGTGAGGAAGAAAATATTTACTCTGCACCTGTTTCTAATGGTAACTGTGGCTCTTACAGACAACCTTTCATTATAGAGAAGATTCCCCATACAAAATAGCTTAGAAAGTTGTACTCATAGGTAATCCATGTCCTTTCTGACTTTCACAGGTGTTGTACTTCTCTTTCACCTTCTAATGTGCAACACCAACTAACCAAAAAACAGGGGGAGATCTTATGTCACAGAAGCAGCACAGTGACAGTGGCATTCACCATACACAAGCAAATGACCTCTGCTGAGAAGTTGAACTTCTCAGTTATTACACAGATGTCTGACCATGAAGCTAGAGCCCAAGAGAGCAGATCTTGACTGTTATGCTGATACTGATGGATTAATCAGACTAATCTAAAGCAATTACATGGTTTTTTTCTTATGTTCATTACATGTTGTGTATTTGTGCAGAAAGGGATAACAAGTAGAAACTGGGAAAACAACCAGTTGCACGAAATCTATTCTCCCACCTTCTTCAAATCCAAATTAACTACTAAGCATGCTGGATGGACCCGGAAAACTCAAATTTCCACCCATGATCAATGTATCTTCCTCTTTTCCTAATCATATTATCAGATACCGTATCAAACCATGAGGTCAACACATACTGATTTTCAGTGGTCCTGATTACTTCAATTTATGAAAATCTTTGACTTTCCTTAACCATCACTATTCATTTATAAAAATGCAGATTTCTGCCCTATCATGCAATTACACAGGGTTTGTTATTACAGCTGCTGTTATCCACATGCCAGCACTTCAGCTGGGAATGAAAAGGTAGACAGCTCATGAATATTAACAGATCCACTGGGGGATAGATATACAAGGAGAAAAAGGTACACCAGTGAAATATATAGCACTGCTAAACCAAGCCTTCTTGAAGTCAAGCAGGTGGGGAAATGCTCATTGCAGAGACAGCATCCACCAGCCACAGGCAGTAATGTCTGTAACCAGCTCAGCTGAAAGAACATGACTGCCCACTGGTGAATTATTTCACAAAGACAGCAAAGATATAGTGAGACACATTGAATGGACATAACCACAGAGAATAAAGCTGAATAAAGTCCCAGGGACTGGACTGTGGCTGTCCCCAGACACTCTATGGAATCCAGGTGTGCTGTCAGCTTGGCTTTCAGAGCAAAACTAAACCATCACACCCAGCTTTTTGAAAAATACATTCCTCTCCTATGTACTGCCATAACTGCAAAATTGTTCTAATTCAGAATTGAATTCTAATTGTTCTAATTCAGAAATTCCCAAGTTTTTCCTACAATTTTATTGACTTTTTAGCTGGTACCTTAAATTACAATCTCTTGAGGGCTTTGATCCTGCCAGCCATGGCAAACAGCAGGAATAGCTTGCTGGAGCTATTTCTTCTCCATTCTTGTTGGATGTAGTCAAAGCTATTTCTTTTCCAGTCTTTCTGGATGGAGAAAATTTTCTGCAGTTCTTTTCTACTCCCCTGGGACTCTGCTTGGGCATGAGCACAGCAGCTCCACACAGATCTGCTCCCTCAGACTTCCCAAATCCAGGCCACACCAGCAGGGTCTGTATAATTTTCTCCATTTCAAGAGCATACTCAAAATAACACAGCTACAGCTGAGCTTTAGCCTTCTGTCACTACACCACAGGACTGCAGGATATTAACTTACAAAGTTTAAGGAGCTGTGTAAAAATTACAAAAAGGTGAAAGAAAATAGGAGTTTTGCCATAATTAATGTCCTATCAGAAGTAATAAAAGTATCCTTCACTCTTAGAATACACCCAGACAAAGGACTACAAAGCAAACAAAAATAAATGAAAATGCAAAAATCTTTGTGTATTAGCAAGACTGGGAAGCAGCTCTCTAACCCAAGGAGCAGTCAGTTAGTGGACTACAGCAAAAGATTTTACTATTTCTGCCATTCCTCCTGATACTTTGCTCATTCCACTTTTTTAAAATGTAGAAATCTCCATCTGTAGTTCTGTCATTACTTGGAGGAAAATGTTAGGGATATTAATTTCTCCCCTCAGAGCAAAGCAATAAACATGATTTCATGGTGTTATAAGCTAGGATAATAGAATTGAGCCTATTAGTCTGTTCCAATTTATTTGAAACACAATTAACAGTGAATCAACACCATGAGAAAGAGGAGGGGAAGGAGCAGTATTTATGGCAGAGGCTTCCTAATAGGCCACATCACTGCTCGTGTGCCTTGAGACCCCACTGAGGTCCATCATGTCATTACTGCTGGATCTCTTCTGGTATCTATACTTTTATTTAGCTATTCTCCCGGAAAACAAACCAAACCAAACAAACAAATAAGCCACTAAAAACAAACAAACAAAAAAACCCAACCAGACCCCCCCCCCCCCAAAAAAAAAACCAACAAACCAAAACCAAAAAAAATAAAGCTACCACACGCACACACAAACACAACAAAAAGTAAGGACTTCAACTTACTAAAATCTACTGTGCTTAAGATGCTACAGACTTTAAAGAGGAAAAGTAGGCAAAGTTATACCAGCATTTTGCTTTTCTCACCCCACATTGTGCAGTAATGGTGAAGCATCAGACATTATTGTAGACGTAATTTTGCTAGCACTGAACATTCCACCTTTCCTCAATTTCCCATAAAACCGCTCAGCTTTCTCAACTACATGGCAACAGGAAAAAAAATGATAAATCTCTGGTTGCTCTCTTGCATTGCACTGAGGACTATTACTGAGCCAGCTTGGCAATGGACTCAGGCAGCTGTTGCCCAAACAATGTACATGTCCCTGGACTGTTGAGAAAATTAGGAAACAAATTGTTGGTCTCAGTCAGATCCTATCCCAAGCTCTTCCCCAGAGAGATAATAAGGTACTTCAATCCAGCAGCACTTCTCTGACAGCCTTGGGAGTTCTCAGCCATTTCTACTGAGAAGAGAAGAAATGAGAAGAAGAGAAAAAAACAGCAGTCGGCTCTGCTTTGGAGCAGGCAGCATGGCCAGGGATAGGTTCCACACAGATTACTGAATTGGCAAAACTGCACTTTGGATAAAATAGAATGATTCCAAGGGAAGAACATTTATATGCTTCTCTGCTCCTATGTAATTATAATTCTCGATAGCAATGTGAGCTTCTGTCCCTCTCAAATACTCCCAAGTGCTCACCATCGTTCTAATTTTGGGGGGGTTTAGATGCAACCTGCATTTCACAGACAAACCCAACAAGTAAAAAATTGCTATTGAGTGGCCATGGACAGATTAGAGTCAAGACTTGGGAGCAGCCATAGGGCTGCCTTTTGCTCAGTCCCTTTTGTCTGCCTGAGGGTGTCTCAGGGAGGAGCTGATGGCTCAGTGACTGCCATCCCACTCAGGCTGTGGGCTTGCAGTAAAAAGATAACAAATAAAATACAAGCCTCAGGGCTGTCCTTATCAAGCTGTATAATGAGGCCCGTAAGAATCTGGCACTCCCACATCAAAGGCAAACAAGGTTAGAGTGTAGGATTTCCCTGTTTACATGGACAATATTGAAGCTTATGCCATACCAACCTCCAGATAATTTCTGTAGCACGTGGAAATTGTTCCAAGTCTGTAGTAAACTTCATCTTGAAGAAATTGTAACCAAAAGAGAGGACGCAGAGGATGTGGTTACACAAAGCAATATCTAAGCTCTAAGTGAGAGCAAGGATAGTCTAGAGTCAGATTATTTGCTATGGAAGAAACTGGCAGATGGTTTTATGGAAAATAAGTATTCAAGGACACTCGAAAAATGAAACAAATATACATTTAATATCCAATTCATTTTAATATCAAATTAATTTTACCCAGATCTTACCCTAAATTTAATTCAGGATGGGATGAGCTTGCATCAATGTACTGTACCTCTATAACTTTAGTCAGTGAAATCAGAGGACAATGTATTATGTCCCAAAACAAAAATGCATATAAATCCCATTAAATAACAATTTTCAGAGTATGATGATGGCAAGTAACATTCAGTGCTCCATTTTCCTTATTTTTAATAACTATTCACTTCTTCAGAGTAACCTTTCTACTATAATGAAAGCAACCATCACCAAATTTACCACACCTGGCACAGCATCAACCACACAAGGAAGGTACCTCATTAGCCATTACAGAAGTGAACTCTCCTCTGTAATGAACAGTTTGACTGCCTTGAACTTTGGCCCATAATCAATACAGGGAGACAATAATCTAAGAATGAAAGTAATCTTGATTATCTGGAGTGTGTCATAATATTCAGTGACTAGGAGAATATGTAATTCCATCCAGCCTAATTTGAATGGCTCTCTACTGCCACTTCTATTATCAGCACATGCGGGAGTGCATCCCCATTCACAAATAGTACTGAACCTTCAGTCCTCAGCAAAACCAGGAAATTACTCCAAAGATTAAAAAATGCTTTCTATTTATTTACTAATATGAAAGAACTATAGTAACAAGACAAGAGATGGTTCTTTTATACACACACAAGTCTCTCTTGAGGCCCTACACAGTGGCTGCAAGCCTCCTAAAGTGCTGCAATACACAGCCACTTGTAGGAAACACTTGCCAAGAAAGCTGCTGGTTTGGCTACTTATGTCATCACCAGGTGGCCAGTGACCCCATACACCCTGTGAGACATGGAACAAAAGGTAGAAGGGATTGCTAATTATCTGTAAAAAACAATCACCTCTTATTGTTTACTACTTTGTGTGCAGATCTAAGAGTATCTGCTAACTACTGGGCAGGAAAAGTTAAAACTTTGTGATCTCAGATATCAAGTTTACATCTACTTGGAACTTCTGAAATACAGAAAACAGTAAGACATATTTTGCTGCCCCAGAAAATGAAATTAAATTGTAAAATATGATACTGAATAATAACTTCAAGTATCTGTGTGCAGTAGAGGTGCTTCTTATTTTAAAAAATAATCACAATTTTGGCAGTAGATACAAGAAATTCAGTAAGCCACTAGCACATTGACTCTCAGCCCTTTTCAGTGAGGTATTTACCATGTGCTTCAATTTTATTGCATTGAATCCAACAGCTTTGCTAGAACTTGGACATCTTTGTTAGAATTCTGACTGTACTGGAGTTTATGAGAGATTTGTTTCACAGTGCAGTGGACACACAATTTAGCAGGTGCAGCTAAATGTCACAGAACTGCTCAATTGACAGGATTTATTATTTTATTTTATAGTGCCAATGGATAAACAAAATATTCTCTGTTATTTAAAAATAAAAAGGAATTTTTCTGCTCACACTTAATTATTTAACCTGCTCTTTCCAAATTAGCAGGTGTCTCATTTTGATGTAAGAGATGTTGATTAAATGAAGCTCACTAGCTCTTGAGAGTTATCATGCAACCAGCAATCTATAAAGGATTTCATGGCACTGTTTTGTGATTTTGTTTGTATCTTTTTATGAACCTAAGATACCAGTCTGTGTTAAATTATTTCTACTAATTAGTCATCTGGACTTTGAATAGAAATTAGGCATTCAAAAGCCACTGGTGCCATTAAATTTTTTGCCTAGAAGTATTAAATCCTGTGTATCTAAATATAACTTAGAAAGAAAAGGACTTAAGAGGTGTTGGTTTTGTATGTGTTCATTAGTTACCACATTACCTACCACATAAACCACTGGTGTTTTTGAGAGATACCCATACCAGATAATCTGAAAATGAGATGGTGAGCGTGAAGGTCTCGAATAAACAGCGAGATGGAAACAAATTTGGCATCAACATTTAAAAATACTGGCAGAATTTCCTTTGGCATTCATTTCTTTTGGCTATCATTGTCTCATCTGTCCATGTAATTGCACTGGTCTGCTGCAGTGTGGGGAGTCAGACAGGGAGAGCCAGGAACTGTGTGGGATGCCCAGGACTGGGCCCATCCCGATCCAGTGGGTTCTGTCCCACACAGAACACTCAGTGCAAGCTCTGTAAGAGCAGGAAGAAGATCTGGAGGATGAAGTGAGCTCTGAAACACTCTTATCTTCAGGGTGCAAACAGAAAAAGCACTTCTGTGGCTCAGCCTCATACAAACATTCAGAAAATAGATAGAATTCAGATAGAACAATAGAATATAGAATAGAATTTCAGATAGAAATAGTCAGTCGAATTTCAGACAGAAAGAGATCAACCAAAACCCCTCATACTGACTTGGAAAGATTCTAATTGTATTTTGAAATACTCAAAAGATTTTATTTGGCTCAAATATAAAATATTACTTCCAAAGGGAACGAAAGACAAGCAATTAAGTTTCTATCTTAACATTATCTTCCTGTGCATTACTTTACCCACTTTGAAAATTACAAAGGTGACATGTTAGTTAGGGACATTTTCTGCAGCTATTCTATGCAATTACTTTATAATAAAAGTACCTGAGTGGTAATATTACAGCAAGAAGAAAAATCAAGGAAAGGTTCAAGAATGGTACTCTTGGAAAACCAGCAACAGCACCAACATCTGGTGGCAATTTGACTGCATGTTCCCCACAAAAAGAGAAGCACAGACCTGCTCCAGGTGTGATGTGCACAGGGAAACAACAGAGCTTTTCTTTGTACTTTAATTTTTTAATTTCAAATAGTAAGCATTTCAATTAAGGTTCCAAGTTTATCCTACTGATTATTCCAGGGAATTATATTGCTTAGCTCCTTCTGATCAGGCAATTCAAGCAATTCATCTCCTATTTTCCATATGAATTGTGCTCCCCTTCTAGTTTAACAGTAGTATTGATTTTATTTGTTTCCTGTTTTCCTTAACTGTCATTTTATTACTGAAATGGTAACTTTTTTAGTAAATCTATGCTTGCTCAATAACTCCTTTACTTACCTAAAAATTATTCCATTAAAAGTTTAACACACCTGTTTGGAGATTTTTTTTATATATATATCAAAAAATAACAGGAAAATAGCTGGAAGGACTAAATAAATTAGAGGATGAAAGAAAAAATAAAAATCCAGTGCTCATAATCTGTAATTATTAAAATGAATGGATCCAGAATAAGATTCCATTATGTAATGAGAAAACCCTTAATGGAAGCACCCTTGCTTTTTCTCCTCTACTCCATTACCAAGGATGTGTTACAGGGGATGTAACAAAGGCTGATCCATAAATATTAATTAAGAGGAATGAAGTTTGCTTTGATGTAATTGTGACTTTGGCAGAATATCTATATTTCCAACACTAAATAATATCCTTTGGAAGAACATTAAATACCTTGCTAAATGAGAGATATTAAAACAGTTCACACTTACTCATTTTTATCATGTTTATTAAACATTTTCCTGATGTTGAATTCATCAAACAGATTTTGTTCTACTGTTTTCATTTTCCATGCATTTAAAAGAAAATCTTCATGCACCAAGCTGGAACACAGATAGAAATGTTCCATTTTTTTCAAAATTCAGATCATTTTCAGTAGTTCTAAACATGAAGTTTATTCTAGTTTGTAGGTTGACACTGAAGTCTCTTATGAAAAGCTGCTCAGCAGTCCACATATTCATCTGCAGTAGCTGATGTGGATTGTCTTCCAAATTATACATTCCAGCTACATAGAGTTGGACAGTCAGAACTGATTTAAACAGAATAAACTGCAGTCATTATACACAGTTGATTCAGGGATTTCAAGCCCAAAGGGACCATTATTGCCTACTATCCTTATTCTTTCAGAGCACAGATTACAGGATTTTGACCTGCAAATCTGGCACTGACCCCGACTTCCTCTTGTCATATAAAAAAGCATGTACATTTGCTTGAAACAACATTTGCTTCTGTAATGCAGAATCCCATTTTTTTTTCTCCAAGAGTAAAGACCAAAGTTGAGTTTTCTCAGGAAGAAAAATACTTCCTAGGGAAAAAAAAATATGGGTGATGATGATGAATGAATAATGGTTCAGAGGAAATGTAAAAATACTTAAAAAGTTTAAGATATTGAGATTACTTCTGACTGTTAACTCAGAGAAGGAAAACACTGCCCAGCACAGACAAGGGCAATGCTTTCTACACCACTTATACTGACCTCATATCCAGATTGTTTTGCCTGTCATTCAAAGCAATTGCAGCTATAAAAGCTCCCTGTCTAGCTTTGCATCCTTTGAGTTACAATTTCCCTCAACAACCTGGGCATAGAAACACAGCTCTCTACATAACACTTTATTTTATGACTGCTTGTGGTGTCATTGGCAGCAATGGAAAGTGCCCTCTGATGTCTTCGTTAGATGGCAATAAAAATTTTGGTGGCCAGAAGGATTAAAGCAAATCATATTTTTCACTTGTCCAGCACATAAGATGACCAATATTTCTAACTAATTTATTATGATAGGTTTATTTATGCTTCCTCATCCTTACATTGGGAATATACTGTAATAAAGATTGAAATTATGTGTGAAACACCTAAGCTCAGACAGCCAGCTGAAGGAGAAATAGGGTCATTCCTTCCCAGGAAAGGGGCACTGGAACAGGGGTTCTGCACTGCATTTGATGGGATAAATTGTTGTCAAGTCTAGGATGTAAAAGAAAACATGTTTCTAGTTTTGTTTCTCCAGACATCTTCTTTTCTAAGAGAAGCTCTTTCCCACAGCTCTAGGTCTCACCAAGCAGACAGTTTTTTAAACATTTACAGTTATTCTAACTCTTAGATAATTTCTTTTTGTATTTTTTTTCTTTTCATTTTTGGTTCTACTTACATGAAACTTTCTCCAGGTGAACTGAAGGCTGGAAGCTAAATGAGTAAAAACAGTTTGCAGAATCAGCTACCTCAAGGCAATTCCAGATGAACTCAGAAAGTCCAAACAGTGACACTGATGCTGAAGGGACTACCAAAGTCACCTATACTGCCCTCTTACACATAATAATGAAATAAACTATCAAAAAGCCAGAAATTATCCTTAAAAGGCCGTAGCAAATAAGAAGACATGCTTTGCAAAGCAGATAATACCTCAGAGGAACATGCTTAACAGTAATAAATGCTCTGCATTATTCTATGCCCCAGCACCTCATTAACATTATGAGAGCATTTGTAAAAATCAGTTTTGTTTAGAGAGAATCTTAAGAACTTATTAAAGATAACACAAGAAGTGATAAGGAATGATGTTTTTCCCCTCACAGGAAACTACTAACATTAAGAAATAATTTTCCTCTCATTACAGAAGACAGTATTTGAGGACTAGCCTGCAACATTTTTCAAGTCAGTAGTTGTAATATTTAAATACACATAACAGTTTTTATGTGAACATGTCTCTAAGAGTTAATATGGATTGTGGATAAATTAATGGAAAGGCTCTTTCTGTTCTCATTTGGAGACCTGGATCAAGCCTCATCACTAAAGCAAGATGTTTCAGCACATGTGCTAAAAGGTTTTTATGTAACCCAGGATATTTTATTTGCAAGAAAAGAGAGCATCACTAGTGCTAAAACTTGATTGTCCTAAGTATGCAATAGTCCTCACTCCTGCTGGGGCTAAACTCTGGGATGGCCTGAAAAAGGAAAGACTGTTGCCACAAATAGCTTTACAGTGTCACTGAAGGGGATAAGGTAGATTTCAATGGGCTACTTAATAAAATCCTTATATAAAAATAGTAACATTATTTTAGAATTATTAAAAAGAAGTAGAGAAGACAGTGGCTTCCTTTGGGAACTGCTGAGCCAACCTTGGAGGCAGCTGAAGATCACACTACCCATGGGTTCAGTTACTAGAGTGCCAAAGCCTCCTGCATCCACCAAAATGGTACTAAGATTATGATCAACCAGAAACCTTCTCTAACACGCCTCCTCTTGCTTCACTGTACCACTTTGACTCTTTCCATACCTCCTTACTTGTGAAAAAGCAAACACATGACTTAACATAAATGTACTGATCAGTGCTTCCTCAGAAGGCACAGGAATAACCCACCTATGAGTAGAATGAAACATAGAGAAACATCTTACAAGTTATAAAATACAATTAACAGGTCTGTGAAGACAGAAAGAAGTCTGTGTTAAATAAGGCTTCATGAATGATTCACAAGGCCCAGAATTCCCTCTCTTTCCAGCAGTGTTCTCAAGCCAGTTTAATATTTCTAAGTAAATAATTCATGCTACTTTTGTTTCTAGTAATAATGCATTTTCAGAAATGCTGGCTGCACAGTATGCTGGGTGCTTTCTCTGGACTTTCAGACTGTGCTGCCTGAAACTCCATCACCAGAAGTGATTCTCAACTTTTTTTGAATATGAACAAAAAAGAATGAATAATGACCAAGCTTTTCAGACATATCTTCAGCTATAATATATGAAAATGGCCATGCACATGAAAAAGTAAAGTTGGTATCTGTATATTAGGTATGCAGTCACTACAAATGATGGAATATTTCTTTGAGTAAACAGACAGTGAGAACTGAACACTCAGTATTTCCAAGGACAGTCCCACTATAATGAGGAAGAGCACAGAAAGATTTGAAATGACATTTGTGTCAAGAATGGTTTCCTATCTACACAATTATCTTTTATACTTTGCAAGGATAAAGTTTGCAAGCACTGATGCTCTCCTTTTCAAAAAATGTCTTTATATATGCCTCTTTCTGACTTGCTACCAGGAAGGCAATTATTTTACAGAGATTATTATTTAGCAGGTTTTTACTTTTATCCTGAAAAAGATCTTCCTATATAAGATAATACAGTACTGTTGTATCCCACAGCATTCTACCTGTGATAGAACTGTAAAAAAAAAAAATCAGTTACAAGCTTATAGCTATTAAAGCAGACAATTTTAGGACAGTGAAAAGGTAACATAGTTTTATGCATGGATTCTCAAGTGTAATTATCACATGGAGGTTCAACTACCAGAAGAAGCAGGAAAGAATACATTTTCTGAGTTATCTAAAGAGTTATTTTTATCTTCCAAAAAACAATGGGAGACTTGGAACCTGAGGGTCATATAATGGGAGTAGGTTTGGGCCATCGTGTGTGCCAGCAATTATTCCAATCACTGCAGTGATTTATAGCAGTGCTGTAATGGGGAAGATCAAGGAACCGTGGTGCTTCTTGGTATGTGTTTCCAGAAAAGCACAGAAGTTGCTCACAATGACTGCTCTGGTTGTGTTTCTCCAGACTGGTTTTATGTCACAAAACTAAGATGCAAACCCATTATGATCCATCCATGCTAATGCTTGCAGAACGACAGTGTGCTTGCATAATGCAGCTGTTATGTCACTCAGAGGTGTGTGACATCTCAAATTGGGTGGGAATGCAACTATTCCAAACACAACTGAAATCCTGTTTACTCTGACCAGAAGGAATAAGTGGGCTGACTTTAATTAGGCAACAAGGTTCCTTTTGCAGTGATCAAGTGAACACATAGAATTAGGATAACCTGGGATAAGAGCTCAAGCTGAGGGCTAAGTTTTATTACTTGAAATGCAATCAAAACAGAGACAAAAAAAAATAATTATCAGTAAAATGTAATACATGTGTGCAGATGGGAATACTACCTAGGTATTTTCTATTTATTCGTATTGGTAATCTTCTTAAAGAACAGTCTATTAATCATGTATTTTGTTGCTGTCAGCTTTGTTTGCGGAACTGTCATGAATAATAAATAATTCACTGTATCAGTTCCAGAGGCTCAGAGAAGTACAACAAATTCCTTCCTTCCCAATATGCATCTCCCCTACAATTTTATGCCTCATTCTATTTCAGTTCTTCCTCAAATTATGTATTCCAAGCTTGAAAACAGAAAAGGTATGAGTTATCAGAGCTTACTTCACTACTAAATATTAATCACTTAATCTCTCACTGGCAGTGTAATCTACTTTATCATCACTAGTGGTGATATCCTCCAATTCTAACAGAAGCCACTGAGACAGACAACAGCACCAACAGAAGGAAGCAGTTTTCTGCATTTGGAATTGGTTTCAATGCTATATTTTCAGGTAATCAACAAAGATTGATTCAAGTTGAAGCTCAATATAGTTACTGATTTGTCTTTGGATTTTTAACAAAGTGTAAACATCTTCGCTTCCAAATATTTCTGTAATTGGCATTTTAGGAGCTCCAGATTTTGTCATATTTAAATATCTGTGATAGTCTAAGATGATAATCTGATGTTATGAGTTCCACTGACATTCAAGAACCTTTCCAACCATAGTTTAAAGAATAAAAATCTTTCCCTTTGCCAACTTAAAAATAAAGGTCCATCATAATTCACTCCCATGCCACCATAAACTTTATTGACACTCTGCAAATTTGCATTAGCTCTGCATCTGCCTTCTATTTATAGGCTTTTTACTTTAAAGATCCAAACAGTAACAATGCCAGAATAAATCTTATTCTTTGAGTGGATTTAATTACTGAATTAAAACCATAAAATGTACTTTAAAAAGAACCTGGAGAAAAATTGCCAGTACTTACCTTTAAAATGCAGGTGATGTTTCTGCTAAGTCCTGGCAGAAATGATCTGCAGAATTTATAAACAACTTTTAATGGTAGTTTAAGCAGTGCTTTTGTTAACTGCCTACTTCCTCTAGAAGTGAACTTTATTCTTTAGAGCAGGACATTTTCCAAGCAATGGTGTTTCCAAGCAAGTACTCATAGGTACTTATTTTCTTTGACAATTGTTACTTCCTTCCAAGAGACAAGCCTATGGAAGTCTGTTCAGTCTGCAACACCATAGAGGAGGGAGAAGTTTGCAAGAGAGAGGTTTCCAAACAGAGATTTTGGATTTCAGCCTGCTCTGTATACACTTCAGAGCCCTATTAGAAATTAATTCCAATTTTAAATAATTTAGTATCCCAAATGTGGGAATTCCAGATCTCTATTAATATGTCTACTCTCTTAAGTCCAGCACTAAGGTTGCTCTGAAGATCTTCACATGCCAATACAACACCTACTACAGATGAAAGTATTTAGGTTTTTTTTTCTAACTTCAGAAACTTCCAGTCTTCAAGAGAGTACTAATCCTGTGTTTCCAGCTCTCACTGTACTAGGTCTCAAGGTTAATGGAAAAAAAAAAAAAAAAAAAAGACCTATAATGAAAAGCATAAAGTCTACAAGTAAGAAAGATGAAAAGGTGTTTTGCCCCAGCAGCATGAGAAGCAATGAGATGATCTTACAGCCAAGCAACCATACAAGTTGCAGTCTATTCACTGACAAGTGGACAAGTGACCATACATTTTTTTGAGGTTTTGTGCCCACAGGCACCTTCAGACTGGCTGCTTAGTATAAATGGCAACAAAAAAAACCCAAAGTCATTTTAATAATGACTAATAATGATAAGCACGTGAATTATAAAAATAATGCCAATACAATGCATATTTGTTTGCTTTTTTTTATATATAATGCTTTTTACCAAGAACACAAAGTCCACAGCAGATTCCATAGGCCAGGCTAGGCTCCTGAACACCTTGACTTCTGTTAATCACATTTAAGACCTGGGCCTTTCACCCCATGGACCTATTGGCCACATTACTTGAATGAACCTTCCACTTCCATTCTGAAATACTTTTCTACTCTTCTGGGAGAACAGTGCTCAGAATTATTTGTCAAAACGTGACAAAACAGTGCAATAAGAAAAGCTTCACTTGGTGGTGGATGTGGATGAATAATCAGGAGAGTGTAATCACCTTCTTTTTGGCCATCAGAATGAAACACTGAGCCTTCAGTTTCAAATAAATGTGCTCAGTTCCTGAGTGCCTGAAGCCAAAACTGTGATCCTGAAAGCATCCAATTACTGCCTAAAAAACGAGACTCAGAAATGGTGAAGAACTTCACCTTTTAATGTCACCTTTGCCCAGCTGCTTCAACTTCTGCTTCTATGCATTCATTACATAAGAGCTGAGCATCCTGATGGCTGCCTGGATGCAAGCTCCAGTCCAGATCAATAAATTAGCTGTACCACAGCTAAAGTCCTCAGTGGGTCTCAATCCAGGCATTTGAAAAGAATTCAGAAACTGGACTGGGATCTTTCCAAATTGAGGAGCAAGAGCTTCTGTCAACTGTCAGTTTGGTAGAAAGACTTTTTTATATGGCAACTAAATAATATTCAGCTAGAATATGGAAAATACTTAATCTGCTGTCTCCTAAAAGGTACTACATTCCATCACCTATCTCTCCTCAAAAACACTGCCAAGGCATCAGGTTTTTTATTATTTTTGTTTAGAGAGAGCACACTCATCCTCCTTTATTGAAATTATATAAAACATATGATGATTCATTAGATAATTGAGCAGGACTAGTAAGGGCACAGCTCTGCAGCTTCATGGTTCAGCCTTTCATCTGGGAATTTCAGATTTCTTGGAGGACAGACTGAAGCAAATCTATGTGTGGCTTTTCTCTTCACCATCTACAAGTCTGCAATATACTTCCGAAACAGAGGAGCTCTCAACGGAGTGGTACCACTTTCCCCAGCTGTTTTTTGCCAGACCATCACACTGGGAACTCACACTTCCTTGCTTATCACAGTAGCTCAAACTTATTCTAAAATACAATCACATCAAAACAGCAGTATGCCTGTACCACAATAATTTCTTTCCTAGCAGCACAGGCACTGGGTGCTGGTTTTTATTTATGTTGCTGCCCTAAAGGAAATAGAAAAACTTCAAGAGCAGAGAGGTCCATACTGTTGCAGTAAGTGACACAGCCAGACCTAGAGAATATATTCACTCACGTGAGGGTCTTAGCCCAACTAACAGCAAATTCTGACCACTTTTTGGCCAAATTTTGAGTTCACTAATGAGCAAATCAGGCAGCAAGAGACCTACAGCTTGCTCATGGAGGAACCACATTCAGACCATTATCGTGACATTATAAATGCCAACTGACAACTGCATTTCAAGATCTGTCAATCAGCCAATTCTTTGTCCATTTAAAATGAACTCTACTGCTGTTCTCTACTGCCATTCTGTTTAATTTGGTAGGTGAAACAATTTACACACTTCTAAATGATGATATTCTACTGAAAAGTAGTCATGACCTCAAGTTTCCCATTTGTATATACAATTTCTACTACAGAACAGATTAGAATCCAGAAACTAGGTGGAATTTAAGGTTTTTAAATCAGGTTTTAGGAGACAAGCCCTTAAAGCTAACAGAAGTCTGTGGTTTATCCTCTAAGAACTAAAGTCTAAAAATTATGGCCAAAATCCTGCATCTTAAGTAAAGGTTACAGAAATGCATGAATCAGAGCAAGCCAGGATGGTTGGAAAAGCTCTTTGAAACCAAAAATTCCAGTATGTGGCTGAATGAGCAGAATTAGACATCCTGGAGAGGCTGGGAAAAAACTGTGCCCTGGAGGCTTCAATAGCCCAGAACATGAAACACTGACCACTCAAAAACTCAACCTTCAGACAGGGCAGACTGAGTCCCTCCTGACCTCTCAGGAGTTTCCTATGAACCATTTCATCAAAGATTCCTTGTGAGGCTCCAGAAGGCAACACTTAGAACTTCTGTGCTTAGAAACAAATTAACCATAAAATATGCCTGCAAATACATAAAAAGAAAATTGGCCTCCACAATCTCAATTAAATATACATCATAGCAAACCTGACTGCATTAAGATTTTATTTCAGTTCTTTCACAACACAAAACCAACACTCACATAATCACAGGCAACTGCAACTCCCTTTCTGTATGAACTTTCACACAACATGCCTGATGGAAAGAGCTGATTTTATTCCTGAGAATTCATAACTAATTGAAATTTCAAATAAGCAAGAGCACACCTGTCTGTACATTTTGTTCCTCCAAATCTATCAAGTCCAGAGTCTTCAGTGCCAAACTAGTGAATCTTTCAAAGAAAAAAATTGTAAAAATCCAGTACATATTTTAGGAGTTATGCATTATATTTTAATTTAATAGCCACCATCAAATTTGGTGTCTATGTTCACTTCTACCATAGCTTTATTGTCATAATGAATATACTAAAATAAAATCTGTAGGAGCCAGTATCATAGAGCAGCATTGTTACAGCTGCACCAGTGCATTGGTCACTGGGTTCTGTACTGCTGTAGATATGGCACTACAAACATACACTCAGAGAAGATGGCTCTTCAAAATCTTAAATGTTGTTTTCACCAAACAGGGATAAAAATACTGTTTTTCCGAGCTAAATGAATTCATTTTGGCTGATAATGTTCTTCTGTCAAAAAACTAATGTCATTTGGGTTTGTGCAGCTTTTTGAGGCAACGAAGCAGAAGGAGGGTTTTCTGCTGCCTAATTGTGAATCCTACACTACTTCCAAATATTATATGACAGTGAAAAACACAGAGCACTCAGCTGTTTCAATTTATTCCCTGGACAATCTTTGCTATTCAAGTCCCCCTCCAGAATAAATATTATATTCAGATGCAGAACAGTGGCGTAGATTAAATTTTTATTTTAAACATTTAATATATTTATATTTTAAAGGTCAGTTAAAGGCAGGTCTCTTGAAGCAGCATAAGCTGTTAACAAATGAACTTGTAAGCAGAATCACAGCATCCTTTGGGTTGTAAGGGACCTTAAAGCTCATACAGTTCCAACACCCTGCCATGGGCAGGGACACCTTCCACCAGCCCATGTTGCTCCAAGCCCCATCCAACCTGGCCTTGAACACTTCCAGGGAGGGGGTAGCCACAGCTTCTATGGGCAACCTGTGCCAGTGTCTCACCACCCTCAAATTAAAGAATTTCTTCCTAATGTCTAATCTAAATCTCCCCTCTCCCACTTTAAAACCCTTCCTCCTCACCCTATCACTACATGCTCTTGTTAAAAGTACATCTCCAGCTTTCTTAAAGCCCTCGTTCCTGGATGGCTTTAGCAGACATGTTCATTCAGGAAGAAAACACCAAATGGGCCATCACCACATGGCCCAGAGTCATCATGATTTCTACAAAAGCACAAAATGAACAAAATTTTCTCGTGATAAAAAAAGAAACAGAAAAGAGAACAAGGAAGAAAAAGAAAGGGAGGCATTTCAGTCAAATCTCTAGAATCCAGGAGTCTTAACTTTCCAGAAATCTGTTTTTCTTTTTTTGTTTCCTTACTTTAAAAAAAAACAGTGCTGTAAATCCTGACAAGAGCCCTGATCCAAAGTCAACTGAAGTCAACAGTACTATATTCAAAGTGAATCTCTGAAGAGTCTGGATTAAGTCACTCTCTAAGTATCCCAAGGATAATCAACAAATAAGATTCTGATTGTAGGAATTCCTCCTCACGCGAGTAATATCACTGAATTCAATGCTTCTCTGTAAGGATCATTCAGGATGATTCAGGTTTCTCTGTAAGGATCACTAACTCAAAGTTAAGGTGAAATCTGGAGTTGTAACACAAAATCTGTTCAAGAAACTCAGTCTAAAAAATTTGAATTCCACTGGTTAAGAGCTTTCGAACTAAACCTGAACTTGACATGAAGTCTCCTATTATGTTTCTCTGAAGAAAAAAAACCAAATTTCTCTTTCTTGCTAGCCCATTACATTTTTTACAGAAAACAAATGAAAGCTACACCTGTATTAGAAAGTGCTGCAGCCCAGAAGGAGTTGACTTGCAGACAGAAAGCATAATAAAGATGTGATATCCACCCATATTAACCAGATCTGTTAGACGTGCATGTGGGGTTCTCCTGCATCCCCCTGAGTACACAATCTTCACCTGAAAGGAAACCACTTCACAGGCTTTGCAAGCAGCCCACAACTTAACTAAAATATAGAAAGTGGAGCCAATAAGGTAACTCAAATTAAAAGCACAAATTTAATCCAATCAAAAAGCTGGGTGTAGAGGCATCCAAAAGACACAACCATTCTGAGAACCCCCTCACTGATTCATCAGGGAAGCCCCAAGACTATCCCTGTACCTTCACAGAGTGAGGCTACCATAGATCGTACTGTTAACACCTCCCCCAAGGAAATTCAACAAGTGACCCTCACTGGAGAAATACCTGAACACTTCTAGGATAACAAAAAGGTCCTTTTCAACAGGCTGCAATATTTTATCTAAACTGGCTCACAAATATCAATATGGTGATTCACACAAAACTTATGTTTGTGCTGAAGAGTTTGCAAGCCTGAGCCTTTAGTCCAGATGCCTGCAAAATGCTGGATTAGAATAGCCACAAATATCTTCACAGGTGCTTTGCAAGGCATAATATACACTATTATTCATCAAGAGTAACTCCATTAAAATCAAAACCAGACAGTGCTAGAGCTGGTCGAAGTGAATACAAATGAAGCTGTAGAAGTCTTGCTTTGCTGTATGTTTTTTTCCTTGTCCCTAGTGGTAGACAGAAATGCTAATTATACACAAAAGATTTTACTATGACCTTCGAATCACATAATTAATATCAAATGAAATTCTGATACCTAGCCAAAATGTATTATTGTATTAAACAATCCTGTTCACATAGAAGATATTCATAAGCTTTGTTATGTAGATGAGTCACTTGATTCCTAAATAATGACTGCTCAGTTAAGAAGAAGAAAAATAATGGACAGCAAATTATTGGAGTTTTTAGTCTGCCCTTTAACCTGGTTGCCTAGAGGAAAAAAGAGGTTGTCATTAAATTAAAAGGTTTTAGACTTATCTTACAATATGGTTTAAACCACTCACTCTTCTTGCAAAGGTGAATACAAAGATGATGAAGAAAGAAAACTGAGGTGTGGTGACCTCTGTGATCAGAGACAACACCAATAATTCTGGGACCTGATCTTTGATTACATTCCTCCCCCCCCATGACAAGCAGTTCTCTGTATTACCTTTGCACCATTAGTGCAATTTATCTGTAAGACTTTTTCAGGAGCAGGGTTGCAATAAATTCAAACCTCATGAAGAGTGTAGTAGTATTTTCCTAGTTTCAGTTCTCTACAGCCTTATCACTGCTGCACAGTGTCACTGAGACAAGATCAGAAAACAAAAACCATAGTAAAGCTATGCTGCCTATGAATGCAAATCAGTTATCCTGCTTGGATCTTTTTTCCTACAGGGAGGGACATAGGATAGAAGAGAAACATTCTATCTAGCATTTTTCTTATATTTGCTTCTTAACAAATATGGGAGAAAGAGCAAGGTCTATTAAGTCATCTCCCACCTTTCTGCTGTTTCTAGTTTAGGACACTGAGTCTATGCAAGGGGTGTATTACCCCTGGGTAAAGGCACAAGTCTGGAATACAAAACAAAAACATGGATTAGCTTCTTAATACTAATGTAAAGATTTTGCCTGATAGCAGATAAATTATTCATCCTGACTCATTTCCTCAGTTATTAGAAGAGGAAAAAAAGCATCTTCATTCCTTGACAGGCAAATACACTCCGAGGTTTAAGGCAACCCAGTAATGTGACAGTTGAGTTTAGACAAAAACATAGAATTAATTAGAGGGTAAAGATGGTTTCCAGTCTGTCCCTCATGCACAGACAGGACAAAGGAACTGCTGTTATGATGGCACCAGGCCATGAGGGCCGTGAGGATCCCAGGTAGCCAAGAACAATATTTTTATAATTTAGCCTTGTTTTAAAGGTTTAAAAGTTGTCAGTGTCACTGAAACTTTTCCTCCCCAGTCTGTTGGTTGGTATGCAAATTATTTTTGTCAAGTGATCTTAAATGAGTGAAAAATGTGGAAAATTTTGCATTCCCACTGAAATGCACAATACCTATTTTTAATAGGGATTTTTCAGTAAGTAGATTACCATGCATGCAATGATTTCATACTGCTTACACAAAATAATGTCATTTAAAAATTAGAACAGACAGGCAGACAGATTGCAGTCATTCCTAATTGCTTCCTACAGGAGATTACTACAATAATCTTATCAGGAATGGCTCCCTCAGTGTACAGCTAGGACCACTGTACCAGAGCTGTCACTTTCCATGGCTAAAATAAGCACCATTTATTCTGCAAACTGTGCCACCTCTGCTTTCAGAAAACTTAATTAGGATGAAGAGCAATTTTCATTAAAAATAAAGAGCAGTACCCCCATTTTATGATTCCTCTTACTCTACTTTGTTTTCATCTGCTTTTGCACAGTTATGGAATCTCAAGCTTGGTCTGCTGTTACTGATCTACTGATAAATGCACATATACCTAGAATTCCAAACACATTGTTTGAGCTAGTGGATTTTTCCAGAGTTGATGGTGGCTGCAAGTAACAAAAGGCACACAGCCTACTGATACACTTTGGCCAAACAGAAGCTCACAGCATGAATCTAAACAGAAGCAGCCCAAAAATGCCACCAAAAGTGCCACTGTCAGCTGCTGCAAGCACAGTGGTTTCTGTGGCACATACACACCTCTCCAAATACTGTGGTATCATCCATGCCCTGGTAGCATGGGAGTTATGTTGGCTCTAAGTACATCCCAAGAAGCTGATGTGCACATTTTTTCTGACCCAGGAAGGGCTCCCCTGAGATGGAATTGTCAGAAGCTGACTGGTACTTCCATTCATCAGCATTAAAAATGACATTTGGTTATGGTTTTATCTTCCCCCTCCCCAAAAAAACCTGAAACCTCTAATGCATGAGCTTTCAATATGGCATTAACTGCTGATGAAATGAAGCATAAACAATCTGATGATGCACCTAAAAGTATTAAAACAATCTCATATAAAGTATTTGAATAACCACAGCTCCACAGAATTGAGAAAAAACAAAGGGAGCATTTTACTCATGGACTCATATCAACAAATCTATGTAATTTGTCAAATTAAAATGGCTGGGAGGAGAAATGCAAGTGTGCTGACTTTTAAGCATCTCACATTCTGACCAGCAGTCAAGAAGCACTTTGTTTAGGCCTTTGTACATACAGATCACTGTGCCCTTTCCTGTCTTTTATCCCTCACTGTCCTTTCTCTCTGTACATATTAAGCTTCTCAATGTTAAGCCATTTAGTCATACCTGACCTTTTGTAGCATTACTCCTCTGATGGATGTATTCTTATGCAATGAGAATTGTTCTGCAATAGAAGAGATTTTTTAATAAAATAAAGTAGTACTATATATGCAATAAAAAATGCTAATCACACGAACAGTTTTTCATTGCATTTATGTAGCATAGCATTTAACAATGTGGGTTTATCACAGCACTTCACTGAATGAAGTAAAAGTCACTAAAGTAATACAGAACCCATTCATCCAGTTGTTCAAAAGCCATTCTCCTCAGTCCGCATTCTAACAAACTACAGGAAAACATTCTGAAATTTGAACTAGGGAGCTGTTATGTATTGGGTTTGTCTTGCTGTTAGTCATGTGCTCCAAGTATAGTTTTTATTTATTTATTTATCCTGGAGTGGTTCTTTGAGAATTTCTTCAACTAAGTTAAATCTTTCATACTCTGGAATAATACTGGGGAACTTTAAAAAGAGAGAAAAAATATCTGTTTGTAGTTGTGTACTTATCTGAATCAGTAAACAGAAATGAAGACAAATCTGTAAAACTGGCATCCTCTCACTGAAATAAAAGAGGAAGCCAAGATCAGAACTTCTGCTATGGTTCTACCAGGGCAAGTCAAGTTCTTTGGACAGGCCAGAACATAAAAAAAACAGAGCAGCAAATGTATTCCTTCACTTTTGGATGAAAAAAACCACTATATCCAAAATATTCAATGCAATTACTGCCTGAAGAGGGTTTTTACAAACCTCTGTCTGCTTAGGTCACCTACATGTCTCTGAAAGTACTAAATGAACTCAGTCACAATGAATGTTCTTTACTGAACTGACTGGGTGTGCAATCAAGAAGATTCTGGTAAAAAATACATCCAGTTCTCCTTCAACTGACTCTGAGACTGAAGAGCACCACATCATCCACTGCCAAACTTAGTTTCTCTTCATCTAAAATAAACTCTGTCAAGGGAATTCAGAGGCATCTGATTCTCCTTTTTTCCGTTTCTTCCCCAAAAAGGCATGAAAAGAATACTGAGTAGAAAATAAATCTCCACTTGCTCAAAGCACCAAATTATGAGGTGGTGTAGTATATGACTTTAGTAAGTAACAAGGTGAGAAAAGATTACCATCTTTAATTAGGAAACAAATTTGAATTAAGTGTTTTATTTAGCTGGTGGTTAGCAATTGCAAAGAATGGTTTTTCTGCTAAAAAAAGATAATAAAACCAATTATAAAACTCAACCCCTCACAGACACACTACTTTTTAAAAGAAAAATAATTGTATTTACATATTGTAAATTCTTTTTTCTAGATTCTTCAATGATCACAGTTCTACCCACTTCTACCCATTTGAAACTAGTTGCCATACTATTAAATTTTTAAAAAGTTCTTATAGCTGAGTCTTAGAAACACAGTGCAGGTAGTAACATACCTTGGAGAGAAACAACTGATTTAAGGAAACATGTTTAAGTGTGGCTTTTTACACATTTAAAAAATTCACCTTCTTGAGAAAACTTATGGCAATTGCAGAAGGTTTCTGAAACCTGGCAGAAAGCAATGTAATTCTCAACTTCAAGAAGGGCAAGAAGAAAGACACAGGTAAGCATGGGCCAGTCAGCTTTACCTTGATCCCTAAGAAGGTGCTGGAACAACTAATCCTAGCAACCATTTCCACAACTATGAAGGAGAAGGTGATTACTGGAAGCAGTTGATGCAAATTTACCCTAGGAGTAATAGAGAATCTCAAGTTGAAAGGGACCCATGAGGATCACCATTTTTTTACTGTGACAATGGTCAAACATTGAACAAGTTGACCCCTCAGGCTGTAGTGTCATCATCCTCACAGATACCCATAATCTGACTGGCAACCGCCCTAAGCTACCTCCTGTAGACAAAACTGCTTTGAGAGCAGTAGTTGGATTAGACCATTGTGGCAAGACAAACCTCTTTTAGGGTACGGCACTTCAAGGTCCAACCAGGTGTTCCAGCAGAGACTCACGAACAGTGCTCCGAGCCTATAGCCACCAGGGTTGACTAGCCTGGATCGGTGCTGTTGCTCTGAGAGCAACTGATCTCTCTGCTGGCTAGCTCAGGAGTGAGCCCCACCTGTGTCTCAGAACTCACCTTTTATTGGCCCCCTGGTCCTGCTCATGCGCAGTGGGGGCCCACCCTAATTGGGCACAGGTGGGCTTGACACAAGCTCATGCCCACTCCCTGGCAATTAGGGGCACCTGGTTGCCTTGTTACACTACAGACCATCTCCAGAAGCATCTTCCACCCTCAGCAAGGCTGTGATTCTGAATTCCAAAGTCTATAGATTAACAGCATCTGTGCGTTGGGCTTTGAACTACTAGTGCAGTACTTTTCCTGTAAAAACACAGTTACTGTTTTAGAGATTGAGAGCTGCACTGACACTGACAGGAACACAACTGTTTCAAAACCACAGTGGAAGGACCTCTTTCTGTCTCTTAAGATGCTTTATGAGCATTTCATTGACTAGCACCCTGAAGTATTCTAAGCATGCAAAAGAAGATCAGCTGTGCTCTGAGAATTTTAATCCTTGTGTTGAAGTTGGTGTCCTATAGCTGTAGGCATAATAACAAAAAATAATAAAAGATAGAATTTCTATATCCATACAATTTAGAGACCTTTGTTATGGATGAGGGGGAAATAAATAAATAAATAAAAATCATTAAAAAAAATAAAGAAAGGAAAAAAAAAAAGAAAGAAAATATGAGCTTTAAGGGAACCAAATCTTCACTACTCTTCAGATGTTTTGTCTTTAACAAAATCTAAATTTTCAGATCTTTTGCTTGCAATGAAGCCACATAATAGCATACAGTTGTATAAACTGATACTGAATCATAAATGCTCATATCACTTGGAAAATAATTACTATTAGGCTGAAAAAGAATCTGAAAAGAAAGCCTCCCATCAGAGCCTTCTGAAATTCTCACAATCCTTCTGCCCTTACAGTCTGTCTTCTTACTGCTGTTGGACAGGTAACCTTCAGACTAATACTCATGAAGCTCTCAGTGAATCAACAAAAACTCCATCCTCCCAGCCTAGGACTGAGCTGACAAAATTTGTTGAGCATCCAGTATTAACAAGTCACTGTCCTTAGCAGAAGAAACCAAATACTGCTTATCAATGATGAAACACTGATGAGATGTCAACACCATACATTCAAATATTCAACTCAATATTCTTTCTTCAGGGAAGCAGTTATTTATTCAGGACCATTCTGGTGAGGGCAGTGTAAAACGTCTTCTAAGAGCCACTGCACAGCCAGGAGGAAGAGAGTCGCAGTGACATGAAGCCACTTCAGCTTCACACTCCTCTAAGCTTCCTTTGTGGGGCAAGGTAAGAAAGTTTCTGTTCCAGAATACTCAGAATAGCAAACTACCCAGAAAAATGTTTTCTTTTGGCAGATTGCTCTGGATTTATGAATGGTTAGTTGTAAAATTTCTCATCTGAACCTGAATATTTTTCAGCCATTTTAAATGTTATAGCTAATACTAAAATAACCAGAGAAGGTAACAGCAGGATGCAAGAAACAGGAGTCCTGGCTGTTAGATTCCTTTCCCCCTTTATGAGCAGGACTGCGTTGCAATCCCATCTCTTGAGCAAAATCCACTAAAACCAGGGAGATTGTTTAAAATTCAGTTATCCAAGCACTTCCTAAGCACTGCTGGGCCAAAAGTCCCAGATTTGATTGCATTTGTTACCTCTTTTAGTTGCATGACTTGTGACCAAACAAACAAAAACCAAATAAAATAAAATAAAATAAAAATTAGAGAAAGATAACCTCACCCCCCAAAAAATCAAATACAAAAATAATAGGTAAATAAAAACTAGGTAAATAAGCATCTAAACTTAAATGCATTTATTTATGAGTGGATGAAGCTTCCATTACTACAAAGTCAACAGTAATATTTTTTTTTTTTCTGCATGCTCAGTGAACACCAGGTGATGTAAACTCTTCACTCCATACAAGCTGTGACATCCCTGTTGCTCAGTGGAATTGTGTCTAAACTGGACACAACTGGGATTGCTTCTGATGCAGGGGTTTGTTAGGAAGCATGAGAAAGCATATGTCTGATAAAACAAAATTGGCTCAGGGCTTGAACTAGGTCATCAGAAACTTGACTTTTATTGAAAGAAATATAACTCAATATTAACAGATGTAACTTTTGGAAAAAATATCAGTGCAGGAAGTAGAAAAAAAACAAAACCGAACCCCAACAACTGTCAATACCTGTAAATTAAATCAGGAATGAATCATAGAATCATAGAATCGGCTGGGTTGGAAGGGACCTCAGAGATCATCAAGTCCAACCCTTGAGCCACTACCGCTGCAGTTACCAGCCCATGGCACTGCGTGCCACATCCAGTCTCTTTTTAAATATCTCCAGGGACAGAGAATCCACTACTTCCCGGGGCAGCCCATTCCAATATCACCCTCTTGGTAAAGAAATTCTTTCTAATGTCCAACCTAAACCTCCTCCAGCACAACTTAAGACCATGCTATGAAGCATCATAATGGCAACCAAAGTGAGGTCATCCAACAAGCTGACTTCAATATTGTCTTTGAATCAAATAATCAAATTAGTTAACTGTTAAATTAATGCAAAGATAATAAATCCTTTCAAATCCTAAGAAAGACATAAGTAGGCTTCTGTCAGTTAAATTATAAGCCCCAACTGAAGACCTACAGCACAATGTAATCAAGTCTTTGATTTATATTTTCATACCAAAAGTAAAGTCTGAACTGATGCCTTAGGAACATCACTTTTTTTCCAATAGATCTCACAAATTACAGTCACTTCTTCCAGAAATTAGAAAATTGCCATGTAGTGTTAAAGAAAAATTCTGATTAAACAGTTAACATTTGGCTAAAAAATTTAGTAGCAATATCATTTCATTTTTTAATCTTCTAGTGGTGGTTGTTAGTTTTTCTTATATATTGGTGAGAATTAAGACAAAAAACACAGTTATGAGAATGAGTACTCCTTTTTGGAGGCTGGAAGTTGCTGTGGAGAGCAAGAGCTGCTCCTGGTACGGAGAGCACTCCCACTCCTGCCTCCGCAGCCGCTTCTCGCCCCCCCCCGCACACACTGCTGCTGCTCAGAAAACGAGCCCACCATACCTCTAAAAATGTATCTAAATTCACCAACAAACTTTTATTGCTTTCCCCGGGTTTGGTTTTTTTTTATAGACCATGGCCTGAAAGTTGCTGAGGAGAATGAGAACTGCTCCTCGTACAGAGAACACAGAGTAAAAAAAAAAAAAAAAAAAAAAAAGAAAAAAAATGAAAAAGAAAAAGAAAAAAAAAAAGAAAGAAAAAAAAAAAGAAGAAGAAAAAAAAAAAAGAGTGTGTGTGCCTTTGCTATTTAAAGGCTTGGAATTCTGTCTGTAAATAATTTTATTTGGCTTTTTAGGTTTTAATTTGGCAACCATGGAGGAAACTAGGACTCCACCGTGCTGTGATCCGGGAGGGGTCTGGGGACGCTTTTGGGGCCCCCCGACCAATTTTTGTCGGATAAGCCTCCTCTACCCCCTTGGTTCTATGCGCCAGTGGACATCTGAACTTCCTCATACTAAAAAGTTGTTAAAGTCCTTCCACTGCAGTGTGAAATGTCCTTTTAGTATTGTGTTGTACTGATAACATGTTTTGTTAATGTTGTAATTCATGTGATCGTTTATATGTCGACTTAGGGATCCCTCGTCTATATGTTGGTTGTTGATTGTGCTATTCTGTTGTACTGCTCTTTTTATTGTTAGCTTTTAGGTCATATTTGTGAAGATTTTAATGGAATGTGTTGTATGAATCTTTCTGATCACTCTCAATCTATACATGCTGCAATACAATCACTTAAAGAAGGGGTTGCACATTTGCAATCACATTTGCTTTCTTGCTTTTGCTAACATTGCTACCTTGTATCTTCCAATGTTTTCAACGGATGCTCAATCCTGTCATGAAAAGAGTTTATCTTGTTCAGTCAGAAGGGGGAATTGAGGCAGTACAGCCTCAGACTGTCAGCACCGAACAATTGCTGATAATTTCAACATAAGCTTTGGGCTGTGTGCAAGGACAGTGCTGCTTAAAGCATATTTTGTAACCACAAGGAACAGCACGTTAGAACACTCGAAGGTTAAGGAGTAAGCAAGACGATTAGATTAAGGGACTCGGCAAGATAGCAACATCCACGAAGAAGCTCGAATGTGTGAAAGATAAGCTTTGTTAGTTAATTGTTGCTAAAGGTTTTGTAGCCAATCAAGTTAAAACGTGTGTAACGAGATGTAGAAATCACCAATCAGCAATATGTATACGTGGCATTAGCTCTTAGATTAGTGTATAAATATTGCCTTCTGATTCAATAAAGTTGGACATTTGTTTGCATCAAACTGAGTCTCCGTCTCGCATCTGTTTGCATCAAACTCTCACTGCGACAAGATACAATTAAAAGCTCTTGGAAATAAGTAGGTACACCAAGAAAAAGTCTGGGACTAGGATGATCAGGGCCCAAACCCTTTTTTGCCCTGAGAAAGCCTCCAGCTTTGGAGATCTGCCAAAGCCTTGCAGACATTATTCTTTGGTGTTGACTTGTCCTCACACAGCTCAGTCTTGGAATTCTGGTACATTAATGTTGTTTAAAGTGATTTGCGAAGAGCAGAAAGTAGATTTTTGTCTCTATCTTATCTCTCACAGGTTTTCTCTCAGTTCTGGTGAAACTTAAATCAGGCACAGAGCCTCCCTCTGAAGCACACTCACTCAGATTTGTGATGACTCCGTTTCCTAGCATCAAATTGGAAAAGCTAAAAGCTTAAAAGTTTTTATTGCAAACCACAGACCCACCAAAGGATTTAGAAGGATATCAAGAACATATTCTTAATATATAAGGATTTATTTTCCGAGACACCATCTGAAATGAAATCCAAAGAAATGAGCCCTTTCAGCAGCCAGCTCAGACCACCCCGGATCATGGCTTGGAAGAGCTTCTTTTCTTTCATTTGAACAGAAAGAACAAAGCTAAAGTAATTGTTATGAATATTTTCAGCATTTGTCTCTAAGACTAATCCTTTTCTCTTTTACAACTCCCTCACATCCCATACTGTGGCCATTTAACACTGAAAGCAAAAAAACCAACTCCTCAAGACTGTTTTAGAGGCGTCTGGCACACCCATGCCTAGGTGAAGAAACCTGGTGATGAGACACTTGTCATCAATTTACAGAACATTCAGATCACAGATTCATAGGAAAAGGTAACTGAAAGGAACTAAAAATGGCAGCTACTCAGCATTCATCCATCAGCAACATTAAAATTATATCTTAAGTCCCTATGACTAGGTGTCACCATTCATCTTCCAAACAATGAAATTTAGTGGGAATTAGGTCGTAAGTCAAACAGCCCAACTTTGAAACTTTTAGGCTGGAAACAGAAAAGGTATTTTAGGTATTTTTACCAAAGAAACCATTTTAGAACAGAAATTAAATTGTTTAAAAGGGGTGTGTTATCACATACAGGATACTGCAAGTACTTGCAACTACAGTATGATAATACTGCACAATAGTGCTGAAATCAAATATTCCAGAAAAAAAGTAACCTTGGAAGCTTTTTCTTCAGCTTTTTCTTGCTGTCTTTTTTATTAAATTAAATAAAAGCTTCTTACTAACCACCTTCTATTGCAGCATACAGGCACTTAGCTAACCACTAGAAATTAGAAAAAGGAGCATTTTTCAGAGCCACAGTGAACACAACTCTTCTTTCTATACGATTTATACTAATTGTTTTCCTCTTGTTCCACTTTCAGCTCAACAGCATTATACTGTCATTTGTCTGAAATGTGGAAAGAAACAGCTTCTCACACTCACCTTCAGTATCACTCTCAACCTATTTAAAACTCTCCAAGACCCCCTCTGCTTACCCATTTTTACTTCAAATAACTGGTATTAGGATCCCTGCTGAAATAGTATCATTATGTAATTGTGAGTTATGAAGCAGCAGACAGCATAAAATATATTGCAGACTTTTGACATCCAGTCTGGGAGTCATCTCCTAGTCAAGTTACTCTGTCCATTATAATCTGTGCAGCTCTCTGGAGCAAGGAATATTTGATTATTTTACCCAAGTGAAACCACTGCAGCACAAAATGCTGAAAAATCCTTGCTCCATGGCAGAGCATGGTGCTTTTCTTGTTTATCTGGGAAACCAAAGTCAGTTTCAAATATCAACAGAAAGAGAGGTTTCTTAACTATCAGATAATTCAAAGCATGCCTGTAGAGAGAGAAGATAAACCAGGTGCCTCGAATTGCCAGTGAGTGGGTGTGAGTCCACCTGTGCCTGATTAGGACAGGCCCCTATTGGGCATAAGCAAGACCAGGGGGCCAATAAAGGTGGGACACACACCCACAGAAGGAAGCTCAGCTCACTCTGGTGTGAGGCATGGAGAGGCCAGCAGCTCGTTGAGCCTCTGGAGCAAGAAAGGCTCTTCCCGCTACACTTCTACCCTGGAAGCGCTGTGTGGTGGCTGGAGTCCTGGAAGAGACCAGCAGCTCGTTGAGCTTCAGGAGCAAGAATGGCTCCTCCCGCTACACATGCCATACAACCTTCATGTCACCATTGTCACATACAAGGGAAGACACTGGGCCTATGCAAAGGTGATGAGGGTGAATGATCATAGAAACTATCAATAAAACAAAAGAGGAGTCATCTGAATGTTAATCAAAAGCTCCTGCTATTTCCTCTTGACAAATGGCTGGAGTAAAGACTGAGAAACCTTGGAAAAAAATCAGAAGTATAAGGTTAATGACAATTAATGGAAATTATTCACATCACCTTGTACAGAGAATGCTCAAAGCTTCAGGACTGTCTGATCTGATCTTTTCTTGAATTCTCAAACATAATAATTATTTATTCAAAGTGTATCAGAAGAGGAAAAAAAAACCAACAAAAAACCCACAGATTCAGTAGCAGATAGAAAGATATAAAAGCTAATATAATTAAAAAGATGAGACTTATCTTCACAACTATATCAAAGTGTTAATTCATATGTTTCAGGACTACAATCTTTAGCAAACCATATTTGTGCAGACTTAACCACAGACAATATTTCATTTTCAGAAGTCAAAGTCCTAGGACTTATAATGGATGATGTAGCCCATCACCACAAAAATTGCAGCACTTTGTCTTTTGTAATCGTGATTGTTTTAGTAATTAAATAAACTCAAACACTCAGCTCAAAAGCAGAGCGTACATTTCCTGAATCTCATTTTTTAACCCAGAGGTCTGATTTGTGAATTGTTTTCCTAAATATCTTATGTGATTGGTCATGAGTTTTGTGTATCTTCTCATCACTGCAATATTCAATATCAACCTGAATTAGTTTGACATCAAGAAAACCTTAGCAGGCTTTCAGAATTGCCTTGTCTTTGCTCACCTGGGAGTTAAGCAATCAGCACTTCCCACAGCAAAGACTGGTTGCAGTCTGGATTGTTTTAAAGACTCAAGACTAACATTGTAAAAGGTTTTCCTTCTTAGTGCCAACACATGTAAGCATTGCACACAGGGGAGGTGCTTGCACACAGATGATCACATCAAGACTTGACTCCCTATCCTCTGTTTACTCTCCTTACCACAACCCCCACTTCTCAGCTATTTCTTTTGCTTTGTGCAAGAAGAGAGTAAATTGCCCAAATCCACTCCCAAAACTCCATTGTAGGATTTTTCCTCACACAACCCAAAGCACATGCTTTGGTGATGATAAGCCTCTGGGGATGCCACCACTACTGTATGTGTACTGCTAAGAAATACGTTTTTGCCAGATATATCAGTGGCAAGAGAGTAAAAGAAGCAGATTTAGTTTGCTTAAACCCAAAAGAGCAGCAAGAGGCCCACCAGGGAAATGTCTTAAAAGCAGAAAAGTGTTTAGCATGAAAATGGCTCAGCATTTCATTGACTACACAAGAGTCAATGAAAAGTGTACTCTTACTCCAGGATGACTGGAGGAACAATTCAATAGCTCAGAAAAGAAAATGAATTAAGTAAAGACAAACAAAGAGGTACTGGTGTCTCTGAAGGATTTTTGGAACTGCTCTGTCATTGACAGGAATGGACGTGTAAAGTAGGTACAAGCACAGTAAGGAGAGAGGCAATTGCAGTTCATAACTTCTGCTGCCTGCAGTTCATGTACTGACTTTGGAAAAATCACATTTTATTCTAAATGGGGTCCATTCCAGAAGTTTTGTATCGGTGTGAAGTAGCCTACATATGGCAGAACCACCAGACTGAGTTCAAGTTCGTGCTGGGAAAACCAGCTTTATATCCCACCACCTGACAGTTGTGTCCAGCAAACAGATTTCACTGCAGCATTCACTATGCATTTCAAGGCTCCCTCTTCTATTTTCTAATAAAGGCCACAAAACCAGGAACAAAATTCTATCAGCAGAAACAAGCACAAGCAAGCGTGCACTAGAAAGAATGTTCTGAAGAATTTCCTTCAAAGAGTGAGTTCTGAATTAACTGTAGCTTCTTAGGAAAAGAAAGCAGAAAACTCCCCAGATCTGTTGTTTTTGCATTGCAGCACAGGATCTGAGTCTGACAATCAAACTGCATAAAGAAATGGGATGTCCTAGAAAAGAGAGTTTAAAAATATAGCCACATCACAGAGGGACATCTTCAATTAATTTTCTGTCTGTGACACAAATTAATACATGGAAATGAAAACAATGCAGTTAGAAACATGAATTTTAACTTCTAAAAAATGTATAGACAATGCCCTCAATTCAGGAAAAGTAAAAAAGATTGTACAATAATGCCTCAAGTATAGAAACAAAAACCACTGCTACTGTTTTCCTTCTCTGTAAAACGAGTGTTTCCTTGATTACAATAACACTGAGACCTACTACAGACAGAATAAAGATTTTCTCAGAGCATGCAATGAACCTCTTGATCTTGCTGTCATAGGGGATCTTGAGGCAAGGGGTAATTAGACTAAGCAAAGCTTTGACAGCACAAAGTTAGATTTATGGTGAAAACATAACCTCAAGTAAAATGGCAGAAGTCTTACCAATTTTAATACAACCGCTGTATAGAGTTGTAATGAAATGGTGTTTCCCAGAAACAGGACAGTTTATCTAGTTTTGAATTTCTGGTAGATGAGAATACTCCATGCCTACCTTCATACTCTCTGTAAACTTAATTTTTCATTTTTTTAAAGTCAGAAATCAGCTGTCAGAAAATACTATTATCTCCCCACCAAAAAAGACATGTAAAGATCCACATTGTAAAGAGCAAAACCTAAAAACCAAACAGCCTCGGGGACAATCACCTATGATGAAAGACATCACCAGACCTGTAGCTGAAAAGGATGGTCACCTAAGTGTTTTCTGCACTTAGCCCTGCCACATTAAATATGATGGAGTGAAGCTGTCAGCACAGCAGGTTTCAGTACCAGGTCTTACAAGGCTTTGAGGAACAGATTCAGGTTTCTTCACAGCAATGAGTTATACAAACTCATGGCTGACCTTTCATCTGTTTCACCTGCTTACAATAGAACAGTTCTTACCCTGCAGCTCTACACAAATAACAAGGACTTCCCACTTGCTGCATTTTTGGTACACTTGAAGAAACTGGAACAGACTTTTCTGTAGAGAAAACCTAAAGAAAGCCAAAGCTAAGGAAGGAGTCGTATACATGGGTTACTGCTACATGTGACATGAGCTTCCAGGAAGAAAAAAAATGAGACTCCATTTTCAGAAACAGAGGATTTTGGTCATTTCCACAAATACAGCCTGCTTGAAGTCAGCATGCATGAAATTGTGGTTTTTTTCTGAATTTATAAGGTAACATCACAGCTTCTAAGTGAAGAATCTAAGTTATTAGCTGTTACAAGGCTGGAGAAATGTAACTCGTGTACCTACTATTTCCACAGCTTAGTGGAATACAGGACTCTCTCTTGTATTTTTCACTTCTTCACATAGCTCTGTGATAAAAATTTGCCAGTCTGACTTGGTTAGGGTCCCTGTTACTCCCTCAGCAGGCAAGAGTGAGCCTGTAGATAAAGAATATTTCAGCCAAAGTTTATTGCTACAGAAAACAATAAAGAAGTAACTGGAATCCCTGGAGATGTGCTGAGGTGAAAACAATGTGACTGATGAAAAAAATATATCCTCCAAATACATTTCAATGGATTCACTGTTAAAACAGAGCTGCAAAATAAAAACAAGCCCAGTTCCAAATATTTTATCCTTGGGTTTTAAATTTGCACTGGTTTCTCTGTGGGTACACTGCCCTCTAAAATCACACTGCTATACTTTGTTGATCCTTTGCCATGGCTTGTCCCATATTAGCTTCCTGTGAGCAAGCAGCATTTTCTGCAAGAAGAGGAATTGTTTTGGAATTATTTCAGACATTTCCAGGAAATACTGCTGCTCACCTTGGCAGGTATGGCAGGAAGCAGGGCACAGGCAGGCAGCATTCTGGCATTGTTCCACTTACTCTTTGGTTTGCTTTAGCAGCTCTGCCTCATTGGGTGCTGATGTGCCTGGAAACAACCAGCTGTTCAGGAAGAAAACCCCTCTGCTGATTAACACACAAGAGCTACAGACTCCTCTGGTTTTTATTGATTTCTCCAGTTTCACCACATTTCTTCCTGTTTGGTATAAACTTCACCATTCATTTATAAGGTGGTGCAGTGGGGCATAGGAAAATAAGAAGGCCCAATAAGGCAACTGGGATAAATTTGTTACAGCAACTCCCTTCAAGCAGCTTGATTTTAATTTCCTCAATATTTTTGCCATTAGAGCTCAATCACGTTTTTGAGCATTAAGTGCTGAATCCTGGCATTTAGACACTGACTGATAAGTGTATGTGGAAAAAAAAAAAGGTCATTGGTCATTGCAAAGATACAAAAAAAAAAAAGAATTGTAGGTCTGGATAGTGCTGCAAGCTATTATTACTCAAAGATGCCATGATTTTTTTCCATTTATTTTGACTTGAATTTTTTTGCTTTCAGCTTTTGTGGAACTGCTTATTCAAAAACAACATTGCATTGAGGCTAGGGCAAGAGGTGGCTTCCTTCCAGCAATATGTATTTAATCTTTATAAAGCTTCCTATTGTAGAAACATAAATCTGTGAGTACATTCCTTGTAAAAGCATGATAATAATCAACATTTTTCACGAAATTCGAGTTCAAAATGTCTGTCAATTACTATATACTTTAAAAATTCTTTCTACTGAAATATTAACTGAAAGAAAATTTATTAAATAAAGATCAGTTTCATGTACAATGTTGGGCTCAGGAATAAAAATGTACATAAAGTGCACGGTACCTAAAAAAGAAAACCTAACATACAATTGCCACTAAGCCATTGAGTATCTCTCCTCTTTGCATCCAATCCTGAAAAAAAGCAGCACAGAGAAAAATGAGCTTCATGGTATATAATGAAATTCAGAATATTTGGTCTTTATCAAGGGATATACAGCACAGATTTTTCATCCCTCCTCATGAAATTCATCCGCCCACAGTAGCTGAGTGATTAACTGGATGGCTTCAAATTAAACATCTTGGCACCATGAGCCATCATGAGATTAAATGGGAGAAGACCATTCAGCACAAGTCCTCCTTTTAATTCAAATTAATTAAATAGCCATTACACTGAGCTAAGCACACAACTTTAAACGTCCACAAGCATTCATGGATTAATCCTGGTTATCAGTTAGGCCCAACTAAAACAGACCAGCAGAGCAGGCATATCCTTTATGACTCAATATTCGTCTTATCTAAAATACATCAGCAGACTTTTTTTTTTTAAAATGAAACTTTAGCCTTAATGGCTACCCACGAGCTTTAGTTAAAGTCATTCTATTGTTTTGCAAAAAGATTTTTCAACACTGAAATGTGTAATAAATATATATATAAATATAAAATAAATGCATAATATATTATTATAAATTTATAATTTGCAAGAACTATAGAGATAAATCACCATAGCAATGTTCATGATGGACTTCATAGGCTAATCAATACTCCTGATGAGAAGGAAATGTCCTGCAATAGTGAAAACACAGGAAAGTGAGCAAAGAAAGCTGAGTTCACTTCCCAGGAAAGCTCCCTTCCTCTGCAATGCTAGAAGAATCCTCTGAACTCAAAAGTCAGATAAAACAGGCTGGAAATTATGCCAGGGAAGAATTTATTCCCCTCACTGGAATTCCTTCATCCCCTGATTCCTCCTCCTGCAACTTCCCCTGATGTGCTTAGGACAGTTATATCTAAAACAATCCTGGCAGATATGCTTCTTATCATCTGATTTCTCCCCCTTTAACCATGCTTTGTTACCCATCACAAAGCAACCCTGGAGCACACAAACTGCAGTCCTGCATGGTGAAACGAAACTTCTGCAGGAGGGCAGCTGATGCATTTCAGCAGCATTTATCCTTCCTTCCATCCACGGGACTGCTGCACACTTAGTCTGAAATAAAACATTCCTGCTAGCACAGGGGGGGGGAGCTGATCTCAGCACCAGCTGAGCTGCTCTGAAATTCCTCTCCCACAGGCCCATACCAACACAGACACAGCCTGAATCAGTCATCTCGTGCAATTTCAAACCCCAGAAATAAAGGGTTTGTAATTTTCTTCTCTTCAAGTACTGATTTCATTTCTTCGGTGCTGTGCTTTAATTTCCTCATATCCAACCAGGGACAGAGATTGTGCTGCTCATTGCTGAAGCACCTGAGAAGCTATTGAGGGAAAGGTGTGATGGAGATGATGCATATCCCATTAAGGTCATTATTCCCATGGTTCCAAAAAGAAGAGACTCCTGCTCCAAGGAAGCAGATCTTTTTTCACTGATGCAAAGAGAGGAGCTGCAGCCTACTACTAGGTAATGACTTACCAGTTCATATAAACTTCTCTTCACAGAAGAATTTTATTTTCTTTAGGAAAGTATGCATTGTAATACTCAAGTGCTCTTTAAAGACCAGGGCTTGTAGTAGCACAGGGCACTCAATGAAGGATGAATGACTCAACAGAAATTAACATCATTTAAGAGAAAGTTTTAGGTTACATGCAGAAGAAAAAAGCTGGCTTGTCTTCAGAGTTGGGTATGGCAGCCAATTTTGTAGAAGAATAAAGTGATTTCTGTTTATGTTATGGCTCCAATATACCCATAACCACAGGTAGCAACCTTGGTTTCTGATACAAAAATCAAAAGTGATTTAAGATTAATGAAACAGATAGTATCTGTAGGCAAAACAGGTACATGTAACAGTATTGCATATATCATACTTAAAACAATAAATCTGTCTCAATGCAGGCCAGAAAACAAGCTTTGGCAGCTTGTTCCCATTTTAAATAAAAGCATTTTAATCTATTCTCCAGTTATGTTGAAGCACTAAGAAATCAAGAAAACTCCAGCCCAAACTATACCCTGTTAGTGCAACTTATATATATATATATATATCATAACCAAATCCAAGCTGACAGCTCATCTGTTTCAGCTGAACTCATGCCACTGAGATGGTCTTTTCCCATTTCACAGCTGCTATAAAATAAGACAAAATGTCACGCTTAACTTCCAGTTTCTTCCCCTTGTCATTTCATATCACAGCTCTAATTTTATTTAAACATCCTCCTCTATTGTGATTACATCTCTCAATTTGTTGCAATACAAATTAGAAAGATACATGCAAGCTTTCACCATTATCAGCAGAGTTTTCTCACTGTGTCTTGATTAATTGCCCATTATAAGAGATGAAACAACATTTTGAGAGTGTCTTTTGTTTGCATTATGGAAAGAAAATGCAAGTCCCCATCGAGACTTGCTCTCTTGCCATTATCATAATTACATGTTTTCAATCTAAACTATCATATCAGCACATTCACACTGCTGTGGTAAAGAATGTCAGAATTTTCATCAGCTTTGTAGTCAAGTAATAACTTGACTTGAGCCAGTAAAAGAAAGCATTTCTCACACGGAATTCAATACAAAAATCTAAAAATAAAGATAGAAAATACATGTACTGGATAATGAGAAACTGGAGACAAAGAGAAGCAGTATTCATAAACTGAGTAGAATATGGAAGGAAAAGACAAAACATTTAATACTAAAATGCTGTCCTTATTTAATGTCAGAATAAACAAATGTAATTAATTTCATAATGAAGCATCATAATTTCAGCCTGACCTCTCTTTAGGAAACTGGTATTCCACAAGAATTTAGCATTAATTGTAAAGCAAGAACAAGAGTCACAGTAGGACATGTAAAACAATGTGTTTCTACATACAGAACATAACAAAGAAAAGCCCAAGCCCTGCTAACGGGACTTCTGGCCAGAGGTTTGGTCAGCTATGGAGATTACTCTGGTGGCTCCTTGCAATCACATTTTCAACAATTTTGCTCTTCCAGCAAAAGCTGACTTGGAAGCCTGGCAGTTTCATGGACCTCAAAGTCTCTTTGGTGAATTCCCATTTACCTGCCTGAGGCTCCTGTATTCACATGGTCCTGAGGAGCAGGTAGAAAACTGCACCAAGTCATCCTCCCCTCTGCAACTGGCAACCTTCTTGTTCCACTTATTTCACTTTAGGAAAGGATCAAGTATCTGTCCCATATAACCTTAGCTGTGTCCTGTTTCACCCAGGCTGCTGTTAGAGGCTTCTGGAGTGTGAAGCAGTCTTTACTTCTACTCGTTTCACATCAGTGGAGTCAGTGACTGCCTTCTCTTCTAGCTGTCAAATAAGCTCAATTCTAACAGTCACTGGATACTCTGGAGCTTCTGCTCAATGGAAGCTGCATCCAGACAACTGCATCTACTAGAAGGTAAATACCAATATGCTTTGTCCACTGAAGGAAAGCCTGAGTAGAAATAGATGGGATTTTTTTTTCCTTTTAGTCTTCCACACTCTTGCCCATTTTTCAGTTGTGGGCTTGGTGTAGTTTGAAGCTACAGAGACTAATAATAATAATAAGCTACTTTTAGGAGAAAGTCTCTTTGGTCAAAGTGATTCACCATCTCTCACTTTGTACTGAGCTTTTACACTTAAGGATTTGTTTAAAGAGCAAATCTTTTAAGTGCTTTTAGTTTCCACATCAACCTACTGCATCTGCATCACCTTCAGTATGACTACAAGCAATGGCCACTCAGCTTTGTTTTCCTCAAAGGTATTCAAGCCTTTTCTCAGGTGATGTTTCCTGTTTGCAATCTGCTTTGAAGCACAGGATCCAGGGACAATTTATCTCTTTTCTACTGCTCATCAGCTCATGCTCACAAAAGGGAAATTAAGGAAAGGCACAAGGAACACAGCTCAGTTATCTGTCTTAACTTCAGTTACACAAAATTTGATCTGAGATTAACCTTGGAATTGATAACTTAATGGAACAGTTATTCAGCTGTCAGCTAAGGGTAAACAGAGAAAAAAGGAGACTGACAGGAGATAGACTGGATAACTAAGAACTAGATGTGAGATGGTTTTCACTATCTTTATGGCACAATGTAATTTCAACTAAACATTATACCAGTATTTATAAGATTTCATGACAATATGTCACTCAACAGCAAATCATTCCCAAAAGGAAAAGGAACCAGGAAGAAATTCAGGATAAAAAAATTCAACACCAAATAATATCTTCCTTCAATAACATCTCACATTTTCTTTAAAGTGTTATAATTAATTGGAGTGTAGACTCTTCAAAGCATAAATGCACATAACTCCCATTAGCACTAATGGAAGTTAGACACACTCATCAAAGGCAGAATAGACTCCTATCTTTACAAAAGTAATCAGTGTGTCACAAAGCTGTATTTTTCTTAAGTTATCACTCACATTCTATACGAGCTGAGTATAAAGGTTTTAATTCATTTGAATTCAAATTACACACTCAGAAAAGATTATTTCTTCACTGGAAGAACTGAACGCAGGAAATCAGTTAGCCATTATGTCAAAAAAATACTTGGTAAAATGCAGTAAAAATACTTACCCTTATAATTATAGGTTGTCAATGTAAAATGCTTTTAGAACTCCCATTATTGAAAGAACTTTTCACTACTCTTCCGGTAAAGATGTAATCAGGTGATTATTGTCTGTGGTTCTTTTATTTAATACTCTCTCAAATCATCATTACTAATTTGTCCACCAGAAAACTGCTCTGGTATAACTAGATTACCTACTTGGGAACAGACTTTTTAATAGGGCCTCTCACAATAGGACAAGGGTAGTAGATTTAAACTAGAAGACAGATTCAGACTAGATTTGACAAAGAATTTTTTTGAGTGAGGGGGGTGAAACCCTAGAACAGGTTACCCAGAGACCTTGTAGAAACCCCATCCCTAGAAAAATCCAAGGTCAGGCTGTTTGGGGCTCTGAGCACCCTGATTTGGCTGAAAAGCTCACTGCAGGAGGGCTGACCTAGATGACCTTCAATGATCCCTTCCAAAACAAACTGCTCAAAGAACACGCAGTTACTCATGTTTTAATAACTCTGATGTTAAACACATGGCATTTCTAAAATACCAAACAGATTCATATTCACCTTTTTTTCACTTATTCAGTAAATACTCAGTCAAAGCAGTAAGTTTTATCTGTTCCTGAGGAGTGGGCAAAAGGGAGGCTATAACCAGCCCTCAGGGAAAGAACAAGTCTTACAGGTGTCTTTCTGTTTTTTGATGCGAGTTGCTCATTAAGATTAGCTCCCCCTTAAAAAAAAGATTAGAGCCCAGTTCTTAATCCAGCATAATCTTCAACACAACTAAAAAAAAAAAAAAAAAAAAACCAAAACCCACAAACCCACACCAAAAACAAAAACAAAAAAGACAAACCACAAAAACAAAGCATAGCAAAAATGCCCAAAAAGCCATTAAAAGATGATCTTGGCTTGCCATATCAAACCAGAGTTTCCCTGTGCAATTGGTAGCACTGGCAATGCCAGTGGCATTTAGTAGCTTCTCAGCATCAGGTTCCCTGTTTGCTATAAGACCAAATGCTTTTCCTGAGCCCTGAGCTATTTCCACTACTGTCTGTACCTCAATTAACACAGTCAGGCAACTCGCAAACAAGGGACTCCCTAAATTCTCTTACACCAAAGAAAGAACAAATGCTATTTTGCCAAGTGTTATGTTTAATTAGTATCTATAAGAGGTTCGTAGTGAGAGGGGGGGTGCTCTGTACTCCTCCCAAATCAACTTTTATTATTTTATATATACATCTTTTTTCTATTCCACAAATAAAATATTATAAACTGTTACTCAGCAATTACACTTACCAGGTGTACCAAAAAGTCCCAAGCCTTTTTAAAATTCTAATTCAAAATTCATCTCCATGTATTCTGACTTCATTTAAACTGAAATACCCTCTATTGAACTTCTGTAGTAATTTAAAATATATTTCATCATGACAATGTACTGACATTCAGTACTAGTATCAAAAGAACAGACATGCACTGAGTAGCTGCAAATATATTAATGTACACAGTTCAAGTTATTGAATAAAATTAAGAAGCTTTTCTCCTATGATTTCTGTTTACTAAACACAATCAGGAAGCATGGGATAAGATAGATATTAAATGAATTTCCACAAACCCTGTGTATCTTATACTAAAGAAATGTTTAGTAAAAATTAGTAAAAGATCTCTCTGAAGATGGGAATGATACTGAAAGCATTGAGTCCTGAAAGCTGTTTTGTCTGCCTCTGCTTCCACATACTGTACACCAAACAGGGGAGATGACAACACTACTTGAAGTAAAAAAAAATGTGCATCTTCACTTTCAGCTCTTTTTCAATGCTCTGCCCTCAGAGTTAGCTATGTAGTTAAAAATATAATTTATCTTTCTAACTCTACTGAAATAATAAAGTATAACTACTGTTATTATTTCCATTAAAGTAACGTGCATGGGATAATCAAGACCTTCACAAATGGAGCTTGGAGGCCAAATTTTTCTCAACTATTTACCACAATAGGGGCTCATGAAATAGCTGGAAAAGAAGACAGAGGATCAAAACAGAGAGAAACATTCGTGTAACATCACATAAAATAATTTTGAATTGCTTAAAGACTAACTAGCTAAACCAGTGAGCCCTTGCCTCTGGGAAGAGAAAGTACAATGGTGGGTGAGACAAAAGGAAAAATGTTAAAAATCCATAACTTGAATAAATTTCACTGTATGTGCAGAAAGCAAAGGTCTAACAACCACTTTTGAAACATCTCATAGCAGCAGCCTATTTCCTTACATCTATACACCTGGAATCCATCAGAAATCAATGAGAATGCTGCAGGTTATAATACTAACTCTGCAGTTAATTTCCATGAATGGAACAAGACATCATGGTTTGGTTAATTTATACTGTGGTTTGGAGATGTATTTGATAATATGGCTTAGAGCTTCCTAAGCTAAAGTGCCCACATAGATGACCAGGAAAAAAAAAATACTGCAGAGTGCATGCATTCTTATTTCAAAGTAGAATAAATTTAAAATCTTAATATTATTTTAAGAAATGACACCACTGTCAAATAGAATACATCAAAATACTTGGTTTTCTAATGTTGAACTGCTCACTCTGATAATACCAAAATACTGCATTTTTTTGCATGAACTAAAGATAGTTTACACAAGCAATATAAAATACATGAAAATAACAGACATGTAAAAGGAAAATTATTATACTAAAGAGATATCAACACTAAAAAAATTATATAACACCATCCAAAATGAGTGAAAGCCAATGTGAATTATTCAAACCTTTTTTACAACAAAGTTTCTACAGATACCCTCCCATTCAAAACTTGTAAGTGAAGAGTTAAAAAAAAAGAAACGAAAAAAGCAAACAAACAAAAAATATCATCAACCAACCAGAATCATCACTCTGAATCTAACTTCTGTGAGTCCTTCCTGAGAAGTTATCATCATCTGACAGCTGCTTAGTGACCTTTACAAATGAATGAGCTGTTTCAGTTGAGATCCTGGTAACAAATCCATAAATATCTGAGTCCTTGCTACAGACAAGACATACGAGGTAACTCCAAGCCTAAGAAGAAAAACAAAAGCCAGCTTCTTATCTTAGAGAGGGCTGCTCTAGGATGGGGTCAATAACTACGACTTTTGAAGCTGTTACAACCAATTTTCATGTAGTGCCTGTCCTGCAGTAAAGTAAATTAACTCACCTGCTTGACATTTTTTTCCAATGAGGTCTCTAAATCCCTAGGTTTTCATGGACACATTTTGAAAGCTTCACATACTTTCAATTTTTACTTTCAAATTACAATTCACAGACCTTTAGCAGACTTTAGGCTTCCAGGTAGCTTTAGATGAACTTAAAAAAAATCATTATTCCACATGCACAAGAAATTTTGTCAACTATTTGCCAAAAGTTGGCTTCAAGTACATTTCTTCTTGAAACACCTATAAAGTAAGATGGGCTTCAACAAGTAAATTCAACTATGGATAAAAATCTTCTCAAAAATAAAGATTTGCTTTTTTCTTAATGAGAAAAATACATAAAATTTCAGCAAAAACTGGGTTTAAGCTCAATGGCTCTCAGCATGGGGAGCCCATATCTAAATTCTGTCAAAAAAAAAACCACCCTAATTGTTTCTCCTGGTCCTGTGTTTTAGTCATTTTATTTTAACAAAGTGACCAGAATTTAATTATCTCACTAGAGAGGCTGTGGGTTTCTATAGCCTTATTAATGGACCAAAATCAGTGAACAGTTATGGATCTGTCAAGAGGATACATGGTTGCTATGATGATTACTAGTTGGCAACTATCCCACAGAAATTGCCCAGAACTTTGTCAGATTGGGTAAACAAACAAACATCATGTTGCCTCTGGTTCATCTCAACTGTACAGCCTTGTGCAGACAGTATGGAGGCCACATTGGATTTCTGCAACAGTAAATTAAAAGTTTATGGAATTAAATCACACCTAATGTGATTCTATAATCACATGTCATGTGTAATGTAATTAAATCACACTGTCAAAAATGTAAAGTTCATAGCACTTTATTTCTCACTGCACTTCAGACATCCCTAAATAAATATGTAGCAACAAGTATAAGTTACACCTTTTGGACAGACAAAACAGCAGGCAGGTCCCCCCACCAGGTACTTCTCAGGCACTGTGTCACCAGGGTTAAGGCAATAGTGTGGCTTTGGTTTCAGGGCTGGCCTCATGAGTGATGCACCACGAGTGCCTTTAGGACCAGCCTCAGGTCTTCCACTCATCACTAGGGCCAGCCCCTGCCTCTCAGAGGTGAGGAATCCTGATTAAGTGGATGATGAAGTGGAAATTCTCACCACCTACATGTGTTCACTCAGAAGCTGCCTGGAGTTATATAAATCTTTAATGGGAAATGTGGGTACTGAGGCTCTGATAAGGCACTAACACTGGCCTTTGTGATCTCCACTGGACTGACCCTTCATTGCTCATTTCTGTTCCCACTGCTGCTTTCTCTTTACTAAGTTGCTTTCCTTTTTTCTCATTACATTTTTGTTGTTACCAGTTTTATGCCTTTACTCTGTATATTTCTCCCTTCGGTGCCTTTCCTCACTAATCCTGACATACCTAGAAGAAATAGGTAAGTGTAACACTTGTTCCATCTTCTACTACTCAACTAAAATACTTGAGAGAACTTTACAGAATGCACTAAAGAGACGCTTCCAAGAATTCTAAACTAAAACCAAAAGTCATCTTGCATCAAACTGACAGGCAGAACAAGCCAAAATATTCAAGTCCCAACCAGATTTTCATATGAAGAATAACATTGCCCTGGAACCTGTTCATGTGTGTCTGAACTGCCTTGCCACCCCAGAGGCAGAGAATCAGTTCATATATTTAAGAAAAAGAACACATGGCACAGAAAGCAAAACAGGCCAGGGAATGGATGAATGAATGGTAAATATGAGTCACTGTCTCTGAAAACTGCCATTTAAACAGGAAAAGAAAAATCAGAGTATACACAGTGGAATACACTAAAGAGAGCAAAGAAAATAAGGCCTAAAGGTGTAGTAAATATATAAATAGTGCATAGATTCATATATGTTTAAGAAATGCAATTTGATCCCTTGTGTAATCATTTGAGCAATATAGAATGGTAGACAAAGCACTGTTTTTTCTGCTTCTTAATTCAAGAACAAAATGAACAAACAAGATAAGGATTAGAAATGTAAAATTTTGCTTTCAAAGATAGCTGCCATAAAACTATACAGCTTACTAATATGCCACAAAACACAAACTGAGCACTTGTTAAAGGGCTGTCTGTTTACAGAGGTATGAAAAATGAAGAAAATTGAAAGGTTTTTTCAGGCAAATGAGCAACAGAGCTGTTGCATGTGGGTAGAACTGAAGGCACAGCCCCTTCCTGTGCAGCTCTCTTTCTAACAGAATCAAATTGCTGATGAGCAAATTACCCCTGACTTAAACTAGCCTGTAGGAAGGACCATGAAACCAGCTCCACAGATGAACAGCAGCTTCCAAAGGCAAATTTGACAGGTCACTACAAACACAATCCACAGGGAAATGACTACAGCTCCAGCTGGCCAACAGGTAACCTTCTGCTCAGGAGCAGGGATGATAAGAGAGGAAAATGGAACAAGGGAGCACAGGATGGAAAGAATACAGTCTGCATGTACATAAACCTGGTGCATGAATATATGAATAGAGACATCTCTGGAGTCTTTATGTATAACAGAAAAACGTGTGAGACTCTGGAGGGAACTCACAAATCTGTTATATAGCACTCATAGGCTTTTATCATTCTAAACCTCTCAGTCCATGGTTGAAGTTTGCTAATGTAATAAAACTATTTCATCCTAAGAGCAATGACGTAGTGCTTCCACTTTATACTTGGCTCACATTAAAGACTTTCTAACTTAAAAACGTATTACTTGGGAAAAAGTCTCCCTCTTTCATGGACATTGCTACAGTAGCTGGAACAGTAACATTAATATGTGCACTACATATAGGAGTCTTTTCCTTCAACAGACAGAAAGAACTGATTTATTAAGTGTTGGTCCACTTTCCAAGGGGTTCACATACAGTCTTTAACTCTTCAGCATTAAGTTGCTATCTACAAATAGTGCTTGGAAAATGTAAAACATTCTGCTAACCTCTTTCAAAATAGAGTACCTTAAACAACAGATACTTATAAAATACTTATGCAAGGAGAGTGTAAGTATATTGATCTCTTTGTTAAAGTCTTAATGCTTTGGCTTGTGGAATAAGTAAAAATCAATAAGGAAATAAATTTTAAGAAGGACTGCAATGATTACTTCTATTTTTGGCTAAATGTGGGAAAAGGTAGTTTGATCTTACACTAGTTGTAACCCTTAATTTCATTTTTTCCTAACTTATATCACAATCTGTGGATTTTAACTCCACAGATTTCAATAAGCATCAAATCAGTTTACATCTTAATGAATAAAACTAAAGGTAAATTGTTACAAGAACTAAAGGAAAATAAATTTCAGGTACTCTGTGAAGGAAGTAAGAGGGTAAAAAAACCCAAGCAACTACCAAACCAAAAACAATCAGACAACAAATGCCCAGGAAAAAAACTGCAGTCAAAAGTAGTAATGCTCAAGTGAAGAGGGACCTCCAAGACAGTGTAGAGGTCAGGTCTAATAGAATTCTGTACTAGTGTACAAAGAATATTGGTGAAGGAAGTGAGATTTCTAAAGAGGTGAGCTAAGAAGTCATATACAAAATACACTGGTGACACAAGTTAATGGCCCTAAATGCATGGCACTGTTTAATGCTTGTTAGCAGTCCTTTACACTGGCACGGTATTGATGCAGCAACAGGGCTTAAGACAGCTGATCTGAGCAGAAATCACCCAAGATCTACTTATAAGCAGGCAAGTCATGTGGCACCTCAGAGACATCAATAATAGGAGTGCAGAAAGAAATATAGTGCATGCAGCAGCTCCTAACAGTATGTCTGGGCAAGGAAGATCAGTAAAAATAGCCACAAAGTGACATTATTTAAAGACTAGACTGCATATAGTCTAGAGGAAAAAGTGACTGAGAAAAAAGCTCTATTGTGTTACAACCAGTGAAATAAAGAATTGTAATGAGGAAGACAAAACACCTTTCTGAGAGGATGACAAGAACAGTAATCTGGTCTCTGGCCTTCAGGGGAGCTCTGCTACTATCCTGCTGAGTGGATCACAGCTGCAGAACCACCATGTCTAAACAGGAGAGATCCACTCTCAAGGACAGGTCTGAATCTGAGGCACAAAAGCATCGTGGAAGAAAATTAATATTCACTTAGTGATAATGACTACTGATGAAAAAGACCACTTGGTTTCTTACAAATCTCTACTGAAATAAAATTAAATGTCCACTTCCACACAAAAAAAGGATAGAATTCTCCCATCTTTTTTAAGTGTGTGTTATATTCACGTAGTTGCAACCCAAATTGTTTCATGCTTTCTTATTTGCCATCCTACTTAAAATACTGCACAAGCCAAAATAAACAAGAAAACCAAAATTTTTCCTAAACCAATCCTGGCTATTGTTTGAAAAGCCATAATTCCTGTATCCAGGGACACAGCAAGGTACATTGTGCCTCGTACCAGGGGTGGTTGTCTCCATAGCCCTACCCTGAACAACCTCCAGCTGAGTTGTGGGGAAATCTTCAGCATCAGCACAAATACAGCCCCAAACTCCTCCATTCAATTACTCAATGAGAAAATTGAATAATTTGATCAATTTCAGAGCAATGTTGTTTAAACTTTTTAGCTTAACAAGTTACTTTAATAAATCAGTGGAACAGTATTGATCAAAACTTCTATTCCTCTTTTATAGCAGCTTTTGAGAGACTTCAGCCAGCCTGGAGAGAGTCTATGCATCTTTTCAAATTCTCTGGGGATTTTCCAAAACTTTGTCTTCAGAGTTGGCAAAAACTGGGGTGTAATTTAAGCATTGCTAGAGTTTAAGGAAATAAACAGTTTTAGCTAAAAGCCACCCAAGACTGGAGCCCTACCTAGGATTATTCTGTTATAACTATTGTATGTGCTGCTTTTCCCTGCATTGGGAACCAAAATCCAACCACCCTCTGCTGCCTTTCAAAAATAACCCTTTACATTGAACCACAGGCAACAAAACAACTCCCTGGCCTTGCTTCCAGGTTCAGGCTCTGCACAGCCAGTTTCAGATAAATAATAAAAACTATGTGCAGGGCTGGTAGGAGCACCAGCAGACGCACCTCTCTTCACTTCTGCCCCAGTCCCTGACAGAGCATTAATGCATCAGATCACACCCTAAATAGCTGAATGTCAAGCTCAGCTTCTGCTACACTGAAAATGCCCTTGTGCATCATGGCCTCATTCCAGCTCAGCCACTTCAGACTCACATCTCATTTAAGGGAGGGGAAAAGAAAAACCACCAGCATAGGACCTCATTCTTAATAATATCCAGCATAAATTACAAGAGTAATACCAACATATATCGATATGTAATTCTAATAGAGCTATTTGTCTGATTATTGATTCCAACCCAGCAACAACTTTCTGAAGCAGAATCTGTCTTCTTTTATTGCTCAGTGATGGACTTACTTCTTGTACTTGACCCATATACATTGGCAAACATCACGAAATGCTCAGCTCTGACAAATAAAGTTCATTTTCCCTGTGTGGAAAAAAAGCTTGCTTTAAAAAGTGCCAAATGTTTTAAGCCATAGCTTCTAGCAAAGTTGGCACAGGTGGTACTGTGGAATCTGCATGCTGTGCTTCCTAAACCACTTCCATTTTTATCATCCACTTGTTTTAAGGCAGTTTCAACCATATTCATGACAGGTTTCTCAGAGTAACTTTTTATTTAACTTTTCAGGGCAGACAAAGGCCAAGAGAGACTCAAGGAAAGGCCATTGTCTGCACGTTTCAGTCCCCAGATGATAAAGGCAGTGTCCAGAATGCTAAGAGAGCCACAAATAAATCTGCAGGAAGCCACAAAATCATTTGATGTTTCAAAAAGGTAAGCAGCACTCATTCTTTTTTTCCTCCATGCTGATAAAATTGATGTGTGTGAATAAAGATGCTCACATCAGAACTTGTATTACTCAGCAAATGAAAGCTGCTGAAGCAAATACTGGATATCTGGATATAATATCAAACCAAAAATAAAACAACCATATACAAAAGCCTGAGTTAAAACACATTTATTGCCTTGACACTGGTCTGAAGGCCAAATAGAGTTGTTTATTATCATTTCCAAAGAAACATAATAAAACTGTAAAAGGAAAAAAGAAGCATTGAAGAGTCTTTGCCTTGAAAGCATATGTGCAAAAATTGTCTGCTTTGGAAATTAAATCCAAACAATTTATACCTGCTGAGATTTCCACCACAAACTGGGACTGTATGCTGGACAAACTGGTAAACCTCATTCCAAAAATAGGACTAAAAAAAAAACAAAACCCAAAAAAGAGGTACAAATAAATGTTTTCTCCATAAATCTCTCATTAAAATGGTGCATTAATATTCATTTGATTAGTCAAAGGAAAGAACTGTGTTTGCCAGGATGACACCAAGGGTCAAACCCATCCCCAACCATTTTAGAGTTCTCTGTATCATCTGCAGCAGGGGACATAAGGTCCAGCTGCCTCCCTGCCTCTCTCTGTCCTCTGCATACAGCAAGGGCCCTGGGCAGGGCACCAGCCACCAGTTTGAGAGGAGATGACATGAGATGCTATGCCTGAATTGAAGCAGAGACTGGTTCCTGTTACTAAATGGTAAGAATCCAAGACAGAAGCAATAAAAAGTACATTAAGTCTCTTGACAAGTGTTTTGGCAAGGGAAACCATAGGGGTTTAACTGCTGTGCTTTATTATATTTAATTACACTGGATATTTTATACTACATAGCAGTTTTTTACTTAGACTTAAGTAAGCCAAGCTGGTTTGCCATCTAATGCAAAGCCCTTCTCAGTAGCAGCAGGCTGTGTGATTTAAGTACTTTTATTATAACCTAACATTATTTTAACTTTTCACTTCCTATTAGAAAATCTGAAGATCAATGATGCTAAGGGAAGATGTACTTTCATTTAACATCTTCAAAGCTTTGTCAAGCAACTGGAATGCTTTCCAAAATGGAATGCTCTTAAGGATAACACAGATTGAACTGATTGATGGTTGTGTATGCTCTCCACAATGTCCTTTAAAAAACAGTTCACCAGATTTATAATTGAAAAAGCTTATTAAACTACTCAGTTATTATTTTCAAGAAAAAATTAGCCATCATTTTTTATTATTATTTTTATGATTATTTTTCTTTCCTTTGTAAATTCTTGCAAAGAGAGACAAAAATCCAAGTTGGGGTTTGAAAAAAAAAAAAAAAAGGCCTTTGAAGTAAAACAAAAAAGAAGGAAGGGAGTAAGAAATCTGAAAGATGGCTGCATAGGTACATCCTCACATTAACATTAACTATGAATATATTTTGTCACTCTTAAAGCTAGATGAAAAGTTTGTGTTTTTCTTTGGCAACAGCTGATTATCTCAGATAAAGAACAACAATTCCTCTGCAGCTTAAACCATTTGCATAATTATTAACTTCAGTGGCAAGCACATAAAAATTGTGGACTCAGTGTCAAGTATAAAAGGAAATGTACTGTAAGAATTCCTGTATTAAGAGCTTTTCTTATTACAAAGGGGACTAAAAATTACTATGTAGGGATGATTTTTGTAGTAGAGCAACTTGCAAACAAGGAAAAAATACCATGTTTGGATGATAATGCTAGAGAAATTCACACATCAGTATGTAATGTTTCATTATCTGGAATAATTTAAATACCAGACTTTACCTAAGAACACTGTGATTCATCTAGCACTTGAAATCCTTCAATCCTACATTTTTCTACAAAACATGCTCTAGACCCTGCAGAAACTGCTCATACAACGAATCACTTTTCCAGTGTCTAGTCCCATCCCTATCCAGGAGGCCAAGTTGATAAAATTTTCAGATGGATACAAATTATTCTACCCAAGAGGGGCAAAAAGCAGTAGCAAGTAGCTAATTATTTTCTGCTAAAATCTTCTCATGCAGAGTCCAGAAGCTCTTATACTGCCAGTATCCAAAGAAAGTGTCAAATGGTCCCCTCTAGCTCCACAGCCATGAATGCTGAAGATTAAATTATTCATTTTCCATTAATATGCTACAACTGCAATGTTACCATGCAAGGAAAGAAAACTATAATCTGTTCCTATGTCTTAAAAGTAAATATAAAAGCAAGACTCTCCATTTGGTTTAAAATGGAAGATAACTGATTTCATTGACCACACTGGAAATTCTCAAAGAAAAAAAAATCTTAATTTTTCCATCTTTGACCTCAATTCCCATACACACACATACTCTAGTAATTAAAAGTCCATTCTTTTCCTTTTTTCATTCCACCAAACTTAGTTGCTTCTTTGGCAAATAAACAGAAGGAAACACCTAATTGCAAGCTCAGGAGTTCTCACATTGCCTTTCAAACTTCTTCTTTCCATGGAGCACTCCTTAACAATAATCTTGTTTTGCACAAAGGCTATTGTTAATCCTTTTAATTATAACACCTGGAATAATACAGCAATCCAACTGTAATGACACAAAACAGATGGTTACTATTGTGCTACTCATACATTTCTTGGAAACAGAGAGAACATGAACAACTCATGTGCTCAAGAGAAAATGAGTTCAATGAGTTGAAAAAAGAGTGGTTTAGTTTTCACAAGTTACTTATGAACCTGCATACCATTTATAGACCATTGCATAAAGGAGAACTTTAAGAACAACTTGAGGACACAAGAAAATGACTAAGAGCTGAACCAGGATATTGAAATATTTAAGAATCCGTTCCAGATGGGAATGTCAAAACCAGTTCTCAAATTCCAAAGCTCGGATATTAATAGAACAATTTAATTTTCTGAATTATCCTTTTATGTATCCGTAAACAAGATCCAGTTCTTAAAAACAATTCCACATCATTGCCTCCAACTGTGTCTACATCACAGACAGAAAACTGCAGTGCATTTCCACTAGACAGAGCTTTAAAATTAGAAAACCACTTCAAAAATTAATGAGACAGGCATGATTCAGAACTGCAAGGAAAACCAGGACACTGGCCAAATTCAAAAGAGTTTGAAATTTTAAATGATTCTTTCTCAGTGCCTGAATAGTGACATAATTCAATATTTTAAAATAGTTTCAAATTATGTGAGAGATTACACAGTTACCATTAATCCATTTGGCTTCTGGATTATGCACTATGAACTCTTTTCTGAAGAGATCTTCCAAGGACAATCTGGTTTCTGATGAGTTTGCGAGTTCATCTAAAATAAACACAATAGGATCATTTTAGATAGTTATTAAAAGCAATATATTCAGTGCAGTTTGAAAAACATTGAGATAACAGAACCAGAATACATAGTTGATAACAATAACAATACCTTGTTATTTTTATTTTCTTTTTCCCCACTAAAAGAAAGCATTCCATGATGCTTCAGAAAAGCTTCAGAAAACAAAGCCTTATGGACAGGACAACTGGAGGATGTAGTGGTTGGCTATTTATACTGGGACTGTAGCAGCAAAGCTGCTCCTTCCCACAGCCTTACACTACATGAGAAGTCTGATTATAAACCAATACAGCAATTTCCTGACATCCAAAGGATGTACTGATCACTTTCTACAGACAGAAACTAAGTAAAGTATTCCTGTAGTAAATTTGAAACCAATTTCACCTATTTGATAAATTAAAATGTAAAAACCCAACAATTCAAGATGCACATTTCATAGTCTGTATTTGCTCTCTAGTGATAAGAACCACAAAGCATTTGGCTACCAGCCTTGTGTTTTCCCCAAACATGATAAGAACCCATGAATACTGTGCTTCTGAACAACAGCCACCACTGCTTCTCAAAACAAACAAACAAAAAAGAAGTTGCCAGCTCCTACAATCATCCTCAAGCTTCAGAAAAGACATAAGCAGTTCTGCTAAATTCTGCTTTTCTTGTGTTGTGGGTTAAATAAAGAATATGTAGCAGAGATTTAACAGTGAACTGTCACACTAACGTGTGTGATCAGATGTATTCTTAAAGCAAAATTTTTGCTGTCAAAGCACCAAGTTTCCAGTGAGTACTCACTGGTAACAGCTATGTTCACCTCACTGCTTCAGGCTATTGAAGAGAACAGAAGCTGCCAAAATTTGCATTATACATTGCCCCAGCACTAGCAAAAATATCTACCTATGCATTTCCTACACTATCAACCAGATAACCAGCAAGGTCTTTTAATAATTTTACTATTATTGGGAATGTTTGCCATAGATTGCTGACAATTTTTTCTGCTCTATAAGCTCTTCCTTCTTTATGAGAGGATCTTTTTGACAGTCAGACTTTGTCCTTACAAATCATAGGTATTAAACTGTGATGCAGATGCCAGACTCATAGAAAAATAGTAACTAAAATCATAGCAGTCACGGAGCAATCTTGTTATCTTGATGTCAACCCAGTATGTTACCAGCACATTTTTAACAAAGAAACGTGCTTTGTAAAGGTCACATCCTGTAATCCATTTCAGATAAGAATGTGATCCCTTCACAGTGAATAAAGTCAATCATAGTTGTGTTATTGGTCTTTATTCAGACAAATTTCTCAATTGAAGACCAAGCCGAAAGCTTGCTGGAATCAACAACAAAATGACTTTTTTTCCCCAAAATGTCAGTGCTGCCTGCTGCAGTCACTCCGGGTGGTATTAATAAGGTGCATCCTTGCTGTATTGAAGAGAACCTCCTTTTTAATGCACATCATGAATTTACAACAGACACAGGGCTGTGACAGCTGCTCACTCCATGGTGCTGCTGCATTTTGCAGGCACTTCCCTCCCAGGTCTCAGCAGGGCCCTGGTAAGCACTTACTCACTGTAATCAACTCCTTCTGCACTTGATGTCTTAGAAGGTTAAGCATGCCGAGTTGTTCAAATCCTCCCACAAGACAAATGTTCTAATCCCTAAATAAGCTTTTTGCCCTCTTCCTACCTTCCAGGGATCAAACTAGCCTGTTTGGGTTTGTTTTTTTTTTTTTAGTCTTCAAGTCCAGCATGGGACAAAATATTCCACTTGTAGTCTTACTGGAGCTTTACAGCACAGTAACATTATCTCTCTTGATTTATACCTAATCCCTCTGTTTACCCATCATGGGACCTGTTAGCTCTTGCTCCTGCCAGACACTGAGTTTTTATCTGCAAAGTAAGCACATGTTATTGATGCTCTACTACTTCTAATTTAACAGCATCAACTAGGCTCTTCATATGCCTATTTTCCCCTTTCTCCATAACCTTGGTGACTACCTACCCTCAACAAGCAGTTTTCCATCACATATTTTGATTCAACACACTCTCATTCAGATGCTGTTTGTGATCCCAAAAGGATTCCCCTTCTAACCTCTCCTGATCCAGTTTCTATCTGTTGTGACCCTTTATATCCTGCCAGTTTGCCAACTATCAATCAAACTCACACAAGCTGTTCTATTGCCAAAAACTGCCTTACCCCAGACAATTTAGTTTTCACAGATTTTTTTTCTGTTATTAACTGCTTTAATAAAAGTTACTAGAACAATACACTGTGTACAGGAAGGCTACCAGAGAAGAAAGGTAGACCAGCTCTGTTCTCTGTCTTCCATCTAACTCACATGCCTGCCAAGTAATCTTGATATAAGTAGGATTTTGAACTTTAATTTTTTAATTGCTGTTTGTATTTCTATGCTGATGTACTGGCATCTTCAAGCAACTTTACTAGTTGTATGAAAAGTGAATTTTTCATTAAGTTTACTAAGCCATCACCAAAGCAGAGCCTTGTTTTCCACTCTATCAGTATCCTGTATTGTATAAATTCTAAGGAAAATGTTGATTTGACATCAAAAGACTCCAAAATAGTAATTTCCCACATACTCAGTTTATATGGATAAGCTGAATTACACATCATGTGAACTCTCAGATCACTGGGTTAATCTTTCTTGAGCACTTCACTGGTGTTAAATAATTTTTATTTTTTTTTTATAAAAAGTACATGATTTATTCTTAAGACTGACTTTTTCCACTTCATGTTTACCACCACATTACCAAATAGCCCACTATTGTTTTCACTTCCAATTTAATTCTTATTAAATTATTCTTTGAAGGAATCATGTTTCCAATACCATCACACTATTCCCCCTGGATTTCTGTATTTTGGTCTGAAATTATAAATATTATGTTTAGACGAGGAAGAGAGATTACAGAAGCTAGAAAAAAAATCAAATGTTTAAACCTAGATGGTTACTTTTAACTCTACATCAAACTAACAACACTTCAACAACTGGTGTGCATTTATCCAAAATAACAAACTTGTCTGTGTTACTAAATGAGAAGACTGCAAATGTAGAAATTAGCCTTGTTACTTTTCATATCTTAAAGGATATTATTTTTTCAAGCTAAAAGCAGTCTGAACACCTCACAAAATTTACCTTCTAACTCAGCAAATAAAACTAATGGTATTGTAGTATAGTATATCATTAACTCAAATTTTTCTGTGAGAAAAAAATATTAACACCAGAATTAGGGATGTTAAGACTCTAATGAACTGTATCCAAGCTAACAGGTGTATCGGTAACTGAAAATAAGTACAGTTCATATTGTGTTTGCATGAAAAAGGGAAAACAACTTGCCAGACAGAAAGTAATCAGATCTCAAAACTTGTTTGCCAATTTAGAGTACTTACAAGGAGCCAATACAGCATTGAGCAGAAATCTGAATATTCTGATAATGAATCTATACTTCAGCAAAAATAATTTTTAGTTTGGTTTCTATTAATGTCTGTGTAGCATGAGAGATGGGGGAGGGATTGGTCCTAACCCTGTATAGAGCTGTCTATCTATTGGACATAATTCAAATTAATCCTCTTCCTAGAGCTTGATTTTACTCATAACTATTTGAAAAAAAGCATTGTCTGTGAGTTTTGCTGACCTAAATCTTCTCTAAAGTAACCCTTTCTGCAAAGTTGTAATTTGTTTTTCCTCAAGGGATAGCAAAACAAACTGTAAATTTGCTTTAAGTGAATGTGTAGAGTTACATGGCACTTTATTCAACATTATTACCATATATCATGATGCAAAGCTGGAACAGTAACGCTGGTATCCAGAAAAGGATTTAAGTCTGTTACACTTTCAGAAATTTAGGGTAACACCACCACAGAACTACTGTCATTCCCAAAATGAAGAACAGCCTTAAGTGTGGTTGCAAAATACCTGTACAAGGGTGGCAATGTCTGCACAACTTTTAGATGCTTTTTAGGCAATTTTTCACACAGAAGCCTTCAGCTGCTAGTGCTTCCATCTGAACACTTTTCAGTTTTGAAATGCAGATCACCAGTGGCTAATCAGACAGATTTTCATATCATTCCTATGATGTGGAACACACCACCACGATGCAAAGCACAAAGCCATGCTCATTTAAAGGAAGAAGTGAGATCCTGATCCCATTAAATCTAACTACAAATATTTCAGGATGTGCAGGTAAGTGATGAAACGTCAAAACAAGAAACAGAACAAACTCAGAATATGAAACAATAAGAAATAACAAACATATGTGTGTTATGTTTATACTGACATACAAACTAAATGATGACTTCTCAGAAAGAGCTGTTTCTGTCTGCACCGGTCATTAAGTCACAATACAAAGGAATAAGATTATTCCCAAGCTATTTTCTTCTTTCATTCTCAAATACTTCTCCAGTAATCATCTCCAACTGTTAGCCACAGAAATGAATGAATTCACAATTAAATTGCCCCGGAAGATAGAGAGACTCCTATTGTGAAACTCCCAAGTTTTTCCACACTCCAGTCCCTTATTTTGAATTAATATCATTCTTTGGTATCTCCATGCACTTGGTTTATTATTGCACTTGTGAAGAAAAGCAGCAGGGATACTTGCTGCAAGGCTTCCTTCCCCAGCTGCAGAGCAGTGTAGCAGTTTATATGTGAGTAGGCAAGAAGATTTTTTTTATGTATACTCCTTAGTTCAAAGAGGTTTGGAGTCCATTTTTGTTGGAATCAGCATATCAATAAATATAATTTTGCCTCTACAAAACAATCAGGCTTCTGAGCAATCACCATCTGAAATTATTATCATTCCATAAAAAAAAGCAGCAAAATGCCCAGCAGTTAAAGGAATTTACATGACATCTAAACAGCACCTATTGGTACAGGCAGAACTAAATACAGAAAGTCATCTGTGATGCTCAAAAAAGTGTAAGAAATTAAAAGCAATACACTCAGAAGTACCCCAAGGTATTATAGGATAAAATTCTTACTACTGCACTGAGCACCTAATTCAGAATAACATCTTATGAAAAGAATTTGCAAAACCAAGTATTTATTATAAAAGATTGGTAGCTCCTTAGAACTCAGCACCTCACAATGGCCAGAGCTGTGAGAGAGCCTCTTTTTTCCCTCCCCTGTAATGTTAGATATCCCAAAATGATCTTACATATATTAAAGACCAGATAACTTAAGCTACAGTGTTTAGTATATGCCTGCAAACTATAAAAATATAGGAATATTTTTCTTCCAAAAGCAGTAATTAATCATAAAAGTGAAGGGGGAACAGCACTGATTAGGAACAAAAGGAGGAAAAGTAGCTGTCCTACAGTCTACCTCCACAGCTTTCAATCAAAAAAAGAATCCCCAGTTTTACAGACCTAGATCATTTTGGAATAAAAATGTTGATTTATATCAAGATCCACAGTCTCTATGGGCTATCGTGGAGCATCTGAGCTGACAGACCTAGTTTTCACTCCCATGATTGGAACTGAAATGTAGGTCCCAGCTTGCATCAAGTTTTCAAGCAAGCTCTCTTGATTTTGGAAAAGCCTCAGAGATGCAGAGGCTCAGAGAGCTTTTTTAATATAATAAAAAAATATTAAGATTTCCCTAGGTTGTTTATTCTTTTCTCCACAAGTGCCTTCAAAGATTTCAGTTTAAGTTTTTACATCAATAATTCTACAACAGAGACAGAACTGATGTTTATTATGATGAATTCCAGCAAAATATCTCCGAGATTTTAAAAGTCTTAAAAAAAAATGTTACCTGTTCTTCAAAAGAAGTTCCTAAAGTGTACCAAGACATGTCATCAATTGCCCTCAATGTGAGTTTTCCATTATTCCCTGAAGCAACTCCAATACACTGAGACTACAGCAGCCCAACCTTGCTTTTACTTTTCTCTTAATGTTCTTAGTGGAAATAAGCAAACAATCATTTATCATTCCTTGGGCAGCACCATGCGTATATAGTAGATATTTATACCACACAGTAGAAGGAAAATACTCCATAATATTTGTACATACTCTCTATACTTGTCCCATTCCTCTGACAAGCAAATCTTTTTGATCCTTATCCACATCACCACCTTCCTTTCAATCAGCAGCAGTCTACTACTGTGCTTGCCCATGCACAAGACCCACCAAGCTTCCCTTGATGATTTCTTCCAAGTGGCCAAATTGTCTGGACTCATTACTTAACTGAAAAGCACTTCATTAATTTTTGGGTTCACACAAACTGCACATTTGCATGGTAGAACATTAATAGACCAGTAGTTACTATCCAGGAATGCTATCCAAATCAGGTACTAGACATCATAAATTTAAATCTGATAAAAAAGAATTCAAATATATTTTTTCTTTAAAACTTATGCAGTGCTTCCTTCTGTCAGGTTCCTAAACATAGTAAAATGGTTGTTGCCCCAGCAGTAAAAACAAAATCTTTAGAAAAAGAACTCAGAATAATTTCTTTAAAAAAGCATAATTATTTTGTAAATTCAACTGCTTTTTTGTCTACTAATTGCCCTCGCCCCTCTTTTTTGTTACTGAACTTTTAAGTCATTTCCTTTCTCTTTGTTTCTGAAAGAAAGGAGACATTAGTGCATGCACATATGAAAGATGCATGCTTCTGGTTCAGTGAGATGTATTAGTATTCCATGACATACAGCTTGCTTTCTCTTAGCTCACCTGTGAATCTGAAATTACACAAAGAATGAGGTGACAAAATTTTAAAGGCAGCTCACATCTACTGAGGTTGATGAGGATTGCTTGTAGCTATCTCAAGGCTGAGACAAACCTAAGGACCTAATGCCAAAGCCAGATGTTTCTGCTCCACAATGCCCCCAGTAACTATTGAGTCCCTACAGGCACCAAGTTTATAGTAGCCAGAAGTTAAAAATGCTTAAGGCACTTTGACACTTATATGTAACTTTAAGGACTGCATTATGAATCATACACCTTCAGTAAGATAAAATAAAGAAGTAGGTTACCTGGGGTTAAAAGAATGACAGACATAGTGATGAGTGAACAAACAACTAGAATCACCAGCAGCGCAATAGCAATTCCCTTCCAGTTCCTCTGCGGAGGGCTGTTACTTCCAAGTTCCTACAGGAATGGAAAAAAATAAAATAAAAGGAAAAGACCATGTTTCATAATCACATATATATAGAACTATTAGCAACAGGAAAATTGTTCTGTGCATACTACTCATAATCACAGCATGGGAGGTGATCATGATCCCTCCCCTCTCAATAGTGCACGCAGTCATCCAAAGGTGTGTAACTGTTATGATTTTTTAATAGGTATCTCCTTTTTTTCAACACATATATGTAATTTTATACCCCTAAGAGGCAAACAAGTGTGCTTATACAGGCTGTCCAAAATATGACTGGTGTTAAAATGTGCTGAACATAAACTTCAGGACAATATCAACTAGAGGCTTATAAGCTAATTACAGAAATGAAATGTAGCAATTTACTGTAATTCCACCTAACGTGGTATGGACCATAAAGGTTTAAATACACATACTTTTTTTTTTTTTTAAATGTACACTATTAAACTTATTTGTAATAGAAAACATTTACAAAACTGCCTGAGGCTCCAAATATTCCATCTGAAGCTACATAGCTCCTTTCTATATAGCAGTTCAACTGTAAACTGCTCCCCTATTGCTCATAAAAAAACAGCAGTAGCTTGTAACAAATGTTAAATGAATGCTTCTGTAGTGCACTTAAACCTACATTCTCTGTGTTTAACTCCTATTAACTCCAGTCAGATGCCATTTAGGTTTGTCAGCAGTGGCAATGCATTGCCTGTGTTCATAGCACAGTTTGAGAACTAACAACACACAAACCTCTAACAATAGAATAACAAAAACAGTGTGACAATTGTTTCATTCAGTATCTTCTCTCAAGAAAACATTACTTTTTTTTCTATCTATAGCTGGCAAGCATTGATGTTTCTCCGCCCACAATTACCCATGCCATTACTACCTCAAAATTAAATTGCTGTGGTAAGACATTGGGAAAAGAAACCTGGGAAGGACTTCTGAGAAGACCCCACTTCACTTACTGCTTACTAAATTGAGTTTTGTTACACACATGCTTCATGGTCTGCACAAGCTTCTGGTAACCTCCAACTACACACCAGGCAGGCTAAAAAACGTGAGTTTTAGCCTCACACAAAACATGAGTGATTACTTGGAGTCCCACCTACTTGATCTGAGTTTGTTAGTCTTGCAAGAATGCAGCAAGGATATTCTTTTATCATTCCCTGTTCTGCTGGGCAAACAGGCAGAGGGATGGGGCTGACTCTGCCATCTTGTTCCATGAGTAGGACAAATAAAACACAGAAAAGGCACCTGAGGCTACGTTTTACAGGCTTCCAAAGGCATATTAACACTTCTACACCTACATGCTATTTCATTTTAGTTTTCTGAATTAGAAATGACTGATAAATGGACATGTTTTAACAGCAGAAAATGACAATGTTCTTGTGCTTTCTTGCCTGGTGCACACCGCCTCAGCAACATATACCTCCCAGAACAGCATCTCTAGCTGTGCCTTTAATTTTTATTTTTCACCTCTTCTTTTCTACCCATAACAGTTTCTTTCCCTAGTCCTCATTTTCAGGAAACTTCAGGGGAATTCTTTCATGCAGTCTCTAAGCAATCCCTCTGGGGAAGTCTCTCATGGGAGCCCTCAGATCACCGCAGCTCCCAGCAAGGAGCCCCCCCGGGCCCTGGTATGGCCGCCACACCAACACAACAAGGCCCCACTGGGCCCCATCCTCCTGCCTGTCCTGGGTCCAGCTGAACTTGCTTGTTTTAGAGATTGTTATCCTGACAAGAGAGGAAGGGTACCCACTCCATCCATTTAGGGTTTAAGCCCTAAAAGCCACAGCTGGTCTTCAGGGCTGATGCCATGATCAGCTCCCTCACCTGAGAGGTGCCAGCCTTCCCCTCCGCACCTTCGGGCTGGTGGCAAATGGCCAGACTGGGCTGAGCTCAGTCCTTCCATCCCAGTGGCTACTGTAGGAGTGATGTATTTTCTTTATTATTTCACAGATCTTTTCTTTGGGTTGATAGCAATGGAAAAGTATTACAGACAATGGAACAGGCAGAATGATCAAGGACAGTTCCAACACATCATTAGCAGGCGATTCCTCTCAGACTTTACTTCAGCATTCCTGGGCATCCCCATGTGGGAGAAGCCCTGATCACCATACACAATAATTCATCTTTGATGCCCGTAGTGTTTTTACTGAAGTTCAGGACTCCCATCTTCCATAGGCAAGTGGAGAAAAATGCTTTAAGCAGGAACTCCTGGCATCAATCTTCTTTCCCCACCTCATTACCCCTTTTTGCCCACCCCTCACTGCTCCCCTTGTTTTAGTCAGTTTCTTCTGATTCACTCCTACCTTGCTAAATACCACAGCAAAAAGCCTTAAACACAGTTGGTATCCTAGGCTGGCATGATGGTTCACCAGCCCATCCAGTGTTCACTACTATATGAGGATTCCATGTTTCAGTCTGGACAGTTTTGGACATGCTGACTTTGCTAGGATCCATGGACTTTTCACAGAAATACAGAACTTTTACATCTCACATATATACTCACATCCAAACATTATTTTCCTTTAAGGAAGAACTGCTTTCAACTTAACAGCAGAGTCTAGAAAATATGCATTTATTTGAAACATAACAGTATAAGCCTTATTCACAAAACACGTAATGAGTTGCACTGTACAAAAAAAACTCCCAGCTCTCACTATCAAGAAGTGGTGAAAAAACAATAGCTACCCTCAGAGATTGATGAAACCTTATTCCAAACGACTGACTTAAAACAACAGAAGCTACATAACTTGATGAAAGGTTTCTGTACAAAAGCCACTAAAAAAAAAATGTACCAAGTCCTCATTATTCTCTGCAGACATGAATATTGTTCAGTTTCTAAAAATAAACAGCTTGGAAAATTTTTGCAAGAATAATAAATGGATGAATCAAGTGCCAACTATACAAACTTATGGGTACTCGCAGTGAGAAAGAAGGGGCCTTGCAGGTACCTGAATATCTGGGAGACTGGAAAATAAAGGGCTTATCTCTGACTAACAAGAAAGTACTTTGGTTAAATAATTTGCTAAATTTATTAGTTTTTTCAAACTAATAGATCAGATGTTATTAAAAGGTCAATGAGGATGTTTTGATACTGAGTTACAACATTCTGGTAAGACATTTGCAAAGCTAATGTACACTAACAAAAAATCCTTGATGAAATATTAGAGAAGTTACTATCACAAGGTGAATTTAAAGTACAAGTAATGTCAGGGACATTTCCAATCAGCTCTCATGATGCTAACCAATGCAATTCTCTGACTATAACCCACAAAGTTTTAAAATTAAGCAGCTGTTCTTCAGCAATAAAATGCTTTTAGACTTGCACTGCTTTTCAAAATGGTCAGAAGTAAAATGCAGTTAAATAGAATTTTAGATGGCGTGCCACTGGCAAGACAGAAGCTGGTTTTGTGTATGACAAGAAGATAGAGGTATTGAAGAAGAAACATCACAGACATCCATACAATGAGAAGCTTCTGATATCCAGTTTATTCATAACTAACTGTTAAATAATATATAATAAAAGTGCACATGAAGATTTAAGGAACTAGTCTTCTAAATAGGCTCTTCTATCAAAGTAGTTTGAGAAAATACCAACATTTGAAGATTATATTTCATATACAATACTACCTGTAATACTGTGATAGATTTTACAATCTAAATTTAATGAATCAGAAAGTGACTGCTCAAAGCATAATTCTAAGTATTCGCATTATTTAAACCACATTTTTCGCAAACCATTTAATTGCACTGTTGCCAAAACCAATCCTGAAGTAATGTATTTTTCTGAATGTAATTTGTGATTGTGTAATATCTTTCTAAAACATGGCTACAAAGAGAAAAATCCATTATGTTGCACACAGACAAAAAAGTACATGTTACAGAACCTAATGCTTTTGGCCTATTCTTGCCAAATGCTCAAGACCACAATTTACCATGAACTTTTAATCACTAACATTTGGGAACTCAATGTATGTGGCCAGAGAGAGTTTTTAGCCTAATAGCCTAAACTTGCTGCTCAGTGCCTGCCTCCATTTAGTCTCTGTTGAAAAGAACTCTAAAAGAAAAGGCACAACTTGCTGTCAGACTAGTTTTACAAAAATAGATATTATATTCCATTAGAGAGGTTGCAAATTAAGTGATCACAGCAAAATTTTGCAATAGCAATGGCTGAAACAAAAACCTGCAGACACTGGACACGAGATGGATGACAGACTGAGGCTGTCAAAAGAGAGCACGAGTCATTTACAACCCTTCTGCATCCATCTATGCTAAATCCCACTTGCCACAGCAAAACAAGGCATTTCAGAAGAAAATACATAAAGCAAATACAAAGCAAATATGTTCAAGTATTGTGCTCTCCCTTTTACTAGGCTGATTTCTAAATTTATACTCCCTCTCCAAACAAGATCTAGTGAGTGATGATAAGCTGATTCACTGCAAGCATGAAAATGCTTTTAAGTACTAGGAGGACATAGCTTTGAATTTCACAGTCTGTGGCATGTAACCTCACCCAGCAGTTCAGAGGAGGTGTTGTCTATTTTTGAACAAAATACTGAGTCTGAGTGGATGTTTCATCTTGAAAATGAAAAACTACAAAATTACTTCCATAATGGCTGTGTTACACTTGAAAATAACAAGAAGATATAACCCAAGTTCCTATGACAATAGAGATAACAACGTGAAACTAATTTCCATTAAGTATATTTCATATTGAGATACTTCTTATCCCTTGACACAGAAATGCAAGTGCATATAATTTAAGAGTGCAGTTTCCTTTTAAATATTATTGGGGATATTGATTTGGGGAAAAGAATCACTTTAAATTAATAAATGTAGTACCTTAAAAAAAAAACCTCAACGATTTTCATATTTTTACCCTAATAAACTTAAAATATTTCTTGTAATTTTCTCTAGCAGAACCAGAAAAATTTAAAAAAACCCAGCTTCCTTCCTAGAGCTTATTGAGTTGCACAGTTTTATTGCTAATCAATGAGGATAAAAAGCCTTTAAGACATAATTGTTCTTGCAAGTGTGTTCAACTAAGGAGACCACAAAAGGTCAGAAAACATTGTCGTAACATGCCACCTTAGTCAGTCAGGTTTTTTTAATTATCTTAATAGCATTTTACTGATTTCTTGGAAAACTATTTCTGTAAACCAGAATCCGATTTCTACCACAGAAATAATGACAGCAGCAGTTGGAGACTGCGTGTAACCAGACACACTGAAGGCACTGGGAAAAGCCTGGGGACTAAAAAGTGCCTTGGCTAGGCTTGTCCAAGAGAGGCAGGTTAGTGAAAACCCAGCATCCCCTTTGGGAAAAGAAATAAAAAAACAACTTTTAAAGACACAAAAGCCCTGAGAGTTTGCATTTAACTAAACTGCTTTCTCCCAAAGAACTACCTACCCGTGCTGCAATCAATTTAGCTGATAAATGGTGAAATAAGCCAAATATAGAAAATATGCATTGATCTATGAAAGTCAAGAAGAATTCCACCAGTTTTAACTATTTTTGCTGTGTACAGCTAGTAAATCTGAAAGATCAAGTGGATATTCTGCTATTATTTCTTCAGCCTGGAGTGACCCTTCCCATGCTGACAGCCTCAGTGGTACCAAAGTGTGATGATGTACACTGGTGCCTGCCCCTAGGCTGTAGCCATGGCATGTAGGTTTCTGCCAGCAGAAAACCTGGAAGCCCTGAATGAATAATCTTCTTTTGTCTTTTTTTTTTTTTTTTCCAACTGTTCCTGTACTCACACAAGGGCCAAGCCTACTGAGGAAACCTCAAAAAAGAATCACAGCCTTCTCTTATTTTGACAAGACTCTCTGGGGCAAAGTGCACTGGAGTAGGAAAAGCAAAAGGAAATTGCTTGGCAGTAGCAATCTGTAGCTTAGAGGTAATCATGACAATATCACTTAATGACTCCTCCAGTACCTAGCTCATTAAATTCTACCATTTGCATTCCTCAAGCATGAAGAAAAGGTGCTAATCCTAAAAAGACACAGTTTAATCTTATATCTCAGGTGTTTTAAAAGTCATGCTCAGGATACTGTAATAAAAAGACTGCAGTCTTTTCAGAGTTCTTTATACAGCTGGTGCTGCAACTGGTACTAAATACTACCTGCCTTGATTTTGTCCTGTACTACTTGCAGGAAAATCACCACAGCAAGCCTTTAGAATTTGTGATGAAATGATTGCATCCATTCCTTCCCAGCTGTTTTTGAGTAATCCCATGGCCTAGATAGCAAGAGAAACCAAAAGGCAGATCCACAAAATGGCACAGGATAGTTACAATCATTTGCATAAGTACCTATCATTTTCATCCCTCATGCTCTTTTTACAGTTCACAGTGTTATAAGATCCTATTGCTCCAGTTCTTGTCTGAACAATTACTTTCTGTGGTCAGTATCTTTATTCATCAAAATGCTGGTGCTGCTTCTCAGATTGACTGTAAATACCACTTTTCACAGAAATGCATAATTCTCTGTCAGCTCTGTGGACAATGGGCATTTTAAAAAGAGAGCAGCTTGTTAGCAATTTCCCTGGTTAGAATCAGGGTGGGATTTGTATTTTGGAACAATCCTTCTTCGTATTTTTATTTCTCTGGGCTGCATTGGTAAGAGAAACCTCTTTCTGAAAGCCAAACTGAAAGAAACCCAGCCCAATCCAAAATAAATAAAACCAAAGAAAACCCACCTGTCTTGGTGAAAATAAACTAAAAAAATAAATGTGCACATGTAAGTCATCCTGAGACGTGCTAATCATCCACCCTGGTTATGTATTTTCTTAAGCTTGCAAAGCATTTGACCCTTCTTTTCCACTTTGATCATTTGTGCTCTAAGCAGAGGTAGTTTTCCTTGACTTGTGAGTGAGAAGAGTTTAAAATTATGGTCATAACAAACATGCAGGGAGGAAATGGGGTGAGCACAGCTGAGCAGAACAGCATGGCACATGCACATGTTAAAATTTGTGGCTGTTTATTTAATTTTTTTTTTAACTACACAATAGTATGCACATTTATAGCACAGAAAAACAAGGGGAAAAAAAACTTTTCATGGTGTACAATATTTAAAAAAAATAAATAAAATGCATGTCATGGAAAATGCTGTAATAAGGAATGTTGAATAGCTGGGGCAAACTTAGATAAAATAACAATGGATGACAAAACTGATTTTTATTTGAAATAAGAATCAATCATGATGTAGAGGCAAGCTAGCAGGCAAGGGAATTCCTTTGGCTTTTGACAGCAGAGCTGAACATTACACACAGCTATGAAAAGGTATCATGTCATGCAGTTACTGCACCATCAGAAGGGACTTCATTGAGACTCAGGATTTTGAGATTGTTGTCCCTTTTCATCCTGTGCTCACAATCTTTTATATTTTGTTTCTACCTCTTTCAGAGGTAAAAATATTGTACTATTTCCAATCCAGTAGAAATACTTGGAGAATTAAGGAGAACAATGATGTTATGGCAAGATGTGAGTAAGCATCTTGGCACCCCAAAGTACTTACATACAAGAGAGCTTCAGACACCTACAGAGACCCTTGCAAGATCCAAAGTAGAACAGGTACTGAACACCTGCTTTTTGAAATACATCTATTTGCAACATTCATCCACTCTCCCCTCCAAATCTCAGCTCCAGACAGCTGATTGGCAAGAGGAGTCACACATTTTTGGGAGTCATTCCTCATGGGACTAAAGTTCCAATATTCACACTACTACACTTTCTCTTCTTCACACAAGTCTCATACTTAAGTTTATGACATTTCTGTCTGAATAAAAATGTATCTCTGCATCTTGAAGACTGCCTGCAAGTTTAGATGAGAATAAGCAAGTGGTGCATTTCCAATGAGCCCATGCACCATTATTACCTGGAGGAAATCAGTGACTCATTTGCCATAATTAAAGAAATCTCTGAATATATTTTACTAAAGCAAGTAATGTCAAGGACAGAAAAAGATGGCAAAGGAGCAGGCACGAATGTGATTTTATTCAAGTTACTATGATATGAAGGAAGATGCCTACATGAGTACTGGCAGTCATTTGTGACCAAAAACGTATTTTCACATATTCCTGTTGATCTAAACTTTTCATGAATGTCACAGGATAATAATATATTTCATCCATTCATACTATGTTGAAGAAAAATCCCCCAATCAAGTAAAACAATATATCTCAAAAAAGAAAAGACAAAAAATAGATGAATACAGGCTATAGTTACTGCATACCTACAGACCTTTCTACAGATATAACCTGTTGAAAAAAAATAAATTAAAATGTTGTTGTATATCTCTATATTTGCAAGGTCCCATAAAACTGCCATAGTCAGTTTTGGCATTAATGAGCACATCTGTCTGACAACATAACATTTCACTTTACTGAACTGTAGGATTACAGGAAAGGTTACTACACTGTAATAATGTCATATAAGTTAAATTCAGGTTTATGCCTCATTATTTACAATTTACATTGAATACAGTATCTCTATATTTAGTATTAGAGCATGAAACTCTGCACTGGAGCATAACTTCAAAGAGTGTTGCCATTAAAAGAACCAAAGTTACCTTTTGGAGTTTCTCATTGTTCAGGTATTCAAACACAGGCTTAATTTTATTCCATTTAAGAGTCCTGGAGAATGGATTTGTCAAAAGCAGGTTTTTTTAAAACAGGAGTTGATATAACAGGGAACAAATTTGTAAAGGTTATTTATTATTATTATTAACATTTTTCAGTTTGTTTTCAGATTTACACAGAAGTTACTTGCAAATAAAACAAATAATTCAAATCCAAATGTGCCTTAATAAGCCTTTGTATGCACATATATATGCACACACATTTATGTACCACTGAATATAGATACAGATAAATATTATTCAAGGCAACATCTCAAAAACTAAATTTAAGTGTAAATAAGCCAAAGGATATCAGCATAGGGAAAAGCAATACTGTAATCTCTGCATTTAGGAGGATCTAAGGTAGAAGAAAATTTGAGATTCTCCAGGTCATGTGAGAATGGAAAACCAGAATCTCTTTATGTAAATATTTGTGAACAAAACTGAGGCAAACAAAAATTACTTGGCTACTATCACTGGGATCTTTTAAAAAAAAAAATTCATTTACAGTAGAGGAATACTATGATCATCAGCAAATTTGCATACGACACTAAGCTGGGGGGAAGTGTCGATCAACTGGAAGGCAGGAGGGCTCTGCAGAGGGACCTGGACAGACTGGAGAGTTGGGCTGATTCCAATGGGATGAGGTTCAACAAGGCCAAGTGCCGGGTCCTGCACTTTGGCCACAACAACCCCATGCAGCGCTACAGTCTGGGCACAGAGTGGCTGAGAGCAGCCAGGCAGAGAGGGACCTGGGAGTCTGGATTGACAGGAAGCTGAACATGAGCCAGCAGTGTGCCCAGGTGGCCAAGAAAGCCAATGGCATCCTGGCCTGTATCCGGAACAGCATGGCCAGCAGGTCCAGGGAAGCGATTCTGCCCCTATACTCAGCCCTGGTGAGGCCACACCTCGAGTACTGTGTCCAGTTCTGGGCCCCCCAGATCAGGAAGGATATTGAGGTTCTGGAGCAGGTCCAAAGGAGGGCAACCAGGCTGGTGAAGGGACTTGAGCACAGACCCTATGAGGAGAGGCTGAGAGAGCTGGGGCTGTTCAGCCTGGAGAAGAGGAGGCTCAGGGGAGACCTCATCGCTGTCTACAACTCCCTGAAAGGAGGGTGTAACCGGGTGGACGTTGGTCTCTTTTGCCAGACGACTTTCAACAAGACAAGAGGGCATGGTCTTAAGTTGTGCCAGGGGAAATTTAGGTTAGATATTAGAAAGAATTTCTTTACGGAGAGAGTGATCAGGCATTGGAATGGGCTGCCCAGGGAAGTAGTGGATTCTCCGTCCCTGGAGATATTTAAAAAGAGACTGGATGTGGCACTCAGTGCCATGGTCTAGTAACTGCAACGGTGGTAAAAGGGTTGGACTTGGTGATCTCTGAGGTCCCTTCCAACCCAGCCAATTCTATGATTCTATGATTCCACAGGAAAAAAGATATGGTTTTCTCCTCCATTTTGTTAGGGAAAGAAGACCAGAGAGGTGATTGGGAAATTTATGGCCTAGATACTATGGTACTATTTTATATGGTGATAATTTATACAATAACCCAGCAAAACCAAGATAACTTTAAAACAATCCAAGTCCTTACAGCACTAACAACCATGCATTCTTCACGCACACACAGAGCCTATGAAAAGCATTTACAGAAAGACTATGGGTCTTACATATACTCCACTCAAAGAGCAAATGCAATCCTAGGAGAAAAAGAAAATTATCAGGATTTTCTTGGCTGTTTAACAGGATTCATTCATTTCAACAGTACACTTTTCAAGATAATTTAAAAATCCAGCTTTTTTTTTCCTCCTTGCAAACTCTTTTTACCTTAAAGGCCAACATACCTCTACGAAACACTTCACAGGTCATTTATCCATTTTGTTTTATGGGGAAATGTGAGACACCCAATAATGCAGTAGCTCTTGACTGACCTGTGGAAAATGGGATTGCCTCTGGGTGGGACAGACTGCTCTCTTCTTCTCTAGGTGTTACAGTTCTACCATGAAGGTAAATAATAAATAGATAATAAAAACAGAGAATGGTCAAGAAAGAAACACTCTACATGGAGTTCCTACTTCACATATAGCATCTTGTGCATCGTGGCAGCAAACAAAATAGAGAAAAGCAATAAATTGTATTACTACTTACAACCTATGTAAGGGTTCCCAAAGACTTAACTGGTACCATTATTTCAAGAAGTATGAAATAGCAACAGTTATTTCTTGTGACTAAATTACGTGTTTTGTTAAATCAAGGACACATCTGCACTGCCAAAAAAAGAGAAAGTAACACTGTAGTTCACCACACTTTTTGAAGGAAAAAATTAGATTATTAGAATGAGAAAGACAAATATGGAATTAGTATTTCCTGTAGCAATCACAGCTTCCTCTGAAGTGCACAGCTATTTTTTAAACAAATTTATAGATACTGTAAAAACACTTAGTTCTTAGTGACATATTCAAGTGGTACCAGTGCCAGAACAAAACCACTTCTGAGACACATTTCTGCACAGTGGTTACAGCATGGGAATGACAAACAGAAACAACAGAAATCAGAGAAATCAGGTTTAGTGTATTTTTGTAAAATCAGTGTAACAGAAGAGCACTGGGTTGAAAAGGGAGACCTGGGCAGTGCTAAACAAAGAGTATTTTTAGGGGCTTTGTCATATTCTTAACAAAAGAGTAATAGCAATGATACTGTCACACACCTCATGCATGCTTTAATATTTGTATTGATATAGGTGACAGTGTATCACTGAAGATCTTAGAAATGTGGGCAGAAATCCATCCAAACTAGGAGCTGGGTCCCTGGCTGTTGTCAGAGCTGTTTCACTGAACTAGATGAGCAGTTCAAAACCAGCCTTGTCCCTGTATTACCCATTAATGCACTGATGGGAATTTGCTGTCTGTGGATCCAGTACTCACAAAAGAATACTCAAGTCAAAATCTCTCTTTGGCTCTGAGCTTTAATATAAAAGCCAAATAATTCCTTCAGATCCACCTCAACAACTCCTACTGATAAGTCTAGAGGCAGAGGACAATATTTGACTGAAATGAAGGCTACAAGACAGGATAAAATGTTACAACTTACAGAGATGTACTATAGGTTTGAAGGGAAATGGATTCTTAGGATACTCCATGATTCTCCAGATTAATAATTAAAGAAGTGAGAAGCTTTATTTCCTTTTCCTAAATACTTGCCAAGAGTTAATTATTTTTCAATGAGACTACGTGAACACATTCTGTCTGCTCTCAAAAATGAGCTAATAAGTTAAAAATAAAAGTTAGAATACAGATCTAGTTATAGAAATAACTCACTTAATAAACCACAGAACAATTTATCCACATTTGTGCCACACAAAGATGGGTTCATAGGTAATCTTGGATGTTCATAAAACACAAACCACTTTCAGGGCAAAGACAGGAGGGAAAAAAACAAAACAAAACAAAAAAACAGACAAACCACCCACAGAACAAAATTGTGGATTTCTTCACAGATAAGTGGAAATGATTAAAATGTATCTTTTCAAGTTTGTGGAAACCTGCCAAGAATTATTTTCTAGCTCATTCACAAGAAGTGAATAGTATCAAAAGCACTGGTGCAGTTAATATCTGAATTTTGCAGGACAATTTCCTTCTTCACATTTTCTGCTAGCTCTCCACCTGCAGGGTTTCTTCCTGTTTACCACAGCCCACAGAACCACATGCTCCTTATCCCCTGCTGAAGAACTAAATAATCCTTTGCATCCCTGTCTCCTTTGTGTAAACAATTTATTACATTTTCTGGGAGCAGCTACATCACGCCTGATGAATTTACAGCTCGAGGCAGCTCTGGCTGCTCCCACAGGATCAAAATTTGAAATAACATGAAAACTAGCCCAAAGACCCTCACATCAAGTGATGAAATGATCAGCTGGCTACAAGCTGCACTCAGGACTCCTGGCTACAGTGGCCCTTGGAGGAAGCAATTCTTCAAATAGAAGATTGTGGAGAGATGCAGCCAAATCCCCACCCCTCTGTGCCAGGTTCATCAGATGCAAACTCAAACCAACTTCTGAAGTAGCTGTTGTGCAGCACAGAGTGGGACAGCAAAGGCCAAAAGATGAACTCCATCCTTTCTATTCTCCCCACTGGCAGTCAAGACATTAAAAAGAAAAAAGAAAAAAACAGAGACAAAACAAAAGAGGCTCTGACAAAACTGACTCCAACAGGAGCTTTCTGAATGGACCAGCTGGGTCCATGAAATTCCCACACAAACACACAAGTTGTAGTTGTCATCACAAGCCTCACAAATAACTCCAAGAAACCTTTCTTAGTGATAGAACACTGCATGACATTTTTCTGTGCATTCTGTCTTTTCACCCAGACTTCCTTGGAAGGACAAGACACAGTGCAAATTTTTTTCATTAAAACCACCATCAGCAAAATAGCTCAGCTTCTAAAATTAAATCCAGGTTAGTAACCTGGAGTCCTGTTTCCTTTAATGCTTTCTACAGAACTCTTTGAGGGCAAAAAGCTTGGCTTATCACACATCTGAAAGTGAAATAAATCCATTAATCTCATCAGTTCATAAATGTTACCTGTCTACAACTGAATCATTTGCAAAGCAACATGATGTTTTAGCTACATGATGTTGCAATGTGATGCAGCAAAAGAAATTGAGGCAATAGATCTTACAGGAAAAGTATTTCAAGTTTCTAATTCAGTATAATATGAACTGAGTATCTACATTGCTGATTCTATTCTCAATCAGAATACATCAAAATGGCTGCAAGTAATACAGCTGGAATGTGGTATATTGAGGCAATTTTCTAACAGTCATTTCTCTGACCTAGCAAAACAGGTGCTGGTGGGAATTACTCCTCTAGAATTGTTTCCTTTAATACTCCACAGGATTATAAAACAATTAGAAAGCATACAGCAAACAGGATTTGCACCGAACTGAACTAGGACAGTTTCACTTAATAATTGTATTACCTGGGTAGCTTTATTCCATACAGTTTTCAGGAGTATTTCTACCTTACTAAAGCAAAAAGCTGAACTGTTAAGAAAGAATAGAAAAACTGAATCTAAAAGCTTGACATCCAAAAACATTCAAGAGAGCAACACAGAGTTTTGCAAAGTACACCAACAGTAACTGTATATGTCAACTTATGAAACAAGAAGTTATTAAAAATAGATACATTAATTCTGCTGGGTGCCTTTACCAACGAGGCAATCAAAAATTGCAGTTTATCCAAAAAAAAGCTGTCTACATACCACTCAGCCTCTATCAAGAAATGAACCTTCCCTCCCCTTGACCTCCTCTCTCTCAATACATCTGTGTCAGTAGTCAACATAATGCAAAACACTGAAATAAGGTGGCTTTATTTTCTGTTTTCTATGCATTCCCTGAGGTTATTAGTTGGATATTTATGTAACTCTGGAAGTGAGCAATGAAAGACACCCTTGGTGCTTTTGTCCAGTAATGTATTTTAAGACTGCAACTTCAACATTCAAGCATACCAAGCAAGAAAAGGGCATAAACTCCTTTAAATAAATGAGACCCACACTTGCTCTGTAATACAGCAGCCACACAATAATTACTGCATTAATGAGAACGTTACAAAGAAAAGAAAAACATATGATTCAGATTACAAGTCAGACAAAGGAGAAGAAAATCAATGCCTTAACTACAGCTGCTTTCTCAGGAAGTGCTCACAAACACCACTTGGTAGTTTCCTTCCTGACCACACATCAAGGCTGTACATCTTGGCCAGTCCTCCACTTGAGCTCTAAATTGAACGTGCAATTACTGGTACTCTGACTGCAGCCAAGCTGATTTGCAGGCTCCATCAGGTAATTAGGCACATGAATGGAAGGAATCATCAGTGTAAATAATTGCAGCTCAAGTGTAGAAGACAGCTTCTGAAAATACTTGTCAGATGGGAACCGATAGCCAAAAAGAAAAGCAAGTGAAAATTCCCACAGCTCAAACAGCACAAGCAACCACGTATGGCTCTGCCTCCCCAGTGAGTCCTTCCTCTTTGACAGTCTTTCCAAAAGACCTGTCCTTAGAAGAAAGGTAAATTATAAGGCCACTGTCACCTCAGAGGAGAATATTTTGGTGACCCACATCTACCCTGATATCTGTACCTGATCAGCCAGTTAATGACAGCTAAATTAAGGGCATATCTAGATATTGCCAGAGAACAGTAACACAGAAATGTGTATTTAAAGAAACAGCAATCACATTGTTAATTATATATCCCACTGTCAATCATACATCTTTTATAGGTCACTGCCTTCTGAGATTACAACAGCAACTTTTAAACCTGGTTTAGACTGATAATCACAGGATGGGTAAAACTTCATTAAGAACCACAAATGGTGGCACATTCTGCAAGATGTTAAATATTTTTTGCTATGCTAACTCAAACCAAAACAAAGGCACAAGCAGTAGCCAAAATATCAGCTGTAACTCTTCTTCCCCCCAGGGTTACTTTGCTTCCCACCAAAATCACCCCACAAAAATGGCCAAATCTGGAGCACAGTCAAGTGGTGGTCAGGGTTAAGGGTTGTACTTGATGATCCTCAGGGGTTTTTTCAATCTAAATGATTTCATTCTATCAGTTCTAAGATACTTATATACAAGGTAACGTAGATGATACAATGCCAAAGGAAAATAAAATAATATTCAAAAATACTATAGGAATTTTCCATTACAGAAACACCATGACTATCAAAACTTGAAGAGCTTCCTAAAATATGACTATGTGGTGCATTTCCACTTTTCTTCTTTTCCTTGCTTACAAGTCATCTTTCTCAGGTGTTCAGCTTTTTTTTCGTCTATATTCAAGCTGGTATAATGAGTTCATTATACCAAAACAAGAGAAAATTCTGTGTGGAAAAGCCTTAAAAGACAAAACACAAATTCAGAAACTCAAACTTTTTGAAGATAGTAAACTCTGGTAATCTAAGCCTTATGAAAGTATAGCATTTAGCATAGTTAATATACTTAGAAAATCTGAGTAAGCTGAGAAAGAAAAATAAAATTATATAAATATCTTAATATCAGTGAAGTATTCATTAGAATGAGAATGGTGAATGGTTGTAGTGTATTTCAGAGTACTGCAAGACTGGAACATTGTCCATTTCAGAATAATAAAACCAACAGAATCAAAGTCACTAGAGAGTACTTTGAGATTTCTTTTTACTCACTTCTTAAGTCCTCAGAAGGTTTTTCATTTTGTGATTGCACCACAGAAGAAATCATCCAGCTGAAGGACTGAGAAAAATGACAACTACTCAGTTGTTCACAAATGAAATGTTCAAAATGACCACCTGTGGTGCAATTACTTCCACTAACCTTCTATAAATCTTGAATTCCTGCCATCTAGCTTGCTGCTTTGCAATACATTAACCAAATTCAGACTTCAGGTGTATCTGCTCAAACCTTTTGAACTTCACTACTACTTTTTTAAGACTCCTCTTTAAATAACTAAATTCCTCATTAACATTCAGTTCACTCAGAAAATCATTTTCTTTATTCTGTTTGCTGAAACTGGGAGAACAAGCAAAGAACAACTGCTGTAGGTGGTGACTGAACTTTCACTCCCATCCCACTTAGCCTATTATTCTACACTTTTGTTTTTGTTACCCCTAGAACTGATATAAAGGAGTTTAAATTATCTCCATTTCTTCATAAGCTCTCCACTCCCTCTCATCTTTACCTTTCCACATTTTACAGGCACCATATAATTCTATCCCCTTCCACAATTCTCATTTTCTCTACATTACAGTTTTATTATCTGGAAGTAGAAGTAGCCCTATTATCTACAGTGGCCATTAACAGCATGAAAGGTAAAGCCAAATCACTCTGTGTTATCAAGAGGTCATGGTCACAAGAATAACTTCGAACATTTTTAATATATAGAAGAACAGAGGGCTTTCTTTGAAAAGAACAATCCTGAGGAAGCTTTAAGGAAAAACTACATGAGTGATGTTGAAGTGTGAAACTAATTAATGGTCAAGTAACTATTTTATAAAAAAAAATTTCTTAGGAGTAGAATCTAGGCATCATTTTAATGATCTTCAAAATTATAATGCCTATGAATCCCAGATAGATTGTTCCAACTACTCCATCAGAGAGGCAAGGCAGGCTTTTACCCCCCAGACCCCATAAAGGTAGCAGACAGGAAGAGGAACTCCCCCATAGCTCAGTGATGCTCCTGCAGTGCTCATTCCCTGAATTCATCCGAGTTTTCACATGGCCTTCAGTAGCTCCTCTATTTCTGCAATGCTTTGCACACACAATTCACTCTGTAAAGACAATTTGTATTCTCTCCAAAACCCCTCTAATCTCCAGGATTTAATGCTGCAATATTTATTAGCTCTCATCATAAAGGATTTGTAAAAAATAAGTAGCACTGCCAATCAAATAAAATCCACATGATTCTTTGGCCTTTCCTGCCAATTCTTCCTTTTGCACTAAATATTGTATTTTTGAATGATTGTAGCACACTACATTCCTTTGCAGTATTTACAAGTCAATAGTACATTATCCTAGAACTTTACGCATACAAAATGTACATCTGCATAAGTAAAGTGCAACAAACCTGGAAGGACAAGGTTACTCTGGTGCCTCCTTACAGCAGGAAGCAAAACTTCAGAATATTAGATAAGAAAATAGAGCAAAGGTATAAATCATACTGGAATGCAAGCCAATAATTTTTGAAATTAATTTTAAATATCAGTCTTGGATGTAGATTCTGATCTAAGCCACTAATTTAATCTAAGATTTTACAAATTTGAGTTTTACATTTGGGAGGGAGATGTATTATAATCTCTGTTCTGAGTTAGGGTGAGAAAAGTTTTCCTTTCCTCTAAATTAGGATTTAAAATTTAACACTTAATAATTACAAAAAATTTTCCCAAACCCAAGAGCTTCACAGAAACTTCCAAGGGGCTTCATTTTATATCAATAAGAGAGGAAGTAACCCAATTCATGTTTACAGACAATTGACTCTTCTTTCTTTTATGTGATTTGATAATTACGAGTATTTACTCAGTAACTTTATGTGGAGTCTGCTTACTCTGTAAGGGTTCATTCATTACAAATGGATCATGCAGAAGCATGGACAGACCTCAGACCTCAGCAGTCTCTCATGGTCAGACTTTTACTAGCACCTAAACTCAGTCTCTTCATTTCAGTGGAGAGGACTTGATTTACTTTAGTACAAACAGTTCCACTGAAGTCCTGATCAGGTTAAAGTACCATAAAAAGCACTGTATTTCACTTCCCTGCTATTTTAGTATTAATATGACACAACAGGCAAACCTGCCCTAAACCAGCTGGACATTCTCCCTTCAAAACCAAAAATCAAGCATAAAAGCAGTCGTATCTATCAGTTGAAAATTGGTTTTCAACTAACACATTAATTTCTGTTTTATTATCCCAGTGTATAAACAAGAGGAAAATGGTCCATCTTGCTGGGATCATTCCTTAATTACAAAGCTTAGCTGGGACATTAAAGAGGATCAGGCATTCATCTGTCTATCTGGGAATCAGTAATTAAATCACAGGATAGAAAACTCAACTGATGCAGGGATGGATGCAGCAATGGAAAACAAACTCTTAACTGGGAAGCCCACAGGGCCCCAAAACTGACAGCAAGAGCTGAACACACAAGTGATGAAGAAATGCTGATTTGTTCAGAAAATGAGCTCATGTGAAGAACAGAAACCTACCTCAAGGATGAAATGTGCCTTTCCACAATGGAAAATTATCCAAAATCACAATTTCTTCCACCAGAGGAAGGATAGTTTGTTATTTAGTGGGTCTGATCTAAGAGACATATAAATCCTTTTTGGGTATCACATAGAAATACGTATCATAAGTTACCCCCAAAGCCCCTCAGATTTAAAATAGGGTGTAAAAACATTGAAACGAAACAAGTTGAGCAAAGATTAATTTTTGCCAAGAGACTTCATCAAATCTAAGTTTAATGTATATAGCAGGTTTTTTTTTAGTGGACACTTCCAATAAAAAAGTAATTCTAGAGTCTGTCTTCAGAGTGATGCTTCTGCTCCTCACGAGTGAGCTGCCAGCTTGAAGGCAGCCTGGTTTTAGGCATGATAATTTTATTTCAGTGGAGCAGTTGGAAGCCCTCTGAGTCTACTCAGCTGGGAATTATCTTACTCCTGAATTACCAGAGTTGTTTCCATCAATGCCTGTACTCTAGCAAGGCCATTTTGAGGACAAAACCTAATTATAATTTTGACATAGTTTTACCTTCAAAACCAAACATGAAAGTAATAGTATAATATGCCTGGCTTCCCCTGCCGATTTTTTCTGTTTTAATTTTCTAATTTTAATGAACAAAGGCACTTCAGAAGCAGATTCATTACATGTAAAAATAGACTGCAGTCTTCAGATATGACCTGTTAATTCAAATATAACAAAACATTAAAAAAAAATTTCAACAATTGATAACATTGAAAATCGAATTCTCTTAAACCTCTCTAAAAGAGAGAAGTAGTGACCAAAGTTACAGGCATTTCCACTTGGAAAACTATTTGCAAAGTGAGTGCAGAACACTGTATCACAACTACACCATTACATTTTATGCTGAACCTAGGCAGGAGAGAGGCAAAAAAGATGGAAGACAGCAAAATTTTCCATTCCTATCAGCACAAACCCACACACATATTAAGGCTGCATTCACAAAAAGGCTTTTAATGACTTTTGGAAGGGAGAATACAGTACTGGTGTTCCTACTATTACAGATAGAGCATCATCCTATATCATAGATCACCTGGTCCCAACCACTGCCATGGGCAGGGACACCTTGCACTAGATCAGGTTGCTCCAAGCCTCATCCAGCCTGGTCTTGAACATTTCCAGGGATGAGGCATCCTCAGCTTCCATGGGCAACCTGTGCCACTGTCTCACAACCCTCACACTACAGAATTTATTCCTAATGTTTAATCTAATCTACCCTCTTCCAGATTAAGATCTGGATCTAGATCTACCCTCTACCATCTTCCAGATGTCCTGCCAATGTAGGACCATGGAGTACTCTCGGTACCCAGCTTGGTGCAGGGGTATGAGACAATGCTCAGAAAGATTTAAATGATCAAAGATGCTTGATGGGCAATTAAAGTACATTCTGTGATTCATTAACAATGCAGAGCAGCCAGGAGGCAAATCTGCTGAGACTCTATGGTTTGATAGAAAGTAAAATCCGCCTAAGCAACATTTCTCAAAATACAGATTAGTTTGAGGTGCGGGGAAAAGGTGGTAGTTTATTGGTATTAGATGGTATTTTGGAGAGCCACCATTTGACAGAAAGAGCAAGTGGGGAGAAAAAACCATACATAACAGGCCACCATCTGGCTTAACCCAGTGAGGTTACTATCAAAATCTGTTGCCTCTGGAGAGGCTGTGACCATAGGGAAAGATACTTGAGGCTGTGAAGCCTTGGATGAAACAACTGCACATGCCCCTTCAGCAGTGCTGGATGCTGTAATCCAGCCATTAACCTAACACTGCCAAGCCCACCACTAAACTATGTCCCTAAGCACCACATCTGTGAAATACCCCCAAGGATGGTGACCTGAACCATTTCCCTGGCAGTCCATTCCACACAAACAAAACAGCAGCAACAACAGAAACATGAGATGAGCTCTGCTCCCTTGTAGGCATTGAAATCCCACCATGTGGAGCCAGATGACTGGATGAGAAAGGGGAAAACTCTGCTTTTCTAGCAGCATGTGAGATGCACACACACTGTATGTCTCCTAACCAGTGTTGCCCAACACTGAACACGAGCAGCTCACTTTCCTTTGATGATGATCAATATTCATCATCTCCACACAGTGAGGCCACCTCCATTCCTAAACCTGTATAGGTACTAAGCAGTCCACCAGAAAGAATTATTTTTCATCTTCCTCAGAAGTTTCTACTGAAGGAAAGTATTTTTTTTTTCTTCTGCTCTTAAGAGCAGTAGTAAAGAGACAATTCCTAACTGCAGCCAAACAAGTAAAATTAGCCACTTCACATCATGCTTGTGTAAGCTCTTTTTATAAGCATTTAACTTCAGTTTAACCACAGATACTATTACTCATCCACTACATGTCCCTCATGACTTAACTTTCCTAATCAGATATTTTGATTAATGCTTTCCTTCATTGTTTTTTATATACCAGGTACATTTTTCTTTGAGTATTGGTAACATACTATCATCATAACAATATGAGGAGAGTGGTCACATATTGCTTTCCAAGCATTTTAAATTGGCATAATTCAAGAAAACTTTCTGTGAGTTCCCCAAGACCATGGTTCCCAATGCAATGAGGCACCTGGGAACACTTTCTTTGCTGGAGTGCAGGGCCCATTTTTTAAAGAAATATTTTTCGGTGGCTGCAGACTCACTCTTCAGCCTGCCAATCCATGTGTTTTCTTATTAGACATAACTTAAAATTCATGTGGTATTTCAAGTTTCAGTATTTGCTTGGTGCTTCACTTTATTACTCAGAAGAGTTTTCTGATCTCTGTACTTCAGATGCCAACATGGATCAGAGCCAGCCTTAAAAGTATGTAAATTTGAACTGCCAGAGAAATAATTAATAATTAAAGACACAGGAAGTTGATTAAAAAAAAAATCTAAGAGGTACCATTAATTTTAAAACCAGTCTCAATTTGTATTCCACACTCATGCACTCATGATTTTACATCCTGCCAAACATTAAGAAGGGAATGACTTCTGAGACAGATTATGAGCAGTATGAGTTTTCCTGATGGTGTCTTTCATTTTCCAACTGTAGAAAAATGAGATATGCAAGATTTCTTTTTTTTTTTTTTTTTTTCCCATTTCAGCACCTGCAAATGTTCCTGTAATTTCCTGGCCATAATTCTCTTTTTGTGGCTTGGTTACCATAAATCACCCTCTCAGTTTCAGGGTTAATAGCCACTTCTTGACAGAAAACAAAGACAAAACACAGGAGGTGAAGATTAAAGTTTATCCAACCTCAGAAATCTGCATGTTACAGAGTGAATCTTCACAAGAATGGTTCTGGGTTATTTTTTTTACAGCTTCTTAAGCAACACAGCAGGCCAGATTCTGATTTCAACTTCAACTCTGGAGCAGAGTAGGACTTGAATCCAGAGCAGATGAAACCCAAACTGCGCCCATCTTCTTGGGCAGAGCATCACATATTTCACTGGGTTAAGGTATGGGAGTCACCCAAATATAAATTTCCAAGACCATGCCAAGCTCCCTGTCAGCAGCACACCCTAGAACCATATCAAAAATTTGCAGACTGAAACCTTTTCAAGACTTTAAAGAAAAGGTAGAATGGGCTCTACTGAGGGGATTGTTACAAAAGGCTCCTTTCCTCCATAAGGGCTTTGTTCCTGCTGAGTTTTGCCACCAACCTCACACAGAGAAGATGGGGACTGAATGTAGGACTCTATAAATCATCATTTGAAGCTGTGCCCTTGATGGTATCTCAAAACTGCAATTGCTTTGGTTGACTAAGCACTGAAATGTTCCAGGACTGAAGACCTTTACTTCTGTAAGCTCTTTTCAGACAGTACTTGAACAAAGGAAATTTTTGAAGCAGGCAATTCTTTATCAGGTTCTCCAAGCATCCTAGAATACTCTCATAAATTCTGTGGATCTCTCAAGATAAATGAACCTCCCTCCTGGAATTTAGATTATTGAAAATACCTTATAATTTCTTTGACCCTTCTGAGAATCAATGGATCCTTATTTGAACAAGTAGCCATTATTGTGTGGTAAACTTAGACCTGGATTACTAGGAGTCCATCAAAGTAATGGAACTGAGCATTACTCAGTACCAACAATCTGTTTCTGATAAATTTAGTTAAGCTTCAGTGCTTCATCTGAATCCTTCTGCATTCAGACTTTGCTTAGAGCATGAATGCAGCTCCAAAGCCTCTTGTTAAATGCTCAATTATGCTTTCCACTCATGTACCACAAAGCTGAACTGTTACTTGCAATGTGTCCACTCACATTTCAGTAATCTTAAGTGATAATCTATCTGTTACACAGCATCCTACAAAGTCACCTCAGTAATCACCTCTAAAGGTTTCTATGTCTGGTGTTTGAACCACAAAGAACTCTCCTTTCTGGAAAGAGCTGTCTGCAGACACCATGCAGAGAAATCCTCTGACAATAGCGTCTGCCTGCACTCCTTACACGTGTCCTTATCCTAATCTCTCCCTGCTCTTTCCCTATTCCTTTGCTCTTATTACTTCCCACTTCTTTCCTGTAGCTTAAAACACTTTTGTAGCCAATTATTGCTGTTCTTGTCCACCAAATACCCTTAAACCTGTCTCAAAGAACTGCCTAACCCTGCTATCTTTCCTATGATCCTGTTACATTAATCTAAACTCTTTAATATGCTCTGCCTCAGGTTTTACCTTTCCTACTTACTTGCAGAATTTTCTACTGCCTGTGCTATCAGTGTTTAAAACCGTAACAAACATCTCCAGAGCTTAATGAACTGATGGTCATGGGCTAAGGACCCTGCAGGGCAAAACAAGTATCAAAAAAGTAAAATGCAAATAAAAATTGTTAAAGCTCTCTGCTTTGCAGCCCAAGCAAGTGTCATTAACCAGCCTGTCCCTGTTCCCATGCAGCCTCCACAGCACACTGAGTATAGAAAACCAAAAACTTCGCCTTTCTCCACTGTAAAGAAAACTCCAAGGACAAGGATGCCTCTTGAACTCTTTCCATCAACTTTTTTGTTTGTCTATAGTTTCTGCAAGGAGTATTTTACCCTTTCCCTTCCTGTATTACAATGAAAAATGTGTTTTATATGCCACTCCCTTTATATTAACAAAGTGCATATTTTTCTAGCCTCACATGAAAAGCCCTTGACTGTCCTTCCTCCATGCTTCACTGTTTGCATTGGGCATCCTTGTTGCAGAAGGGCTTGTGCAGGTTTGACTACTCAGTCCAGAAGAATTGCAGCTTCCTAATGAAGAATGCAAGACCAGCAAGAAAAAAAAAATAATGCTAAACCACAAAAACAAAACAAAAAAGCACCCATACAGCTGTATAATCCTCCTATTTTAAAATGGATTAAAACAAATCACTGTAAAAATTAAGAGCACTGACAGAGTAGCACCAACTGCTAATAAAATTCCTTTTATCATAAACAATGAACTGAAAAAAAAAAGAGCTTTTTCTCTTCCCACACACATAATACTCTAAATTACTTTAAGTGTTAAACTGTTTACCACACCTATTTCTCTCGTCTAACAAATCTTGCAGAGGAAGGCTTTGCCCACCTTGCTCAGACCTACATCTCCTGTATCCATGCTTCACTTGGTACAGTTCTCTTTTGGTCCCCAAGAGGCATCTTTGTTGCCATAAGACCTAGTTATGTATTTGTGGGGGGCTTCTCTGGTTCAAAATGCCCTTTTTACAAGGACAAGTAGTGATAGGAAGAGAGGTAATGGCATTAAACTGGAAAAAGATAACGTCAGATGAGATATTAGGAAGAAATTACTCAAAAGTTGGCTGCTGCATCCCTCGAAGTGTTCAAGGCCAGGTTGGATGGGGCTTGGAGCAACCTGGGCTGGTGGGAGGTGTCCCTGTTCATGGCATTCTTGCTCATCCAGGAACTGGATGATCTTTGAAGTCCCTTCCAACTCAGAAGTATTGCAGAAACACAAGGAGGCTGAGGATGAGTCTGGGAGGGAAGGAAATTTGATGCACTGGCAACCACAGCACATAGAATGAACAGCATCTGGATCAACTAAACACATCTGGGTCTGCTTTTGAAAGAAAGAGTAAGGGCCTCCAAAAAGAAGGCCAGAGTGAACAAATACGAAAAGTATTTGGGTGACTAGGAACAGGACCTCAGGGTGAGGCAGGGAGTAAAGTATTTGTAGTACCTTGCCTGAAATACTCATGGTGAAAGGACACATCTCATTGCATAGATATTATTGCAAGTCTTATGTTTCTGTTAAGTATCTGCATTTATCTGTAAAAAAAATATTTATATAGGCTTTAAACACCAGCATCTCCTGATATTTGAAGTCATATTTAAGTATCTTGAAAAACAAACAAACAGAATATATAGCAATGGATATTTAGAACATTGTTTATAAAAATCATGTTGTAGTGAAAATGGACAAGCAGCAGCTAAAATTAGAAAATAATGTCAGGATTTTTCACAGGAATATAACACAGGATATAATTAATAAGCCAAAGTTGCAAGTATTCTTTCCTGAGGCAAAAGACAAAAAAGCTCATCAAAGTATCTTCAATTATATGAAAGTACTGGTTTTTAATAATTCAGGAGAGCAAAGCAAATTATTTTCTTGACAGTATGGGAACATTATGTTGTTTGTATCTTGGTTTAGAATCAGGAAATAACAGTAACAAGCAGCATTGTTAAGGATTAAACACTGCTACAGTGATACACAGCAGATACTGAATAAATGAGTATTCAGTATGACTTCATTATGCTTCCACAGCAAATCAGCTCTTTTCCTTTGGGATGGATGTTATTTGCCCTCAGTTGTATGCTGCAGAGCAAATCATAGAATTAGTTAGATTGGAAGGGACTTTTAAAGGTCATCTGGTCCAACCCCCCCCTGCAGTGAGCAGGAACATCTTCAACTAGATCAGGTTGTTCAGAGCCCCATCCAACCTGACCCTGAATGTTTTCAGGGATGGGACATTTACCAGCTCTCTGGGCAGCGTATTCCAGTGCTTCACCACCTTCATCATAAAAGAGTGCTTTCTTATATCTATTCTGATCAAATTCTTTTAGTTCAAAACCATTACCCCTCATCTGATTGCAACAGGCCCTGCTAAAAAGTCTTTCCCCATCCTCTCAAGAATAGAAAGGCTCCTCAAAGATCTCCCCAGAGGCTTCTCTTTCCTGGCTCAACAATCCCAACTCTCAGCCTGTCAGGGTTCAACCTGTTCAGAAGTATCTGAAGTCCAGAAAGGTCATCTGAATAGTAGTCATTTCCAAAAGCATTTACTATTAATGACATAATCAGAAATGTCCTGAGAGGAAACTCAACCAGATTTCAGTTACTCAGATAACCTACCAGTTTTCCCTTTTCTTAACCTTGAAGGCTGTAAAACTCTACTCAGATTAGCCAAAGATGTGACACACGCCTACTAATTAATTTTAAATTATTTACTTTGTGCAGTGCATCCACTGTGTTGTTTCTCAGCTAAACTAGAGACGTTCCTGGCAGATTCCTAAATAGCTTCCAAAGACAAAACTTGGCAGCAGAGAACAAATTACTTATATGACACAGTAAGTGCACGCTTTAGGCACTGGCAAAGGCTGTTATAATACAGGTATTGTATTGGTGTTGTCATGTCCCACACACTGTTATGGCAAAAGAATCCCTGCAAGGTCTCTTCTGGTTCTCTGCCTCCTCTCCACGGGATGCAAGGAATGACAAAGTGCACTCAGGGTTGTATTAGCACATCACTGCTTTCATCTCTGCTGCAGAGCCCAGCAACACACCTGAGCAGCACTTCAGCCTCCCAGCACAGGCTCTAGCCTGTGTTCTGCGTCTGGTACCTGGCAATCTATCAGGTTTTGGCCCCTACATTCAGTTTACTCTTTTTTCTCTTTCTCATATTATCTGCTAGTGAAACATCCCCAAAGATACCTTGCCTCTTGATCAAGCAGCTTTGGCATATAACTAGTTTATATTGGTTTTTTCTCCTTTTTTTTCCTCACTCTGAACATCAAAACTCCCTCTAAGCATTTGAGCACACCAAGTTTCTTATTTTGGCACCGAATCAACAGAAGAAAAGACAACTCAAGCCATCCCTTCTTTAAAAAGACACTAGAAAAGAAAAATCAGTGTTATCTCCATCATGTATCATGAGTGATATACCCAAAACATTCCAGTATGAAAAGACACATGCTGAAGATTATACCCAGCATCCTTCTACGGAAATAAGACCAAAATGTTACTTCTTCTTTTGGAGAAGTTGTCTACAAAGCATCTTCAAATCAAATTATTCCAATAATCAAAAATGAGCTGCAAGCACCCTGATCAGCTCTGACCTATCTCATCTGTCTGCATACATGCTGGTGGAACTTGGTGCAAAATGGGGCAGCAAAAGCACTATGTATCCTAATTATGACTTTTTAAGTCTGAAAACTTGCTGAAATCATTGGTAACAACCATTATTTATAGACATTATTTATTTAAATTAAACAGTAAGCAAATTACAGTTATAATTAATTCTTAAAAATGTCCTGAGAGGTTCCATTAAATAAGACACATATCCAAACTACTGCCAGGACATATGCAAGAGAGACCTGAAAACCTGCAATCAACACGCCTGCATCTGCCAGACTGCAGCAAGGACACTTCTGCCCTTCACAAGCTTAACAAACACTGTAGAGATGCTGTATGCACTCCCAATACCTGCTAACAAAGCAAAAAATAAATACTTCTAGTATCCGCTGCCCAGCATAATATCAAGTTGGGCTGCACTGTACTTTGCACTTCACACAATTACTGAGCATGATTTTACAAGAAGAAAACAAGAAATCTGGAGCAGGTGACCCTTCAGATAACTGTTAAGAGTTCCCACTGGTTCTAAACAGGGTATTTTTTTTCTTTTATAAATTTATTTAGTGGGAGAGTTGGACTAGATGGTCTCTAAAGATCCCTTCCAACTCTGCTAATTCTGTGACTCTGTAACTATTGGTTCCTCTGCTGACCTTACGACTATAAAACACTCCTGAGTTCCATGCTAAAAGGAAAAAATAGGAAAATCATGAATCTGCAGTAGGTCCTGTACCTCTTTTCTAAAATTCAAGGTAATCACATTACTTATACATAGATTTTCTTCCATCTTTTATGAAAGAGAAGCGTCACTTTCCCTAAACCAGTAAGCTGCACTGTTTTTACAGATGGTTTCCAGGGAGTCAGATTCAAATTAGATGCAGCCTTATAAAAAGCCTTCTAGCTCATACTGAATAAACCTATCACAAAATACATCACTGAACTAATCTGCTTCTGCTCCTAGCTCAGCAACAAAACCTGGTACCTTGTAAGATGAGCATGACACCATTTCAGCTGACATAATATGCAGAATATTTACTGGGTTTGCAGAGATACAAATAAGAGCAAGCTTTGCTGGCAGCAGCTGAACAGCAAACGTCTTCCTCATGGCTGATGAAACCCTCAAGAAGAGTGAGCTCTAGTAGGATAAATGAGGTCACTGCAATTTCCTGCCAGCTTGCTGGTTAAAGAAAACACCATTGGTCACTAAACCTAAAGCAAAACACTCTATACGACACAGCTGTTCCTAAGTCATGACTCGTCCTCTCCAAACCCAAATATTTTTCAAACACATCCTGTACACCCCTTACATGATACTCATTTAAAAACTGAATAAAAAGTAAAATTTAAAAGTAACTTCAAGGGGATCAAGGTCTAATAATAAAAAAGGGTGACCCTAAACTAAATGCCAAACAATGGCTGTAGTCCTGCTTCCTAACCAGCTTCTCCAGAGTAATGCTACAGCCTCGTGGAGGTCCAATATTAATAGGGGGCCATTAATTCATATGCAGAGTGTTCATGGCGTTAATCAGCCTTAATAACTAGGTCTACCCCAGGGCTTTGGGCAATCCTTTGATGCTCAATTTGGCTGCTCCAGGAAAGTGAATTTAAAACTTTTAAATAGAATTCATACAGAGAAGGCAGCTGTGCTGAAGGCTTTTGTGGTGCTGCTCATGGAAATGGCGTGTTCCAACCCACAGTTTTTCTGAGCCCCCAGAGACAACAAACACAGTACCAAAGTCTTCTACTAACTCATGGTTTAAGGTCCCTTGTGTTGCCCCAAAGAATAGCTACATGAGACAGTTCATGCCAGGACATTTGACTAGCAGCAAAAAAAAGGTTTAATTTTATCCATTTTTAATTAGGCTTTGTCAATAAGAAACCCCGGCTGAGCTTTACATAGGTCCCCACTATTGCCATAAGCAATGTTGGCACTGTCCACCCTCATCAATTCTAATCCCACTTTGAAAAACAAAGTCTCAGCATCAGGAATTAAAGGCCTAAAACAATAAACACAGGAATGATCACACAGACCAATTGTTCCCTTTAAATAGTGCTTATATATAAATAGATGAAAGGAGTATTGCAGAGATAACCAAGGATGCTTTGACAAGTCTTTGGGGAAAAGAGCCTGCAGCTGCAGGAGCACACCTCTTCTAGAAAGGGTAACAAGAGGAGGCACAGCACAAGGAGAACCTCCCACTTCTTCACAGACTGTGATTAAGGGTGAGAATAAAGCAGAGGAATGGATTCACCCTACAGCTTGGAACCAAACACCTCCAAAGAGCCAGAGGGAGTAAGCCCTGCTCCTCGTCCCACCTTAGATGAGGACCAAACTGTGCTGTCTGTTACGGGGGAGGATCAACATCTCACTCCCTTGGGAAACCCCAGGGATATGACAGGCACCCCAGGGCTCCTTGCTGGGGGTCACAGCTCTGCACTGCCCCCAGTGTGGGCACTTTTTTTCAAAAAAATTTTTCCAAGGTGAAGGATGTTCTGTCAGGGTATGGGACTGACTGACAGCCTGCGGAAATGAACTTCCATGGCTTAGGTCACACACCTCTGCTACCTGCAAGATAATGCTCTCTACTCTCAATAGTTTTTCCAATAAACTAAGCAACACAATTAAGTCTTTAATGTACCACAATGTGGTACATAATTTCCTCTGTGATTTTATGATGAAAGTGCACCATGTGAATACAGATTGCTGTGTTATGGCACCAGGACCTTGCAGGCAGCAAGCACCCCGTGGATGAAGCAGCACCCTGCCTGAGACTTCTGCAGCAGGAGAGCTCTCAGGGGTTTTTTTCCCTTCTTCTAATAACTGAACAAGTTAAATCCAGGAGACTTTGAGAAAAGTAATACAGAAGACACAATGCAATCATTTCCAACTGCTAATTTAACAGTTTCCTAGACAGCTGCTCACATTTGCTGAGAAGGGGCTGCACTTATCCAGAGGAGGGTCTGTCCCTGCACATGATCATAGGCCAGTCCTCCTGGTTCAGAGACCACCTCCATCCTCACCTTTTAAATACAGCCCACAGCTCACCCCAGAGCCAAGGACCAGGGCTTGCCCAGCTCTCACCCCACAGCTTGTTCACACATGTGGGCACACAGAGGATCCCTGTCTGCACGCAGACATTCATGTGAATTTTGAGATAGGGCAGAAAAGTGCTGCAGTTCAGGAGAATCCTGGGGCTCTCAGTGATGCACAAGGTCCCACAGCTGCCCCCAACCTCACCATGACAAGGATCTGATGTGCAAAGCACAAGACGAGCACAAGAACTGCATCACACGCAAACAACATCCATTGGGCCAGAGCTTCCCAACTGCTTAAATAGACACTTCTCAGGTCCCTGGAACACATGGGAGGAGACAATCCCATCACCACCCACCATGGGTTGTATGGGCAAAGGAGAAAACAAGGGAAAGCAACCATGAAGTGTGCATGCAAACAGCCCTCTTCACTGTGGAGAGTAGGATGACCCAGTCAGGCACTGTCAATTATTCCCCAAATGTTCTGATTTTCAATGGGATCCTTTCTGTGTCTTCTGCCTTTAAGAAGATGGCTCCATGTAGCCTGAAGGCCCATTCTCCAAGCCCACCCCCTGGGACCTGCAATTCCTGAGAGCTGGTTATGAGTGAAGGAGATGCTGCTTTCAAAAGGAAGGAAGAAAAGATTACTAGAAAACCAAAACTGGTACATGGAGAAGCTGGAAATTTTTCCAGAGGCAAACTGAAACTGGTTCAGATGCTGGAGAGCTGCTTCTTTTCAAAACGTAATATCTGGAGCTTTTCATCTTCTTTCAGAAGAAAAGAGTGGGGAGCAGTTCATAACCAGCACCTGGGGATGAGTGGTTGGTGAATCCACTCCACTTAGCTTTGGTCTGAAGTTGAACAACAAGCTGAACCAGTTGAGAGTATCCTACTGCCTCCACTTTTGAGAAGGATTTTTGAAACCTATTTTTTGCAGGTATCTTCCATCAGAATCTCCTGTATCTCACATAAAAATAAAAGAACTATGACATTTGGTTTGACTAGCTGACATTTGGAGTTTTCTGTGAGACATTTTTCCAAAAAGTCCCAACAACATTATTATTGCAGCTCTTTATTAGAGATTCCTGTACTACAAAAAAGCTGCAAGGACTATAAATCTCGAAAATTAATCAAGCATTTATCTAACATAAATCTTCTGTGGGAAAAATAGAGAGACTGCATCTGGAAGATGTACTCAAAGCACAAATGAACAATAAAAAAAACTCAAATCGCTAGAAAGAAGAAATCACTCCTTAACTTCTTTGGGCTGTCAACAGCATCTGAGCTATGTTCTCCACCAGTGCACAGACATTTGTGTAGCATAAATACTCATCTTTACACTGCCTGTATTTTTTCAAACGTGTTTTCATCACGTGCCTGTTCCTGGGTGCAGGGTAGGACCCCAGCAGCCTGGCAGGCAGCATCCTACCTATGCCTGAGCACCAGGAAAGCAAGGCCTGAGCTATTTGCCAACACAGGAAAACACAGGGAGAAAGTTCTCCCTTCTTTTCCATTGAAAATGTCTATTTGAACACAGGTCAAAAATAATTCACCTCTGTCACCTCCCTTCCTTTAAGGGCTGCTGGGGATTTCCTGTGCTGCAGTGCAAAACCAGCAGCACCTGAGCAAAACAAAGCCTGAAAAGATCTGAACAGTCCCAGTGAGGCACAGAGCACCCTGATGCCAACAAGTGAGGCCATTCAGACAGTAGAAGAGCTCAGGACAATGGGGTCAGGTATCTTCACTGACAAAAGAATATTTTCATCCTCTTTCCTTCCTTGTTGGAGTTTTATGATTTGCCATGGTTCATACAGACCCATTTTCCTATTTCGTCTACATAAGGGTGAACCTGGCTTTGAACTCCAACAGAAACCCCACAGATGTAATGGAAAAGGGATTTCTACTGCAAGTTGATGAAAAACATCGGGGAAAAAACACCTATCCTGTAGCTAAAGCTTCAAGAACAGCAACACTTTTGTCTTTCCCTTCTGAAGCCAGAGAGATGCTACGATGCTGATTTCTTCTCTCTTTGTGTGACAGCAAAAACATAAAACAAGACAGTTAACAGCTTGGGCAGTCTTGCTTTAGAAGCAAATTATTCCTTTAAATTTCAGGGGGAAAACATCTCAGTAGGGAAAAATATAATATTTGTACTAGAAAATTTAACTGTGAATCTCAAAGCATATTCATGGACTTGACATAAGCCTCAGAGATGTCAGTGGGCTGCATGTTCCCCACATAGTAATGAAATACAGGGCCAGTAAACAACTCAAGCAAAGTGGCATTTTACTCAACACTAAGGCTCTTGGTATACAGAAAAGTGAATGTTAATGTTGATCCACACATAAACTTTCCTTGTTTTTGTTGATTAAAAAAAAAAAAAACTATACTAAATTCTTTAGCTTCCTCTCCTTATTCACAATTATTAATCTTCATCAGTCACCTTTAAGGCTTACATTTTGTGACACCAGAACACACCAACTCACTGCCACTTTCTCTTGGGGACAAGCAACTTGAGCCAACTCTGAAATCATGATACAACTCAATTAAAATAATCTCTAGAATTATGCCAACACTGGGTATAAATGAGTTCTGAAGTAGATCCTCTGGGCTTTAGTCAATCAGCATTACACTGACCCTGCAGTGGTCCAAAGGTATTGCAGACCAAGCCCCTTTTCTTTGCTGGCTGTGACTGTCATGCTTAGATCCTCCTTGCAGTAAAGTTCCTTCTGCTTGCCCTCCATTCCAAAAGGAAATGCAGGGAATCATCTGAAGGAAATCCAGCTCTGAGATTGCTATGGTGAAATACTCATTAAAACTGACTCCGAGAAGGCATTTTTTAATAGCAATGAACAACAACAAAAAAAAAAACCAAAAGCAACCAAAAAACAAGAAGTTCTTACATCTCAGATTTCAGCCACTTACACAGAGCTCTCACATTATTTCACCATGCTCATTTCACTGGCACAGGAGATACCTAATTTAACAGCAAAGTCACCCAGGCTCTCCTCTATAATTAACAGCAAAATACTTCTGACCTGAATTGTCCTGCTCAAATACCTAAACTGTGTCTCATCCTCCCTGCTGATTTAAGAACTTCATTCAACAGCTTAAATTCAGGTAAGAAGACTTCAAAATTAAAAAGAAATTAAAATAAGCCCCAAGGAATAAAAAGCAACCCAAAAACCTAGAACAGAAGATTAAGTCTGTTTTAAAAATAGAAAAGCCAGATGGCTACTCAAGGTCCACAAAATATTTAATGCCTGTGCATTAAAATATGTTAAAAAATTGAATTGATTTTACAGTTTAATGAAGCAGATGGGCAGAGCATGTGCTGTTTTCTATGCACAAGAGCCCAATCAAAGCAAAACAACATCTCTTCTGATGTTCCTGAACTGGTAAAGTCAAGGGATTAATAACAATACAGTCAGAGTGGTTGTGTTCTGCTTCAAAGCAATTTGTAAATTAAGATTAGCAACTTGATGCTTAACTGATAAATAGCACTACAAATACAAAAAATACGTTTCAAAGTTGTATTTTCAAGCAATTACTTGAAAAAGCTTCATCACAGGGGCGTGAAAATTGGTTACTGTCCACTGGTTTGAAATTGTTTCTGTCTCAGAGCAGTTTTCAGGAGCCCACATACTCCAGGCTGGATGTTGTGATATTTTCACCTTTCTGAATACTGATCAGTCATATCCCACTCCAAGGAAATGCAAAAATCAGTCTGTGACTTTCTCCTTGGGTCTGCCAGTTGTCAGGACTGGTGAAACCCCACTTCAGCATCTGCAGCTCCAAACAGTGCCAAATCCTCCCTTTCTTACCCAGACACAGAGTAAGAAACCTCTGGGCCAGCAATATTCTGGTGACAGGTACCATGTTGACACCACCACAACACCCCAACTGCACACTGTACCAGGTGACACCAAAATCACCCCATGCTGAGGCCTCAGCATCTCTCACAGGACACTTCTGCTGCACTGCCCCAGCTTGCACGTGCTGCTGCCACACATCCATCTCCTTTTCCCAGAGTTTTCTATTACAACATTTCCTAAAAAGAAGGAGAGCAGCGCCCCTGAATACCCATACAACCCAACTTCATGAGACCTGAGACACCTTTTGTGTGCACCAGTCTGCACCACAGTGCAGAGTGGGTGGCCCACCCACACCACACCCCTCTATCAACTCCTTGTCTGAAATCCACCATTATAAAATATAAAAATAATATAAAGTGCTACAATATCTTCCTTTTATTGTGGCAGCTGTGCCATGATCCAAACTTGTGGGCTGCTGCAGGAGCCCCTGCCACCAGTCAGCAGCAGGGGAGCAAAAGCCAGATTACATCTGGGCAACTGGTGGCTTTATTATGCAAGATTTCTGAACAAGAAAATGAGATTTGGAGCTTTATCTTAACACTGAGGGATTGGATGACTGGATTAAAGCTTTTACTCACTGTTCTGCAATCCCTCTCACAATCAGTGAGTTGCTCTAAGCTATACCACTTAGGAGTCAAGGATTCATATGGATCACATCCAGCTTGACCAGCTCAATATCTTCTAAGAATGAAGAAGCTTTTGTGAGGCTGGTTTCTTCAGAGCCCTAGAACAGTGAATGAGAACATGGCTATTCTCTGAGCAGCAGGGCTACTCGTGGCTTCATTAATTTCTACGAAAAATATCAATAAAATCTCCAACTGAATTTGCAGAACATACATCCCAACATGAAGACCGAAGTAAATCTCAACAGTAACAGCTACAAGTTTATGAGCATTCCTAGTGGGAAGCCCTGTATTTTGGGGGAAAAGTACAACATTTTTCTCTTTCCAATTACCTACTACTGTAGTATTTTAAACTGCTTCACAATTGTTAACTACCTCAAATGTAGACTGTCCTGGGAAGCAGGGAACATTACATCCTATTATAGCTTGGTTTCATATCATAAAGGATATGGTACCTCCAAACCTCCAAATTCTGACTGTAAGCACGAAGACATTGTCCAGGGACATGAGTGTATTTTGGAAGAAAAAAAGGTCAGGAAGGGCAGAAAAAAGCTTTTATACATAGTAAGTATCATAAATCCAGGCACGAAAACTCTAGTCCTGGTAAGTAAAATAAAACACAGAATAAACCATATCGCTTCTTCCAGAAATGCTGTTTAGACTCTGAAAGTACTGCTGAGAGGTGCACACGCAAAACCAAGGTAAGTCAGTGTCTCAGCTGAAATGAGATGAATGCTCTGACAATCCTTTCTGAAGGGATGGTTGTTTTATTTTCCCATCTCTGCTTTCTGAAACCTTTTGCAAGCACCAGATTCAATGGCTCATGCTCAGACCCAGCCTCCAGGTACCTGGGCACCACAGCAAAGCAGGACCACACTTGGCATGGTCCAAAGAGTTGAAGATACCAATGATGGGTAGAGGGTGAAAGGTCCAAGTCAGTGTACACCAATAATTATAACACAAATTGCAGTAGATTTAAATTATCACTACATAGAAAGCTAGAGATATTAAACTCATTTGTTGCATGCATAAAAAAAAATTTAATATTCACCAAAGGCCCTTGAACAAGAAAGGTCACCATGAAATAGATCCTAAAGCTCTAGTTAAAGCTTTTTAACCAAGCCACACTGGTACCCTTCATCTACTTCTCCTCCCAACATACAAACTTACTGCTCCTTTTTCCAATCTGATGGGCTTGTTTGCCAACATTCTGTTTATGCAATGATTTTTAAAAGCTTTGATCATTCCATGAGAACATAATATTCCTCACTCCATACTCTCCCTCTGCCTGGAAATAGCCTGTCCCCATTTCAGAGACAACCAATGCAAGCTGCTCTTAGGTTTGTCAGACCCCAGCAATTCAGTTCCAGTTTAGGAAAACTGAAATAGAAAACTGGAAAATGGGAATAACAGTATTATCTTGCATCCGCCTGGTACTTACCCTAGCTATTTAGATTTCAGAAAAATGCTTTTGTTTCCCTTGATGTTAGAATAGCAATCTAATCTTGGATCAGGATTGAAGCCTTGTCACAATATAAATAAAACTTTCGGAAACGCTGATCAACCATCTGCTCTTCCAGAATTAAACTGGAACTGCTGAAGTACAAAAGCACAGAAACAAAGTCTTTGGTACCACACAGCCGAAGAACGGAGCTCTCAAAAAAAACCAGCAGCTGCTTTGAAAAGAAATAATGAAAAGTCCTACAACCTTGTACAAAAATCATTGCACACTGAAAGAGATGGGATATTTCAGCAACTTTGACAGATTCAGAGCTGAGCCCAGGTTCAGAGATCCATAAAGGAACAGGCTTTTCTTGGTGAAAACAACTCACCCTCACCCAGATTAACCTCCTGGCAGCCTCCAAATCCTGTTTTTACTTAGAAGTTTTACACTCGAGGTGAACTTCTGGAGAGTCTTAAATTTCATGCTTTGCCGACATTGGAGAACACTGCCTCCTGAATGCAATCCCTCTGGGCAGTACCTTAAAAGCTGACTAACTTCTGAGTTTTCCCAAGTGATGTTAAATCTTGATAGCAGGAAGCTGTTTTCAGACACTTCAAGGTGATGCACAGACACCTCAAAGTCTCAGAAATTCCTATAATCTGATCAGAAAGTAGATGCATTTGCTGTAAGTATTACTTAATCTATAAATGCAGGAAGGACACAGATGGTAATGGGGAAGGATTTTTTTGGTAGCAAAAAGAGGGACAGGGATAGCCATGAAATGCAGCACAAAAAGGAAAAAAAGAAAAAAACAAAGTACTTTATGCTGTTGCTGGTTCATTAGGGTGAAGTTGCAAAAGATGTATTCTCGAAAAACAAAAATACTATTTCCATCACTTTCTTCCCTTTCTTGACGTAACCTGACCCTTTCTGCAGGGTAGGGCAAAACCATTCAAAAGGCACAATCTTTTCCCATGAGGAATATTAATATTATCTGGAGGTTTCTATCCCAGTGGAACCAAACCATGAAAGCTTTGAGGGTTAAGAAACAGCTAGTACTGGGTTTTCTACAGGTCTGGTAGAAACTGATGGAGAGTCTCAAGATATTTCAGATACACTCTATTTGATGGGGTTTGCAAATCTGTCTGATGCCCATAAAACTCCAAGCATATACACTCTTCATCTGTCTCTCTTCAACTATTAAGGCTCTCATTTCTAACTTTAAATGATACATCATATGCTCTCAGCTTTGTATAAATATTGATGGGAAATGACTGAGAGCTGCAGAGCACATTCCTGGGTTTTGTGGGAAGAGAGACACTGGAGGAATCAGACAGAGGTGAGCTGTTAAAATGCTGATGAGTACAGAAATGAAAAGACAAGACATAGTGCAGGACAAATCAGAATGTGTGCAATTTATTAAAAACAAAAATATAGACAAGTATAAAATAAAATCATGAGTTTTTAGAGAACCAAGTGACTTATGTTAGGAGAACACAGTGTTGCAGGGCTTTACAGTGAAACTGAAGGCAACACATTCTTGTTGGAACTTCAAAACACAACTCCAGATCTTCAGCATGACCATGAAGAAAAATTATCAGAAGAGTACACACCCCCAGCGTTACTTTGGCAGCATGCAAGAAAGCAAACTCAGGATAATTAAGAAATATTTGGATCACTAAGTTATCTCACACATACAGCATGTGGTGGATATTCCACATTTGCGTGGTGGGGGTTTCTTTGTTGTTTTTGCTGATAGGAAAGAGGATGAGGAGAGGAAATTGGAACTTGAGAAGTTTCAGCAGCAGCACTGATAAATCCCACCATGACCTGCAAGCAGGTACATTCACAGTGCCTAGAGATAGCAGTACAAAACCAGCAATCTTAGCAGGAGAGAGGGAAGGAAGAAAAAAAGTTATTAGAGTTGGAGGAATCCCAAATGAATAGGAGACAAAGCTCCAGCAGACACCCATAGCTATAGAGAGCTCTCCAAAGCCATCTGGCTCCCTCTCTGCACAGGTTTCTCAGTCCAGCACAGTCACCACAAAGCACCTCCAGCTGGAAAAGCTAAGCTGGTCTTGGCTTGCTGTTCTGTTTCAGAAGACCACAATGCTGGCAGTGTTGTGCCTCCCCCTGACAGACTCCACTTTGCACCCACTTCTCATATCCCTGCCAGACATCCCTGTCCCCTCTCTGATCCAGCTGTAGAATAACTATGAAATGCCCAAACGTGCTGAAGAACATTGCCCCTCTGTAGTTGCTCCACCACAAATTGTTTTTCATTTTATCATTTACAGATGAGATTACAGTTCCTAAAGTGCAAGAACTTACTTCCCTCCCTCAAGAAGTCAGACATTGGGACGGTCTCCCAAGGGAAGTGGTGGATTCCCCCACTTTGGAAAGTTTTAAATCTCAGTTCAATGGTGTGCTGGGACATATCATATAAACAATAATATTAGAAGGGTTGGAACAGATGATCCTTGAGGCCCTTCCCAACCTGACATTCCATATTTCTATGATTCTGTGGCACAGCCTGGCTGGCATCCAACCAACCTCTGTGCAAAAACTAAGAATTCAGATTATTATTAATTGCAGCTTATATGGCACAAATCACACATAGGCTGTCATTAAAAGGCTACTCAGATGATTCTGGACTTAACTTCATCAGCCACCTAGATCTAAATTCTCTCTTTTGAAAAAGAAAAATTACTTTTGTGTTTTTGTTTCAATGAACTGTCTCTACCATAAGCTAGTATTACTGGAAAATATAATAATAATTAATAGAAACCTTCAGTTACTGAATAGAAACCCTTTGTTCCTAGTGAGATGGAAGAAAAAACCCACAGATAGTGGGTCAACAGATCTCTGGTTGTGCAGGAGAGAATGTATTTCACCTACAAAGGCACCTGCACCGTGAGGTTTGGTTTGCTGTTCTGATTTTGAAGGTGATGTTACTGTCTCCTGAACAGCACCTACATGCATTCAGAGGATGGGGCACTCAATCAAGAGAAGGCAGCCAAATAAAATTGATACAAGGCTGAAGGAGTTCACACACTGAAACTCTTAAGCAACTATTAAAAAAGGGGAAAAGAAGAAAAAAGGAAAAAGAAAAAAAGGAAGGAAAAAAGGAAGGAAGAAAAGGGAAAAAAGGGGGATAAAAGGAAAAAAAGAAGGGAAAAAAGAAAAAGAAAAACAAAAAGAGAAAAGAAAGAAAAATAAGAAAATAAAAAATAAAATAAAATTTTAAAAAAGCACAAATGAGTTACTGAAGCCTGGAACTTGGCAGAAAGGCCTGCACAGATAATTTATGTAACATATGTGTTACCCATTCCTACTGTTCTGCACCAGGCTGTAACAACTGCTGCTGTTCCATGCTCTACTAGCATGTCTATTACTTTCCAACAAGAAAATCATTACTTTGACCTGACTCTCTGATCTTGTTGAGTTTTGTATACCTCACCTGACCATTTTTAAAACACCAAGCTGAAAAATGGTCCATAAATCAGACTCCTGACAGTAAAAAAAAAAAAAGTATTATGCATCATTCTGCAAATTATTACATCAAATTCCACTGCCCACATTTTAACTATGCCATCACTTAGAAAAAACTGCACTAATGCAACGGTTCAATATTTGACATAATGAAGGAGGCTCAAGAGGACCTCACCAGTCACAAAAGAGACATCACCATCTGCCCTCTGTGAATAAACTTCCCTTTGTCATGATTTAATCAACCTTCATTTTTAATCTGCATCCATAAAACATTAAGTGCTAGAAGCCTTAATTACTTTGAAAAACACTTGCTGAATAATTTAATCTCAAAACAGAGTTTTCTCCATACCAGGAACCTCAAAAAAGTCTTTAGGGGCAAAATTCTCCCAGTAATCCATCAGCAAAACCTGAGAGCTTTCATAGAAACAGTTAATCTGTTGTCAGTGACTAAATAATACTTCTATAAATACACTTAAATACAGGATTTGTCTATATATCATGTCCATTGTCACAAAGAGCAATACAATATGGAAAAAAGATTTGACCCAATCTCTTAATCAAGTTCCAATTTACCAGATGTAAAACAAGATTTTATATGTTGGGAGGAAAATTATGACCTCCCTGACACATAGAGTAACTAATACACCAAACAGAGGGAATCACTTCAATTAAACTAGGTGAACATTATTATTTGCATGGCCAAACTGTACCTGCTAAAGCCATGAAATCAGTGTTCATGTCTTTCTGGGCTCCATTTAATTGACCCAACATTGTTCATATGCTTAAGGAAGACATGCATCCAGTCTCTCTCACTGCAATAGTCTATGCCACAAAAAGCAGCAAAGAAGGAAATTATTTGACTCAAAATCTATATAATAAGTGAGATGCAGCATAATTAAGATTTTTGAGGTGTCATGGAGAAAAAAGAAAGTTTGCATGGTACTTACAGCCAAACCAGAGTTCTAGAACCAGAGTTAACATCAGGGTATGGATGAATGCTGGCCACGTACAGCCCAAGTGCAGACTTTGAAATTCTTTTCATAGGCACAGCTGCAGTTTTCAGACCCCAAAATAAATAAATAAATATATATATGTATATATATATAAAAGTTCTGTCAAGTTCTGCATGGAAACTTGTCTAAGAGTAGGATTTCATACCTTCAGTCTTTGGGAAAAGAAGCCTTTAGCTCATATATAAAATAACCTATTATTCCTTTGCTATTATGAAAAAGATTTACAGTAGCATATAAAAATGGAAGGAACAACTTTCCATCACTGTCAAGCAGCAGAAGGGTGAAAAGAAGAGAGATAATTCGTAAAAAAAGCATTTTTTCCTGTACAAGTTCATTTTTATTGACTGTCCACAATGGTAAAACTGCTAATAATTCAGTGATTCACCAAGGCATCAAAAGGGACCCCCATCACTTCACCTCTCACAGAATGCAACCCATCATATTTCCCTCTAATACCTCTATCCAGGGGCCAAGAATTTTTGCTAGGACATCTTTCTGGAAAACATTTTTAGTTCAAATACATCAAAAGGCAGACAGTTCAAAACCTACCTCAGCAGTTCTATTCCAAGGGTTAAATTGCCTCACTGGAAAAATAAACTTATTTCACTTTCATTTTTTTCTTTTATGTAGCTACTGCCTCTTGTTACAATTTCTTCAAGATGGGGAACCTGCATGTAACATACAGGGGCACCTGGAAGGCACTTTTTACTGTTTGATTCCTCCTTTAACCGGGCAAAGTGAAGGATTTCAGTCCCATCCATCCCTCCTATTTATGTACCTTGTTTCCACCAAGCTCAGCCCAGCACATATTTTAGATGGTGGACATGCTGGACTCCCTGCTTTTAATGGAAATCCACAACAGTAAAATAGACACCTACATTTCTCCTTCATTAAGGGAAGGTTTCCACATCAGTGTGACCACAGCTCATTACTCTGTACTGCACTTGAGCATAACGTCCCAGTGCTACACAGAGAGACATTTCAAAATATGGTTTTCTCCAGTATTTTGCAACCTGCTGACTAGTTATAGAATCATAAAATCATAGAATTGGCTGGGTTGGAAGGGACCTCAGAGATCATAGAGTCCAACCCTTTTTCCACCGTTGCAGTTGCTAGACCATGGCACTGAGTGCCACATCCAGTCTCTTTTTAAATAGCTCCAGGGACGGAGAATCCACTACTTCCCTGGGCAGCCCATTCCAATGCTTGATCACCCTCTCCGTAAAGAAATTCTTTCTAATATCTAACCTAAATTTCCCCTGGCACAACTTAAGACCATGCCCTCTTGTCTTGTTGAAAGTCGTCTGGCAAAAGAGACCAACGTCCACCCGGTTACACCCTCCTTTCAGGGAGTTGTAGAGAGTGATGAGGTCTCCCCTGAGCCTCCTCTTCTCCAGGCTGAACACCCCCAGCTCCCTCAGCCTCTCCTCATAGGGTCTGTGCTCGAGTCCCTTCACCAGCCTGGTTGCCCTCCTTTGGACCTGCTCCAGGACCTCGACATCCTTCCTGAACTGGGGGGCCCAGAACTGGACACAGTACTCGAGGTGTGGCCTCACCAGGGCTGAGTACAGGGGCAGAATCACCTCCTTGGACCTGCTGGCGACGCTGTTCCTGATACAGCCCAGGATGCCATTGGCTTTCTTGGCCACCTGGGCACACTGCTGGCTCATGTTCAGCTTCTTGTCGATGCAGACTCCCAGGTCCCTTTCTGCCTGGCTGCTCTCCAGCCACTCTGTCCCCAGCCTGTAGCACTGCATGGGGTTGTTGTGGCCAAAGTGCAGGACCCGGCACTTGGCCGTGTTAAACCTCATCCCATTGGAATCAGCCCAATTGTGGCTGTGATTGATGTGATGCTCCTTATTACTACTGCAAGCCCCTGCAAATGATGGAGAGTCAAACTGCTATGAAAGCAGTGTTTACTAAGTGGGTTCTTAGTGATTACAGATTACTGAAAAATAGGTGAGTGGTTTGGACTCCATCCTGCTCTGCTGAGTCCCACAGGACTGTGTTGATAGCCAGAACAGACCTGGAAACTACAGACCTTATCTGTTGGGGTAAGACAAACAATGAATACTAATTCTACCCAGAACTATAGAATTATTCACATAAAATGATGCCTTAAAAGTTTATAGCTAATCACAGAAAGACATACTGGGTCATACCCTACATTTAAGAGTATACTCATTATCTAAAGTTTAGGTCTATTTTCCTAGAATAATAGATGGACAATGGATAGTACAAGAAAATCAGATTATACTAATTTTCCTTCCAATCAGTGTGCTTTTAATATAGGCTTTTTTTCAGGACTTCACAAGTTTTCTCAAGTGAAACTCCATGCACAGAAGCAATCTCTATTAAAATGGACAGAAAATTTTCCATATGCCATGTCCAGGCTCAGCCTGCAGGGTTGGTTTTGAGGATGGATATTGAACTCTGCTGTAATTCCTCAGCAAGAACAGCACACACTGAACTGCAGCCTTCAAGGACCTACCCAAGCCACACGGAAATTCTGCAACCAGCCAAGAACAGAGTAAGGGGTTTTAATCTCTGACTTCCTAATCTTCATGCTTTTCCAAGTTACTGATGCTCTTTCAGATGTATCCACCTACGTAGCACTATGCAAAAATCTCAGTTACCAAAGATCATATGACCTATAAACCTCAGCAAGGCTTATACTCATTTTATCTCCTTGTGCTGATTCTGTCTTATAATTAGACTCTGAAAAACCCTCATAGGCATCCCTCTAGTGAGACTGTGACTCCTTCTCCATCTGCAACCCATTCATTTTTGCCAGTCCACTTCCACCTTAACTGGGGAGGCAACAAACACTGGTACATTTGAAAAATGGCAAACAAATACCTCCAGACATGTAGGAAAAAAAGTCCAGTGTTGCAAGAAAAAGTTTTACAATCAGTTGCATCAGGTCTACGACCAAATGAAAAACAAAACAAAAGCATACAATTGCTTTTAAAGATATGCACTTCCACATCAGTTCTGTGCTTCTTAAAGCTATGCATATATTAGCAAACGGACCTGGAGTGAGAAGACACTAACTGAGGACCATGCCCTTGGTTAATGTCCATAACCTGTGTGTTTCAGGTTACAAGGACAAGCTCTACTCTGACCCTAAACCCCCATTAGGAGCTGGAGCACCCCAACCATGCTACTGGAACCCATCAGCTTAATTTCATCCTAAGGGAATTCAGCTCACGATCTGAAACTGCTCTGGGGTGCAAGCCATAAAGTTCATTAAATACCATTAGGATTTGTTTCACTGGTATGTGGTAGATCCAAACTAAAATGCTGCTGTGGGCTTACCCAAGTTACTGCCCTGTAATACCAAAATTTGATTGCAGACCAAAGAAATGTTGAAGGGGAAGCCTGCATGCAAACACTCAGAGAATATTATTTTAGCTGAAGTAGTTCCTCACGTGGAGATGAGCAAACACACTCAGTATCTCCCTCCACACATGTCAGGGGAGATGGAAGAAGGAAGCCTAACAAAAAGAAATGGCACAGGTAACTAAGGGTAAAGAGGATTACACCTTTGTAAGTTACAGTACTTTAAGAGATATTAACAGCAGCAGGTAAGGATAATTATTTACTTTATACTTTCCATGCATTATATTGGCAGAAACTCTTCTTCCTTTTTAGAGTATATCAGGCAGTTTCCTAGATACAAATAACACATTTAATAAGGCATAACCTGAATAAAGGAAAGGATAAAGTTGGATTTGACAGCAAGAAATATTCTGGATTTGGGTTTGGGTTTTTTTATTTGTTTTTACTGTTGTTGTTTTGCTTGATTGGTCGTTTTTTTGAATAAAAAGACCCAGCCTCTTTTGAATGCCTGGCTTGGGGGTACCATAACCCCCAAGTAAAAATAATGCAAGAAGGTGGTCAGAATGAGAGAGGGAAACAGACCTCTGTGAGGGACCAGATGGAGGAACCCTCTCCACCAGAGCCTTGGACCCTCTTATACTGCTCTGCAGGGAGCAGGCACCAAGTCACCTTTGCAAACCACTGAACCAGTCCTCATTAGCATGTCCACAGGGATTGCTGGAGAGGAAGAAGACAGATAAGGGTCTGCATAGGGCCTAGATCCTGCATATGATAGAGATAAGGATTGGGGAGCAAGTGGATGGAGCTCTGCTCTGGTTGTTCAATCTCATACATCACAACCAGGCTTATAAAGTAAAATGGGGATGTAAAATGAGGGGCTGCACTGGTGGGCTTGGGGAGTTCCACTGACACCAACCCTCCCCAGCTGGCTGGCCCAATGCTAGAAACAGGACTGGTTTTCTAATATCTCTCTCAACTTTTCTTCTCCTACTCTCTCTATCTTTCTCTTTCCTAAAATTATTAAGTGACCACAAGCTTTTCTAGGTTATGCAGCTTTAACATCCATGTATTGAGAGGTTTTTTGTTATCTAAATAATCAGCCCTTGTGATTGTGCAGCCTGAACATCAAAGTATCTCCTTTTGTGCTTTTATTTTATCTATATACATACATATATATATATACACACATATATATACACACACACATAGCTACTTGAGGGTGACTTGTTTTCCCAAAGAATTGCTCCAAAACAACCTTTAAGTGTTAGAGCAATAAAACTGCTATTTTGTTTGTAGAGAAACAGACCTTGAGTGTTGTTCCACCTGAATCTGACCAAGAGGTATTTGGATGGTCCATGGGGGCTGTCATCATTTATTACCCTCAAAGGGAAACCTTGGCCTGAGAGAGGGACTCTCCTTTGGCTCTTGTCTGGGTCAGGTCAGGGGACATGAGAACCTCAAGAAAAGGACATTTTTGGTGAAGCTTACTTTTTGTTTACACACTGAATATATTTCCCTGCTGACATAATACATGGCCCTGCATGTGCTGCTTTCAGAAATTATCTATTATCTCTCCATATGCATTGAATGGAGTGAGACAGCTATAGCAGATTCTTGCATTTGGTGCATAGCTTCTAAAAACAAATCCCCTGAGCTGATACCTGGGGTCATGCTGCTCAAAGAATTAGTTTATGAAAGTCTTATTTCCTTTTCTCAAATAAACAGGGCATTTCTATGGTACAGCTAACTATACTATGAGGAAGAGAAGGAACCTCCTTTTCTTAAATTCTTGTATGATGATGACACCACCAACTCAAAAGCCAGACTATTCTGCTCGTGTGTGTTCATGTTTGCAAATACAAATGAAGCAGAGACCAGAAATGAGAAATCAAATTTCCTCTGATATACCAATATATATTTCATGAGGATTACTCCATTTCTATTTGCTGAGCAGTTCATTCCTTAAACTGCAAGTTTACTCTATATTAATGTCATTGATGTTATGGGATTGGAAATTAGAGCATGGAATTAGCACATAACAGAATAAATTTCCATCAAACGCCTGTCTGCCTTACACTGCTCCCACTTAAGACACCATGTGCAGCTGAGAACCATTCTCTTTATGCCCTCAGACCCCTCAGTACCAAATGAAATCACTGGATCACAATGGTAGTATCAAAACACTGAAATTCATGATGTATGTTACTTTTACTCTGTTTTGAGACTCCTCTTTGTGCCATTGGTATAAGCTAGCAGTACATCTAGGTGAGACAACTCTCCTCAAATGATCAGCCATGGGGAAATAAGAGTAAGGAAAAACAGATGACAAAAGATGTTCCTTAGCTCACAAAGAAAAATACCACGCTGGTAAAGGCAGAAGGGCTGTGGGAAGAAAACTCTGTGTATAGAAGATTAAAGACCTTCTGTCGTTGAGATCTGGGGGAAGTTGAGGGAAAATAATTCAGAAGAGAATCACCTGAAGATGTAACAAACATGAAACAAAAAAAGAAGTGAGTTTTGAGAAATGCTCATGCAGAACACGGCAATTTACAGAATCAGAGACATGTCTAAAAAAAGGGTAGAGGGACAAAAGAAAACAGCTAAGGACCCAATCCAAACAGTCACCAACAAAAAGAGGCTTCATTGGAGTCTTCATGTACCCATCCAGATCAGCCTTCATCCTCCTCCCTTCAGCTGTCACTTGTTTCACCACAATGAAAACAGACATGCAAGGTCTTAACATTGGTGCTCAAGACTCCAACATCCAGCTGCCATCTACCTACAGTGCCAGGACACAAAAAGGGGCAAATCTCCACTTCAGAACAGATTTGTGTGTAGAAACACTGCAAGGAATGCAAAAAAAAAAAAAAAAAAAGGTATACATTAGAAAGCCTGGATTTCTCGTATTGGGTGAGCCAACAACTTGCTTCCACTGACAGCTGCCTTCAGGAACCTTTTCAGAGTCTGGCACATAATACTACAAATGTCTTTCTGTCCGTCTGAATTCAAAAACATGCCACAACATTGAGCATTTATTACTAAAAACCTTGGAGAATGCCAATGACAACATTTTGATAACTACCTTTCATATTTCATACAGCTCGAGTACTGCAGCTTGACTCATCTTACTCTATACCAAAGAACATTTTCTCCTCAAGAAAAAATGAAAATTATTATGGATTAAATTGTGTGATTAGTCCTAGAGACACATAAGCAGTTTCACTGACTTCAGAGAAAAAAAAAATCATGTAGATAAGCATGGTCAGAATGGACCTTGATACAGAAATATTTTCAGCCATCTCAGGCACTAAAAGCTAAGATATCTTCAAGGTGCCACAATACAATGAGCTTTTGAACTGAAAATAAAGAAGAACCTTTTGCAACTCAATTCCTTGCATTAAAGCTACCCACTCACTTCAAAGTCTTCTGACTTTGTGGGTTTATTAGCTGATGAAGATTTAAACTTTTATTTATGCTTGATGACATCTAAATAAATGTTCTCATCATCTGCACCCTAGAACGAGACCCTAGACTACATTTTTGGTAGGATCTTTGCTGTATTGCTATTTGCACCAGGATACTGAAGAATTCTTCAAAAGTGAGGTGGGAATTGCTAAAAGGAGATTTTCAGCAGGGACTACCAAGAAGATCTTTTTGAACTGCACTTTTTCTAATACAAGGCACCTACTTTCTATAGCCATTTTGTTTACTTTTTCATTAGAGCATCCAATTTAAACAGTTCTTCCATAAGATTCAAAACCACAGCACCTCATTACTCCCAAAGTGTACTTAAGCTCAAATCTTCAGTCTGTAAGCCTCCCCTAATGTATGTTAAATGCTTTGATTAAACCAGTTTGTGAAGCTGGGAATGGGAAAAAGGAAGTCAGCAGCCTCTGCACCATCAGGAGCAGAAAGAACATACAGGGAGGATGAGTGATCAGGCACACTGGCAGTGTTTGATTTAGTTTCTTGCACTTGCTCAGCCATTTCAAATGAGTTTAATGGTTTTCCCACTAGCATTTGGAATGCTCTCCATCCTTCCAAATATAGAACTTTAGCATTTGGCCAGTTTGTTTTCTGGAAAGCTATGAAATGTTCTTTTTCTTTTCCCCCTCCTGAAAGGAAGACAGATTGCAAATATTGCCCTGGACAGTCTAAAATAACCCTTTAAAAGCCTTTAAAGAATCCTTATTTTCTTTAAATCATATGGTTTAATACTTCCTAATTGATTTTCTTCAACAACTTCCTCTAAATGTCAGAAGGCTTTTATCTCTGGTTAGAATTGTTCAAAGCTATTTACAGATTGTCTATACAAATAACACAATAATTTATGTGGCTGTTGCCAGCACTGTTAAGAAGTATTAGAAAAGGTCTTTCAGCTTCAGCTTCAGATCTGTAGGTCATCCAATGTCCTTTCTAATGGATAAATACAGCAATTTATCATCATCAGTCACCATCAGCGTCGTTCTTCTCTCTATCATATATTCATGAACATTATTTGATGAAGCCAAGTGGAGCGTAAAAGAAGTGTATGATTAAAGTAGAAAGGGACAGAGTTTGAAACAACCCAGATTTTGTGGCTAATGCATGGACCTGAAATATGACATGGGTCTTAGATGAGTTAAAAGATACTGTCAACAAATTACTGCTACCTGCTGCACAAGACATAGCAGCTGATGAGTTTGCCTAAGATTTCCAGTGCAATGTTGAAGAAAGTTTAAAGAGTGAAGTGAAGTAAAGTCTTGTACATCCAAATATTTGTTTTGTAGGTCAGGGACATCCCAAATCTCTATCAAGTGGAAGTTCTGACATCCATCCCTATTTCCACTATAGGAAGAAAGGCTATGTTCACATCTGTCAGTCGGAAACACATGCATGTCATCTCTGAATGCCCTCAAGTTATTAAAAAGATGCTACCATAAAGGCTTTCAAAATCTAAAATAGCATTGAATAACATCTCTGCTTAAAGAGTTCCTCCCTCTTGTTAATTATCAAAATAGCTTGCCTGAAGCAATACCTTCAGTTAGAAGACACTGGAAGAAATTTAGGACTTCTGTATTAAAGTAGCTAATACAATATGTATGCTCAAATATCTGAGGCTACTATGTAAGGTACAGCATGCCTGCAATTTACTTTAACAAAGAGCCAAAAAGACTGCCATTTTTCACAGGTTTTTGTGATTCACTGCATTAAGTAATCCCTTTAATCCACCTGTGAAGTGCAAAGCTCAAAATGCTGAAAAATCAGATGCTGTTATGCTGCACAAATTCTCAGATGCTATTTTCAAAGCAAGACAGAGAGAGCCTCCAAAAAATGTGTGGGAACTCTGAGGGGAGGGTGTAAGGAGCAAGAGGCCATAAGCACTGATTGCCTTGTGTCCACCAACAGAGACTTCATCATGTCTGTGCATGTACAGGTTCCCAGGAAAGAGGGTGGGTCAGGCACTGGAAAGTTCTTTGAAGTTCTCTGCACTAGGAAAGTGAGTTTCTGAAAAGAAATTCATCACTTCTGAGTTTGGGATCTATAAAGAAACACACATGTGCTTATATACAGTCACTTTAAAAAACCCACCTGTGAGGGTTCTCAGCTACCTGAGATCCTACACACACAGGGACCATTTACAAGGTGTCATAAAGTGATACTTTTATACTAACACCAGAAGAAAGCACAAAAGATGAGATCTTCCTCTTCCCTGTTACACAGAACTCAGGCCAGAAGACTAAAAATGTAATGAAGATGGAAGATGAGCTTCAGGCTTTTTGTCCTAATCTCCACAATTAGGTACATGACTGAACTAGATGGTAACAGCCCCACGGCACAGAGAAAATTAATCAAGACCACACATAATTTTTGAAAGCTGACACATCTCATGCTTTCCCCTAAAACTTGTGTCCTGAACAATATTCCAGGCCACCACAGTTAATACATTTTCACACCAGCTTCTTGTGCTGCTGGTCACATATTCAACAGACACTGCAAGCCTGTAATACTTCTTTCTTGATCCAGCACGTGCCATATGGCATATACATAGTGTATGAAATAGAATTTAAAAGTTGAAGGTAAGTTTTAGATGCTAACTCTTTATGAAATATTCTGGGCATAACAATATAACCTTATTTCTCCACTTTTATTGGCTTTTTTTACCTGATGTTTCTGGCATTATGTTGAACCTTGCAAACTAGATGCTTGATACACTGCTGCAACAAAACAAGTAAAGTTACACTAGGCTGGTAAAAGCAAAAATGCAAAGTCACTTCAGATTATGTACTAGAAAAGAATTTCTTACTTCAGCCTGCAGCCAGCTCTGAACACAGCCAAGAGCAGGGGACATGGACCTGAGTACCTAACTAAATCTTCCAAGTTCCTGGAACTGTGGTACAAATATGATTAACAGTTCAATTCTACCCTGACCCATTATGCTCAAAATGCCCTGACTGGGGCAGAGGAGAGAGCCCTTTTACCTTGGTAAGACCCCAAAAGGATGAGTACTGCTCTGGACAGACACAGCTATCCATCAAAGTTTTTGCCACTGTAAGATCAGAGTCTGTTTTTGGGAAAAAGAAGTAAGGCAATGAAAGATAACATAAAAATATAAACTATTTTGGCCTTAGTCACTGCAAAATAAAAGAGACTCTGCTCTTTTGTTCAGATGTGCTTTCAGAATACACCCCTTATTTGGTGACCACAAACACCGGCCCCGAGACAGAGAAAATTCAACTCCTTAAATCAAGGCAGTGAAGCAAACAGCAGTCGGTTGTCCTGTATCTATACCAAGCAAGTAATTTAAAAGCTTACAAAATAATTTCTCTATATAGTGCAGCACAATCCAGTCTGAATTTATCTTTCCTTACTTGTTTTTAAGCAGAATAATGTAGTAGATTCTAAAGGTACATGCAGTAAAGGAAAAAAGGTGGTTTTTTTCTTTTTTTGAAACCAATTTTAAAAACATCTTATGTTGGAAGAGTAAAAGCAGCTCAGGAGAGAATGATTATAAATTCCAAAGGTCTGTCTTCCCTACACAGAAAGAACAGCAAGTGGCACCAGGTGGTGTAGATCATCTGCTTCTCTGTAAACAGACTGAAGCCTCACAAAGGTAATACCTAAAGGAATTATCTTAGATTTTCATCAATAGAGACAGCACCATTGATCAACTAGCAAGTTATACAGGTGCATTATATTTTTCAAATACTTTGTGTGCACTGACTACTGAATGGTTGTGCCTTCTAAAAAACGATCACTACACATCATTGTCCAGGACCCCAGGATGGTTCTTAAAAGCTGCAAGATAAAAAACATTTGGTTTTGTACTCTCTAAGAAGAACTGAGGGAGCTACCTTCACTTCTAACACAAGAGCTCAAGTGACAGATGTCTGAGCACTTTGATAGAGCTTTCCACAAATGAGAAGAAATACAAGTAATTTACAGCTATTTTCCTTTCTACAGATACATCACCTGAACATAAAACTGTAATTTTGGCAATAAATAGGAGCCACCATTTAGCAAACAGTTGAGAATAAATCTGCCTGATTTATCTTTCTGATCACTGAAACATCAATAGGACTGTTAATGGAAGTTGTTATTAGATGCCTTGGCACAGGTGAGACAGGGTTTAAAAATATCATCAGGGGAAACATTGGTTATGAAGTTGTATCCAATCTGTTTATAAACTGATGGCTGTGGATGCTTCAGTCAGTCAATCCAAGCTTTTATTTAGGTAGGGAGTCCCAGCATCAGACTACTCTAACTTGAAATTACAGCTCAGATCCCAAGCCTATAAACTTCCCACAAATGCATCAACTTCACTGTGGCTGTTCTCAGGAGTATCTGTTAAACTGGACTTTGAAATCAGGAAAGAGATTTACACTTAGAATATCCTGGTGTGGTTCCTTATTCCTTCTTGGACCTCCCACAGCCCAAATTACTTGTCTGACAGAAAAGATATGCTGTTTCTGGTATCTCAAGAAACCTTCCCCATGCAGATGTGGCTTCTTGTCAAAAAAAAAAAAAAAAAAAAAACCAAACAAAAAAACAAACAAAAAAAAAAGCAACAAACAAACAAACAAAAACTATAGGGACACTACAGCACTACAGTTTTATATAACCTCACAAGAAAAATTAAATGTTAAACAAGACTATCCAGACAGATGGAGTTCTTGAAGGCCACAGAAAGTTTGGCCATGTGGACCAAGCAGTGACAGTGCTACTGAGTACAGAAAAACTCAATTTGTTCTTCTCCCCCATGCTCATCACAGCACCCACCATGCCTGCAGGTCAATAACTGCAACTGCAAAAAGTCATCAAAAACCTTCTAAGCTGTAATATCCCTCTGCTAAGGTCACAGCCACATCACACATTTTCCAGCATAAACCCTGAGTCAGACAACCTCTGGCCAAACCCTGGACACCTGGATCTTGGCTGCTGTAAAGATGCATGGTATTTGCAGTTCCCCCAACCATGGTTTCACCCTCTAGAGAGCTCACTGCAGAACGTAGGTCTGCAACCTTATTATTAGTATTGAAAGCCATAGAAAGACTCACTATTAAAAGTGACATTTTTCTATGTGATGCCATTATTTACTGTGTGACATCCCCAGCATCCTTGACAACAGGCAATCGAAGTTGAGTCAATATCAGCTTTTACCAGCAAACCCAAATTTGGTCTGGAAAAGCCTGATGCAAATCTATGGGACTTCGTATTTCTGCTTCATGCAGCAAGGCACAAGAGTGGGCCTCTCATCCAACACCAAGAGAAGCTGAGAACTTCAGAGTACTTGAGTACTCTATGCTAAATATTTCTCTATTTAGCATAAATTCCTAATATTTTGCATGTTTTAAGTGGAGAACTTACTGCTGTTCTCCAACAGGACCTAAAAGAGCGGTCAAAGTGGTAATACTTGGTATAAAATATTAAGTCCATTTTGAAAAGATTTCCACCTCCAAAATCAAATAGCTATTCTGGGAATTCAGCATGTGTGAAATTAATATAAAGGAATAAAAAATTATTAAGTTCAAGCACTTTCTACTATACCTAAAAGCAGTATCCCTCTAAAATAAAACAATGTCCCTGAAATTTATAAGGTCTGTGAACCTCTGAGACCATTTAAAGCAATCTTCACTTTCCCATAAATCCTATTTGCATGAAATTTAAGTACTGATGGAAGTCACCCATCTTTTCCAGATAATGTAACTTACACAATTAATTTATTCAAGAAAGCTCCTCCAACTCATTTGTATTATTTTATCTGTATTACAAGAAAATGTCCCATAATTAAAAGAAAGAAAAAAAAAACCCCACTCATTTTAGAATGTATTTAAATTAATGGGTTCACTGATATTCCAAGTACTACCCAGAAGCTTAATGTGCAGCCCGGTTGTGCAGGACTGGATACTCAGATAAGGTGTTTCTAAGACATAACTGTGCACAGCAGCCCTCACTGCTGGCGTTTTTCACCCAGTGTTCGTGCATCGGAGGAATATTGAGCTCTGCCAATGCGTGTAACCAGGAATGAAAACGTGAAGCGCGGTTCCCCACGTCCTGCAAGCCCCGTTCAGCATCAGGGAGCTCAGAACAAGGGGGGGGCGGAGGTGCGTCCTCAGCGTTTGCAAAAAAAAAAAAAAATAAAAAGTAACCCTCAATCATGGCACGCTGTTGGAGTTAGCAGATTTTTAGGTGTTTGCGAGTGAGGGCGAGCAGTGCCGCGGGGCCTCATAGCCGGGAGGGGAGGAGGGCGGCCCCGGCGGATCCCGACACCCCCGCACCAGCAGCCGGGGGGGCCCGGCCGGGGGTGTCGGTGGGAACCCGCACAGCCCTATCCCTCCCGAGAGCGCTACCGCCCCGGAGCTACGGATCCGGCGGTCTGGTAATAAGAACTTCGATTTTCTGATGCTAACAGCGAAGTTCAGCGGCTCCCCCGGTGCTCAGCCTTCATCCTGCACACAGGGAAGACGCCCGAGCCTCGGCTGTTTCGATAGCGAGCCGGTACCGGGAGACAGACACCGGTGCCGGTACCCAGTCAGCCTGGCCCGTCAGTCCGCGGGCAGTAACCCGTTGGACCGAGGGACGTGACTGCCGCCCAGACGATGCTAAAAACCCTCCAGGAAAGCTCCCCAGACCCACGGGGTCCTCTCACCGCGGACCGGGAGGTGATGGGGACAGCGGCCCCGGCCGCTCCGCATCACCGCCGGTAGCTCCGGCCGGCATCCCCGGTGCCCACCGCCCCGTCTGGGCGCCGCTGGACCCCGCCGGCAGGGTAGGTGCCTCTTCCCGGTGTAACTAGCGGGCAAGGACCCGCTGCCTCCAGTGGCCGGGGCTGACCGGCACCCCAGCCCCGGGGCGGGACTGCACTAGGCTGGATTCCCTCTGAGCGGCCCCAAGTGGTCTCCGCATCCCCCGAGAGGGCTCCGCGGAGCTCCCGCTTTTCCCAGCCCAGCTGCCCCGAGGGCGCTCGCCACTCCCCGGACTTCTACCCAGCTCCGCGCAACTTCGCCGGGACGACGGGCGTTCGTCTCTCCCAGCTCACCACCATCACCAGCACCACCACTTCCCCTCCTTCATCCCCCCGGCCCCTTCCGCCGTGGGTCCCACCTGGTCGGGCTGCGGCGGCGGCGGGTTCCCCCTGCCGCCCGGGTGCGCCGGCTGCTCCTTCATGGCTGTCATCGCAGGGGGCTTGGCGGGCGCCTCTCACTGCCGCTGCGGCCCCGGGCACCCCTCCCTCGGCGCCAACCGCATGACACCAGCCTCCCCTGGAAGTGGCGCGGCGGAGGAGGAGGAGGAGGAGGAGAAAGGGGAGGACGGGCGGGGAACGCGGAGCCGCCGCTACCGCAGTGCCCGGCCGCGCCGGAGGGGCTCAGGGGGCGCCGGGCCCCGCCGAGCCCCGCGCCGGGAGGCGGCCGCGCATCACCGCCGGGCACCGGACGCGAAGCGCCCCGACCGCCCCGCTCCGCTCTTCTCCGCTCCCTGGGCCGGGCCGCCTCGTCCCGCCGCCACCAGCAGGTGTCACAGCGCTTCCCGCCGGACCGGGAGAGACCATCCGCGCCCCCGACACGGGGGCGTCGCTCCCAGCTGCGGCGGAGCTGCGCTGCCCGCACCCGCCCCGCAGGGACCGGCCCCGACCCGGCAGGGGCTTCCCCCGAGCCCCCCCGGCTTCTGCTGCTTCTGCTGCTGCTGCCCCTGCCGTGAGGAACCACGGCGGGGCAGGGGCAAATGTATAGAAATAAAAGGCAGCACAGGTGTGTTGTTTGCCTGTCTGTGGTGTTGCGTCGCCGTACAGCTCCAGAAGGGCCGCAGGGGCACGGTGCCCTGCCCGTCCCTGGCTTTTCACCAGCCAAAGGTTGGGCTCCCTGTACCGGACTGTCTCCTCTCCTGGAGAGGTCAGCATGGGGCATCGCAACCCTGATCACGATGGCCCTCATCATGCAAAGACCAAGGCAGTAAAACGGGTCTGAACTCAGCACAGGAAGCTCTCACACGGAGCTAGAGGAAAGGAGAACCTCAAGGAAGACTTTACAGACACATTTTGCCATAAAATCATCGAATCACAGCACCATTTGGGTCGAAAGGGACCTTAAGGCTCATCCAGTTCCAACCCCCTACGTGGACAGGGAAACCTCCCACCAGACCAGATTGCTCCAAGCCCCATCCAACCTAGCCTTGAACACTCCCAAGGATGGGGCAGCCACAACTTCCCTGGGCAACCTTTGCCAGAGTCTCAACACCCTCACAGTAAATTTCTTCCTAATATCTAATCCAAGTCTGCCACATGTCCTTAAGTTCTATAATCATTTGGTGATAAGAATTTTTTTATAAGGACCAGTAAAGGAGACCAACTAGCATTTGTTTCTAACCAGCAAGAAGAGGTGAAAATGTGAAGGTAGATCCTAACTAAAAGAACAATGAACATGAACCTCAGTGAGGACGAACCTCAAATACAGGCATGAGAAACACTTTGGCTTGGGTTGGGCTGTTTTTTAATTCAGGGCGGTTCTATGATGCAAGATCACAGAACACAGGATGATCACCTCCGAGGTGACAGTGTACTGGGACAGGGATGTGGGGTGATGGGAGCAGCCCCAGCACTCTCTTAGCCAGCCTAGGTCTCAAGACTGCAAGGTAAAGGGAAAGCTGTCAGCACATGAGAGAAGTTTTTGACCTTTTTTTAGTGTATTTTTTTGCATCAAGCCAAACAAGAAAGGTCAGATTGGATGGTGAGCATAATTAATAACATTGACAAAGATGTAAGATTCCAGCCTATACTGGCGAGGGGTTGAGGAATCGCAGACACAGAACACAGAGTATTAAGTATGTCCATCTTTCTCTATCACCCATCGCTGTCTTGACTCCTCCACCAATCAAAAGACAATTTCTCTTGAGGTACCAATAAAAATTCTAGGAAAAATAATCAAATTACCTTTGCAAGCACCTAGACGAAAACTAGATGACTAATAGCTCCCATTAATTTGTCAAGAGCAGATCACGTTGAACAAATCTAATTTCTTTCTTTAATAGGGTACCAAGCCTGTGGATGAGAGCAGTAAATGTCTTCTATCTTGATTCAGAAGGGCTTCCAGCACTGTCTCCCAGGAAAGTTTGGTAAGGTAGAGAGAAACATAATCTGAATAAAACTAAAATTAGTATCTACAATACTGTCTCTACTGTATCATTTCCACAGACTCCCAGCGACAGCACAAAGCTGCAGTGTGATGGTCCCTCAGTGGTCCACCCTGGTGGGGTTTGGCCACATTTCCTGGGTGGCTGAGCACACTGCACTCATCAGATTCACAGTATGAAACTCAGGAGGATGCCAAGAATGTTGAAGGACACCATCAGGGTTATATGGTGTCATGATTTAACACTGGGACAGCAATTAACCAAATGAAAGATGCTCTCTATTAATCCCCCTCCCTGATAAAGAAAGCAGAGAGAATAAGGGAGAGAGACATACAGGTTGGAAACTAAGCTACACAGTTTTAATGAAACTAACCATAAAAAAGGAAAAATTATTAAATATATACAAATATGCAGAAAAAACATACCATGTTCTTCCCTCCTTTCCCCAATAACTCTCACGTCATCACTGGGGCTGGGAAAGTCCAGGCTGGAATCCTGGGGTCAGCAGCAGTTGGGAGCTGGAGGCAGGAACACACAGATTCAGGCTGGCATGGATCAGGACCACAGGCAGAGGAATGGATGGAATCCTGCCAGAATGCTGAAGTGAACAGGATTTTCACTTTGGAAGGGCAAAGAAGAAAGGATGAAGGGCAAAGAGAAGTGGGTTGACCCCCATGATCACTCAGATTTATACTGAGTATGACACAAATGGGATGGAATACCTGCTGGTCACCTGTCTTGTCTGCTTCTCCCTAAATGAGGGTTGCAGGTCTGACCTCTTCACTCCCTTTCTCTTTCATAAGATGTCCCTCAGAACCAAGCAGTGGCCTTGGTTCTGCAGACCATTCTCCAGCTATAACTATAAACACAGAGAGTTATCAGTCCCAGGAGCAGACACTGACTGAGAAACTTGTTAATTTCAGGAAGTGCAGCTACTTACAGAAGACTCAGCTGAAAGCAAAATTACGAGATTAAATTTACTCTATCCTGGCCTAAACCAGGCCATATGACAGACTGAGACCTCAAAGGTTTTTTAAGGCTTTTGTGCAGTTCAATAAGAACATCTGGGAAGGACTATGGGAGGGATGGAGAACAGGTTAGGTAACATTTTCAAACAAGGAATGAGACATTACAGAGGTCACAAAACTGCACCTAAGGCAGTGTCCTTCCATGGTGAACTGGTCAAATAGTGATCTGTGATAGACAAGCAGGACCAAAGCTGTCACAATGTTTGGAGAAACCCTGCCCTTCTCAGTTCTAGCACCTCTTGAATATGGGGATCCAAGTCAGAGAATGCTCAGCCACAGAGAATGAGGTCTGGCAAGCATGCACTGTGAAGGAAACCTGAAAATCACTAGGGTCAGCTGGTCTAAAGGTGAGAAAAATGGGATAGGTATGGAAACTATGTTCAAATGATTGAAAAGTGCTACAAAAGAATGAAAATAATGTCTTGTGAACATGGTGTAGAGGATAAGTAGCAATAGGTTTAACAAAGGAAGAAAGACTCTAGTTAAAAATTAGGAAATAAATCATCTATTTCCAAAAAGGTGGGAGCAGGAGGCACAGTGGACAGGTTGACTTAAGAGGTTTGGGAGCCTTCAGCCATAAAGCCAGATAATTGTTTGTCTGAGAGCAATAAAAGCATAGCTGGTGTTGTGTAGATTAGGAGAATTACCTGAGCTAACTGACTCAATCTTTTTGGTGATGACTTTATGATTCCTTTCCAGTATGCCACCCAGGACCCCCATCAGCCCCCAAAATGAGAGCCACCTCTGAGAGCCTGCATGAGGTTTGCATTGCCCCCCAGGTGCTGCTCTGCAGAGCTCTTTTCTCTCAGCTCAAGTATTAGCCCTTCCTGTGCTTCTCTGCCCTTACCTCTCCATTTCATATCCCTATTTTCTCGCTTAAAACTCATTTTTCCCCTAACTTCCCTATTCTTGTTGCTGTCAGCCCTGTCTCTATCTTCTTGACCTCAAATGCTGTTTCTTTATTATAATAACTGCATTACATGAAGAAAAAGCAAAAAGAGCAACTAAGATAGCATCTTGTGTACTCTGGTAACTATTGCTTTGCTTTACTTCTGCAGAGCAGCTCTTACTGCCAGTCCTTCCTTTGTGTTGGCTGTGTTCTCTAGGACTCAGAATCTTAATTTTTTTTTATTAATGCATAACACGTGGAGACTTAGATGTTGCCCGTCTCCTCTAGGTGCTACAGTAATACAAATAATCAGTCTTAGAAGCAGACATGTTCTGATTCATGCTGTTTATAGCACAGGTCTATTGCAACTTGGCTAATTAGTGAGCCCCCATCACAGCTGAAGAATTCTAATGATTTAGGGTTTGAATGGGCATGTTTCAAATAGATATTACTTTCAGCTTGGTTTTGAGATCCATTGTGATGGAGTTCTACTATTAATCAAGAAGGGAAAAGACATTAGCAGTCAATATAGCTGAAACTAAGTTATTCACAATATATTCACTGTGAGGTTTTTATCACTCTAATGGACTAAGATATGGACTAAGTTTCATACAGGTCATGCATGCTGGTTGTTGGGTCATTAATTAAAATTATTAAAAGAATTATTGAAAGTGTGAAGTACTTTGGGGGTAGGAGTTGGGGAATTTGCTCTATACACACTGAATCTTCTCTAAAGCTTTTTAAAATCAATACTGAAATTCTCATTAATAGCACTTGATCATTCTTTTATTATTTTTTTTGAATGCTGCCTCATTGGTCCAGAGTATTGATGCTTCGAGGATATTAAATTAATTCACCTGTTCTCACTACTGCCCACATAAACTTTTATTTGGGTCTTTTGTAAATTACTGTCCAAAAGTAATTTGACAGAGTTGTTTAAAAGAATAGTTGTTTTGCAGCCAGTAATAGGAAAACTATTTGAAACTGGATTAAAACTAATGCTACATGGGTAAAAGTCACTAAGGTGTACAGTATTTATCATAGTTTCTTGTACCATTTTCATCAAAACACGTTGAGTATCTCAAGTTGGATAGAACCCATGAGGATCATCAAGTCCATAGTGAAACCTTGTAGTTTCATCAGAGAAAGCAGTTAAGGCTTGGGTGAAATAGCTGCAGAAAACAAGCAATTATGCTCTTGATTAGTTCCTTACAGAGCCATTACATTAATTCATTTATCTTTGAATTGAAAAGTTACGTTACAGACTCCTTGTAATTTCCTCTATCCTCTTCACACACAAGATATGGTTGCATGAGACATTATTATTATTGTTCCACATAAATGGAACATCAGCTCCACCAGTGTATTATCCAATTGTTACAGCTTGCATCACACGATGACATACTCATGTGTTTTATGTTTTAGACATATCAGACTAACACATAGTGCCAGTTTTGGACAGCCAGCAAGTGAGCTGGGAAACTGGTAGGAGAGCAAATGGGACGGACATTCATGCAAAAGAATATAGAATCATCATAGAATCATAGAATTAGCCGGGTTGGAAGGGACCTCAGAGATCATCTAGTCCAACCCTTGACCCACCGGAGCAGTTGCTAGACCATGGCACTGAGTGCCACATCCAGTCTTTTTTTAAATGTCTCCAGGGACGGAGAATCTACCACCTCACCGGGCAGTCCATTCCAATGCCTGATCATCCTCTCCGTGAAGAAATTCTTTCTAATATCTAACCTAAACCTCCCCTGGCACAACTTAAGACTGTGTCCTCTTGTCTTGTTGAAGGTCGTCTGTGAAAAGAGTCCAGTTCCCACCTTGCTACAGCCTCCTTTCAGGGAGTTGTAGGCAGCAATGAGGTCTCCCCTGAGCCTCCTCTTCTTCAGGCTGAACAGCCCCAGCTCTCTCAGCCTCTCCTCATAGGGCCTGTGCTCAAGTCCCTTCACCAGCCTGGTTGCCCTCCTTTGGACCTGTTCCAGGACCTCTATATCCTTCTTAAACTGAGGGGCCCAGAACTGGACACAGTACTCGAGGTGTGGCCTAACCAGCGCTGAGTACAGGGGAAGAATCACCTCCCTGGACCTGCTGGTGACGCTGTTTCTGATACAGGCCAGGATGCCATTGGCCTTCTTGGCTACCTGGGCACACTGCTGGCTCATGTTCAGCTTCCTGTCAATCCAGACTCCCAGGTCCCTTTCCGCCTGGCTGCTCTCCAGCCACTCTGTCCCCAGCCTGTAGCGCTGCATGGGGTTGTTGTGGCCAAAGTGCAGGAGGATTCCACAAGTAAGAGCAATTCTCCTGTTTCTCCCTGAGGAAACCCAGGTGGTTTACTTCTCTCCTGGCCAGCCCTCACGTCAGGTGGGAGCAGCTACTGAGAGCACCCTACATGTCAAGCCCTGGGGATAAGCCTCATGTCAATCACTCCAGTGCCCTTGGGAGGTGCCCTGTCTGAGCTGAATTAAGGGTAAAAAACCTGTTTTTAATGAAAGCCCTGGTTATCAAGCCATTTAATTGCCTTGTGTTACTCAGATGCTGCCACTACAGATCACTCCAAAGAGGCACAGCCATTACTAGCACAGAAAATAATTTTTCCCTTCCTTAGGGAGTAAGTTCATGTTGTGCGTGTTTGCTGCTGTTGCTCCAGTGGTGGGGATTCAAAGAGCAAAACTAGAACAGGCAGAACAGGTAGTGTTTGTTTTCTGTAGGTTTTATATGGCACTCCTCAGCCCAGTGAAGATGTAAATACTGCTTGATGATCAATTCTAAGCATTCCCATAACTATAAGAAGCCCATCACATCTTTTCCATCCAGTTGACCTATTGCTATAGTGTCAGTTTATTGCCATGAAGTCAATTGCTCAAGATAAAAAGATTATCCATCAAGTCTAGATTAGAACTTGAGGTTTGTATCTCTCTTCCAAGGAACATTCCTGCTCAGACTCAAACCTGAGGGAAAAAGTCTCCTGTCAAACCCAGAGCCCAATGGCCCAATCTGTTTATGAAAGCTATAAGGTCATGGGTTGAGAGCTTATTGGTGGCTTTTTAAAATTAGATCTGATGAATGTACTCTGATTATGGATCTCTGATTACATTTAAAGCTCTAGCAAGTGGGTAAAAAAATATTCCTGAAATTATAAAGGAGAATTTAAAAATCAAACCAATGTGTCCAAGAACCAAAGAAAGTTAAAATGATTGTGTTTTAAGTGGATCTGTGGGCTTGCAAAACCTAAAAATACTTGTTCCAAGGAGAACCACTATAAGTCACATGCACCTGAAAAACAGAGTGTGGTTTTGTACAGTGTGCTTTCAAAATGATGGTTTTAAATGACAGAATATTTGAACTTTGCTGCTTAGGAAAATTCTTCTACAGAAGGAAAATTCCAGGCAACTTTTGTATTCAGAAGCACATTACATTCTACTATCTGCTTCAGTGAAAGGCTATTTTCTTTGTGAAAAATTGTGTTCATGATTTTTCTCTCCTTGTTTTAGAAAAATGCTCAATGCAAACATTGAGTTAATACAAGTAAATACAAATATATTCCAGCAGGGAAGTTACAGGACTTATTATAATGCATGTGAAAATATTTCAGTGAAAGTACAGAACAAGACTACATTTCCAAAAATACCTCTCATTAACCAATAAAATGCAAAGCCAGCATTCAAGAGTGTTTGAAGGAACAGTGCCTCACAGAAGTACACAGGAGCTGTGATTTCAGATCTATGGCATCCCCTCCTGATTGCCTAACAACATATGGAGCTATAAATCACAATCATTTCCAAGAAAAACAGATACACTCCCAAAAAAACCCAGATACACACAAATCCCACAGCCTGAAACTGGGACTCGGTGGCTCCCATGGTCACCAGGTGCCATGGTAGATGTCCTGAGGTGTCCAAACCTTACACTGCACTGACCTTACAGGATTTTCCTCCACCACCACTTCCTGAGCAGTAGCCAGGAGCCAAGCATGGGTTTCGATGATGGTTTTATGGCTACAGGGAGGATTTTCACACATTCAGAGGAAACTTTTTTGAGTTACTGCAATTCTTGCCATATTGCTTGATTATGTTTATACAATTTTTCTTCTTATCAATGTTGCAAGGAGCAAGTTTGCAAAACATAACTTTGAAGTGACAAAGAAAGCACTAAGTATATTCTGGCAATAGGCTTTGTTCAACGTTCACTACTCCACAAGTCCCCATGAAGAAACTCTATACAAATATATTAGTAGATCCTAATGGTTGCTCACAACAAAGGAATCTGAACTGTATTTCACAAGATATAAAATATAAAACCAATATAAAACAGGACTACTCAGTCTTGCAACTAAAACTATTTTTACTCAAGAAGGCAGTAATTAAAGTTATGGATTAGGTGAAGAAGCAGCAAAATTAGATTTTAGCTTTTTGAACATGTATTTCCCCTTCCCCATGGCACCACAGCTCTAGTCTGGCAAAAGTCACTTTAGGAAACCCTCACCCATGAAGATCTCTGATAGCAGAGTTTGCAAATATAAACTTTTGGCTTAATTTTTAATTCTGAAGATGACACATCTGAAATTGAGGGGAAAAATAGTATAACTTGTACTCAGGATTAACCTGCATAGCAAGAACATTTTAAAGGTTCAGATCTTCAAAATTCTCTAAATGCACATTTGTTACACAAATTACAGAAATATAAGTATACTGTATTCATATATCGACAAATCTGTCCACTTCTTACAGATTAAATCATGTTAAATTTGGTCAACTGGTCTGAGAAGAAAAAAAAGCCTTCCATTGACATAGGTACAAATCAGAAGTATGTCTGTAAAAAGCAAGAAGATTACAAGTGTAACATCATGGTTAAAACCACAAGTGGCAAGACCAATATTTTTTGTCCTTGGTGGCTGCCATACAGCTGCTCTTCAAAGAACTTCCTATGGTATGCCTCTAAAGTTGCATTAAATAGTTCATTGAGAATCTCTGATAAAGAATTCAGATTAATATTCAATCACATTTTATGTTCTGGACCACATTTTACAAAAATGAAATTAGTATGTTCAGGAATCAAGTATCTACATGTTACTCTTGGAAGACTTATCAAATATTAAACAATGCAGGATACAACTAGAGAGTAAATGGGACATTTAAAAGAGCCTCATTAGTTTAGGCACTTATTTATTACTCAAAATTACCCAGATTGAATGTTTAACTTGATTAAGCAATTTTGAAAATGTTGGCCCTGACACATTACATAAATCAACAGGGATGGATTAGGAGGACCAAATTTCATTTGTTAATTTGGGGATGGGGAGGAGGAAGAATGGGATAAAATAGAATGAGAGGAGTTAAAAATCACAATAAAGTAATATTAAAATGCCATAACCTATGATAAAATAAAATTTGGGAAAAAACCTAAGTGAAATGTTTTAATAGCACTGAAATATTTTTTTATTACTGAAGCAAAATGATATATTTTCTTATTATGCTATTTAATTCAGTTTCATTATTATTATTACATAGAAGTAATATGTTAATTTTATTACATTGAAAAAGTAAACATTAATTTAAGACAAAATTAAAGCAAATATTTCAATACCAATACAAATTATTCTTTTCCTCTTTTCCTCTATTCTTTTCCAAAATTTTGTAAATCTACCTAATCCTCCAGACTCTTTTGATCAGGGTTATTCTTGCAGGATGACCATGAATTCTTTTCCACCCTGCTCTAATTCACTCTGCAACTAAATCAAGAAGCCTTAGGATGCTCCCAATGATTAAAAAAATAATTTTCTACTCACAACTCTATTTGCCTTTGAAATAGAGATCTGACCATGTGCACTTACCTTACACTGAAAATTATAAAAATTATCAGACACTGTTGGTTTGAAACACACTACTGGCCACCAAAATTCTCAGATGCCTTGAAACAATGTGGGGACCAAGTAGAGAAGAGCAGCAGGGCCTGTTCTCTACTCAAAACTCTTAATTCTGATAAAGAGTTGCTGGATAGAGTAGGTATTAGCATCTCAAAAGGCCTATTGCTACATCAAAGGGAAGGAGAAAAGATCTTATATCAGATTATACCACTGAACTTGTCCCCATGCTGTTATGGCAATAAGAACTGGAGCTGTCTCAGAACTATCTAAGAGCCTGTGCATCCATAGCAGATGCTCTATAATGGGAAGTATCAAACATTTGTATAATAACACACACATATATTATTCAAGATCTGCATAATACCTTTTCTTTCCCTAAGGATCTGGAAATGTTTTACAAACAGATATACAAATTATCCATGCAGAAGGCTATTCATTCATCAAGGAAACACAACCACAGCCCAAGGCAAAGTAGAACTATACAAATACAAAAAGCTTTAGTAAAGGAAGGAAGTACTCTCTAGTCAAGGCCATGAAGAAGGTGTTAAGTATACAGTATGTAAATATATGGGATTTAAGAAGAATATTGTTCTTAGAATCCCAGTTCTTGAATAGAACACTGTAGGATGTCTCCCTAATGTTGGCAGTTACAACATTAACTATGAGTTAAATACTTCAGAATACCAAGTATAGTAATAAGAATGATAGGTATAACCTTATATATACTACTAAATGTATAAGAATTGTATTAAAATACAGCAGTGCAATATATGCAGACTCTTACTGGAGTCTGCTTAGAAAGAAACCTGCCAGTGCCTCCTGAAAGGATAGAATATGGACAACATTTGGGATCAAGTTCAAGTCAAGTCAACAGGATGTGTAAGAAGTCAAACACTGAATAAGTGCACAGATAAACTACACATACTAGAGGTTTTATCCAAGCATAATTCCACATGGTTTCCCAAGAAAACTCCATAATATATATTTTTTGCAGTTCTGAGACTAGTTTACTGTATATCTATTCACATTTTGCAACAGTGCTGTCACTTTCTTTTTTTTTTAAATGTTCTGTTGGTACAGTTTATCCCAGAAAGTCTCTAGAAAAGCTAGAGAGAAATAATTAAATGAATCTTGCACTTAACTAGGCAATAGTCTGCTCCATTTTGATAGGCACAAGTTTATGCAACCAAGCATATGCAGAACAAAAAAATATCACCCCAATTCAATGCTACCATTTGGATTGCATGGGGCTGAACTAATTTTTATCTTCTTTCTGATGATGATGACCAGAGACATGTAATTTGAACAATATTATTTGACATTTTTTCACAGCATTCTGTCTTGCCAGTCATTTTAGCACTTTTGCTCAATAAAGAAGGTGGCAGAGATAGTTAAGGGTACTTGCAGAAGTTGTAGAATGTGATTTGAGGTAGAAGAGAGCTCTTCCTCTTCCCATAGGTTTATCAAGAATCTCTAATCAGAAGCAAACAGTGTAAGAAACATGCAGAGAGGGGAAAAGTTAATGTTGGAGACTTAGGAGGACACATTAAGAAATGCTACAGGAACTTGGAACTATTTTTAACCTTGAGAATTAAACACAAACCTCAGGCCTGCCAACTGTTTTGATATTGTCCTCTCAGGAGAATTGCAGAAGACCACATATTGGCATATGGGTACTTTGATTCTAAATAACTATCTAAATTCTAAATAACCAGCATCAGCATCATTACTCATCTGGGAGCTACATTCAGAAAGCCTCTTGAGAATTTCAGCAGGCTGTGGGGTAGGAGAGGCAGATAAAGAATCACTGATGCTTCCAACCCTGGAGAATCCAGGAGGTTTGAGAAAACAATGCTATTAAGGAGAAGAGCTATCCTTCATATCACTCCTCTAAGATAGGCTGGTACAGTGAAAAAAAAAAAATCAAATCACACAGCTTGCAAAAAAGTGGATATTATAAAAGTAGGAAACTCTCTGGCCAGCTATTTCGTTGGGAAATTGAAACAGAATTATAGGAAAAGAAATAAGGGAGCCCCCAATCAAGTAGCTAAGGTAGTGATATGTAAATGCCATGAAAATGAAAAACAGCTGCAAAATGCTGAATTTTTAGTACACAGTCAACAACATAGGCAGCACAGTAGCATTAATGGGGTGTATTACAGAATTGGGGTTTTGCTGTAAAAGGGTAATGAATTATTCAAGAAGAGCAGGAACAGAGAGAAAAGGCAGCCTGGCCTCTGTATCAGTAACACCCATCCTAGTCCTGAAGTCTGAAGGAGCTCCTGTCTTCTTGAATGGTTCTGTGCTAAAATAAAAGTGACCAGGGATAAGAGTGCTGTGTTGCAGGGAATTGTTCTTTCACTATTTAACCTTGAAAATCAAGCACAAACTGTAGTGTTCACAAATATCCTGAGATTCATGTCTTTTATTCAAGGGAGTAACATGCAGAAAAGTGCCAAGGAAGGATTAGGCAGCAAGGAGGATTTTTCTTATACAAATGTCTGATGGAAAAAGCAATAAGGGCTGAAAAAGATGGTATGTCAACTCTCTAAATAGAGAGCTTAATATGTTATTTTCCAAAAGAAAGGAGAAACCTCCAGGGAAATAGAAGAACTGCTGATAATCTCAAGTTGGAAAGTTATTCTGATGACATGATTACAAAAAAGTGAGAAAAAAGTAAAAGAAGATAAAATATTTAAGCAAAGGCAGATTTCAGATGAAGAGTAGAAGGAATAAGGCTGATATTTCTCATACTTATGTCACACAAAAAATTGAGACCAGATACTTAGTTAACGATGTGTTCACAAATTAGGAAGGTCAGAAAATTAAAATAAAAACATTATTAATTACATAAATCAACATTTACATGAGCAAATAATTCTCACTCAGAAATATCTGAAGGCTCAGCTATCTCCAAACCATTTAAGAGAAACCTCTGAGAAGTTCAAAAGGAAAGGGTAATTCTGACAGACTGGAGGATGGCAAAACCCCTGCTTGCCTCTGAGAAGGAAGAGGAGAATAAAGTATACACAAGCAGCCTAGTCTCTAGTCCTTAAGAAATATATATATATAAATACAGAACTAAATTTTATAGAAAATAGTAGTAAAAAGAACATCCATCTTTAATCTATCCAGACCAGGATTTACCCAGCCAATCTTCTTTCACTCTTTACCAGGCAAACTGTGGATAATCAAAGTAAAGTGCTGTAAGACTTCAAGAACAATACCACATGATTTTCTAACAAGAGATTTAGATGAAATTAGTATTGCACAAGTGGCTGCAAAACTATGTGAAATGTCAATCCTTAATACTTAATTGCCAAAAAGGAGAAGTATTTTCCATTAAGATCTTTCAGGGACTTTTGTGTAAGTCCATTATCATTATTTCAGTTATTAGGGAGTATTCTTACAGCCACTTGTAAGTCAAAAACTCAGAGCTGGGAATGTGCAGAAAGGTGGATTACAAACAATGTCAGGAACAGGAGCAGAATGGAAAACAGGATGGGGAAATGATCTCAAACCAACAATATGAAACTCATTCCAGAAGTGTGTAAAATGCTACCCAGCAGAGCTGCAATTAGATACACAAAAGCAACAAGAGGAAAAAGTCCAAAAGGAGCAGAGGAACATGGTTCCACATTCCATGTTGGAGTGAGCCAAGAGCTAAACCTGATGCAGCAGTGGGATGCTGTTCCTCACACACATCAGTCCTGGAGAGTTGAAGAACAGAACTTATATATATGCCAGCAAAAAAATCCTTTGATCTGCTCGATATCAATCTTGTGGGTCTGTGGGTAATTTTTAGTCACTGCACTACAAAAAGAAACAAAGAAACAAAAAAAACCAGGATGAGAAGCAACAAGACAATTAGTTCAGGGCAGGGAGATCTGGGGAACAGTTAAGGAAATTGGCTTTGTTTAATCTAGAGAAAACAGATTTGATTTGCTTAATTTTGGGGAAATCTCCCAGTATATGAAAAATTGTTACAAGATAGTAGATGTCTGTTTACTCTAATGCTTGTTATGGGGTGAGACAGGTATTGTCAGGATAGGAACTGCAGAAATGGGCCAGGGGCATATTTCAAATAATAAGGAATTTCTCTCATTACCAACCAGATCTTAACTGAGCAGGTACTGTCAGAGGTGCTTTACAGGCACTTCAGGAATGGACAATAGGAATTTGATGAATTCCTTCAAACCCTCAGTTTCTATGATTCCTGACATCCCTTTCCCTCCCACCTCCTGCTCTGCAGGGTGGCTCAATATGGTCCTGAGTGAGGTTCTCATCCATCCTGAGATTGCTGTATAAATAAATCCAATGACACTTTACCACATACCTGGAATTAAGCACATGGTTAAGTGCTTTGCTCAACAGCAATATACTTTAAGCACATACTTTAAAACTCTACAAACTGTGTCTTTATAGCTTTCCAAAGTCATTACAACACTGACCTGGGTCTAAATTATTGCTACACAAGAATGTAATTGCCTGTTGTAAGAAAGAGACTTAGAAAAGGGGAGAAGAATGAAAAAGACAACTGCTAATCTTCATTTTGTACCTGCACATTTTTTTCAGAGAAAAATGATGAAAATTATAGCCTTCTGTGTAGTCCTGCTCTTAGAGAGATACTTTCTGAAATTGATTGCCATGTGAATTTTAGGTTCAATAATGTTCACCCGACATATAGGTGGCTCCAGTACACATCCATGAATTTAAGAACAAGCTGTTGACTTGGCACTAAACTCCAAGTAAGTCAGAGAAAAGTGAGGACTCTTAAAATCTGAGGGTTTTCAACCTAATATTAAAAAAAAAAAATAAAAAAATGGGTGACTTAGAGCTATAATGACTTTTTTTTTTGAGAAAAAAATTCTATGGCAGTCCATATGCTTCATATGATTTCCCTTTCTTTTTTTTTTTTTTTTTTTCTCTCACTCAACTGAATATACATATTATTGTGACTCTTGGGTTCAAACAGTGACAGTTACTTGGGCCTAGTCTATATTATGATCAAAAAAACCTTCAACAAAGGTCAACATCTGTTTTCTTATATGGCATACAGCCAAAGAACCTAAAGGACTGTAATTCTCTGCATTATCTGTCAGGAAAACACGATCTTTTTTTTCTATATTTTATGGTATGCTGAAACTGTACTAATTACTGACTGCAGAATGGTACCTTCACAAGGGTATTCTTTATCACATCTTTTGACTTGGCTTTGTTTAAAGGAAAAAAATGTCTTAATATATTCCTTATCTTGAAGCACATTATACCACGTAAAGGAAACCCCATTTAAACACAACAATTTAAACACCATTTCTCAGAAAATCTTTTGCCATTGGACTTCCATGGGAAAAATTTTAAAAAAGAGAGAGAGAGAGAGAAGAAATAAAAAGGAGACCAGGAAACTCTTTATCTAAAAAATAGACTGCCATAAAATTGTTAGTAATTTTGAGTGCTCATTCAGTCACTGTTGAAAGGGACATTATCAGTGACACGTTATCAAGAAGAAATGCAAAGCCACAAAGGAAGACAAAGTAATTTGCTAAAGTACAGTAGTCTATCACAGTGATGTCAAGATAGCCTTAAGTGACAGAAATCCTATGTATGTTCATGTGTTAAACACTCCAAAATGGCACTTAACCACCAGGGTCAGGTCATAAATTGACATTTTTTTACTTCATTAATGATGTTTAGTGAAAAAAAAACCCCACAAAACCCTGTTTGATAACATATCTAAGTTGTGACTTGTACCACTGAGGACTTGTTTGTCAGTTTTGTCCTTCAAGACAAAAGTAACTATACACTGCTTCATTAGACAATAACAGTTTGAATACAAATTTTGGAGATGGTCCATGAAACACTTTCCTTAGGGTTTACACTATCTTATCCAGCAGCCACAGCCAATATTCTCTGACATTTACCCCTTCACTTGAGAAAGAAAGTTGTTGAATATTTTGAAATCAGGACAAATGTCTGCTCTGGATAATATTCACTGAATATTCACTGCTTTTTCCAGAACCCTGCTTTTCTTCAGAGTAGAGAGACACAGCCAACATGAGTCTGGGAGCAACAGGTAAATTCTCAGACACTGAAACCCAAAGAGAATTGTCTGATCCCATCAGCCATGGGGATTTTGCGGAATCAGTACAGTCCTCATCCTCCAAATGCAGGACTGGGTACCTCATTCCAACAAAAACTGGAAGGCTGTGAATGTTAATGCAGATTACAGAGGCTCCCAGCTCTTGGCAGGTTTGGTTAAACAATTCAATATTTCAGTGTACATCACTCAAGTGTTACACTGCTTAGCCTGAACCATCTGACATGGAGTGCGTGGCAAATGTGCAGTATGTGGGCTGTTTAAAGCAGAAAATAAAACTTTAGATTCAGCCTTCCAGTGAAACTGAGCAGTTAGGAGGTACAGGAGACAGAACTGGTTTCATCCCCTTACAGTACTGGTGTTTCTGGAACACTGACAGCAGTTCACAGCCTTAACATCCTGTTATCTTCATAAAACTCTTCCACCAGTAGCTTTAACCAAGCACTTCTTTGCACCTCATCTTTGACTTCTATACCTAAGGACAGAATAGGTGTGAAGCTGTTTTTTTCATCTTACCTACTCTGCCTAACAACAGGAGAAAAAAGACAGGAAGACATACTCTGAATTTGCAACCTTTCATCCTCTTAGTACCCCTGAAAAAAACACTAACATTTCAAAACTTCTTAAAAGCTTGTCAGCTAGAGTGATAATCGAATTAGAAAATGAAGCCACACATTTCAGGAGCAACTGTTCAAGTTTTTTTTCTGTTCTAACATGACAAGTTGTCTGCTGGGTTTGCCTCTGTGGCAGCAGAAGGTAGCTCCCTTTTGCTAAAACTCAATTATTTCTCGTTTCCAGAGAATAAACAAGTTATACTAACTCCTCAAGTTATATATTTCTAGAGGATATTCCAGTGAATGCATATTTCTGTTCATTCTGTAGTACTGTAAACAACAAGTATTGAGCCTGTTTCTGTATTTTTTCCAATCATTTACATCTCTGAAAACCAAGCAGTGAGTTATGCTAACTCATTCTGTGAATTACAAAAGGTGAAAACCAGTGGGTAATCAAGCTCACAACATATGGTTATTGCTCTTTCCAAATTGCTCTGTTAACTCCTAACTTTTTTCTACCCTTGAAATGCATTGTTTGCTGGTGGAGAATGTCATTTCCACATTGAAAAAAGAGAACAAAAGAGAAGCAAGCCATTCTTTTTGTAGCTTGTCAAAAAAAAGGTCAATAATTTCATATTTCCATGTAAAGAACTGATGCTAATATCTCAAGCTTTATAAAAGCATTCTTGCCTTGGAGAAACCAATATCTATCACCAGAAGAATAGCAAATCCTAATGTTGAGTGCAGCTAATAAATAGAGGATATGTTATAGGGTGAACAAAATGGAATATTTATTTTTTAAGCAATAGCTAAGTCAAAAGGCTACAAAAAGCATTAGCTGGATGAAGCCTTTCCACATTATCATAAAAAACATCTTCTGTCTGCTGGCTGCCAGCAGTCCCAGTGTCTGACCATATAGCAGTGATGATGTGGTCAAGGTAACCCGGGAAAAGTTTCCCATAAGGCATAGATGCATTGTATGGATTTTTATCTACTGGAAAAGCAACATGCCAAACCTTCTCCTCCATCATCTGACTTCCCTGAAAAACAGCACTGTTCCTTTCCTCCAGTCTCAGAGCTGTTAATCCAAAATATACAAATAATCACTGAAACACCCTTTCTGCCCTCAAAGTATTTCTCTAATTAATTTTTCTACTTATTCTTTAATACCAAGAGCTTGTCCCAAGCTGCAGCTGTAATACTGGAAATAATGTTTAGTCTCTAAAAAGAAAATCATGTGTGAACTCCAGTGAGCATTAATAACATCCTACAATAGCAACAACCATCACCCAATAACTGATCACTTAAACCAGATTAAGCAGACTACAAGATATATAAACTTCAAGTCTTTATGTTCAGAAAAAAATCCCTAAGTTTTTGAGCCTTAAAAGATGATGAATTTTGTGTATGGACTTTGACCTCCACAGTTTTAAGTATGTCATAGCTTTGGATGTTAGAGAGACTTTCAAAAGAGAAAGAAAAAATAGTGACATGTGCCTTTACTCCTGTACAAAAACCTGTTTTTGACAAAACAGTAAATATTTTCATTGCATATTTAGCAAAACTGAAGCTAATTCTAGACCCATCAGTGGGTGCAGAAACTGTGCTGAAGGACTGGCATAAGAGCAAGTTTTTATCTAACAGTTCAGTGCCTGGCATGTTGCTAGAGCAAGCCCTCCTCTGAAGAAAAATGTAGACTTGTTAGTACCAGTAAACACAAAAAACACTACAAGAACTTTCCCATTTTACCATCTTTAAAATTAATTCAGTTATCTGCTTCATTTTTTTATCATTAATAATTCTGTCCATCTTTTTTTTCCCCCATATCTTTTACACTTATTTTATAATTTTTTTTCATCTTTCAAAAGCCTGCTAGAAGTTTGTACCTCCTCTGACTCCAGGGGCTGGGCTGTGGGGTGTGGGTGTGCTACCCAAGTGAAAACAGGAGAACTGGAATAACCTGGCAGTGTTGCATTTGCTTGCTTAACTATTTTAAGAATGCCAAGTCTCACCTTTCATGAGTGAGTCTCAGACACCTCTTTGCCATCCACACCAGCCCACCCCATTTCCACCCTTTTCTTTCTCCAGCTCCAGGACTCACACAGGTATTTGCCACCAGTGCCTGCTCCCCAGGATGCTGAACCACAAGAAAAGCTGCTCCGCAGAGCAAAATGTGTCTGTGAACCCCCTCATGGGCTCAGAGCCACTCTGTGGTGGACCCACAGCACTGGATTGGGTTACTCCCTCCCTGTGTTGTAGGGTTTACACCAAGTGGTTGTTATGACCCCCTACATTGAGCTGTAAATCCCGAGTAAACCAGCCCATGGCTCTGAGTCCAAACCCTGCTGCCACTGCTTTCCCAGCACAGCCTGTGTTTTCTAAAGGTTTCTGCTCCTGACTTTTGTCTTTGGCAGTTAATTTGACCAGTAATTAGTCCCCATATTCATAGAAGAAGAGGAAAAAGATCCCTCCAAGCCTGGGTACAACCAAACTGAATTCAGGAATCAACAAGGATCCTGAAAATGTGCAAAGCATCAGCATGCAGAACATGCAGAAGGAGTCAGTGGGAGTCACTCATAACAACAGAACATTACAATACCACTTAATCCTAAAAAAAGGACAGTGCCAAAGTACTTAATGTGAAAGTAATTCTAACTTCCTAGAGAAAATTTACTAAATGGGCATTTGACAATAAGATGAAATGAACAATGGGTAATGCAACCTTTAATAAACATGCCCAGCAAAGTTCTGATTCTGTTGCATGAAGAGATGCCTTTAGGGATGTATATGGTGAGCAACATTTTTTCCTTGATTTTAATGGAAACAGCACTCTCTGTGGACATCATTATGGACAAAGATGTTTTACAGATCAGACATCAAAACAGTATGGGGTTTAACCTTCCTTTCAGTTCTGAAAAAAAGGTTAATATTCTCACATTTTCATGCCAAGTCTCTGCAGATGGGTAAAAAGAAAAAAACAGAAATTGAAAGCTACAGTACTAGGTAAAACAATGTATCTGATGAGCCATTATTTCATTTCAAAATACTGACAATAGTGGACTTCTGGATCAATAAGGCTACTGCAGGAAATCAGTCTGTAACTACCACTGTTGATACAAAAAGCTAACAGCTTGTCTATGGCCAAACCAAAATAATTCTGCATTCATTCATAGGGACTCTTTAGTTATAGAATGCTTGAATCATGGGACAAGAAATAAAAAGTTGCATTTGGTTTCCTTGCTCTAAGCCCTGAGGGTATGCATATCAGGTTGGATATATTTGATATTCATCATATAGACATGCAAGTAGATTTTTGTTTTAGGAAAGAAAATACTGTTTCATATGGCTGAACAAATATTCTTTATGATAGGGACCATTCTGGCTATTAATCTTTGCTGTATGTATGACAAGCTGAGGTGTAAGATGTTTAGGTGGAAGGAGACAGAGAAAAGGGAGCCCGAGTTGCCCATGGTACTTCTAGAGATGGAGTTGAACAGCCAGGTTTATATTTGTATTCTGCATCCTCAGGGAAGGAAAACAATGTATCTCTGCTATTTAATAATTAATATACAAAACTAAAGTAAAAGAATGGGTAATGCTTATTAGGTAAGCCCTAATGTGTGTGCTTCATTTTCACATGCTGGGTTCAGGTGGCATAAAATTACATCATGGTTAAGAATTGACATTATATTTACACTTGCATTTCAGAGATTTTTCTTATTCCTATCAAATTCTGGTAATATTTTCACTATTGCTACTACAGTTAGGCTAGGAGGATAGTGTGAAGACTTTAGAATAATAAAAATATCCTTCACTAAGTATTCCAATATTCTCTGGTTTGGTTTGGTTTTTTGTTTTTTTTTTAATAATGAAGCTGTATATCCAGTTTTAAGAGACTCCAATTCCTTTTCATTTATAAGTATAAATTTTTTTTGTCCATTTTACCAAAACATATTCAGGGAAACAGCTCCTGAAGCGAGGCAAACAAAGAATCATAGAATCATTTTGGTTGGAAAAGACCTTCAAGATCATCAAGTCCAAGTATTGCCAAGTCCACCACTAAACCATGTCCCTCAGCACCACATCCACATGGCTTTTACACCCCTCAGGGATAGGGACTCCATCCCTGCCCTGGGCAGCCTGCTCAGCCCTTTCTAACAACCTTTTTGATGAAGAAATTTTTTCAATACCCAATCTAAACCTCCCTGGCACAACTTGAGGCCCTTTTCTCTTGTTCTATCACTTTTTTTTGGGGGGGGGGGGAGAAGAGACCAACACCCCCCTAGCTGCAGGGAACAATAAGATCTCCCATCAAGCCCCTTTCCTACAACCTAAAGAACTCAGCTGCCCCTTGTAAGGGGGAAAAACCCTTCCCTATGGTCACACTCTTGCTCCTCTAAGCCCGGATAAAGGTAACACTTCAGTTTTGACATGAATTAGGCTGAAGATAAACACTATTTTCTTGATAATGTCTTGAAAATATTCTTCAGGGTTAGATAAAAATAAGATAAACATAACGGACTCTTTTTTGATGTGTTCCTTCAAGATTATTTCTGTGACAGTTTTATTATTCCTCACTCTGAGCAAAAGGCTCTGTGGCTGATAAGGAAAATGAAAGAGACTATGGGCATCTCAGTCACACGTTTTTTTCTGGCTGCTAGGAGTATCTCTAATATTTTTCCTATTATTATCAAAAAGGTTTTAGGCAATTTCGTGTATTTTGGCAAGTTTGTTACTTCCAGCTATTTTTTTGCAACTTCAGAGCTCAGACAGCTCAAGCTTCCTGCATTTTATCAGAAAAAAAGAACTGAAAAACACAAAAATCCTTGCTGATTTGTTTTTAATTGCTAAAACTGTTGTTCTTGAAGACCTTACCACTCATCACCACTTTCATTCACCTACAGAACCATACACTATATCACACCTACAGCACAGAGGCTGTAATTAATGCACCCAGTCCTTCTCCTGTACTCTAATTTCCCTCCTTTTATGAATCCCAGGGGTTGTTTTTCCCTTGACCTCACTTTTCAAATGAGGAGGACTGCTTATCAACAGCTCCCAAGCTGCTGATTTACCTGTCTCTGACAGACAGCCTTATCCAACTTGGAGCATTTATCTGCAGGCATCAAACCATATAGTTCCCAGATGGTGCAGCACTGCTGTATCCTGGGATATAAACAATCTGCAAACTCAACAACGACTGGGACCAGTCCTGACTTACAAACAGCATTTCCTTCAAAGTGGCATCTGACAAATAAAAAGTGGTGAATTCTGAAGATCTCTGTTGCTTCATTAAGGATTATTAAGAGATTAAAGTTAAATACATTTTAGTATACAAATGATGAAGGTATGGATAAAATATTGAATCTCATCTGGCTGCAATTCTTCAGTTCTCGGGGAGAATAAATTGATGGCAAAAAGGGATAGGTCAATGATGTACCTGTTAGATTCATTGCTTGTCTTTAAAAATTACCAAAAAAGCACCAAACAAACAAAAAAAAACCCAGATTAATCTGAGTAAGGGGTCTGGTGACTATGAACAAATAAAAACTCAAGAGTTCCCATTTTTTTTCACACTGAGGTGTTTATGGTGACTTTGAATCTTCAATTGATCTTTTTGCTTTTACTTGGGAACTTTTCCTACACCTTATATAACTCATAATTTGCATATTTAAAACCATCTTTCCTTGTCTTTGAGTTTTAACATGACATGTTAGGCACTGGAAAATGCTGTTGTCAATACATTTTGCTCTTTGCCTTATGAAAGTAAAAAGAAACACTGAAATAATGATTATACCCTTGATTTCTCCTCTTTTCAAAAGGAGATTTTAAAGGAATGAGTTGGATGGTTTCTGATTGTCTTGTTCAGCCTTTTCACAGACAGAGACAATATTTTAAGAGAGGTTTTTTCTTGGAATTAAAACTCAAAAGAAAAAAAAAATCTAAACTTCATGTGTGATTACATTATTCAAGAGCTTCATTAAACCAAATTTCTCTCATTTCCATTATATTAACAACAGTATTATTTGGCTGTAATATGGATTTGTGTCTTCAGAGGTCCAGTAGACAAGCAACACAGTGCAGGTCTTTGCAGTAATGGAGTTTTTTCAAATATAAATATATTTATATCCACATATCTTTAGTTCAATATTTACCAGCCCTATGACTTTATACTGACACATGCATTTGAAAAACCTCTTATATATGCACACGTTTTGTAGAGCAGCACTCTGCTGGGCACCCACAGAAGGTTTATAATACTCTAGGACACTATAAAGAGGAGTATTTTTAGTCTTTTTTTTTTAAAGATAAAGACGGATCCCATGGGGACCCTTTAGCTTCAGTGCTAGCACAGTTGTGCTGCCAAAGAGTCTTCCACGTGGAAACACATTCAGCCCATCATTAGGAAGAATCATTTAGCCCAGAATGGGTTCATTCACAATCCAATTTCCTGTTCTGCAGAGTTTGTTTTGCATTTTTATTGGAATAATCCTCTTTTCCTTGGGTCCTATCCACCAGTAAATATTACTGCCCAGTTTCCCACCACAGATTGCCTTCAGTCACTAACTGGCTAATGTGCTCAGCTCCTGGAATTTGGTAACACATTTAAAACTCAAAGTGAAATGTAGACACAGACTGAGGGGAAACTGCCATCAGCTGATGCCAAAGTGTCCTGAAACAGCTCAATAAAATTTTATCTTATTTAGTCAACAGCAGTTAGATTTAGGAAGATTTAAAACATCCTTTAATGTTTTTTATACATATATATTTTATCCACAACAGGAAACTCAGTGAGAAAGAGGGAAGATCACTAGAAACCTAAGACAGAATGAAAGAAAGCTTCTCTTCAAATTTAGAAGCAGAGAAGCTTTTCCTGCTCTTCTCCTTTACTGAAATTCTCTAATGCCACTCCTGCCAGAGAGCAACCAGTCACTCAACTTCCCAAGGTCTAACAGTTGCACACAAATGCACTGAAAAATGACAGAAAAATTATTTACAAATCAAACTTAATGCCAAATTCCCTTTCCCAATATAATTTGGCATTTTGAGTGAAGTAATCAGGTAATTTCCATTATCTAATACAAAGCACATCAAACAATAGATGTGTTCATTTGATTTCAGCCAGAAATCCAAGAAGGCATTTGAAAAGCAGAGTCACAAGATTACTGAGCAAAGCATCTTCATAGAAACATTCCATTTGAGCTGCTGCGTTTCTGTCCTGGTTTGGGCCAGGATAATGGTGGTTTTCTGTTTCTGTACTTTTGCTTTTAGCTAAGTCCCTTGTAAGTAGTTGCATTTGCTGAAATTAACAGCAAGTTTCTCATGCAGTGTGTGTGCTTTTAGGACTGATAACACTTGATGTTTATAGTTACTGCTAGAGACTGGTATGCAGAGCCAAGGACACAGAGGCCCCACCTGAACCCTCCTTTAGGGAGGAACGGACAAGATAGATGCCAGAATTGACCAAACAGAGTATTCCATCCCATATACGTCACACTCAGTATAAATTTGAGGCATCACGTGGGCCGAGCCAGATCTTTTCCTGCTTCCCTTCCTTCACCCGGCATCCTGGAAGGATCCTGTCTGTTCATCTGCCTGTGGTCCTGATCCGTGCCAGCCCATATCTGTGTGTTCCTGCCTCCAGTTCCCGACTGCTGCCGACTCCAGGAGTCCAGCCTGGACTTTCCCAGGGCTGCCCTACAGCCTCGGTGGTGACGTGAGAGTTATTGGGGGAGGAATGTGGTTTCTATTTTCCTGTATATTTGTATATATTTAGTAATTTTTCCTATTTATCATTACTGTTTCATTAAAGTTGTGTAGTTTAGTTTCCAACCCATAAGTCTCTCTCCCTTATTCTCTCTCCTTTCTCTATCAAGGAGAGACAGATTAATAGAGAGCGTCTGTTATTCGGTTTAATTGCCAGGCCAGTGTTAAACCGTGACAGTTTCAATGGGGAGTGAATATTATCCTTCTTCAAGTATTAGATAAGCTATAGGAGAAGGAGGAGAAGGAAACAAACTTTCCAAATGACAGCACTCTTAGTGAGCCATCACTATCATAAGAGGTAGAGTAAATCCCACTACTTTTCAAAGACTTCAGAAAGGCATTTGGTTGTTCTGGGTCCATTTATCTGCTTCTTGGATCCAGGGACAGGAGAAAAGTGGTAGAGAAAGAAAAATTTATGGACTTTCAGGGCATTTTCTTACTACCCACTCTCATACAGCTCTCAATACTTACAACATTCTTTACTACATGCTCTTCCTATTTATTTTGCCAGTGCCAGCTAATAAACTTCAGTCATCTTAGCTGCCTGCCTAGCAAGATGGAAAACAGTAAAAGCCTACACAGCCACTGATGGATTCTGACTGAACAGGTGGAAAATAAGTAATGACTTTAAGAGTTGTATTTAAGCTTCTAGGAAATACGAAACCTCGGGTGAACTGTTGGGATCATTTTCTGAAGTCCCTTTTCCCCTACACTCACAGCCCAATCAGCTGTGCTGAGCAGATAATAAATCCCCATCAGTCTGCACCAGCTCCTGGAGCACTGCAGCACTTTTGCATATGCATACATAACTCTCTCATGCAAGAACAGACAAGAAAATTTGGTAGTTCCACACTTTCTAAGCCTGTTAATTACCTGTTTTCTATCCTGGTTTGCTGAGAACTACAACTTTCTCAAATCACTTATCCAGCATTTTTTAAGTGACGAGACCAGATTGAGGAAATACAAAACAGGTATTGGAAAAATAACAAACAACAATTAAGCTCCATCTAGTTGAAAGAGATTTTGTCTTGCATTGATCTAAGTTACTCAGACCCTGAGTAAGCCCAAATTCATCCTCTGAACTGACATTTTTTATCCTTGTTACAATACATATGAACCCCATACAGGCTGTAATTTAACTTGGGTTAATTACAGTTGCTGAATCAGACAGTTGCTGAAATTTTTCTGAGACTTTCTGAAACTTTTTTGAGCTCAGGATCTGACCTCCTTAATATTTTAGACATATATATTAGGTAACCTAAAACCTTCCATAGGAAGAGGGAGATTGCCACAAAAAATAGTGGTTTGTGCAAAGGGCAAGGCATCCAAATCATACAAACACATAAGCAGAGCATCACAGTAATTCTTACCTATAAAAAAAGCAGACAAAGAAATTGCCTCATGTTTAATTAGTGTATAAGAAAAAAAATGTTTCAAGAGATAGATTGCTTTAAGTCATGAAATACTGAAACTACCAAGAGAGTTGTGCTTTATTAAGATATATAAATCTAGCTCCATTTTAGCTGTCCTTTGCGACACAGATTACAATAAGGTGTTAGCAAAGAAGGATACCTGTCTTATAATGAGACACAAGCAGCACATTGCCATTGCAGAATGCTTCCTGAACAAAAAAAAGTGTTAATTGAATGTTCAATTTCTGGCTTTGGCACTTGGAGGCTCTGACAAAATTGGAATGAATGGGAGCCCACCGGGAAGCAGGAAAATAATAGCTATTGTAATGCTTCTAAGTGCTCTGCAGACTGCTGATTCAAGGACATATGCAGCAGTCAGGTGAATTTAAAGCCACTATATTCACATCTGTACACAGTGGGAATCATGCAAGGCAATGGCATAGGGAATGTCTCTATGAATAAAATATAAAACAAGGCTGTTTATTAAAGAAAGGGAACTGCCTGTGCTGTGGTCTGAACTACCTGGTGATGGGGCACAGCCTGTGTTCTCTGCCACTTATTACCTTTGCTTTTCTTCCAGTTTCTCAGGTCTTGCTGAGTGCTGGCACTGGGCAGATTAGGGATGTTTAAAGCACAGCACCTGGGTGGAATGTACCTGAGCTGGGGGATCACTGGATTTACAAAACCCTGTCTTGAGCAGCAGAGCCCCCCTGGGAAGCAGCTGGGAAGGTGTGCAGAAGAAGGACAAACCCCAGCCCCAACTCACACACAAATTTCCAGTATTTCCATTGCCCAGTACTGTACCATCCCAGTAATTTACCCCAAGAGTATGCATCAGTGCTCAGTGTTCTTATATATTTTGGAGGACCAGACTGAGAGTACTCTGTTCTGGAGTTTCTCTGTGCTCCAAGACAAACACAAAGGAACACACATGTCAAAAGTGCCTTCTGATGGTGCAGTGGAGCTGCTGAAGGGTGGCTGCAGACGCCAAAGCCCTGGGGGTGCCCATCCAGCAAGGGCAGCAGAAATACAGGCAGGTGGGCAGCAAGAACAGGTACAAAAGTCTTCATGGAGGACTGATAACACCAGTTGTGCAATGCCATTAATAGATAAGTGAACTGGGGTATCACCCATAAAGACAGAAGGTCTGACTGAAAATGGGAGAAAGGGGAACTCAGGGTCATTTGATAGAGGTCACACATTTAGTGCCTACACACAATTTCAGTTAAACTGAGCATCCTAAAGTTAGACACAAGTTAGAGGCAAGGGATCAAAATGCACTTGTCAGCTGTGGAGGAAGTAGGGGAAAAAAAAAAAAAAAAAAGCAATTTCTCATGTGGGCAAAGAGATATTACCAAGAAGATATGGCAAGTACTAACCAGCACTGTACAAAGCACTACTTGTCTTGAAAGCTCTGAACAACTCTGTTCAGCACTGCTAAATATAAAGAAGAATTAAAACCTGAAGAGAGCAGAAAGGCATCATAATCAGGGAAAAGTTTTTAATCCTAAAAGAAATGGCTAAAATGGCCTGGCTTGTTTAGCCTAACTAAACAAGGGCTGGAAAGAAGTATGATTGCTCTTAGAAAACACTTCAGGGACACATCAGGAAGGGAAAAGACATCTTTTAAGATAAAGGTTAATACTGGCACAGGAACAAATGGGTATAAAGTGCCTTGAATACATTTAGGCAGGATACTAGAGGATGATTTTTGATCAGAAGCAAGAGGTCCTACAACAGCCTTTCTGGGGGAAGAGGAGCTGTTTTGGGTCAAAAAACCTCCTGCAGTTTGTAGGTGGGTTCTATGTAGTTGGCTAAAAGTATTTAGTATAACTGCCCACCACAGCAGAAAATTACTTTTGATGACCCAGAAGCTCTGGGAATCCTGCCTCCCCTGTCCACTGGCAAGGACTTCAATTTAAGCAAGGTCTGTTCAGTCTTAAGAAAATTAATATCTGCTTCTCTTCCAGTCCATGCTATCTATTTTCATGTAAAAAGAATGGGACACCTTATATTTACCACAGCTGAAAAAGACTATTGAAATCTGCCCTTCAATGCATTGTCTTGTTGAATCTCACTAAACAGAAGATGTCAATGTTAGGATTTCCTCATGCCAATCTACAGGTACTTTTAAGTCTCAGATGTATTTGTAGTATTAATATGATAACTGTGAATAGACAATCTTACAAATGATGAATCAAACTCTGTAAAGCGTTGTTATTGTAATTTATAGCATATAGTTTAAGTCATTAAAAATGATTGCCACCTTAAATACGTTGGATTTAAGGATTAATATTTTCTTTTTATTGTAAGCGCTGATCAAAGACAAAAGTGTTGTCCAGTTCTTGTATAATTTCATTGAAAAATAGCACTGAAGTTCATGTTTTTCAATCCTGATTGAAGAGCAGGCATTTCCAAAAAGTGCATAATATTTGCATAACCAGTGAACACCTAATAACACGCAGTAAGACATGTAATGTCAAATTTGCATGAGATATTATCTTTTATAAACAGCTAATGTCTTTCTCATTATCCCCTTTATGAATCTGTTGTTGAGGGGTTTTTAAGAGGCTCATAATTTTCCTTTGACAGGTTATAAAAATAACAACTTGATTTGGATATTAGCTTAAAATGTTAAGCACATTTCAGAGTGCCTACGATGTAAATCAGTGCTATCAGCATTTATACACACTACAGTAAGGTGTCTCCCATTTTAAAACATTAGTGGTATCACCTTTGTACAGTATTAAGAAGTCTGATCTGAAATTGTAAATATTAGATGAAGTGGGTGCTACTAAGTCTACTTAATTCATATGGATTTAATCTGCAGGGCAACTTTTGGATACCTTCTCACAGTCAGGAAGAGTAGCAGGTGTCTAACCCTTCATCATCTTTACCTGTGTACTGCAAAGCATCCTTAAAATGACCATGAAAAGATTTAATGAGAGCTTTTAGTGTGTAGTGCTCACATTTGTATCAGACAGAGAGATTTGGCTGTGATTAATGCTAATTAACTGTGCCTCAGTTTCTCCTGTATGGACACGAGCACTCACCTTGTTACTGGAATTCTGAGGCTCGTGGTCACTGGAGTTTTGTCTCATCTGCTATTGAGAACAGAAACCAGCAGTTTTCACCTCATAGGGTTTTGCAGATTCACAGGAAAAAGACATTTTCCTTTCTCAGTCTGAAAACAAAGCAAGATAGTTACTCACTCCCACCCGTAAAGCCTGAGTGAACAGAGAGGGCTTGATTCTTCCCAGCTTCCCCAGGTTCAGCCTGGTGTAACTTGGCACCAGCACAGTGATTTCTAACTTCCCCTTTTGTGCTGGAAGGAGGGGACCAAATTCTGGGGTTTATCTCAGCTGACGAGATAAATATCCACAGAACAGTTTGCAAAATAATGACTGTTTTCAGACATCAGCCTTCATTATTGCCTGGAAGACTAAATGAGCCCAGTGCAGTTGTTTACTCTATTTCAGATATTTCCTACAGTAAGTATAGAAGTTGAGATAGTGTCTGTACTGATTTAACCTTGTTTATTTATACGAGGTAACTTAAGCAGCTGCTAGAAGCATGCATTAAACTCATGCACATTTGAAGTAACAGGCTGCAGTAAAAGATGGATTGTGTATTACTATGTATTTCTGTTATTTCTTAAGTTATTGAAAGCTAAAACAATAATTTATGTTAGAATTCCACTTCTCACACTAGTTACACACTGATGCAATTAAAATGAATTCGGTACAATCTTCCCTGTAATAACTAGGGAACAGCAGATTCAAGTCTGATGCAGAAAAAGAGCATGCAGATTTCAAAAGGAATTTTTTTTTTTAAGGCTCTCCAGCTGAATCTCTAACCTCACAAGCTCAACAAGGCAATTTGGCTATTTCAGCAGTGACCTGTCAGCTTTGGGTGTTTTGGAAATGTGCCTGCTCAGGTGCAAATTGACTCAACACCAAGTTCACCCCAGTCTATCACACCTTGGATACTTCAGACCCAGCACCTGGGGTATCCAGACACACAGTGCAGGCAGAACAAGCTCCGGACTTTCCAGGCACAGTGGTTATGCCTGATGGAAGTTTGCAAGGAGGCACATGCATCATTTTAGCCTCAGTGCTACCATTTATAAAATAGATTCCCTTAGGGCAAACTCCTGTTTAGAGATCAGTGCTGCTGTTCTGTGCTTTATCTCTGACCAACTACAAAACTTTCTGATTCAAACACATGAATATCCAGTCATGCATTACTTCAATAAACAAATACTTCCTATAACTATTATAAATTTGGGATGCAGTAATGAGTTTTTTCCCTTCATTTTCATGCTGCAGTTGAACAGTTGGAAAGCAGAGACTGGTATGATGCTTTACAGCTGTTAATTTGCAGTTAATTTGCTCCTGATTTCTATCTCAGTTATTTTTCCTTATTTTTGGTGTCTGAGGTGTATAGATCCTTCAGGTGCCAAATCATCATAACAGAGATCAAAATGCATTTTATGAAGCTAGGAAGCCTTCAAGCACAAGGTTTAAATGACTGCTTTGGTTCAGCTTGTTGCTTTGCTCTGCAGAACAGCTTCCTGTGGGCCCTGGCAGCAGGTGATGCACATGCCTAGAGAAGTGGTTACCTAATGACTGGAGGAAAGCACCAACAGCTCATCCTCTTTGGTGAAGTTTAGCTTAGAAAGACAGACAGAAACTGAACACTAATAATCATGGAAGAGAAGAAGTAGCTCCACATCCCCACCAGCTGAGCTTTTCAGCTGATGATCTGAAATCTGGGAGTTAGAGCAGAGCAGAATTCTGCGAGCTGCTGTGAGAGCTGCACCAGAAGGAAACCTTTCTCTGCACAAGGACTTGTTTCTCTCCTTCCCAGAGCAAGTCATAGTATGGCTCACTAGATGAGGAGGATGCAAAGATCAGTGTGAATTGTTGAGGAACACAGGTGGGACCTGCAAGGGCAGAGCCTGCAGAGCCGCCCCATAGGGCACCTCAAGCTGTCACTTGAGGGGATTTCTCGAGGCAGAGTTAAAACTCCACAATTCACCTTCTCCTGCACTTCCTCTGAGTTTTACAGCAAAAGTTGCATGATTTAGGTTCACTCTTGCTAACACCTTAATAAAACCAGTAGTACCTTTAATATATAGTCACAGTGCATTTTACCTTCAGTTGGAACCATTTCATGGAATGGCAATTCTAAGAGCTATCTGCCTATAATGAAAATGGGATAATCAACAAGAAATTATATCAAACAGACCTAAGTATGCAGACAGGAATGGTCTGAAAGCTCCAAAGCTTTGGAAGATCTTTTCAGAGTAAATTACATATCTGCATATATTTCAAGCGAAATGAGGAAAGGAAGAGAACATCAATATTTATTTTGACTTTCTGTGTATTCCTAGTTATTAAAGTTACTACTGTGGCTGTGAATCACACCACTCAGATCCTATTTATGTAAATTTACATCTATATATATGCTTTACCAATGATAAATTAAACCTTGAAGGCACCTGTAACATGGAGTGATACAGCAAGAAGCCAATGAACTGCTGGAGTCACTGTGGAAAGCAATCTGTGCAGGGTGAGCATTGCTTTTAATTGTAGGCAATAAAAGTGAAGGTTAATAAAAAGTCTGCAAATGCTAATCAGAAATTACGAGCTCAGCCCTTCATAGACATATACACATGTATAACTTCAGCTGCATAAGGCTTAGGGTGTCCCCTCTTCTCCCAGCACCCTGCATACAGGCTGGACTCAAGATGTAGCATTTGACATCTCCAGCAATCTGCTTTGGAAAAATATATATAACATCACCTCAGTAAATGTGCCCTGGTCTGCATTCTTGAGAAGCTACAGCTGAAACTTCTCATTGAATCTGAGGGTCCTGACATTAAGCTAAATCCTTATTCCTCTTTATATCAGAGCAGCACATTTTCAGCCTTTTTATTTTATGTAAGAGATTGTTTTTTAAAAGAATCTTCAACAGAAGCAAGGTTGGCCCAAATGCTTAAAATTATGGCTCTTGTAACTAGTCTCAGTGAACACAAAGTTGTTCACATAACGGGATACATTCACACAGCAAAACTAATCATTTTTTTATTCTGTTTGGAATTTAATGCTCTCCATTTCTATTAAAAATTTAAAAGTCATTTATTAACTACAAAGAGAAAGAAAAAGCAATAACTAGATGAGCAAGACAGCACAATTACATCATTGCTGAGTTCACAATAAGCAGCTGTCATCTCTTCCAGCATGTGCAAAACAGAAAAGGGTTTTACAGCCTGTCACCATCTCCTGACAGGCAGGTAATTCACTGCTAATAATCAAAACAAGGCTCCTTTCTGGGTCTAACAGCTCCCAGGGATAAACAATCTTCAGTTAGTTCACAACTAGAACAAATTTTACCTCCCTGTGCTCATTCTCAGAAACAACCAGAGAGCTCAGCTCCCTCCACTGAATTCCTCTTTCCAAGCCCAGGAATTAACAAAGCCCTGGGAGACACAGCAGAGGTTGGCAGGAGTCATTCCTTGGGGTTTTTCAGGAGCAGTTGTTCCTGGGAGCAGACACTTCACTGCTGGTTGTGTTGGGAGAAGTACCCATCAACAACCCAACAGGGTCCTCTTCAGGCTTTGCACTTGAGAGCAATTTCTGAAGGGAAAACAAGAAATTTTGGAAGTATCACTGCTCTTTACCCCCAGATTCTTGTCTCAGGAAAAGCAAAGCAGTTCCAAAACATAAAGATGGAGATGGGTGTGGGAGACGTTTCCCTCTAGTGTAAAGCACACATTTAAACAGTTTGTAAATAACAGGTGAAAAAAACAGACCACCTGACTACAGTCCTAAGGTAGCTAAATGAGGCAGATTGAAAGTGAGGACTTCAGACACATTTAATGAGTGAATGTTGATGCTTCCAGACCTACAGGCCAGATGGTTCTATTTCTACAAAGCCCAAGGCTGGAAAAAAGGTAAAAGCCTCCAGGTGTCTACTGTACATTTCAATCTGTGATAATATTTGAGAAATGTCAAGTCTGATAAATTAAAACGCCAGGAGGCAAAACAAAAGACCTTATAGAAAAGATATAATTTATGTAGTGACTTATGGAAACAAAATAGTTATTAAAGCAGCTTCCTACAAAAGAAATGTACTAATTTTACTTAATCCAAAGAATGTAATGCTTTTTTTAAAAAATGCTAATCTGGAAGAAATTATTATTTGGTAGTCTTCACCAGCACTAAAGTTTTCTTTCTCCTTTGTATTTACACCACCTGCAAACTAATATGTTATTTACATTTAGCACTAACATTATGTATGGCCTTGCTGCTAGCAGATGGATCCTGTGCTTATGCAAAACCCTGTCACAACAGAAAAAGGACATCGCCAGCACACCAGTTAACTCAGAAAAAAAATCTCTTGCAGAATGATGATCTGGGTGAACCATAATTTGGGCATATAAGATTTTGACCAGCACTCTAGACAAGTTTGATTTGCTGATTTCAGTTTAGTTGCATCAGTTTTCATTTGGAATGCTTCTATATTACTATTAAAAAAAAAATCAGAAGAAAAATGGCTATTGCTTCCTTGATTGAAGTTAATGTTGCTTAAGCTATGACAAACCTTAGTCCAAGTAATATTACAAGGTGCTTTGAAAGCAAGAGATTTCCTCAAACAGACAGGATAACATGCTAGTGAACTTATTAAAAATACCCATGTGGGTAATCTTATTCCATCTCCAGTGCTCTCTAGCATCAGTACAGCAAGGTTTTACAGCATATCACTTTGGTAGCATCCAATCTTTCATTAAAATTCTGAGTTCTCAGAAAACAGGAGGTTCATTATTTTTCCAATTTACCTCTATGTCAGTACAGTGAAATCATTTATCACCAGGAAGCAGAGGTGTAAGGCATTACTTCATTTGGGTAAAGCATCTGAAACAGAAGCCCACAGAATTTGGTCGATGCTATTGCAAAATCAAGGTGAAGTATAAAACCCCCTGATGCTCACTCAGGAGATGTAAACTCAGAAGATTTGCAATATTCTAGACATGAATTTGAAAGTTACCATCACAAGGGCTATCAGGGAGAAGAAAGATTTCTTTACTAGATGACACAAAGAGTGAAAGGGGTGGAAAGAAAGAGTAGAAGAGTCAGACTAAGTTAACAGGATCTTTTTTTTGAGGAATAACCTCTAAATGAAAGGGAAAAAGATATTTTTGTGCACTCAGTGGTATAGAAGCATGGTGGGAAAAGATTCAATAGTTTCAGGAGATAACAGCCAAAGAGAACAAATAATCTTATGATAGCCAACATCCTACTTATTCCCCAAATATCATTTATACTATATATATTGTATTTTCCCTCTGGATTGCTCCAAGTCATGCACCCTAGGAGTGAGACCTAAACCCACAGCCAGTTCTGGAGACAGTTCCATGTCTGAGGAGCAGCATGGGAGATGTGACACTGTGTCCCCAACCCAGCAGCTCCCTGACCACAGTGGACAATTCAAGTCTGTGTGAAGTTCAGATGTTCCACACAACTGGATGAGCTCATAGCCCCTCTAGTGTTTTGTCAGAAGGGTTGGTTCATCTGCCTTTCTTAGGTCTTCTAAGGAATAGCAGATGGATGAACTCTCCAGTTCCTCTGCCATGGAGACTCCAGAATGAGTTCAAGGAGAAGTGTATGAAAAAGCCCACAGCATACATAAGAATCATAAGAATCAGCTGGGTTGGAAGGGACCTCAGAGATCATCAAGTCCAACCCTTGATCCACTACTGCTGCAGTTACCAGACCATGGTACTGAGTGCCACATCCAGTCTCTTTTTAAATATCTCCAGGGATGGAGAATCCACTACTTCCCTGGGCAGCCCATTCCAATGCTTGATCACCCTCTCAGTAAAGAAATTCTTTCTTATGTCCAACCTAAACCTCCCCCAGCACAACTTAAGACCGTGCCCTCTTGTCTTGCTGAGAGTTGCCTGGGAAAAGAGACCAAACCCCCCCTGGCTCCAACCTCCTTTCAGGGAGTTGTAGAGAATGATGAGGTCTCCCCTGAGCCTCCTCTTCACCAGACTGAACAGCCCCAGCTCTCTCAGCCTCTCCTCATAGGGTCTGTGCTCGAGTCCCTTCACCAGCCTGGTTGCCCTCCTTTGGACCTGCTCCAGGACCTCAATCTCCTTCCTAAACTGAGGGGCCCAGAACTGAACACAGTACTCGAGGTGTGGCCTCACCAGCACTGAGTACAGGGGCAGAATCACTTCCTTGGACCTGCTGGCCATACTGTTCCTTATACAGGCCAGCATATGCCCATAGTTAGCATATGACTACGCCTCCTTCCTTTATAACAAGGCAGGATGAAGCAACAGAGGAAAATAAAGCCATTCAAATATTAATGTTGTGTTATATTAAATCTGGGTCATTTTCCTTTTTACCTCCTCCCCACTGCTTTCCATCACCACACTGCAAGGAAGGTCCTGCGAAAACGAACTGCCAGAAAAAAACATGCACAGAAGGAAAGAATCACATCTTTTTAAACTGCTGCATTTTCTAGTTATCAGGAAAATCTGATACTTTGAAGTTCAGCACACTCACAGCATGTTGCTGGAAACGACAAAATTTGCACAATCTTTTGAGGTGAGTTTTAAAAGTAGCATCTATTTACTCTATAATGAACTTCAGTGAAAGCAGAGCTGAACTTCAGCTGTCACTGCAGAGAGCTCCTACAGCCCAGGAACCTCGTAAACCACAACTTAGATAGCAGAGGTGCAGTGTATCCTTTCCACAGCTGCCTCCCACAGCATTTTGGGTTTTTTTTCTTTTCCCATTTGGCAATGTGTGTTACATTTCCAGTCGGGTATGTCCATGTGTGCAATCCCTCACACGCTTCCCCTCCAGAGTTACAAAGTCTCTGATTAAGAATGAAGGAGCAAACAATGTTTTCCAGTTGAATTCCTCCTTTCCAGCACAGAATTCTTCCTCTCTATAATAAAGTGCTTTGATGGCTGAATCTGCAAGCAGCTGCTCAGGCTGAGAACACTGACCACTGGTTACAATCCCCTTAAACTCCACCAGCACCCATCCTGTGATGATTTATTATTTCTGAGACCCCAGTGCTTAAAAATCCAAAAACAAAACCACATCATCTAGTTATATAAATATTAGATAAAAATAAATTGGCTGGATGAAATTATTAAAAGGTAATAAGTTACAAACACTTGAAAAAAATATGGGAAAAGAGAAAAAAGAAATCACAGATGAAAAGTAGGAAATGCTGATGTAGGATACATTTCAAAATTGCAGTGTGATCAACGAGATGCACATAACTCCTGCCTAATCTGTCTGTAAAGATCTCCAGGAATCCTCCAGAGCCTTTTCCAGTGATTTCTCCCAGTGCTTCCTCCTCCTCACCATTAGGAAATTTCTCCTTACATTAACACTATCGCAGCTTTATACAGTGCTACATCATGGCATTAAAAGCCCCATAACAAAACCAACATGAGAGTAGTTAGGAAGAACCTAGACAAACCCTGTGGTGGTCCCCTAAGCTACTGCGTATGTAGCAACTAAAAAAAAATGCCAGTGCCTCAGAAAAAATATATGCCTATGCCTGTTTTACCATGGCAAATGGTAAATGCCATGGTAATACTGAGCTGCAAAATCAGCCCCCTGAAACTGCTGCTACTTGAGACCTAAGCTGTGTTGAGACCGATATTCCCTGATCAAAGTCAAACCCAATCCCAGGGCATCAGGAGCTGCACCATAGGATTTGGGTCACTGAATTTTCTCAAGTCCTGAAGAAGTTGTGGAATGATTCAGATGATCAGGACCACAGAAATGTCTCTGAGCTGCAAGAAATCTTACTGAGGTGTCTTGCAAAAATGTGTAAAAACCAGAAAGGTTTCATCTAAAAACGAAATCTTGACTCAGATCACAAATTATTTTTAACTTCAGTTATCCCAGAAACCACAGATTCATTTCAGAAATCCAGGCCTCATTTTGTTTGATGTCAAGATATAAAATCATTTAAAACACTGATTTTTTTTTGAGAATAAGCCTTTTCAAATTAGAAATGTAAACATCTTCTGTCCATGTTCTTGGAAAGTCACATAGCTTGGCTACAGAGAATCAAATAACTGTTTCCTCACATCTACTGACACTGAAAGACACCTTATTTTACAATTTTCTTTGCCATTGTCAGACACCATTCACCAGCTCACTGCCTTCCTGAAACTAAATATAAACCTAAAAATTCTCAATAAAATGTTTGGGTTTGGTGGGATTTTTTTTTATTATTTTTTTTTTGACATTCCAAGGTCCCCAGAGTAAGTAGTGAAAGATGGTATACATTTATGCATTTTGGATATTTTGCAGGCTGTAGATTTTCCACTGCTGTTAATGGTTGCATAACCCATCTCCTTCCCTCAGATATACCAGAGATCTTTATAGAGCAGTGAGATACAGAACTGCTATATTGGCATCTGCTAACGAGCAGAAGCATCTGTTGGAGAATCTTGTAAACAAGCTTCTCAAACATCCTCCAAAAATCTTAGTTTTCACTAAAATATTACTACTAATATGTTTGTGGTTTGGTTTTGGTTTTGTTTTTTTAAGGTTAGAACTATGGTGGAAAATTTCCAATCTGAGGAGTGTAATCCCTGCAGAGGTATCTATATGTATTTGCTGAAAATCTGAAACAATTGATATGACCTCTGTGTAATTAATCTAATACTCCATCCACAGCCAAGTGTAACAAAATGCAATAAAGTCCAAACAACCATCAAACCTTAACCCAAGCAGCATTCTAAACTAGAAAGTGAGGCATCTAGGAGCTTTTATGAGTGCTCCAGAGGATTTTGCAAGCTATCTACTGATTATATCTCACCACACTTGCATGTATGATCTGACATACTGTCTTATTTTGACCTGCTATTAACTAATCAAAGGCGAAATATAGATTTGAATATACACCCCCTGTGTTCTCATTGCTGATCTTGTAATGGAGTCAGGTGAGGAAAAATCACTGACTAGGAAAAAAAAAAAAGTTGGCCACAGGTGCTCAGATAGTTTTTCACAGATTGTGGTATCTACCAAATAGCTGAAACAGATTATTTAGGCCCATCATGTCCAAACATGAGATAATAAATCAATACAGTTTTTATGCAGTCCCTTTTTTATTCTAGATTTATCTCAGGAGAACAATTGCAGAGGTCCCTGGCACAGGAGCTTTCCCTGGCAGGGCAACCTTGACTTAGCACATGAGTTGAAGAAGCTGAGTATTTAGCATATGCAATACATGTTATGAGGAGAACTTCAACATTCTTACTAAAGGTATGTAAGTAACTTCAGACAGTCAAAACTTATGCCACTTGCTAAGAATAGAGCAAATCAGTGATACTACTGCAAAATAAATGTTTCTCCATTTGCAATGAGAACAGAGAGACAGGAGAACAGGGCTTGGCATCCCTCAACAATGAATTATAGGTCTATACAGCAATAAACTTAACACTTAGGTTGTAAAAGGAACCATAAATGGAACCACATGACCCTGATTTATGTACTAGATATATCCCAGTATGAGATCTAGATTAATTCTTTAATAAAGATGCTATCCATCACTGAAAAAGACCTGCCTTGCTTGTTTATTTGCCTATCATGAACAAGGAGTGTTAATTATGTTGTTTCAAATATAGTAGGGCTTCCCTAAGACTTACAGCCTGCCACACTGCAATATGTCTTATGCAGGAATGAATTATATTTTCAATTGGAAATGACTTACCAAATTGAAAACATAACTTTTTGTCACCACAAGACATATACTGCATTACAGCTTGCACTGCCACAGGAGAGTAACAGGAAAAAAAAAAAAGAAAATCAAATCTGCACCTATTTTTACTGTAAAAAATAAAGCTTTATATTATTCAATTATCAGTAACATGAATGTGACTAAGGATGAAATAAAGGTAAGGATTAGTTTCAGGAATGCCAAAATGTCAATAGCTGTTCTCAAAACATTTCTGCATGCAATAATGTAAATGACATAATAGTATAAATGTCATGTTGAGGCATTCTGGCCAGTTTTTCTACCTCCTCAAATAGAAATGTCATCAGGACAGCAGCTCTTACACAATCTCACATTTATTTATCCAAACTCTGGCAAAATTAGATTAAGAAAATGGGTTTTATCTGATCATAGGCAAAATGGAAGGTGAGGTGGTAGCTGACTGGCCCCAGATGATATTCCCTGATGCTACTTTTGACTTTTCCCACATTGCAGATGAATGCCACAAAATAATAATTTCCCCAAACACAACAATCCAGGCCAAACTGCTATAACAAAGACTCCAAGGATTTACCAACTCAAACCTAGGATGCAACATTAACACAATTTTAATTGTCTCACTATTACCCACTGCCACAATTCATTTCTCTCTCTTATTGGTATTAAATTGAAATGCATTGAAATTGAAATACAAGTATCTTACATTGATTTCAGTAAGTTTTTCATTAGACCAATACTCATCTCCTTCCAACCAGTAAAGTGTTGGCATTTTCTCAATATCTTTTTGCAGGCTTCCTTGTTTGTTTCCCTGTGATCATGTCTATCTCTAAAAAAAACCAATGAATTTTATTTTTTACCTGAAAACAACAGAAGGGACGTGGTACTTTTGCAATTCTTCTATATCCTTTACTATTACTTCTTACAGTTATCTACATGGGCACTTTATTCTTGTGTTGCAGTTAAAGTACTCAGTCATCAAGATTTCTTTATCTGAAGTTTCTGGAATAAAAATTCTGTCAAGTTCTCAAGTTGATAAAAGTCATGTTTGGAATATTTTCTTTCACTCCATCTGCAATCACAAAATACAAGCACTCAGTCTTATTAAAAATCATCTAACAGAACCTGAAGTTACTTGATTTTCAGCAGCTCAACTATGGCTTTAAAAGTGTTTTTTACAAATGTTCAGACAAATTGGGTTTTTTCCTCGTAATTCACTTTTGTAATTCTGTGAGTTAAATTTCTTTATCCCAATGTTAGTGTCATCTAAAAAGTTTTATTCCTACTCCTTCCCAGGTTGTCAAATTATGTCCTAAATCACATTTTCATTCTTTGGTTTCAAATCTATAGTACAAATTTTCGCATGTTTTTTGGTGAGCCAGGTAAACAATACCTAGAAGTTTTAGTAAATCCTACCTTATAGAAAACTAATTACACTTTTGATTTACAGTTTAAAAGCCATGAAAACTTTTTCCCCTGAATATATTGGAATGTCCATTTTAATTTGTCTTCTTCAAGAACTTCCATTCTCCTTACAGTTCCCCTCTTTCTCAGAAAGAAACTCCAGTCAGTGGCCATGCAGTCCTGATTGAAACATGCAGTAGTTTGACCTTTTAATTTTGTTTTCATTTGCTTTAGAGATACCAGAACATTGATGTTAATATTTTGTAGCTGGGACACCTGTATGTTGTCAAATCTCCTTTAATACCCGGTGGCAAAAAGTGCTTATCTGATGCTCAGCCTGTATCACACAATCCAAAATGTTTTTCCTCCTGATTTACATGATTAACTTATTTAATGAGGCAGAAAGAAGGTCTCATCCATTGTAGTTAGTCACAAGCAATGCAGCACAGAATAAACAGTAACAGCACATTAATCTCTCTGACTTCTCATTATTATCCACTAACAGGAAGACATTTGTACCTGCTTTCACAGTTAAATGCACCTGTTTTGTGGTTTTAAGATGGAAAGTAAAGAAAACATGACACAGCATATTAAAAAAAAGTAAATCAAATATTGAAGAAAGTACATTAGAGCTGTAGTGGTGCAGTTTGTGCACCCCCATCTCTTAGAGGTCATACAGACATCTGACATCAGCAAAGAAGCTTAGGGAAGGAGAGCATAAGAAATAACTCAGCCACAGGGAGGGATCAAGTGCAGAAGGGTTCTCTCTCTTTTTTTGACTAGGGGTAAAATAATCAGAGATGGTTACAAGATCCTGGTCTTCCATGTGTGAGACATGGAACTCCACAACCCTCTTATATGCACCAATGTATGGGGGCTTTCTGGGCCCTCCAGCTCTTGGCCCATAATGGGTTCCTCCCACACAGAGTCAGTTTCCTAAGAGGAAGAAAGATATGTCTCCAGACAGGTAAGGGGAAAAAAAAAAAAAAAGTTCTATCCACAAAAGTTCAGCTTTTCCATGTTACTGTGTGAAGCATCTCCAAGTCCAACCGACTGCCCAGTCAAATGATCACATAGAATGGCTGAAAATTCATGGAATTTGTTTGATCAGCCATTGCCCAGTACAGGGGATGTATGGTCCACGTGTGATTATAGCACTGATGATAAGACTGCTTCCTTAAAGTCCTGCCTGCTTTGTTTTGGGTTTTTTGGGTTTTTTGGGTTTTGTTTTGGTTTTTTTTTTTTTGTTATATGTGACACCTTGGCTCTGGGAGCTGCCCTGTGTCAGCAGGACTGTTGTGCCAATGTTAAGTCATGCACTGTAAACACTGTCTGCCTCAGCAAGACAGTGTGGATGAACAGAATAAGAAATTCCAGCAGCATTCCCAGAAATTAAACCCTTCTGATGCATCCTTGTCCTCTTAGTCAAACCACCACCGAAGTCTGGAACCATTGCTAGTCTTGAACCCCTTATTTCCTTATTTCCCTTCCCAGAAGTGCAGCAGCAAATGAAGATGATTGGAAATGCTCCCTAACAAGCATCACCAGGGAAAAAAAAGGCCTTTTTGCAGAATCCCTGGTTTTAAGACACCATTGCCTAAAAGAGGTGATCAAGGTACAGGTAAGGAACAGGATTGAGAGGTAGTCCCAGGTCATTTCATTATTAACCACAATGGATCTAAATTTGGGTGAGATACTATAAGAGAGCAAGCCAGTGAAAGAGGCCAGCAGTTTTCAGGCCTACTGAGACAGAAACACTGAGAGAAGGTACAATGTAGATAACCTCACCATCACCACTTTTGCAGTGGGAAAAGTTTATTAAAAAACTTCCTAACCAGCATTAATCAAGCTATATAAGTTTCCCCAAAATTGACCACCAAACTGTTTCTGAAAAAAACTCATGAATGTAATAAAATATATACAAAAAAAGTGCCATATGCCCTAGACTCAGAAGATAACAACCAACTAGTTACACAGCTGTTTTGTTCAAGAAATACAACATGTGCCTCTGTCCAGAACTTCTTGATTTGTTCTCTATGGATGACCTGAGGAAATGTGTATTCATGAAATGAACAAACCAAAACCCACATACATTGCACAGTAACCTTGACTACAATAAATCTAAATTAACCTTAACTTAATGTTGTTCCAATGGAATTGAGTATTATTTTGTGATTCATAAGAGCCTTACCTGTCACTTTATCTATCTTATATATTCCTGCTCAACCACTCAAAACAAAAATAATTTCCAGTCTAATATTCCATCATATTAAAACAGCATTAGAGACAGAAGTGATTTCATATACTGGAGTTTTTTCAATATTTTTGCAGTATTCACAGAAGAGACCACAGTTGGAAAAAAATGAATGGAATAATTTTCCATAAAAGAATCCAGTCTGATCAAACCAAAACATTTTGCAGTGGAAATGCAGAAAGTGAGTAATTTTGATCTTGCCAACTGGAGAAGGCAGAAAGGTTCCATTTCAGCTTTCACTTTGGGTAATTTCATTTCCATTCAATTTACATTTATATTTACATATAAGCAGAATAACCACATATGAAAGGAATCAGCACATAAAGTTATAACTACTTGACCCCAGAAAGTTTCAGTCTCTTTTTACTTCAAAATAAATTTTAGGACAACGTTGTCTATTATTTTCACAGGTTTTCTCTTAATGTAGCAAACCTTAAGATATTTCTAAAAAACTGTGAGAGAACATGTTCATATCTCAGATATGTATAGAGGGTTATCTTTGTTCATTCCTACCTCCCAACTGGTTTGTGCTGGTTTGACCAGGTGATGCCACTGAACTGATCTTACAGGTTTCCATTAATCAAGAGTTCTCATTGGGAACTGATCAGATAAATAATTACAACTTCAGAGCGTACAGAAAAAACAAACAAACAATACCAACCCCACATTCTGGATCTTCTGTTTGCCTCAAATTAGAGTCCCCCCAGCCTATGGGCCAACACAAGAGGGCGTCTCCTTTGTCACCCTCATGTTAACATTCACTCTCCCCCAGCAATGTCAAATATTCCTCTACAAAAAGATGTGCTAAGATGCAACGCACATCCGTGCTGCTTGGTTAGAACATTTCCTTGCTCAAATCTTTTATTTCTGAGAAAATTGCAAAAATAATTGAAGGGCAGAAATGCAATATTAGAAAGACTCTTCAGAGGCTGATGCAGTTACACTGTCATTGAGCAGAGTACAGTGATGGTGATCTCTGCTTCTGTTATATTTATGAAATTTTTGTTCTATTTTTGAGTGTGAGTTCAACAAATAACACAAAATACACAATATTTTACTGTTAGTCCCCGGGACACAATTTTGCTGAGAAGTTATGGTAATTTTGTGCTGCCATGACTTTACCCTCTGAAAGCTATAGAGACAAACCAGGCTATAGAAACTCCAGTAATCCAACAAGTCTGTACCAACTATGTAGTGCTATAGCACAAATTCAGTGAAAATAAAGCTCTTTCCATGTTGCCTCCTTTGCTCCAACACAGAAGGACAGGAAGAGAACATTTCAGAATCACTGATGCCAACTGAAAAAAAACCTGAGCATGGGACAGAAAGAAAAAGTGTAGCTCAGCAAAGTAAAGTCAATAGATATAAGGAAAGAATATTATTAAAAAATAGCATCAAAGCTAAGAATAAACTAATCCACAAGTCCTGTTTCTTTAGACTGAAGCATCTATGGAGCAGCCTGACTCTTCTGTAGGTACAAACCTGAGCATGGTGTAGCCTGAATTACTTCTGCATCAGCCCAGAGCTCTGCCTGGCTGGGAAAGATTTCACCTTGTTGCTCATGTTTTTGATTAATGTCTTGCTTGCTCCTTATGTGTTGTACAAAACTGAGATATAAGGATAGGACTGAAGATACAGATAAACACCTTTGAATTGTCACACAGATGGATGAGGCCATTCCCACTGCTGACTGTTCTGCTTCACACCTACTCCCTTCTTGTTGCAGATCAAAGGGTTCCCCCTGTCCACATCATCTGAAATACCCCAGCACTGAAGTTATAGGAAGTGCTTAGGTACTTTTTACATTTTATATTTAATTACAATATTTCATTTCCCAGTACAGGCCAAGGACAGTGGAACTTATTTCTTTCAGGTATTCATCACAGCTGCCCCAGATCCAACTCAATAGATTTCATTTAGTATTTTGGAAGAAATTTCTCAAGGTTTGAAACAAAAATAAATTCCTAAAAAAACCCCCAAAGCCATCAAAATTATAGTAACAACAACATAACATTTTGACACTTGTTGGAGGTGTAATATTCCACTTTTTGCAATTGCTCTAGTGTTATAGCAAAGAACAAGAAATATCCAGGAAAAATAAAAATTCATTCCAGCTCTGCATTAGATACAGAGTACCCAGACACGATGCAGTCATTATGTGCAACCATTTCAATTACAAAGACTGCTAAAGCATGTAATTTGACAGCCACTTCATACAGAATCTCTACAGCTGATCTGACAAAAAGGATCAGGGCTTGCACATTAAGTGTCAACGTCCCAATTGCTGGTGAATGCTACCATTTACTTAAAAATCTATTTTCTCATTTTAATTGCATTGTGTCCACAGGCTAAATCTCAGTTTTTTGATGACAAGCATCACAACCCAAACATGCCATTTGACAAAGAGTCAAGTTACTTAAAATAGACACAATCTGCAGTGTGTTTCAAGTCCGTATTTATGGGGTTTTTTTCACACCACCAGATCATATTTTTATATTGCAACATGTTGTATATTGGTTAAAAACTAATGGGTATTATGACTACACAAGTGTTCTCATGAGAACTCTTTAGAATTTTAAGAGTATTCAACTGCCTGTTTGCATTAGTTTCTGTTACTTAATTTTGAAATCTGGTAACAAGAGTTAAGGTCTATGGCAGGAGAGCTTTCATGGTGTGACATCTAATTATAACACAATCTTAACCATCATACAAAAACTGTTTCAGAGATCCCAATAAACGTGGCTAATTTGCCTCCAAAGGGGAAAACAAAATCACTTAGTAGGTTTAATTGTATGCTATTTAAATAAGAAAAATATTTTTTCTTTTTCCTCCTGTAGTTTCACATTTATTTATTGCTTTGAGATGTATGGAGTATCTCAGTGGACCTGTGGCAGTAGCAGCCTGAAATCCCCAAATATGGTCCATAGAAATAGTTTTTCCCACAAGAAATCATACCATGTAACATTTTATTTTCCAAAATACTTTTTTTCCCCCAAAGATTTCACAGGAATTTCAGTATATAATTTTCATCAGTTCCTGAAACCCAGAGATTTGTCTCCATATATTTCATGTGACAATAGAGCTGTTCAAAACTGTCATAATTAAGTTCACATTTACTATGCAATATTATATTTATTGGCATAAACAAGCCAAATTATTGTAGCAATACAACATCTATTCAACTCTCATCCACCAGGATATGGTTAGACTTTATCTGTTGCCCTTTGATTATACTGCTGAAACAAAGGGAGGACAGATGGATTTCTATGCTGTTCATTTTACAAAAAAAAAAAAAAAGCATTTACCAAATGAATCATCAGGTGGACAAAATAGAGATGCAAATTGAGCTACATGTTTGTATAATTATGAGTAGGAAATTTTTTCTGAAATAGTAACCGAGTGGAATTTAAACAAATCTGATGAAATAAATAGTTGGATCTTAGAACAAATAAAGACAATACAGTCAGTTCATCCCCTCTTCAAATTTTATGTTAAGACAACACAGAGCAGGATCAGATCTCATGTCTGCTCAGTTCCTGTGATTTCTTGAAAGCTGTGTTAGGTGCACAACGACCCTCAGGCAGCTGATTTACTGCAAGCTGTGCATTCAGGAAACAGAACATCCAGCTTCTCCTTAACATGACCTGCTGGCCATAACTAGAGCCTGGGGCAACAAAGCATTTCCTGGGCTCCTGTGTGCCTCTAAAACTGACCTTTTTCTGGAGAGTCTTCACTATTCACACTTCCCTTGGTCTGGCTTTCACCTCACTGTCTATTCTTCTTCTCCTACATCTTTTAAGTCCTATATTGCTGTCTCTGACCTTACCTAGAGCCTGTTGTAACATTGTTCAGTGCTCAGTTTTCAATACTTCATCATTTCTCATACACTTTGTAACTTAATAAACAGTCTTTTGTTTACAGTACCAGTTTAAGCACCATCAGAAGTCCAACTCTCCACCTAGGCACATCCTGTATTATCCCAGGTATCCTCCAGTCTCAGCATCAGCCATCTCCAGCTTGTCATCAGCATGCCTAAACCTTAACATTTTCCAGTCTTTTCTTCTAAAAGCTTCCTTGCTCTCTCTCTCTCCTTCATCACAACTGGAAATTGTTTTAGCTGATGTTCAAAATTGTAATCTCAGGTCTTATTCTGCTGGCCTACTCTCCTACCTTCTTCCCCAGGTTCTTTCTCTTGTTGCTGCCAAGCCCACACAGCTTCATAACTTCATGCTGCCCAGGCACAAGGTGAAGGTGGCCATTTAACCCAAATGACCATAGGCAAGAAGGATTCATCCTTTTCAGCTCATCCTTGGCCATCCAGCAATTAGAGAAGATAAGAGTTGCACCAAGAACTTCCATGTGTTTTCTATTTTCACCAGCAGACAGTGCCCTGCTGGTGAAAATAGAAAATATTTTTGGACATATAGACAATATTGGACAATATATACAATTTTGGACAATATAGGCAATTTTGGACAATATAGAAAATACTTTTGGACATCTTAGGCAACTAGAAAATAACGTCAGTGTCCCTACCAGAAAGGACTCAGTTTAGGACTATTCATGCTGTCTCCCATTCTGGTCCCAGGGCACTGCCCAGTCAAACAGCATTAGGTGTTGGTGGATACTATTTAAGGGTTTGGCTGCCTTAGCATTTGCCAATGGATAGCTACCATCATTTTCTGCCCTGTATCAGAGAAAGCATCAGTTATTTCTGTTCTTGGGGGAAGAGAGGAGCAGTAATTGCTTCATTCTCAGCTTTCACTTGTTCTATATACTCTCTCATTTCATGGGACTTTTGGGCATTAGAGAGTTTGAAAAGTCACATTCTTTGGCAGGTTGGTTAATAGCTTTCAAGTTAAGTGAAGTCTTTCAGATTCAGTGATTTTCTATCGCACTCAGTTATGTTTCCAGCCAAGGACAATGAGATCTTCTTTTAGCTCCAGTGTGCTGCTTGGCTGAAGACACAACTGCTGTAAGGAATAACCATGTCAGTAAAGATGTAATGGCTGGGCAAGTTTTTCTTCCCTTTCCTGAACTGGCATTCATCTTTTATACTTTATAGCTGCAAATTTCTCATTTTGGCAAATTATTTATCCAAGGTGTCATCTTTTCAAAAACCTCTCCAAAACAATCCCCACACTCCATAAAATATTATTTACAATTATTGTTGGTTTTAAATTACTTTTGCAATCAGAATATTGTTTGTGGTGCTCCCTTGTTTCAAACCTAGCATGTTTTTGTGAAATATCTACCTCTGCTTACTCTTGAAACTTGCTGCTTCAGTCTTTGAGTCTTTTATAAGCCCCTTTTAAAAACAGTTGGAAGAATATAAGCTATAAGGGTACCTTCTCCCCTGGTCCTTAACATGTGAACTAAAATTGTACCTGACTACTCACTTGCAACTGTTTTATTTTTGTTGAGAATATAGCTATAAACATTGCTTCTCCCTCACTGCATGTAAAACTAGAAAATTGTTACAGACAGGTGACCCAACTTCTGCAGTAATTACACCCCTTATCTTACAGCTGCATGCAGATGACTAATTGCTATGCTATGGACATTCATTTCCTACTGAATAGCCCTCAAACCATTGCTTAAAACACAGATAAATAGAATTTTTTAATTATTTATTTAAATCTGGCTTTACCCAACTTTACTACATGCACTGAACCTAACATAGTTTGTGTAGTCAAGAAGACAACATCTATTAGCCAGGCTTTACCCTGTTTCCAATGAACACCATTAAGCATTAAATGGAGTTTGCTCTCTGTGGAAGCAAAGCAGGGAGTGAGTAGTTAATAAGACTGAGCACTGCATAATTTACTTGCAAACTGTGAATTCTGTATGTTTGGGGATAAGTGCATAAACCCCCCTCTAATACACAGATATAATTTGCCAAATGCATAAATTGCTATTCATATATAAACCCCTTCCTTTAGTGTACATTGATGCCACATGAGCAGACTAAACCTGTGGAGTAAATTTTCACAGAAGCAAATTGGAATATATTTTTTTAAAAATCAAGATTTTTGCCAGATTTTTGATAAGTCCTTGCTATACTCACATTGCTGCTCTGACAAGATGCTTTCATGATGCCCATGTACAGAGATGTTGCTTCACTTGGATATAGCATTAGCCCCATGAAACAGCAACCAGCTATTCAGCAGCTAGAGATAAGCATCACCTTGCTGGTCTGTGTGTTTTCCTGTACAAAGATGCCTCCCTGGTTGCCAGGTCCCCAGAACAATGAAGGATGGAATAAGAAATCAGTAAGTTTCCTTATCAGCAAAAATACATGGCCCATACAAGTGAGAGATGGGCTTCAATGCAACTGGAGCAACATGGGCACCCACCTCACCATCACCTGGGTGGGCAAATCCAGTGTAGAGAAGTTTGCATTTTACTAGGCCAGAATATCCTTGAAAATACATAGAAAGAGCCCATTTCATATTTGCATTCCTCCTAAAGAGTACACTTTCTCTCTTCTTAAGTTTTTTAAGAAATATCATTTAAATATCAGTAATTGCTGTCAGCCATATCACCTTCTGAAAAGCCAAAGTCCCCAGAGACCTCTGCAGCCACAATGCCTGCTAAGATGTGACACTTCTGTAAATTGCTTTTCTTCTGTAAGACTTACTATTGGAAAGTCCAGACTGTGCTTTCTAACCCTGGTCCTAGGCACTCTCACATTCTTTCAAAGATGTTTATAAATCTTTACTATCAATTTTAAATAATTGGCAATAATGTCTATATTCCTTTGATATATAATTATTATGCATGCATTTCTAGAGAGCTCAGATCAGTTCTTAATGTAGGAATCATATATATGTAGTTTGTATCATATGTTTAACTTTTTAAAAGTAGTCCAAATGAGAAGAATATTTTGAACACAGAAAGCTAAAAGGATACACCTTCATTAAAACACTTCTATTTCCACTAGACATAAAAACCCCCACAAGCTGTACAGATAGTATTTTAGCAGCCTCTCCCAGCTCTCTATGATTTCTTGGGATGAGGTTGAGACAGAGAGGAAAAATAACAAAGATAAAAAAATTACTCCTTGGAAGCAATGTCAAAAGCATATATCCAAGTAAACTAAAAATCTAATTTAATAAAAATTTTGAAAATCCTGGAAAAAAAGAAATCATTTCCACAAAGCAGGAATCAGTGAGAGTCTAGCTGAGTAAAACATGATCAAAATTAAAAAAAGAAACAAGAAACCAACAAAACAAACAAAAAACCCCAAAACACCCAAAACAAACAAACAAAAAAACCAAACCCCCTTTATATTTTGTCTAATTAGAACATTTAAATTTTCAGATAACCCTTCCTCATTTGGTCTAGTAAATGTCTTCAGGTTTGCTAGCCATTCATTTTAAAAGGTAATGCTCAGTAATCCAATACAAAAGTCTTGTGTTCCAGTGTCTTTTAAATGGGATCAGGATTCTTCCAGCAATAACTGCCTAACTGAAGTCCAATACCACCTGAATATGTTCAATAAATCCAGACTTGGATAAAAGATGAAGTGTGGTTATCAGCACAGTTGCTGCAGAAAAGACAAGAAGCAATCTCAGAAATCAGCTGTATCACTCAGGTACCAATTACAATAAATTCCACTCATTTCCCTGGTCCTCAACCATGGACCAGCATCCCTGATGCCCAGCAGCATGCAACCCCACAGCAGGGAGATCCTGTGTGTTCTGCCTGCTCTCTGTGGGCTGTGATGCTGCAATATGCACTGACCTGACAGTTACATTAGAATAAAAATAAGGCCTTTTACTTTCCAAAAAATAACATATATTTCCAGATTCCTCCATCATAGTATTTACTCCCTGATGCAACACAGCAGCACCAGCCTACAAAGGAAACCTTCATTTGCGGATGCACACTGTTAATTTATTTAAAGAATAAGAATTGAAGAAACAAGAGCATAAATAACAAATGTCACTACAATCCATCTGTGTTATTTTCCAAATATTCTTCATACTTCTGGATATTATTATCTTTCAAATACCAACCAAATTCATCTCCTCACAAACTGGCTGAATTTCTAAAATTACTATTAACTGCATAGCTGCATCTTTTTACTTTCTCACTTGCATTTTGTATGGAAAAACTAATTCAGCTCTCAAAAACAAAACACACACACACAAAAAAACAACCCAAAAACCAAACCCAAAACTATAGAAACAAAACAAAACCAGAAGTGATTGCCAGACTTAGTTGGGTACTGCAGGGTACAAGACATTCGCATTTATATTCATCTGTGCAAATGGAAAGTATAATACCAGGACACGGTGGCTGCTGTTCCTTCCAGATAATTATATTTTGGAATTGCAATGAAGCAAACAGACTTTTTTCTACACAGTGCAGAATTTCTTACAGCTAGTGGTACAGAATTGTACTGGTGTGAGCAGATAGCAGTCTGGGGGTTAGAAAAGCTACTTCCACCATGTAAATCATAGAATCAGCCGGGTTGGAAGGGACCTCTGAGATCATCAAGTCCAATCCCTGATCCACTGTCACTGTGGTTCCCAGACCATGGCACTGAGTGCCACATCAGTTTTTAAGATATTTCCAGGGACAGAGAATCCACTACTTCCCTGGGCAGCCCATTCCAATGTCTGATCACCCTCTCCATAAGAAATTCTTTCTAATAGCCAACCTAAACCTCCCCTGGCACAACTTAAGACCATGCCCTCTTGTCTTGTTGAAAGTTGTCTGGCAAAAGAGACCAACCCCCACCTGGCTCCAACCTCCTTTCAGGGAGTTGGAGAGAGTGATGAGGTCTCCCCTGAGCCTCCTCTTCTCCAGACTGAACACCCCCAGCCCTTCCTCACAGGACTTGTGCTGGATCCCTTCACAGCCTCCTTGCTCTTCTCTGGACCTGCTCCAGCACCTCAATCTCCTTCCTTCCCCTGAACTGAGGGGCCCAGAACTGGACACAGTACTCAAGGTGTGGCCTCACCAGGGCTGAGTACAGGGGCAGAATCACTTCCCTGGACCTGCTGGCCACGCTGTTCCTGATCCAGGCCAGGATGCCATTGGCCTTCGTGGCTACCTGGGCACACTGCTGGCTCATGTTCAGCTTCCTGTCAATCCAGACTCCCAGGTCCTTTTCTGCCTGGCTGCTCTCAGCCACTCTGTCCCCAGCCTGTAGCACTGCATGGGGTTGTTGTGGCCAAAGTGCAGGACCCGGCCCTTCGCCATGTTGAACCTCATCCCATTGGAATCAGCTCAACTCTCCAGTCTGTCCAGGCCCCTCTCCAGAGCCCTCCTGCCTTCCAGCTGATTGACACTCTCCACCAGCCTTCCTCAGTGCTGTTTCCTATGCATGAAGTGATCATCTTGAAGTGACCCATAATGGTGACCCTGAGACTATCTGCAAAGCGCTGGTTTTCTTTCTAAACTTTCTATCTCCATTCCCACAGCAGACACCCAGGAAAGTGTAAATATTGAAGATGGGGGTTGGGCAGGGTTTCTGTGAAACAGTCTCTGGCTGTTTTAAGACTCCTGACTAGATTTTTCTGGGTGGGCAATGCTCACCAGAGCCCATCCTGCAAATCTGGCATAGATTTGTCTACCAGACACGTCTCTCTCTGGAGTGTCTGTATCTCAGATGTAGATACAGCCTAGGAATAATGCATGGAGCCCTCAGGAGCAGAAGGGAGAGGTCTAATGGTTCCTGTTTGATGTTCTGTATAATGATGGGAAATCATTATATTTTTCATTATATATTTCATTATAATTATATTACATAATTATATATGATAGATATATATAAAGTATATATATAATTATATTTCATTATAATTATATATTTGTATAATAAGGGAAAGCCTACAAGCAAACACAAGGAGGTTTTGTCCTTCCCAGTCACAGTTAGGCTGTCGAAGTCCTTGCCAGAGGCTCCTGTGGGTGCTGTAGTGGTTCACAGGGAAGGTGACCGGGTCTGGAAAGGAAATCCTCTGAGGTTTCTAAAGATGCAAAAGCATCCCCTGCCTCAGGAAGCCACCAATGTTGGAGGCTGAGAGATGAGGGAAGAAGCAACCAGTATTGCATGGTTTATGGTTTTTAACACGTTTGCTCTGGGCTACTTGTGAATATAAAAATGATTAAAAACCACAGGATTTTTTTAAAAAATAATAAATTAGTCTTTCTAGCAGTGATGGTCCTGGTTCATTCTTGACCTTGTACATACATTGCTTTTTTAGTAGCTAGATGCTACAGAGTATTTAGCACCTCTGCCTCCAAACCAGTGTTGTCTTAATTCAAATGCTACATACACAAACCTGTTGCTCCAATTCAAATTAATGATGAAGTTGTTTTAGTTGAAGTCAGATTAAGTTGTGTTTATACAAACCCAGAAAGCAGCATATATGTGGATTTAAAAAAAATTACAGAACTAACAGTTTTTAACTGCTAAAATAATGTTATCCACTGGGTATTCAAAGAAGAGTGGGAGATAATGAAATACAATTACAACAGATATTTAGCTACCAGACTTCCTTGTACCTCGACTTCAAAGGTTAAAGACTTCACTATGTTCTTAAAAAATGTAAGAAAATATCATTTTTCTTTATTCTGTGTGTGTTTGAGTGCAAAACATTGGTGGAGGAGCAGGAGGATAGAAGTTATCAGCACATCTCTGGTTAAGAGGGTTACTAAAAACAAATTGTGCATGTGCATCTCTTTGTGTGATGTACTTGTTGCTTATAACAGAGGAATAAAGGGCACAAGAAATCCTGCTGAAAAGCAGATAAAGTAATGAGAAAAAGTACTAAGATTAATTAAAAGGAAGAATCCTGTGCATGGGAGATAAACACATCACCCAAGCCAGGCTGACAGGGCAGTGCCATATTCCCTGCACCCATCACTGCAACGTGAGAAAAAGCTGGAAGTATGAGAGTAAGAATGGGGCATGGACAGAAATTTGTACTAAGAATTATTCCACACTAAAATATCTTCTTTGTTGGGTTGTTTTGTTTTGTTTTGTTTTTTTCAAAAATTACTTCCTGTCCTTACGCCAAAATGCAGGCTTTCAGTGGATGCAGATGCTTTCCAAATCCACAAAATAGCTTAATGAGGATAAGATTTTAGTTATAAAAGAGCATTTGTTTGGTATTTCAAATTTTCATGACTCACTTCAAAATGCCCTTTTTGCCCAAAAAGTTAAATTTTTAAAAATTAAATAAATAACCAGGGAGGAGGAGACACACAAGCTAATGCTTATGCTATTTCATTACCTGAAAATGAGTTTTAAGTATTTTTTCTAAAATAAATTATTTTAAATTTTTTGTTCTTCACCTTTGTGGTTTTTCACTCCTGGGACACTCCTGTTTATTTTCTATACTTTCTCCATGGTTTGTGTCTAGGCTCTGGGTCTAGTTTTAATGATGAAGAAAATAATAATTAGACCAAATGTAAAGGCTCCAGCAACACTACAGATCCTGCTGCAGTGATTAGAAATAATGGAAAAAAAAAGAAATCAGATTTACATTTAACCTTCTCCAAGCCTGAAAATACAGGTTTTTGTGATTTTTTTCTTAGTAGAACAGAACCAAACATGCTTTAAAGAATATACTAACTTTAGGTTCATTTTTTCATTGAGATCATTACTGACTTTATTCATTACCAGAAATCATAGTTTTGAGTTGCTTCTTCAGGGTATTTTACAAGACTTGCCTGTAAGTGCAGTACAGTAATTGCTTTTTTGAAGTGCACTGGAAAAAAAGGAAATTAAGTCAGCAGTTTTATGATCTCAGAGCTTTCTGATTTAATTAAAAGTCATTAACAGCAACCCCCTATTCAGTTACTGAACATGTCCAAATAGTGATCTTAACCAAAAGCTATAAGCTGCAGGCTCTACAGCTTGTTCACGTTAAATATATGGCAAAATTCAAGGTTTTACCTGTGCTACAGAGAGGACAACAAACATGACAATAAAATGAAGATCATTATAAAGAAATTAAATGTTGAACTTAATTGGATTAAAGGTTAAACTCAGTCTAAGAACACTAATTTACATTATATTCCCTTCATGAATGTGTTGTGTATCAAGTCTTCCCTTGATTTATGGCATCAGAAACTTTTTAAGTGACAAATTTCAATGCACACACTCAGTCACAGCTGAATCTCTCACTAATGTGCTCTATTCCCTGATGTGTTGGCCAATTTAATAACCAGGCTGATGCCAGAATCTCAGCACAATGAAAGCCCCTTCATTGACATTCTGGTCTAATATCTAATAACAATTAGATTCCTTTGCCTTGGTATTGTCTCTTGCTATTGTCATTCCAAGAACAGATGCTGTTCTTATAAACCACTGAATTTACTCAAATTTAAATGTCAGGCAGACCAAGTAAACTCACAGTCCATGAACCTGCATAAGAGAAAATGAGCTCACATCTGTCTCATTATAATATATTGTATTTCCATTTCATTACTTTCAATTCTTAGCATAGTTTCAAGCAATTTTTCAATTTCCAAACCGAGCAGCATCTTAGAAAAAGTTAGGTGAATTTTTTTTCCTTGCTATGTCAGAAAATATATTATTTGTTAGTATATTTTTATGGTATCACATGAGATCCCAGCACAATGTTGCTCTCACAAATACATTATTAAACCAGACAGCAAAACAACACAAGAAACCACAGTGCAAAAATTACCAATGCAGCAATTCTACAGAGAGGTTTCCTGATCAACACTAGTGCATAATTCTAGGTATCATGTGCATAAATGAGTATACATTTTCCACACTGCACAATGAAATGAAAGGGATTTTATAGGGGAAATTAAATATGCAGACATGTTCCAGCAGTCTGCAATTATATGGGTTGTAGTACTCGAGTTTTAACAGATATTCAGTGATACAGGTAATGTCCCAAGGAGCTTCTAAAGTAATTTAATATTTAGGGATTTAGGTTCTTAGATGTTTTCTGATACATCTCATTAGTTGCACCTTTAGTATGTCACTGTATTAAAAAAAAAAAAAAGAAGTCTTGTTACTGAATTCAGTATCTGCAGATTAAAATAATGACTTGAAGGTGAATACAAAGTCTCTAAATCTGTCTCCATATAAATCATTTAATGTGAACAATATTAAATTTAAGAGCATGATGAGCAATTGGTTTATCTAATATTCTTAAAAACATGGAGGAAAAATTCCAGTAAACCCTGAAAGTCTTGACTTGTGCTAAAATGGTCTGGAGGGCAACTCTGTTTGTCCTAAAATACGTGGCAATAGTTTTACCTTTATTTCAAAGTGATGGTCAGTCTCTTGTATACTCACAAATACAGAATTTTCAGACAGCTTCATCCAAGCTGTCTGTTTACATGACAGTCCAAGCATGACCGTTTACTTCCAGTCTTTCAATATTTTCATATTGTTAGGAATTTTAAATGAATATTTTATTGTAAAGTTCCCTGGCAGCAGTCCATATGAGCTGAGAATGTAGTTTGAATATGAATGAGAAAATTAATTAGGTGGTGACTGGAATATTAGTTTTCAGCTGTCACTTTTTACTAGGTCTTTTTCTGGATATGCATGAAGTGACTGACAACATATTTTAGAAATAAATAGGATATTTTAAAAAGTTTCATACCAAACAACAATGAATACTAATACTAAATACTCACTTTTTTTTGTTTTTTATTGGGGGGTAAAATGCTATATTCTACTTAAGATAAATGAGGGTCTACAGATGTATCGTGGGTCTCAGTGTCACTGCTAAAACTCAGTGTCTCAATGAACCACATTATTATTACTACCTCACAAATAAGAATTTTACAAAAAAAGAAAACTTTGATTACTTTGGGGAACTTCTTTAGTGTGAAAATCATGCTGCTTAACACACAAACTTAATAAATTTACTAGAACATCTAGATAAGATTAACATTTTAACTTTTGGAGTTTAACCCAAGTCTTTGTAAGGTAAATATGATTCGATGCTGATCTTCTTGCCACTATGCTTCCACTTATTATTATTATTTAACCTTGGCATTTTAATTTCTTTTTTATCTCATTTATATTCCCCTGACATACAACAAAATCAATTTTTAGATTTTGATAGAGCATTTGTGGTTCCACTGTATCACTGCAAAAATGAGAACACGGAGATATCTTATTAAAATGTCACTGTTCCAGACATCTCTTTGGTGCAAATGTTGTTAGATGAAAACTGATTATCACAACAGTAACAGTTCTTGTTCTGTAAAACTGCATTTTAGTCCAGCCTGTTTTAAAAGTCAACAGCTGTCAAACCTCCTATCTTTCTCTCTGCTCCCTCAAGCAGATGCACTTTGTTTGTTCTTATAATAGAACATGTGTTTGTCCTTTAGCTGATTAGTGCAACAGTGAGAACACAAGATACTCACTGTTTCCAAAGGTTTGCACATCAAAGAGAACTTTAAGCAGCTTTGTGAAATGAATTTGATCTGTTAAAACCTCAAAACTGCAGAAGGATGGAGCTGGAGGAGGTTGGCAATGCAGTTTGTGTAATTAGTGCATAGAATTGGTCCAGGTGTGCATCTTTCTCAACAAAACTTGGGGTTTATGTATATCAAAACTTTACCACTCTGGCCTGTCTAAATAATTTCTATTACTTCAACTAAGAATCAGTTCTTAAACATCGACAGAGATTCAGAAACATTACACTTACAATTAAAAATCTTTTCAATAACTATGTATGATAAAGGACACCAACTCAACCTGCTCAGCTGTGGTCTTCACCCCAGGGCTCTCTCCATCTGCCCAGTTGTGCAGCCCCACACCACCCTGTGCCAGGGATTCCTCTCTGAAAGTTATTGCTCTGAAGTCACCAACACAGGGCACTGGGCTGGCCACTCCTGGTGAACACTGAAAAAACCCACCACATTTCCCACAGTATTTACAGTGGTGCTCTTGGTTTGGTTCAGCTATCTGGGCAGCCAGATTTAGCTGTATTGGAAGAGAACTATTACTGCTTGGTCCTGTGAAAAGGACCTGGATTTCAGGCTGGGATTTTGGTTTATCTTACAGAACTCTAGACCTGATTCCAAACCTTTATGTACTACATAGAGTTGAGATTAATTATTCCTGAAATGAGAATGCAGCTCTGATAAAATCTGAGATCAGAATCATAGTAAATCATAGAGCAACAGGTGATTTTTATAAATTAGTTCTAAATGTAATTTTCATTTCTTAAATTGACTTTCATAAATTTCTTGAAATTTCTTGACACAAAAGACTAAGTTTAGTAGTTAGTCTTGAAAATATCCATTCCTCTGAAATATTGTAAAGTAAATAAAAATTTCATTACACAAACAGAGCAGATCCTTTAAATATTCACTATAATGAAATTCTGAAATTTACCTACTAGGTATAAGCAATATTAGATTAAAATGATGCATATAACAGCTACAAAAGTTTGTCAGTTGTTTCTAGAAAACTTGCACGCCATATTCCCAGGTGTCAGAAATTTCAGAGGAATATTTTTTTTCCTCGTTCTAAATGAATCTTACAAAATGTGTATGATACTCCCTGCTATGAGAGGGACCCTGTTAACAGGGAGGAAACATCAGCCCCAGGCTCTGGGTTTCAAGGTGTCCTGCACCTGGGAGCTTGCCCTCCATGCACAGACCTCACATGCAGGCTTCCCAGTTTCCAAGGTTTCTCCTGAAAAATTGCCCTCATTGAATCCAGTGTCAGAAAAGGGAAGCAGAGAGCAGCTGCACACATCCAAGCATTACCTGCAGCTCAAAAAGTGGCTAGGAGCAGCCAGGCAGAGAGGTCTTTGGGGATATCTCCCAGGGGAATTAGCAGCCTCTCTCCACAGGTCAGCAATCAAAGCTCCCTGCACTATCATGAAATATAAGACAAGAGGCAAGGTAAAAGAAGAGACACACAAATACCTTTCCTGCCATCTGTGTGTCTTTATTCAGGCTGTGCATGTAGATATTAATGAATATAAAAATCAGTCTAATGTATGTTCTACATTATTTATCTTATTCCTATAGTGCTGAAGTAAATTGAAAGAGCAGCAGGCTCTTGCCATCACTGCCTCTAGGACAGCTGGATTTAAATATTTCTTTGAAAGGATCTGTGCAAACAGTCAAGAAAATACTTAGAAGAGCCAGCAGCAAAATCAAAGGAACAGGCCAAAATGAGATGAGAAAACATACAAAGGTCAACACACAATAGCATCCTCACTAACACCCACTGATAGGAGACCAGGAGTCAAACAGATCCTCATGGACTCTTTAACTAGGAATAAAAGGAAAAATTTCTATTAAAAAAAACCAGGAGTTCTAAAATGTAGATGTATATTCGTGCCAATATATGTAAGAGAATGCAATTATATAAATTAAAATTGGCATCAGGCAGACATATTAAGTTGGTCCTCAACAGATTCCCTAAAATAGTATCAGTGTTGTTTTATCCATGCAGCCATGATTACTGAACTGCACCAGGGACACACATCCTGCAAATTTTACACTCCAAACAGATGGATTATGTTAAAAGGTCAAAAGTGTTAATTCTCTGTAAGTGCCTTTTGCTCCAACATGAATCCTTAACCAGTTCCCGTTTCATAACCACCTTGTTCTTTCCTCAAATTCTTGCCTCATTTTTAAGGTGAAATAAAAACATTGTGACAGAATCACAAAATTAGATTTGGTTGGCATGAGCCTCTGAAAGTTGCCCCAGGGCTTGTTAGGCTGAGAAGCCAATAGAGTCAACATAGCCATAGGAGAAATAAAAAGCACAAATCAAACCCTAATATAAACTTAGGTTTCTGTATTATCTTCATGTCCAAAAGCACACCATGGACAGCTATTTCTCCACCTCACAGTTCGTAGTAGGGCATTATCTAAGGAAATTCCAAAACCTCAATTAGTGAGCTAAATCTTTAATTTAAAATGTTATCCACATGGGTTTTACTTTTATTTGAAAAAAGGATAATTTGAAAATTTGAAAGAATAACCACATTCCTCTCAGTTTTTCCTCTCTTCCTTATCTGTATTCTGATGCATCACAGGACTGAGCTCAAAGGCCAAAGGACTCATGGTTTTCACTAAAGCAGTAATTCAACTTTAAATCAACTATTAGGGAGTGCATGGGAGTACTGCCTCTATAAATACAGAGGAAGGCAGAACCTCCATAAATCTCTTATTTACACCGAATTGACACATTTAACCATTTTAGTATTAAATCCATTATATACTCCAATGGTCTCTGCTCCTTCAGGACTTCACTGTCTGATTAGTGAAATTATAAATGTAAACTGGTTAATGAGTCATGAACACCACAAGAAGGAAGCAAGTGACCTTTTTGTTCACTTTTGCAGTCTTCCTGTAATCAGATTCACAAATATTTTGTCTATGTTTGTTTATCAAATCTGCACTGGAGCAAAAATCTATTTTAGAATGCTGTTTTCTTCCTATTTTGCCTCTTCTACAGGAAATGCAACAATGTTAGGGGTGTCTAGATTCTAACAGCTGTGTGCTCCGACTCAGACTGTGTTTGGCCATCTAACCCAAATTAATCCATCCAATCCAGGGCAAGGATTGCAGAACAATAAATAAAACAAGTTTGAAGAAAGAGAGTGTTAAAGTACTGGGGAAAAATAAAAAAAACTAATAAAAAAACCCCAAAATAGAAAGAAAACCTCAAACCAGACTATTAAAAAACTTCTATATAAATAATCTTAATGTAGAACTTTTGCAGATAGTGCTGTTAACACAAGCTAGTACAGAAATAAAAATGGTGAAGAACACACGAAAACCACATCTCTGCTTCTCCTGCTTTCCAGGTTGCACTGCAGCTACCAGAGAAAGGGAGTCCTCAAAGGAGGACCCTCTTTGGGATGTTAACACATGCTGCTAAATCATATTGCTTATGGTTTCACAGCTACTTTTGGAAAAGCATGAAAACACATAACAAGGCATGGTCTCTACATCTCAGGGTTGGCTCATGAGGTTATTGGGCAGTATGAACAGACACAAGGTCTGTAATGCCATGGATTAACATCTGTGTATCAGCCACTACAAACAAACTTGTAGAGTCAAAGGCAAAAAGCTTCTTTTGAGACTAGAAACAGGTAACAGAGTCTATCAACTCCAATTAAATATTGGTGGTGGGTGGGAGATGTGCAGAGTTAAAGAGCAGTACTTAACAGCCAAGTGGTGCCCCCCACTCCCCTTGTAATAGCAGGTACCAGGGAATATTATCAGCAGCAAAATGACAAACACATTCATTAACCTGCAGAAATTATCAAGAAGGCATCAGGAAGATGTCAGAACCACTCTTCCCTGTCTACTCAGCATGGCGAGTGCCCTAGAAGAGGCTGAAGAAGAGGGAACATAACCTCCAGCAGCAAGCATATTAAGAAGGAGAAAAGTTCATATTTTTTTCAGACACTTCATGGAAAACATCATTACAATTTCTTCTGGGAATGGAGGAAGCAGTGCTGAACTTAAAACCTAACAAAGTCTTGAGGGATGATATATGGAAACAAGACTCCTAACTGGCCTTCCCAGGAACTAGAAGAAAGGCTGCCTTGGAGGGAGACTCTGACCATTCTGATCTCAGGGAGGTCAAGATAAATCTGAGTCCACAGAGAATAGGGCAGATATATATTTCTATAAACAAACAAAAAAAGAATATGACATATGTTTTTGGTTTTTTTAAAAAGCATAGCTGAGTAGAAACCACATGAATTTATATTTTAACTACTATTTTAAAAAGGATTCTGCAGGGTCTTTCTGATGATTATGGGATTTTGCAGTATTCACAACAGGCCTATTCCTACATAACTAAAGAATGCTCATGCAACTCAGTGGTGCAGACAGAAGTACCCTAACTTAAGTCTTTAAGAGGCAGAAGTCAGCCATGTAGCAGACTTTTTCATGGTACATTAGAAGATTTAGAAACAAAATCTATTACACTCTTCTGCACACAAAAAGATTGATTTAGGAGAGACAGATGAACTAATAATCAAATATATTTTTAAGTTGATCTGGAGCACATGACCTTTATTTATTTGTTTTTATAAAGATAATATCTGGGCATTCAGTTCTATCACTAGCAAATATATGAATGAGCTTTTTGCCTCAACTGATATTTTCTGAATGAGTAAGAGCATTAGCTCTAAGCAAGACACATTGCAGCTGCACAAGACTTCTGCACACTCTTCTGTGCCAGCACATCAAATAATTTCCTGATTTTGCCATTCCATGTTTTTTGTTTTGTTTTGGGATTTTTTTGGTTTTTGGTTTGCTTGTTTTTTGTTAAGGGCTCTGTTGTGCTTGTAAAACCTTGGCAATAGTAAAGACAATTCTGTGCCAGACAGGCCCAGTTGTGACTATCATCATTATCAGTGCAAGGAAGGTTTATAGACTCTGTCTCCCTCTCTGCATGCAGTCACAGAGCCTTTTCTCAGCCCTCCTGTGAGCCAATAGGTCACTGAGTCACTGACAGGTAGGAAATCCCCTAACAGCAGGGGCAGGTCCCAGCAGAGCAGGGTCATCATCAAACACAGCCCCAGACCTGCAGAGTTAATTGCTCTCACTAGTTCAGCATTGATGTGAACTCTTCAGAGATTAATGAAGCTGGTAGAGGAACGAGGGGGCTGCACTCATCCAGCCCAGACTGCACAGATTCTTTGACTCAAACCCAACTTTGATTGCCAGTGACCTTATGATGGCTTCTCTCTCAAATGCACCTGTAATTATCACCTCTAAAGGATGCTTCCAGCATCAGCTGTATCCTTTTGGCAGCAGTTCTAAGCAGAGATGCTGTGTCTCTCAATATGAATTCATGCTCAGCTTCACACTATTACTAACAGCATTTCAGAAAACCAGTACAAGCCTGTAGTGTCAAGAGATTCACAAACACAGATACAATTCTGCTCTTAGACATTCACCTTGGTCTTTCAGAGCTATGTGGGGGGGGGGTGGGTGGGTATGTATTAGCACAGAAAGGCTCTGTCCATTTCTTAGGACTTATCTTCACTCCTTCACAAGGGCACCTGGAATTAGAAGTCCTCAGACTCAACAGATACATCAATAAGAATAATATTTCTCTTTAGGAGGGTTTCAGGATTATCTGAGATAGCAAATAATGCCTTGAAATTTTGCTTCAGTCAGCTGGAAACAGTCAGTCTGCCCCATAACCCATTCTATGTCCAGAAATGAAACAGAGTCCACTGATTCCAAGGGTTCTTGTCTTGTTAGATGCAGTAGTACAAGGAAAGACAAGTGGCTATGAGGGAAATCCAGGCAGAGCAGTAACACAAAACTACAAGTCTTCAGCCAGACTGGTGGGAAGTCTCAAAGAAAAGGCATATAGAGCCATAATTACTGAACTCCCTGAGCAGAAAATGGTGACGTTATGTCAGTTTCCAGAAAGCCAGACTAAAAGACTTTTTTTTAAAAAGGAAATATGAAAGAGCAAACAAGCTGGTTGGGAGTCTGAATGCAGCTTCATGAGTATTAAACAGGTGAATTTCAGTTATTTTGTGTACTGAATACAAACCAAAGCTAGAGATTAAATGTCCACGAATGAAGGCAAATCTATTGTGCCATATCAGCTCACTCCCAAATCACTAAAAAGCTTCTATCTATCTTATCTCTGCTTCACTTATTGACAATCCCCATTTGTTTCATCAAGAAAAGGGACAATCCATCTGGGACCCAGCATACATCATCCTAAGCAAAAAAACTCTCTGCAATAAATGGCAGAAAAGTGATGGACTTTCTGAGCTATAAGCAGACTGTGCCTTGCTTTGGCACAAAAGTAGAGAAGTATAAAAAGCATTTCTGTCTGCCCTTTGTGAATACACATCTCTCAAAGATGCACACTCACTCTCTTTGAAGAACAGCAGGAACTGTTCTTTTTTCATATCTCTAGGAAAAAGAACCAAGTCTGAAATCACATTTTCACACACACCCAGATGCTCACATCAGAGAGCAGGTGTCCTTCTCTGCAACTTTGGGTAAAACCATGCAACATCTAGGACAGCTCTCCCTGCACACCATGGCTTTCAAGATCTTATTTAATTTAATTTTTAGGGAGAGTAGGCTTACAAGCTGGCAGCACTGAGCTGGATTTAAAAGTTTCTTAAGCCCCAAACTATATTGAGGAACCCAGTATCAACATAAGTGTCCTCACAGGGAAACAAGAGACATTGTTATTTACAATCATTACATTTTAAGGAGTGGGGGAGACAGGTTTTGTATTTTTTCATTTCATATCAATAGCTCATGTGCTTTACAAAGTCTAAGACACCTGCCCTCAACAGACAGAAGGTCATAAAATAAGCAGTCTTGACAAAACTTACAAAATTCTCCAAGTTTAGCTCACTTTTAATCTGTGACACACACCACCACAAGTACATCCAACAGGGAAGCAGAAAGGTTTTGTTAAGAAGAGCTTGCAAGGTCCCTGCTCACAGATTATTTGCAGGTGAAACAAGTCAAGGGATTCCTGTCTCTTGGCCACTGTCACTGTAGCAGGTGTGAGATTACTGAATAAGAGAAATTAGATATTAAAAATTGAAGGAAAAAGTTGGAAGCTGTGGTCATGATGATATTTATAATGTAACCATTACATTTTGAAGTCAAACCTCCCCAGAGTGAAGACATTTTTGTTGCTTTACAATACCAGCAGACTCATGCACATGGAGCTGCCCCTGTTCACCTCCAGCTTCCATTCAAAATTATTTTTGTGTAACTGAAAGGTCCTAACCTTTTATTTTTTTAGTTTTTTTTAATTGAAAACTAAGATTTCCTAATGCATTTGTGTAACAAGTTAATTCTCTGGCAAACTTCGAGGTCAAAACCCAGACAAAAATATCACAAAGTGCACAAGATCCCAGGTACAGGTCACCACCAGAAATGGATAAATGACTTGATGGACCATTAGCCTGTCCTAGTGTGCTTGTATTAAAGAAGTAAAAGAAGAAGTAAAAGAAGCTGAGTTTTGACTAGAAAAGAAAGGAGGAAAACAATTTAGGGAAATCAGATAAAAGGAGAAGCCTCTCAGTGAACTTCCCACTAATATTTTATTGCAGTATTTTGGCATAAGTAAAACTTATCTTGCCAGGTTAACTACTCTGCAAACAAATATATTGTAAGATGGGCTGAGGACATGCAAAATCAATGCCAGAAGCATGTGTCAGTGCTAATATTGGGTCATATTTCTACTGTTTCCAGCATTTAACGTGCACCTCAGGGAAGAATATTATTACTTCAGCAATTAATGTTAAGGTCATTGGGGCAACAGCAACTGAGGAAATTTTGTAATTTTGTTATGACAAAGCAGCATGCCAATTTCAACCCAAACTGGGCAGTTTGGCCAAAAATTCTGCCCTGCCTATCTGCACATTCACCAAGTGCAATTTTTTGTGCTGTATTTATTGGTGTAACTAGAACTCAGAATAGCTGAACTGAAAAGGAAAAGCTAGGGAAGAGAACGCCAGAAAGTTGACTAACAGTAAAGTTCTGATTATAGAATGATCAGATAAAATGGGAAGGTGAACAAGTTCACCAGGAAGTCTGAGGAAATTGTACATTCCCAAGGGTAAAGGAACAGGAAAGCTATTTGCTAATGCATTACAACTTTAATGCATGGTTATACTTTCTAATATAAATGCAGTATAATTAATTAAAAAAATAAAGTGACAAATCCTATGTGTTTATCAGAAAATAAGCTGGCAGATAAAAGTTCCTTTACCTGGTAATACTTGAAGATAGTTCCACTGTGTGCCATACATCTGCAACAGTTTACATTCATGGAGAAGGGATGGAGTGTGTTGATAAGCACAAATCGTGATGATATGAGCCTTGGCTTAGTCCTCCATGCTAAATTCTCTGTAAATGTGAAAGCTGGGCTCTGGAGATAGTAGACAAATGTCATGTTTGAACAAATGATATTGGGAAAAACTAACTGGAGGGCCCAGAAATAGAACTACAGTGAGGGAGCAAAAGTATGAGGGTAATTACTTCCTAGATAGTATCTATACTTCATTCCAGACAAGATAGAAGAACACAGACTAAAGGAATCTCGATATTGCTCCAATAGAGAAAACCACTTTTAATGAAATTATAAAAGTTTGAGATGCAATAGGCAGACTTAGGTCACCTACACCACCCTCTGCCATGTCTGGAACACCACGTGACAAGTGCCCAAGTTAGGTTGAAATGACAACAGGAGGCTGGGAATCTGCCAGAAAAGGCAAGAAAAGTGTCCATCTCACTGGCTTACATGAAATAATGTCACTAAAGCCACAGCACAGTGACAGTAGCCAAGGTAGCTGGTGAGAATGGCCAGTGTTATGTTATGCTTAACAGAAATTTGCTCACTGTACTCAAACTGTTTGTTCCTCAGGGGTAAATTACTCCAGACCTTATTTTATGACACACATTTCACTATTTTAATGCTTAACATAGCATCCTACTAGGTAACAAGACTGATCCTCTCTTGGTAGTTCCATTTTCTAATTAATTTTTTTTGTCCATTTAATTAAATGTAAAGGCACTTAAATGCCTTCCAATGTTAGAAAGCATCAACCAAACAAAAACCAACAAACCCAAGCATAGCTGATTTCTTACTGGCCCCTACCACTACTATGCTCTCATTGTTGTTGCCGTTTTGTTTTCATGCCACTATATACATTTCAGTTTCTCCTTTTTCTCAGCATTACCAAATTTGTCATTATTCCAGCATCACCAATGCCTCTTACCAATATTTTTGGTGTAATCTATTCATATAGATATTTTCAAGCCATGTTAGTCTTTTTTCATTTATAAATTATAAATTCTTCCTTTCGAGCAATGTTTGATTTTAATATTAGTGACATGTGTCCCAGAAGTCATACATACACACACACAAACACCAGCAATTCCTCTGTCTTCCTGTGCAGCTAAAATGCTCAGCTAAATCAGAACTAATTTGTCTTGGTATTTTAGTGTTCTTTTCTTTTCCTTAGCCTTAACTAAGGTCCTACTTAAAATTTTATTTAATCCTTTCTTCTTCCCTTATGACCAGACAAATTTGAAGGGCCCATTATAAAATACTTTGCAGATAAAGTCTTAAAAACCCACAGGGTTAAACACAAACAAAACAGGGCTTCGGAAGCAGCTAACAACCAGAATATATTTTCTCTACAAATGTTATCCAGTAAACCCTGGAAGTTTAAATCAGTCCTGTAGAGTCAACATATCATACACACATCCTTAAAAAATAATTTTGGGAAATATCATGAATCCTGCACTGCTTTGGAAAGCCCAGCTTTAAGGAAAGGAAAGGAATTAGAGCAAGAAAATTTGGGAGTGACTGGCAGTGGCAAGACTTGGCAGAGGACTCAGGAGGCAAAATAATGTTCACTCTTCCCTAACTTGTTTTAAAGACTGTGGGGAAGTGAAGTAGGATCTGTTCCTTGCTAGAAGTCAGCTTCAGAACAAAAGTAGCTCCGTAACAGGCAGACACAGAGAAACATTGCTGCAGCCAGCATACTGAAATGGCACAACATAGATTCTCAGAGAACTGAGACAAGTGAACTAAATTTAGAAAGAAAAAAAAATATAAAGCATTTTCAAGCTCAGAGCTAGCAGTGTTTTTAGGTCCAGGGAAGGCAACACTGGTAGGATAGGAAAGCATCATTATCATCGATTATTGGTTCAGGAAACTAGGAATGCTAATGCCTAAAATATGCCATTTATGAGAGTAATTTGTGCTGTGCCCAGTTCTGGCAGGGCAAAGCACTAAGGCCCTTACCAGCAGCATGGACAAGCAGATGCAGCTTTGTCTTCCTCACCCACCTGAGGTGGGAGCTGAATGCACACCCTGCACAGCAGATCCAGGAGTGCTGCCCAGGCAACTGTTGAACAGAGAACTGAAAAGAAGCAAGGAGGAGAGGCTGAGGGAGCTGGGGCTGTTCAGCCTGGAGAAGAGGAGGCTCCGAGGAGACCTCATCACTCTCTACAACTCCCTGAAAGGAGGTTGGAGCCAGGTGGGGGTTGGGCTCTTTTCCCAGGCAACTCTCAGCAAGACAAGAGGGCAGGATCTTAAGTTGTGCCAGGGGAGGTTTAGATTGGACATTAGAAAGAATTTCTTTACCGAGAGGGTGATCAAGCATTGGAATGGGCTGCCCAGGGAAGTAGTGGATTCTCCATCCCTGGAGATATTTAAAAAGAGATTGGATGTGGCACTCAGTGCCATGGGCTGGGAACTGCAGCAGTAGTGGCTCAAGGGTTGGACTTGATGATCTCTGAGGTCCCTTCCAACCCAGCCAATTCTATGATTCTGATTCTATGAAAACCATCTGAAGATCCAAAGGAAAATACTCTGCAATGCTTAGCACAGCTGCTGTAAAATAACTGAGGCCTCAATTATTTTTTTTTTTAGCAAAAGTCTCACAAGGTGTAGTTCCCAAGTCCTGATCCAAAAGCAAGGATTTTCTGTTATCTCCTAGACCAGTGGAAAGTCAGCAACCCATCCTGAGAGATGCAATAGATCTGCCACTGAATTCTGTTGCTTATTTATTTCATACCTCTGTCCTGGTTTGGGCCAGGATAAAGGTGGTTTTCTGTTTCTGTACTTTTGCTTTTAGCTAAGTCCCTTGTAAGTAGTCTCTCTGAAATTAACAGCAAGTTTCTCAGACAGTGTGTGCTTCTATGATTGATAACACTTGATGTTTATAGTTCCAGCCAGAGACTGGTATGCAAAGCCAAGGACACTGCTTTCCTCAGCTCTGAGGAAAACATTTTACCGTCCAGGAGGACACAGAGGCCCCACCTGAGCCCTCCTTTAGGGAGGAACGGACAAGATAGATGCCAGAATTGACCAAACAGAGTATTCCATCCCATATACGTCACACTCAGTATAAATTTGAGGCATCACGTGGGCCGAGCCAGATCTTTTCCTGCTTCCCTTCCTTCACCCGGCATCCTGGAAGGATCCCGTCCGTTCGTCTGCCTGTGGTCCTAATCCGTGCCAGCCCATATCTGTGTGTTCCTGCCTCCGGTTCCCGACTGCTGCCGACTCCAGGAGTCCAGCCTGGACTTTCCCAGGGCTGCCCTAAAGCCTCGGTGGTGACGTGAGAGTTATTGGGGGAAAGGGGGGAGGAATGTGGTTTCCATTTTCCTGTATATTTGTATATATTTAGTAATTTTTCCCTATTTACCATTACTGTTTCATTAAAGTTGTGTAGTTTAGTTTCCAACTCATAAGTCTCTCTCCCTTATTCTCTCTCCTTTCTTCATCGAGGGGAGAGAGAGATTAAAGAGAGCGTCTGTTATTCGGTTTAATTGCCGGGCCAGTGTTAAACCGTGACAACCTCCAAGCTGTACTCATGCACAGCATCTGAATAACAGAGATACAGTTTTCCATGGCACCACATGCAATAACTTCTACAAAACTTCAAGACTGTGAAAGCAACTATTGCACCTATTAGTAATGAGCTGAGAAGTAAAAAATGTGACAAGGCACTTTTTGTGGGACCACCAGTCACCTCTGATACATGGAGAATGTCACATAAAACCTGCTGTTCACAGTCAGGTGGTTACTACAATTTGGGAAGAAATAGTTGAAAAATAAGCTGGTGCTAACTCAAAGAAGCAAAGCCTTTCATACAAAAATCACTTCAATTAATTTTGAATCAATCCTTCCCATTTTTCACACCTTTCCAAACACATTCCCTATGGAGGGTAATCTGTTCAGGGTCACTGTTTGAGAAAACTGCTTATATTTATATTTCTTCACTTTACGGAGTCCTGTGATACCTCTTTTATCCTACAGGGCACTTTTTGCTCTTCTGAACAGCTGAGAAGAAAGGTTAGGATGTAATTTATAAAATTTCCAGTATGTCAAGGCTGGCTTTTGTTAACACCACATCAATATGTCTGCTTTCCACTCTACCTGTTTAGTTTGACTTCTTTAAATATTTGTAATAGAAAGGAAAATGCAGTCACCATGAAAAATCAATTTAAAGAGCAAAAGCAGATAAATAATTATTAGTAGTTCTAAATATCACCTTACTGGTTTTGCCCCTTCCAGGCAGTTTAGAGAAATTCAACCTTGTAATTTAGGGTGAAATTCTACCTCCAGAAAAACTACACCTGAAAAGGTAGAACCATATGTAGAAAAGGCAGCACGTTTTAGGATGTATCCTTTGCAAAAGACCTCCAGTCATGGTGCCATTCCCAATTTCCCACCTTCCTCATCAGATTCAGGTAAAGAAAAGATAGTGGAGCCACAGCCAGACTGGTGTTGGTTTTCAGATACCATCCATTTCTTTAAAAAAAACTTTGTAGCTACATGGAGTCAAATGCTGGCTACAGCAGCATTAAAATTGTTTTAACTCTTTCTCACATGTTTAGCCAACTGCCAATTCTATCAGAACAAGATGGATGATGAGAGGAAGCTGAACAAGGTCACCTAAATAGATGAAAGTGAATCAAAAGAAGATAAATTACTTTAAAAGCCGAGTAGTCAAAAACAACACCTCCACAGACCATGCTCTGTTGCAATTAAGATGAGGAAAAATCAAACAACAATATATCTGCACAATATACACATTTATGCATGTCCCAAAGCTAACCCCTTGACTCAGCAGAAATAAAAGGAAGAAAAATATTCTCTAGTCATTTTTTTTAAAGTTCTATTTACCATAATTAGTAGAAGTAATGCAAGAGGATGTCAGCAACCAACCATATCATACAAATGGAGCATCATTTGCCTGTTGCACACTCAGTTTGCATTTTACATTAAGGACTTCTGAGTAAGGAGCAGTAAAGCAAACATTGTGCAGCCAGTTTAGGTTTTTATAGTAAAGAAAATTATTGCTTATTCTTCAAACTAGCAGCACAGAGCCAGGAAAACAAAAATGTTGCAGAGAAGCAATGAAAACAGCCTCTCACCGAGGACTTTCAACTGTAGACAAAGGCTTTTGATTCAGAGTTTATCACCTAATAATGAAAAAAAAAAAAAATCTAAAGGATTAACAGAAATAAAGAGAGAATCCATGTTTGATTTTAAATGTATAAGGTGTAAACAGATTATTGATTTTTTTTCTTTCTATTGTTTCCCCTCAGAGCAAAAATATGTAAAAATACATCTTTAAAATCCAGGAGACTACTTTCCTTGAGGAAAGAATCCATCAACACCAAACAATAATATAGCAGTATTTACTACTTTAATGAAAAATTACCATTTGCTTTGTTTTCTTGTTTCCAAGATGCTTATTTTTTTCTAAAGGAGTATTTGCATTAACTTTATCCAGCAGGCCATTTTTTTTTATCCTGCAGTTAGCTGAACTTCTCTTGTGCTTGAAAGTGTTGCTGAAATTATATATGACAGTGCTGATACAGTTATTCCCTTGCATGTTCAAGCCTGCATCAGTAATGAATAATTCTAAAGCTACTTTGAAGTTGTGGTTATGAAAACAGAATGAAAACGTCATTACTGTCACAGTAATACAGCCAGATTTCTTAATTAGATAATGTTCTTTATTTAGTCTCAGACAAAATTGTACAAATATACAAAAACATGATTAACACTTAAATTAGGCTTTGCTGTATTACATTATAGATTAAATTTATGCAGATTTGCCCTCTTCCCTCATCCTTCAGGAAAAAATTCTTCAGATATTATCAGTTTGATAATCCAGGTACAGATCTCAAAGACAAAGCCACACAAAAAAGATCCTAATATTAATGATGTCCTGGTTTGATGTAGATGTTTCCTATCTCCATCCATAATCTTTCAAGAAGCATCCTCCTCACACTTGTTTCCCCATCTAGATATTCTAGAGGCTCAAAGGGCTCTCAAAATCTCCCTTGTTAGAAGACACAGAAAGAAGAGAGTATTGGCACCCAAACCATCTGTTAGAAAATCCTTAGAATACAATATATATTAATATTATAACTGTCAGGTATTCAGTATCACTTGAGGAGGATACTGCTGTTTCACAGAAAAAGATGCAACACTGAAATACGGGTCCATATTTTTGTGTGTTTATGCAAACTTAGATAAGTTTAATCAGTCAAAGGGAGTATGTTGTGGAAAATCCTCTAAAATACAATTTATATCCAAATATGTATCATGTTTCTTACTGTGTTAACAAATGAGGGGTTTTCCCCTATCATTTCAATGCATTGATTTAATTTTTTTTTTCCAATTTTACTTCAATTTTTTAAGAGGGACAATACCCACTCTCCATCTTAAGTTACTTCATAACCCAATAAATGTCTTGGCAAAGATGATAGGGGCAAAAACAGTTTCAGCCTAGCCAGTCATGTTTCCCCACTGAGCAGTTCTAGAAGGGCCAATGAAACACTGGGAAAAAAAGTATATGAGTCTGCAAAAATATGGAGCTTGTATTTTAGTTGTGGAATTAGTATCTATACAGTATTCATAAGAATAATCTACTCACTGAAACCAGTAAGAGTAAAATATTGTAATACACTGAACCACTGCTTGAATGCATTTATTTCTTCTTTATGCACTTTTAGTAATAACTTTGAATGGCTGAATGATTTTCCTTAACCCTACTAAGGAACCAGCTGCCATTTCCTGCAACCCACCCTTTCCATCTTTAGGGGGCTCCAGAAATCTGGGCTTATGCTTTGATGAAGTAAGCAAAGAGGTGACAAAAACTCACCCTTCCTCAGCCTCCCAAGGGTTAAGCATCTTGCCTAACAGAAGGTGTAGAAAGACCAAAGACTTAAGCTGATGGCTCTGATATCTCAGAGGAGTAACACTGATCAATGCCAAAATTTGTGTACACTTTAAATTAATAATTATCCAGATGAAGCTGATAAGTACCACCAGAATCACTTGAATAAGATCATCTGACTTGCCAGACATCTTACATCAGTTTCAAGGAAAGACTGACAGATCCTGCTCCAGTGTTCAAGGCACTGTGATTAGAGGTCATTTGAGTTCTCATTAATTTTTCCACAGTGCTTTTTGCTTCACAATGCTTTTAAAAAATTAAGCCAAAATTAGGTTCTATTTCCTTCCTTCTTTGCCAAGTGTTTACTGATCTATAATTCCTGTCACTTGTGGCTTTTTGTTAGTTTCATTTATTGCTGTGACATATTTCAACAAGCATAGAGGGAATTCATCTGGGTTATCTGATTGAGCTGCAATAAGAAGTTGATCCTAATGATATGCTGCAAGTTGCTATGTCATTAACATTCATCATTAGACAATTCACAAAGAAATCACTTGAAGTAAAATTACTTTCTAAAAGTATATCAGATTTCTGATAGAATAGGTAGAGAATGGACACCCAAAGCTCCTGTATTTTTTAAAAGAATATAGAAAAAAAGAGAAATCAAGGAATAAAGAAATAAAGAACAAGACATTACCACATTCTTTCCCCATTATCTTCTCATAAATCAAATCAGAGAGTTCTGGCCCACACCATTTTCAGATGATGAGGAAATCATAACTATGAGGCCAATTGATGGTATTTTTAATCCACAATAATAATGAGAACAAGCATCAGGACCTCTTGTATTCAATCCGAACAATTGAATTACAGCCCCAGATTACAATTAATAACTTCTTGCAACTGAGGTTATATGGATAACATCAGAAAGCCTAGCAGGATAAATCACTCTGACCTTCACCCCTCTGACTCCAAAGGATACCAGCACACTTTAAGGCAGATGTTGCTATGGTGGAAAAAGTTTAGTTTACTACATGGCACTGCGAGACTGACAAAAAGACCACAACTACAACAAAACAAACAAAAAAAACCCAGCAAAAGAGCATGGAACAAAACCTGCTCCTGCTGCCTGTTCCTGACATCCTAGAAACTGTATCTTGTATATAAGAAAAAAATCTAATTATTTTTTCTCAAAAGGTTTGGTATTAAGTTCTTGTTAAATTGCTTGATAGTGACTAGAGAGGAAGGGCTTATTCTGTTAATTGTTGTCATCTCTGTTACCTCACACCCTTTGTACCTGCTGGTTTTATCCACCTATTGTCTCATCTTAAATACAGGCTGTAAGACTTTTACAGAACAACTGGCTTTGAGATTTATACATTGCAGCTAGAATACCAAGGTCATGTTCTCTAACTGGTCTGCAGGAACCCCTGCACTACCAACATTAATCAAATCTAGAGAGGAAAAAAATTAACCTAACCAATTAGAGGAACAAGCTCATCAAAGGAAGAAAGATTTTCCAGGAGAGAAAAGCTGCTGTTCCAGCTGGTGTCAGCAATATTAGGAAACTGAGGGACCAAGTGTTAGCTGGGACACACCAAATGAATCCTAAACTATAAACCAAAGGGTAATAAACAAAGCTATTTGTCAGCTGACCCCCCTTGGATGTTGATAACAGGAAAACAGCATGCCCAGAGCCTATGGCAACCCACAGACTCCCAGTGATAAACTCATGACAGCAAACAGATGAATCCTTTCTGAATTCTATTAAATAAATTAATAATCTTTGCAACATCATTACAGCAAAACATCCATCTTCTGCAACAGCTGTTCCTCCATTGCTCGTTGCATTTATTTTCTCTGCTTTTGCCATTCCTTATGCAGTACAAGTTAACACTCAGAGACTGATCTTCAGTATATCAATAGCAGACCTACAAAAATAGATTATTTGCATTTCTATGCAGTTCCATCAGTTTGTGCTTTTACTAAACCACAAAAAAATAGGTCTAATACCTTGTCTCTAAAGTAAGCAATAATAAAATTTGGTACTGTCTGATTAGAACCAAATGCAAACTCTAAAACGCAGACAAGTCTGTTTCACCTAAAACTTCTTTTGACTCTTTCAATTCAGTGGCCAAGATATTAAATTAAATCTAATATGCTCTTTGTTCCACCTTTAGCTGACTACCTAATGCTAAACGAAACTTATTGGAAGTTAAAGTACACTTTAAAATGTACCTTCTGTTATCCAACGGGTTCTGAGTTTGTTCCACAGTTACAATCTGCACCTTTGTAGCCTGAAAGCTGCTCCCAGCATTCTTAGAAGAGAATTCCCAGAATAACAGACCCAAGATAGCAATGAACATTCAGCTTAGGAAAGAGAAATGAGTAAAGGAAAAATTTCACACTTCACATTAAGCCCAACAAGTTCTCCAAGAGACCACCTTCACTTGAACTTACAGAAAGGCTGCTTAACAAAATATTATCACATGCACTGAGCCTAAATCTCCTTCCATTCAGTCTGAAATGCCCCTCATCCACCCTTTCAGCTTCCTACCCACACTTAGAATGGCATGGGAATTGCATCAGAAAAGTATCCTCCCTTACTTCCCCCACATCTGTTGCTATGAAATCACTAGAAACAAACACCATCAGCCAATGTAAAACGTAAGAGGTGTGAATGAGACCTAAATATACATTACACAGTCATAGAAGGAGGATGTTAGTAAATTATTAATTACCAATAAAGAATATGAAAGCAACTAATATGACTAGGAGGACATTTGCCCCCAACTCATATAAATAGCTCCTCATCACATCAGTGTTTCACAAAAAGGACTCTCAGACCACATTCCGATTCACAGGCTTTTAAGTAATTCTAAAAATTCACTATATTTTTCTGAAGAACAGCAGCAAACTGAGTTTAGAGCAGGAGCAGAGGGGGAGGAAGGTCTTCCCTCATAGCTATGTCCAGGTCCTGCTGCAAGATCACTTGCTCATTTGATTTATGATGGTTCAAATTAATTTATGTGTAATTTGTAAACCATTACAAAAATGCCTAGGAGGTTTTTTTTTTTCATAAAGTGGAGCACTTTGCCATATAAAAAGCAGGAGAAAGCCCTGCTTAGGCTTGCCTTCAAGAGGGAAAGCTGGTTGTGGTGCCCCTTGCTCTCTACTCTGCCTGTGTTCATGTCCCCATCATGTCACTGAGGTGCAAGTGCCACATCACAGACCTGGCCAGGAGCTGATGCAGATGAAGGGTGACAGAGAGACAGGTTTAAACCAGCACAACATTTGAAAGCAGTGTCCAAATTACAGCCTGATTCTTGCAAACCCATCTCATAATGTGTTTAGGGAGCCAAACTGCCCACCTCAGGGTCATGCAACCCACTTTAGGAGCCAGGGACTTCATGCTCAAGTCTTTCTTGGATCACAGCCAGAGAATTTTATAGTGGAAGATAAAATTAATTAAGTTTCACAGGTTAAAAACTTCCTCACTCTTGTTGTCTTTCATAATGGTTTAGAAATGCATAATCAAGTCTCTTTTTCCCTTTTATCCACACATTTATTACATTATTGCCCTTAAGAGCTCAGCTACAGATAAAAATTTTTTGCACTTTTAAATGACTATTACTTCCACTTACTCTGAGGAAGACAGACACATGGCAAATGTGTAGCACAAAAAAAAATCCCACAAAATACATATAAAGATCTATGAAAAAAGGGAGACACATCACATAATTATGAAGGTACTATGCAGACATCTTTATTGGGGAGGAATACCATCCCTTACAATGAATTATCACTTTATATGGGCACAGCCAATCCCAGTCTATAACCCTTCTGGGCAGGTAAGAGCATTCAGGCTCTATTCAAGCCTAAACCTCTTCTTGTTTGGGAACATAGATGCTGGAAATTGGGCTTGACAGGGAAAAATCTTGAATTATCTGTCCAAAGTAAAAGTAGCCTTAGATTATGAAGGGAAATGGGTTGTCCCAAGTCTGGCCCACTTAATGAAGATGTGCAGCTGGACAGGAACTACAAGCCTCAGGTACTGGTACTGCAGAGCCACTTCAACCACAGAGTGGTTCCTTAGAACCTGAGGAGACCTTCCAAAGGCAGCTGAGAGCACTACAAATGACAGGTCAATGAAAGAGTGAACTCAAGGATTGTCCTCCAAATACATATGAATATATCTTCTAAAGTTCCAACTCAGCTTTGTATCTGGGGGCAGGAGGGCAGCCTTTTACTTCTTGAGACTTTAAAAGCACCACTGGTTACAGAGGTTCGTTGAGTTGTGACTCTAGTAAGGAACAAAACAAAGATGACTCAAGAGGACCTCAACTAACCTGGGAGCCTGTTGTTCATTTCAGTCCAATCCTCTGCTCCCTACTGGAATGTTTTGGCTGCACGTGGAGCAGAGAGCAGAAGGTGGACTTATTCATCTCCAGCTCCAAGAACAAAAGCTATGGAATGGTGCATCCCACTAGTCTTGCCCTCTGCTTCAGAGAGTTTGCTCTCACCTAGTGTGTAGCTCCTTCAAAGGTATTGTTTGCTGTCCCTCCCCCCATTATTATTGTAACAGGCTACAAAGTTTCTTGAAGTCCTTTCAATTCGCAGGTCTTTGGCCCCAGCTTCTCATCCTGAAGAGATGAAAGTAGAAGAGTAAACCATTCAGCTCAGAAACTGAGGTATAAGAGGCCTAACCAGCAGGAGTTAATTAAATTCAGGATACATCTAACCCAATTTGAAGTTCTATTCTTGTTGACCTGTCCTGGTGATCGGGTCATGCCATACAAGAGCCACGCTGGAATGAGAAGCAGAAAAGAAACCTGACAGTTGTCTAATGCAGCATCCAAAGCTCTTACTCAAAAGACACTTTGGTTCACATGGTACAGTGTTATAATGAAAGAATCTGCAGGTGGATCAGTGGCTGCTGCATTATTTGTTACCAGTGGGGCTCACTTATCAAGCGTACACATGATAATATTTAGAAACCAGGTTACCATTCACCACTGCATGAAGGTATGCAACTCAATTTCATGTACCAGGCAAAAAGTGCCCCCAGATTGCACCATGTTCCATTTGGGGCTGAGGTGTTTGAGTCAGGCACATGAGAGAAATAATCCAGATGGAATTCTAGGTGACCACAAGGTCACAGCAGTCCGGTTCCACGTATCCACATTGGCCACCTAGGCAGTGTAAACTCAGAGCATCAGAGTGCCCATAAACTTTAATGTTCCTTGATTCAGGTCATTTTGGGGTTCTTGTAGATTCAGAAGGACCTCAGAGTATCCTCTGCCCAATATCATTCACATGCCATTACTACAAGACTGGGATGGGTTTTATGAGAGTTTGTCCACACTGCAGACAAACATTTTTGAGGAAAGCTTTGAGGTACTGGCTTGTTTGCTCTGGTACCCTGAGGACATTGTTAAGGACTTAGAGTAGACAATAAGCAAATTTGGTTTGGGGTCTGAATTCAAAGCCATTCCTGTACCACGAGTTAGATGCAGCCCATGTTCTTACAGCTTCACTCCTTCTGCATCAGCTACATCTAAGGCAGAAGTGAAGAGCCTTATGCAATGTTTCTAATTTTTTAAATTTAAGCCTGATTTATGACATCAGCTGGTTGAAAAAAAATACCAAATCCCTTAGACATTTTATGCTACCACAATTCTGATTGAAAGTTGGCATTGCAGACCTAAGAGTCCCTAAAAATACAAAACCACTTATTTTTGCTTTCTTGTCATTGGAGAACAGTGGTCACATTTTAATGAATTAACCACGTTTTTAAATTAAAGGTATGTTTCTTTCTTTGATTTGTTGCTCTTATGTTCAGTATGCTGTTACTTTAACCAACAATTACAAACAAAGCAATATTTCTTCATAGATGAACAACAAGGGAGTGATCAAGCAAATTTTAAGGTAAAATTCAGACTCCTCAGTAAACTTTGTTTATGTTGTGTTAATCTGACTCTACTGATAAATTCAGTTTTGTGCCTATTTTGACCAGACTTACACAGTAATCTCCTGCTTTTCTCGCTCAGCTGAAGAACAAACAGGTGATACGAACATGATATACAACCTATCCCTCAAGCAATCCCAGTACTTGGTTAATTACAGAAAGCAATTTGCATCTTTTCAGTAGAATCAGTAACAAACTCTGGAGTAAATCCCTAGAAACACAAAAGCAGTAACGTGGCTCACAGCATCTTTGATCCCCTCCACAGAGGGGAACAGAGGCATCCCTGAATGCATCCATGGATGTGTTCCATTCAAAATGTTTGGAGCTTGAGAAATCAATCCTTAGAGGTGTGACTGACACAGTGAAGACTCCTGTACACCTGACCTGTACCATCCTAGTGCTTTCAGTGTCTCTAGCTACATGGTAACAGCCTTGGGCTAAAACTTTGCCAATTCTACTGTAAAAAAATCCTTGAAATGAATACAGTGGGACAGGTGTTGCACTTCTTTCTTTTCCAGGCAAATGGATGAAATAAATTCGAACACAAAAGAAAAAGCAAGAGAGAAATAACATGAAAGCAAACTTTGCTGAAACTCCAAATAGCTTCTGAGTAACCTTAGAGTAAAGAAGTACATAGAAATCAAGCTTTGTAGTGCTTAAGCTGCTTCTACAGCACAGGAAAATGGTGCAATCTTTGCTGTAATCAGATTTTTTTTTAGTTCCATTTGCTTCACATATCATGCACAAGTTGCCCTTTAAGATAAGGCCTGTAGCAGGTAACCCACTGTTCATGCCAGAGAGAAAAACATCAAAATTGCCATAAAAATTAACTGAAAACAATGCGTGACACTGACTGTACCTTTTAGAACATCTACTTTAAAAATATTTCTTGCTAGTATCAGATCCTTTCTCACACCTGCTAATTTGTAATAAATTACTTTAATCACAGCAGCATTAAGAAAAGCCCCAGGGCATACAGGTAGATACATGTATCTAATGGCCTAATTCATGTGGCAACTGATTGCAGAGAAGAAGGGGAATTTCATCAGCTCTCATTCTAATCAAAGAAAAGGTCAAGTTTCCTGGAGCTCTAAGTCAATTGCAGGAATGATTAAAGGTGCATCCACCTGCCTGGTAGGTGCTTCTAACCTTGCCCATCACAGCCCTCCCCCCAGCCTGGCTCCCCTCCCCCTCCTCCTCTATGGGACTCAGGTGTCTGCCAGCAATTAGCCTTAATGAGCCAGTAAGACTTTCCTGAGAGAGATGTTGACATGCTTAATTGCAGAAAGCAGCTCAGGAGGCTGTATCTCTGATTTGCCAGAGAGGCTGCAAAGCTCATGCACAGTAAAAGGATCCTTCAGGGAGTAAAATCAAGTGAGAATGCCAATTTTATGGCTTCCTGGAAACTCAAGAGCAGAGTTTTGGTTCAGTCTTTGGAAAATGGCACTTGTCCTCAGAATAGACAGCTTTGTTCATTTTTGGGATACTAATTTCTGCTCTGAAGCTCAACAGGGTGCTGAGAGGTATCACATAAACAACAATATTACAAGGGTTGGACCAGATGCTCCTTGGTCCCTCCAACTTGACATTTTGTGAAATATTTGCTCTGCCATTAGAACAGTAATGGCTTCTGTGGAACCAAAACCTTGCGTTTTACAGTTATAGATACTTTGTGGTGTAGGTACATTAATTAACACTGTAGTTACTCTGATTACAATATGCTTCTAATTTTGATATCTGTAATTACTACCACTTCATATAGCTGGAAGGTTAATTTAATGCCTGGATTACTTTTAATTACCTCTTAAGTTCCTTGCTTTCATATTTGATACATGCATTTACTGCAAATGGCACTATCAGAAGATTAAGTTAATTACCTTACTTTCATGTGAACTTTTATTCTTGGGAAATTCCTAGTGATCTGTGTGCTCATATCTTTAATTGGTCTCTAGCTCATTATGCATTTCTGTGTTGAGAAATGAGAGAATGAACTACTTTAATTGCCTTCTTTTTGTATCTGGTAATTGCATACAGTTTTTAAGATTCATGGATTTTCACGTGTGACAGAGATGACAGGGACTGAGTTACATACATAGTTCATCATACCCAACTGAAAACCATCAGTAAACCAGAATGAAGATTTTATCAAGCTTGCATTTCCTGAGCTCTGTAAAGGGTAAAGTCAAGAAATAAACCTCATAGACAGAACTCCACTACGAGAAGCTTTGTGATGCTGTGGTTTTCTCATAATTTGCTAATCTCTATTAAAGTTTTTTGGTTTTCATTGCATGAGCACATGGCTACTGTGTCAGAATCTCCAATAAGCTACATGAAAAAAGAAAAAACACAAACAAAAGATTTTCTCTCCTTACCATACCCCCAAAATAACAAACAATGGGAGCAATCCCAAGTGGTAGCCCTGTGAACTTGCATAATAATAATTATAGAATCCTAGGGGTTAGAAGGGACCTCGAAAGATCATCTAGTCCAACCCCCCCCTGCTAGAGCAGGGCCACCTAGAGTACATCGTGCAGGAACGTGTCCAAGCGGGTTTTGAATGTCTCCAGTGAAGGAGACTCCACGACCCCCCTGGGCAGCCTGTTCCAGGGCTCTGTCACCCTTACAGTAAAAAAATTTTTTCGAATATTCAACTTGAACCTCCTGTGCTCCAATTTACACCCATTACCCCTTGTCCTATCACTGGTCACCACTGAGAAGAGCCTAACTCCATCTCCCTGACACTCACTCCTTACATATTTGAAAACATTGATGAGGTCACCCCTCAGTCTCCTTTTCTCCAAACTAAAGAGACCCAGCTCCCTCAGCCTTTCCTCATAAGGGAGATGTTCCACTCCCTTAATCATCTTAGTAGCTCTGCGCTGGACTCTTTCAAGCACTTCCCTGTCCTTCTTGAACTGAGGGGCCCAGAACTGGACCCAATACTCCAGGTGCGGCCTCACCAATGCAGAATAGAGGGGGAGGAGAACCTCTCTTGACCTACTAACCACACCCTTTCTAATGCACCCCAGGATGCCATTGAGCAGATAACAGGATAATTAATTTCAAATTCACTCACTGTTATCTTCCTGACTAGGATAGGGGATATTGTATTATTTTAGATTGCACACAAAATAAGTTTGAGAAATTAATGCACTACAGGTTGAAATACTGTAGGTACCTCTGAATAATTAGAAGATTTAGCTCATATTGAGAGCAGTAAAACACTTCCAATTCATGGAATTAGGATTACTTTGCAATTTCTGAAAGCAGAATTTGACATCAAAAGATTAATCCAGGTTGTAAAATGATCCAGGTCCTTCATGTCAAGCACCAGTGAGTACTATGCATTTTTACTTTGTATACTGTAGTAGGTTCCTGTTTCTTTTCAGGCCCTAGAAACAAGCACAACAAATAAAAATGTTTCCACACAGTGAATAAGAAAGCAGGAAAGCCCAAAAATTGCTGCTTTTTTCTAGTAGATATTTCTGGTATGCATATAATTTTAAAACACGTGTCTAAAAGCTGAATAGTGATCAGCACACCTAATCTCATCAGTAAACTGTTGCAAAAACTGGGGTGGGATGCATGAGCTGTTTTATGAGCATATCCAGACACCTGCTGCTCCCAGGAGAGGCAGAGACTTGGTGCAAGTTGAGGTTTTCTGTATCAGTTGTCCCATTGACCTTGGCAGCACCATTCTAATGGATAAAGTTAAGCACTGGTTTAGAACTGAAGTTTCAAGTTCAAGTTGAATATTCGAAAAAATTTTTTTACTGTAAGGGTGACAGAGCCCTGGAACAGGCTGCCCAGGGGGGTTGTGGAGTCTCCTTCACTGGAGACATTCAAAACCCGTCTGGACACGTTCCTATGCGAAGTGCTCTAGGTGGCCCTGCTCTGGCAGGGGGGGTTGGACTAGATGATCTTTCGAGATCCCTTCCAACCCCAAGGATTCTATGATTCCCTGATGACTTCTAACAGGAGCTGGGCCAGTGTGCAATAAAAAGAGGAAATCAAACATTCCAAGCCGCTACAAAACCAAATGAGGTGGGTTTCCTAACATAGAGAACACCCTCAATTCTGGATGAGGTCAGAAGGAGAAGCAAGTACTCCTCCCTTCAGAAAACCTGATTAAAATTGTCAGAAAGCAACATGCAAATAATGTTTATGCTTAAAAAATGGAAAGTCTCTGCTGCTTTTTCTCAGTTCTGTTATTTCTCCTTGGTGGCCAGAACCATATGAGCACAGTGAAGAAACGTGTCCAATGACAAATTCTGCTCAGCTATTCAAATCCTTTGCATTCAGCATTCCTGATAGGTTAAGAATCTAAAATTGCTTCACCAGTGCTAAATTGCAAGTTAATTGAAGGTCTCATATGAATCCATCCACACAACTGAAGATTAAAATGAGATGAATGAAAGGTATTCTAAGTCAATGCTGCTTTACTTTGACGATTGGTTTCTTGTTGAAATTCCAGAGAGAAGAGAAAGAAATTAAGTAAAGGGGCAAAATGGCATTGAAAAGAAAAATCCAGTGATGAAATTTAAGCACTAGTGCTGTTCTTCACTGGACAGACTCCTCCTCTGTGTGCATGCAGACATAGATATGGATGTATCATATCCGTCTGCTTCCTCATGAGGAAAAAAAGGTATGCTGTGAACCACTGAAATGGGGTTTTTTGGGGGTTTTTTTTGGAAGATGGTGTAGATTAGAGATGGATGGGACATCAGGCATAGGTCTTAGTTAAAACAAATCTTGCTTATGAGATACTAAAAGAAATATTGATCTCTGCTTTAAATTCTTGGGTCATATGGTACACAAACGGTAACAGAAGAAACAGGAAACAGATTACAAGTAGATTTGTTAACATGTTCAATTGTGGTGTCCGTGGAACCAGATTTAAGTGTGATCTTTCCCATCAACTCTTGACTTTCTGTTCTCATTAGCAACAGCTTGAGGAGTAAGAGAAAGATCAGGACATGGCAAACATGCTTTTTAAAAATATATTCACACATTTATGTCCACACCACCCCCACACACTTTCCTCCTAAGTTCTGAAGGACAACTCTATTAGTTTGTTTGTATTAGTTTCTGTATATGCAGAAATATTTTAGAAATAAATGAGTGCCAACAGTCATTGTTGAGACCTGTACCATTTTTTTCAGAGCTAAATATATTTATATAGGTGATTCAGATCATCTCTTATGGGTTTTTTTCTGGATATAAGCCTCAAAGCCTACTGGAAAATAGTGTGGGACCTTAAAACAGACATAGGATAAAAAGAAAAAATTTCTAAAAAGAAAAATTCACAAAACTAGGTTTCCCAGATTCTCTCTCAGCATTTCATTAGCTTAATGTAAAAAATGAAACATATAGTATAATGGAAAAGTTAATTTGTTTGCAGGAGTATAGTTACCATTAAAACATTTCCCCCATTTTTAGTGTAATATGGTATTTTTAATTAGGTTTGAATCTTTAATTAAATTCCACAAATGTTATGCTTGTGTAAGTCGATGAATTTTTAATTTTGATTTTTGATATGATTTCTTTAAATTAACTACTTTCTAGAAATCCTATTAAAATTCAGATTAAAATTCAGGAAATAGAGATACTGACACAAAATTGCATTTTGTTTTATGCTAACTTCCCATCTAACTTTTTCTGAAGGACACATACCAATTTTTAAATTTCAGAAACACAGGAGATCTTCAGAACCCTCCCCCTCTTCACAATCATGTGTGTATAGAGAAATAGTGTCATTTTCAGATATGCATCTTCAGTTGCTATTCCACATTTCTTATTTGACAGACCAACACAATAATGCTCATCTCAAGAGGTAATTACAGAGCAACAAGTTTCATGACTAAAGTGAATGTTAGTTCATCCAAGTATTTCCACAGACATGTTAGTCTTTTATTTTCAAAATATATCAAATGGTTCTATTTGCTCTCCTGTTACACTCAAACAAATGTTAATTTACCATTTTTTTCTCTCAGTCTCCAGCTGATGAGATGACTTACATGATATATTTATCAAGCTAAAGAATCTTGTTTTAGATAATTTAACACAACAAATCCTGGCTGCATGCTAGTTTATCATTAGGGTTCCACCATCCCAATGATGTATTACACTGCAAAAAGTTCAGATGGTTCAAGGTAATGATGCATTTCACTGATACATCAAACAATTCAGAGTTATGAATGATTCATTTATATATGATTAGAAGAGCATTACATTTGCAATATATTACACTTAATATATTATTGTAACAATTTATCCTTAATGATACTCTGAGCATTAATGTCAGAGCAGCATCAGTTGAGAGGTTTAGAATGTAAAAACCCACACTCGAAACAAAGTTGTCCTAGAAAAAGTTTTTGAAGTTGCCATTATCTACTTCAATTTCATAATATTGTCCTTCATATATGTCCTTCATAGAGAAAAAAGAGGAGATAAATTCTGCATTTGACTCCTTATAGCTTGCTGTACACTGGAAGGAATTAATATTTCCTCTCCATAACAATTAGAACAAAACAATTAGAACACAAAGCACAGAAATATAGAATATTAGGGGTTGGAAAGGACCTTTGGAAAGTGTTCAGTTCAACCCCCCTGCCAGAGCAGGTTCACAGCTGAAAAGAGTAAACCAAACACCTGGTCAATGGGAAGTCCAGCATTTACACACCAGGACATATTACATCTCTCTTTACACTCTCTTCCTCAACTCTATTTCTCCAGTTCTATCAAGGAAAACTACTAACAAACTCTTCTAACTCTGTTTATCCTGAAAGAAATTCAGCTGTTTAAGTCGTGCAATAATTTTCTGGGGGGAAATCAAAACTTCATCATGCATTTGCAGAGCTAAGTACACAAGTCAGAGGAACAGATGAGCTGGTTGGGCTCCCACACAGAAAGGACTCAATGCCAGGTTACATCACTTGAAGAAGCAGCTGATAGGCAGAGAATTTGCCAGGTAAGATTTATGCTATCAGCAATGATATGACATATCAAAAAAACCCACCAAAACAAACAAAAAAACCCAACCCTATATCTGTCTATACAGATATTTATATTAAAAGGAGCGACAGGATTAAGAAGGATTGGAGAATCTGAAATTTTGGTCACTGGGACAGAGGAAATGAACATATTTGAAAACTGCAGTGTAAATGCAATATAGAAGATAGAACTATTTTTAAAAAGGACACAAGCCTTTAGGATATAAATAAATCCTGTTATGTCCAGAAAAAGTTCAATTCCTTCTCTTCTACACTATGAACATCTCTAATTATCTCATGAATGATCCCAGCATTTTTGTGTGTAACCTTGCTGGCTAGAAAGCAGTACATTCATACTTTACAAATTTAATCTCCATAAATGTCTCATTATCCTATTATCTGCTTTAGCCTGAAACACTAACTTGAAAATACATTACCCGTAACATTCAAGATATCATCTAATTTAACTGAGTTTTCCCAAACTAACTGCAGTTTGTAGCCTCCATAACACACACCTCCTTTTTCCTTTTTTTTCAGATCTGGGATCAGTGTAATTACTGCTTTTTTTCCCATTTTTCATGTACAAGATATTTTTGCGATATAGTTTACAGCTAATCCCATAATTAAACCCAACTTCTTCCCTTTCAATTGCATGTTGTAGAGCTATACCTGTTATATATATATATATATTACTTGTTTTCTCAGTGGCTGGGCTAAATTAAAAAAAAATTAAAATTATTTCATGTGGTTACTAGAATGCTTACAACATTTCAAATAAGAAATCAGTCCTTTACATCACCTATTATGGAAACAAAAAATTAATACCATGTGAAATATATTTTTTTCCTTTGAAAACAGAGTTCAGTATTGAAAAAGATATTTACATCTTACACATTATTATTAAAAACAGCTGGAAAAGTTGCAATTAAACCATGGAACTTTCTGAAACATTGCTATGTTACAGAACACCAGTTCTGTAGTTAAAACAAGATGACAATAGTGATGAGGCCAGAATGCAAAATCCGTACCTACAAAACACTGTTCTCAACCTAAAAAATTGCTTTATTGCTTGAGTGCAGCTACTGAATTAGCAAAACATTCTTTTCTCAGACTCACTGTGCAGATATCCATGTATATATATAAAATAGTAATGGGAAATACTTAATTTATATCTTTTTTTCAATATGAAAAAAGTCATTGCAGTGTTTATATAAATGCCTGTGTATATACACACACTACTTATACTTTTATACACACATATGCATAGATACCACATATTTCACAGGTTAAACACCTGCCAAAACATATTTACTACCAGGAAAGTAATTCCTTGGCTTCGGATTCCAGTGCCTGCTCATGTCTGGGCTGTACCAGTGGTGGTGGAAAGGAGGACACAGCTGCCTCTGTGAGAAAACTCATTAACTGCAATTGCTCTGCAAATTTCACAACTTCTAGATGGCAACCTAATTAATGCAAAGCACTCTCCTTTTATAGATCAGCTCTAATCTTAGGAAGCCAGAAAAAGTATAAAACATCAAGGATAAAACTCACACTTTCCTGATGCTCTCCAATAGCATTTTATAGTTTCTTACACTGGGGTCCTGTCCTCATTTGACTTGTCTCTTGATAGACCAATATTTTCTACACTGCACATCAGGCATTCTAAAGAAAAGTTAAATTGCTATTTATTTACTGTAAATAAGCATAACATTCTAACTGTAGTTGGCTTTTTTTTTTCCTTCAGTGATTTCAATGAAATTGTCCAATCAATGCAACCACAAACTCATTTAAAAATAACCATCTTTTCTTCATTCAGGTATAATTGCTGGGCTTGTGCAAATCCTTGCATACCCCACAACTCCTCAGTACCCTCTAAGCTTTTGGGATATGTATTTAGCTATTTACAGGGCAATAGCCACAGAGACCCAAGGTATTTCATTTATAACACACCATGACCACTTGGAATTTGAATCAAATATTGAAAGTAAATCCTCTTCTACAACTGCCAGTATCAACCACCTGAAAGAAAAAATTTCCCTGAGAAAACCTGGCAACTCTCACCAAATCAAGTACTTTCAGTTCCATGAAAGAACCGGAGCAAAGTAAATATTCATGGGGCTGCTGCCTTAAAAATCCTGATCTGGATTGTCTTGCCTTTCTATCTTTAAACACCTTTAATTACCCAGTGGAAATGAGGAGCAGTCATATGACTGTGCAGAAGGCCTTTAGAAGATATGCAGTGTATCTGATGGGGGGTATGAAAAAGTGCAACAAAAATTCATCTGGACCAACAAAAGATAAAAAATTGTTCTGCACTATATATAGAAAAATGGGGTCTCTTTCCTATAATCTCCACGATCTGGGTTTCCTGATGATATTGTGTATTTTTGTTTCTTATTGAGAAAAGGAAAGTTTGTGAAACAATGAAAATCATTGTACTACTAGAAATACACATAAAATATTCTGAAGTACAGCTGTTGTTCAAGGAATAATATCACTTGGTTGGTCCTCAAGGGCTTTATGAGCAAATGAAGGTCACATTCCCCCTAAGTCTGCACATCTCACTGCCCCAATGGAATTTAGTAGAAGTCCATAAATTAATTCTTTGGTATTTTTATCAAACACTGTTCCAATCATTTATCACCAGCAGGGCTACGAATATCAGCAGTCTGGAAATCTGTTCAATCAAAGGAATCTTCTGCCTTAACCAACATCGTCAAGCAATGCATTAAATACCATGAAACTCACATGAACATCTTGGTCCCAAGGGACAAACAGGTTTCTATTTCTTTGAGTTCCTCTGCTCTGTATTTGTACTATTAAACAAATAAAAGACCAAGGTATAAAAGACAAAACATGCCCCCTATAAAACAAAACAAGAACAAAACACAACAAATAACTCCCACATTTTGAACTAAAGGCTTCAGTGAACCGAAAGATTCCTGAACCTCCAATGTTTTCACAGATTCTGTTTTAATTCAAGCCAAGGAACTTCAGCAAGGTGTGAAAAGGAGATGAGGCTCTAACATGCCTCAACAAATTCTTCAAGTGTTATCACAGTATTTAAAAGACTAAGATCACAAAGAAAGAAGCTAGAGAAACTAAGGACACTCAGACACCTGATGCCATTAAGAATATATATGTTACTGCATATTGCAAAGCTATTATGCTCCTTTTCCAATTTTGTTCTGTATTGTTCCTCATACGGTGAATATTTTGTATGTGGGAGCACCCAGGGTATTTTTGAGTGAGGATTTTTAATTTCTGAAACTAATGAGAAAAATCAGTCAGTGGTGGGGTATTTAAGCAGGCACAGTCATTCTCAGTGTGCACCAAAAGCCTGCAATAACTGTTGGAAAAGCTGCATTAGGGAAGCACAGCTCTTCCACAGAGGTGAATATTGGATCTCCTGCTTTAGAATTAGAAAAATGAATATTTAAGAGAGAGAATAAGAAGTTTAAAAGTTCACACAGTGAGCCAGCATCCTAACTGATGTTAAATCACTCCCACAAAATGTTGCTAATTTTTGCAATAGTTTGAAATAGTAAAATTCAAACTGCTGCTTAAAGGAGTATCAAAAATTCATGTTCAGTTGTACATCAAATTCACATATACCCCCTTACTTCAAGAGAAGGTCCAGCACATTATCACGGCAATCATTGTTTACATTCTATGCAGGGCATTACATATCTTTTCCATTACTGATTCCTAACAAACTGATGTACATTAAAAATGGGAAAGAAAGAATATGTTTATCTTGAAATGTTATTTTACAAACATCTAATGGGATTTTAATGCTTAAAACTCAGGATGGAGGCCATGTATTTTCTATTTATTAAATTTTAATCTCAAGCTACAAATCACTCTTTCCCAAAAGAAGACTTAAAAAACCCAAACACTTCTGACAGGAGGGGCAGTTGAGTACAGTTTTCATAAATGCACATCTTTGTGCAGGAATATCACCAGAGATGGGGCCAAAGTATGACTTTGAAAAAAGATTCTGGTGGAGGGATGTAAATAAATTTCACTGCCCTTCTCACATAGTTCCCCAGCAGGGAACAAAGTCCCATGGTGCTACAGAATCATTGCAGAACCCAGCTTGATTTGACTGGCTTTGTAACTGGAGAAAAACTGTACCTCTCAAGCACTCTGCATACCAAAATTCAAGAAGGTATCACATTTCAAGTCAGTTGCCGATTCCTTTCCACACAGCCTCAGTGTACACACAACCTATGAAGTTTATTCCTTCCAAACACCATGGGTACCAGCTGTGAGCTCCATGTTGCCTGATTCACAGAGGTAGGAGCTTGGCATCATTAGCATTTAATTATTTACACCTGGATCCTCCACCAGACTTCAAGTGAAACAAAAGCAACATTAGGAGTAAGCCTCAGAGATCTCTCCTGATTCTTCTTTCCAATATATGCCAACACTGAAAGCTGTCTAAATATCCATGAGCTACTTCTGCATCCCAATCAGCACTGCATCTGAGCAAATGATGGTCTCCAGTCCCTCAAATTCAGCCCTTTCCTTTTTAGATCTACACCATGGGAGGAAAAGGCAGGATAATTTTGGATCAGCTCCACACATTAGTAAAGAATTGTCCCAGACAAAGGATCATTTTCCTTTATGCCAGACTCATGGCAGACATGCAGCAGTCTGTTATACCTAGAAGAACTGTCAAATAGAAGCAAATATGCAAGAAACTCAACTACAGACCAGTCCAATAGTATTTCAGTCTTACTTTCAGAACTGTTTTCATTTGTCTTTGCTCAGAGGAGAAAAACCCAGAGCCCTTTAACAGACTGAGCTAGAACTAAACTGCAAGTAAGGAAGCAAAATATGATAAATTCAAATCATAAGTATGGCAATATGGTGAGGTTATATTACAGTTCTGCAAATAGGGTGCATTGCCACTGACTTGCTAGACCTTGAATTTCAATTACACAAGAGAAAACTCTTTTCCTCCATATAGCTCTTATCTTCTTTTGGTTTTCTTTTTCACTTATATTACTACTTTTATTAGGCTGCACATGTTAACATAGGCTTTAGCCCATTGGGTAAGGCATTCATTCACTATTTTAGGCATTCTAGATGTAGTGCTATTTAGGAAACCCTTCATTCCTGAACAAGGTAAGAAAACTTGATAGATGAAGTCAGATTGTGATCTAAAACATATTACACCATCCCAAACCTTTCTAAGGTTAGACATCATCTGCATCTCCTAAGTGGATGGACAATGCCTTAAGGATGTAAGGATGCTCCCCAATAAGCCATGCTTCTTTCTAGGGTACTTTTTCCAAAAGGGTAGATGTAGCTGGACAATTTCTGCCTTTGCAAATGCTTACTTTGTCAGATGTGTTATTTTAACCAGAACTGGGACGAATTAATTTATTTTGGTTGTTCTTACACTTCATTTGATAGAAAATGGGTGTAAGATTTACAACCAGCATTGATGTTTGAAACCTCAGCAATGATGAGTTATCAGGTGAAAAACAAAAGCTTTTGTTTTTTTTTTTTAACAAATGTCAGTAAATGAAATATTCATCATAGGTCAGGCAGTGTTATTAGTGCTACATAAATCTATGCAACCTAGCTGAGAGATCTGAGTCAGTACCAAGGGCAGGAACATCACAAAGCATTAGATGCACCACACCTTGTAACCTTTTTCTTGCATAACCAGAGTAACTTCCAACAGTCTTGCAGGAAAAAAAAAGCACTTTTCTATAATTACCATCTCTATTGGATAGTTTTACTACTTACCTTCCACTTAAACCAAGTTACTCCCTTTCTGGAGTTATACCAAATGAAACATGAAGAATAATGTCCCTGTGATCAGGTAATTATTTAAGAAGTACACTGGGATGGAATTAGTCAACTGGGTTACAAGCTTTGGGAGTATAGGAAATAGAGAGCAACCATATGTGTCTTAGCTCCTTAGGAAACCGTGATTGGGATACTTCAGAAATTTTCAGGAAAATTCAGAAAATCCACTGTAAGAACACAAAGATGTTCTTCAGAGCCATAGCCTTTAAAGATGCTATGTTTTATCAGGTCAAACCAATTGAACAGTCTAACAATTCACATCATTATGCTTCCACTTAGCAAGCATTCATATAAATGTATATATAGCAGGGAAGGAAAGAGCAGCTGCAGCTGATACTTTCCCACATGCAAGAAAAGCCTTTCACACAGAAGAAATAGGAGAGCAGGGGAAAAAAGTTTCTCTCCTGATGTTTCTCCTTTCACAGTGACCTCTACAACTCTTCAGTGTCAGCTTCAGATGCAACCATGTTGCAAGCTTTTAGGAAATACTGTTTAAAAAATTAAGTATTGTGGATGCTCACTTCTAACCTAAACTGGAAAGGCATTGGGAATTCTCCATCATTTCAAGAGCCTGGGGTGTCCACCATCTGCCCAAACAAATCCCTACAACCTGGTGAAGCCATCAGGACAGACAGTGCAACAGGTCTGATTCTTTCCTTGATATTAAATTGGGAAGAAACACAGCAATGGTAATGGCAGATTAAGAAAAAAAAAAAAAAAAAAGGGGGGAGCTACAGTCTCTTTCTGGGAGGTGGTGAGTCTTATGCAAACAGAATGACATCAGTTGAAGTGCTACAAGGGGAAGAAAGGGCTTAAAGCAGTAAGATGCTCCATCTTCTCTTAATGTTCTGTCATCTGGGTTTGGAAGATAATGATCATTAAAGTCAGTTTTTAATGATGTGGTTTATGCTAGCATCTGGATTTATACCTCCAAACTGAGAAAACAGAAAAAACCCAGCATGTGTGAAGATTAAGGTCCGCAGAAGAAGGGGAGTTCACATAGTCTAATTAAAATAATGGGTGGAAAAAAGATAAAATTGATCCATTTAACTTACAAAAATTCATAAACTACCAAATCCAGAGGGTCCTTGTGCAAATAGCAAATAAATTACAACCAACAATTATTAAAGCATAAGAATTTTAAACTAGAAAGGCATCTTAAATGAGTTTCTCATGCAGCTGCTTTTTAAAAAATTAAAGAATCCAAAGATGCAACTGACATTGAAAAGTAAAATAATTAACATAGGAAAGGCATCAAGGACACAGAACCCTTCTTGTCATTGAAGTTTTCTATAAGATATAATAATTCTAAATAAGATACATTATTCTGGAAACTTTATCAAGATATACTCGTAGCCCAATTTCAGAGTTTTCATCAATGAATTATTTGAAATGTTCTTTAGTATTATAGCAACTTTATTTCTCTGTAACTTAATTTCCCCCTTCATTAAATAGCACTCTGATTTTGTTCTTTGATGAAATCTTGTGCCTTCACACTGCTATAGAAGGCATGTGCACAGAATAATTAGCACTTTTTCTGGTTTTTACAATCTTATAGACTTCCCCCAACTTGAAAAATTATAAAATGAACTCAAGTAACAGCAGTGCTTTTTCTATCACAAACATGGGGCCAAGAATTAAAACTAAATGTATGAGAAAAAGTTAAATGCTCTACAGAATTCAAAAGAACTATTTCTTTGTTAGGTGCCTACGACACAGACCTCAACAGAACTATAAATTGGGGCAATCCATGTACAAAAAAAATAATGGGTTTAAAACCCTTTCATAAATTTGGAATACTGGAATACTGTGTATATGACAAAGAATGGAATCAGCATAATAACATGAATAGCTCCCTATGAGAAAAGGGAAAAAAAGGAAATAATATGGGAAACAAACACTGTTGGAGATATTTGTAATAAATGAGGGGGGTTGCTTTCAACAGCAAATGTCTTGAACTCACTGACGTCAAAAACCACTAATGATGATTTAATAGAATACAATTTGCTAATTGTGTTTGTCTCTCCAGCATTATGCCCTAATTAAAGAACTTAGCATTACTCTTCAAAAGAGAGAAGGAGAAAGGGCAGAAGAGGAGATAGGAGGGGGAGAAGAGAGAAAAGAGAAGTAATTTCTCACTTGGGAGAGTGAGAAATAATCTTCAGAGGAACAGGAGATTCAAAAGGAACAAAACTTACATAACACTTTACTATAATGACAATTAAAATATCAAGAAACAGGCTTCAAAGGACTGGGAAAGTAACTGAAAATTCTTCAGACTCAACACCACTACCTTGTAATTCATTCACTTTGGTTTTTGAAATTAATAAACCAGGATTTACATTTTGAAATCTCTGTAAACAATCAAAGAATACATCATGAAAACCACAAAATATCACAAAACTATATTATCCTAAAAGCTAAAACTGTGAATTTCACCTGAGAAGACATCCCAAAGGCAATCTTTTGCCTCCTATGGCTATTATATTTTGTCATCACCATTAGGCCACGTGTCCAGAATATCTTCACATTGCTGGTATTGCAGCATCCTACATCCCACAGGTCCCTGAACTCCCAATCTATCAGGTTGAGACAACCCCCGGGGGAATGTGCACACATCCAGGAGACTGTCTCAACACTCATGCTTACGTATAATATAAAACTGTAATTCCTCATCACAACTCATCTCGAAACCACTCTAGATTTATCTCATCTAAACATTGCCAGATCAATACTTTGCTTCACACTCATCATAAAAAAAAAAGTGCAACACATGTAGCTTTCCATGGAAAGTGAACAAAACTGGAGTCTTACAGAAGTCTGCAGATACAACTGAGTTGCTCTTACTGTTCTGGTTTGGAATCACAGCACTGGCAAAATGAATATTGGTTCCTGCAAGTTAGGTGCTCTTATTTTTTAATCATTTCCCCAGGTAGAGAAATACCTGAGGTCTGCCAAAAATTCAGCACAATTCAGGTGTTTCCTAATAAAAGATGTCCAAAAAATCAAGTCCAGTCTACTGATAAAAATATGTTTCTAAGTTGTATAGCTCAAAATCTGTCAGCACTATAACAAGAAATACACAGTGGGTAGTGGCAATGGCAATTGCTTGCAGAAATTAATAATTCAGATTTTATGGGACAGTGGTAACTGTAATTACAGAAAGATTAAAAGGTTAAAAGAACCAGAGTAAAGTAACTGTTTCTTTATTTCTGTAAAGAAATGGAGGCTTAAATGCAATTTTCTGAGGTCTTTGAATGGGAAATAAAAACCTTCAGAAGCACAGAAGTCTATAAGAAACTGGTCTTGAAATACTACAAGGACAAACATATTTCCTCCAAATTTATCTTAAGTTGACTCTAATAAATGCTTTACTTCCTTTTACTGCTAGAATTTCAATGCAATAACACATACAATTAACATCAGCAATTTTACTGAATTCTCTGTAAAGTGTGTGTGATTTCTAGTAGGCTCCATTAAGAAAAAGACCACTTTAAGAACATTAACTCTATCTTGCCTTTATCTTAAATCAAGAAAATCTTATGTTTATCTGTCAGAACACCTGATTCTTACCAAAATGTAAGGATTGTGCATATTCAGGAGTATAAATTGCTAAGAGCTATCTGCAAAGTTGGCCAACTACTTTATGAAAGAAAAAAACAAAAACACAACAAAAAAACCCCCCAAAAAACTAAACTAAAAATCCAAAACCCAAATAAACAGATTTGTGTTGCAAACGTTTTGAGTTGGCTCTCAAAACAAACAGTACACATGCACATAAAGCAAGATTCTTTAAATATTCCCTTAGCCTTGTTGGTAAATCAGAGAGATTCATTCAGAGAGATTCATAATAAAATGATTCCACAAGTGAAAACACCTTTCTGTTGTACAAAATGGGAAGCTGTCTCATCAAAATGAGGAGGGAGAACTGAAAGTCACAACAATGATTCAGCTTCCTAAGGCAGAGTCACATTGAAGAGACCTTGAAAGAGTCAAATAATTCCTTATGGGCATTTGGAAAGGGGAAAAGGAAAAACAAACACATGGATGAAAATTGTCTGAAAATTAGCACCAATTGTCTGGTTTTGAAGCTATTGTGCCTTCTGCAGTGTATCACTGAGATGGGTGATTATAGCAAATTATTTTAAAAGAAAACCTTCCAGGGAAGTTTTGAGAGAGACATTGATTGGTTAGTAAGTGTACAAAGAATGAGGAAAAGACAGAAAATGAATAGCAATAAAGAGAGGGAATACATTAAAATGAATAAACTGAAGTCAGACAAAGAATCTGAAGTTTCTTTTGTTACACATTAATCCAAGAAGGGGATGAAATTCTTCAGATATCCTCCTTAGCCCAGGAACACCATTTTTGTTTTCTAGTTACAAGGGAAAAAAAATGAAAAAAATTTGCCTGTCCTCCAATATGATCTCTGCAAATAGTGCTGAACAAAACTCCCAATGAAACCAATGGAAAAAAGTCCTGGTGACCTCAGGAAATGTCCCTATGCATCCATGAAGTAGGTTGACTCTTTTTCAAACTTTGTGATTATCAGCCTCATGGAAACAAACAGAAGTAGCCATGGAATGGGAATTACTATCTGTGCTCAGAGTGCAGAGGCACCCAAGAGTGAAGAATGATCTAATGTCACAAAACCAGGGCACAACATCTATCTAGTGTGACACGTTTGGACACAGTGTAAGGAGCTCAGCCTCAGGTATGGTTTCCTCCCAGCCTTTCAGCTTCCTACATGTAATTAAACAGCAAGCCAGGGCAGGGTTTGGTGATGCTGCAGCTTGCAGCCATGGATGCCAGCATGAAGAGACAAAAATGATCAACTGTTATGGAACCAACTCACATGGACAATGGAAGCTCTTTTCTGTTGCTGTTTCTTACCTGCAAAAGGAGTGTTACCAAAATATATGTTGAAAAGTAGCTGAAAATCTTAGGAAGAGTCACAATAGACAGTTTCTTAATCATAAGCATTCTCCTGAATTTATATTCCTTTATTGAAGTTCCCTTCCATTTTTACTGTCATCATCTCTCTCAAATCCCCCTCTGCACTGCCACATATGAGATTTTGATTTACTAGTTCATAGCTTTGTCACAGGGCCTTATATCACTGGAGCCTCACTGAAAATTAACAGGAGGTTGACTTTAAACAACTTAATATGAATTTAACTAGCATCTGGCTCATCTTAAGTACAAGTAAACTTCTTCACAATGAGCAGAGTGTGATCCAAAAAGAAGGACATAATCCCTTAAAAGAGAAGTTTTATTTTTCTCTGTGTGAATATTTCTGTTGCTGGCAAATAAAAACGTTCGCTGTTCCAAAGTAGGGTGAAGATCCAGAAATACATTACAATATTTCAAAATATCTTGGTTTAATTTCAATACTATACATTTTCTCATAACTTAGAAGTTATTGCTAACTTTTTAAGTGATGAAAGCACAGAGATCTGAAAATTCTGCCCAAACTCAGACCTCCAGTTGTAGGCTGTTGACACACAAACTCTTCCCAGTGTTTAAACAATTCTGAAATGGATCTGTGAACACCACACACGTGCTTATTAAAGATACCTAATCAAGTTATAAATGTTTTTACTGGCTGGTTCACATAGTGAGAACTGTAAGGTTTAAGAACTTGGATCCTGAGTCAGCATTTATAGGCATATTGCAAACAACTTGTGTTCATAATCTCTCTCTACTTGTTAAAACTGGTTTATCCCTAACAGTTATAACTGATTCTTCTTTTTAAACCATGTTTTAGAGTCCTACCAAATGATATTCATTCCTAGCAAATAATATTCTTCAGTTTTTAAGTATAAAATAATTATATCAGGTCATAAAACAAAAAAAAGCCAGAGCAAATTGAATAAAATTGAACAAAACACACCTAAAGCACTCAACTCATGCCAGAGAACAAGCATATGCACAGCATACTGTGATCACTTTGCAAAGACATTGGAGAAAGTGAAATAATTTGCTCTCATGATGAACCCTAATATGGAAACAGGGTGAAACTGAATCATAGTTCTTACAGTTTTAATAGTTGGGTCTCATCCAGCCACAGATGTAGCACCAATAACATTGTAAAATTATTCCTACATCTTTCCGAAATACAATGTCTGGTTCTATCCCCCATTTGTCATGCCTTTTGCTGTTATTACAACATTAGAACCACAAGTGTACTATCTCCTGATCAGGAGAACCAGTGAAAATTATTTCTTTTTCCACTTTGATATCACCTTTGTCATGGCACAGATGAATTCTGTGTCACCTGGGACCATACATAGTGATGCCTCCTTAGGAAGTTTGCAGCCTAAGCAACACTACTCTGACTTTTCAGTATTCTGGTCCATGTCTTTCCTTCAAAACTTGATACAGCTGCTTCCCTTTTAGATACAGATTAATGAATATGAAACCTGAGTAAAAGCCCTAGAAAGCACTGAAAAAGCTGAGAGTTGCTGTTAAAATGAGGGTGGAGTGTGTTCTGAATCTCTGCCCAGTCTACACATTCCCTACAGGATAATAAAGTGGTTTAAAAGGACAGCAGTGGAATGGCTACTCAATCAAATTACAGAATATAAAAAAAGGTCAAAGCAGTACAACACACTGATATCATTCACATATTATACAAGACATTAAAATCCTGATATGATATACTTGGAAGAAGAAAAAAAAATTTGTAACAAGGACAGAAAGTGGTAGGACATTAATCCATTCCCATGACAACATTTGTGCCCAAGCTGGAAAAATATACAACTGGTCTAAGACTGGCCACTTGGCTTAATTTCACATACTACATATTGAATCCCTGTCAGTCAGTTCTGCTTGTGTTTAATGGAACAGGGTAAGGGGATGAAGTGAGTTATATTTTTAAGAACATACACAATTTCATTGTAGCAGAGCCTCCTGTTTCAAGTAGTAATTGCATGTGCCCTGTACAACAGATAAAACTTCAAAGTACATCTAGCAGACGTGAACAAGCACACTTTAATGTACAAAAATAATTTTTTTATTATTATTATTTCCATGCCTGTAGGACCCAAATTTGTTAGTCAAGGCTAAGGAAGGAACCACCACATTTTCTACAGCAGAAGCAAAGACCTGGGTCACTTTCACCCTAAGGGTTTACCAAGCTTGTATTAACTCTGGTATGACAAGTGACTGGTGTAGATGGTATTAACAAGTGTGAAAGGTAACATAAAGGAAAGGTCCCAGTGCAATTAGTAGAAAGAAATCAGCACAGATTCCCACTGCTTGAATGGGCATCATATGAAGCCTTTGCTCACTCATTACTTTCACACCATTTATAGATTTTATTTTTGTAACTCAATAAATGAACAGCACCAGCTACACCAAACTGTGGCTCACCTTTCTCATCCATTCTCACCCATTCAATATATTTCTTGTGTGTTACAACAGAAAAATGTTTTGCAAAAAAATTAGAAGGAAAAAAAAACTATTATCTGCAATACATTGTTGAAAAGACATTTGCACATATTGCAATCATTTTGAGGCAAATATAGAAAATGCCTCGCATAAAACTGTCTTTAAAATTTAGAACTGAAACAAACAGCAAGATTCACTGGTAAATTTATCTAAAACTTCTTCATTTTTTAATAAGTTCATATTCTCAGAACAGTTCTCAGGAGAATACCTGAAGTTCAGCTTTTCATTTACATGAAACCATGTTCCTTCATCTTTGACACTGTGGTAGCACTAAAACCTGTCATAAAATTTAAAGTCAGAAAGGACATAAGCTACACTAGGACTCCTCTTTCCTGCCACTGTGACAATCCTAATACAAATGTAGATTTTATATCCCATTATCTTTGGTGATTAAAGGTCAGTTTGTACATAGAGAAAGTACACCTTCCAAGTGGTTTGAGTTCCTGCCCTTACATCATGAAAACTTCCCCGTGGGGAAGAAAAGTCACTAAAATAACCATAAAGAATATTGTGTTTGATGATGAACATGCCAGCTTTATTATCGCTTTCCTGGCTATAGAGCCACAGCAGATGAAATTGTTATCTGGATGTTTTGCAGTCAAACCTCAGAGGCAGGACTTCTTGTTCCAGACTTTCCACTTAGCCTCTGACTGTGACTTATTTGCCCTTATTGCTTGTCCTTCTCTTTTATATTTCAGAGCCAGATGAGCCTGCACCAAAGCTCAAATGTCTAGGCTGGCATCTTCAAAGACACACACTCTGCTAAATACAGAACTGTGACTTGCCCTTTGAAAGTATGTACTAGAGAGGTGTAATATAATTATATTTTCAGGCTAAATATTTAAAGAACTTTTCAGGTTTTTACAATTTTTAAATATTTAAAGTCTTTTTGCTTATGTAGACCATGCAAAATAGACTGGGAACATTTATTATGAAAATATCAAATCAAATTAATTTGTTCAGCTCTTCCAACTTGCATTCCTGGTTATTACAAGTATTAGCTGCATAGCAGACCCAAGTAACTCAGGTCAGAGCACCAAAGAAATGAATTAGAGAATAATCTAATTAAACTGTTTAAATATACAATCACAAAATCACAGGAAAATTTAAATAAGAGGGGACCTCTGGAGGTCAACTCATCCAACCTCCTGCTCAGAGCAGGAACAACTTCAAAGGCAGATGCTATTGCTGAGGATGTGAATGAAATATGCATAGGAAGGGTACCCCAGACTTCACCATTTTTAGGTTATGGTCTTAAGACACCTTTTATGTTCTCTCTGGCCTTATGGACCTTTCATGTTTTTTCCAGATGATAAATCAACCTCAAAAGATACTTTTGTGTTTTAAAAACTGGTCAGTCCATTTCCTATTTAGAGTAAGAGAGGCTGAAACTTAATTAGCATGTCTAGAGTAATTACATTACTCATTATTAAGACTACTGGTACAGCAATGTTCTAACAGCTCTCATCATTAGAAATCCCATTCTAAAAACAGATCAGCCCACAGTATTAAAAAACCAACAGATTTATCAAATCATACACTTACACTCAAGTAAAAAGCACTAAAAATACTGCCTCAAAAAAAAGTCAGTTTTTCCTTCAAAGCAGCTATGCATCTCTAGATGATCCCATCAATAAACTTAGAAGCAAGCATGGTTCTCTGATGTCTTTTCTCACATCCTCATAACAAAGTAACCATGTTGGTTAAAATCTCACACTTAGGAAATAATTCCATGTGGGACATGACATCTGCAGTCTAGTAACTGGAGGGAAAAAATCCTTATTGAGCTACTAAGACTTAATCAAACACACATTCAAAGGAACAGCCAAGTTCACAGCAGGTGTTTAAGTTGTTTTTTTCTGCAGCTCCCCAGGGAGTCTTGTTACAGGCCTTAAGAGAGGTGAAAACACAAGCCACTCAGACCTCTGCTTGGAGGGTGTTGACACACAAACTCCTCAGTGCTGAAGCACTTCTGAAATGAATGTGTAAGGAACCACACACCTTGGTATGAGTGTTATCAAAGGTGCCTAATAAACTTATAAATGTTCCTACTGGCCAAACCTCATAGTAAGATCTGCATTGTTCATGCAGCCAGCTTTTTTCCCTTCCTGTTATTTTTAATGAACAGCATTAAAGGTTCCTTCTTTCATCCCTGCTATTATTCTTCACATTTTGAAGCCAGCATTACATTGGAATAAAGTAAATGTCACAATATGCACTTCATTCTTTCTGTCCAGCTAGAGCTTCAGTAAAAAACACACAAGACTACTGAAGCCCAAAGAGTTATGCCATGGATAAACTACCCCAGTGATATTTTACAGTTTGAAGTCATTACAGCACAAGCCTCTGTGACACACATTGCAGTGCTCTTTAGAGAAGTTAGCTGTGTTTGGTGCAAAATGTTTCAGAAGGGACTCTCTTTACTGCCTTTTCCCATTCCATTTTAAATGTTTGATATGTTTTCCTTCAGGGAAAGACTTCTCTATTTGCTGTGACTTTGATTCAAAGATATTGCCATCTTCTTCACCTAGAAAGTACTGGAAATATATAGTTTATTACTGTGAAATGTGTGAGCTATGTCAGATTTCCTATCCATTAGCCTAGGCAAAAAACACATAGCATTGGGTGTCCTTTACCACTAAAAGAAGAGAAAATGACTTTGTAGAATGGAAGAGAAATACACTTCCAGCATTAACTAAGCCAAAGCTCCTGAGAAGCCTGTGGTGGCATCATAATTTCTTTCCCACCACTTGTATTGACATGTGCACTGCTGCAAAGAAGGGAAGAAAGAATAGAAAGAAATACTTAAGAGTAAAAAGAAGGACAAGGAACTACACATACACTGTATTATTTAAAACTGTATCACAAAATTATAATTGGTAAATATATGTAATTCTCTGCAAATAATTATGACTAATTTAAATCTTGAGAAGCCTTACTACAAGTAAGGATAATAATATTAAATTCATGTCTCCAAAGAGATGAAATGCTGACAAAAGGATATAGTGTGATTTTACTTTCTGCTGGTATTTTGTGAGAGAGCATAATATAGAGAAAACTGGGGTTTTAGATGGCCATATAACAATAAATCTACTTCTACCATCTTTTGTTCAGTTATAACTAATCTTGCCACATACAGAGTCTATTTTGGGGTGCCCAATACAAATCAACATCCCAGGTTCTTCATATTTACAAAGCTTCTGAAAGTTACATTACCTCTCATCCTAATATGCTTTTAAATAGATCAGTTCCTCATCACTGAAATCAACTCACTTCTGGGTCAAAACTTAGCAATTTCCAGAAGCAGTCTTACACCCATTTTCTCTTCAACACATCCAGTAGGATTATGAGACTTACACACACTGGAAAAGCAACCAAGACAGCAGCTCCTTGGTGTACAAAATTTAGAGATTCAAAATGACAGCACAGTGCACCCAAAAGTATCAGTAGGAACTATTCCCAAAGGGAAAAAACAAAACATGACTGAAACTAATTTAAAGTGAAAGAAAATGACTGAAACTAATTTAAAGTGAAAGAAAATCTTGGTTACGTTTTTTTGGGGGAAAAAAAAACCACATCACACCCTTCATCATCCACAAAATTCAGGATTTGTTTTTTCTGTTGCTTATTTTAGATCATGAACCATTTCAATAATGAGATCCCAAATATATTCCAGCTCCTTGGTGGCACATCACTGTTATTATTGTTAATACATGTAATGTTCAAATAGTGCCTAAATGTCAGTCAGGTGATCTAATTCTGTAAAATGATAGCATTAGTCATTAATAAAGCAAGCTCGCTAATGGTCTGTGATTATCAGATGGAATGATAAGGTTGCACAGTTTTCCCTTGAAAAAAAACAGCTAGGGTTCTGAGGAAGAGCTTTCACATGCTGCTTAGTGTAGGGATATGTTTTTGTATATTAATCCACACACACCTAAAATCTGAAGTCTGTTGGACTCTGGCCCAGTGAAGTCATGGAAACACTAGATCAAGCACTGAGTCCTAAAAATGGTAGACAGAATTTTATCTTCACTACTTATAGAGGTGTAACATCACCTAGCTCCTTACATATAATACACTTTGCTGTCAAGTTTCTCAGATCTGAAACTTGGAGTCTGCTTGTCTACCACTGTACCTGTCCAACATAGCCCTTTCTTGTTTGGCTGTGTTACCCTGAGACATAAAGAACTCTAAAAGAAGACTTCTAATTATTACACATAAAATAATTATTGACAACAGAACCAGAGGAAAACAATCCCCTTTATAGTTTGCACATTAGGCAAAATTAATTAAGCAAGTGTGAGTGGAAAACTCAGTTGTATGTTCCATAAAAACAAGAAGTCAATTTTAATTTCTATGCCACTTATTGTGCCTTCAATTTGCAAAAGCTGAGCAATCAAAAACTCCTTGCATCAGCTTTAATTGCTCCCATATCCAGTGTGTAAATGCTTACATAGAAATTCCTCTGGTACACATTTGAAAAGTTCCAGTTTTCTCATTTTTAAAGGAGTTAACATAGACCTCACATAATCATCTCAAGCCATTATCAACACTGCATGGTTCTTTTTTTAACAATTAAATCTTTTATGGCACTTATCTAAGTAAATGCAGAAGAGACCTGCTTTTAGAGCATTATATCTTTTTTTCTCAACTTATTCAAAAGATGCTTGACAGAGGCATAAATTATTTCAAAACAGCAAATTTAGTCCACAAAAACTGATAAGTTCCTTAAATACATAAAAACAGTAGATAAACTACTAAAAAAGGAAACTTGTTATCATTTTCCCAGACTATGACCTTCTGTACAGACCACTGAAGTGCTGCAGAAAATTAAGTCATGACCATACAAACGTAACTTTTTCTAGAAATACCAGCTATTTTAAACTACATGAAATCATAAACCCCTCTTTTTGATGCATCAGTGATTTTTACAATGATGATGATGGTGATATGATAACCTGAATTATTTGAAAAAGTCATTTCCCAGTTATTGTAGGGAAAAGCAGTAATTACTTTTTCAATGAAGAAAGTGAGAACTATTAGGATGGCAAAAGGGAAATAAATTAGCTTTATACACTACACTCAATTAAATTATCATAGCAAGAAGCAATGAATGAAGGTAGTTTGAGGGAAGGAATAAGATTTTACATAACAAAGCATTTGAACGCACTGAAATCAAACAGAAGAGTAATATAACAGCTCCTAAGATCTTGTGTGTAGAAACTGAAATGTTTTGTCAGTACATCTATTGATACAGTTCAGCACTTTTAGTGTCAGAGCACAAAGGCACTCACCAAGGACAATATTCTGTGTTAATAACACCCACTGAAAACCCATGTAAATAAGTGTACCACAAATAAAGATACATTTCCATCATGAAGAAAAATCCCAACATCTTTGAGGAACTTTCCATAAAGCAGAGGTATTTCATATATGATCAGATTTTAGCCTCTATGCATTTTTCATGTACAATGAATAGAGGTTCAAGGATTTACTTTTTGAAAAATAGGATTTCTGAATAAGAAGCCTGTTTATGAATTTGCTTTTTAGAGACCTTGAAGCAATCAAAATATTTTGTGGTTCTACCTTTTTAACACTAATGCTGATCATGGAAAATATTTATCCATCTGTAATTTTACCCCAATCATCTCAAAAAAAAACCAAAGCAAGTAAAGAATTTTAAGCTTCAGGCAAAGAATAGTTCTCAGAATCACATCACCAGCTCAGACAATTGTAAACTCTGGAAACTGGGGGTGATTCCCAGGTCATCATCTCCCATGCCAGCTCTAAATCAGACATTTGAATGAATGCTGCTCCCCTGTTATCAACCATGTGCCACTATTTCTTCAGGGCAAAACCAAACAAAAAACCCTGAATATACAAAAAATTAAATGCACAAAGCAGAACAAAACAACTACAGGTACCTGATGGGGTCTGACAGTACAGGAAACCCTGGGCAATCACCTTAGTCACCTTTGGTCCCCCTCCTATTCTGTGAAGAATGACAGATAAATAAAGAGACTGTCCTCTTGTCTTTCTTATCTAAGTTGAAGGAGTGCTTACCTCTCTTTGGATTTTAGAAGGGCTACTGGGAGTCTAGACTCTTAACTTCCAGATCTCAGGTAAGTGCCTGCAGTAAGGTGAAATGAAAACAAACCTTAAGTGTCTTACAAATGAGAGAAAAATTAATTTTGGTTAATTTCACAGAATCACAGAATCACAGAATTAGCCAGGTTGGAAGGGACCTCAGAGAACATCTAGTCCAACCCTTGATCCACTGGAGCAGTTGCTAGACCATGGCACTGAGTGCCACATCCAGTCTTTTTTTAAATGTCTCCAGGGACAGAGAATCTACCACCTCACCGGGCAGTCCATTCCATAGCCTAATCACCCTCTCCGTGAAGAAATTCTTTCTAATATCTAACCTAAACCTCCCCTGGCACAACTTAAGACTGTGTCCTCTTGTCTTGTTGAAGGTCGTCTGTGAAAAGAGTCCAGTTCCCACCTCACTACACCCTCCTTTCAGGTAGTTGTAGACAGCAATGAGGTCTCCCCTGAGCCTCCTCTTCTTCAGGCTGAACAGCCCCAGCTCTCTCAGCCTCTCCTCATAGGGCCTGTGCTCGAGTCCCTTCACCAGCCTGGTTGCCCTCCTTTGGACCTGTTCCAGGACCTCTACATCCTTCTTAAACTGAGGGGCCCAGAACTGGACACAGTACTCGAGGTTTGTTGTTCTTAATTTATTCAATAGCAATTCCCACACAGCTCCTGTTTATGAATTTCGTAAATTCTATATTAAGGATGCTTTATTTGCAATTTTTGCTTTTACAAATGCTTATGTTGCTTTATAGATCACAATAGGAACAATAACTAATGAAAATAGAATACTGTAACTTTTTTTTTTAACAAAATTAACTTAGCCAAAAACTACCAAATGTAAAAACATCGGAAGAGAACTGAACAGTCATGAGTTTTGAACAAAGTGACCAAGAGAACAGCAAGATGACTGCTAGGGTATAAGCTTCAGGCTTCCTAAGTCTAAACCACAGCATTTTTTCTCTTCTGATTCAAAGAACATTTCCCATTCAATCTTGATAAAAAATGTGAAAGGAAACTACATCCTAGCTATGTTTAGCTGTTGATGTGCAGCACAGCTGCAAAAGATACAGGCAATATTTATTATCTTTAGGCTTTTAGAATGCCACTTTTTGCATGTAGCAACTTTATCTATTGCACTCCAGCAACTAAGGTTCACAGTTTTGTGTTTTTTTTTTTTTTTTGTCCAGCTCCTTCATCGGGCATAGTTCAACACTCAGTGAGTTAATGAGTCTTACTGCATTATCTCCTCAGGAGCAGCAGAATATTTCGTCTATTAGTGTACCATGGCTAGCATGACATTTAATGGTAATCAAATATAATTTCTTCCAGTGAAACTGACCTAAGAATTGCCTTCTGATCTTTAGGGGATTTAGAAAAAAATTAATTCCAACTTTCAGAGTATTTGAGCTTAGTGTAATTTAAGCAATTAAGTAACCTTCAAGCTTCTTAGTGGAAGAGCAAGGCAGTAAGACTTCTTGGGCAAAAACCATCTGATTTATCATGTCTACCATTTCAGAAATGAACTAGAAAAACTCAGAAGTTCATATTTATTTTCACAACGTGACTGAGGAATATTTCCATCATAAAATTAGGTTGTTTTTTTGTTTTTTGTTGTGGTTTTTTTGTCAATAGTTATCAAGTATGGTTTCAGTTTAGCTTACTGCCTTAAGAAGAATCATAAATCACAAAATATCCAGCTCTTAGAGCATTAAATTAGAAAAATTAACATGTCTTCCAGAGAAGATACATAGAATTTTACCCCCATATTTGCAAAGAACCAATGTTTTATTACATAATCTCTTTTTCCTCTAAAGATGGGACATTGGATCCCCAGCACACAAAAATGCTGCTGGTTGCAGAGACAAGAATATTTTCCAAGAGTTCCAGATAAGAATTTGGTTAAAACCTTTTGGAGCTTTGTTTTTTTTCCAGAATAAGCCCTACTTCCTTGCCCTGATTAAAAGCATGGTTACTGATTACAGCCATGATTGCTAAATATATTCAGTCACCTGAGCTGCTCACCACATTCTTCCATCAATTCCATCAAATATTTTCCCTTTGTTACTTTTCCTCTGGGAACTGGTACAGGACCAGTTGGCTTTGGGAACTGTATGTTTGTAATTACCAGTCATGCCTTACCAGACAACAAAAATCTACTAGGTTTTGTTTGGCTATTTTTATTGATGCTAGATGTTGGCAATATTTCATCCCATATTTTTAAGAAATAAAGTGTACCCCAGGTAGTTTTAATACAGATATGGATAACTGAATTATCTCAGTACCTCATTTTTAATAATGTCAATCCTTATCATACACAACATATAGCAGGTTGAAGACAAAGTCTCAATGTAAAGAATTTACAGTCCTAGGGAAGTATAGGAGTAGCAGCTCCTCAGTGTCATGACCAGAATCAAACATTTCACAGTATATCAAATGCAAGGGAGGCAAGATGACATTTTGGCCAACATGACCATATTCACAAACAAAAAAATGACACAGCAAGCAGTGCTTTCTTCCCCAAATATTCAACAGGTCTGAAAATTTGTTATTGGAAAAAGAAAGCCTACCAGTGAGGCAGCAGTGTATTTGAAATTCTGAACTGCAGAAATACCACCATGTATTGTAGACCTGTTTCAAAAGAAATATTACTGGTAGTACCAGAAATATTACCTCCTTATTTCTTTTACTACTGTGTTCATAGCACACTCAAGCAGTTGAAACAACCCGCCTTGATTTAGTGTGTATTTCACTGAAAGGAACATTTTACCTACTAAAGTAGATTTTAAAAATCCAGCTCTGAAACTCCTCAGAAACTCAACATAAACTCTTCTTACTAAAAAGAAAATCCAATAACAGCACTGTAATTTTATACTATACAGAAAATCTCCACATTCATTTGATACAGATAAGCCAATTACATATTTATTGTTTCTGTTTATTACTAAGGATTAACAAAATGAAACTAGGTTTTAAAACGCTGAATTTTATTCACCACAGTAAAATTACCAAGAAACTCAAATATATTATAACTCACAAATCAGTTTATTTCCATTTTTCTTAAGTGCTTTTTTAAAAAAATTCTAAAATAGACATTTTCTTGATTGCACTTGTAATTGTGCTGAATTACTCTGGCAGAAAAGGAATGTTCAAGGATCTCTACTACTATTATAAAGCTGAGTTCACTCATCTCACACAGAGTGAATAGACACATCACTATTTTAACTTAAGTACTCCATGGTACTAAGAACACCAACAGATCCCACCCTTCCCCACTGTCTGAGGTGCAGATTGGGTTATTATATTCAAAATTTAATAATGACTGCAGAGATTCCACCTGGCCCTACTTAAGGCAGCTTTCCTTCAGCAAATTTTCCTCACACATGGAAAGGAATAGAAAAGTCAGCCCAAGTAGAAAGTAATTGTGCAGCCAAGTAAAAAAGTGCAGAAAGTATCTGCAGTGAAGATAAAAATGATTATTACAAAAGAAGTTGGAATTATCTCTACTTGTTTGCTGGTTCCCTACCAAGCATCTAGGACTTTGCAAGCCTCACTCTCAGGCTAAGTCTTCATGATTATTTTACTGAAAATGTAGAGAAGTCAGATCAAAGACACCTGAGAACTCTGCTGTAACTCTGAGCCTGCCTCCTTGGGGAGCTACTAGCCTTGATATCCAATGCCAACTGAAGCAATAAATCTATACTGAAATCTGAAAACAGTAGAATCTGCTGAATGATTTATTTTTGGAGCTATAAGTAGTCCATGACAACACTGAAAGAGAGAGGGATAACTTCCTGATACTTCTGTCTCAGATATAACCTGAAAACATGACAAATGAAGAATTTCATTATTAATGCTGTTGTATCATTTTACCAAAGCAAGTGAGCTTTTGTTACTTTTCTGGGATCAAATTGAAGCAAGTTCAGATTTTTAAATTTATTTCAGAAATATGGTTATATTTGCACCGAGGCACAGTTGACATCACCTGCAGTGTAATATAATGCTATTTCACTTACTGAGTCAGCTTTTAAATTTCAAATCTTGTCTTGCAATATAGAATAAAGCTACAAATAGTCACCTTTATCAAGTCAATTGTTATTATGGGAACAGGACATCCTGAAAAAATTTCTGCAAGTGAATTTGAAAGCAGTGAGAGACCTGTTGAGCACAACAATGAGCTACAGTCAGACAGCTTCCTCTGCTAAGGAAATCCCCAGAGACAAACCTCTAGCTCTATGCCAGAAGTGACTGATGCACAACACCCAAATAGAGTATAAAACAAGCAGTCTATCACAGTGATCATATTTATTTCATCTGTTATCATACTGACATAACAAAGTCCAAATTTCCAGTGATCCATTGTTTATCTCAATCACACATACAGTTATCTTTCAGTGAAAGTTTAACAGTTCAGTAATCCTCATTGCTTTTCTAATTCATCTGAATTTTTCTGAGCAAAAAAAGCTGGCAAGTGACAATTTCTAACCACAATTACAATATGATTAGTTAGCATTTGGAAAAAATATTATGCTTCCCTTATCTGGATAATTTGGTATATCTCAAATACCATAATTTTTTTCCTCTAGAATCACATTTTCATTTTATAATGTAACTATGGATTAATGCTGAAAGCAGTCATGATGTGGGGTTGAGGAATAAGAAAGAATTGGTATTCATGCAGCAGAAGAGCATGGTAGTGCAATGAAATGCTGATTGATATTTTGAGGATAATGCCCCTAAGCACAACAGAGAGGCTGAAATGTAAATTTTTACCAGGGGAAATTTGCAAAGAGTGCCTGTACAATTCTAGAGAGAAATGAAGGGATTTCTTGAGGAAATATTCCTGAAAATTCATATTTTACAGAGCCTTCTGCAGTAAAAATGTGAGATTTGCAGACTGTAGGAAACGGGCATTTTACAAACACCTTCAACATGAGTTTCTATTACGGAAGCACACAGATATTACTGAAAGGTGTGACTACATGTGTATGTCCTGGGCCATTTGTGGCACTCCTGAGATGCCATCCTCATGTTGCACATTTCATATTCAATACGGAGGAGAAAGTCCTCATACAAAAAAGGTACATTTTTAACAAACACTTCCACTGTGACAAAGTCTTTCAGTAAGACAGGAACGTCTTCTGTGGGCATCCAAAATACACATTTTGCTTCAAAGCACAGTGATCTTTGAAAGTTCCTATCCCTTCATCTTTTTCTGCTCATGGTTTCCATTGAAACTTGAGATAAACACATGCCTTACTACATAAATATTCATGGTAGCCCTTTCTCAAATCCAGGAGATTTCTCAAATACTGGAGCCATAACTATTTAGTCACTAAAGCCACTTGTAATAAATTTTCATTTTGATAAGATACCCATTACTTACACATTACTCAGATGCATTGCTTACCTGTACTGAAATGAGAGACTTCCTTTGCTCTGTGTATCAAGTTTACTTTTATAAAGTCAATATACTAATTTATTGAATAATTAGCAGATTTTGCATTGTTCCATGTGGCCCTAAATGCACACCCTGATTTATTACGAAATAAACAGAGCACTGTGAGATACTGTCACAACAAAGCATAGGGTTTTGCAGTTTTCAAGCTCACATATAAAAAGATGCCACAATTCAAGGAGACAGCATCACTTTTAGCTCCCAGCAAAGTAAACAAGTTTCTTAGACAGCAGTTCCTTCAGCAGTCTCCACTCAGTTAAGTTCCCAATGGCACAAGTGGGTTTTGTCCCATAAAACCTGAACTGCTCTGCAGATACCATAATACTAAGTAGCTCCCCCTGTTTCTTATCACACGTTTTTGGGGAAATGTAGTGAATCAGTTATTTCTTATCTGATTCCCATGATAGCCAGGCCTTGACTCACATAGAAGAATTGTTAAGAAATCAAAGTTAAAAATTGAATCTGCATTTAACAACGTAGATTTTTTTTAGTTGGAAATTAGCAAATTAAAGAGTTCATTAATGAAGAGATCAATTAAAGGTTGAATTGGATGATCTTGCAGATCTTTGCCAATTTGAAAAATTCTACAAATTTTATGAAAGTCAGACAAGGAAAAAGCAAAGGAATTACCTAGACCTGAATAGCTCAACTAGAGGATTTATTTTTTTAAATTGAATATATAATTCTATACCACTGCCTATTACCACAAAAGGCAAACATCTTCCACTATATTCAACAGCACTAATAAAGTCCTGTTCGTGGAGTCTACTTCTCTAGATGACATTATGTGAATAGAGTTGCTTACAAAAGAATGGTCCTTCTAATTTAAGAAGCAGAGGGGAACAATAACTTTACATGAAAACTGGAATGCAACTCCACCAAATTGAGGACAATTATTTTAGATTTATGCCACACTACCAAAGCTGAATCTAGTTGGGTTTATTACAACAGGTGACACAAGAAGTGTTTGGAGGCACTGGGACCTTGTTCATTACTAAGTTAAAAGTCAAAATGTGTATGCACCATCCACAATGTAATTTCAAATTTAATTTGCCATACAGGGGCAGGTATCTATCATTTCAGACAATTTCAGGCACACTCAACATTCGTTCTGCTTCAAGAACTAGACTGCTTGCATCTACTAAGGCACCTTCTCACTGTGAACAACTGCAACTCATCAACACCAAGACCATATAATAAAACAAGAACACAAGAAATTAGTTGAAATTCTACATCTTCTCCTGGGAATAAACAGCCCCAGAATATGTCTACTATTTCTATGTATCATGTATACTAATTTAAATACACACACGACAAAACTGAATATGGACAATGATTTAAGATTAAAACAGATGCCAACTTCAGCCTGATAAGGTACCCAAGTTAGGTTTCTTTTTACCTGAGATATAGAGACACAGACCTCAGAAAGACAGCCCAGAAGTCCCTTTCTCTCAGCCTTTAGTGCCACCAACTAAACAAGTCACCCCATGGAGACTGTACTGTGCCCTGAGTTGGTTGCCCTCAGGACTGGTCAGCCTGGCTCAGTGCTACTGCTCTGGATTCAACCAACCTCTCTGCTGGCTTGCTCAGGAGTGAGCTGAGCTTGTGTCTCAGGCCTCACCTTTTATTGCCCCCTAATCCTGCTCATGCACAGTTGGGGCCCCCCTAATCAGGCACAGGTGGGCTTAACACAAGCTCATTACTACCTGATAATTAGTGGCACCTGGTTGCCTCATTGCCTCATTTCACTACAGAGAAGTAAAGTACTTTTTGTAGGTATTACCTTGGCTGACATTCCACAAAAAGAATCAAATCACAGGAGCCCAGAAGCATGCGCTAGTACAGCCTCTCTAATTAGGGAATGTTTATTTCCATTAAGGGTGAGACCTGAAATTGAGTCAGAATCTAAATCTCAGCTACTGGGCTATATACTTTCTTCATTCAGAGAGCACCTACACAAAAGCTACTGTGAACCAAAGTAATTCAGATTCTGGACTAACTTTACATGTGACAGCAACCTGTTGGCTACAACAGTTAAAGAAAAATCACTCCCCCTCACCCAGAGATTCTCTGAATTTTCTGTTCTTCAAGAACACTGTAAGGGAGGTGATGGGTTGGGAGATTGAGAACCCAAAGCACTGTGTTCAGTTCTGCACGAAGGAATGGAAATTTTAAAACCCCACACGAAAGGATAAAAAAAATAATTTCTCAGCAATTGAACATTTTGTTTTATCAGTGCACAATTCTGTCTCAGAGACAGAATTCTGATGCTTGAGGCATAGCAACAAAAAGCCTAGGAAATTCTGATTTATGACTGTGGAGCAATCTGGGCTTAAGGGAGTTGACCAATGTAGCTGCAGGTAAAGCAGGCAAGTGTCACACAGGGAATAAGCTCCTCAGTTTCCAAAAGAGGATGAGATGACCATTTGATGGCCACCCAGCTTCACACCCATTAGTCTGGCTTCATTAACACATGCAATGTGTTAATGCAATGAAATACATTGCAATATGCAATGAAATATGCAATGAAATACAAGAAAGTAAACAGAAAATAAGATAAAAACCAATTTAGATTTAGCAAATGTAGATTTGCCAGATAAATTTTTTACCTTCTTTGAAGGGTAACTAATCTTATTGATAAGAACAACACACAGCTGATAAAATCTTCATGGATTTTGGGGCAGTATTTTATAAGGCATCACATGGGAAATATTTTGAATATAAAATGCAGTAATTAATGAAGAATTTTCAGTAGTAAATATAAAGGGACAGTCAGAAGTGTTGGATCTTCCCTGAAGTCCAAGGTGATCAGTAGCAAGACAACAATGTACGAGGAGTGGCATTGGAGCACTTTGTAGGTTGGTGTTCTGAAAACCCCATTTTTAAGCTGGTTTTCCAATATTTTACTGCAGCTGCTGGATTTTATCAATGGTGCTAGTCACATGGACAAATATATCTAGATATGCACATAATCTATCTAAAGCCAGCAACATGATTTCAACAGGAAAATAAAAAAAAGGAAAAAGTTTCAAGACACTTTGTGGTGTTTATCTAGTGGCAGATAGACTGAATCTTGTTTCCCACCTTCTGCAAAGTAAAACTCAGCTATATTATACCTAGAAGCAGTGGCAGTCCCTACTGTTCCTCAAAAGCAAGAAAGCAAGTCTAGATTTATTTGTGGGCCCCAGACCAAGCAGAGGACATGCATTTGACTGAAAAGGAGATGGATTACATTTTGAAATGTTGAGTAGCTTTGTCTTCAGGGAAAGGGTGGGGAAGGGAGAAATCCAAACAGTCCCTCTCCAACTTTCAGGACTATAGCAGCCTTGGAAGTCAGTACAGAATGTGCTGAAATCTTCTCCAGAATATCTGAAAATAGCTAAACTTCACTGCCTGAAATACTAACATTTAAAAGTGTTACATTTCTAAACACCTCTAATTGGTTTGAGACACAAGTGTTACTTTTTGAGGGATGGGAACATGCATAAAAGCAAACTTGAAACCTGTGAAACCTTGTGGGCTGGATTTTTATTTTCCTGAAGCTAAACCTTCTTTCAAGGTTTGCATTCTCTGAGATTTTTGGTACCGAGTGTATCATAATGGAGCACAGCTCAGCACGGATGGAGTTGTGCACAGCAGGGTACAGAATGGGCCATGAAAAGCTGGATATTAAAAGGAACAGGTAGGGGATACTTGAAGGGTTAAGAAGCAGCCCTAAAACATGAGTGACAACAGTAATCATCACTGTCTGCAGCAACACAGTGAAGAGACAACAGGCTCCTGTGACAAGAGCAGAGAGAAAGACAGAAATGGGAATGGCAGCTACAGGTAGGGCTGAGAAGAATGTGGAAGAGACAGCAACAGAGGAATGGAAAACAAAATTCTACAATTTATACAAAAAAAGTTTTTAACCTAGTGAAGGTAAGAAGCTTAAAAACTCAAAAAAACTATAATCATGGAGAAACTATACTTGTGAAAAGGCTCCTGATTACTATGTATTCCGTAGTCTGCATCAAGAGGCATTGGGTGTTAAAAGATGAGGGACTTAGCATCAGCTCTCCAGGACTTAACAGCACTTAACATAGTCTCCAATCAGACTGAACACACAACTATAGAAAAATGGAGCTCCTCTCAGCTGCCATCACTCCCAAGCACCATGCCACATGCATGGAAAAGGGATAAAGACAAGTGCATAACCAAGCAAGCTGCGAAGTTTGGAAATTGCTCTCCCCAGGAATTTTGTAGAAGTTCTGACAGCCCAGGGAGACCCAAACAAATTCTTCTTTCACTTCTGGAAAAAAATATGAAGGTGGTGACCAAACACTAGGTCAGAAAATTTAAAATCAGGTCTGATTTTTTGAATTATACAGCCATCCTGCAGGGAAGAGCATTAGCAACCACATATGAACTATGAAACCTGTATGTAAGAGGTATAAAAGTACTAAGAGAAAGAGGTAATAGAACAATGAGGAACCCTGAGAAAAGAAAACCCAAGGGATTAGTCTTCCCTCTTTTTCTATTCTACAGTTAAAATGACACAATTAAGGTGTCAAACAGGAACAATGCCATTGAAGATGGGACCAAGATTTAACTGTGGTGTGTAGTCATGTATCTTCCCAGTGAGCTCACTCACTCAGAGACCATCTGAAATGTACAGAATTGGCATTTATGGCCATATGAGAGACAGATTAATAATAGCTACTGTTAATTTCCTTGACTTCACTCTCTCTCCCTTCAGCAGTCTTTCCCTCTATTATTTCTGTTAGTCCAGAATCATCATCTTCCTCCCTACATTTAAAAATGCTTATAAACATGCATTTTAGGTATTCTTACATATGCACGATGCTTAGTAGAATAAAGACAATCTTCAATTTAAATGCTAATTTTTTCTATATAAAACTCTACTTCTTTGATAAGCTTTTCCAAGCATTCACCTTGTATACAACTGTGAACAGAATTTCATTGAGGATTTTCTAAAAATCTTTTACTTCAACAAATGGGTTTGACTCTATGCAACACTTTATACACAGCTAAGTGTTGACTATACCTCACTTCTATAAATTTACTGTGACCTATAACAGGACAAACTCAACACGCTGTTCCTTACAGGATGATGCTAAAATCTCCTCCAGGTCATACTACCAAGACACAGGGCCACAGAGACTGAACAAAGGAAAAGGCTGCATAAAGCTTCGCAATAATTTTTCCTGAATTTTGTACTTTGATAAATAAATACAAAATTCCCTGTATCAAGTCAGCCAGTGTATTTTTAGAAGAGTAGGTCTAAAAAACTTAGCAGATCCTCAGCAGAAGACTATTTCAATTTCTGGCTCTAACTGGCCTCCTGTAACCTACCTGGCACAAATCTTCTTAGTTTAATAGACAAGGCACACTTCTGACCAAGAAAGGAAGGTGAGATCAGTACTGTCAAATGTATACTTATTTTAATTAAGTCACTGCTTTAAAATCTGACTTCGTTTATACCATTGTCCTACTGACATTTCATGCCCCAGCATCCATCAAGCCAACTTTCATTTCAATTGAGCATCCAACAGTATTTTGTGACTATACCTGATCTGAAACCAAACACAAAGAAGTTACTATTTGTTATCAATTTTATTTCACTTTTCAAACAAATTTTAGTTTAAAAGGTAAATATTTCAATGTGTTGAGAATAAGTAATTTAAGAAGCTGAAACAAGGTCAGGTAGCAAATGAGCTCTGTAGCTACCAAGAGTGCAAGTACATATTTGGCATTTTACAGAACCTTAAGGCTTAGTTTGATTAGTTATTAAAATCATGGCTAGCCTACAGGGAGAATCACAATAATTGGTATAGGTCATAGATAATCAAAAGTGTCTCTCCCAGTGGGATGAAAGCTATTAAAATCAGATATTTAAATCTCTTTCAGCTTGCATATTCAACTCACGTGCAAAATTACTTGTCCCAAATCTTAGTCTCCAAGGAAGACTGAAGACCTTTTTCATTGTTCTTTATTTGGTGCTAATTAACATTTTCAAGAGGTTTGAGACTGACAAAGCTTGGTATACCCCAAAGAAATTATTCTTTCTAGATGCTGGGTCTTTTGAAAGAATCAGCTTTAAAGCTCTGAATGTTTAGATTACTTTAACTGACATCTCAAAGGGTAATTTCTAAAAAAGAATATCAAAAACAGCCCATTACTGCTATTGTGAAGATCTGAACTTAAAACAAATGTTAATCAGATCTATTTCAATTACTGATTGAAACATCTAGCTTAGCTATTGAGACTGCTATTGCACTTTTCCCAGGTTAATATTTGTTATGACAAAGGAAAAAGATGAAAGCAAGAATTACTTAGTCTAGCAAAGTTTAAAAAAATTAGAAAAACAGCAGGAAGCACATGAAATATAACTGACCAATATGTCTTGGGCCCCGAAATTTACTAATTCAAAGTTCAAATGTAAATGTAAGTGTCTGATGAAATGCTATCAAAGCCAAAAGGATGTTTATCAAATGGTTCAATAAGCTGTGTAGTTGAAGTATGAGAATCATGCTTACTGCCATGTGTTAAAGGTAGAAATTTTTGTGTGTAGATTTTATTTTTAGTCTCCTCTGAAATTAAAAAGTAATCAGATCTTTACCCATAGTAAAAACCCAGCATCTGGTACATAATACAAAGCTTTACAAAATTCTTTGTTATTTTATATACAGTAGACCTTTAAGATGCTACTTTGAGCTTTACTACTCAGATCACTGTTTTTGTCATGGTCTTACTTGAAAATAAAAAGCAAAATTTTTCGCAAGCCACAATTCAACAAGAGAACAGAAAGGAATTTGTCATAATAGCTGCCTCTGGGGCATACATGTAGCCCTTGACAGCTGGACTAAATCTCAAGTTTCATCTTTAAAGCTTTAGCTTTCTGTCACCATGTTAATGACAGAGGACTATCTGTGCTTGCCAGCCTTGCCATTGGTAAAGTCACTCCAATCAGCCAGGATAAAAACTCCTTAGAATAGAGTATTTTTTCCAACTCTTATGATTCACACAGACATTCAGTTTCTGGGAATACTTTGCTTTGATTCTCTTTCCTCAAAGTCTAAAAACTATTGCTTTCCTGTAGTCGAGGGTATTTATCCAGTAAATGAAAGTCTGTGAATGGAGAGCAGGAGAAAGGCAGAAACCATGGTTACTAGCTCATCAAATCAATATACTAAAACAGATTTTACTCACCTTGACAACATCCCTGCACATACAACGCATTCACACTCTAATTCCTAGTAGTTTCACTATTACTCATCATTTGAGGTACATCTTGCATTTTCATGGTCATGAAAATGCTACCAAAAAAACCCAATCTTGAAACATTTCACTCAGCCAAGGCTGAACATGAACTCAGAGCCTGTACCAAAAAGACTACATGAGAAAGCATTCAGTAATCTCTAGTAAATGATCACTGACATAACTTTTATTACCTGTCTATGGTGGCAGATTATGTAACTAAACATTTCTGGTTTTGCCCAACAAGTGTTCCTTCAAGAGAAGCTTTGCTATGTACTGTACAACAACTGGATTCATCTCTCCCAAGAGGAACAGAAAGTCTTCTAATAAGGTCAGGGAAGCAAAATGACCACTCCAAAGGCACTTGTCACCAACAGCAATTTTTCAGACCCTGATTTGTTTAACTATAAAAATGAAATCCTCACTATTCACCATGGTGCCTACTAAGAAAATGAGGTTGTCATGACTATCTGAATTGATTTTTAAGAGAGTGAATGCTGATGAAAGCAAGGTCTAGAGCACCAGCACAGTACTGCTACCATGACACAAACGTGCCCCCTAGTCTATAGATAAAGCTATCATTTGCCATTCCTTCTTCATAAAGAAGGTAGAAGATTGACCAGTGGGATGAGAGGATGTAGCCAGACACCTCCATGGCAGGACATGGCAGCTGATGACCTCAGGGTTAAGACTTGAAAGGTCTTACGGAAAATGTATCAATTTAAAAAAAACAACAATTGTATTTTGAGTTTTCTTTTCTAAGACATTTTCCCTTTTTTCATGCCAACTTTTACTTTTATTTTGGGGGGGCTGGGAACTGTTTCTCCAACCACCTCTGCCAATGCCTTCCTCAGACTTGCAAAACTCATGGTAATATTGTGGTAACAAGAAAAGGAAAGGAAAACTGCAAGTCATCTTCATCTATTGATCTTCTCTGTGGAGAGCTGGCAAGTCTCGAGTTAGAGGAGAGAAGCAAACCAACCCACTTAACTTTCTGTACTGAAATTCACTTCAAATATACAGAGGAGCCTTCTAAGTAAATCTCAATGTTAAGCAATTGTGAAATGAGATGAGAAAAAAAGAAGCAAAAGTCTGCTAAGGGTTTACTCTCTGCTCAGACACTCTTAATTTTCATCCAGGTTTTAAGTGTTCCAATACTTTTGTGAAAACAGTTTTCCAATATTTAGCTTACTGGACTGTAACTTAGTTGCAGAATCATTAGTTAATGATTGTTGTGTTAGAAGCCTTCCACATTAAGCCAGCTCTATAATTAGTTTAGCAGAGCAGTATGTTTACTGATAGGAGAACATGTCCAATAATATTACTCAGATGGATTATCTAACGTTATCTGTCACTGCCTTGAGAAACTCATTGAACAATACAATGCTTAAACAGATTCAAGGCTTGTCAGAATCAAAAATTAGACTAAAATTATTCCAGGAAACCAGACATCTGCATAACATTTTGTCATCTTTTTTTTCAACCCTGTTGCCTAAAAGAAAACCACTGACCAGACAGCATTTAACATTACTGCCAGCATCAAGTAATAATAATACATAGTTATTAATATTTAACAATATTAATAAACTTATTTGTTGTTCTTATTAAACATCTGTTCATTCTAACGAGTCTAATTCTCAGTTTCTACAAAAAGGTATTAAAAATCTTACCCACTGACAGACTGAAAACATTGTCATGTACTTCATCTGTCTACAAAGGTGAAAACTTCGCACCAGCAGAGGAAGTTTTGCACTGAACCTCATAGCACTGAACTCATCATTTGTGGAACTTAGTAAAAAAAATTCCTTGCTGTTGTTCAAGTCCACTTTTAGTGAGCAGCTTAGCATGTCCCAAATCCTAGCAGACACCTGATGAAGTAGGTAGGAAAGTCATCCTTTTCTGATAGCTCTGATCCTACTTTTCACAGCAAGATATGGTTTTATAGACAGCAGGAACATAGAAGGATTTTATTCCACTCCTTAATGGATTGGATCCACTTTGCCACATGGGTCCTGTCCATCTTTCTAGCAGTCTTTGATCCTCAAAGATGTTCCTATGTTCATAAAAGTCATAGAATCATAGAATCATAGAATCATAGAATCCTTGGGGTTGGAAGGGACCTCGAAAGATCATCTAGTCCAACCCCCCCTGCCAGAGCAGGGCCACCTAGAGCACTTCACATAGGAACGTGTCCAGGCGGGTTTTGAATGTCTCCAGTGAAGGGGACTCCACAACCCCCCTGGGCAGCCTGTTCCAGGGCTCTGTCACCCTTACAGTAAAAAAATTTTTTCGAATATTCAACTTGAACCTCCTGTGCTCCAATTTACACCCATTACCCCTTGTCCTATCACTGGTCACCACTGAGAAGAGCCTAACTCCATCTCCCTGACACTCACCCCTTACATATTTGAAAACATTGATGAGGTCACCCCTCAGTCTCCTTTTCTCCAAACTAAAGAGACCCAGCTCCCTCAGCCTTTCCTCATAAGGGAGATGTTCCACTCCCTTAATCATCTTAGTAGCTCTGCGCTGGACTCTTTCAAGCACTTCCCTGTCCTTCTTGAACTGAGGGGCCCAGAACTGGACACAATACTCCAGGTGCGGCCTCACCAATGCAGAATAGAGGGGGAGGAGAACCTCTCTTGACCTACTAACCACACCCTTTCTAATGCACCCCAGGATGCCATTAGCCTTCTTGGCCACAAGGGCACATTGCTGGCTCATGGTCATCCTCTTGTCTACCAGGCCCCCCAGGTCTCTTTCACCTACACTGCTCCCCAGCAGGTCAGCCCCCAACCTATACTGGGACTGTGTTGTTGACATCAGCTGTGCAACCACTTGTTGACCTAATATTTCACAACTGACTTGATAGGAATGAGAGAATTGGTTTTGTCAGAGAAATGTCTGACTGCCAAAGCAAACCTAAAGCTAAACAAAACAAATTCAGTGTATTAGGTACTACAGAACTCCCATGGATTTCCATCACTTCCATACAGAAAAAAAGCATTGTGCAAGTGAAATACAAGCAAATAATGCACTGAGTGCAAAATGTTAAGAGGGATCACAGATAAAAAAGAACTTTAAAAGACAGTGATTCTTCTTAAGAAACTAGTCTGAAAACCCCATGAATTTAAGATTTAGACAAACTGTGCAAGACATGATGCTGTATTCTTACATGGTATTCAAACTCAACATCCTTGAAATGAAAACAAGAAAAACCTACTGAAAAAGTTTCATAAGTTTAATTTCAAAAAGAGGAAGTGTCTGATTCACCTAAAGAAAATTACAGGTAGCCCAAAGACTTCAATATTGTGAACTGAAACAGAGGGTAAGCAATGTACTTCAATAGCAATGACTTTGAAAGCCTTTTTCCTACTTCATTATCCCCCTCAGAAGCTGTAAGGGATAAACAAGGGAGCTGTAAAGGAACAGCAGGAATATAAGATGTTTCAAAACACGGAGGTCACACTCTCAGTTTTTAGAGGAATCTGTGCTATTTGAGACACACATAAGTGCTTTGCAGAGTATGAAGGAGCTGTGATAATATCCAATGGCAGCACAAAATTATTCAGGGTAGCGAAACCTAAAATAGACCACAAGGATTACAAGGGGTTTTCATAATATTCATAACATTGAGAGACTGGGTAACAAAATACCTTAAAAAAAGTAACCATACAAGACCTACATAGCATTTGGTTCATGCTATTCAGGAAGGGTATCTCATGGATAGTTCCCTGAAACATCATAACATCATCCAGAAGTCATCAAGATGACATGAAAATGCCAGGAATTCTTTGGTAAAGGCATTGAAAGAAGGGCAATAATAATAATAAAATTAAATAATATTAATAAAAAAATAATAAAAATAATAAAATAAAATAATAAAAATAATAAAATAAATAATTAAATGAAAACAATAATTTTTCTCACTAGAGAAATTCATGTTACTCCTGCATCCTGAAAAGTACATGTAGTTCTGATTTTTCCATCTCAGGAAGGACGTGATAAAAGGGAAGAACAAAGATCATCAGAGATTCATAAAGGCTTCAGCAAGAGGAGAGTTTAAACAGTCAGACTCCTCAGGAAAAATGCCAATTGAGAAAGGATGAATAGGGGATGATTAGTCACTGCTACTCATAGAACAGGAGCTAATGGACACCAAATGAATTTTTCAGGCAGCAGGTTTAGAACAAAAGGAAAATCTTTTTCACACACATGTAAATAAATTATTGGATTGATTGCCACAGCCAACAGTGAAGATGGATTTAAAAAAATGATTACACAAATTCCATGGTGATGAGCATAATAAGCTGAAGGTAAATCCTCCAGTTTCTGCACTTCAGCCTGCCAACAGTTGTGTGATCCTTGGCATTTTGACTGCTATTTTTTCTGATATTTCTTTTTAAGCTTTGTACTTCCCATGATGCAGTTTCATGTATGGTCTCTCAATAGCTGAACCAGCACAACTAAAGAGCAAACAGCTTCAGGCCTGGGGCAAAACAACAGCACAAAGGACTCAGCCCACAAGATCTGCCATAGCTGTCTGAGCCTTACTGATGGACTAAAACCAACCCAAGGGCAAGAGATTGTCCCACCCTCACCTCCATGTCCTATCCTAGGAAGAAAAAAATAAATCAGATGTTCAGTTTGCATGGTTCCATATCCCTGGTGCAGATTCATGTGCAGTCACAGGATGAAGTCCAGAGAACTTTGACTTGACTGTGTGACCCCTTGAACCTTCCTTCTGCAGGTGGTTCTATGCTGGATTGATACAGAGTTCACCAAAAAAGCTTCCTCAGTGTCCCATCCTCCTGCTCCGTAATTCCAAGGTGGATTTTGCAGGGACTGATATTTAATAACGTTAGCATTCCTTTTAACATGAAAGTATGGTTTTTTCTTTAAAAATCCAAGGTTGTTCACAGTCTTAAGGATACAGAAAATATTCTTAGTATAATGAGCAATTATGAACACGCTTGATCCATACAGAAAAACAACAGTTTGAGCTTCTGCATTTTAGTATTTTCTTTTACATAAATGAAAAATGAAAATATGAAAAGCCCAGACAGCCTCATTTATTCATTAGCTACACATTATATGCTACTTTTCAACACTTAGTGCTGAATTATATTTCACCAATAAAACAGAGCTCCACTTCTTCCAAAATTTGCTTCTTTTAACTTCATAAAAAGATTTTTTTCTCCTTTGGGGCTTTTCAAAGCACTTAAACTGTGATTAGGCTCCAAAATAAATTTCAAGTGTTAGTACACACTGAAGGAAACCAAAGGTACTTTACAATGCAAAGATCACATGTGAAAATTCTGCACACTAAAGAAAAGATTCCTTTTTGGTTGTTTCATGGACTAAATTCAAGTACATTTCTCTGAGTCACAGTTTCACTCTTTTACTCAGTAAAGCTAAATGACTGTGTATAAAGCAGTATTTTTGTGTCTAAGAAGCAAGGATTACTGTTTTTATGTAGTGCCTTCTAAAAGCTGATATCCTGAGTTAGACTGATGCTTTAACCTTTCAAGAGACATAAAAGATAAATTTGGCCAAGAACAAAATCAGACATTTGCTCTTGAAAGACTTTTAAATCCTGATATTAATAAATTATTGATAAATCTCTATGGTAGTTTTCAACGCTTTCAAATAAAAAAACAAAGGCACACCTAAGACACAAAACTAGGCACACCAAAGAGTCAATAAAAGCAATTAAAATAGGATGATTATATACCATTCTAATTAATTAGAATACAGTTATTTGCTTCAGCAAACTTACCAAATGACTTATTTTAATTTCTAGAGCTATCTCCCCTGATTTTCAATTCAGCAAGCACTACTGCCATCTCCTGATGCTCAGCTGTACATATCAAAATTCAACTTTACATTTTGTAGCAGTGTTGTTAAACCTCCCTAGAATTAACTATTCAGTGACTCAGCCATTTTTGCTTTTAGCTTTTTAAAATCTCTTTTTCTAGCATGTTGACTTGTAATTCTTTATGTTCAGTTTTTTTCTTTATGAAGTAATTACTTCACATCCCAAATTTTTCATACCGTGGACACAGCTGTCATCCAAATAGCATAATGTCTTTTATCTTCACATCTTTTTATCTTCACATTTATCTTCACATTAAGGAACAAGGAATCTTCACAACAAGGACTACTCAGTTGGTTGGGGTCAATTTGAAACTTAATGAACTTGGTCCTAAAAATACCACTCAAGTTTTTCATTTAGATATGATCAATACTCCTTGGCATTAAAAATATTGCATTTTGCACAGCAGAAAGCATAAAACTTCTCAATTTTTCAAAACAAATAGGGGATTATCCAGAAGAAGAGATATGCTGCTTAGAGATAGAATCTTAAAGGTCACACAAGCTCCCCAAGCAGCAGTACTGATCAGAGGTGTGAAGTTCCAGTTCACTGTATCTATTTTGCAGTTCCTCCTCTAGCTTGTCAAGTAAACTTTATAGCCAGGAAAACAGAATGAGGAGGAAGACTCTTCAGTGATTAGGAATATAGCAAAAACAAAACAAAACCAAAAAACACCAAAAAGACCCCCAACACCTTTCTTGACAGTACACTAAGCCCTTCTAACCTAACATTTATTTAATCAAACAGATATATACCAAGAGGCATCTAATTATAAAATTTTCAACCAGTCCTCAACAGAGGCTTAAGTCTTAACAGTGACAAAATAAAAATTAATAGTGGGCTATAAAAACACAGCACAGAGAACCAGTTCTAGACAAAATCAGACCACTGAGCCGCATCTCCCTGCCTGACAACCAGTGCTCTAAAGGACAGCCTGCCCCAGGAGTCTTAAAGAACTTTGGAAAGGAAGAGAGGAAAATCTAATGAAGGGGAAAGATCACCAGCAAAAAAGCAGCATTGACCTCAGTGGAAGGCAACTGTATTTATATTTCTTTCTTGGCTGGTATAGCTCTCAGCATTGTGTTCCAAAGGTTTCATAGCATTAAGTGCTCCTGTCCCTTCAGCAGAATTCCTCATCTAGTTTAATACCACTGTTCAAGTGGTTACCAACCAGATCAAACTACATATTAAGTCTTCTTCAGGTTTATATCCCTATGGAGCCCTACATACTAGCCAGCCAAAATGTAGACTTCAAAAATTCCTAAACATGGTTTTCACAAATTACATCTGTGTTTGCTTACAACACTTTTACCCTAACATAAGTTTGGTGAAACTTGCAGAACGTCTGCTAATATGTAAGCAGAAAATAGACTTGAAAACCTGCTAAAACATTCAGCTTACCATATTGCCAGTAGGGCACATTTATCATTTACTGGTTCCATCTTTTTAAGGTTTGTTACTTTTGCATCCTTGCTAACTTTCCACCCCACCCTCACTGCCCTTACCCACTTTTTTTTTCCTTTCCCCTCAATCCCCCACAATTTTGTTACCTTTAGAAAATATGGACAGTTCAACACAGCCATGCAGAAAGCCACCAATGGTTTCAGCTCTGGAGCCACTACTTTGTACTGTGGATATCTCTGCAGTGAGGACTTTGTGGATTTAACTAAGAGGAATACCAGGAATAGTAACCAAATATTGCTCTGGTGCAACAATAAGGCTTTTAAACAGACTCCCTCTTTGGAGAAATATTTAAATAATAAAAACACTTCATCTGCCCAGGTGGAATATATTGTGCAACCATGTATATGTAGTATATAATAATCAATAATCAATAATCTGGAATCAATGATGTATAATGCCATTTCAGCCTAACCAGACTTTTTAGAGATTTTCTACCACAATCACAGCTATTTCTGAAGATGATATGCTTTTAAAAGATTAAATAACAACAAGAACCATAGAAATTAGTGGAAAAAAAGCCCATTGAGAAACAAGATGTATCAGGATCTACAAGCTGGATGAGTGCAACACTGAAGCTGCATTTTTTTCTCAGTATCTCTAGACTGATTTTTTGGCACAAACCCATATTTTTCTACTTTACTTTACTGACTGATATCCGTGTTGAGGTTTTTCTATTAGCACAGCCTATTTCCCCTACCATTTCAGAGGGCTGCATTCAATTTCCTCCTGAGGAATCCGAGCAGAAAAAGGGATTGGCTTGGCATTCTTCTTAAATTTTGAAGCTAGTTTCAGCTAGCTATTTCATCATTATCTTTTTTTTTCCTCCTTTCTTTGACTTGTACCACTGCACTTTTCTTATCCTCCTCCGTGACTAAACTGTTTCATTTCCTCCCATAGTCTTCTAATTGGCAACCATATTCATCATCTCAAAGGATTCTAATGTGGCTCTGATAATAAGAGACCTTAGTTTGTGAGTTAGAAACCACCTTGGGTTTGTGTAGTAGGAAGGAAAAAAAGAAAACCAAAGGTAACATATTAGCCAAAGTTGACTTATAGTTAACCAAGCAAAAAAACAAAATCAGTCTAAGACTTTTTGGCTGTCAAAATGCTCCCTAACACTTTATTCCCTTCACACAAGGGGAAAATACCAGGTTTTTGTAGTTGAAACAGATCAGTAATTCTTAGTCTCATACAAGGAATTAGAATCCATACAAACAATCAAGTGTTAGTTTGTCACTCCATAGCTCATGGTAAACATGCTCCAGAAACAGCTGGAATGACTGTGGGGTGTTAGAAGGTGCTAATTCAGGCAAAGTCTCCTCAATCATGTTCAGTCTTAAAAGAGAATTCAAGCACAGATGACACACAGATGAGTTTTTAAAAAATAAGTCTGTCCAATGATTATTACCTAATTCTGTTTAAAAATCTCTCTTCCGTGGGTTGACAGTCAACACTGCTACCCTTGATCAGAACAGTATTTACCTGCCCCTTGCCAAGTCAGGTTTTCCACCACTACTGTGGAACTCTCTAGGTCTAATTACAGGAAGAAACAATCATGACAAGAAGTTTTCATGAGAATACAACAAAGTAACATACAGTGCCTGGCACCCTTACTCTTCATACCTTAACTTTCCTACCTCTAGCCAACATGGAGCAAGGGATGAAGACCACCAACTCTTATACCTACATGGCCAGTTCTTTTTTTTTTTAAAATATGAATTCAAAGTGATTTAAGCCATTTCTCTTTGTGTTCACTAGGTCTCCATGTGTCGTCAGTAATAAAGTGGACAGTGAAGAGCAAAACTGCCATACACATATTCACACCTCATTGAAATGGCTCGTTTAGGCAACAGTTTGGTTCATTTAGTCCACTTTATCTTTCTCGTTGCCAAAATTAGGAAAGGGGTGAATTTTAAATTAATACTGCACCTGATTTGATGCTAATTCTCTTACAAGCATAAATGATAAACAGCATTTCAGAGCTATAACTTCATTTTCCATTCCGTACCTGTAACGCTGGAGTGTTACACCAGGCTGAATTCAATTACTTGGTATTACTGACAAGGGTAATTCCTCTCTACCCAGGCACTGGGTTTATTTTTGTGGTGAATCAATCAACCAACAGTTTCTCATCATTTTAGAAGGGTTCTTACCATCACCATTATAAAGACAGGCATCTTCTTTCTAAGGAAGGCCATTAGACTTAAGGCACTGCATGTTCCTTAGGTACCAAGTACTTCTATCATTCTCAAGGGCTTAGATATTTAGTGGATTGTAGAAATGTTGAAACATTAAATTCATAATATTAAAATTGTGAAAAACTTTTGCAAGTAATTTTTCTCCCCCTTTGGAGGCTTTATCATTATCAGAAATAAAAGCAGGAGTGATAGTGACAGTTGTATTTATCTTTCAGTGATATTTCCCCTTAATAGATTCACTCTCACTTAAATGACATTTAAGTCATGGGAATTAAATTAAATTTCAGTGTTTGGCAACTAAGCATAAAGGCATTAAGCTGATATAGCAAGTTATGCATGACTTTAACTGATTGCTACGTGTTCAAGAGGAGACTGACCATGCCTATGGCTTAGTTCCCCAGGGCACATTGGCCAAATGTATACCACCCATTTTGGAATTAAATTAGAAAACGATATATACATTTTATCTTTTAAAGAATGATGAACCAAAAAAAAAAAAAGCCAAATCCAAATTTTTGATGCAGAACTAACAGCAATCAATGAGAGAAATCTCATAGGTCTCATTTTGATTTGACCTGGGTCTTGGGAGGGAAAAAAAAAAAAGAAAAAAAAAAGGAAAAAGAAAAAAATGGAAAAAACCACAAAAAACCCAACAAAAAAACAAACAAAAAACCAAAAACCACAACCCCAGCCTATTTCTTTTTAAGCTCCAAGCCCACATCACTCCATGCACACCAATAACCAGACACGATAATTACAACCTATTTTCTAGACAACATCTGATGTAGTTTCCAAATGACTGAGCATATTCCCTCTACTTCTCTGCATAGCTGTTTTCCTGCTGTAGTAAGCCTTGAAATCCACAAATATGAACAGTTCTGCCTTGAGTGTGAAAGGCATTGGTCAAGCCAAAAAAGGTTTTTCCCAAATCACTTTACCACCTTTAGCACCTATCTCAGCCAGATGGACCTTTTTCTCCTGTGGCCAAACCATGTGTCAGGCTAACAGATAGAAATGACCCTATTTACTACTCTTATTTTAGTACAAACAATTTTTGCCTCTTAAGTCATACCTTCATCTGTCCAAGAATTTCTGGGCACTTAAGCAGCCTGAGAGTTATTCCATCCACTTTAAGAAGAAACTACTTTAAGGATTAGTTTGGTTTGGGGTTATTTTAGGAGGTAGGGTGGCTTTTGGGGCTTGGAGCATTTAATTTTGGAGTTTGTTTTGTTTTTTATAAGGTTGCCCAGTCCTGCTTCATTTTTGCAGATTCATAGCTGCAAACCAACAGTGCCATCCACTGTTCCTCAGGATAATCTTACTCTATGGATTTTTACCACTGTTAGATAAAATGAGATGCTCTAAAATAGAGTCTCAGTGCTTGCAAACATTTGGTTCCTACTATAGAAAAGAGCTTAACACTTCAAAAGAAAAATGTCAACCTCTAATTGTAGAGATTTGTCTGGAGGATAATAAAAAAATCCTGATTGAGTTCTACAGGAAGCTGTAGCAGTAATTTTTTGTCCTATGACTGTAGCTTTGTATTTAAATATACTGCATATAATTGATTTTTAAAAGGGCTGTAGGCATCCAAAAAGATACCCAAATCACAAATGGGGCAGTTCTGTCATTGCACTGAATTTCTGCATGCACAATCAGTTCTGGAACTGAAGTTTCAGAGTGGAGAAGCTGCCTGGGATAAGCAGAGAAGTTGGGCAAATTACTTGCCCAGACACAAAGCTCAGAAAAGGTGCTGCAGCAACACAAGGTTTCAGTAAAATATACTGAAAAAATATCTGAGTGAAAAAAATAACTGAGTTTCAGTTTTTTCTCTAATAAACACTATATAGGGACCTTTATTGCTGGATACACAGGTCTTCCACAAATAATTTCTGTTGCTCAAACAGGAATCCAGCAGCTTAGGAAAGACATCCTAAATAAGCCACTTACATTGAAACCAGAAAAAGAATAAGAGATTTATAATATAGGAAAGAAAGGAGCAGGTAAGGCAGTAACAGACAGGATGCAACAAAATTTAGCACCTCTGCTATGAAATCATCAAATGTACAATTTGAGAGATTCTAGAATATCCTCCATTCTAGGTAGGTTTAAGGAATTAAGAGGATGTGTGTAACTGCACCTAAATGTCCTTCCCCAAAATGAACAAAGTGATTACACGAACTGTGATGATATAAAAGCTGCAATTACAGGCTTAGCAACTAAGGCAACAGGGCTTACACTCTGTAGACCAAAACATTTTGTTATGTACAACCCTGACATAAACCAGGAGACCACACTTAGATGTTTACAGGTAGAGAACAGGCACCATTTAGTTATTACTTGTTTCTATAATTAATATCTTCAGCCAACACTGGAACAAATGTGTTATATTAGATCAGAAATTCTGATGTAAACAGCTCTAATTAATGTAAAAATTTAAGTTAATGCGTGCTTTTATCTGGAGAATAAAGATTGTCACAGGTTTCAACAGCTCTAGTTAAGCACATAAATACTTATATCTGAGTAGTTTGCTGTATCACTGTGTCAGAATAACATGGGCTCACATTTTATTCAGCTGGGTGTTTTTTACAATTAATTCTGTTCACAGCAATGCAATATTTTTTATTAAAAATATGCAGTATAATATTTAAAATATATTTTCTAATGTAGTTCTAACTACTTTATAGCTCAGTGTCTATTTTGATACCCAGAGGGTAATCAAGAGCAGTGTGTTTCTGTATTTGCATTGCTCACTCCCAGCACACAGAAATTACTCAATTTTTAAAGGTAAAAAAACCCAAAACAAACTTAGAAAACTGAGGGGTTTATCATATTATCCCTGAAACAAAGCATCTACTTCTGGCAATATCTACTTCTCAGATTATGTCTACAGGAATTCAGCCCTAGAAATTCAAGTAAAAGATGCTGGATTTTTTGCTGATGAATGGAAATATTTCTATGGAAGGTACGTGGTTCACTTCTTGTGTACTAAGACATCAAGGTTTAACCTTTCATAATTAATATAGATATAAGTACTTTCATTTAAGCAAAATAAAATTTCTCATACCTCTGTACAATACTAAATAATAAGCTATCTGGAGCAGCTTGACCATCTGCAGTTTTCCAATATTTATTCCTTTTTCACCGAAATATAATTCTAATCAGTAAATTACCACCTGGTTACATTCACCAACTGTTTAAACAAACTTAAGACTTCATGGTGTAGTTGGAAATTAATGTTTTCAGAGCAGACTGAATTATCATCTTTCAAACCAAACACAGACCTTGTTGTTAAACAGGACAGATGATGTGCTGATCTTTTGGATGCATTTTTAAATTTAAGTAGCAGAAAAAGACCAGCCTGAGTTTTCAAACTGGATACTAAAAGCCACAATATAATCACTACTTTGCTTCTCAACAAAAAGAAGTTTTCTGAGGCCATTTCAAGACCCATAATTCATATGATATAAAAAGCAAATAATGAAGACATGCTTTTTTGGCATTATAAATAATTTCAGTTTCCCAACTGCAACTCAAGATAGGAGCTCTCCCATTAAGGAAAAGCTTCAAGTATAGTTCCCCTGTATCACCTGCTTCAGCTTGAGGAAGGGTCATTATTTACTCAAGAAATTTAAATTTGGATTGAACTAATAAGGAATTTTCTGTTATGATAAAAAAAAAACCCAAAGAACAATATAGTTATTATTCAACAGAGATAAAGGTCTGCAACAGCTGTAAAGCAGCTCTGTTTGTACATTGACTGAATACAGAAGAGGCTCAGCAAACCTTCTTATGAGGACAAGCAATAGAAGGTGCTAAGGATTCTGAGGAACTGCATACCACACCTCAGGCCATATTCCCAAAATCCAAACAAGACAATCACATTTCAATAGTTTCTCCTAAACACTCCAAAAAGCACAAACAGATACAATCAAGTCAAATGTTCAGGGAATATTTTACTGTAAGGTCACAAACAATTCAGCACAAAGTTCATAAAACTGTGAATATGGCATTCATCTGTACTTACAATATATCAATACATGCATAAATACCATCAAAATACATAGATGAAGCATCATCACAGGCATCTTATTTTAAATAAAAAGTGGTGAATGCTATAATCCAGTTACATTAAAAAAATAAAATATAGGTTTAGTGTTTGTGCCAGCCATGTAGCTTCTCAAATACATTGCACTGAGGTCAAAAAAATGTATCAAAAGTAGTTAAATGAATGCCTGTTGTACTATTCATCGACATTCATAAAGTTTATTATTATTATTAATACTAAAAACATTTTCTTGCAATATATCACCATCAACATGAGCTGATACTAAATTCAGTCATGGACAGATGGATGGAATACTTTATTTTTTAACAACGTTTCAATTCCCTGGTGCAATTATGGAACTTGAAAAGTAATTTTCTTTAGAACTGCAAAGGAATTGGATGAGAGAAACCCTGGTAAGGGTAAAGCATGATAAAAAGAAAAAGCTTCAAAGACCACTTTCATAATGCTGTTGCCTCATGTCATGTTATATTCTATGCCTGAGTTGTGTTCATGTCTGTGAAAGGACAATGAGAAAAATCAGAAAGGAAAGGAATCTGTGTAGCTTACTATTTCAAATAGTCACTGAAAAAAACCCCAACATTTACTCTTGTCCTATTGCAATTTAACAGCCTACATTCAGATGTTCCTTTGAAATGCAATAGCTACTTGGTAGGATGTTGACAGATTCATCAGTAATTGTCATTTAACTCAACACAGAGAAAACCTCGTGCTTAGTCTAATGTCACAGTGGGTAATGGAAATTTTTCTTTACATTACTATTGTGAAAACTTTTTTTTTTAAACATTTCACTTTAACAAAAAGTGAGCCTAGAACAGACTCTGAGAAGCCACAGGAAAAAAAACCAGTTCAACTCTACCCCCATCCACAGAACAATGAGCTGGAGGGATGTCCTTCTGACAAAGAGCAATGGTACAGCACAGCAAGAGAGGAAAGCAGAAAGGCAGCTTTGCCACATCTGTCCATGGTTTTCCACATCAACTTGAAGTCTCTAAATTTGATCACTAAATGAAATATACAGCAAACACTTCAAAGCTTTACTGTACAGAATAAAAAAAATATTTCTATTTTGTTTCTTACATACCTGGCAGTCATCTATATTATTGAGTAGCTCTGAGAAATAAATTTCCCTTGGTATGTTTCCAGTGTGTGATTTGGGATGGTAGGTATGGTGCTGGACATAACGACTTGAACCCAGCAAGATTAAAATGGGAAACAAGATCTCAATTTTTAAATGCTTTTGGGGGCAAAATAGGAAAAGTATTTATCTGATTAACTTTTCTGTGGACTGCTGCCCTGGTTCTCAGTGTGAAGGATCAGGATCAAAAGGGCCAATGCCAAGGAAAGGCACACTGCAGACCCACCAGCAATAATTTGTTGCCTTGGCATTGCACCAAGCTGCCAGGCACAGTTTAAGTGTAAAATTCCTCCTGGTTGCTTTTAGCAGTGTTAGAAACCATCACACTATCCCAAAAGCCAGTAAGTCACAGGTCAAAACCTACCCACTGATGGTTTTCATTTGCAAGAGCAAACAGAGTGAGAAGTTATAGAGTATTATTCTCCCCTCTGTTCCTGAGCTCTCTCAGCCTTCAGTCTGACACCATGAGGATGAATGATTCATAAACATCACATAAATGAAGGTTTTGCTACCCTAACGTGTGGCAGATTGACACAAGGATTTGCAATTAAAAACTTAAGCCAAATTGCCTGTACCATGGGTTAGTAAGACACATCTTTCTGATTGTTTCCAATTTAGGGCATGAAGGATGGCCCTGAATAGCAGGGGTTTTTGTTTGGTTGGTTTTTGGGTTTTTTTGTGTGGGTTTTTTTTTTTTTGCAGCCATGCTAAACATGAGCAAATAGTCTGACCATGAGCTTAGCATGGGCTTTGGTCTGTTCTTTATCTTGTTCAATACTCTGAATCAGCAGAAAGGGAAGGAAAAACATGAACACCCTGACACTGCTTTATCATTAGATCTTCAAAAACTAGCTTGTAGTGTATTTAAACATAAGAAGATTATGAATCCAGAGGCAAGTTTGACTTCTGTTCACCTAAAACTGAAATTTGTCTTCAGTAACCACTGATGCCTTTCAAACTTGTGCTTGAGAAATGTTTTAAGACTTCAGTCTTGTTTGGGTACTGTTTAAACCTGTACTGAGACAGTAGAATCTTTATGAAATAATCTAAAAATCCCTTTTTTTTTAAATTTAAAATTAGAAAATATTCAGTAACATCTATTTATGAGTCCCCTATAATGTCTGATAGCTTTGGGTAGATCATCTCCAATTTTAATACTTGTTTCTGAGAGAAGTTCTTGAAAAGAAATAGGATGGTATAAACAGACATTTAGATAATCTCTGAATATAAGTAGTTTTAAAAATTCACCTATATATATATTCATATATGCCTGTAAAAATCCATCTACCAATTTCCACTTGTGGTAAAAGAGAAACAGCTGTCAAACGTGAGGGAAAGGAACTGCAAAGACTATATTTATAGTGACAGAAAAGCTGACCTGATGGATGGGAAGACAGATTTGCTTTATTTTATCAGGGTTTACACTATTTCTTTGTTGGAATTATTTCTAGAAAAATTTTGCTCTTAGTGGCAAAATAGAGAAGCTATAAAAAAATAATTTAAAAAAAAAGCATTTGCACAAATAAGTCACTCAGTTATTCTGAGATTGGGGAATGACAGTGGAAAGCATCCCAAGATGCTCAGATGAGTAGAAAATAATGGTGCAGAAGAGATGCCAGTCTCACATCAATAAGATGGAAAGAAAATGGATTACAATGTTTTGCTTTATTAGGCTATGACACCTCAAATATTAAAAAAAATAAATCACTAAGTATTATCTAAAAATAAATCAAAGAAAGGATACTCTTCAAAAGACTATAAAGGACAAAAAGGAAACAGCAAAAGCAATACATATTATCTTATAGGACTCTTTGCTTTCTTTTCACCTTAGACATATTAAAATTTGGAGGAAAAAGGGGGAAGTGGAACATGTAAATCCAGAACTGTCTATTCTGTGAGGCAGAGAAAGGCAGAAGACACTCAGAGTATGATGTTATTCACTACAGCCCATAAGTCTTAGTTTGCTAAAACCATGTACAGTAACAATCCCATTTTAAATTTATTAAATACAGTCCATTAAGTCAGAAAAAACAGGAAGCAGAGTGCAACAAAACCCTCTGTCAACAGCAAATAATGGGATTGCAATACCTTAGCTCAGCTGCAGAGGAAAAATCATACAAAAATTTGGAGATGATAGACTGGGACGGCAGCATTGGAACTGAAGTAAAGTAGGAGGAGGAATGTACTTAAAAGCAGGACAAGTGCCCAGCTCAGCCTGAAGTTCTGCTGGACCCTAGGATGGCACTTTGGTTCTCTTCAGAAAACTCTTTCTACAGACAAATTGTTCAGAGAATTAACATTTTTTCATCAATACAGCTTAAAGCAGACTAATCCTGGGCATCACCCTTCACCTTTCAAATGTGACCCTTCCAGGAGTGTAATACCTGGTGACAGATGTATCAGTTGTGGTTCTACACAACCTACTGCTAAAATACTTACAGTAGTTAAAACTGGAACAACGTTTCTGGGGATTTTTAAAAATTTACTCATAGTTTAATTACCTCTATATATCATTACAATGATATATACATTGTATACAACAATGTATATTGTTGTATATACAACAATATACAACATTACAATCCAAATAGTAGAAAACTTCCTAATCTCTTCTTTGTAGAAACTCAGTTTCTGCACTCATTTTATTGGAGAGGCAGAAATGATGGGTACCAGAGAGTTAATAACCTTACAGCAGTTGCTAGGTAACACTCTTCCATCCCTGCATCCCTGTCCCAGGGTGTTCAACAAAGTCTAGTGAAAATCACTATTGCTTCATCTTAAATTTCATTACCTGAGCACACATCCCCATATTCTTTTTTCCAAAAATTCCCACCCCAGCATCCAGAATTGATGCTGGACACATATAATTCAGGAGGAAAATACCCCTAATCTTGATTCAGCCTTTCTTAAGACTGGGCTGGTTTTCCTTTCCTTGCACCCTGAGCTGCAGCCCTGCCTGATTAGCTCTGTGCAATTCCAACAGCCTGAGAGTTCCTGGGAGCAGGAGCTGCAGGAATGGCCCCAAAATGCAGAACACAAAATAAAACCTGGAATAAAGCCTGGAATAAAGCCTGGCTGCCAGCAGCTGAACCTCTGCTCCCTCATGCTCTGCAGTGACTCTTATTTCCCACCTGTTGTCCTCAGCTAGCTTATAACATAAAAAACTGAATTTGAGGTTTTTTTGTGAAATCCCTTCCAATTTGAGTGTGGTTGTTTGGTTTGGAGTTTTTTGTTGTTGGTTGTTTTGGGGGTTTTTTTGTTTGTTTTGGTGGGGGCTTTTTGTGATTTTTTTTATTTTTTTTTTAGGGTAGAGGGGGGGGCTGTGTAAATCACTAGTGCTATCATAGACCAGAATGAACTTAAAGCACAGAAAGCCAATGTCATTTTCAACAGAACCAGAATGGAGATATTAAATAGCTATCTCTGAATTCTATTAGAGAGAAAACTGAACAACCCACTATGTATACTTGTCACCAGGTAAGATTTCCACACCAAAAAGTAAGCTCCTATATTTCACTACTCTTCTTCTCTTAGAGTGATTTTCACCTCTAACTAAAGGTCTTCAAAAGACCCACGATGCTACAGAAAGGCTTCATGTAAGGCAGACTGAATTTTACCATTAGTGCTTTCCTCAGCTCCAAGTTTCTCTATTTTAAAATATGCTGGTTCAACAAGAAAGAAAAAACTTTCTGAACTCTCTTGAATTTTAATTGCAGGTGATGTACAGACAGATAATCACGTATAGGGCAAACCCAGTCCCTCCCTCCATGTGCATGTCAGCACACACAGTAGAAGGAATTTCTTTTTGGCTATGAGAGAAAAATCACTAGACCATAACAAAACTAAAAATCATCCTATTATTTCAGTCCTACAATGAACACTCTTGGTTGGAATTAAGCTCAATAGAAACATGTTTTAGTTACTCAACAGCTCCACAGAAATCCCAAATGTAAGAAAATGTACCAGAAAGGACTTATCACTATGGACATCCCATTACCTTCTAAGGGATACAGCTGTTTTTTGGTTTAACTTGTAGAACTCAGAACATTAGATACAGGCTGGTCATGGAGATTACTGATAAAATATTTTCATTTTTTTACGAATTACCTTAAGTCTCTATAATTAGATTTACTAATTTTTTTGTTGTTTAAATTAAATACTGACAACTCAATTACAACTCTTTTTAAAATGGCCAATTATTGAAAAAAATAATAGGTTGTTTAAATAGATAATTGAGGAAAAAAAGAAAAAACAGATTATGAATATTTTTAGAGTTTGATGAAGAAATAAACACTTCTCATTACTTCACACTCTCTTTAACAATTCACTGGGCTTTAGCACTTTAAGCCCTTTTGCATTCCTGTGGGCAGATGTTGACTGAAGGGGATACTTCCCCACATTCTAATTAAACTATTTTTGATTTCCCACTCTGGGCGCATAAAAGCTTGAGAAACAAGATGATTACTGACTGGTGCAGAAGTTCGATCAATACAGCCTGATTTATTCATTATGTTTCTATATAACCCAAAAGGAATACTTCATTACATATTACAGAATAAAACACCCAGTACATTACTGTCAGGTCATGAGAGCAACAACACTAATAACTGCTCCTCTCGTTTGAGTTGCTGGGCTTTTTGGTGCTCATATTTGCAAAATATTGCATACAGGTATAAACTCAATAAGGGAATGGCCTGACAAAACCTTTTGACTTACTCAAAACTCCTAAAAAAGTTAAATTTTGAAATTTAGTCTATGGGTAATAATTTATTTTTTGTTCTAATTGCTGTTTTTCCAATTACATTCAAAGTTGTCTCGGTGCACAAAGTAGGCAGAGGCCTGGGACTGTGAATTGCTGGGGGCAGCAAAACGAACAGAGCAAAACTGTCCCCATCTCTGTGCCAAAGCACTGGGCTGAAGGGTGCTGGTTCCTCCCAGGGACATGGGGTGCCATGGAGGAGCTCAGTGCTATCTGAAAGTCTGGGGTGCAAGAGCTGTATATGCCTGAGTTGCCCTCCATCCTATTGCTGTTTTCATCCTCCTCCTGCAACAGCCTCTTACTTCTCTGCCCCAGAACAGCAAACTCTGCACCTGCTGCACCATTTAGGTGCTCTGATTTTCAAAACAAGGGTATATAAACCTTTACTGTTTCTTCTCCTGCATCCCCAACCAACCTTAAAGGCAGCTGAGATATAACTAAATTCCACAGCATAACAGATAAGTTCCATGTGGGGGCACATGGACATGACATTACCTGAGGGAATGTCATGTTAAACTGGAAGGGGTTACCCTGTCATAAGATCCTCCAGGAGTTAAAAAAAATAGAAAATGTAGCAATTGGAGTGAATCTTCCCTGCTGTTGCTCACACACATTGAAAGTTGGCTCAGCTCCAAGAGGGTAAGAAATCCCTGTTTCTTTTCCCTCCTCTGAAAGCACTCAGTCAGAAGGATTGTCCCATTTACTTGACAAAAATATGGTCTGCAGAGAAGAAAGTGCTTTGCTTGCTAGATCAGCTCAGTATGTGAGGGGTAGGAGCAGCTTGTAACTGCTCACATCTCCTACCAGGAGTCAGCTATGTGGATGTCAGTAACTTGGTTTTCATTCATCTTCCCAGGGCTGAACTCATGGCCGTTCCCAAGAGGAAGGAGGATCTGCTTTCTTTTTCTTCCCCTCCCAAGCAGGGCCCTGTTCTCAACCCAGGAGATCCATCTGCTGCACACAAGGTGCTGTGGGTGCAAGGGAGGGAGCAAGAACCTTGCCTGCCCAGGCTGATCATGGCTTAGAGCAAGGCTAGGACAGATGTCTGGAAAAGACTGAGATCAAGGAGCCTAATTAAATCCCAAATAGTAGATTTTATAAAGTACTCCAAGACAAAAAAAAACTGTAACATGTAGTGGGAAAGACTCATTTAAATGTAATCTGCTGCTCTTCAATGATTTTAGGATTAAGACTCTCATTTCGACCCTCACAGCAGAAATACTGACACTAGTCCTCATGATAGAGCATAAATGTAGAAAAAAGCCCAAAACAAGAAAACAATTAGATGCAAGTTTTAAATGACTCAGAGAGCCATATTTTTCAGTTATAAAGTGATTATTTTATCTATAATTCCTTTTGAAAGACATGCTGTATTGTTTCAGGCAGTGTGATAATGACAGTCATTGGCTAAAAGTGTTTGCAACCCAGGGAACCAAATAGGAAGATGGGTAGCAGGACACACCACATCATTACAGTAAATTCAGCTTTCTCCCCTCACACCCCCCACAAGCTCAATATTAGAATGGAATACCCTACTCAGGCTGGATATCTCCTTTTAATGAGTCCTGCAGGAACAAATAAAACTGGGAAAGGCACACATCTTGTTAACACTACAACTACTGCAAATATTTCCCTCAAAGGAAAAGACAACCATATTCCATTTGTTTACAGTTGCATACATTTAAAGTATGTCTGTGTGTAAAACCTATGCATAGATATATATGTATACATATAGCATGCATGCATATGGAAATGTCTGTGTGTGTGTGTATAGATATATAGATATGCATGTGTGTGGATACTTTTCAAGTCCTGATAGCTATTTGTCAGCCTGATCATTACTAGCTACCTAATCTTACATATGCCAAATGTAAAACTGACTTTCTATTGGGTAAACTGGGTTAACTTCTTTCCAACCTTGAAGTGCAATACTGACTGAAATGTCCCATTCCTTTTTAATCATATATACCCAGAAAGTTATATGAAAAAAGGTGCAGTGAATAGCAACAAAATTGTGAGAGCAGTCAATTTAAGAGGCAGATAAGCTTATCAAATTCTGCCACTCAGGTTTCCATTGGTGATACTTTATTTTACTAGGAGTTTCAGTGCTTTCAGATGCTCAGAGAGGCACTGTTTCTCAGAACATGCTGATAACACCCTTAAAAAAATTATGATCAGAAGGAAATGCAGTTTAGACTTTCAGATGCTGATAAATTTCATTTTGAAAATTCAGGACAGGTATAAAAGCTTGGTTAGAATTTTGAAAATATTTTCATTCTCATTGGCAAATCTTGCTATTAAGTGTGCACAAGGTTTCTGTACTAAAATTATAAATTTTAAAACATTTCTAATGCGGAAAACACAGCCAGACCTCTATCTGTAGTTTTGCAGGTGAACAAGATGTGAGTATGATGAGTGACCAAAGCACATAGCAAGAGAAAACCCACCACAGGCACCAAAACTTGACAGGGTGGAAAAAGAGGCATCAGCTGCTGGGGAACAGGAGTGGATGTCTACACATCTGTACTGTGAATCAAGTGTACAAGGGAAGCAAAATAAGAACTAACTTGGGAGATGTAAGGTGAGCTGACAGGCTGCAGTTGACCAACTAAATTACAGAGACACAATATTGGCAACACAAAGCAACTTTTTGGCTATACCTGCACTCCCACTGCAATACAATCTTCCCCTCCAGTCTGTTGAAACCCCACCTGGAGTTCTGGGTACAGCCCTGGGGAAGAGAAGGCTCTGGGTAACACCTGAGAGCACTTTCCAGTACCTGAAGGGGTTAAAAGAGGGAAGGGACTTTTTACAAGGGCATGGAACGAGAGGACAAGGGGTTATGGCTTTAAACTGGAAGAGGGGAGATTTAGGTTAGATACAAGGATGAAATTTTTCCCAGTGAGGGTGGTAAGACACTGGCCCAGGTTGCCCAGGAAGGTCTTGTCTCCCCTCCCTGGAGGTGCTCAAGGTCAGACTGGATAGGGCTTGGATCAACCTAGTGTAGCAGGAGGTGATCCTGCCCATAGCAGGGGGTTGGAACTTGATGATCTTTAAGATCCCATCCAACCCAAAACATTCTATAAGTCTGTGAATTCTGAATACAACCATTTCTAAAAAGTTAATCTGGGGAGAGGAAAGCAAAAAATAAAAAAGGCAGCTTGTTGGTGAAGAAGCCACCAAAACTGTGAAATTCCTTGCACCAGTGGCATCCTTCTTCAGATCCTTCAAGAGACTTAAGTAAAAAAAAAAAAGCTGTGAATATAGGACACTGAAAGGCTGAAGGTTACTTAGACTCTTCTAGATTTTCCCTAATGGAAAAAAACCAAACCAATAAAAACTCAGTATTTTAAGGCAGTGCTCTATTTATGTTATTTCTACCTTCACAGTTTCTAAATACTCCCTGAAGGAGAGCTCCAAGGGCAGCTATTCATCACAGAGCCCCTGGCAGCATGGCTCTTTCACAAAGAATATTTACAGCTGCAGCAATCCATACACTACATTAAGAAACTCTAATCCGATAATGATTAGCTCCCATTTTCCTCTGGATCTCCATGGCCAGATGCCACTTGGGCACCTATTTTAATAATTGTTTCTGTCTGCAAAAGTCTCTTTGCCTGTGCTTCATTATTACTCAACCAATATTTTTTTCTTTTTTTTTTTTTCTTAGAAACACCAAATAGCAGACCTGAAAATCTAGTACACTTTTTTCCAACCATTGTGGTCAAAATTTCTATTGTATTCTTACAAATGATGCAAATTTCTTCCTCAGAAATGCACACCATTTCTTTGCAAAATTATTTTCTCTTACCACCTCGGGTTCAGGATTTAGCTAACACCCATTGAATTCCACTTAGAGGATACCCAAACTACTGCTTACTGAGCAAGAATATTCTATAAGGTGTCTGGGGATTCCAGAGTTTTTTTACTTCAATGTCACTGGAAAAAACATTTCACTGTTAATTTTTAATACAGATATTTAGAATGCCCAGGTCCTCCTTTTTGTCAGCAAGTTATATCAGCATTTTGTGACAATAAACTATTGCTAAAAGAAGGAAAAAATGAAGGAAATACTTAAACAAGAATACAGTAGTGCCCTATATTAAAACATTCTTAAATTTTTTATTAACAAGACTAACTTGTTACTAGGCTAGTGCCAAAGGCAACTGTTCTGAACAAGAAACCTGCAAGGCTGCCAGCAGGAATTCTGATGAGCCACTCTTACACAGGGTATAAAATAAAGTTTCCAATACAGTTTCTTCCAAGTTTGAAGTTCCTCAAGTTTGAGGATTTCTAAATTTCATGAGGGCTGGCATTGCAGTAACTCAGAGCTATAGCCAGATATCTGTCAGTCCAGATCAGCCTGCTTTCACTTGGTTTAAAAGATTCTTTGAGGTTCTCAGACCCCTGAAGAAGTTACAACACACCATCCCTGGTGGGGGAACCACTGGGGTAAAGTGGTCTCTTCTTTGGCTCACTTAATTGTCAATTATAGGAATTGCTGTCATTCAGAAATACAGATCAATGTCCCATGAAGGGAAAAATAATCAGCCTTGAATTCAGCCTGAAAGGTTGAATTCATTATAATTATTCCCTTCTTAGATTTAATAAATTTCTGATCTCCCAACAATACTTGAAGGAACTTCTCAGCATGATGAATCTAAGCACAAAGCAAGGAAAGCTGATATGAAAAGTATGAGGTACCCAGAAGCACTGCTGCATACTAAAATCAGAACTTGGCATTTAAAATGGGAATGCATTAACTATTTTAAAATATAATTATGGAATAAAATCCTCAATATGAACACCATTCACATTACTGATAAGTAATAACCTTTTTATGCATCTCAGAGTATAAACACATTCAGAAAATCACCTTTATGACCAGACTTAGGAAGTTTTCCTGCTTTTCTCAAACTTTTAAGTTTTTCAAGAGGAAAAGGTACATGATGTATAACACTGCCCCTGAAGTTTGTACTGATAGTAATCACATCTTTCATGCACCTGCACTTAACAAAAATCACTCTTTTCATTCTATGAGTCATGGCTTTATAATTGCAACTTTACATATAAAAGCAGTTTCAAAATATGAAGCTTAATTTTACTCAACGTTTGATGGACTAGGCATTTGAAAGCCAAATGCCAATCCATGTCTTCTATAACCAAATCCATATTTAAAAAGGTTGTTCCTTATTTGCACCAAATTGGAAGAGGAACTTTCTATTATTCAACAGGAACCACTTTATTTCATTAAACAGAAATCACATTTCCACTGCACTTTAACTCTGAAAATTCAGCTAAGCAAAACAGTCTTCATTTTTTATGACCCTTTGATGTTCTGAATATTTGGACCAGGGCCATTCAAAACAAAGCAACTCACAGACCACATAGGTAAGTCACAATTTTGTTGGAGGATCCATGAATATTACAATCATGATGAAGCATCCACTTACTGAATATGAAGCACAACCTCTGCAGATTAATATTATTAATAAAATGTGTTTCTTGTACAATTTTAATAATGTACATAAGCCCTTTCAGACTCCAGGAGAATGAATCCAAAATGAATACAAAACTGCAAAAATCCTGATTTGAGAGAGTGAAGAGAGGGTAATCAGGGTTTGGTTCTGTTTTTGGTAAAATCATTGAGATCCCAAAGTACTTCATGGTTGTATCATGGTTGTCTAAAGTTGCAGATAGGAAGAACAAATAATTATAATTATATCAACTTCAGTGACATCAAAGTAGGATTTTGTTACATGAGATGGGACTTAAAATCAGTGCCTAAGGAGCACTGGGGACCTCAGGCAAATGTTATACTGTCCCCCCATCCATAAAGTGGGAAAAAGAGAATAATAAATGCATTTCAGATGAAATGCTTTGTATTTCACTTTATCACCGATATCAATTGAGGGAAATGTCAGATGTTTTACAAAAGGTTCACTCCCAGCAGTTAGGAAAGTTTTCCAGCTCCTCTTTTGGTTCTGTTAATAATTCCAGTAACTGAAGATGGCACACAGAGAAAGAAGAGGAAGGCACAAATTCTTGTGCCCATCTCACTGAAAAGTACACAAAACTTCTACCCACACTTAGAGAAGCTTTGTCATTTATTAACAAGAGCTTGACAAGCATCAGGGTTTATTTTTCTGAATCACCACTGAAGTGATGATATACATTTACATTTTTTTCCACTAACCCCAAATAAATTTCCACTATATTAGTAGCTAGCAAGTTGTCCCCATCTTCTATTTGTGCATTTAAGTTCACTTTTCCAGGTAAATCACACAGTTGTCTTTACTGCATTTCTCATCTCGTGGATTTTAGACACTGACACTATTTTATCAAGGTTATTTGATAACACCTGGGCAGAAAGGGAAGCAAACTGATGCTGAGCTCTCCCCAACCTAGACAGCTATCCATAGGCACAGAGCTGGAGTACCAAACACTACACAACACCAATTTTATGACCCTAAACACTAACAAATAAGCTAAAAGTCCCCCAAAATTCAGTTCTGATTCTGCATTTTCCACTAACTGGCCTGTGCATCCAAGACAACAAAAAGGCTGATCAGACTTCTAGGTAAGCTCATTTTCTGGCTGTACCTTCACTCTTTAATAATACCTGTTCCTTTTTTCCAGTGCATTAATGGAAATCCAGGAGATATACAGAGCCACAGACTCTTTCTCCCAGCACAAAGGACAAAACTCCAGTGCCCTCCTGTAGATCCCCAAGAGATTCAGAGCAGCAGAGAGCTCCCTGCCAGAGGGCACTCAAACACCTGCATCTTGCTGTACTAACAGGGTGTTTACCTCAGATACTTTGCTCATTTCTATTCTCCCCAGACAGTTTTCAGGTAACATGACTTGCAGATTTGTAAATTAATTCAGAGACCAAGCACAAATCCCTTCATGAGGACACAGTTCCCACTCCGTAACACTCCCAGCAGGCACTTGGGTTGGCAGGAAGATGCTGTTACCAACTTCTTCAGAATAGAACCCTGAAAATTATGTTTCATTGTGAATTTTCCTTGAACTTCCTCTCCTAAAGCAGGGCACATAGAAAGCAATACACAACACACCAACAGAGGAAAAAATAGACAACTATTTTTTCTGTTGTAACTCACCTGTGGGTACAGGCTGGAATGCAATGCAGCTGTTTCTTTAACCCTGCTACTCTTTGTTGCCCAGTTGAGGTTGTTAGTCACATGCTGCTGGCTACCAAAGCTTAACAAACTTTTCTTCATCAACAGAATTAGGTCTTGTTCTCTGCAGAATCAGATCTAATGAAGTTGCTCATTAAAAATAATAAGCTGCTTTAGTAATGAGCCCTGATCAACAGCTTCAGTCTCTGGAATATCTTAGAAATGTAATTAAATTCAATTGAGGTCCTCCAAGTTGGGATATTAAAGGTAACCAAAAAAATCATACTTAATTTGGAAAACTCAATACACTGAGACTTTCAAAGACTTCCCTGTAGTACCTATAATGATGAAATATTGGTAGATACTAGCTAAAAGAAATTACTACTGTCAAAAGTATTGAGCAATAGTCCTTAATTGTCTATGGGACCAGTGATACAAAACTCAAGCATTTATATTTACATCCAGTGGACTGAGGACAATTATTTATAGACTTAAAGATAACAGGTTGAAATTTAGGAGTGTTAAAATTATTTCTACTGACACCAGTAGAAACTGAAGTAGCTTGACACTGACCATTAAGACAGACATTACTCTTGATGTACACCAAGTACACCAAGTTAAAACTATGCTAATCAGAGGATGAAAGGAAAGATTCAGATATGAATATGAATGCAAGGAGGCAATACTCAAAGCTGATAGAAACCAAGCCTCTACCAGTGTCTTCTCGTGAGGTCGATGATGTAGCAGAGCCAAACAGTAATGCACACCTCAGTCTCTAAGCTGCTTATCACCAATCAGCATTTTTAAATCAAAATGAGGTTTTTGTGAGACAATAAGTAACAGCAGCTTGCTCTTAAAATAAACAGCCCTACCTGTCATGCTACAGCTCCCACTGACTTCCAAACTTATTGACAGTGCCTTAGCAGGTTCTCTAACCCCAAGTCCCTTCCCTTTAGTAGCTGCTCCATCCACACAAGTACCCCCACTACTGCTTGGTATCAAACCAGTCCCACTAAGACTTTGTGGGCTGCTTGGGCTGCTTCTGGAAGGGGGTGGGGGTGGGAGTGTCCTCATTGCTTCTTCAAATACTCTGTCTCTGAGCAAAATATCCAGACTGAATGTGGCCTTAAAATGCCCTGAGATGGCCTATGACCCATTTGTCTAATGCAGAAGATAATGAATTAGCAATCCCAAAGATACAAGTCTCTTAAATAAAAACATGACAGCAGATTGCCTCTAATATCCAAGCATTTCTGCTGGGATAACCAAAGCTGCAAATGATTGCCGAGCATATTGGTAGATTTGCTGCAAGACATCTAATGCTATTTGCCCAGCCAAAGCTCCAGAGGCCAGACTAAATGCAGCTGTGATAAGGGCAGAAAAAGGCAACACCAAGGCTGCACACGCTGCACTCAGCATCAGCAGGTACCAATGCAAAAAGACCTTTTAGCGTGTTAGGAAGAATCCAGAATTAAGATTCCTGTTATTGAAATGCAGCCTACAATGTCCAATTGAAAACTGGGACACTTCAATTCTGCAGATCTTCCCTGAGCACATCCAGACTCCCAAGATGGGGAAAAAAACAGACCACAAGGTCACCAGGACATGTTACTGAAATAACCCTTGACAGTCACTATTCAGCAGCCCCCCAAGTTCAGGATAACTCTCTCTCACTGCACAAAATCCTGTCTTGCATCTCTCCCAACAATGAGCATTCCTCAGTGGGGAATAAGAAGGGCAAGATCTTCTAGTGTGGGCCAATAATCTTCCTAAATATTCACATGAGTAGTTAAAAAAAAAAAAAGTTCCATCCTCAAGTATACTGGCCATTCTTACACCCTACAGTGCCTGTTTAATGCAGTTAAGAATATTTAGCAGGAAAACTGCAGAAAGGTAGGAAATCTGGAGCAGCTGCCTAACATCTTTTTAATTTATTCACTTTTTTTCTGGTTTTCAGATTCCCTTGCATTTTAAACCTTGTAATCCTCTTTATATATGAGCACAAAAAAATGAGCAGGTGTTCTGGATAATGTACTTTCCTTTTGGACAATTTGTATACTTAATTTAAAATAAAAGGCCTTATCAGAAAAATAAAAGACTGAAGTCACCAATGAACACACCTGAACACCTATTTTATAGCAATGGAAGCAGAGATGAACACAAGGATATTAACAAACATGCAGCCAAGTTAGCAACACAGAAAGAGTTTGACGATGTACAAGACCATAAGCACCCCTACACACTTTTGCATATATTAGAAGGTGTTTTCACTCTTTTTGAAGTGAACTTTAATTACGACCTACAAAATGTACAAGCAATAGAAAATGCAATTTTGTCCCTTCTTAATCATTTTTCAATCCTCTGCTTTTTAATCATTTGCTTCATTGACCACTTACTTGGTTAATTTCACTGAATTATTGTATTGAGCCACAGACTATTCTACTTTTATCAGTGGGTTCAGAAAGGTAGCTCATTACAGAACTTTAATAACTTCAAAATAGACTTTTGCTTAAGCCAGGAAACCTTATAAAAATGTTCTACAACATTTAACATGGATCAAGCAGCAGATTTCAGGGCTTTTTTTTAATTGAAACATTAATATTTTTTAAATAAAAATCATCGTATTGTTACCATCACATATATATTCATTACCACATAGAATGAGAAAAGCCCCAGATTGTGACCCTTATGTATCCAAAACTTTTAAATGTACTCCAAGACTTTAATGCTTTCATGGGTCTCCATTACTTTTATTGTCAGGCTGTGCCATGAGTACAAATTATGTACATAAACTTACCCAGCTCCCAGAAAAAGTGGTTGCAGAGTGTCCAAGGTGCCCATTGGCACCAGAGGTGATGTTAGGGGACAGCTCAGGATCCTTGCAGTAGTGCCTAAAACCTCAAGTTTTAAGGCAGGGAAAGAGGAGCAGAGATTAAAGGAACCTACAAGGACAGCAACTAGGAAAGGAACTCAGGTTAGTTGAAAGAACAAGCAAGATCTCTGAGGAAAAAAAGGTCAAGTGAAAGGTCTTGGAAGAAGATAAAGATTGGCAGTGTGTTAGGATGAGAAAGACAATTCTGTCTTCTCTTGCAAGGAAGTAAACAGAGCTTCAGGCTAAGGAAACAACCTCTTCATACTACAGGTAGTAGAGAAAAATGGAGAAACAACAACTGTGGGGTAAAAGCATCTTAAAGAACTTTTTCTCTACAATGATGGAGCAGCAGCCTCCATGGGGTTCCCAGCAGCAGAGCAAGAGAGGAGAGTGACACTCGAGTGGGGAAAGCACATGGGAGAAAATAAAAGAATCAGCATAGCTTAGAGATGTAGAACATGCAGACTTCTTTCCTTTGCCCCTTCCTTAGCAATCCATGTATTTGAAAAGAAAACAAAAGAATTTTGTTCTCTATTTCAGTCTACTGACTATTTCAGTCAGATTATGTTCACTTTGTTCTCTCATGTAGAGAGCTGTGGAAGTGACATGCATTGAGGTTACATGATCATAAACTGCAGAGTTGTATTTGTAGCTGGGAGAAGATAGAAACATCCACAGCACCCTCTTCTCTGCTCTCACAAATCAAATCCAAGGCTCCAATTATCATTTATTTCTAAGGTAGCAACACTAACCCACTGTACCACCAGGGAAATTAAAATCTGCAAAGAAACAGACTAAGAAAATACCTTAAATTCCTCTCTTTCAATAAATTATTTTATTTATATAAATTATATAAAGAAATAAATATTTCAATAAATTATTTTTAACTGTACACTGTTTGAGTCTCACCAGAGTTAAATACCCCTCAAAGTGATCTACAGCCACTTGCTGCTCTCAAAATTTACCACAAGCTTTGCTACTCACCCCAAATCCAAAACCTACAATTCACATGTTATCCACTGAAAAATTTTTATATGCAGATACAAGGTTTGGCTGTTATAAGTATGTGAAGCTAGTAATTACCAAATACAAAAGCTCCAGAAAAACTACTACTTTAAAATAAAATGCTCATGGAGGCATTTCAAGTTTGTTGCAATATACACCACACTCCAGCTGGCTACAATGAATAAATATTAAAGAAAAACTGCACCAGACAAGATTGCAAATCACAGTTACAGTTCAACTTAAAATTAAATACTCCAAACATTAATGTTAAATAATACATTATTTATTTCTCAAAGATATATTTTATTGTTAAGGAGCACTTGTTTGTGTTTAGTTTTGCATTTACTGTTTCCTAGCCCAGAGAGACATGAAGGAGCTATAGTTATGGTTTATATTAATGCTGGTTTTTCTTTTGGCAGAGAAATTCCCCGAGTATTAGAAAACAGAAAGTACTAAAACTTTAGGCCATCTTCAAACAGAAAAGAACAGAGATGGAATTTACAAGATGTAATAGAGCAAGGTACAAAGATCCCAACATGAGTTCAGACTTATTACAGTACAACCATGCATCTCAGAGCAGCACTCTGGTGTTATTAGTTCAGGACCTGAAGGCTATGTAACTATTTTTTCAGAATTACACTTAAGGTAATCAGCTCATCTGCTGGCAGGATTTAGCAGCTCAGTCAAATGTTCACTCAGACCAATTTTAGCTCCAAAGCTGGGTTAGTTTGCTCTCCAAAGCACTGCTCAAAGTTTGGCAGATTTTGGAAAGGAGCAGCACTGGGCTGTTTCTGCTGCCAATGTCTTCAGTGGGAGCACCCTCAAGCTGATGCCATGCTCCTGAGCCCAAAACTTTAGGCCATAGACTTCAGTTTTAGCTGAGAACCACTCAACATGAGCATTTTATGGGAACTGGGACTTGTTTCCATCCAAATCAAAATGCAAATTTTGCTTTAATCAGTTAAGAGCACATATTTACATGCAATTTTTCTTAAAAAAAAAAATGTAAAAACCTCCAAAAAGTCTCTGAAGAACCTATGCATTTATATAAATATTCAAAAGTTATCACAGACCTGACTGAAGTAATGTTAAGCCACCAGCTTTCTAGTAACTAAGAAACCCAATGCAAATCCTGGCCTCAAAATTATAGGATTTAGGCAGATTTGGGGTTCAGCCTTAAAGGGATGAAGTGTCTCCTTGTCTGTGAAACCCCAGTTCATCTTCATATTCACATGGAACCAAAATAAGTGTTAAGAAATTGCTATCAGAGGAAGGGTAAATCTGGATTATCACTGAAGCAAATCCAGATTTGCCTGTGTCTGGTTTATTCAGGTTCTTTTAAGATATATGGGTACCTATTAATGGCACTTACTGGCACTGTGGTCATCTTATCCATCCAGAAGCAGAGCTATTAGTGAACAAGTTTTAAAAAGTGGCACAATTGCACAGGAGATGAGAGCACTCAAAAACCTGCAGGTTCTAAGAGATACCAGGAGTCCTGACACGAGATACAGCTATGTTCTAAAACAGCAGCATCAATGCCATCGTCACAAGTGATACAAAACTGCAAGAAAAACTATTTGGGTCTTGTGAATGGATTGGCATTTCACTGACATTCAGAAGGCCACAGTCATTTGTGTTTTTGTTAAACATTCACATTTCTGCAGATCATTACATAACTTTATGATGTTGAGCTATTACTTGGTAAATATAAATTCTTTTTCAGCAGGATCACATTCTGACAGCAGAATTCTCTCCTCTTCCCAACATTCTCACTAAGTACAGAAAGGGCAGCTTTGGACTTAGAGTGGAGACAGAATTTGGAAACCCAAATGATACACCAAATGATAGTGAAATTCAGTGGCCCCTAATTCTGTGCTGTATGTAAGGTCATACTCTAAATGCAGAGTCATTCCCATAGCAGTATAACAACGTTCACAGTTCAGTATCTGCAAACAACTAAAAAAAAAAAAGTCACTTAGTCCAACCCTTCCTGTCATACCCATACTTCTGACAGTCCACAGTGACAGACTTCACAGCCTCCCCATATAACCCATTCTATGTTTTCCTACCCTCAGTGTTCAAGGAAAGTTTTTCAGGGCATCAAATCTAAGTCTCCCACACTTAAATTTAATCCCAATTACCCCCCATCTACTCCACAGTGTATGCAGCCTACTTCTTTGTGCTCTATACCTTAGGACTTGACATGTGTCTTGCTTCACTCTTTCCCTCTCCTTAGAACCTGCAGTTCTTCCATAGGCTTCCAGTTGTTATCCCTGTCTGTATTCCCTGTTTCCCTGTATCTTTCAGGAAACATAATGCCCAGAACTAAATTCAGCCTCTATCACTGCTGAATATAGCAAGGATCCTTCACACACCTTAACCCTGTACACATCAATTTACACATACATAATGCAACATGCATAAGGAGCAAGACATTGAATAATTTAAGTGCCTGTTCTCCAAAATAGAGGCTCAAATTTATTCTCAACCAATAATCTCAGTAAAGTGTTATGAATTACAGATATTACAGCTCATTGCACAAGTTCACATGGGTTCATATTAAAAAGGCTTACCCCATACTGCTATCAATTTGCACCTTCTGTTACTTTCAGGACTAGAAATTGTCAATCTACACTAAAAAAAAAAAAAATCTCAAAAAATCAGCTTTTGAAAATAAGGCACATTTGGAGCAGTATGTAGATCTGTTAATCTAGCAAAGCACTAAAAAAAGAAAATCAAGGGAAGCATTCATATTCCTGAAGTTAGGCACATGTCTGTTGGATGTCACCAGAAGTATGTTATCAGTAATCAGTATAATATAAGCAGTATAATCCTGCCAATATATTCTTACTATTCACAGAAAGAAGGTAGGAGTGATTAAAACAAAAAAAAAACCCATTTTATTCAAAATAACAACAACCAAGAACAACTATAGCACAAATGCAACCTTTGCAGTTCAATGTGTGCTACATGAATTCTGGACCTACCCCGTGACTGTCCCTGCTGCTCCTTTCTCACAGCCACAGGGCCACAGCAGCAGCTTTTCTTGCTCAGATCTTCTGTGTAATATATACCCACTTAAATCTTATTCCATTTTTTGAGCAACAATGGGAAGATAAAAAGGCTTTTTGTATTCCTGAAAGCTTAATTTTTCGGTATTATATTTCTATTTTTTTTTAACACCCTTTTTTTTTCTAATTGAGCAAATTAAATCAGATTCTGATCACTAGCACTTTATTAATTCTTTTCACTGCTGAATTAAACAACGTATTCCCTTGATATATTGATGTAAAAGTAGACCTATCTTTCAGCAGCTGTTCTTTTAAGGCAGAGCATAAGCTATAAATAACAGGAGGACAAAGTGCTTATCATGAGTAAATAAATCAGCAAGACCATCCAGTTGGCACCAAAAGGGAGAACACTGAAGCCAAAAGGTGTTTTTCATCAAATTCTACTATAGTTAGAGCAGGGCAGTCTGGGGTCATTCTCAGCACAAAACAAAGCACAGAAGCAATTACACAACAAATACTTTTAGAGATTTCTTCTGGTAGAAATTATATCCCACCTGTACAGAGGAGCTACAGCTGCTCCCACAGCTTCCTGGGCAGGACAGGCAGCAAACTGGGAATGGGGAGGAGAGACAGAAACCATTCCAACCAGCAGATGGAAGCAGGAAGTCACCAGTCTGGCTGGCAGAGGTGGGAACCAGATGACCCAGAACATCACCAACCTTAAGTCCTTTCCTGACAGCACCACAGGGAAAAGGCTGTTGTTGAAAGGTGTTCTGCAACTGAGGGGATTTTACTGCTATGGGACACCAAGGGCCAGGTTTCTCCCACCTCTCACATCTCTGAAGGATTAGGAAGCAAATTGCTCAGGGTTCCCTCCCCCCATGAGAGCAATGCACTTTTAGATGACAATTCAGCCATGGATTTCTGGGTATCAGACACACAGGAAAGCTGAGCATCCCACTGTAGTCACCCCAGGTGGCTTCTTAACATTTGGGGAGATGAATTCAGGCTGTGCTGTGCCCACAGATATGGGTCAGTCAAATGCTGGGGTTTGTGGAGTTGTTTGTTGTTTTTTTTTTTAACACTCCATGCCACAGCATGAGAAGTTGTTCTACCTCTGTACCTGTGTTTCCACCCACTGCTGGTAAAGAAAGGAGTTTCCTGGCTGTGATCCTTAGTCCTAAGCATATTTATCAAGGCTGCAATGCTTATTTATTATTAGTGCTTAGCAATGAAATAACTCCTCATCCAAAACTTAAGCCTAAAAATAAACAAGAAAATGTATTTCTTGCTTGACCTTCTGGCAAGAAAAATGAAGCTGAAGCAATCTGTCTTTTTCTCTTGGCACCAGAATCAGTAGTAATAGGGTGATATTCTCCTGGATCTTGTCCCCAGGGTTGGCAATTCCCTACCTCACAAGGGACACAAAGGATAATGTATTTTTGGAGACATAATGAATTACACATTTGCAAAAGATAAATTTTACTAGGCTGACAAAAGCAGGAACATCTGAGTAATAGTTTATTATATTAACTACTTATTAACTGTTTCTATATGGATAGACGTTTCATTCTGAGATTTCTAACACTTTTGCCCATATTGTATTTTTTTCATCTGACATCATGGAAAAATTTGCCAAAAACTAAATTTTATCTACAGATTCTGGCCAGGTTAACCAGAGTTAACAACTGGAACTCTGACCTTCTGACAGGAATAAAAACATTTCTCAGTAATTAATATCATGACCTTATTTTGTAGGCTTTTGTACTGTTTATAACACTACAGCAAGAATATGCATTCTCATTGTTCTAATCTACTAATAGGAGACTAATCAGCCATTGCAAAGGGGTCAAACTACCTATGTAGACCATAGTGCAAACCTCTTAAAGCTGCCCATAGTACCTTAAGCAGAGATGGGTTTTTTGCTGGCAAACTGAATAAAAGCAAACAAATCAAACCCCCAAACATCAGTTGCATTGGGACCAGTGCTAGAGACTCAGAAATGAAAATGCAATCACTTGGGTATCATGTAATGGTAAAATGCTTCAGCATTGTATTACCAGTTAAATGAAACAGACTACAAAGCCTGTTTATGGTTCACTACCTCATCCTTATGGCTAGGTGATAATCTGGATACAAGGATATTTGTGTAAGGAAGAAGAGTGGGCATTAGTGAAAAGTGAAATGCCTCATTTGAGACAGCTCATTCCACTGACAGGTTGGATTCCTGATGAAGACAAAGGCTGTTTAAACTGTGGTTGGCAGGCAATTCAAGAAGATGTGAATAATATGGAGTTTATAGCACTTTCCAGAAGTGGAGGGATAATTTTCATTTACAAGAATTTTGAGGCAAACTCTGCAATTTTCCATAACTTTGATATTGAAACTTAAGAGTTCAGATATGTGAAAATTCTCACTTGCCCCCAACATTACTAGAATATAAGCAGATAACCAAGAAATTCTCGTGACACTAAAAACCAGAAGCACAGCTGCCTTAAGCTTAGGCACATATTAGTCAAATGAACAATGATTACATAATCACTGAAGAGTTTAAAAGAAAGGGTCTTTCAAGTTAGTGTTTTAAACCTAAATCTTTAAGACCTCTAATTCATGCTTTTCACTTCACTATTCATGGGTATGAGTCACATCTATGGTCTCTGGAATAGAAAGAGACAAAAATTTATTTCAATATCACTCAGGATAGAGGACTGAATCCCAATCACCAGACAGCATTTTAGCCTTCAGCCATACTCCATTTCCTCTCTATTATAGTCATTAAAGTGACTGAAAATTCTTCCTCTGTTTACTGAATTAATTCTGAGTGTGCAGCATTTTTACTGCTCAGCATCCTTGTGCTTGCTGCTATAAAATCTTGTGGCCCAAGTGACACACACTTTCAGATCTTAGCAAGTAACAAAGCTTCTTTGTTAAACCCATTCGACCACATCAAAGACCCTTCTCATGCTTCATCCATTGACTCAACCTGCAGTACTGAAAATGTGGATTTTTAAGTCTCCAGTATTTAATTTCCAGTTTATGTGCTAAATAAGTAGCACTTAACATTTTTTTAAAAGTGCATAAATTTAGCATTAAATTCCTATAAATGTCAATGAGAATAAAAGAAACAGAAATCACTGTGTAAGCACCTAAAAATACTTCCCAGAGAATATGAGACCAGACTTGAATTCTGGTTTTCCACTGGCAGTCATGGCTGAGTGAGTGCATGAGCAAGTCTGACGTTGGCTATTGCTTTCTTCAAGTCCCAGAGTCAGATTCTTGCACTACTGCAGCCTGGAATCCACCTCCAAACACGAGTGCTCAATTTCTTCCCATTCCTCTGACATCTCCCACACTGCCAGCTGAACCAGAGCAGACAAACAAGGATGACAGCTTTGGCTGAGAAGGGAGAAGGTATCCATTAGTTACCTGGAGACCCTGCTGTACTAAGTATTTTCCAAAAAGAGGCAGATGGTTGTCTTCCCCAAGAGTTTAAAGCTCTGTAAGAAGCAAAGCATGACTGGACAAGACAGTGGTGCAGAAAGAATGCATAAGGAGGAACTGTATCTCAAATCACTCAGAAATGCTCCTTGCCAGTTCTTACCTCCTTTCACTTCTTTGTTAGCACAGAGCCATCTCAGCAGCACAGCATAGCACCATGTAAAGAAAGAGCATGGTGAAAATGTTTTTTCTAGCCTAAATGCACTCAGTATATAGGACATGAGCACCAAAGAATGTGATTTTGCTTAAAAAGGGATAATTTGGATAATTTTTCCTGTTTAATGGGGCAATGGATTCACATGAATGGGATTAAAAACTAAGTGCATCCCACATATGTCTGCAGGTTTATAATTCAAGACATAAACAAGACAGAGATTATCTGGTAGAACAACTCTGAATTTACTACATACCAACATCATAATTTCAGGAAAAAGCAAGTGCTATGTGTTTTAGACATACTCTTTTAACATTTTAAAATATTTTACTAACTTATTTTTACACTTATTAGATGCTTAGATGTGTCTTCATACATTTTTAAATATGTGTCACAATTTAAGCAGTTTTGATCAGAACAGCACTGCAAAAGAACAGGATTTGTTGGCTTCCAGTTACACACTAGAGCTGTACCCTTGGATAAGTGATGCAAATGGAAGCTGAGAACAACCCTTTTTTAAATTTTAATTTGAGAAATACATAAAATGTAACCCAAAGTGACCTTAGTAAGTAATTGAAGCAGTTTTCTATCCCTGTGAAAGACACTACAATAGTAGAAATAACAGAAGATATTTTATGATAAGAAATTGATGACATAATAAAGTCTTCCCCATTTCTAATTGCTATTACTGTACAATATTGGAAAGATTCTTGCAAATGGCACTGTGTGCTATACCTCAGCCACCAGAAAAATCAGCCTCTAAGGATGAGCTTCCAGCCTGTCTCATGCAAATAGCTCATAGTGGTATCATCGGCTCAAATTTTGTGGTGTTCCCTTTCCCAGGTACTTGTTTTCAGTTCAAAGGATTTCTGATTTGAAAGTACACCACCTCAGCCTCAATTCCCCAGTTTTGCAGCAATAAACATCTTCCATTCCATCACAAGAAGAGTGCACCACAGGCAGCTGCTTTATTATTAAATTACATCTGAAGATTAAACTGTATTCATTCTTAGCATTTGGAAACATCTTGAGACAGAAGTGTAGAATGTATTCCATTTCATTGTTTATGAATATATCTCATGTTTTCATTGAGGGGAAGCTTTATATTCTCATTTGGAACATAGACAAAAAACCCTAAAGTATCACTGAAAAAAAATAAAGGTTTTGATCTTACTTCAACTGTAGCCAAGACTGTCTTTCACATTTGATTTCTTATAGTGCACTGCAAAAGCACAGAATTACCCGAAGTTATGGATTAGAAAGGAGTAGGAGAGTCATCTTGGTATCACAAGTCTTGATTCACCTTACAGATGCTAACACGGATGCACACACAAGCAAATTAGCCATTTCTCCAAAACCCATATATCTTCCATACATCTGTGTGAAATAATTTGCTGTGATCAATGTCAGAAGTCAGACTATTGAACTAAACAGTTCAGTACAACAAATTGAAGGGTTTTTTGACAAGTGCTCTACATTGTATTTGAGCTTTCAGATTACATTTAAACGAAGAAAATTAATGCTCTAGGCATCTATAATTAAATCAACAATTGATTACACTTGGAAAAAAAGAGGAGTGCTCAAGTTAGCTGAACAAATCTGTGCTGGAGGTCTCTCCCTATCATTAGCCTTAATTCCTCCATTCTCAATGATACAAATAATGCTTTCCAGCCTCACAGCTATTATTCCTGCCTTTGACAGAGGCTCAGCAGCCAGCCATGCCCTTTCCCAGAGAGATGGGGCAGCACCAGCCCTCTGGTTTTGCCTCTCCCCAGCACAGCCACAATGGGTTAAGAACCCAAAAGGACACGAGAAATCATAGCCCAATCCGCAGGTGGAAAAATGACCCTATAATAATCCAATATAACATGAAGCTATAGATGTTTTTTCAGCTGTTACCTGTGAGAACACCTTTCTGCAACAGCAACCAAATGCTCTGCCCAAGATGAGGAACTCATCTCAGTAGGGCTGAGCAAGAAGGGAGGATGCACCATGACTGCCAGGCTGTTTTACAGCCTTCACTTTGCCCATCAGGAGCACTCATCACTGCTCCAGGAGCTCTCTGCCCACAACCAACATTGAGAAAACTATGAAAAAGCATAAGATATGTGAGATACAGCAACCTATTTCAAAAATATATCAAAACCTGCACCATCTCAGCTGCTCCCAGAGGCTGGAATGGAGCCCAATAATTCACCTGCACTCCTTCTACTTCACACCATGGCCAGCCCCGTGCTGACATTCTGTGAGTTTCCTAGCAGCACGAGCTGTAAGTGTGATGAAAGTACCTCTACTCTGAAAATATAATACCTGGATTTAACTATAATACAGTAGTTAATCATTCATGATCTCCAAGCACCTTCACAAACCACCTCTCAAGATGAGAAGAAGTTTGAGAATGACTCTTACTTCTTCCCTGACTTCTCTGTTACATTATTTAATTCCTGGTCACCTAAGCTGCTCCATATATACAACACTGCTCCAAGAAAGTGCAAGTTATTCCCCTTAGCTGTACTTTTCAGCTGAAATACCACTGATCAGCCTAAAATAATGAGCTGATAAATTAAAAAAAAAACAAAACCAAAACCAAAAACCAAACTGTGAAAATGAAATTAAACCATTACAGCGAACTCTGAAGTCCCCTCCTCAAATCCTGAAGACTGGCCTTGATGTTCATGGGAATCCATGTGATTAATTACAAATATTCTGACAGAAACACAAAACACTATGTTTCAGTATTCTTCCTTCTAAATAGCTTTCAAGTGCTTGGGCCACACACTGACTCTGAAATTGAAAGGGATAAATTAGGCTACACAAAAGGAAAGGCAGATATCCTTCAGTCACTGAAATTCTCAGTCTGGGTGTACAAAATGCTACATCAAAAGAAAAAAACAAAAACAAAAAACAAAAGAAAACCCCAAAAAAACCAGGATTTGGGCAGCAAGGGAGAAGTAAATCAGTTTTCCCAACAACAGCAAACTGGTCTAGGTAAACCTGCACTGGCAGGGGGTTCGGACTGGATTATCTCCAAACCCTGACATCCTGTGATTCTCTCTACAAGCTCCTCAGTGAATCCAGCCCGAACATGAGGAAGGCACCCAGAAGGCACATCCCCTTTGAATGAAGAAACTCAGCATGCAGCAGGTCACAACTTCACCAGCATATGCTACAGCTGAAGTGGTTCACATCAAACTGTAAAACACAGATCCTCTGGGAAATAAGCCTGTAAAGGTCACTTAAGATGGGGAAATAAAAATTCAAGTTATCACAGCAGTAGTCACTTGTCAGGATTTTGCTTATACACATTCCAACTGTGCTTCCTATCCTATTTATCATTAAAATACTCAGGTTAACTCCAGCAGAGGAATAAAGATTGGTACTCCTGTATGTATAGATTTATATCTACCTTTAGTATCCTACTCAACATGTTTGAGGGATCCACTCAAGATAGATTTGTATGAGATTTGCTCGACTGATGCTCTCAGTCCTTTAATCTCACCATAATAAATGGTAGCTTTCAAGAGCTTTGAAATGCATGGTAATATTTACAATATGTCAAGTTTCAAGGGGCTGCAGAGACTGAAATACAAGCTTTCAACTTACTCTGAAATGCAATGCTTTCTAGATTTTGCTTGAGCAATTTCTGCTTCAGAAAATCATATGTCTTTCCATCTGCTGATGTTTTAGAGAATAATGATTAATTTGAGCTGGCTTTTTACTATTGAAATTTATGCAGAATTAAGATCATGTTTATCCCAGTGCCTGGAGTTGCACAGGCTGTTTGTACACCCTAGTGGAGAACAGTGGCCAGAACACCTAACCAGAGAGACACGGAAATAAGCAGCTGTTTCATTAATAAAGAGAATATTAAGACCATGATACAAACCATAGAAAGAAGCAAAACAACCACTGAGGAAGACTTAAAACATCAGACCTTTAATATCCATAAGGCAGTGGAGTGATTTACACAAAATGTGGCCCAAAGTTGGCAGTGTTCAGAAAGTGTGCAGCTTGAGAAAGCAGCACTAAAATATTCACAGTGACATTTATTTACATTTGAAAACATGTTTAATTTAATCCTTTAAGTCCCTCTTTCTTCTGTCTCCTGCAAAGGCTGCAGAAGTTGTGCTCCTTGATAAGTAGCAAGGATGTTTCTGATCATACAGCTAGGATAGCCATTTCTCTTTCTTATCACTGCTGTTTGTTGTTTCATTTCCTCAGAATCCACAACATTAAAATAACATTTATACGAGGACAATAATCTACCATTATGTTTGCTGAAAACTAAAGTCCTGCATTACTGAGTGCCCTGCAAGAATATAAACAAATACTAACAGGAACTTCAGTCAGTTATTACTTACCTTAGTTTGCATTGAAAATGAGTTACAGAACATCTGCTGTTCATCATAAAAGAAATACAAAGATCATTTCAAGTTGAAAAAAACCTTCATTTTCCATCAATACCCAACAACAACCCAGAAACAAGTTTAGCAATGGCAATTTTCCTTAGTTCTAACACTACTTTATAAAGAAGAAAACAGCAGTTACGACTTTTTCTGGGTTTCATCTAATTGCTATCATCTTTTTTAACACTTAAACTTGTCTTAGTATACAAAATATAAACTATTAAGAGAATTATTGTTCCATTGTTACTGTAAAAAACCAATCTTTATAATTCCATGTTGATTTGTCCTTAAAAGAATAAATAAAAAAACAATTGGAAAATAAAAGGTATTTCCCCTCCTCCATGTGGTTGCCCTTAATGCTAAGGAAATTTAATAAGAAAAATAAGCAATGTTTACTGGATAATCTGTAAATAGGCTTTGGAAGGAAAATGAGAAATTGAAAAGAAAAAAGAATATTTTTAAGCTTCAGTAAACTTGAGATGTAGTTTAAAAATTAATGTTTCTTGGGAAATGACTAGATATGAGATCCCCTTTACATTCACCATAGATCAGTTGCTGGAGCTCAACAAAGAACTTATTTCAGTCCTCACACATAGATACACTTTCCCAAAATTACTTTTATAGTACATCTATACTGTAGAGCACTGCCATATTTTAAGTCATAAGGTAGTGTTTGAAAACAAACACTTCAGATAAAATATTCAAATTGTACAACCCTTTGTCATGAATCTTCAGATAGGAAAGGTGAACAGAAAGTCTCTTAAGGCTTGGCACAATTCTGCAAAAAAGACCTTAGGATTTATAAAAAGATGAAGTAAACACTGGCAAAGCTATTACCCTGCCTATTTCCCTTGCTTTTAATGAAATACAATAACCAACTGATATTGCAGCACAAGCCTTTTTTTAGAAATTACCTGAAAGATAGAAACATGAAGCCAAAATACTTAGACAAAAGAAACCAAGACAAAATCTTTTTATTCTTTTTATTCTTTCTGAATTCTTTCTGCCCACCTGCAGGATGGGCAAGGGATCAGACCCAGCCAGCACGGGTTTAGGAAGGGCAGGTCATGCCTGACCAACCTGATCTCCTTTTATGATCAGGTGACCCGATTGGTGGATGAGGGGAGGGCTGTGGATGTGGTCTACCTAGACTTCAGCAAAGCCTTTGACACCGTCTCCCACAGCATCCTCCTGAAAAAACTGTCAGCCCGCAGCTTGGACAGGAGCACCCTGTGCTGGGTTAGGAACTGGCTGGAGGGCCGGGCCCAGAGAGTGGTGCTGAACGGGGCTGCATCCAGTTGGCGGCCAGTCACTAGTGGTGTCCCCCAGGGATCAGTGTTGGGCCCAGTTCTGTTCAACATCTTCATTGATGATTTAGATGAGGGGATTGAGTCCATCATCAGCAAATTCGCAGACGACACTAAGCTGGGGGGGAGTGTTGATCAACTAGAAGGCAGGAGGGCTCTGCAGAGGGACCTGGACAGACTGGAGAGTTGGGCTGATTCCAACGGGATGAGGTTTAACACTGCCAAGTGCCGGGTCCTGCACTTTGGCCACAACAACCCCATGCAGCGCTACAGGCTGGGGACAGAGTGGCTGGAGAGCAGCCAGGCAGAAAAGTACCTGGGAGTCTGGATCGACAAGAAGCTGAACATGAGCCAGCAGTGTGCCCAGGTGGCCAAGAAAGCCAATGGCATCCTGGCCTGTATCCGGAACAGCATTGCCAGCAGGTCCAAGGAAGTGATTCTGCCCCTGTACTCAGCCCTCGTGAGGCCACACCTTGAGTACTGTGTCCAGTTCTGGGCCCCCCAGTTCAGGAAGGATATCGAGGTCCTGGAGCAGGTCCAAAGGAGGGCAACCAGGCTGGTGAAGGGACTCGAGCATAGACCCTACGAGGAGAGGCTGAGAGAACTGGGGTTGTTCAGCCTAAAGAAGAGGAGGCTCAGGGGAGACCTCATCGCTCTCTACAACTACCTGAAAGGAGGGTGTAGCCAGGTGGGGGTTGGGCTCTTTTACCAAACGACTTTCAACAAGACAAGAGGGCATGGTCTTAAGTTGTGCCAGGGGAGGTTTAGGTTAGATATTAGAAAGAATTTCTTTACGGAAAGAGTGATCCGTCATTGGAATGGGCTGCCCACTGAAGTGGTGGATTCTCCGTCCCTGGAGACATTTAAAAAAAGACTGGATGTGGCACTCAGTGCCATGGTCTAGCAACCGCAACGGTGGTTCAAGGGTTGGACTTGATGATCTCTGAGGTCCCTTCCAACCCAGCCAATTCTATGATTCTATGAATTAATCCTTGTAAAAGTTTCCTGACATATTTGACACTTAGCAAGTATCCTCAGTGAAGAAGACAAATTTTGCTTTTTGCTAACAGAGGAAGCCATCCTTGACAATTGAACTCATTAAAAACAAACATCATGATGTCAGCTTAGTCTTCATCTGAATATAAAAATCTCCTATCCTACTTCCATCCACAGGAAATTAGGTTCTATTGTGGATCTGCTAGTTGCATCCAACCCACTACAAGAGTATAAAACCAAAATACTCAAGAACAAGCATGTTCTCAAAAATCCTTTCAGCATTGTCCAAGCATCTGCAAATGATGGACAAGAGACTGAGTGCTGGTATTTCTATTTGCTCCATCTGCACCTTGTTTCCCCACAGCCATATAAAAAACTGGAAAAACAATGTGTGTTCTTCCAAGTGTGCCATCTGCACATTCTGGCTCAAACAACCCTAAAACCTGCATCAGAGCAATTTCTTTGAGTGCCACAGGATTGCTTCAGTGCTGGCCTTATCCAGTAGAACCAGGGCTTGTAAGGAAAAGAGCCCCTCAAAAACACATGGAGTCCATTTTGCATCCCTCTAAGAGCCACTTAATGGATCAGAGACCTCTTAGCTGCAGGATAAAATAAATGTAATGCCTACCACTATGTTTGGGTGTCTTTTATAAATGGTTAATCCCTTCCCTGCCTGCTATGAATTAAAAGTAACTTTTTTCAAACAATCATGTTTCTCAACATTGCTCAGACCTTTATTTGTCATCAGAATTTATTGCACAACTTAATTCAGACAGGCACTTTTTAAAATCCATCGTACCTTTCACAGCTTTAAAACAGTTGCCCTCCCTCTGTTGGCCTTGATCCACAGTAATATGTCAAAAATAGACATCCATTTTTCTTGTCAGACAGGGTGGATGGTTATCTGAAGTGAAAATTGTCATTTCCCAGCATCTTTTGTTGAAACTATTGCCTGATTATACAGAATAGGAGGCAACCATTCATCAACTCCATAATACATCAATTTATCATGGTGATTCTTGCCTTCATGTGAAACATGAGAAGCAAAACGAATCAGTCAAACCAAACTCCATCACATCAAAGTTTAAAAAAAAAAAAAAAAGAAGATAAAATGCATTTTCATCATGTAGCAGAATGATTGAGGCCCTAAATGTTAAACTACCTTCTGTCATTATAGGAGATTAAAATAATCTCATATCCTGACAACTCAAGCCAGTATAAATTTACTGGCAATTTAAAATTATTAAATGTTATCTGACTCTTAAGTGCAGGTAACAAATAAGATTTTTCATTCCCAGGCTATCAAAAGCAACGTAGGTGAAGTGACATTTAAAACACAAAACCTTGCATTCCACAAACAAATACATCCAAATGGATCCACTTAGCAGAAACCACATAAGCATACAGTTGCTTTAGCAATTTCTAACCTTTAGCATCTCCACAACATAAAATCATCATAAATGCATCAGTGGATTTGTCACTTCTCACAAACTGATTCACACAATGTCATCTTAAACCAGCTAAAAAATTACAATATTTCCCTTTCGTTCTCTATTGTTGCCTATTGGAATGACATTCACAGAACATCTGTCAGTGTGTGTAACAGGTGCAAAGTGTGCATAAAGATGTCACTTCTGTAAATCAGACATTTTTCTGTACATAAATTACCTGGTTAAAATTAAAAGAGATTGAGTCATCTGAAATAAAGGTCTATGGAGCAGCCTGGCCTTCATAGGACTGGATGTAGACTCAGGCAAGTGCAAGAAAAGCAGGCAGAGGATATAAGTTTGGCCTTGTTGCTGCCTACCAGAAAGAGGTCATATTCCTGTTCCTCTGAACATATATGCCTGTGAAAAAACATCTCCAATCTGTCCTTTTCCTGGACTGGAAATGGGGTAGGAGTGCACCAAGACACAGGTCTGTGTCCAAAACCCTTCCCACTCTGTTTTCTGTCACTGCACTGTGCAGAAAATACCAAAGTTCACTTCTCTGTTGCAAAATGGAAGCATGAGACACATTTTAAAACTGTCTGAAACACAGGGACACACAACCCCAATCCTGCCTAGATTTACAGCAAACTGAGGACACAATGAATTAACTACTTAGAGAGAATATCACAGTTGCCAGGCTGTTTGCACATTATTTTAGAGAGCCACTTAAATCTGAGAACATGACAAACTTCCAACAGGGAGCCAAGTAAAAGGGTGGGCAGAATCTCAGTAACACAGAATAGATATTTTATTCCTTTAACAAACAATAACTAGTCTTTTTTCTTTTAGTTTTTCTTGCTTGGGTTTGTTTTTGTTTTTCCTTAGTACTGGATAAGAGGCAAATCTTTCTCTGCTTCTCTAGTTTTCTGTGATCATTCCATCCTCACATGCGGAGGGACTTATCCCCAAATCACTTAAAGCCTGGCAGAAATTTAGCAGTCATATACTTATATACTTTGGCTTATATACTTCTACAAGAAGATTATCTGAGGAAAAAATAGGTGTTCCTGAATAGAATGGGTATATAACCCTGCAGCACAAAAAGTGAAAAAGGGGGGCAAAACCATTTCCAAATATCAAACTCAAATCTCCCTGCCTTCTCACTGTGGAGGTGGAGAATCACTTTTTAGGTCTTTCACACATTTTATAGAATTTTGCCCACTGATTAAGATTCAGGCTCAATTCATTTGAACTCCTAATTCTCCTCTGGGAGTACAGTCACTGCTAATTACAGTCCTTTATCTAACATTTTTGTTGGCTTAATAAGGGAGATACTAAGGGGGTTTTAAAAATGCATGAGAGCCAGCTCCCCTAGCTAGGTACCCCATTAGCAGCCCTACACAAAGCAGCTTTCATCTAGGGAAGATACTGACATCTGAACCAACCTGCAAAATATTGGGATAGAGATCCCTGATTTTCTAACATTAATTCTTCAGTTTAAATTCTTCAGTTCTCCCCCCCTCAGGACAGACTTTTAGGGCCTGTTATGATCTGAAATGCAGTTTGTATGTAAAATTACAATACACAAACTGCTGCCGAAATTATATCTAAATTCCTGTTTCTCAGGTATGGGAAAGAGTTCAAGGAGTGCAGAATTAACCATAAGAAATGCATTAGCACTGCTTCTGTAGGTCATCATCCAAAACTGATGTCAAATTCCTTTACTGTTAGGTCTTTGTTGTGCAGCTCTAATCCCTCAACATTCTAAAGCAAAGGCTCAGAAACTAAATTTTTGTGCAATTAAAAATTAATTACAAGAATTCAGCAATCATCTTTATTTTTGCCCAAGGACTTTTTAGTCAATTTATAGTCTAATAATTCCACAAAGTACTAGAATATATATTTTACAGTGGATCATCTTGTAAAAGCAAAGATTGCATGAATAATATAGTTCATTATATTAATACCTTTTAATAAAGAATATAATTTGGCACAGTAAATATCTGCTGCAATAAAATTTTAAAGTACTCTTTCAAACATATCTATAGTCCATATAGAGACACACATACAAACTGTTTGTAGGCATCAGACCATTACTCAATAATTGGTTAGATCCAATGCTTGATTACATAGAAGTAAAGGGATTCACAAAGTGGTGAAACAGAAATTTCTTGCCCCAGCCTTCTATATCCACTGCTAAGGCTGGAATCTCAGTCTCGACAGGGATGCAAAAGGCAGGGGGGTAAACAAGAGAACATAAAGGAAAATATTTTGTGTTATAGCTACTGGGTAAATCTAAAGTAATGTTTGAGCTTGGGCTGGGAGTACATTTTTGAGAATCCCGCCACCCTCCACCCAGTTTACCAAGTTGGGGATGCAACACTAAGTTGTCTGGCACACTCCCAGGGCACCCCAACAGCTGACATCAAGGGGCTGATGGGTTCTCAGTCCCACACCACCACCAAAGCCATCCATGGCCTCCCAGTACCACCTTCTTGCCACTTTCAAGATCTATCACTACACAGCTGCATCACTTCCTCAGGAGGGAACTGCCAGACCACCAGCCTAACCTACACTAGGACCTGCCCCACTCCTCTGTCATGTCTTCTCTTGATTTACTTCACAATTTCTAACCTTCTCCTAAACTCTGCTGTTAAAATTTACTGCCCAGTCACAAAAAGCCACTTCAGAAAATCATACAAGAGCCACGCTTTGTACCTATCCACCCAGAGAATACATTGGAAATAACCCCATTACTGCCAGGAAGGCAGCAACTAAATCAAAGGAGTTCAACACACTAACACCTCCAATTTCCTTCAGGCCTTTTCTTTTTAATCTTAACACTCCTCTGTGCCCTTTCTTTCAATCTCTGGTTGTCCTTCATGTTTGCTGTGCATTAAATCGCTTCCACTCCCACTGGCCCTCACCCCCAAGTCCCTCAGAGACGAGGTAGGGTATTGATTGTCACTTCCAATGGATGGGTTTGAGTTTCACCAGCACACATCTTATGTGCTACGTAAATGTGGTGGTGATGCCCTTAACAGCATCAAAATTTACAAAGAACCAGAATGGCAATTTCAACTCCTAATTACAATTACCAGCTCTCTGCATCCTTTTAAAAGCAATTCCTGCTTCAACATCTTAATTAAGTGTTAAAATTTCGGCTGATCAAACTTGTGTTCATGTGACAAGGGTTGGTTTGCAACAGGTGTGAAGGTGGAGCAAGTGGCCCATTGCTTCTTGAACAATCCTGGCCAGATTCAGCCTGGAAATCAGATAAACCTCATGTGTTAGGTGGGGTCCCCCCTGCACCTCCTCTCATTTTTGTTCTTTAACTGTGTTTGCTCAGACAGTGAAACTCAGCCAAATCTAAGAGCCACATTCCTCCTTACCCCCTGTCAGGCCCTGGTGAGACTCAGCTAAGGGATTTGTTGAGCAACTGAAAAGCTTTTAACTAATGGATATTTTAGGCAGCTGCTTGTTATGAAAAAGTGAAGTACTAGCATACATTTTTACTTGTCAATATTTCTTTGAAAAAAATGAGAGTTGATAGAGATAGATGCAACATCAGTGCACAGTGACATCTTTACCAGTTGATAAATTAAAAAATTCAAAATATCAACAAAAATGTAAGCAGCTAATAATTCCATGCAGATTTTTCTTAAAGCAAAGTAATTTAAATATGTTTGATCATTTATTTAAGACAAATTATGAGCGTATAAGCAAGAGAGCAGCAGGGTGAATTTCCCTTTACTTCAAAAGAACCCTGTAATGTCAACATTTGAAGATGTTCCTTCATCATACTTAATGAAAACTATACAATTACAGCTTCAAATGGTTTACTTTACACCAAGCAAGCCTCCTAGCAGGGAAAAAAGCAAAGTCTTCAAGAAAGTTCACTGTGAATGAACTTTCATTTCACTGACTACTTGCAGCTATAAGAGGTATCTTTAACTCTCAACTTGCATGGATTTATTTGGCAATCAATCTTCAGGAACATAAAAGAAAATAAAGCACCTCAGTATTGCAGTTGCACATAGCCCAAAAGGCAGGTGAGCTTTCAGGATGTATTGCTTTACATTGCTTTATGAGGAGGAACACAAGATACATCCTCTTTTTCTCCTCTTTTCTCTTAGCTCCTCTTTTTCTCTTAGCTGTAGAAATGAAGCATGAAGTACTCTAAAAATGCAAATCTCCAAGCAGCCTCTGGACTGAGGTCATCTTTCCAAGTTTGGATACAGGAAGCAGAGCTATTAGCATCTGTATAGAAACAGATCACTCTTCTAGAGAGAAAAATGGTTATGTAAAAAAGAATATCTGAACATGTAATACAGGTGTGCTACCATAAAGAACACTTAACAGAAAAGCTTAAAGATCACTATCATCATCACACTGGCTGGACATGAAGATTCCAGATTACTGACTGAATAATCTACCAACTTAGTTATTTAGGTGAAGAAATGAGACATTTCTACAGCACATATTAATATGTCATTTAGATTTTATATATTCATTCACTTTGTTAAGTTCTGTTCATGGTTGTCATGGAAAGTTAAAAATTAAGTATTTTAATATTCCATACTAAAGTCAGAAATACACTTGAGTGAAAATACAACTTTTACATCTCCTTGGAGTTTCAAGTCCAAAGTACTCTACTTGAAGCAGTGTTTTTCCTTTTGTATATCAGGGAAGTATTTTATACAAGTGCATGGGTTGGATCCTTTTGCTTAAAAGCTTATGGCCTGAGTACTGGTAGGGTGGAGCTGCAGTACTGTCTTTAATTAAAATTTTAAAAGGAAAAATAAAAAACAAGATCTTAAATTACAGCAATTTGGAGCCAAGCAAATGACAATGATTTCAAGGAACATTTAAGTACAGTCTGCCTTGAGTCAAAGGGTTCTACTTATATTCAAATTATCCCTCTTAAACTGAATGAAGCACATGTTCAACTGATTTACTGACCTGGAGCTTAAATGGTCACTAAACTCTGGATAGCATTTCCTTAGGGATTTATTAATTCAAATCATAGGAAGCTTTACATCCTTTGCATCCTTACTGGCTTCTAAACAGTACTATACTGAAAGCTTGTGATAACCTTCCTGGAAGAGCATTGTGCTACTTCAAACTTACCAGGAAACAGAGCATTAGTACATGAGAATCTTGTAGTAAGTTGGGTTCTGCAGTATTTTAGGTCCTACTTTTGCATTGTTTTGTTGGTTTATCCCTTATATCCTTCAGTTACCTTATTCACTCATCTTTTTTTAATCTTTGGCAATTTCCCTATATTTATATATGCTAGAGTAAACCCAAAAACTCTTAAATACACAGATCACTGCAGCTACAGAGGTGCTTAATTTGCAAACACTGAAAAGGCAGACTGTAATCATTCTGATGGATTTTCTGTCATTTCACTGTTATTTTACTGTTTCACTCAAATTATTTCCCCAGTCCACATGAGTAATTACATTGTTGATACTGGATCTTTTCCCCACCATCATTCCTCACTGTATAAATGCAATTTCAAGCAGCAGTGGTTGTTGGAGTTGGTTTCTCAGAGCAGCACCAAGCTTACTGCAACATCTGCAATTACAAAGGATTTAATAAAAAACTTGCAGCTTGCAAACACTACTGACCAAGGTGACCTCTGAGAGATGGGATCAGTTTTCCCAAGGCCAGTTTAGTGTTCTTATAACAGGATTATTTGTACCTTTCTCTGGACCCAAGTGCTGCTCACACCAGGATGCCTGTTGGATCTGGTACAGCCCAGGCTCACACCTACGCAAAGCATCCTCCAAAGAGTGTACAGAGTGTTCAGAAAAGTTACCCTGTGGAGCCTTGCAAACTGATGATCTAATATAATTAGAAATCTTTTAGTATTATGCATTTTTTCCTGCCATTGAATCTATTGGCATTATGTGGGCTTTCCATATTCCCCTGAAACAGCACCCACCTGAAAAAGTTTTGTGCCTTTAACACCAGCTCAAGGTGATTCTGCCAGAGTGGTGAAGTTTGGAACCTGAATGCAGCACAAGTTAATTGTGTTCAAGGCTGAGTACAATCTGTTCTAGTCTGGTAAACAGTAATATAATTGCAGTCAAAGTTTACTTTTCATTTGGGAAGGACTACACAGTCATGAAAATATTCCACACGAACTATAATTAGGTGAAGCTGTGTAAGTCAAGCTGCTCACAGAACAATTTGAGAAAACCCACAGATTTTGAGCCTTTTGATTACTTATTACATTGCTTAATTAGCCATGAGACATCACATCTAATACTGGTTCTCAGTTTTCTATCCCCTGACAATTCTTTACAGGCAAAACAATATGTACCAATCTATTTTCATTTAATAAAAAAAAACCCAAAATCCACCACAAACACTATAAAAGTAATCCCAGTGACCAGTATTAATAAGACTACTACTGGAACATTGTTTTCCTGAAGAAACATCCTACATTTTAATAAATTGGAGTGTTTCAAGCAACTTTCCTCTTGTAAATATATATATGTTAAGTGAAAGCAGAAATAGTGGGGTTTTGGCAGTAAAATTGATTTAGTTATCATGATAAAAATGCAGCACATAACTGAATCATTCATTTACAAACTCAACAAGAGTCATTATGGATTAAGTCAAGACAGTTTTTCCTGTTGTTGGAGATATACACATGTAAAATCCATTTTGATTTATTATATTCCTAGTAACTGATTTAATATACATTGTAAATGTGAAAAAAATTACCATATTTATATCTAGTAGAATGTGCTTACCATCACTGATTAGTATACAGAAAAATACATGGAAATTAGAATTATTTTTGTGCAGAGATTGTGAGACTGAATTCATACCCAATCTGCTGAAAAAGAATTTCTTTTTGAATCTAAACTCCAATTCACAATGCATAAACTATGGCCATTTATTAACATTGTGTCATTCATCACTTCTGCAGAATCCACCACATTTTCCAGGCTATAAACTGCCTTAAAACTATGCAGAAATGATGTATATTGCTATTATTTTTCTTTGCCAATGTTTGCATTACATTCCCTAGCACAAAACAGGGCTGATTTACAAACTGAGTAAATAACAACATTCTTCAACACTGTGTGTTTATGGGAGCTTCGTTTACTTCCCAATGCTAAACATTATATTAAAAATAAATATTTGATCATATTAAATTCAGAAAAACTCATTGCACTGGACTTTTGCAAGTAACTGCAGAAAGAGCTCAGCTTTGCAGCAAACATTGCAAGAGGAGTACAGTGCTGCCATCAACAAGATTTCATTTATAAGCAGATTCCCATTTAAAAGGTAAAAATAGCCACTACTAAAAGTCTGTCTAATAGGTTCCAAATCTGAGAGTTTCTGAAGAACTCAATTCCTAAAGAAAATTATATTTTAGTCATAAATCTACAGCTCAGTGACTGTAAATAAAGACTGCTATTTCTTGCCTTCAACATTACTTTGATGGCTCAGCTATCTCAAATTTTGGCCCCTTTTTCACTTCATAACTATGCCAGAGGGTGTCTTCTGTGGCAAAAAATCCCTTATGTTGTAATAAAAATGAAAGCTATGGAGGGCTACACAAATAATGAAAAGCTTATAAGGAAAAACTACATTATCTAAGGAATTCCACAGAAACTTGTATGCCTGCCAAACCTCCATGTATGATTACAATCCCACAGCAAAGGTACCCATTTAAAAAACACTTTCCCCCTTGAAAAAAATCAAAGCTATAAATACCAGCATATACTCACTGACCACACTGCAAGCTTCTACTGCTCAATTTATTTTTTTTTCATAGCAATAAAGCAGGATACTTCTGCAAACTCCATGCATAGGAACCATTTAGTGATGCTCAGGAGTGGGATGCATCCCATTTCAGGCATCCATAAAGGAAAGCATGGCCCAGTGCAACCACTAGATTGTTTTCTTTTAAAACAACCCATTTCTCTTGGTTTTATTCAAAATTATACATTCCACATCAAGAAAGTATCACCAAAAATACTCAAAAACTTAGAAAGGAACGATTCTGACACCAAAAATAATGTCTTTGATCTTTACATACTAACAGGGGTTTAAATCCCATTACTCAATTAGCAGAAAAAGGCAGAAGAAAGCAGCACTGCAGAGATGTAGGTGCACACCCAACAGCCCCAGGTACCTTCTGAACAAGGGAAGATCAGCCAACACTTCTCTGGAGATGTCACCCAGCAGACACTTTCCAGCATGATTTTCTTAAAGTCAAAATGTTTAGATGAGTTCAGAAGGGCACTCGAGAGGAAACATGTGTTGTTCTTGGCTGTAATGGCTTCTCTGATAATTAAACTTTCACAAGGACTAAATGCATATCATTGTATATTACATGTGTCTTCAAACAGTTGCTTCTAAAAAGGACCGAGGTAAAGAGGAATTCAAATTAACTGTAGCACTTTAACTCTTGTTTCTCCAACTCACTACTTGTTCAGCATTTCCATTTAAATGGCCATGCCCTTGTTTTGCCTTCTGCTTTTCTAGGTGATATCTTTCAGAGATTATTAGGCTGTCTGAAATAGGCTTCCAGAGAACCACCTGCACCTTCCTGACAGTGCCATTGGGCAGGAGAGGAAAAAGCCAAGTGTAAGGTACATAGAGGAGACCTGCACAGGGACACTGTGGGACATCTCTTGCCAGAACTGACAGGAGGGAATTAGGAGCACTAGGAAGGGACTGAGAAAATAAAAATAAAAAATTAAAAAAATAAAAATAAAACAAAAATAAAACAAAAATAAAACAAAAATAAAACAAAAATAAAACAAAAATAAAACAAAAATAAAACAAAAATAAAACAAAAATAAAACAAAAATAAAACAAAAATAAAACATTATAGATAGAAGTTGAAGGAGGGTTACAAGCAGGGATCTCCATGGGAAAAAGATTGCCAAAAGACTAATCAACACCCCCTGCTTCATCACCTTTCCTGAAAATACTGAACAGAGCCATATCAGCACCTTCAGGTTTGGGACACTCTATGTGAATCAGCTTCACAATGTAGTGCAGTAACCTAGAATTCTTCTCAGTTTTGACTAAGCTCCCTCAACATCTCATTTTAAAATTAAGAAAAAAGAATTGGCTGGATTTGGTTTTCATTGTCAGTATTTCTCAGCAATACACTTCAGTCATTCTCCACAAATTCTTGACTATTACCAGGAAGATTTCAAAAATCCCACAGCCCAAAGTTGACTCATGCAAGTATTTGCCATGGGGAATGTTATTTTATCATTTCAGTCATTAGAAATCTGCTGGTTTCCTCTATTGCATCTCCCTGTGAACAGTGTCTGCTGGTAACCAAGAGATTTTAGCTGCAGTCAAATCTATAATTTCTATATGTAAGATTTTCCTTGGAAGTGATCTGTGACAGCTAAAGGAAAGAGATGAGTTACTGACATTGGAAGCAAAAAACCAAACCAGCACATACTGGGGGAAAGGGGTAGGCATCCATCCCATCTAATACAGACAAAATAGATCTGAATAGTTGACTACAGTGAGACCATTGTGGAAATGAGGCAAGAGCTCTACAGTCATTGAGATTTCTGAAGATACTTAAGCAGAAGTTAAATATTGCAAATAAAATACTTCAAGCCAAGCCATCAAAGGATGCTGGATGAAACGTGTGTATGAGGACAGCTGATTGAAAGCTGGCAAGATGGAACCAGCAGGAACACAGCCAGTGTACTCTGAGCAGAGACATTAAAAAAATGTAAGAAAGCTTTACAAAACAGAAGAACTTGGATGTATGCTCCATAAGCTTAGACTATGGATACAGAGCCTGATTTATTGGTACTGAAGTACAAATCTAACTCTAGATGTCAAAGGGAAAGATCCGACATGCTATGTAAGAGTACAGCTGTGGTATTACCTAGACATGGAAGGTATTATTTCTCATCATTCACAAACAAAGGTACACTTTGAACTAGAGAAGGCCCTGCTTCTCCTTCATGAAATCCAGTAATGGAAATGAAGAGCAAAGACTCTTTATTACAGCAACAGCTATTGCATCAAATGCCAAAGACAATACCTACATTTACAGTTTTGCACCAGGAAATTTTCCTACTCTAATTGTCTGATCCTCTGGCCATTAGATGGAGCTGCAAGTATTCAAGTTGCCTCTTAATCCAACCATGCCAATAAAAGAAGTGTGAATATTCAGGAATATGCCACTCACTGCCTCACCTCCCAGTACTGCTTAAGAATCTTTCCCAGTCTGATTTGAGATTTCTGTGACCTTCAAGTTACATGGCAGCAGCCATGTCCCAAACCATCAGGCTCCCCAAATCCATGGCATAGCCAGTGAGACCATCCTTCCACCTTAGCAAGGACCTCTGCCACTGCTACCAAAACCTCTCTCCCCTTTCCTTCTCCCATCCCAACAGAAACTGAGTTTTTTTGACAAATCAGTCTTCTGCCAAAAACATTCTCTGCTCTTAACAAATAAACACAGACCCTCCTTCCTCTGGGAGGGGTATGGGGCTCTTCTGCTCTACAGAGTGAAACAGCACTGTATCTGCAGCTAAACATCTGTGACCATCTCCAGCATCATAGGAATTGATTTCCAGCAACATACAGAGCCAAGACACATTTAAAATATCATGATGTCACATGTATATTCCATATTTATAATAAAAAAGACTGGGGTTCCAAAAGACAAAAGAACGAAGTTGACATCTTTATACACATGAATTTATCATTAGATATGAAAAACATGCAGAACAGAAAATAGGGTGATTTTCTTTATGTATTGGAAGTGGTGCTGATTGCTTTCACAGTCAGGAAAAATCCAAGTTTCATGCTGCAAAGTGTATTCTCCAGGATCTGGCACTGACTTCAAGTAGTGAGATGCTTTCCAACAGCCAGGAAAGCTGAGCTGCAGCCTGCTGCCACAGGGAGGCACACTCAGGTTTTAGAGTCTGGATTTCACTATTTCAGAAATAGCTCTTTGTAAAAATTTGACTAGAAGAAACGATCTGTTGTTTCAGCAGCAGACATGAAAAAGTTACTTAATCATCTAAAAAAATGTCTACATTCTATCCACATAAAGCTATGAAATCAATCTACTGCTGGAGTAGATTTTGGTTATTTCAAGTTATTAAAATATTTCAATATTTAGTCATTTCAAGTTTAAGTGTGGCTTCAGTTCAATAGGAAGGGGCTGTTGACAAAATCCCTTTTTAGGTAGATATTTTTATAATGTCCTACAGGTAGATTAAAATCAAATGGAACACTAGTATAGAATGAAATTTTCTTAGGAAGAACTACAATAGTATTCTGTGTATTGGAGAGTGCAAAATGAATAATTATTTCATTAAAAGAAAGAATTAGGGGTTTAAGCTGCAATTTTAATGTTGTAAGCTATATAATGTTGTAGGATCTGAATTCAGTGGCAAAGGTGTTGCTTGCTGCTACAAGTTATTTGGTTTTAGCCACTTGGAGACCAAATTATTGCTTTATAAAGTGAGTTGGCGCTTCTTTTAGCAAGCTGCAATATTTTTAACATTCATCTTTCAATACAAATCCCTTCTACAGCATGATTCAGAGGAGGGGAAAAATGTTTAAAATGCTTAAATATGAAAAAATAAAAATCAGAGCCTTCTTGGGAATCCTTCATTTTGAGGGAAATTGTGGTTTTGCTTTGTTTTGGGTTTGTTTTTACAAAATGGGGCTACAAAGATAAATATATGCAGATAATTTTTAATTGCATTATTGTTGGGGTTAATCAAAAAGCCACTACCCAACAAACCCCACTGAAAGCCCAGAGGAAACCAAGAGGACAGGCTGCTTCCAAGCCAGCAGATGTTGGGGTTCAGTCTAAAGTAAAACCACTCTGAAATGGTACTGATGTAACATCTGTAACTGCTTTTTAGCCCCTTAACCACCTGAAGGTAAGGTCCTTACAGGTCAACATGGCTGATACTCCATATAGTTAACATAAATAATACTTCAGAGACCAAACCCAGCAGCTCCTCAGAGGTAATTTGGAGGGAGAAAGTGCCAGGGCCATTTCCTGACCATGTCCCATTTCTGCTCAGAGCTCAGATAGCCCAGCTCTGAGCCAGGCACAGAAAATGCTTTATTTCAGGATATCCCAGCCACAGCCAGAAGCCAGGCCGGTCTTTGCCAGGTGTTTTTCTGTGGAAGCATATATGAGAGGTCTTAGGGCCCAACACTGCTCTAAACAGATATCTAAACAGATAACAGATGATGGCAGGAGGCACGTGCCAGGCACTGATTTCTTGCAGACTCGTGGACTGGGGGTTGGATGCAGGCACTGGTGTGAGCTGGTCCAGTGGGGTCAGACATCAACCTCCAAAATGCAAGTAGAGACCAAAACACAGATGTACCCAGGGGCTGGGTCTGCTTCTTGTTCCTGCTCTGCCTTGAGGCAGGAGGATAATGACAAAAGGAAACCCCATTTCTGGAGGATGTCTGAAGGGCATGTGGAGATGCTGATGGAGAACACAGGTGCAGAGCGGACCCTGCCAGGAGCTTGACACAGCCTCCAGATACCTGTCACACCTCTGGCTCCCTGGAGGCACTCAGAACTTCTGCAATAAAATGCAGTATCCCAGACTTAAGTGATTTAATTCAGGAGTGTAAAATGCAGCTGTTATGTTTTATCACTTCATCAAATACCACCGAGATGTAAAAAGCAGAAATATGACACATAGCTTTTATTCAGAAACCTAAGTGGCAGCACACCAGCTCCTGCATATCTGCTCACTCACTGACTGACAAAGTACACTGGGCATTTGGATGTTACAGCTTCAAAAATGCTTTGATAAATGCCACTAGGAAAATAGGTGGTTTAGGAATGATTTAATCTAAACATGATTCAATCTAAGTAAGATACTATTGCTGAATTGCTTGATAGCTCAAGTACCATGTCTATAATATCTCAGGAGAAAACATCACAAATGATCTTAAAGTATAATAACCAACTGATACAAAACTGATAAGCTGAAGAAAAAACCACATTAATGTGATAGGTTATCAGCTGGGGGTCTCCCTGTGCAGCAGAGAGCAAGTCCTATAGACTTGTATTTTCAAATATTTATCTATTTAGAAAAAAAGATTGAAAGTCATCCCCATTTTTCAACAACCCCCGGATGAGTTAGGTACTTAACTTCCATCCCAGTCAGCAGCAGTTAGATACTTAATATATTTGGATGCTTTAGAAAATCATATTAGGCACTTAAATTTAGATGCCCAAATATTTTTCTGTTTATGGTCTTTAGCTTTCAAGTGCCTCAGTCATGTACATCACAAATAAGAATAACTCTATTTGCTTAATTCATAGGGGAACCAGAGAAAGCAATAAAGCCTTGGAGGTGTTTGGGTATTGCAGCAATGGTACATAAATACCACAGAGAAAGGAGAGCCTGAGGGCAAAAAAGCATCTGCTACCTACCAATAATATGACACAAGACCATGATTGTGCAAGTACCAGCAAGAGAGAAAGAAGAATCCAGGAGGTAAATGCAGAATTATTTAGCAGCTTTTTCAGAACAGAAGGTATTTCATATGAAATCAGCAAATGAAAAATCCACCCTGAAGAGGTAGGATAATTCACCTAGGATATCACCTCCTGTCCCTTTTCATGAAAGCAGAGAAAATACAGATACTTCAGTATCTGTACTTCCTTTGCACTGAAACAAATCTCATTTTTTAATGGACTACAGCTTGTTACCTTTTCCTTTAGCATCTGTATAATTCTTTTCCAATCTAACAACAAGCTCTCCATCTCACTAACAGTAATAACTGTCAGGGATCCCCACCTTCCCTCCCCCACTCCCTCTACTTCTGCTTGGAGTACCTAAAGGGTAACAAATTAAACTAAAACTAAGACTTGATTATGAGTATCAGGAAAATCATCCTGACTGAAGATTAAAGCAGATACAATTCCAATGAAATTTCAACCCAAGTGCTTACTATAGTCAACTTACTGCTTCTGTGAAGTAAATCTTCTAAGTGAAAAAAAAAAAAAAAAGCAACCAAATCACATTCCTTCAACAAGTTAAGTCTAGGACTGAGGGGTAAAAGAGGAAACTAGTAATAAACACACAGTAATAAATTTCTTGTTCAGTTGGAGGAAGGGCTAGAGGATTTAAGAGGCATTTTCCATTTCTAGATTCTTAATTTTCATGATGAATACATCCAAACCACTGCTTGCCACAGCAGATCAAGCAAAGTATCTGAGACCAAAGTACCTTACACACTTAATTCTCCAATACTCTTTTAAGCATAAAATCAATCCAATCGGTAATTCACCAAAAAAAAAAAAGTCAATTCTTCATATTCTAGAGAAAGCAAATATTCATTATTCAATACTTGTTACATGGCTGCTACAAATGTACAGTAAAGAAAAATTACCTTGCAAGCCATCAGATGTGCTCCCACATTTAGCAAAGCACATCTGTTGCACACTCCTGGAGCCCTCCCTCAGCAAGATTTTTTTTTTTTTAAAGTGGGAGTTCCCAGAAAGGCTGAAGTGCAATTTTAGGGTGCTCCTTAAGCAGTGCTTATCTCAGCTGCCAACATGGGTCAGTGAGCACAACAGTCTAGGAAAATACATTGTACTTGCTAGCTCAGGTGACTGCAGAGCCAGAAGCATGCCAAAAACCAAAACCAGACCTTCCACACCATGCCCAGGATCAGACACCAGGTCAGCACCTCAGCATGAGTATGAACCTGCTGTAAACCCCACTGGTTTACAGCAGGTAAATTTACTCAGCAGAGTAAATTTACATTTATTCAGCAGATTCCTACCTGTGGCCATGCCTTCAGTGGTCAAAACACTGCAAAAATAGAAAACACCTCACAGACGGCCAAATACCTCCTGAAAGCAAACCCTTCCTCTCTCCACTGCACTTCATGCCAAGATTTTCTAGATAAATCAGTGCTTTAGTGTCCATCTACCACGTTCAAGTGTTCATATGGATCCTGGACTGCTGACAGAATCAAGGACAAGAATGAACAGGAGCCTTTTTCATGTAGAGATTCTTCATCTCTGTATTTTAGTGCAAAATACTGTATTTATGTGTTCATTTAAGCAAATAGTGAGGACAACTTCAGCTTTAGTCATCCCTTCCCAGTTAGAACACCCAAAGTGAAGCGAGGTGGTCACAGGTCACTGTGTTTTATGCCTCAGAACTTTCAAAATTTCTACTGGATATTTGAAATTATTACAGGAGCAACAATATGTGTTTTTAAAGACCTCAATAGAAACTCAGAGATTTGATTTTTGCTCCTGAAGAAAATTCTCCATTGTGATAAATTAACGAGGGGATGCATTAGCAAAATATATAACTTTCCCCCCCCACCCCATGGTGTTTATTCTTTAATAACTTGAACATGTTTCTCTCCACTTGGTTTCTTTTGGTCTTTTGCCTTCTTCTAGAAATAGAAAAAAATTTTTTCATCTTTCTTCTCAGCTCCTGCTATCAGCACAATACCAAAGGCAGAAAACCAGATCACAAATGCTATTACTACCAGAACTGTGTGAAATATAGAGTTTCAGTTCAATGACCAAAAAAAATGAAAAATTAATTTCAGGTCATTCCAAAATGAAGAAAGCCTCTTGGGCCAGCAGGTTTATTCCTCTACAGCTTCATTTTGCATTTTCAGCAGATTTTATAAGTACACTCAGAATATTTATGTCAAGGCCCTTAATGAATATATTAAATGCATCTGAAGCGTATCCACTCTGATTTTTTTTTCCCTGATGCATTTATCATCACAGAATGGTTTGGGTTGGAAGAGACCTTTAAAGCTCATCCAGTTCTAAACCCCCTACATGGGCAGGGACACCTCCCACCAGCCAGGTTGCTCCAAGCCCCATCCAACCTGGCCTTGAGCACTTCCAGGGATGGGGCATCCACAGCTTCCTTGGGCAATCTGTGCCAGGGGCTCACTGTCCTCATCATAAAAAATAAGTAAATTCTTCCTTCTACACCATTTCCATCTACATTCCTCCAATTTAATATCGTTACCCACATATTGATCTGATGGAACAATTCTACCTTCCCAGCTGGGTTCATCTACCAAACCAGCTCTCCAGAATGCTGGAGGAGAATTACTCCTGGTGGTGATGAATGTTTGCCCTACCACTAACACAAGATGTATCACTGCAACTTTAGTTCCATACCCATCCTGTTAGCTTTTCCATCCTTTGGGAGCTGGGTTTGTATTTGCCTTTTCCCTTCAGCCATTTCCAGGGATCAGCCATCCCCTGACACACAGCAGACCCACCCTCTGCTCTCCAGCCATTTCCCACCTCCAAGCTGAGGGGACAGTGGCATTTCCTGAGGCACATCTTCTACCTCCTCTTGCTACAAGGGACACCCCTCAGTACCAAGGATTTCCCAGATTCCTGGCATTTGGTGCCCCTTTGCCAGGGGTAAGGTCCTGTGAGGACCATGTGGTACTGCAGGGAAAAGGGGGTTCAGAAAGGGCAAAATGCTGTTTAGTAGAGGGGAAAAGTAGGGAAAACAGCACCAAGATGGAGATGTAGATGCCCCAGCTGTGTGGGAAGGGGGTATTTCCCTGCAGCCCCCTGATCTCAATGAGGGGGGGAACATATATCAGCTAATACAATGAAGGAGCTGCAGATCCAGATTAGGTAGATGGATGATGAATTTTCTTTCCTTGCTTCCCTCCCTTTCTTTCCCCTCCCTGTCTCACAGGTCTCTCACAAGGAGATGTCAATCAGCCCACTGGATTTACACACTTACATATGTATCTACAGAGCAGCTCATGAGTCAGCCTTTATAAACTTTATAAGCTTAAAAGATGACAACTGTAAGAATAAAGAGGCTTTACTGTACCCACTCTACATTAAAAGCCTGTATCCCACAGCAAAATTAGCTCCCAGCCAACACCAAGCATTCTTACTATTAACTTACAAGTGTGGGACCTTTCACTTTGTACTACTGAAGTTAATTTCTATTACTATAATCAAGGCCACACAATTCTTCTTGTAGAGCATTTCAAGTCTTACTGACAGCCCATCTTATCTTTGTGTCCTCAGTAATCATAAGCATACTTATATCTGTGCCAAGGGCAATAATAAAGGTATTAAACAGGTCTGATCCCAAAATCAATCTATGGAAAGCTTGATAAAAATGTTCCCATCAGTTATGGGGTCCCATAATCCACTGCCCCAGCTCTACCACAAGCTAATGATTCCCCAGGCCTCCTGAATTACATTTGCATTTGGGTTTTTCAGCCCCATTAGTTTCCAGTGACTTCTCAACTCAGTCACCTTCTTTACCCCACACCTATAGGGTTATCAGTGATGGTTACAGCATTATTAACACTATGAATTTGGTTCGGTCTTCCAGCAATTGTGAACTTACTCCATATAGGAATGAAACATTTTCCATAAACAAATCAAAACAAAAAAACCCTCAGTATTCTCTGAAAATATCGAATTGTATTCTTTAAACTTTTATAATCTTTATTAAATCTTTTCTTCAACTTTGCTGACATTTGATAGACTGAAGTCAAAGTAAAGAATACTTTAAGATTAAAAAAAATATCAAATCTACTCAGTCCTTTTCAGCATACTTTCACTGAGCTCATCCTTTAGAATAACTCAGTTCTGAGCAAGATGAGCACATATATGGTATATGAGCATAGATCTTCCCACAGAACTACACTGAAGTTGTTGTAAATTGTAGCTATCACTAAGTGCTACAAAGGAGCTTCTCCCTTTCTTGGCTCCTGGCAAAGATCACTCATAAAAAACATTTTTCAGCTTCAGACAGAAAAAGCAGATAGATTTACTGGTATCTGGATTTCCAGACAGTGCAGTCACAGGGCACACCAGAAGCCCAAATACCAAACACCTGTGCCTGCCAAATGGCACCCTACTCCCCTTTCCTCAACAGTGGGGATGTTTTTCTGTCCTTCAGTTTAAAAAGGAAAATAATATTCTGAAGGTGGACTCTCTACATGTATTGAAGATTGCAGACAGAGCATATTTAACCAAGACAATAAAAGTCCAAGCCTTTGACTGATAGGACATCTTGATTTAGCTTTACCCCTCTGAACTAAGAAAAAAGTATTTGATTTTTAGAAGAGATTCCAGACGAGAAAAATGATATTTAAAAAAATCATAATTCTAAGACTTCCTCTCATTTTCAAAGTGGACATAAACTCAAAGGCAGTCACATCACTTAGACACCATAAATATTTAAACACTATCTTATTTTGAAAATGTTTTACATATAATTCTGAATTATCCCATAGTTTAAAGTAAAATTAACATATTATAGGTAAAAGCACACATTCTGCTGAAAAAACATAGTGAAATGAAAGAGTTTTCAATAGCTCTAACATTCACTTCTGTTATCTTTTTCATATGATCCACAGCCAAAAAACAGACACCCTATCACTTTCACAGCCAGATAATCTTCCTTGGTTCTAAGCATTTTTTCCCAAGCTGAAAGCATCAAGTTCATAGTTGCCCTTATTATCTTCCATATCATAGACATCTGTAAGATACCAGGGATAACTGGATTTTTTCCACACCATCTTAAATACATCAGTTTTAGAGACAGAAGTATGGCTTTGGTACCAGAAACAGCATTCCCCTTCCTCAGCATATTAACCAACACCCAGCCCCCTGCATTCACAGAATCAAAATTATTTACATAACTGCATTTAAATTGGTTACTTTTATCCCTTTTCTAGTACACTATCAAAATATATGAGATATGAAGAAACAAGCCCTTAATATCATAATTAAAATCTTCTTCCTGCCTGTTCTGCTCTGCAGTAGCACTTAGCCCAAGCAGGTCCACACTAAAAAATTTCACCCAAGCAGGTAGAAAAGAACATCATACCAGAAACACTATATTGCCTAGGCTGCATTTTATAGACTATATTACTTAAACAAAAATAAAAGATAAATGTAGAATAACTTCAGGAGAGTGAAGCCTGAAAAAACCTTAGAAACTGGTCATACCTACAGCTCTTTGAATCAAATGCTTTCACTGATACCAGCTAAGTTACAGCAGAGAATAAAGTCAGATTGTACCTCACAAACTTTTGCTCTGTACCTTGGATTATCATGAGTGCTCCTTCCCAAGCAGGTCAAACCCAGGCAGCCATCTGCAGAGCTTCCAAGGAACTTTGTGGTTCTGGGACACTGAGGAGAGAACCTGGGGTTTTGTACCAATTTCCAGACAAACAGCTGTAAGCAATAAAGGCTGATTTAGCAAATGTGAGTCCCAGGAGAAAGTCTACCCTCAGCAACCAGGTCTGGAGAGGATTGGCAAAGGGCAATGTACCTTTAGAAGAGGTTATAGCCCATGGCTTGCAAGGTGTTCCTCATTAGCTAATTCACAGAATCACAGAATCCTAGGGGTTGGAAGGGACCTCGAAAGATCATCTAGTCCAACCCCCCCTGCCAGAGCAGGGCCACCTAGAGTACATCACATAGGAACGTGTCCAGACGGGTTTTGAATGTCTCCAGTGAAGGAGACTCCACAACCTCCCTGGGCAGCCTGTTCCAGGGCTCTGTCACCCTTACAGTAAAAAATTTTTTCGAATATTCAACTTGAACCTCCTGTGCTCCAATTTACACCCATTACACCTTGTCCTATCACTGGTCACTACTGAGAAGAGCCTAACTCCATCTCCCTGACACTCACCCCTTACATATTTGAAAACATTGATGAGGTCACCCCTCAGTCTCCTTTTCTCCAAACTAAAGAGACCCAGCTCCCTCAGCCTTTCCTCATAAGGGAGATGTTCCACTCCCTTAATCATCTTAGTAGCTCTGCACTGGACTCTTTCAAGCACTTCCCTGTCCTTCTTGAACGGAGGGGCCCAGAACTGGACACAATACTCCAGGTGCGGCCTCACCAATGCAGAATAGAGGGGGAGGAGAACCTCTCTTGACCTACTAACCACACCCTTTCTAATGCACCCCAGGATGCCATTGGCCTTCTTGGCCACAAGGGCACATTGCTGGCTCATGGTCATCTTCTTGTCAACCAGGACCCCCAGGTCTCTTTCACCTACACTGCTCCCCAGCAGGTCAGCCCCCAACCTATACTGGAACATCTTGTTGTTCTTCCCCAAATGCAAGACTCTACACTTCCCCTTGTTGAATTTCATCATGTTTCTCCCTGCCCAACTCTCCAGCCTGTCTAAGTCTCTCTGAATGGCAGCACAGCCCTCTGGTGTGTCAGCCACTCCTCCCAGCTTAGTGTCATCAGCAAACTTGCTGAGGGTACATTCCATACCCTCATCCAAGTCATTGATGAAGATATTGAACAACACCGGTCCCAGCACCGACCCCTGAGGGACTCCACTAGTCACACACCTCCAACCAGATTCTGCCCCATTGACTACAACTCTCTGACTCCTTCCTTTCAACCAGTTCCTGATCCACCTCACTACCTGATCACCAAACCCATAATTGATCAACTTATCTACAAGGATGCTGTGAGAGACGGTGTCAAATGCTTTACTGAAATCAAGATAAACCACATCTACTGCTCTTCCATCATCTATCCACCTAGTAATTTCCTCATAGAAGGCTATGAGGTTAGTCAAACATGATTTACCCTTGATAAAACCATGCTGACTGCTCTTGATGACTCCCATGTCCTTGATATGCCTGGAGATAGTGACAAGAACAAGTTGTTCCATCACCTTTCCAGGGATGGAGGTGAGGCTGACCCGTCTATAGTTACCCAGGTCCTCCTTCTTGCCCTTTTTGTAGACTGGAGTGACATTTGCTATCCTCCAGTCCTCAGGCACCTCTCCTGTTACCCATGACTTACTGAAGATGATGGAGAGAGGCCTAGCAATGACCTCCGCCAGCTCCCTCAGCACCCTTGGATGCATTCCATCTGGACCCATCGACTTATGGATGTCCAGATTACTCAGCTGATCCCTAACCCAATCCTCATCTACTATGTCTAACTCCTCATCTATCTCGACTACTTCTGGGGCTGAATGAATCTGGGGCTCATGCGGAAACCCCGCAGGAGTAAAGACAGAGGCAAAGAAGGCATTCAGCACCTCTGCCTTCTTTATATCCTCTGTCACCAGGGCTCCCAGCTCATTCCTTAGTGGGCCAATATTGCCTCTAGTGTTAGTTTTGTTAGCTATGTATTTGAAAAAGCCCTTTCTATTATCCTTAACCTGACTTGCAAGGTTAAGTTCCAAGGAGGCCTTAGCTTTCCTAATTGCCTCCCTACATCCTCTGACAACAGTCCTATATTCCTCCCAAGTGACCAGCCCCCCCTTCCATGATCTGTAGATTTTCCTTTTCCACTTAAGTTTTCCCAGCAGTTCCTTTTTTAACCATGCTGGTCTCCTAGCTCCCTTACTAGATTTCCTAACCATAGGGACGCTCTGATCCTGTGCTTGCAAATAGTGGTCCTTGAATATTGACCAGCTATCTTGAGCCCCTTTATCTTCTAACACCCTGTCCCATGGGATTTCTCTTAACAGTTGATTGAGGAGGCCAAAGTTTGCCCTGTGGAAGTCCAGGGTTCTGATCCTACTGGGTACTCTGTTCCTTCCACACAGGATCCTGAACTCTACCATCTCATGATCACTGCAGCCAAGGCTGCCATTGACCACCACTGCTTCAACAAGGCCCTCCTTATTGGTTAGTACAAGATCCAGCAGCGCTCCTCTTCTAGTCGGTTTGTCCACCATTTGCATTAAGAAGTTATCATCAATGCACTGGAGGAACCTCCTAGACTGTGAAAGGCTGGCTGTGTGAGTCAACCAGCAGATATCGGGGTAGTTAAAATCTCCCATGAGGACTAGGGACTGAAGTTGTGAGGCTGCTTTCAGCTGCCTGTAGAAGGCCTCATCAACCTCCTCGCCTTGATCAGGAGGTCTGTAGTAGACCCCCACAACTGTATCACCCACACCAGCCTGCCCCTTAATTCTTACCCACAAACTTTCAACTTGCCCCTCATCAGCCCCTGCACAAAACCCAACACATTCTAGTTGCTCTCTCACATAAAGAGCAACTCCACCACCTCGCTTCCCCGCCCTATCTTTCCGAAAAAGCACATAGCCATCCATGGCCACATTCCAGTCATGTGACCTATCCCACCATGTCTCTGTTATCGCTACCAGATCATAACCCTTAGCCCGTACACTGACCTCTAACTCTTCTTGCTTATTCCCCATGCTGCGTGCATTAGCATACAGACATTTCAGGAAACAAACAGAGCACACTGGTGGGACTAAATCCTCCCTAGACCACCTGCCTTCGGGCCCCGGTTCGTTCCTCTTGTGTTTGTCCCTGACAGACCCAGTTTTCTCCCCTTCCCCCTTCACATCTAGTTTAAAGCTCTCTCAATGAGCCCTGCTAAGTCCTGCCCCAAAAGCCTCTTCCCCCTCTGGGACAGGTGCATCCCACCTGCCATCACCAGGCCAGGTGTCTCATATAGCATCCCATGATCGAAAAAACCAAAACCCTGTCTTTGGCACCAGTCTCTTAGCCACTCGTTGACTTGTAAACTCTTCCTATATACCTCCCCACCCATTCTTACAGGAGGGATGGAGGCAAACACTACTTGCGCTCCAGACCCCCTAACTAGCCGTCCCAGGGCCCTGAAGTCACTCTTCATTGCCCTTACCTTTCTTGTGATAATTTCATCACTGCCAACCTGAAAAATCAGCAGTGGATAGTAATCAGAGGAACCCACAAGATTAGGGAGTTTCCTCTTAACATCTCTAATCCGAGCTCCAGGGAGGCAACAGACCTCCCTGTGGGATGGGTCCGGTCGACAGATGGGCCCTTCTGTCCCCCTCAGAAGGGAGTCACCCACCACAACTACTCTCCTTTCCTTCTTGATTGAAGAAGTCCTAAGAACACTGGGTGACTGACGAGTCCTAGGTGGTTCACTAGGTAAGTCTACCCCTGTGACTACATTTTCCTGTCCCTGAATTTCTAAGGCCTCATACCTATTCTTCAAGGGCAATTGGGAGGGTGGAGAGGGTTGGGAGGATTTTTTCGTGCCCTTCCGAGGACGGACCTCCTTCCATTCATTCATGTCTCTTAAGGCCTCTCCTGTCTGGTGACAGGAGGGGGGGGGATCCATCACTTCCTCAACCTCTCCCATCTGCCCCTGCCTCAGGGTGTGATTCCACCAGTCTATTTCCCTCTCACATTCTCTAATGGTTCTCAGTCTCTCCACCTCCTCTGTCAGTTTAACCACCTGCCTGAGGAGATCATCTACTTGCTCACACCGCACACATGCGGTGTCACTGGTTCCCTTTGATACCAGTGCCAGGCACAGGCATTCACTGCAGCCAGAGACCTGCACTGCTGCATGCCTGCTTGGGAGCTCCGTCTGAGTACCCACATTCTTTTTCCCTATGTTTCTTGGCCTCGTTGTGACCATGATGTATGTAGCTAGTAGCTGCTCCCTGCCTGCCCTCTGAAGGCTGGCTGCCGCTCTCTGCGCTGCCGCGTGCTCAGAGGAGTCTGCCAGATGGCCGCTTTTTAAAGCTTGCCGCCCTTCACAGCCCCGCCTCCTGCCACGTCAGCCTTCCTTATCCTCGCTCAGAGTCGGGTCTCCTCGCTCTGCCCTGGCTTCACCGTCTCTGGGAAGCCCAACTCCTTCTCAAATCCTCTGCAGTTTAAATGCACAGCTCACGCCGGTGCCGCTGCCAGTCTCTGCGCTGCCGCGTGCTCAATTGGACTTATAATGTGAAACAAGGCAGCAAGCAATTTGCTGATGGGCACTCCCTGATCAGGTACAGAAGTTAACTGCCTCATGAAGCCTGGTACTAACACCTGAATACTGCAAATGGCATGTACTTAGAAATATGTAATAATTTTTATTGATATCCAAGCAGGATGGAAGAATAACATTTGTAGTCATGAAGAAAGTACGTAGGTATTCCCTGCAGATCAAAAGTACTTTCAGTCACTTCTTAGCCTCCCATTTGACAAATCAATGTATTTTTCAAAACACAGTCAACACTCCTAAACCTTAAGTCATACTTTTCCTGCCAGTAATAATGGATAAAGGTTTAAAGACTTAATCTTTAAGAGAGAAATCTTATAGCTACACCACTCAATTTTCAGCCACTGATTATTTGTGTCATTTGGCCATGCATGGGTTTGAGCTGTAATTTGTAGGCACCAGATTCTTTTCAACTGCTAAAATCAAAGCCTCTGCTCTGCACTGAAAATTAACCTGAGTAAAGGGACTAAATTTAGCATGATTGTTTTGGCAGTCTTAGGCTAATTGTTTTCACCTTAATCTGCCATATTTATTCCCAATATAGAATAAAAAGACAATGTTATTTGTTCACCTTTAATGCTCTTTAAAAAGCATTCTAGTGCAAGTTAACCAGGGCATCCCTCTAAGTTTCCAGATAGAGGTTCTTCAGGAGCTAAAAGATTCATGAATTGAAAATAAATATTTGAATTTTAAATGTATGTTTCAAGTAAGGTTTTCAATAAAATTCCAGAACTATCATTTCTTAAGAAAACATTGTATGAAGGTCCTAATTCCAATGTGGTACTGGGCGTTAAAACATTTTTAGCAGCTCTAAGTGTGTTTGCACAGGTTCCACAATTTTGTTCACACACAGAAAAAAAGCAACCCATATTTATTAGAAGAAATTACTTCCTTTTTTTCAGTCTACATGAAAGCAAATAGGAAATACAGGCCCTTGTTGCTACAGTTACCAGATTACTAAACTGCCATTAAAAACTTATTCCACAAAAATAAAATAGTTTTCCTTTCCCCTTGAACTGCTTCTTTGATGGGTGTTCAGAGATGGCTGAGCAAGTAATAAGACTATTAAATGGTCTCCCTAGCTCCTTTTTTTTCCAGGGCACTGAACTACAGACACATCTATAAAGTGGCATGTGTTGTTCTGCATGGGAAGGAAGAAATGCTCCAGCTAACAGAGCACAACCTTATCTTTCCAAGTGTTATTTCCTAAGCTAACACATGTAAATCATTGCACAGATTCCAGTGGCACACCTGAATGCACGAAAAATAATTGGGTAGCAAAAGCAAAGGACTGCAGCTGCCAGTAAAGACTTACAGACTTTTCATTTGAGGGCAAAAATTGCCTGCAGAGAAGCTCACTTAAGCAACTTAGGCTTAGAGTTGGAATCAATGATCTTAAGGGGCTTCCCTTATCTACATGATTCTGTAATTCATGAGCAGGTACAAATCAGGTTTATGGAGATCTATTTAATTATGATACCCTCACCCTTATTTTGACAGCATGTTTTGAGGGCAAGCTGGTGGGCTTTTTTCCAATAAAATTGAATTTTCATTTGCTCAGGTTCCAAATATACCATTGTAAGGATAAATAAGAGGACAAGACTATCAGGTGTCTCTGGTAAGATATATGGTTGTGTCCAGGCCTTCTTTGGTCAGTCATATATTGAATCCACACAAATGACTCAAATGAACTTCAGACTGACTTCTTTTGCACATTGTAGTGCAAACTACAGACGTCTTGCACAGAGGTTAATCCTGCAGTTTCCCAGCAACAACACAGGATGACAGCAGCAGCCACATGATGGGGTATTAAGTTGGCAGCCCTTGTCAGAAACTGAACACACTGACTACAAATAAACACACAGCAACTTGTCAGAGAGTAATTCTGAAGACTATCAGATGAACTCAGGTCCCTCTTTGGCACCAAAATGAACTGACTGCATTTACACGTGTTCTTAATATGCTTTAATGAGACCACATAGAAAACAAAGTGTGACCAGTGAGTAATTCCCCAAACTTTCTTATCTGGTTCTTAAATGATGAAGTTCTGTCAGACCAGGTAAGGGCAATGGAAGTTCTTTAACTTATTAGATAAATGCACTGTTGTTGGGCTACTTAACATAACTTTAAATAATAATGCATGTTTAAAATTTTTGCATCAGAGCAAAGTTTATAAACATGGTGTGTGGTACATCTGGAAAACAAATCTCTAACCAGAGCCGTTGCATTTTAATTTAGTTTATTACCTACTTGTATAGCTTTCCCTTCAAATGAAAATGGGGATATAGCCTTCTCAAAAAATTAACTTCCACAGTGTGTAAAAACCATCCTGCATGAAATAATTTCAGCTGTTTCTTTTCAGAAAAGGAATACAGATTTTGTTCTGTAAAATGCAATAGATATCACAGATTTGTCTTCTGGATATTTCCATCACAGAAGAAAAAAGCTCACTTAACCTCTGAGCAGAAGTTAATGGAAAACCTGTGGAAATAAAATCCTTGTAAGGTCATTTCTAAAAAATTAGAGTGCACTGATGATTTAGTGATATAAGAGACTTGCAGGGACTTCTTTGGCAGAGGGAGGAGAGTTGGGGTTTTTAGTTCAACAATTTCTAGGAAATCTTTTTTTGTTTCATGGTAAAGCTTTAAGTTTCTGCTTACTGTAAAATGACAAACTCAAGTGCTTTCAGATACTAACTATATACTGAATCACACTCATTTTAAGAGTATAGGAGAGCTACAGGAGATAATTTTTTTCTTATCCTAAACCAGGGTGAGTAGTTTTTCAAATAAATTTTTCTTAAAAGTTGCAAAATAGGAAAATGTTTCTTTTCAATATATTACACATTTTATTTGACCTAACTGATTTAAAAAATATATATGAATCACCAAATTCGATTGTGAGGTGACAGTTATTTTTTATAAAATTGTTTAAATAAATTATCACAATTTCAAATTTTTTTGCTCTTATTTCATGAGCAAGCTACTACACTGAAGTCTTTCCTGTTTTGACAAAATAAGATTTTTCAATGATAAAGTCTTGTTACAAATGTTTTCTCATTTTCAATAGCACCAAATGCCATAGATTTCAACATGAAATTCAGACAGCTAAAAGGTTCAGATTAGGTTACCAGCTGTTTTATTAAATTCCTGGAATGGCTTTGCCACTTAAGCTTCAATTGCCACACAAAATTATCCATGTTTTATGGTATTCTCTTCTGCAACCTTGGCCATATCATCTCACATAAAACAGCTCTGGCAGCAAAGGCAAAACAGCCCCAGACACCATTGGAGCACCAGACAGACATCAGCACAACCAACAGCCTCAGGTCCATGGTGAGGATTGTCAAAAACAGATCAGTGTTTCTTCTCCCATAGAGCAAGCAAGATATTCACCTCAAAATGATGTTATAGTTCAAAAAATAGCTGACTTAGTGCTTCAGTTCCTTGTAAGCCCTCATCTTTGGTGGGATGAAAGAAGCACCACAGTACTTTCCATGTACCCTCCTGGTTTTTCAATAGAGTGTAAAGCATGTCTGTGGGTTTGGGAACTCCACACAAAAAACTGTTTTGACAGCAGCCTCTCTGCACTATGAAAAATCCAATTAAAAAAAAAAAAAACCACATAATATTTAGGTTAATGCATCACTGCAAACAAAAATTGTAGAATTTCACACTTGTTAGCAATTAATATGTACACCCATCTTACTCTCCCAGAATTTTACCCTCTTCTTTTCCTTTTAGCTTAAAACGACAGAGAAATCAAAACGTGGTAGGAATAAATTGTCTGATCTATTTGTTTCATCTTTTTAAGGAAGAAACTAAATGCAAGTTCAAAGCAGATGAAGAGGGATGAAGAAACTATGAAGACAGCTCAGGGACACACACCTGAGCACACAGGTAGCACCAAAGCAAGGGAGGGGACTCTGCCACAAATCATCACCATCACCACCACAGTAAACTGCCAGAACAACCCTTTGGGATTGCCTTTGGAATGGTGTTTCCTTACCTTTCAAACCAGCTTTCCAGGTTCAGAAGGAACATTGCATGGGCCCAGCAGACACAAAGGGAGGAGTGAAACTGGAGGTTTGTTTTCTCAGTTTTCAGATAATTGTTTTAAGTGATTCTTTAAGGAGGCTGAACTGAAAATGGGACGAGGGAAAGAGGGGATTCCTGTGCCATGGCTCTGTGGCAGGCAGTGAAACAACTTCTGTCATTTCAGGGGCCGTAATGCTGCCTGTCTGTCACTGCTGGATGAAAATAGAGGATGATTTTTCAGAGTCACATCCACTGGGGGACAGACACCCACTGTCCTTTAGCTTCATCCAACAGGGCAGACAGTTAGGGGCTCACTGCACAGCTGAGCCCCGTTCTGAGGACAGAAAAGCTCTGTGAGGACCAAAGCTGGGCAGTGTCCTCTGGTTAGCACAAAGGCCTCTGAGTTCTGAAGGCAAAACTGTTTGCAAAATTAATGTCTCAGTCTTATCACAGTATCTAAAGAACCAGAGAAATCAGTGACAGTTACCTGCACTCCCATTCTCCAAAGCATCTCACAAGTAGTATGGCTTTCATCTCCTCCTGTTTCTGAGATTACTGTGTGCTGACAGGAGTGTTTTGGAGTGATCTTAAAGTGCTTTTAAAGGATAACATGTGGAAATAAATAATTCAGATCTTTCTTGAGTGTCTCAGCTTATATATAGAGAGGGCTTTTAAGGAGTGCTCACCTGTACAATGGGTTGTGCTCTCTGATAAGCTTTTTGCCCAAATGACTTTTGAATGCTCTTATTCTAAGACAGAGATAGGAGGCTTTTATATCCCTAGTCTGGTCACATTCCTGCTAGACAAGGGATGTTCAAAGTACTGGACATGATTACTGGGACAATTTTTAGCAAAACCACTCATGCTCTACAACTTATCCTATTATATCAGCTATTAATAAACTGTGCAAAACCAGAAATGGTATAAATACGAGAATTAAAAAATGGAGACATTTGAAGCAATTAATAATACCCAAACAGAAGGTAACAGAATAAATACTAAAGACCCAAAATTACAGCTGCAAACAGATCTTATTGCAGCAACAGATAATGCCAACAAAGTGTGTTAAATTAGTCTATCTGATTAAAATTATTTATGACATAATTCTATATGATATTGAGTGAATATGGTGTTTTCTGATTATATCTCCTTACTAGCGTGATTCACATCAAAAGAAATATACACTTTCTCCTTAAAATTCTAGTTGTTCTATTGCCAATTTTTCTTTCAAAATACTCATTTTTTAACACTTGCCTGTATACTCAGGATCATGTGGCTAGAGAAAGGCACAATTAGCACATTCTGTGATGTTTTTCTCACATTTTCTGTAAAAATTACTCAAGATTTCAGTAGCTACTGGTATGGTTTATAATCCCTTAAAGTTTCAAAGGGTAACAGTCTTTTAAAAAATTGTTTTAAACCTCTTTTTCTTTTTCCCCTCTCTTTTTCTTAATGTCAGTCTAGGCCCTTGGCCCTTAGGAGAGAAGTCTGGCTGGTTGTACCAAAACTGGAGTTTCATGGTGCATCAATGTGTCGTAGAGGGCACAGATTATTGCACAGCTTAGATAAAATTAAACATTTTTTCCAGAGATATTCAACAGTTTTGTTCTAGATAACACAAGCCAGAGTTACTATTTTTGTCTCAGTTAACAGCCTGCTCTGGTACACTCCTTTTACACCTAACACAACAGGAGAGGACAGATGTTGGATGGGTGATACACGTGGGTTAAAGCCCATCAAGAAATTCACTTGGCTGCTCGGAGATGAGAGGGGCAGAGACATGGGGGTCCTCCTGCATTGCTGCAGATGCAAACTGAGCAACTACACTCCCCAGAACCTCTGTGCTGCAACCACAGGAATTAAACACATTTCAAAGCTTTCTGTCTACAGGAGATGGGACTGGATGAGCCTCCAAGCATCACATTTATTCCACTACTTCAGGAAAAATCAGAATGCTGTGAATATTCGGTTTTGAAAAGGTGAAGACAGATGAAATAATGAAGACCGAAGAAAATTTACATTGGGTAGTTTTACTTAATGTCTCTCAGATTACAAAAAGAGTTGCCACAGATCAGAGAGGCACAAATCAGCCTTGATGCCAACCTGTCCAACAAGGAGCAGAAATGGGTGGCCAACCTGCTAAGGAAACCTGACATCTTTCTTCAAAAGGTTTCAGGTCAAATTATTTGACTACACCTACATTATCTTCTCTGCCTTGTAAGGAGCAGTTGTTTATGAACTGCATCTTCCCTTTCTTTAGTGCAGTGCTGCTATTCTCAACCCAAGACACGTTTCTCCTATCCAGCCCTCCTAAATTTCACTGATATATTTAGCAAGTGTAACTCAGTGATAAGATCAGTTGTTAGAGTCTATTAAATGGTTCTTGAAAACAACCTGAGCTAACAAACTTCCAGTTCCACCTAAAATTACAATTTAAATATTCAAAAAAAGCTATCTGACTATATTTTAGAGCATACCGGTTCATATTCCCCTTCCCATCAGATTCTGGCACAGTATCAGAAAAAAGTAAAATATTGAAAAGTAGAAAACTACATATTGTACCATTTTGTTCCTCATTTGCAGGATGAAAGCAACGAAAATGTCAATTTCTGCAGAAAACCTTGTTACATACTTGCACATGGCAAGGTAACTCCCACTTGTTTCTTTCCCCAGGAGCAGCTGAAAACAGAAGCTAATTTATAGTCAGGGATTATAAAAAATTTGTAATGCCAAGACTGCCAGCTGACTCTTGTAGAAATACCTTATCTACACCTGAAGTTTGGCACCTTTTGTCCCAATTCATCCCTCCTCAAAAGGCTCAGAGATGGTATTTTTCATGCTCTCTTACTTATTCTGCTCTTGCTGATGCTAAGAACAAAAGGGTGCAATGCCAGGGAGTTTTCTTAGGTTCTGGTTTCAGAAAATGTTCTACTAATCCCTATACAGTACTGACATATAAGCACAGAGAGTAAAAATCTTGTGTATTGATAATCCTGGTTATCATGAAGTAGTATCATTATCAGTAGTCTGGTTAATAAAACAATCATTAAAGGATTCCCCATATGTTTTTTACATTACTTGTCTTTAGGCTTCAACTTTGGCTCCCCTAGGGGCCTGCAGAGGATAAGAAAATGGCTTACCTGGAAGCGCCCAGCCAGTTTGAGAGCCACATGAGGCTCAGCTGGGTTGTAGTTCTGCTGCCCCACTCCCCAGGGAATGGTCCTCATGTCCTGAAGCACCCCCAGTGCTTGGCATGGCATTCACAAAATAAGATTTAAGCCCCTGCACAATGAAGTTGTAGCTGTTTCCTCTTCACAACACCTTTGCTGAGAAAAAGTCTGGCTGGTCCTCAGAAGGCCCCAAGTCTGTGGATGCCAACTGAATGCTTCTTAGAATCATAGAATCATAGAATTAGCCGGGTTGGAAGGGACCTCAGAGATCATCTAGTCCAACCCTTGACCCACCGGAGCAGTTGCTAGACCATGGCACTGAGTGCCACATCCAGTCTTTTTTTAAATGTCTCCAGGAACGGAGAATCTACCACCTCTCCGGGCAGTCCATTCCATAGCCTAACCACCCTCTCCGTGAAGAAATTCTTTCTAATATCTAACCTAAACCTCTCCTGGCATAACTTAAGACTGTGTCCTCTTGTCTTGTTGAAGGTTGTCTGTGAAAAGAGTCCAGTTCCCACCTCGCTACAGCCTCCTTTCAGGGAGTTGTAGACAGCAATGAGGTCTCCCCTGAGCCTCCTCTTCTTCAGGCTGAACAGCCACAGCTCTCTCAGCCTCTCCTCATAGGGCCTGTGCTCGAGTCCCTTCACCAGCCTGGTTGCCCTCCTTTGGACCTGTTCCAGGACCTCTACATCCTTCTTAAACTGAGGGGCCCAGAACTGGACACTGTACTCGAGGTGTGGCCTAACCAGCGCTGAGTACAGGGGAAGAATCACCTCCCTGGACCTGCTGGTGACGCTGTTTCTGATACAGGCCAGGATGCCTTCTTCCCACGAGCTCTAAAAGGATGGCAAAAGTTCAAAGAAAATCCTTTTTTTCCTAATATATTCCATTAGCTAGATGTAGGTAGGCCCTCATTCCACGTATAATTTTGATTTCCCTTGCTTCTCAAGTACCTTAGGAAGCCCAGATTCCCCTCCTGAAGCACGACATTCAGTGGAAAGCACTGAAAATACCCTTGGTAATTTATACATCTCTTTCTTGCCATTTCCCAGCAAGCCCATCCATCACTGTTTCTCCATTTTGCCTGGGAGCTGCAATAGGGGTGCAGAGTATTCTGCTACTGCTGAGCACAGCAGAATAAAGAATATCCAGGTACCTTTAATTATGTTGCTCTAAAATTACTTTCATGCTATGATACGTTCTCTGCATTTCAAAGCTAACCATCCATATTTGAACTAAATTTAAGTACATGCCTTGCACCAAGGGCATTTCTTTAAGCAGTTCACAAACAGCTGAAGCTCTGACTCCAGATAAGCACTTTTTTTCCTTCTTGAAATGCTTAACTGAGAGGATGAGTTACAGGAGTCACTTAACTCAATGGTCTTCTTTATCTGGCTCCTACTTTTGCTTGAGATCGATACTGAATGCCACAAGTAAAAAGGGGAGATAATCAGATTGTTATTTTGCATTAGTTGGTCTGCATGATAGTGCCATTCAACTGCATTTAGGAAAACCTCTTTGATGACATGCATAATTCTGCACCTAAATTAGTACCATCTCCCTTGCCAGACAGCTCCCTAAAAGCATCTGAAAGCTATGTTTTGAAGGACACATTGTTCCTTAGAGCTTTACCCTGTACCAACACCTACTACAACTCTGACAGTAGTTAAGCTGCTTCTGGACTTAGATGGGGTCTGTTGTCTTCCAAACATCTCTCTGTAAAGTAAACCTGATGCTTAAATGTGTCTGTAGGGTCATTTTATATGCTTCTGGGTTTCATGACTGTCCTACCACTGTTGCCCCTGAGGGACATGGGTCTACTACAAATTTGCCAACCAAATATTTCAGATACCTAAGGCTATCCTAAATTACACTGAACACACATGTCCAGGCAGCCCAATCCTGACCCTTTTGATGGCAAGTTCTTCCGGAGAGAGAAGCATCCAGGTCCCTCTGGGTGCAGTGCCTGTTATCACAGAGCCCTATAGATTATTTGAATGGGAAGATACCTGTGTTGCTACAACAAGGCACACTAAGCAATGGTATCTATTTAAAATAGAGAGCTGTCAATATAATGCTGTTGTATTTCATGTTTATTTATATATAATAAACTGCTTAAACCCATCGGTCAAGAGACAGCCAGACAGTGAAGACTTCGGACTGGAGAAGACAGAGCAGGAAAAACAATAGTGTTTGTAGCCCAGTAGCATTTTTGCTTCAGAATCATTCTATTTGTAAATTTGATAAATTACCTTCCTCTCAGTAAGTGGGTTTTTTGTTTACATTTTTTTCAGCTTAACATGAAGACACAGATTGTTTTGCAGGGCTCTTGTGGACTGATGCAGCTACTGAGTCAGGCTAAAAAATACCCTGAAAAAATTAATATTCTGGGATTTCCCTTCTGACATGAAATAATGAGTATAAGGAAACTCCCGTAAACTCTCAAATTTTCATGGAGTTTCCTGAAAACTCTCTTAGTCAAAACTGAGCCCAATCTCACTGACAGTTGGCAACTTCTAGAAAGTTCACAGTGAGTTCATTTCAAGCTCTGTTATGAAACGCTATTTAAAAAAAAAATAATTAAAAACAGCACAATAAGAATCCACAGAGCCTTAAATTCATTTTGTATCAGATTGAATTAAAGTATCTCAGTAATTAAAGACATGAAAGTTGTAATCACTAATGACAGCTTTCCCCAGAGCAGCATGGGGGTGGCAGTGGCATCAGCCACCTCTCTTCTCTCTGAACAGATCACTCAGGAATGAAAAAAGATGTAGTTTGGTGACCTGGATGCTAATTCCACCACAAATTCCTCATGGAATCCTAATGTACTATTTGCATATATTCAAACACTGGAGGGATTTGTCTGCCCATGGTTCCTCCCTGCCTCCAGCTCAGCCTGTCTGTGCTCACAGATTATCTGCATAAGCAGCTATTCCAAAACACAGTTCTGCCCTATCTGTTGAGGCTGCAAATGCAAGCACCTTTCTAATTAATAGCTTATTAAAGATTATGCATATGTAATTATTAATCAGCTTAAGAAATATGGCTTCAGTTTTGCTTCCTGGACAGCTACACAGTAGTAACACTGGACAGCCCAAAACATACCCAGTACAGCCATGGCTGCATTGGATGCTTCTGTACAAATCCTGTTGCTGTTGAAAAAATTTGCTACTTCTGATGGAATATTTCAACCATCTGCAGTGTGCTGCATACACTGATACAGGACTTGGCAGCACAGGGGTTCCTCCTTTTCCTGAACTTACCTACATAAATTGTCTCATCAGAGAAGAGCAAACTCCAGATCAATGCACAAGTGCTCATTTTTTCAGTTTTTCTTAGACTGTATTTACTTCTAAAATAAACTAAATCATTTATTGTGCAACAAGAATTAGACCAAGGTTCTTCAGTTGACAACCCTATGGGGCTGCAGCACAATGTGACAGGTTGGCTGAAGGTGATACAGCTGGAGCTGAAGCATCAGCAACTCATTGGAAGCTGGAAATTATGTCACTTTTAGAAGAGGAATTCTTGTTGATTTTAGCTTTTTAAGCCTCCAGTTTCTGATGAGAATATATCTTCGAGATAACACAAAATATCTCCAGGGCTGCCATGGGACTGAATCTAAAGAAAACAATTTTATCTCTAAGAAAAATCCTCAGAGAGGCTCCCATGAGATGACTGTATTTGTGAACAGTGCTATAAGGCAGTAACAAAGGTTTTAGAAGTCAGATTCAGAAACTTCTGACAGTTCTAGACAGAGGAAAGGAAGTATCATTCTTTTAACACTTTGTAAAGCACTCTAATTTTATGGTATTTTGAATTTATTTTGAACTTTTAATGTCAAAGCTAGCTGCTTCACACATGGCAAATTAGGTGTTTTATTACCATTTTCAGTACAATAAATTCTAATAAGACTGTCTTTTCTTCAAAAAGTACTCAGCATTTTCAAAGCTCCAAAGAGGTTTTTGCCTGCAACCCTCCTGCTCCTCTTCTAGAAAGGCCTCTAAGCCTTCTGCTGCTCACCTGTTTTATACTACAAACTGGAACAACTTAGGGTGGTGGAAAAAGAATGAATATTTATTAGTTTACTCCTAAAATATTTCCCCCAAAGAAAGAAAAAGAAAGATATTATTATTACATAAGAGAGAAGTCTCATGACAATTTCTACTGAATGAATTCTTGAGATGAAGGAGGGTTTTTCATTTCTGAAGGTTTTTTTATTTAGAAATAACAAAAAGCCAAAGTCAGCAAGCCACAGCTCTACAGCAGCTTTGATACGATCTCTGTTTTTCAAGCTAATTTAGCCTTCCATGAGACTGTGTCTAGAATTTGCATTGCAGAAAACGTAAATGACCCAATACATCAAGGAAACATCTTCTGTGTCTCAAAGAAACATCTGATGTAGGAACTTTATTTTGCTTACCAACCAGCAAAGCTAATTAGAGGATTTAAGATGTTACAGTGACAGATTTGGACACTAACACATAGCTAAGAAACAGTCTGGCTTCAAAGTACAACACAGAAGCTTCTATTTATAAATATTTAACCGAAGTACTAATACCAAAATGAGAAAATCTCCTTATTTTATTCACTAAGGAATTTACTTGGAACAAAACAACTCATTTAAATTAGCAACTTTTTAGTTCTCACAGACTGGGTGGGGGGAATTTAACAGAAATACCTGTTTCAGAAAGGCTTCTGCAAATTTCCAGTTTAGCAACATATGATTTTCATTCAGGGGTTGCTTCTCAAAGCTTCTCTACACCTCAGCTAAAGCCTCATCACTATCTCAGACTTGAAGGCAGATGTTTCCAGCTGTATAAGATAAGATATCAGAGCTCTTTACCCACACAAACACTGCTTTTAGCTATGCAATTTTAACTGAGGGTGTAAATGCCCTTTCCAACCCTCTCACAACTTGGGTTCATCCCAGCACTTGATCTCCAGAGGAGACCTCAGCCTCAGGACAGGAAAATCTCACCAGCAACTCTTTTAAAGGTCTTGATTGCTCATAGGAATTACTCCTCTTCCTTAAACACCTCACTAGCTTCCTGTCCCTCTGCCCACCAGACCTGGTGTTCCCCCAAACATACATTTACAGAACCAAGATTTTCTCTCTTTCTCTGCCTTTACTGGGCCCCATTGTCACAGTCACACTCAATGATAGCAAAAGTGCCTGTTCTTGTTTTAACCAACAAAATCTTCATCCAACTGACTGTTGCAGTACTGGATGTTTTTTAGGTCACTAATTACTAAAATGTGATTGGATCCAAAACCTAAAGTGAAACTCACAGCGATTAAATAAAATTTAGAAACTGGCATTCAAACTGACATAACCATTGGCAGGCTATTAATCTTGGTTGTCCAAGAGCTACCTACTCTAATGGGATTAAGGAGGAGAAGATCAGTGGGAATTGCCTATCATCACACAATCATCATTGCCTAACATCACACATCATAAAGTCACCCATTATTTTCTTTTAATTCAATGTGTTAAGCACTCAAGAAGTCTTTCCACCAGAATGGAGAGACCATCTCCATTCTCCATTCTAGTCTTCTAGTCATTAATGTGACAATCACCTGTTTTCAAAAAGGTTTGAAATCATGTAACAAAGAACACACACCCATGGTCAGATGCCATCCCATTCCAGTAGTAGTCCCCAGACATCAGCTGAGCTGCTGTAACCTTCTGCCTGTTCCACCCAGCCCTGAGTAACCGAGTGAGGAACTGAATTCACCAGGGCAGAGAGAAGAGGCTGTGCAGCAAAAAGGCAGAGCAGAGCAGCTGCAGTGCAGCTTTGCTATTGAAACCTGAGTAAAAACCCAGACCTACTCTAAAATACACACTTCTCCTGAGCACATGCATGGCAGAGCTGTTATTACTGTGGTTATGAGCAGTTATCTACCACTTGTGCTCAGCATCCACTGCAGGTTTCAACAATTACTCCAGTTTCATTATTTGATCCCATCCCCATTTCATCAGCACACTGCTTCAGCCTGCATTATACATGCTGCACATTCCTCCAGTATGTTCAATATTCTACAGAGAAATAACGTGTCCAATAAGCCCTAGAGTCCAGCCCAAGAAAGCTGTACTATCAGGTTGCCTAATAACATCATTTGATACATGTTGATTACACTCAACACCAGCTTTTATTTGATCAGGCAGCTTGGATCATATCTGGCCTTCAGGGAAAGAAGGACAAAATCTTTGCAACTCACCACTAAATATAAAGCTACATTATTAAGAAACATAACTCAAATTCCTCCAGCAGAGACAGAGCCAGATTTTCCAGCTCTGTGGCATTGCTCACTGAAATACAAGTAAATCAATCAAATGTGGTTGGACAGGGAAGATTTTCATTCAATGTCTTGCTTATTTCTTGAATCCTCACTTTGTTCTTCACACAGGAGTGAAGATTGTAACTACATCATTTCATTACTTTGGCAACACAAAGATAATTTTAAATTATTCACACTAGGATTCTGTATTTACAGAATATATTTTCTCTAAATTTTAGATCACCCTATCTCTTTGGTAAAAAGTGAATATGAATAATATCAATTCCACAAGAAAGAGAAAAAAATGAACAGTACTTTGAGCATAAAACTGCCACAGTAATTTTTTTGTTCCTCGTCAAGAAAACTAGACATAAATGCTAAACATCATTCAATGGGATACTGTTGGTTTTTTGGTTTGTTTCTTTTCTAAAAGGCAAATCATAAAAAGTATCTAGGGAAATAAAGTGAAATAATCTAGATTGCCAAAACTATTATTGATGAAGACCAAAAATAAATGAAACTGGGAGATTAGGAGGAAGTGGTAATTTGAAAGTGCAATGTTTCTAAGCAATTCTCCACACATCTGTAGATGAATAGTAGGTGATCCCAAAAGGTATTTGTTCCAGCTTCTTACACACACAAATCCTGCAGTTCCATCACTGCCCCTGCAGCCTCCTGCTAAGGAAGGGAAATCAGAAGGAAGTGAGCTGGGAGCAACTCCTTCCTCCTGGCTGCTGTGCCACTGGCAAAGAGAAGTGGCTGTGATACTGTGGTAACAGAACACAGAGAAACACAATAGCAGCATCATTAGACACTTTGTCTGAGAGTCTAAGGCTGAGCTGTAGCTCTCAGAATACCTGAAAATTTGGCAGCAAATATTAAATTCTAGATGAAGCTTTAGAGGCCATCCGAGTTTAGACTTGGGAGGGTTTTTTATATACATTGCCCACCAATGGCCCTTCCATGTTCAGGTATGATTTATCTTACAAGCAGTTGCCTTACTTAAATTACACACTTGTATTTTAACAGGAGAATTCAGAACTCACCTATCCAGTGATTCTGCCCTTTACAAATCAATGAGAATTTTGCCACTTTGTCTGAAAAAGGAACAAGAGTGGGGTTCCAGAGACTGATCATGTGAAGATGGGCAATGCTCCCAATGGTTCCCAATGCACAGGCAACTTCTACTGTGAGCACAGAGAGTGTAGGCCAGATGGATGTACACCATGGGAGAGGAGAAAGTCATTAATTAGTGGCTAAGACACACAACAGATAATTAGGATGCATGAGCAATTGTATCAAGGATTAAAACACTCTCCACCCAGATGAGACACCTTCTTTTGGTGGAAAGGATGGATCGAAATGGGGCGGTCCTTCATTTTGCTGAGTTTCCATCTTTTGCTTCTCTTTTCTTAGGGTTTTTACACAGTTATATCAGTACTTTTCCTCTTCCATATTGCATTTCAGCTGAGTATTGAAAAGAGATAGGAATCCTCATGGTATAATCATCTTTAGCACTAATTCCATTGCAGCCTTGTGCGAGACATTTAAGTTTCCTTTGCCTCAGTGCCCATCATAAAAGGGAATTAATAGTCCTTAATTGCTCATTATGTTGGCATGTGGCTAGAATCCAACCATTTCTTAATATGTTTTTAAATGTAAATTGTCACCTGTAGAAAATTTTAAATATCATAGACCTAACTCAAGAACACACACACAAGAAAACCTCTGAAAAGAACTTTTGATTAAATAATGACTGTTGGATTGGTTTAAAAAGATAAAAGCAGTCCATTATCTAGGTTTTGTAGCCCTCAATGTTCTCCATATATCATAGTGAAATAATTAGATTAATAAAAGAATACTGAATTTAGATGAGTTATCAGGGTAATTTTTGTACTACTTACTATGTTCATTTTCTTGGAAACTTTATAACCTTTTTCAAGTATCACTTTGAGAAAACCCTGAGAATCAGAAATTTAATATTTTCAAGCAAACCGCTTTATTGAAAACAGTTACAGTATTTTCTCTCTTTTCCTCCTCTTTCCCTCTGAAATTTTCAGTAGCTCAGCTCATTACCACTACCTTTTCATCTACATGAGAGTTCTCCACTGGAAGGAGGATGAAAAACACACTAAAAAGAGAAAAAAACAGCACAAGGTAAGGTAGATGCCACAAGACACAAATTCTTCCATCTTTTCCAGGCTGCCTCTAGCTATCTGAGAGGGAATATAACTGACAGCCCTGCTGCCATTGCTAATACTTTTAATTTTCACCTTTTTCTGCTCTGTGAAGTAGAGAAGACTATTTTACAGTACAGCTCTACCCCAGTCACATCTTGAAAACTCCCATCTGTCTCTGATGCAGATGGCACTTAGCCACTGCTTGGCAGACAAGAACCTCAGTGTGTCCACAACTACCTTTGGCATAAAACTATATATTTGTCATCTTCAGCCTTACAGGTACAGGGTGACCAGTTCCAGCCTGGATATTTTTGTAGAAACTAAAACTATCACAGATAAAGTGAATCCATTCTCTGCAGGACTGGGCTCAGCAATAAAATGCCAAGGGGCCCCGATTTCTCACACCATTATGCATTAAGTTGGATTACAGCTGATTAATGATCTATACAGTTTCAACATTTTACTTTTACTGAAAATTTTCTTATTAAAATGCCCAGAAATATTTCCATTATAAGACCTCGATGGCAGTAGATTGTGTCCAGCTTATATTGACTGTTATCTGCTCTGCATTATTCCCTCCAATTTTTTTAGACAGATATCCAAGAGCACCTAGATTTCAAATAAAAAAACCTGCCATCCATCCTCTTCCCTTTATACATTTACAATTTGCATCAAACATTTCATTTTTCCAATATGCAACTGCTCTGAGAAATATCTTCTAACTTGTTTTATTGTTTGCTCATAGCAATTTAGCTCCTTTATCAACCATTTTGATGATATATTTACTCTGCTACTTCATCTGGAACATGGTTTTTTCTATCTCTTTAATCTACATTGCACTTTCTGGAACTGCAGCTGTTTGATAATTTCAACTTTGACATTATGAGACTTTGTCAAACATGCACAGTAACATTCTGGCAAACTCTTACATTATTATCACATACAAACTAAATGTTCCATACACATAGGTATTCAAAGTTTTAATTTTAAAAGCTAAAATATAAATGCTAACTGTGTAAATGTGCATGATCACACAGATCATATTTAAAAGCAATTATGAATAGAAGCCAAAATTTCTGCTAGCCTGTAATGTTAGCTATTTCATTTCTTTGCTCTAAATCTAGAAATCAAAAGACTGATCAGTGAGGTTTCAGATACAAACTCTCTGCTTTCTCCATGATACCAACCTGGAAAGAGTACTAGAAAATAATGAGCACATTGCATTCTGTGCTAAAAGCTACTTGAGCTGAGCAAGAAAGCTTGAAAATTGTTTTGAAAAAAAACATATCATAAAAAACAAAACTTCTGTCCAAAACCCACCATACCAGTTGTAGGCACTTTTCCAAAATCTTCCAATGCATTTTTTTCTGCAGTGTATGCAGCATTCATCAAATGAGAGTATACAGTACTTCTTTGATTACAACTTAAAAATGAATCACATTCAAACTTCTTCATTCTATGGCATGGAACCCATGCCAGCTTTATGTTTTAGGGGTTTGTACATAGAGCACAGAAAAAAACAAAAAAACAAAAACAAAACAAAACCCAAAAACCCACCAAAAAAACCCAACCAACCAAAAACCATTTTTCTAAATCTTTCTCAACCAGAGAAGTAAGGTTTTGAAAAACCTGCAAAGATGATATCTTTCTTTATTAGAACTTGGTGCTAAATGACTTTCAGCTTTAGATCAGGAACTATAAAAATGTGTTTCAGGAGGAAAGGGGATAGATTGGCTGAAAAGTAAGAGCTTTTTTCTACTATTCTGTAGTAAAATATTCTGTGTAAAAATGGAAATATGTTCTGAGAAAGCTGATTTAATTACAGAAATCTTCTTAGGTGCAGCGACCCAAATTCTACTTTGTCCCAGCTCTTGTGGCATGAGGAAAGTTACTTCAGCAATCAGCTTTTATGCATAACACACTCAGATCACCTCCTGAAATGATAAATACATTTATTTTGTGCAGTGTCAATCCAGTACAAGAACTGCAGAGCTGCACTAGGAAAGTAAGTCCAGGCAGAGCTATCACATAACACAGATAAGGACTCCCGTATTATCTCTTAAGACCTGGCACTGGTGCCCACCACCTGATTTTCACAAATTGGCTGAATCCTTAACTAAACCACTGCAACTAAAGCCCTACCTGGTGCTTCAGCTGAGGCTTTGGCTGCACAAAGATGCAGTTTGTCTGAAGCTCAATCCAAATTTAACTTGTCTGCCTCAGGACTGCTGCAGTGATCTACAGAATTTCATGCCAACACGACAAGAAACAACTGAAAAAATCAAAAATTCTTATAGGAGAGGGGGAAGAAAAAGCAGTTTAGTTGTAATTCATGAAATGCATATCTTTCACTGCATAACAACCGAATCAATGAGTAGATGTTGAAAACCACAGCTGCTAACCAAGGGGCCTAAATTCATTAGCCACCTAAAATTATTTTTCTTTATTCTGTTTAAAGTTTGCAGCTCTGAACAGTGCTGAGTATCATCATTCTGAATATGCTGGTAAAGTTATTTGAAACTAGAAATATTGCCAAAGAGTTCATATCTTAAAATGGAATCAGCTGCCTGATGGGTTTCTTCACTAAATGTGACCTTGCTTCAGATGCAACTAGTGTCACCAGAGACTTCTGTAAATCACTGAGGGGAAAGAAGCATTCAGAAAGCTTGGGAAAGATTCAGAAACTAGCAAATACTATAAAAATAGAAAAAGACCAATATTTCCTTAATTATTTGATGGATTTGTTTTCACTAAGCTTTTGTTTGCCCTTTGCAAATATTTGCATAATCAAGTTTCAGAGCCACTAATGTTCCCAGAAAACACATTATAGCTGTTGAATTATGAAACTGAGAGTTTTCAAACTCCATACTAAATCTATATTAAAGAATAAAAAATGTACTCATAGATGTAAACCAAGATTTTCTTGAAGGCAACAGCTCAAGAATTACCATGAGGAAATAAGAGTCATGGATAGCATATATTAGATCTTTAAAAGACAAATCCTTGGTTGTACTGACTTCCAGAAGTCAAATAACTTTGTGGGGAAAATTAGCTGAAAATATTTCTTGTATGAGCACAGTCCTGTCTCCTGACAGTTGAAAGCAAAAAGCAACCAAGTCAAGGAGGTGCCCATAGATACAAGATATGGATTGTGTGCCACCAATGGACCCATGTCCTGAGGTCACCAGAGAAAATCTCTTCTTATTATTCAGTCTTTTTCTGCCACTTCTCATCCTCTTTTTTCTCCCTTTCCCCAAAATATGCTGCTGCCCCAGGCTTGGTTGAAGACTGCAGCACAGGGAGTAAGCCAAAAATCAGTTCCCTGCAGTCTGTCCCGTGGATGGATGAATGGATGGAATCTCATTTGATGCCCATGCAAACAACCTACAAATACCTCTGCTCTGAAACACAAAGTCACAGCCCCTGTGCCACAGGACTAGGGTTACCCTGACCCTCAGGCACACTGGGTCAGCATGGCAAATCAGCAGGATGTTTCCTCCCATCTCCAGAAGAAACAGAGTTAACCAAAAGAATTTGCTTTAATATCACAAAATAAACAGGAGCAGGATCTCTCCCTAGGTGAGCACTGTTCACCTAAGCAGGGGAAGGAGAGCTTGTGAGCCTCCCCCAAAGTACAATTTTCCAAGTTTTAGTTCCAGCCATTAAGCACTGTGTAGAGAAGAAGGTCACCTAAGTAATTATTGATACATGTATAAATTACAGCAGGAAAAACTTTAGTCATTCATCCCAGCACTAAGATGCTTTTATGGGTTTGGATTAGCAGGAGAGGGGAGACAAGGATCCTTACAAGCAGCAGAAAGTAATATGTCCCAGGGGGGGCCAAGGCTAAAGCAATTTCCATCCAGCCTCACAGAGGAGCAAGGTCAGGACAGAGGCTGAATAACCAGCCTGTGGTGCTGCTCAGCACCAAGCACACTGCATTTGCTTGTAAAGGTAAAATGTGAGCAACTAAAAGCTCAAAAGTTTTGGGGGTTGGTTCCTTCTAGTGGTCAGGAGCTGCAGTAATGATCTCCAAGCACATCTGAACTTATTTACATTGGGATATATGAGGATGACACCATAGTCCATGAAGCAGCAAGGATATGGCCAAGCCAGAGCCACTGAAGCCACCGACAGCCTGAGCCTGAGGAGGCAGCAGGGCTAGGAGAGGGGACAAATGGGCTACCAGGGACAGGGGCTGGCTGTCACCCCTGTTCCCCTCAGCTAGCCAGTAAGAAAAATGAAGGAAAACAGAGGTAGGTTTCAGCTCTCAGTTATCACACACTAGGAATTACAAAAGCTGTTTTCTAACACGATGCTCATGTCTGCAGGTCAGCAAATATGGAGAGAAACATTTGTGGTATTAGTCCCATGCTGGCAGACTGATGTGGCTTTCAACCTGAGCAATGTTCTAAAGGGAAGGGGAAAATGATTCTTGTTAGATAAATTGTTTAGTTGAGAAGTCAGGAATTCTGGCTAAGCAACTGACTTTGCAAAAAAAGAAAAAAAGTTTATTTCAAAATGTAAAGCTGCTATTCATCTACAATCTCCAGTAAAAAGTGAGCCAAGGGATAGACACTTGTCTTTACATTGCTTGTCTATACCCCAACTTTAAAAAAATAAGGCTAATAAACCAGTATTATTTAAATAAAGTTTATTCATGCCTTGACTGTTGCATTGAAGAGCAAATCCAGTGCGGGAGACACCGAGTTCCAGATCACTAACTCATCACTTCCCCCACTGGCAAGGGATGAGCAAATGGGTTCCCCGGAGGGGTACTAAGCCCTTCCCACTGATATTTAACAGTTTGCAGACCTTGGATTTGGCAGAATTTGCTGTACTGAGACACACAGCATTGCAGATCTTAGAGGAAAGCTTCAGTACCTGCTCCTGCCCAGGAAATTCCCCCACCTCACACAGGGGCACAAATGAAGCATTTCCTGCCACCATTGACACAGCCAGGCACAGGCATCTGCCCCACTTTCTCCCTCCACTACAAACTTTCAGCAGGTCCTGGTCTCACCAGTACAGAAGATGTTTGCATCTCACTTATCCATAGGATGAGAAAATTCTTTACCTACCTAGAGATGAAAAGCAGGGCTCTCTGCTGAACAGGACACATCACCAGCCAGGGACTCCCCTTCAGGCAAAAAAACAATTAGTGCAAAGGAAAATGAGGATCAGGGAAGGGGTCAGACACAGAGCTTGCCCTGGTGTCAGCAGCAGCAGAGGAACAGATTTCCACCTTGAGAAACAGGATCTCTTTTTAAGACAGAGTTCATCTTTTCAATGACACAAATTTGAGAGCAAGTGCTGCAATGTCATGAAGTTCTCAGGATACAGGAAAATAAAACAATCTAAATATTGTCATCTAATATAATATCATTACTTTTTCTGTGCTGAGAAACCCACTAAGCACCTCTGCCATCTGCTACTGTAAATTACAGGAGCTTGAACACTCTTGTTATGCAACCACCGTTCATTTAGATTTCTCCAAAATCCTGATAACATAAAAATTCTCAGAAATCTGTGAGCAGAAATGTCACTGGATTACTGTCTCTAACATCTCCAACCTACAAAGGTAGCTCAGGTTTTACAAGAAATAATAGGCTTGTTATTATTATTGGAATATTCAGATTTATAAGCTATATCAATTAAAACTTGACTAAGTTTAAAACAGGTTTTAATTGTGAAGTGACTAAGAAATTAACACCTGCATACCAGTATTACTTCTTACAGTGCTAAAACATTATTGCACATGGAGCAAAATTCAGTCAAAGGTTGCCAAAATATATTTGTATACTTCCAAACTTTTAAAGCAGGAAAAAATGTGTAATTATTGCCATAACTTTTCCAATACTCTCATGAAAGCTACTTTTGTTACTGTTTCTATGTTACTACACAAATCAAGGGATATAGTTGTAATTAACCCTATATTTATATTTCTCTAAGTCTCTTCTCCCTGTGACATGACTTTAATAAACTAAATCAAACTAGGTGTAGAAAGCCTATATAACATAAGCAGAGCATTATTTTCCCAATGCATGAAGTTTGTGGCCACTGTGCTACTACATTTCCAGGGGGTCATACTGAGGCAACATTGCAAACCTCACCTCTGAAGCTTTGCAACAAAACTACAGCATCTCAGTCTCCTGGTTGCTCCTTAAGGCAGTGGCTTTCTATAACAATTTTAGTGTGACTGCCCAGATCTAGCAACATAATCTAATCTAACAGCCAATATCTCTACTAACATCTTTTTATCTGAAGCTAAAATACAATAATCCTTCCTAACCTTTCTTGTCTTGCCAGCTGCCTTTTAACAGTCAGTTGTACTCTGAGATCCTCTCCCTCTGTGACTCCTGTGTTTCTGCCTTCTCCTGCCAAGCTGCCATCACCACTTCAAGGTGTCCTTCAGATATCATCTCTGTTTCCATCTCAGCTTTCTGTAAAACTTCCACAGGGCTTGACCTCCACATCCTTCTCCCCCAGTAAGATCATACATAAACTCAAACAACTGGCTCTGTGGAGTCACAGCCAGGTTCAGTTCAAGTCTCCCTCTTTCCAGACTGGAATTTGAGATTATTGTCCTGATGTATCCTCGGGGAAGAAATCAGGAGCTCAAGACTAGCATCATTACCTAGAAGCTTTAAACATCTTTTCACTCTGTACTGTTTGTACCTCTTGAGGCCCCTGGATGGCACCAGCATTCCCTTCTTTCTGGGACTCCTGATGTGGGCACAAGAGCCATTAGATGCTCAGAGCACCATCCTGCTGGTCAGCTGCTGCTCCCTTTCCCCTCAACACTGAGAAATGAGCATTTTACAGCACAGTTCACTACAACTATTTTACTGTTTAAATCGAATATGAAATAAATCACACCCTCATCTGCAGCACTGCCATTTACATCACAGCTCAGGACTGTGAATAGCCCTTAAATAAGCTGATGATCCCAATTTTGTGTGCTGGCTTCCCTTAGGTACTTTGGGCTGGTGTACATTGTGGTGAATCACTCTAAACTCCATTCACAGTGTAACAAACCTGAGTGTCTAATTCTGTTCTTTTGAAATAAAAAGCCCCTGGGGCATTCTGCCACTATCAGGTGCCTCATTTTTAGAAATAAGAGATGTTAATTTGTAGGTGTATAAAATGATGCTTTGCTTCTGAGAAATACTTCCAGTAACACTGGGTGTTGTCAGCACGTGCAGAGTCAGTCACTGATCCAAAAAAACCTGTCAGCTAGTGAACACAGCATGATCACTAACCTGCATGCTGCATATTTTGACATTTATGATTCAATTAGAAGACCTTGGATAAAAATCTTTGAACATAAAAGGTCCCCCCAAAAATTCCAAAATGATGCACAGTTGTTGGACGACATGCAAGTCTGAGGATGCTAAGTGTAAGAATGAAACAACGAGGAAAATAAACACAAAATTATCTTTACTTTTACTAATCCAAAACAGATTTGGATTAAAGAAAGAGAAATATTTAATTCCTAGTGATGTGATATCCTTCCAGGAAAGTGTTATCTAAAATTCACAGACCTATATCCTCAGTGACTTCAACGAGAATCAAACTTAACACTGTATTCCTTAAAGTAATGATTTGCAGTAGGAAAGTTTTTATATTATTGTAATCCAGGAAAGCACTAACCTGTTATTAAATACAATTTATCATATCATTTGTGTATATTAGTTTTAAAGCATTGCCTTCTGAATTCCTACCAGGATCAGTAAATTGAAAACTATAAATGCCATGGGTATTAGAATAGACTGGTATGAATGTGTGTAGCTATGTATATAGATAAAATCTGTATCACAAAATCAATATAACTTAAAGTATAACACTTAAACATAAAGAAGCATCCAATATATCTGCTTTTTGCTAATTGCATTTAAGTTTTTATGAAAAGGGCATTAAGTTAAGCGTGGGAAGTTTTGAAGGAGTGTTACCCATTTGTACATACAAGGAAGAGCCAACAAATGTAACTCACCAGCCATGGAATCACATTCCCATGCAAGGAATGATCCCAATCACTTCCATCTCTGCTGAGGAGTGCTGAGCAATTCCTGCTGGGAATTCCTGCTGATGCATCAGAATTATGCTGACACTGAGCCACTCCTTACAGCATGAACTTGGGATTTGATAGCATCTCTTTCCCTGTCTCATTTTTTTCTGTAATAGTACTGTGGGATTTTTTTCACTAGTACTGGTGTCACGTATTGACACTAGTAGTGGTTTCACCAGGTGGCATGAATTGGAAGTCACCTAAACGAAACAAATCTTGATGTTTCCTTTAGAGCAATTGTTTCTTCATAGACTGGCAAGGGAAAATACAAATATTTCAAGCGTTTTTTTTCCTCATTTCTGCAGATTTTTACAGCAATGAAGTAAGAGTTGTTTTTCAAAGGAAAAAATGCTGATTTATCTCTGGTAGTACAGATGTTGGCAAGGAGACTGAAACAGAAAGGTAATATGTGGAAATGGGAAGATATACAAGTTGTGATTAGCTCTTCAAAGTCCCACTAGAGACAGACCTCCAGCTTGCTGTCCTCCTACACACACATCACCATATCTGTATGTGTGGTCTGCAAAGTACTAATAAATCACACCAGCAACTCCATTCCACCTAAATGTGATCAAGACCAGGTTACCAGAATGGAAGAAAAGCAACCACAGATGATGAGGATGCCAAGGGGCCCAAAATGCTTCCAAGGACCAAGACTCAAGGCACTTCTAGTGTTCTCCAAGCCAGTCTCTTCAGCTGTGCAAGGATCAATTTTGGTGTCCCCCAAGAGGTCACTATGTACCTTCAGACTGAGTCTCAAGATGAGGATAAACACAAGATCATTGTAAATCTGCACAGCATTTATGAAAATAAAAAATATTTCCTTTGTTCTAACTGTGCAGTTTGAGATGGCCATGTGCAGAGATGTGACAGTGATCTGACTGCCCTGTCACCAGCCTGCCCCCAGCCTCCACTACCACCTCTCCAGGGCTTCTCCCCAGAGCTGTGGCTCCTCATACAGCAACCCAAAGGTGTTTCCACATGGCATGGCAGCACTCTAATCATCTAGAGCCTCAAACAAAATATCACACAAAACCTTATGGTTTAAATGTATCACTTTTTCTTGGGGCTGGCTTTTTTTGGTTTGGTTTTGTTTTTTTCTTTTTTTGTATTTTCATGCTGTCATAGACTGCCCCCCCCTAACAATACCAGAGCCCTGTAAAACCTGTGCTCTTCGTTAAGTGTTATCCTGGTTAATTCATAACTGAACACTCCCTGAGATTATCTGTCAGTGACTTGGCTTTGATGTACTGGATTTCAGAAACACTGCTCTCATTTTAAGGGATTTATTTCCCAACCAGCTGGTAAATTTGAATGATTCCCTTACCTGCACAAAGTTTATTTTGTTCACATCCAGTGAGCATTTAAAGATTTAAGTACCTGAAGTTTCAACCTGGGAAGTATTACTGAGCAGCCTTTATGAACAGGAACAGCTCTGTATTAGTGTCTCCCTCACTTCAGGAGGAGATGCCTGTAGAGCAGTTTTCAGGAGCAGATTTTGTGTAAAAATCTGAGTTGCTGTGAACACACATCTAAGTCCACAGGGAATGCAACAAACCCCTTTTAAATATGTGACCCTCAACGCAAGCAGACATAAGAGAGAACTATTAGTAAACCACTATTCATAAATTAGTGAGTGTTAAAACACTGCTACCACAAACAAATGTAAAAATTCTTGATACTCTCCCTGGGTACTGATGAAACTTGCTGCAGAATTTTTTCCTAAGGACTTATGGGCACTTGACTTTTATAGTTTACAATCTAAAAGCTAATGAATAAATAAAAGTGGAAGAAATGCAGGGAAGAAGTAGAGTAAAAGGGTATAACATACATATTCTATTACACAGTAATTATGGGCTTCTGAAATGCCAATTAGTATCTCCTTCCATGATCTAGCTCACAGTCAGATCAATATTAGGTTGAGCACAGCAGAGAGTCATGATCTGGTAGAGAATGTTTTATTATTAAAGAATGGAGAAAGCCACAGAAATATTAGCTTAACTCCTCTTTTTTTCTTTTAAGTACAAATTGTAGTCCTGGTTGTGTTAAGAGCAAGACATAAGTATTTCTGTTCCACAGTCCCCTGTAATTTAATTACAAATGTTTGGTTTGAAAGAATTTATAATGGCAGAGCCCAGCAAGCTAAAATAATAATTAACTTCTATTTCTGGGTTGTTTTTTGTTTGGTTTGGTTTTTTTATTTCCAAACAAGGCAAAAGCTGTTTTAGCAGACTTTTTCTTTGTCAGGGGGAGAAAAGAATTGAAAAAATCTTTTGGCCATCAGTTCACCATCGAAGTGCACAGCAACAGAGTGATTCCCCTGAAAGAGCTGATTTACTTGCCCTGTTGATAAAATGAGCCAAAAGTGTGAAGAATAAAACCAGAAGAGGGGCTCCTGAAGTTGAGACTGTAATGATACAGAAATAAGGCAGGTATTTAGCATTCCCAGCTAGATCCTCAAAGTTTTTGTTGTAGGTCTCATAGTTAAAGATCATTATCCATAGCAGGGTGAGCCAGGTGACAACTGCAATAATTTCAGAAAAGCTGTAAAATGCTTAGAGGTAAAAGACACCTTTATTAGAAGATTTTGCATCTTATCCAAGGAGTTTGATATCTCAGGGGTTTTTTTTCTTGCTTTATATTAGATTCTCTCTGAGAAGTTGTTTCTCCATCACCAAGCCTGCTTTGGATGCAGTACACTCAGTTCTCAGAGCTCATGGATGCAAAAAGTGCACCCTTCCCTGTACAAAAAGGAGTGTAAGAAAGGGACCAGCCCTGCTGCAGTCAGGTTGTTCAGAGCTGGAAATGACACAGATAAAGTTTGCACAATTCAATCTACTGGACAAGTGGATCATTCTGCTTTTTGCTATGTGGATTCAAAAGCTTGTGCTGTGTTATACAGCAGTAAGTAGCTGATCAAAAACCATGGAGAAGCAATATTGCAATGATAGTAAGATGCAGCAGCTATGATGTCCTAGGTTTGCGTGTTGAAGGGAAACGTAAAGTATAACATGAAGAGAAAAAAGAATTGTTCTATAGACCTCATTCCAGTAGGTGTGAAGTTTTCCTGTAATCTTTTTTTTTTCATAATTGCTGGAACTAACATTGTTTCTTGGCAAGTCATGATTAATACTCAATTTATATTTGTCTGCTCACTAATGACATATTTTTCAAAGTATTTTCCAACATATGGTCCTTGTTACCATAGGGCAGCTACTGCACATCTACAGTCATAAATACTTCCTCACAGAGTATCCATTTGCCTAGCATGGCAGCACTTGAAACTATTTATAAAGCAGATTTTACACCTGACACATTGAATTAAGAGCAGAAAAATGAGACAGTTTTCTAATGGCATCAGTATTAATGTGTTGGTTGTAAAACAGACTCATGTCTAGAAGGCTCTGATTCATGTTTTTCTTTCTGAAGACTATTGACTTGTCTGGGCCTTTTTTAATGGCATATTGATATTGGTGATTGTTGTTGTTTTGGCATAGAAGTCCAGCCAAATGAATTTAATAAATGTTGCTGTCAGTGAAAAATTAGCCTTGGCTCTCCCAAACGTAAGACAGGAACACTTTCCAGAGCAAGTTCCACATTGCTCTCTATTCTTTGGTCCTTTCAAAGAGAGACCTGGAGAAGATGAAAAGGTTTTAGGCAATTTAATATTGTATATGCTGACTCTCTGAAGTGGGCCAGGGCAATTTTAATTCATCACTCCCTATGACCTTGCTCACATGAGTAGGAACTAACCAACCATTTACAGTGCGAGGGATAGAGCTACATGTTACACAACTGGTCATTAGAGCCACAGGTCAATCCTCACTTTGTCCCCAGAGTACTGCATTACTGATTATACACTGCAAAGTGTAAGACAGCCTATATAAAAATGACAGTGCTAATAGAAGATTTATACCTTTAATCCCCTCCTGCCTCAGCTCTAAGTCATGATTTTTATTCCCAGCACTAACTAGATAAAACCTAACTGACAACATGCCAACACACTATGCAGCTCTGCTGCTCCCTCTGAGAAGACAAGCAAACCCCAAGCCCTCAAACTTTGCCTGCAAACACAGGGAAGCTCCAGCAGCTTCCCTCACCCAGCATGAACCAGGGCACAGCCTGGCACAGGGCAATCCTGAGCCACCCACACCAAAGCACTGAAGTGAAGTTCTCAGACCTTCACATCATTGTATGAAATAAAGCAGCTGGTGTAAAATTTCTTCAATAATTAAATTGTGTCACTGATTGCATTATTTTATTTCAAGGTAAAAGAAAAACAACCAACCAACCAACCAAAACCACTGATTTCTGCAGAGATACTTCCTATTGAATACAAATCTGTTTAGGGATTTCACTTTATCACTGTAGAGAGCAGTAACTGAGCTAGAAAGTAGTTTTCGATCAATGCAAAGGCAGGATCGTGTCAGGCTGGTGAGGGAGGCAGTCAAGGAGAGAGCTGGTTAATCCCCTGGGATCTTTCCCCTCCACCGTGCTCACTACCCTGCCACACAGCACCCACACACATCTCGCACACGCGAGGACAACAAAACCAGCAAACAAACACACAACTCGGCATCTTCCCGGCTCGTTCCACCCCGGCAAAGGCAAAATCAAGTCGATTTTACTCTATATTTTTCCACTGCAGCCCTTAACCATCCCGCCACTACACATTAAGGAGGCAAGAACAACTCCGTGCCTACAGCCAACTCCCCCACGGGCAAACTTTTGGAAAAAAAAAACGACGAGAACCGAGGGCGGGGGCATTGGGGGAACCCTGGTCCCGCAGAGGCTCTGCCGGGGGTCGCGCAGCGGGCGGGGAAGCCAGCAGCAGAGTTGTGCCAACGCGCCCCGCGCACTCTCCGCGCTTCACCCCAACCTCCGGCAAACTTTCCCCCTGCCCGGCGCGGTCCCTCCGACAGGCAAGAGGAAGGCAGAGGCGGCAGCTCCGCTCTCCCCCGCCCCTCCAGAACCGGGCGAATTTCCCGGGTGCCGGCCCTACCTTGACAGCACGGGAGGACTGGCACGGGACGTGGTGGGACACGGTCGCCGTCTGGTTCATGATGCCGCCGCCGTAAGCACCGGCACCGGCTCCAGGGAAGGGCTGCGGCGCCGGGCGGGCACGGGGTGCCCGCGGCTCCGGTGACTCCGAGCGTCCAGGTGGAGGTCCGGGGGGGCTCCGGCTGCGGCACCGGTACCGGCTCCGCACCCTTGGGCGTCGCGGCAGCTCCGCCCGGAGGAGCCGCCCTCCCCGCCCGGCACCGCCCCGCGCCGCAGCCGGGACCGCAGCTGGGGCTGAGCCAGACTGGAATTGGGCCGAGACCGGAGCTGGGTTTGAGCCGGTGCCGGGGGTCTCGCCCAGCCGGTGAGCACCGCCCCCTCGTCCTCAGGGCAGGGCAAGAGAGGCTGAGCGAGACCAAATTCCCTCTGTGAAAGGCAAACCCCGCAGAGCTCTTAGCTGAAATTAGTAAGATTGCAACAGAAAGTTTATAGCGGTGGATTTTGCCTTCTTGCTCCCTGACTTTTTTTTTTTTTCTTCCTCCTTTTCCCATTCCCTCCTGCCGCCTCTTCCTTCCCTGCTCACCCTCACCCCAACAGGCGTTGCCGGGTGGTGACACAGGCGGGAGGCAGGAGAGGAGCATCACCCGCACACCCGCTGCCTGCACACACGGGATTTCCCAGTGCTCTGGGGTTTGGAAAGAACCGCAACAGCTCCCTGCTTTTTCATGGAACAGAAGTAGTGAATCTCTGTTTCAACTTTTCCCCAAATTAACTTCTGTGGGTTTGTTTGCGGCACTGTCTAAAAATTAAACTATCCCCTCCAGACTCATGAGCAGAGCTTGCCAGAAAGACACATACTGCTCCCTTAAGGGGTCCAGTCCAGAGCAGGTATCAAAGCCAGGGGATTTGGGAACAGAAGATGGTAAAATCAGTGAGCAGATTGTGACACCTCAGGCTGATAACAAGTGCACAGTATTTTGTATACTTGTAACAAGTGGTCTCTTACTTGAGAGAAAGCTCCCAGTAAAACAAGGCATAGTGTGCCACAAACCACGGCATTGCTGGAGCTGCTCTGAGTGGTGCTTGAAACTGCAGCTGGGCCAGGGAAAGTCAGTTCAAGGGGAAGCAAAGAAGAGAAAGAACAGATTAGAGTCAGAAGCAATGGCACAAATCTCCCAAAGAAACTGCTGATTTGGAGTCTCTCACTGCATGAGACTCCAGCTTCAGGCATCTCTGAAGCATCTGTTCATTTAAGAGGGAGGCTGTTGAGCATTAGTTGACACCATTTCAAGAGCTACATTCCCAGCACAGGAAGCTATTGTTCAAAAATAAAATTACCTTTAAAAATTAAGGCCTCAGGATGAGCTTCTTCTCTGGTTCTTCTGTCTTTTGCCCCCTACCCGCTTCTTTTTAAAGTAATCTTAAGAAACTTACAAAGAATGTGACCAAAAAGTAGGGATGCAAGAAAACAAAAAAAATTGCTAAAGACTTCAAGCTGTGCTTTGAACATCATGAAGAAACAGCAGGCAGGCCCTCATGTCCTCGGAGCACCTGCCCAGAGGTGCTGCATTCAGGCCTGGAGGTGCCAAAGGTCCAGTTCACTCTGCAAGAGAGGGACAGGCAATGGGAGAAAGACGAGAGCTTGGATGTGCTCACAGCTCAACACACACTTCAGGAGGACCAGTGGGACCTTGAGCTGTGCTTGTAAAGCTCATCATGACTTCAGATGTCTGCCTGAGCTCTTTTAAGTGGGGTTCATTTTCAGAAGATTTGGATTTCCTGAAACGAAATCTGCTTTAAATCATCCCCAATCCTGTATCTTTGAAGTCAAAATTCATTTTGTGCATCTTAACTCTGACCCAAAGGTTGGTACTGGTCAGGAAAAACTTGTCCTCTGCTCCACCTGCAGAAAGCTGCCAATGAAGCCCTGTGTGGGAGCCTGCCCTGGGTACAAACCAGGGTAGTCAAATAGTGTATATTCTAGTGACAGCCAGAAAAATGGGATTTCCAATACGAGGCAAATTCAGGATAAAGGCACAGCAAGAAGGTCCCTCCAGGCCTAGATATGGTCACCTCTGGGCACCACAAGTGCTGGCCCCTAGCCTGCAGGACTTGCTAGCATTGGCCTCCTTCACCTTATTGGATTTACTGGATTTTAAGCAATAAAAAGCATACTTAGCAAACATATCAGGGCCTCAGCAGTGCTCTTTCACCTCCCTCTCTTGTATGCAAGCAGAAGTGAAACTTAATGGATACAGAAAAAAAAACAGTAAAATGAGACTTATGATTTGACTTGAAAGTTCTTTGGCTGGCATTGAGGAGGAAGGAACAAGGAAATGACTTTGGGAAAAGGGCTATCAGTCTGAATTTCACTGTCCTCTGTCTTGTGCCCAAATGTTTGTTCTGAAATGGAAATGATGGCTGCAAGTTGTTGGCACCGGGAGCTCAAGCAAGAAGAGGCAACCTGGAGGATTCAAAGATACTCTTCTTCTTCATATTGAGACTGTGTTTAGCAATCTCAAGTGGGAACTACTTTAAGCCAAAGGAATGAACTAATTGCATTTTTAGTTGGACCGTGTATCTGTGGATTTTTATAACCTCCTATGAGAACTTTGCTGTAAGTTTTATGTTTGATTTTATGCTTCACAGTTGTTAACCTTCCATGCAAACCCCCAAAGCAGCTTTAAGCTAACACAGAAATATCTTTCTTATAATAACAAAGAAAAAGCAGGTTGGGTTAAAAGCTGCCAAAGATAGAGATCAATAATTTGTTGGCATTGTTTTTGAATGAACTTCTACAAATTTTAATATCTCTATTCCTAGGAAGTGTAGATTTCGCTGATTAACCTCCCACTCTCACAAGTTGGATCCTTATAAGAATAAGAACCTGACAAGGGTGATCAGGAGTTTTAATGACTCTATAAGTGCATCGTTTGTCGTAAAATATCTGTACAACAAGCTAGATTAGTGGAGTGGGATTCTACAACATGCCAGCTGAAATCCTCCAGAGCACCACCCTGCTGCTTTCTTCTCTGGTAATGTCATCCACTGCCATCTCCCTGGTTCCTTGATGCAGCTGTAAATCCTCTGTAGTGTGGAATCTGTGGGAACTGGAGGCTTAGCAAAATGCAGTTCACCCTGGATTTTGACTGCTAATGTGAGTATCCATGTTAGCCCTGCAAGGAGCTTTTCAAAAATTTCAGTGCCTTTAGGGTGCAATTAGATAACTGAGTGATTACCAAAATCTTCTGGAGAATATTAAAGCTGTGAGCAGATGCCCCTGTTACATATTGCAATAGAGCAGGTGGCTCTGCTGGTGTCAGAGCAGCCCTGGAGCACACTGAGTGGATGTCCTTCCTGAAAAATTTAAAATTAGTATGAAATCAACAAGATCAGATGGGAAAATGTATTAAATGATCCAGAAAGCTTAAGTAAAAAAGAAAATCCCTGTTTCTGATAGAAAATCCAGCCTGCCTGGCAGATCTGCCGCTGGAGGCAGCGTTTCCCAGAGTTTCCTGATCACTATTCAAGTCCTGCAGTAACCTGCTGTTAATAACTCCTGATATAGTTCCCTGGCCACGTATTATCCTGCCTCTTGCTTGCTCTCTTGCTTTCTAAGCCTTGTGTTCTTCCAGAAAAACAAAACCACAATCCTTTCTCCATTTTTTTGGTCACGGTTCGTGAATTACATTTTATAATCACTGTTCTGAGAAATAAAAATTTAAAGTGTATATTGGTAATTATATCTAGTTCATTACAACGTGTTTTCCTGTAGCTTATTTGCTTTCTTTTCTGTTTTATGTAAGTACATAACATTTTTTTACTGCTGTTCCACATACCCAAGGCTTAATTCTGCACTCTCATACATTGGCAGCTATTGACATGAGTGAACTCAATTTCTAATCCACATGGGTTCATAATCAGATTACAGACTTCTTTGTTTATGGCCTAAGAAGTTTTAATACCACAAGGGAGGCTGACTCGGGATCTGCTGGCTCCCTCAGAATTATTAAACACAAGGAGCTGTGCTGTGTGTCAGCGCTGGGCTCATAAGGAAAAATCCCAAGGCAGAGCCTCCCTCCAGTCAGCTGTGCAAAAACCCTCTGGTTTTTGGTCTTACACCAAAGAACAGTCAGTGAAAATGCCAGGAGCTATAACACACCACTGGCCATGGGCAGCAAGCTCCTGCACAGCTGAAGGTGTGCAGAAATATTACTCATCCTGTGCTGGGAAAAGGTGTTCCTGGAGGATGGCAGCAGGGCCGTACATGCACCCAGGTGAACAGAGAAGCACAATCCCACGTCCCCTGCAGCCATCAATCCAGCTGCAGCTGATGGGGGGAATGTGGTGGAGAATCCCCTCAAGTAAAACATAACTTCAGACAGACTCAATAAATCAGCAGGATGCCAAGCTTTGGTCTGGCTGAAGCCAGGAGCTGCTGCTTCTCTGAGGTGTCAATGTTTGGTTACTGGGATTCCTGGGACAGCACTGCACAGGTGTTGGACACCTGAAAGCTGTTGCCTTGCTCACTGAGCATATTTCCACTCCTGTTCCCACCCCAAAATTCCCTCACAGCTTCCTGTCTTCAAGTTTTGAGAGGAATTTTCCAAACAGTGGATGAGTAATTTACATTTTGAGCAAAAGCAAGGAGAATTCACACCACTGCTGAAAGACACACTCAAAACATTCAATATCCAGTCCAATATATGGAACTAATAAAGAAACAAATAGAGATCTTCCTCATTTGTAAAAGCCAATATCCACAGAAGTATATAGGTACATTTGTTATGATTACTTTCTATTCTTATTTACTCAGTTTACTTTAACAGAAATTGTTTAGATTTAATAGAAAAAAAAAAACCTGTACTAAAACACTCTGGTACATGCACAATTATTCCTTCAGTTAAAAGAAAAGATGAACAGTATTAAATTACAAACAAAAGATGATGAAATCTTCCCTTTTACAGTAATAAGGAATTATTCTGATGAGATTTTACCAGCAAACATGGGATGTTATGAAAACAAGATGAGTAATGCTACATATCATTAACTCAGTATGGCAAGTGTGTTGTGAGAACTGATGGAAGTGAAAAGCAGCCTGCATACAACTGCCTTGTTGTCAGGGAAGAAGAAAGTGGTGTTTGAGATAAGAAACTGTAAGCAGAGGGAAGATAAATCAGTCCTTACCTGAATGAACTGAGTGTGTTGCCTGCAGCCTACACGGATGGCAGGAGGCTCTGTGCAGCACTTCACAGTGCACCTCTTAGGTCTCTCTGAGCCCCAGAATGAATTCTGGTGAATCCCAAGCAGGGGTAGAAACAAAGACTTTAGGACCCCTTCAGTCTGTTTTGTGTGTGCTTATTAGCAGACTCAGAGAATGTGAAGAGAGCAACCTTTGATCATTTCCATTTTCAAATGAAGTTTCAGAGTAAAAGCCAATGCTATTGAAGAAACCAAAACAAAATAGAACAAAAAAAGAAACCATCTGTGCTGACCAAACTGTAGTTTGCTGTAGCACTAGTGTCCCAAACCCACAAGTGTTTCACTTCCATCCCTTGTTGACAATGTGGTTGTTTCTTAAGTGCCAGAGACCAAAGTTATACTCTGCTTGCTGTGAATGTACCAGTCAGACAGCATTTACAAGCTGTCCAGAAAATGCACAAAAGTTTAGGAATAGAAAAATAATAAAAATATAATAAAAATACAAACATACTTTACACATGAGAAACTTCACAAAAGCACAAATCCTTTTCCTTCCATAGTAGACCCCTGGAGTACTGTGCTCCATCTTACTGCATGCATTTAGCCTACTGTATGCTTAACTCCTGCTGTCTCCAGGAGTTACTGCATTATAGAATGAAAAAAGAGAACCTGGCTGATTTGAGAAGTAGATTTAATTTCATGCATAACTACTACTCACAATGTTAATAGGATTCAGTACTTCTATCACGTGAGAGTTACAGGATGAGTAGTATTTCTGCACACATGAAGACTTACAGGGACACAGATAACCATCTCCCTGCCTATGAGCATAACCAAGTTCTCATTTCACAGCACTCAGGAACTGCCACAAAGTACAGGAGGAATGCCAAAAGTAGTGTGAAGTGTCTTTCTCTGCAAGGTTATGCTTCTTTAAGCCTTAAAATCTTGCTTGCCATGGGAAACACTGAACCCTGTGTAGAACACTCAGCCTGCAAGAAGACCACAGGCCTGTCTAGTACTGGTCCTCCAGGGATATTCTTGCTTGCTGAAGATATTTTTGGATTGAGACCATATCCAAAATCCCCAGTCCAGAGGGGCATCATTAAGGGTTCAAGATTAGGACACAAACTTGAAATAAATGTCAAGCAACACCTGAAGGTATTCTGTCTAAGCAGGTTTCTCTCCCTTATTTTCAGTACCTATAAACAGCCACTCAGAAGCAACCTCCCTTTTTAAAGATCAGATCCCAGGTGGCACCTAGATAAGAATTTCCACACTGAGAGTCATTCCAGTATTTAGGTTTTTACGTATCTAATAGATAGCCATTCAAACCTCTTAATGCTTTGCCAAACTTGCTGTGGCAGAACTCAGTCTGATCAAATTCTTTTCCCCCTCAACATGAAGAAGGTGTCTGTTAGTGTTGCTATCCCAGATATCACAGGCAAGGAAAATTTATTCTGAGCTGTTATGCTGGGATGAGAAATTTTACCACGTTTGTCTGCTATTTGTATGTAGAGGTAGCATCCTGTAAGCATCTGGCAGTAAAGCTGGAATTTAAAAATAATGAAAAGAAAAAAAAAAAAAAGGAAAGTTTGCATATTACAAAGGGTTTGAAGTTTTAATTAATAGTTTGTACCTATGGAGACTGAAGTGGGAAAGTAGGGGTTTTGTGTTAGATTTCAAAAGCTGCAGGAAAGGAAGATGCTTTCCAGGTTAAACAAAACAGAAAAGTTCAATGACAACAGCAAAATCAGAGAAAGCAAATTGGCTACTCCAGACCTTTTTCTTTCATCTATCTAGGTTAATACAACCTAAGCAAAATTTTAGAGGCATGCTATAACCTGTGGGTGTACAAAAAAAAAAAACAACACAAGCTTTAGAAGACTGAAGCCATTATTATTCTCAACATTAGGCTTCAGTGTTACCGAGTAACAGACCAAAAGTCTCCCTTTTCGTGTTCAATGTAAATCTAGTAGCACATAAGATGATGGGGCTGTTACAGATGAAAACCTACAATGAAATGAGTGCTCTTCCTAAAACATTGCAGAGTAGTCTGCTCAAGGAGACTACAGCAAGGAGCTGTTGACATCAGAAATTAAAAGATGTTTTCTCTGCCCCTCAAGCCAACCCAAAATCTACTTTCCGTGCAAGACTTATCTTCCTGTCTCCTAACTTTAAAGGTGTTTTTACAAGAATCCCAGGATGCTGAAGAAGGCTGCAATTGATTCCCATGTGGATAAAACAGCAGATGAGTGATAAATCTTCTGGTTTATTGTTTCCTCACAGTATTAATTTATTGGTTGGGCAGAGTTTGCATCCATGTTTCTTTGTCATGGCAAAAATCATTCTAATTAAACAGGGTGAAAGGTGGGGTAGCAAAAAACCCCAGATTTCCAAGGTGGCTCTTATGAGAACATTGTTTTGTCTCCCCATCTTTGGGACAAGAGAGAGCAACCTGAAAATGGCAGCAGCCTCAGTCAAGCTGCAAACAGTCATTTTGGCAGTGTTGGTATTTGAGAGTGAACCTACCTGGTCAGCTAAGGATTGTGCACAATATCCAATCATTGCTTCAGTAAAGGAAAATGCAAGCTGGTACAAGAAAAGCACCAGTGGGGATAAAAGCATAAAGAACTAATTTGGTGAAGCTGGGAGAAAGCAAACCATACAAATTTGAAAGAAAAACCTGGCAAAGCAGCAGTAATGAAAGAAGCAGTAAACCTCACATTTTAGATATGATCCCTGCTGTAGGGCTATGAAGATGATGGTGGGGTTGAAGTCTAGGACCAGATGTAGCCATGCTACCCCCTTGATGGCAGCCATAAATGCTGCTGTTTAGCTTTTTCCTGGAAGAGTCCTCTCCTTCCACATGTAACATTTCTCAGTCTCCTCAGCTTTGTGATGCCTTTTCAATACAAGAGTGTCTGAAATCTCTCTTCTTGCTCTTTTCCTTTTCAATAACAAGTGTGTCAGTCACAACCCACACTACTCAATCACCACGATTGCTGCTGAGCTTCTGCTGACAAGCTGTGAAAACTTTGGCTGCCCAAGATCATTGTGAACATTTTTAATTCCTTTTGTTAGAATTATGTGATGTTTGCATCTCGTTGGCATGTACCAATGTACCTTCACACATACACAGCAGAGTTTTAGTGACATCAAGCATTGCATCCTACTAGTTAGGAAATACTACCTTGTTAATGAGACAGCATTACTGCCAGCTGCTCCTTCCAACACCACTTAAACATTCAGAGAAAAAAAATTCCTTATATTTTCACACCTTTTTTGTATTTCCAGTTATAAAACAGTACAACATTGTGGAGGAAAATGGTGTGGATCATCATGTACTTTGCAATACACCAAGGACTGTGTCAATAAACATTATGTTCAGTGTCCCAGTGCTCAAACTCACCAAGGAAGAAGAGATGAGGTAGGAACAGTTTCTTCTTTCTGATGGGGTTTTAGTAAGTTCTAGGAAGGTGTTGAAGACTTGTGGCACTCAAACTGTTGGGAGAAATTTCTCAAGGGGAACAACCCAGTCACATGCAGAGTTCTCCGGCTATCGTGCAATCTTCTAATAACTGAAGCCAGAAATTATAGCAGTTTAAGTATAATAGTAGAGTTTATGCTAGTTGTGATGCCGAAGGCCTCACACACAGGTTTCACTGACAGCAACAGCACCTTGCAGGCAAGCACTGTTCATTGCCTTCACTTTTGACTCAAAGGTAGCACAGCCACCCTGTAAACACAATAAAAGGATGCTAGCTCCAAACACACAATCCAGCCATTATTTTGATTGCACCATATTTCTGAAATAATTCTGAAAATATCTTTTTATTGAAGTGCGTGATTTGTCAAAAGTGCCTCCAGCAGGACAGCAGAAATAAGAAAAAGAACAGAGAAACTGGAACTTGCTTAACCAAGTTCATAAACTTGCTGCTTCAGTCTCAGAGATGAATTACACTGCAGGAGCACAATCACTAAACATTAATGCTCTCCTTCTTGCCCTCCTATTTACGTTCAAAGAGTTGAATAGAAAAACATAAATCAAAGTCTCAGAACATACTTCTTCTCCAATTCCAAAGCTGCCATATCTCTATACTAGAATCATAACCCCCCACAATACCAATAAAAAGCATGGCCCAGCAATCACCACTTCAAAAAAACTACAGGCAACACAGTAATTTACACTTATCTAAAGCCTTTCACCCCAAGGATCCCAAAGCAATTTATATACAATATAGATGTGGCAGATATGAAAACAATAATGCCAAGGATCTGCTTGGGAACTGAGGGGTTCTCAGTTTATTGTGAAAGTCTTTGCAGTCCAAAACTTTACATACACTCATTACTCTGCTAGCAGTTTGAAGCAAATCTATTACAGCTTTCTATTCCAAATTTAGGAATAGTCTAAGCATTGACAGGCATGTCCTGAACCTCTCTTTGATTTCAGTCAATGATTTTGAGAAATTAAGAAAGGAAAGGACTTGATGCAACACTGCCCATCAGATGTCATACCCATCTTCAGGAGGTGCTCATCTGAAGAGCAACCAGGATAAGAACATTCTTCTGGAGAGAAAAAAGGTATCAATATCTGTGCTTGACTTTCCTCTATCAGTTATTCTGATCCATCCAGGCTCTGGGTAAATACTGGACTAGAGGCAGAGTCTTGCTGCTTCTCTGCTAGCTCTGAAATATCAACAATTACCTACCAGCTGCCCAGCACATTAGAACACACAGTCTGTGGGTGCTCACTGGAGTCCCAGCACTGTCAGTAGCACCAGACCTTGGGGGTACAAACTGACCTTTAGACCTAGCTACGAAATAGCTACTAGTTACCTAATCCTCAAACTGCACTCTGGGGTTGCTGGGTGATAGAAAGCTTGGGGAACCAAATGGATGTACATACATTCCTAAGAATTAAGTGGTAAACCATTTACATTTTCAAGGTAATTTGCACATGGAAAAGGTCTACTGGCTCTTTCTGTATTATAAAACATGGATTTTGTGTTGGCTTCCCTCAGTCAACAAAGCGTGGGCACACAAACTTTGAAAGCATTAGCTGCTCACTTGGTAGGATTCCCAAAAGACAAATTCAGAGAAAAGAAAATCTCTTTTGCAACGGGAGTTACGGATGCCAGCAACAGGAAAGCTCTGTGGCAGTCTTCAGATAGATCCAAAGTGATAACTGAAAGCCTCAGCTATATACTATTAACACATTTTAAAACTGGGAAATGGAATCAAAACACCCTAATGCCACGGAATGCTTTGGTCTCAGGGTATGAAATTTTTTTTCTTTGCCCAGACCTCTGTAACACATTTACCTACCAAAACACGTACCTAGGCCTGTCAGGGAAATACAGAATTTTTAATGGATTGAATGAGAGCAGCACATACAGCAGGACTGCAGCATCTGATCTGCATGGCTAATGAGTCTGCAGTCAGTCTGATCAGCAAAAAGGATTGGCCTCACTATTTGTCATCAAGAGTGTTACTGGCTTAGGAAGGAGGAAAAGCTAACTGTGTTTTGCAGGGTAATGTTTTTTTTTGTCTTTGTGGTTTGGTTTTTTTTAAATAAAAGAACATCAGGGAAAAATCTTACCATTTTTGTTGCCCACGTGGTATCACCTATCTGTTGCAGCCCTGGGTGGCAACTGCAGCATCTCAGCAGGGAGATGGGAGTTTGCTGTGAAAGGACAGAGAAGAGAAGTGACTGGGTCAGAATCTTTTTACCTTTCCTCATGATCCCTGGGCTGATAGCTGATCCACTAAGACACTTGAGACAAGTGATTTAAGCAGTTTATATAATGGGATGCTGGAGACAGTTGATTGTGGTGTCTTATGCTTGATTTCCTTTCCTTATTACTTCTAGTTTTATGGAGCAGAAATGCAACAAAATTAATATCTTTCTTTATTTAGAGAGTACTTGGAAACTGCAAGTATTCAATGTAGTCTGCTAAGAGGCAGATGCCAAAGAAAAAAAAAGGTGAATAAATACCAGTCATCAGAATAAGATGTCCTCAAACATAAGGACATAAGACTGTCTTGGACTAAACTCTGAAACTAAATCAGCAAATTTATGGGATGAAAAAACATTTCACTTAGTAGAAAAGCTGCCCAAAGAAGCTATGCCAGTCTATAACTCCTGGGAATCTCACCCTGTGCTAATCTGTTTCATTCATCCCCTTTTCCTGACATATAACTGCCAAGGGACCAGCCTAGATCTGGAAATCCATTACTCAGGTGTCACCACTAACACTGTCTCTTTCTCTCCCATTCTCTCTGGAGCATCTAAGCCAGAACAGATTTCAAAACTGGATTTGTGAAAATGACCAGAAAAAAAAAAAATGAACTGAAGGAGTAGGATCCTGTAGTAAATCTGGGATAAAACAGGTTCTGTCATTTCATTTACTGCAGACAGGATTTAATTCCATGTTTCTGTTTTATCTTCTGTGTTCATATATTTATGAAAATGATTTATAACATGGAGCTTGTAAGTGCAAGGGAGTTTATTAGAAGACCCCAGTGGCCCCATGAATCTTCATCTGTGGTTTCCCTGCTCTCATGGAGTGCAGCCATTGTGAGAAGTTGGTCTGGAAATAGAAAGGTTTTTGATTATTGGTACAAAGGGTCTTGCACTGATATGGAGTTCCATAAATAATCCTTGCAGAGATCAAATAACAGGGAGTACACATTTGCTGCTTCCTTGCTTTCTATTCATAGTACTCTGGGATGGAAAAACATTCGAGTGTATTCAGTCCAATCCTTTGCTGTTGCAGGTGACCAAATAAGAAAATCATTTTTATAAACTGATGGATTGCTTTGTTCTGTCATAAAACATTTCATGTCCTATAGTTTTATTTCTAGTTACAGACATTTGTAGTCAGTGCCAGGCATACTTTTGAAGGTAGTGTCTGGAAAGGGAAGGGAAGGAACTCTAAAGAGGATCCTTAAGCTGGTTATAACTTCACAGTATTATGTCCTTCAAAATTCAGAAGCAACATTTTCTCCTTCTCCAATTTCAGAATATTAATTTCATCAAAGTTCTCAGTACCTCAGCTAATCAGAGAAAAAAATAATCCTTCATATCCATCTAACAGAGATCTGACCCTTTCACGTACTGATATAACCACAGACTGCTTTGCCTCAGTGGCTCTGTGTGTTTAGTGCCTGACTCTGGGTGATGCTGAGGGAGAGTTTTGGGTGCAAACTCACCTGGCAAAACCCATGTATGCACCACAGTGTGCTGTGCTCAGGGCAGGAGGCTGTGCATTTTCTCCTCTGCATCTGGATCTCCTGAGGGACAGAGTTTGTGTGCTTCCCATGCTGAATCATAGCAGCCCATGAAACAGGTGGAGCTCCGTGGCTCTGGGAAAGAGCAAATATCTCAGTATGAAAAAAATATCAAATGACATGCAAACAATAAAGAAGTAGGACTTAGGTGAGTAAACATTTATGGTGTACATGGCTGTCTGGAAAACAGACCTTCTCAAACAAAATTCAAGTTGTTTTACTATTAAAGTACAGCCTTGTCTATAAATGGAATAAAATTCTGTATTTCATTTCATTTGCTCCCAGAAGATGCTCTAACAGAAGAGAGCACTATGACACTATACAACAAAGTTCATACTAAATGGATTAAAATTATAGGATTGATAGATCCAAAAGCATAAATTTAAATGTAAGTATCTGTCTTAGTTCAGTGCTGTTGTACATTGCATTTAGAATCAGATAGGTGATCATTAATAACATTCACAGTAACATTAAAAAGTAGTTAGGTGGTCAGTGATACTGGGAACAGCTCAGTTATGTTACTCATTCCACAGAGTAACAAAGATTTTAAAACTCCAGAATGTCAAGAATTAGTTTCTTAGAAGGTGGGAAACAGAATAGCTGTGACTTGTCATAAAAAGTCCCCAATGAAATGTGACATCCATAACTGAGAAGGGAAGAGGAGAGAGAGCAGACCAAATATATGGCTGCATGAGAAGCAGAACCCAAAATGCCCAAGAGGGAGCATTTTTTTGACATTTTTTAAAGAAGCTGTTGAAAATGCTGGGGAAGATGGGGGGAAGAAGAGGCTGAAGACATGACAGTGCAGAACAGAAGTTGTGTGATGGGCATGGAGATATTATCATTATTGAATAACTCAGAGCTCAGCTTCTACAGTCAGGGTGTAATGAGAGCCATCAATCCCATCCTGGCTACTCTTGGGAAGAGGCTGCTTCACCTCTAGACTGTAAGAATGCTAATGGCTTACAGATTCTGAGCTACTTGGTAGATATCTAGTTTATTTTAAAGCACTTCCCTAAAGCCAAACTCTCATTCCCAGTCACCTTTGGATCCAGCTGTACACAACTAATTAGAGAAGTGCTTGAAGACCTTGATTTTAAACCACTTAATTAATAAGGAATGAACATTTAATAGCTATTCCTCTAAGACTATTTAATTTAATGAGGGAATTTACAAGAAAAACAAGCAAGAAAAATCGATTTTATGTGTAACAGATTGCAAGAGAAAACAGAAATGTCTGAGGTGAATGAACATATGTATCTATTTATGTCCAGCTGTACGTATAGGAGCATTGCTACCAGACCTCAGAGTCTTGCACATTCTTGCTAATGGAGCACGACTCCAGGACCAAGGACTCAAAGTTCCAAGGCCCTTCCCCACCAAGTCAAACAAACTGGAATTTTATCACACCTCAGGATGTCACTGTTTCCATCCCACCTCCTGAAAACAAAATCCTGTAACACAAGACTAGAGGAGCCTCGTCATTTGCCCCAGATTAAAAAAAGAAAAAAAGGCTGAAAAAGAGAGAAATGAGCTCCTGAGGTCCTGGCTGTCCTCCCAAGCATAGATGTCAGTGAGTGACATTCAGCTCAGCCTTGGGGTAGCCCAAAAGGCTGAATCATGGTATCCATCATGGCATCACAGGAGGAAGGAGACTCTGCTCAGAAGGAGATGGGACGTGTGGCACCATAAAGTCCCTCACTAGACCAGGTAGTTAATCCTCCTCCTAACAACCAGCTGAGCAGTGTGCTTTCATGCAGGACACATTTATTTGAAATAAATCTTTCTATTACAGAAAAAAAAAATCATGCAGCAGCAGCCTTTCAGTTTTATTTTGTAAAAGCTGTCAAAATCACATCTCTCTAAAAGCAAAAATTTCTTTTTATGTCAGTGGAAGGTCTGAATGCCAAACGATGGGAATGTCCCCTTCTAAGATACTGAAACATTTTCACTTGGTTTGTTCCCTGAGGTATCTGCCACAAACAAGAAGAGCCAAGACTGAAGACGGGATAACTTAGTAAAGAACACTGAAATACTTGTAATAGTGTGAGCAAGACCCAAAAAAAACCAGAGCTGCTGCTACACTTTGTAAAGACCATAAAAGAAACTACCCCTCTTCTGAGACTTTTAAAACCTAAGGTCTGCTTTTAAAACAAAACTACTGTGGTACATACCATACATCAGGCTGGAGGGAGATGTTTCTTTGTAGTTTGATTTTAAGAATAACCCCAAACTAACCAACAACACACAAAATTATTTGCAAAAAAAGTCTTTTTCATCATTCCTGGCAAGACTGATTTGTGTTAAATTGAGACTCCAATGTGCACAGCATTTCAAAGTAACTCCTAACATGAAACATTGCAGTGACTTTGCCAACCAGCTGCATGATTCAGCCCCATGTGACTGTTTAGCCACCTATTTGGTTTTGCCAAGGCATTTGGAATACAGGCTGACTGATACAAAGCATAATGATTTTTTTTCCTCAGCTATTGCTAATTCATCCTACCACTGTAATTCAAATCAATCCAGTAAGTCTGATTGAATAAGTAACAGGATTTCCACGGTGCTGGGCCTCTCTTCTTTAGTTCATATAGCAAAAGTATTTACAGGGAATTTTGCTATTCTGAATTAGGAATTGCTTTAAAAAACATACAAACAAAAAAACTCAAAACAAAACAAACAAAAAAAACTAAGAGAGAATCCTGGGTCAAAAAGAAGAGAGATGAAAATAGTGGGGAAAGCTTTTTGATTTTCAGAAGGCAAATCTGAAGGCAAAGCCCAAGACACTCTAAGGAGTAAGGAATAATTACCATATCAGTCAAAAAACAGTGACATTGGCTGAATAAGTGAGCAGATTGGGGTAAACAACTCAATTTTTCCTCAGCAAATCACTGAGCCCACCCCAACAAATTTTAGTCTGGCCAGCAGCAGTCTCTCTGCCACAGAGGCAGGATGCCTCCACATTTTCTTTTCCAAGCAGGACAGGATTTAACCCTAAACAAGATTTTTAAAAATCACTTGAAATCCAAAATTTATGTAATCACTTATGACTAACTCCTCATTCTAATAGAAGTTATAATATATGCAATTATCTCTTTAGTTGGGGTTTTTAATTAGTATGAGTCATTCTCCTTCCATTTAAAACCTCATTTTCCACATGTACAATACTTTCAACCAGCTTTGGAAGAGAAATACCAAAGGGGCTAATTCTCTCTTGTTTTAATTTAACTCAAGAAAATAGTTATATAGAGGAGAGGTTTGAATCATTACAGATTCCTCACAAGGAAGACAGAAAGCAATGGCAAATCTATGGGCACATAAAATTCAGTGGTTTTTTACTGGATTTTGATGGTATATTTTTTTTAGATCTAATCAGATTTTAACTGAGGGAAGTGCCAGGCAAGAAGAAAGTATTTCTGCAGCACCGTACTAAGCATACCATGGAAAATGATTTGCTCTCTTCTCTGACCCCTATTATGCTCCTGAAATTGCTCACAAAACAAAGCATAATTGATGTGATTGTCAGAATCCCTTTCTCCAAGAATATAATATCCTGCAACTAAATACCATGGAACTTTGGTCAGAAGAGAAGAAAGCTCTCAGCTCCCTCCAAGAAGCAGCAGCTTTCTTGGCACCACCGTTGTGTTCCAACAAAATTCTCTCATCTATATGCTAAATTATTCCCACATTTGGAGCTGCTACACTGTCACTCTGGCTCTGCCCCAGCACAGCTGCTTTTTACTTTGGGACATTTTGCAAGGCACCGTGCAGGGATGTGAGGACTGCTGTGTTTGAAGTTTGATCTCACCTTCAGGGCTTGAGCCTCCAGGTGGGCTTTCCATGGTTTAGAGCCTCCCAGATGGCTGCCACTCTGCTGCAAGAAGAGCAGTGGGATGGGTTCAGTATTTCTATTGATCTTCACCAATGGACTTATTCTAAGCCTCCTGTGATTGCAAGAATGATTTCTGTTTTCTCTGAAGTCCATGTCCTATCTGACCATACAGAAGATATCTATAATTGGCAAGCTGCCTCAAAGATGCCTTATTAGAAATGATTTTGACTGGCAAATGATGCAGGCAGATAAATAAGTTTGATATGATGAACCTGAAAAAACCCCTCTCTCTCCTATTTATGTTCACTTATGTATTTTATCAAACTCATTACATTATGTAGAGCAGCTTCCATTGTTTGAATTCCCCTGGATAATAAGAAGTTTATAATTGGGTCAATTTTGGCCTCCTTCCTATGTTGCTGTTCCCATATTAGACAAGCATAAGGACTTATAGTAAGTATGTGTGCACGCAAAAATATCAAATGTTATTTCTTAGTTTTAACTTTAAAATTAATTTCACAATCAAATGTGAATGAGCCTGGAAAGTTATCAAAGTGAATAGCTGAGAATGTTTGAGAAATTTGAGAGCAGGGATTTTATGTATTGGTTTGGCTCCATCTTTCCATGGCAATGATCTGAATGCATTAAGAAGACTATTAAAATGCATCCCTTCTTTGCATGAAAAATAGAAATTCTTTGACAAATTGCTCCAAGTGGAATGTATTCAGTTCCATCCCAAGAGAGGACGTTTTCTTTTGAGACAAGCTAGATGCATAAAAGCTTGTGAGCTCTATGCACACAAGTACTTAAGACTGTGTATTGTGTATAATTTAGAAGGCTCCACCCTAAAAAAAAAAGGCATTGCTGGAAGACTGCAACTGAGCAGAGAGCCCTATATACACCTGACCTCTGACTGTCTGAAAGCAGACAGTTCTCACACTAATTTGTGTATCAGTTTAATTAACCAGTAAAAGATAATTCTGACAGAAAAAGTTGACCCATCCTATCTTGCTTCAAACATAATGAAAATGGACTTTAAAAATTCAAAAATGCCAACACAATGAAACAAATTTCCAGTTTGGTACCTGGGATGGGAACACTGGCTCTCTAGAAACTCCATCTGGTTTGGGTAGCATGATTTATAATACTGCTGTTACATTTGAAAATACAATGATCAGATGAGCACATTGAATGAATGACATTAACACATTACAAAGATGACAGAAGTAAAAATTGCAGGAGAAAACCCCCCCCAAAAAAACATCTACAAATGCTATATTTAGATCTGTCCATTATTTGAAGTAGCTCAGCACACATTTTCTGTGAAATGATTTCTGTCAGCATTCTTAAAACATTACTGCTAACCTGTAAGAAATATTCCTTGTCATTTGTGACAGGTATATATATTTGATTCTTACCCAGAGATGAGCTACCATTGACTGATGTGTTAAACTTCTCCATGCCAATGTTAGTTTGTTTACAGTGGGAGAAGGAAGCTCTCTGGATGGTGAAAATCTCTACAGTAGCTTGAAAAACTTCATATTGTTGAAGGTATCTTTCCTAAGAAACATTCACAAATTTAATATCCAAAATGGTAGTTAAGTAATCTGATTGACATTTACAGACACACACAATTGTATGCAATACAGTAACTCAGTGTTCATGGCTCTGCATGCAATTAACAGCACTGCAAATGAGTTCTGGCATAATACATTTCAGAAGGTCAACAAAAGAATGGATATAAAATGAGCCAGCAGAAACAAGTCATTTATCATTGCATTTTCCCTTAGGTGGCTGCATCCTTAAAGGACTCACAAGCACTGGGGCTGGGCTGAGCCTGTGAGTGTTCAGAAGTCAAGCACTTCAGCACAGTCCCTGGGGATGTTCTGACTAAAATTTCAGTACCTGTTCTGGAAGTTAAAATAAGGTCTGAGTCACACCCCTATCAAATATCACACCCAGACTGGATGACAAAAAGATGATGATTTGCAAAGTGATCAGCTGCTTAATCCTGCAGTTTTACTTCTGGTGAAGGATCCAGCTGCAAGCACTGTTGCTGTCAGAAACATCTGTAATTGGAAGGATCTCCAAACATCTCAGCAGTGTGGATTTTAGATGCTGTCAGATGCACCTGTACAATACTCACACCCAGTACCAGGGGTGACATGTGCTTTGGACAACGTGTGACACCCCCAAGTGCCAATGATGAGTTATGATAAACTTCATCCAAAAGGATGAAGGCTAAAGGATTGCTGTTGCACCAACTCATAAACTTTCCAAAGAAACAAGTATCCATTAAAAAATGCCACTCTGTAGAAATTAATTCTTGTCTTATAACATGTTGGTTCTGATTTTTCAGAGCCAAGTTTTGGCTTTCCAGTGGTATTTTTGGTGAAAAGTGCACAGCATCTTGGGTGCCCCATGGGTGAGTGGGTTCATACAGTATCCTGCCCCTGGCCCATTTCAGACTCCAGGTTTTCTCACCTCTCTAGGTAGCCTTTAAAGCACCTCCTGGACTACCTTGGGAAATTAGCACAGACTTTATAAGGTCAGTTTTCATTAAGGCACTTCCTAAGTATTCAAATATGACATATTATTTATGACATTTCCTGATTAATTCAATGCAACTTACCAGGAGAAAGACTGTGCAGTCCAGATGTCACCACTGCAAGACAGCAGCAGTTGGGCAAAGTTTTCATTAATATTGTTCTGGACTTAGGACCATGCACAGCACACTTTGACAGATTTGCTACTACTTGGGAGGTCATTCTGGACATAGTCCTGAGCCTTTATTCACTCACTTGATGGGAACTGGAAAAGGCATGAACCACAGATCTGACTAAATATGCAAGATGGGTTTTTTTAATCTTAATTGTATCATAGCTTTTCTCAAAATTACTTAATAGGTGTAAGGCACATAACACATTTGTACAGAAAGGGCCCCTTATCCTTAGCAATCACACTGATTTGCTACATAGAACTCTACAAAATTCTCTTCACTTTGGAGACACAAAACATGTGGAAGCTATTTTGTTTCTCTGCTATCACTACTTCTCAAGTTGGCAGCAGCTCTATTTTATTCATGAGCATTATACAGCACTTTCAGTAAGCAGCTGGTAACTACCAGTCATTCTGCTTTTCAAAGCTGAGTAAGCAAACCATCCTCTTTCATTAGCTACTACAGGGCTTGTTAGCATCATTTATAATGCAAGTAATCCAATTAATTGCTTACCAGGATGACACGTGCTGATGAGGTAAATTACACTTCAGAAAAAGATCACTTTGAATTCTCAATGTTTTATGAGATGTAGATTATCTGGTTTATCAAAGAATTCCAGAACAGTGCATACCTGTTGTACTTTATCCTTGCATCATAATAATAAAGTCATTTCTGAGAAACTTCCAAACAGCCAGGATTCAGAGTTAAAAGACCAGGATGTTTTCTGCTTGTGGCAATTTGGCACAGACACTTTAAATGTCTTTGCTGTCCACATATTGCTTGTTTTGGTCCTTCAGTACTGCATTAAATCAGGTTAATGAATGCAAATTCCTGGTGGTTTAATATCACTTTGGCTATTGTGACACTAAGCAGATTTAGCATTGATTTCTAGCATAACTTAGTTTATTGAAACACAGTTTGTGTTTATATATACATATATATACACACTTAAAACATAAGGGTAGAAGAAGGTTATCTATCTCCTGTATCATAATTCTACAGCCTCAAAAATAAATAATTTGCAGTTGCATGCCTGCATCTAAGCAGCACATCCTTCACAAGACTGTATCCATACTTCCCATCTTACCACATGGCAAGCCTGTGCAAATGGCAGGTGACAGGTCTAGTGGTTCAAAAGCCATCTCCTTTCATCTGTCCTATTTTCAGGGTAAAGTGGTGACAAGTATCCCTGTTGATCTTTAAAAAGAAGAAAATAGCTATATAGTAAAACTTTTAACATAACAAAAAATTAAAACAATGACCTGTTAAACAAAATAGAGCTTGCAGCATCATTATGGCACATTAATTTATTTAGCCTTTAAATGGTCCTAAAGCAGGACCCTGGACCCTCAGCTGTGACTTTGACTCAGAGCTTCTGCAGGGCAGGGGTTTGTATAGCATGTCTGTATCTCTGTGCTGGTTTCTTTCCATATGCTCAGTCAAGGCAACCAATTTCTGTGTCCAAGAGCAGGCTCAAGCTGCCCAGCACCTTCACTGGTGTTGTGCAATGCCTCTTCTCCCCTAGTACAGCAATATCACTCTTCCAGAAACCCTCACAAAGTCTCTTAGGATACAGAAGTAATTTTTATTATCTATACTTCAACTTGTGGCTATTTCCAAGCTATATTTGTGGCCTCATCTGCACTGTATTCTAAGGTTTCTTTAATAGTACTTATTTTGAAGCTACTTAGAATATTACAGTGTTAGGAAGGAAGGTAAATCAGAGGCTCTGGGGAGAGCCTTTCTCATTTTGCCCCTTATTAAACACTGAACCAGCCTTGCTGGCCCTCAATGTGGCCAAAAAGAAAAAGACATTTTTTACAATACTTACTAAAAATACCACATATGAGCTGCTCCAGTGCTTCAGTCACCCTGAGGGCATAAACACACAGAAGAGGTATAAAATAGGCAAGCACACAGCCAATGCAAAACATTAATCAATTTTGGAGGCAATATGTGTAAGTTTAAGGAAAATATTCTGTCTTTTGATATTTCATTATTTTAACTTTAATAACCAAGACTAAATGAATGCAACCAAGAGAATCCTTTTAGAGACTGGCATTTGAGAAAGTTTGGGGAGCTGTAGGGATTTTCAAAAACCTGACTAATCCCCATACTGCACTTCTACAAACTTTTGAGCCTGAAGTTCCAGCAGTGGTGAACTTACTGTGCAGGTTATGGTGAGAAAAAGTTGGTCTGCTTGGGCTAAAAATAAAAACTCAGAAGTGAAATCCTCCTTTTTCCCATTTGGTTTGATCCAACCAGTATGGATAGTGTTTCAATTCTTCCACAAAGCATCAGTGAGGTTAACACTAACAGAACTTTGACTGTTGACAATTTGACACTGAGTGACACTACAGTTCCTACTGAAATTGATAGTTTCTGATCAACTTTTCCTGTAATCTTTGCAGGATTTTTTTCATTTAAACCCAACACATAACTTATCTCTCTAATTGTCATCTGAATTCTTCCTGTGTCCATTTAACTCCTAAACCCAAACTGAGCTGTGTTATTTTCTGTGGGTTATGAGGATGAAAAACTATGTTTCAAACAGTAACTATCAATCTGTCATAGACTTCAAAGGAACACAGAGTTGAAAAAAGTCTTTCACTATTTCCAGTTTCTGCAATATCTGGCTAGGGCTAAAATATTAAAACGTGGGAAGATCATTTATTGAACCATATTCTTTATTCACTGACACTTTTTGTCATTTAAGCCAAGCTTCAGTTTCTCAGGCTTCCTACAGCACATTTTATTATAGTAATTCTTCTTTTTGCATTTTTCCCTCAAGTTTGCCTGTTGTTTCAAAATTCCCAGATCCCAGAGGCAGATTGCTTCATAAGGCTCTGCAATGTAATAACACCATATTACAAAAACTCTGCAGGAAGACATTTTCTCCATGATCTTCTACTTGAGGGATGTATGGGATTTTCCTTGGGCAGGCCTTTTTCCCTTTCCCTTCCCAAAATGGGTCCATTCATGCTGTTTCTCACAGCTAGCCAAGAAAACATTAACTTCCTACTCTCATTGCAGGAGTCCCTTCCCAGCTCTCAGTGCTCCTACATCCCTCTGCACCAGCAGCATTTACATCACTCCTCAGCATTTGCTGGAGGTGAGCAGCAGCCTTATAGCTGTATTATTATTTATTCTAAATTATTATCTTTGAGGCATATGGCAGAACTGCAGTTCCTCCAGCAGCTCTGCTGTGGGTAACAGTGGTGGGACAACCTGCATGGCTGAGGGGACTAGGACACACGATCCTCCCAAATCAGGACCAGGGTGGAACAGTTTCCAAAGGTGACAGATCTGGGGCTGATGGGTGTCTAAGGGGCTTATTTTGCTAATTTCTCTACCTCCTGCCTCAGACACCAGCTTGTGGCTAGGAGCAGAGCCATTAGTAAAGAAAAGGGATGGATATTGTCATGGTACCAGCTCCTTATATTTTCCTCCTCTCCAACCAGTCAGAAACTACTTCTTCAGAACTTCCTTTCAGAGTTAATTTTTAAACTACACTGTTGGCATGATTTCTTTCTTAAACCTTCTTTTCAGTGCTGACCAAACATTGCCAGTTCTGTCACCTGCACCTCAACTCTTAATTTGAGGGTGTTTCTCCCATTTTGGGATGAAAAGTCAGTGTCCCAAAGCCACCCCCCTTGTTTCATTGAGCCACTAACATTTCATGTGCCTATCACACAGCTACAGGGTAACTGGGGTACCCAGCCAAAGGTTACAATCAGATACCCTGCAAGAGGAGGGGTTAAATTAGCTCTTAACTTTGTAGTCATACTCCAGAATCCAGCTTGTCCCTTCTGAAGCTACTTCAGATGATTTATTGGTACAATGCTGGCTGTATCTGCCTTTTAAAAAAAACCACAACAAAATCCTTCAGACCCTCCTGCTAAATTCCACTGACTCAGCATCATGTCAGTGGTAGGTAACTATGGTGGATGATAGCTACCAGCTCATTATTTTGGAGGAAAAGGAGAGCAGCAAAAGAGGAGGTTTAGCTTTTGGGCAAAACATTTTTTTGTGAGCATTTATGGGCAAGACTGCATTTATCAGTTATGGGGTTCAGGGGAAGAGTAACCTTCCCCATGACAAGCAAAATATTAGAAATAAAGAAAAAATATTTCTACATTTATTATTCCAGAGCATCTTTTGATTTCCCAGGTAACTCCCTGGTCCATTCCTCCCTTACAGACATTCACTGGGGCTTCCATTGAAACAGCTGCTTCCAAAGGATCTAAAATCACAAATAATAAAGCCACAGAGGGAGCACAGCACAGCAGCCTTCCCCAAAAGCAAGTCCCTAGAGAGATGTTGTAGTTCCTCTCAAGAAAGCTGCCACATCTCATTTTCACTGGTAGAAAGGCAAAGCCCATTCCAGGATAGCACAGCTGTTTCCTTCTTGGGACCTTTGTACCTGAGTTATCTTCCCAAAATGTTCCACAAGGTAGCAGAAATTGAAGGCATGGGCAGGTACAAGGCTCTGGGGACTCTCCTGACCCTTTGGGCTGTATGTCAGAATATTACTCCCCTAACATAGCACAACATTTTGAGCACACTCAAAAAAAATAATCTGTTAACTTAAAGAGAATTATGAGTCTCCTCTTAATATTGTCTATAATTCCTTTACAGCACTTGAAATGCTGTAGAGAGGCACTTGAGTGTCTGATGAGACTGAAGCAGATGTAGTGCTTGATTGTACAGCTGCTTACCCAGTGAATAAAAAGCAAAAAGTTCAGGAGCAGCCAGTTGCTGGCAGCTTGGCTTCTCTGTCAGAACAGCTACTGGTAGCTTCTCAGATCTGTCCCTGTTTCACACATAGAAAGGGAAACAAAAAATACATTATATGATTTACTTGGGGATCAGGAGCCATACCACTGTTACTGGCCCATGCACTTGCAATCCCTGAAAACAGGAATTTTCAGAACTTCAAGATGGTTTTTTGTTTCCTAAACCCAGAGAAGTTTTAAATTTTTAAAAGTTTGCCAGAGTTCATTCCCTTTATACGCATACAGCTTTTGCAGGGAAAAGCAAAAGGCATAAGGACACATCTATTTTGAAGTTCCTCAGAGGGCTCAGGAAGCTCTATCTCTGTATAACACCATTCATCTTTGCAATGTTTACCATTTCTACAATTCCAATTCTCCCATGATCATGCCTAAATTCTAACAGTAATGAATTGTATGCTTGGTTTGTCCTACCTTATACAACCTTAGGAAAAAACCTTCCCATGTCCATATCTGCCTACAGACAATTGTGTTTATCAGCCACAGTGGACCTGTACTCCTTAAATATGATTTTTAAAATGTTGGCATCCTGAGGCAGTAAATTTCACAAAGTGCTATCTGAAAAGCAACATTTTCCTTCTTGATTAAAAGAAGGTACTTGCAGCACTATGTAGAGAAGAGGGTAACAGCTTCCTTGACACAAATCCGTGCTATCAGCTCAGGTGTCCAAGGGAGCAGTTGCTGCTGGAAATTAGGAGAGCAGATGCTGCTAAGAGGAGATAATAAAGAGAATAAGCATCTTCCTCTGGGCACAGAGGCAAAGGGTAAAGGGGTGGCAGGTACAGGAAAACACTGAGAAAAACAATTAACAAGTGGAAACATTCTGTTTCACAAGCATTAACACAGACTGCTTCTGTCACCTCTCTGGCCATATCTACATCATGAAAATGGAATTTGTCTTTCTTCATAGGGAAACTGCACTAGAAATGTGTTTGAATTTTGGTAAATACAAACCCAGCTCACCAAGCCAGTGAATGCACAGAGGAAACCCACAAGGGCTCATATCCCATCTGGGTTAGCTGAATGCTGACCTTTGGCTGAAAGGCTGAAGTGTTTATCCTCAAATCTCTTTAAACATTTAACTCCTTCTCTAATCACAGTTTTGGGCCTGGGCTTAAATCACTGTTAAATGACTGATAGATCATATGAACAGGTTATCTGTTTGCAGAAACCACTGCAACAATTTCACCTGTTCGAAGCTCTTATCTATAAGCTTTTCATAATTCCTTGACTATGTTGTTTGTAGCATGCTTGCTGTGATCTTAGAGAGAAACTACTTCAGGAAATTATTTTTCTTTTAATTTTTTTTAAAGTTGCTTCCTAACATATAATTCAACAAGGAATTGCAAGCTAATAGCCAGGTGGTTCAATAAATAAGAGCCAGGTACCTGCCATGCAGTTTCTGTCTTCCAGGCAGAGTGATCACCCCACGCTGCAACATATCTCAGGAGTATATTCATTTAGAGGTCCCTTTATCTGTCTTTTCTCTGCAGTCTCTGAGCAGTTTCCTGTAACAGATTAAGCAATATGAATATTATACATCACCTCTATGACTCTCCTTCTCATCATCATGTAGGTGATGAGAGAAATATATTAATGCTAATGATTGCTTTATCCTTCCTTAATACTTCTCCTGCTTCCAGATTTTCAGAGGAGGGGCTCTCCCTTGCTGGTTAGACCACTTGAGCTGGTTTTAAAATGTATTACAGTAACAGTCCCCATATTTCATGAGAGCAGAGGTAATGGATTTAGAAACCCTTCTGAAGCAGCTTAAACTCAGGGTGCCCAGGGTCTGTGAGGCCCGCATAGACTTGGAAGTCCTGGATCATGTCCAGAGAAGGGCCACAGGGACGCTCAGAGGGCTGAAGCACCTCTCCTGTGAAGAGAAACGGAGAGAGTTGGGGTTATTAATTCTAGAGAAGAGAAGACTCCAAAGAGACCTCATTGTGGTCTTCCAGTACCTTAGAGGGGCCTACAAGAAAGCTGGGGAAGGATTCTGGATTCTTTAGGATCTTGGTAGTGGTAGGGCCAGGGGGAATGGGTTAAAACTAGAGTTAGGGAGAGTCAGATTAGACATTAGGAAAAAGTTCTTTACCACGAGGGTGGTGAGACACTGGTACAAGTTTCCCAGGGACGTGTTGGCAGCCCCATCCCTGGAAGTTTTTAGGGCCAGGCTGGACAGGGCTCTGAGCAACCTGAGCTGGTGGGAGGTGTCCCTGCCCATGGCAGAGGGCTTGGACCCAGATGATCTTTAAGGGCCCTTCCAACCCTGAAAATTTTATGATTCTATGACTTTTTAAGCCAGCGGGCACCCAAAGGACCCTGCCAGGAGGGATGACAGAGCCTGACAGCCTCTCTGGCCCCAGCACTATGCCAGGGGTGCTCCCCAGAGCCCACCTGTGCTCATTGGAGCCATAGCACTGCCACCCCGTCCTGCAGTGGTCACCATCAGCCCTCCCAGATCATTTATGACCCATGCTAAGAGTGCTAAAACAGCCTGGGGGACTCAGTGACTATGGCTCTCATGGGGGTTTCCAGTCCTTGAGAGCATTTAATTTCTTCTCATCTGCCTTCTGGAAGTTCCCTTTGGTTCCTTCAGTCAGTGCACTGGTATTTCATCATTTGTTGCTGTTTGTATTTAATGTTATCCTACCTGGTAATGCCCAATAACATTTTGATACAAAAGGTGCTATAGAAGGACATCTCAGGCACATTCCAGTATGATTTCCTCCAAGAGATAATGTCTCCAGTCCCTCTCTCCATCTACTCAGTCCTCTTTCATTATTTCTTTTCCACGAAACTGTCATACCTCTTCAGAAATAATCTTTGAAAAGCTGTATCATGATGTTAAAAAAAAAAAAAAAAGCAATTCCTCTTTTAAAATCATGTTTTTCCTCTAACATGATTTCCAATTGTTTGTAGGCTTTAATATCATTTTTTCAATTTACATGTTCTTCTTCCAAGATAAGAAAAACAATTCACCAACTCGTATTTCTTTTATCTGTCTTAATTGGTTTTCTAATTAATTCATAACTCCAAAAGCCTTCATTTATTTAATGTTTCAATTTAACTTCCGTGCTGCCACAATCAGATTAGCAATCAAACCCATTTTGAAAATGTTTCTTGCCACAGGAAGCTGGGAAAACAGATACAGCACTGCCTCTGCTTATCTAATAATTTTATTGCTTCTGCTATGTTGTCCCCAGTCTAATTTTCAAGTTTGCAGGCACCCTACTCAATCTGATGTGAACTTACCCATACAGGGATGATTCCTTTCCAGGCAACAGCTCTATTATTATTCACTATTTGTGTTATAGTGTGGAAAAGGACCAAAAGTGTAAGGAACTGGGTTACACCAAGCTGCACGACATCCCTGGAGCCCAGGTATACACGGGGACCCAGGTCTCCTGTTTCCGAAACTGTTGCTCTCCCTGCAGTGCCAACCTGTCCAGCTCCTCAGCAGGGACAAGGGACACTTTACTGGCATATTTGAAAACTATTCTATTAAAAAGTACAGACAGCTGCAGATCAAGCAGGGTGTGATGAAGCAGCAACAGATAGAAGGGAGTTGTATCCTTCTCCAAAACTGTTTCACTACATTAGATGTGATACAGGAAAGCATCAGCCTTTGGAAAAGCATTTATATGTGTGCTTGTCTTTAAATATATGCTTGGGCTGGCTGAAGTTTCTGAAAGATAAGCATCCTCAAGAGCATCTTGAATAAAGAGAGACTTAGCATCTGATTGCACTTCTTAGCTGATTTGGGATCTGGAAAATGTAACCCAAGAAGCAGAACATCACTGTCATGTCAGATTTACAAAGCATCCAGACACTACCAGTGCCTAATTCTTATTCAACTAATACTCTCATTCTTGCCAGGTTTGCCCTGGAAATGGAGAAATTATGCAATGTTTCCTAGAGCATCCCTTATAATCTTTCTGCTATCAAACTCTGGAGATATTAGAACCTTCTCCCCTGTGGTAACATTTTTAACACTTATCTAAAAACCTAACAAACAGTATCTCGATTTTGTGCTCTCCTTCATGGATAACCTGACACCAAAAGGACTAATTCAAAAAGACCCAAATGAACAAATGGTTCACACCACACTCACAGTCTTGATACCCTTCTAAAAAATTACATAGCATGCTGGTTTCTTTCATATGTGTGTGAAGAGACAGGAAAACATTAAGAAATTGCCTACATAAAGAACTTTTTCCTTTTCATAAACACACATGAAGTGATTGAGACAATCACATTATAATTACTTTAGCACAGTTACAACAAATGCAAATTTTTTAATTCTTCACACACATCAAAAAACATAACATTTTATTAAATTTAGCTAAATATTTATGACCCTACACCCAGAAACTTCCGTAGTGTCTGGTAAAGGTTAATGCAGTGATTAAAATATGGACAAACATAGAAAGAGAGCAATAACACTTATAATGACATGTTCTGTAGTGTTACACAAGGGCAAGTTTAGTTATATGAAAGCTACTACATATGAGTTTTACCAAGGCTCAAAGCATCATGCATACAGATGAAGAAAGCCTTGAAGAAGACAAGTACAAAAAAAGAAATTTAAATAGCTATGTATTTGTGTGTAATACTAAAGTTTCTCTTGCTTTTAAAATTATTTGAAAGGAATCTAACTGGCATGACATGACAATTCAGTTAAAGCAAGTCACCCACATTAATCAATATTAATTTATTCTTATAGCAAGTCACATAATAGTGTTGTCAACATTCCTTTTAAAAAGGATTAACAATATTGAAAATAGTGCTCATGATGAGAGAAAATTAAATGTGTTCATTATTGCTAAAGAATATATGTATTGAACCTATCATTTTATTATATTAGCTTTCAGTGAATTCATATTATTAGCATGTTTGCACATTAAACATTTGTATTCATGAACTGCAGATTCAGTGCTGAAACTGATAATTGTGCAACTGCATTTAAAGAAGAAAGCCAGAAAGATTTATCTTTTCCTAAAAAAAATCTGCACATGCTCTCATATAAAACTGCAGTTCAGAAGTCTGTGTGGGATGGGTGGGAAAGAATTTTCCATTAATTTTCCAATAAACTCTGGATGCCATGAGTGCATGATGTTCAATGTCATGTTTTTCTTGGTTTTTTTTTTGTTTTTTTTTTTTTTGACAAGTGAAACCCATTCAGAATTCATCTCCCTGTAGAAGCAACCTGAAGAACATGTCAGAGGAGGGGACACAGCTGCACTTGTCATGCTGCAGTGCACAGGCATGCTCTGAGTCAGTCCTCACAAAAAAATACAGCTGTAGATAGGAACAAAGCAGTTTTTTAAAAATTATGATAGCAAAGGAATGAATGCGTGCCAGCATCTCAGTTTTTCCCCAGTATACAGCAATAAAAGTGAGGGTACAAAAGTGAGGTCTGCTGGGTTTGGGCTCCAGCACTATTCTCATGCTGCAACCTTTTATCCAGCCAGATTTGGATCCATTTCCAACAGCCTGAGGGGCCTTTAGAAGACCCTGGATGCATCAATGTGCTACATATGGGAAGTGTGGGGACTGCACCCCAATGTGTACCCATCCATCCCCCACAACACACAGCTACCCCCTGTACTCAGCCCTGGTGAGGCCACACCTCAAGTATTGTGTCCAGTTCTGGGCCCCTCAGTTCAGGAAGGAGACAGAGGTGCTGGAGAGGGTCCAAAGGAGGCAACCAGGCTGGTGAAGGGATCCAGCACAAGTCCTGTGAGGTGAGGCTGAGGGAGCTGGGGCTGTTCAGCCTGGAGAAGAGGAGGCTCAGGGGAGACCTCATCACTCTCTACAACTACCTGAAAGGAGGTTGGAGCCAGGGGGGGGTTGGTCTCTTTTGCCAAACTTTCAACAAGACAAGAGGGCATGGTCTTAAGTTGTGCCAGAGGAGGTTTAGGTTGGACATTAGAAAGAATTTCTTTACTGAGAGGGTGATCAGGCATTGGAATGGGCTGCCCAGGGAAGTAGTGGATTCTCCATCCCTGGAGATATTTAAAAAGAGACTGGATGTGGCACTCAGTGCCATGGACTGGTAACCACAGCGGTAGTGGATCAAGGGTTGGACTTGGTGATCTCTGAGGTCCCTTCCAACCCAGCCAATTCTATGATTCTGTGATACTGGCTATGAGAATGAAAGTTTACCAAGACAAAAATCCTGCAAGCAGAGGGCTTTAACCTCTTTGTAGCTGTCTCCTGGTGTGCAGTTTGCACATCACTTGGGGTTGTCACCTCTGAGGGACCCTGCAATGCAAGGCAGAGGTACTCTAAAATCAGGCACCATTAAAAGAACAATATTTGTTTAAACTACAGTTTCTACGTTCCCTTCTGCCTCTGTGTCCCACTCAACACAGCTAACACAACAGGGAGAGAAACCTTGGGCAGTGGCAATGCTGAAACCAATGCAGCAAAAGCAGAGGAGCAGCAGAATTTTATGTGTTCTGAGCAGGCACACTGGTAAGGCAGCTCTTTAAAAGGAGTTTTTTATATATAATCCATTATGGGATGAAGGATGTGACAGTTCAGAGGAAGTGTCACTTTTTAACACATGCATTATCCTCTCTTACAACACCCTCTGCCTGCAGTGCAGGTGCTGGGGGCTTAGCAGAGAGGTGCACTAAGGCACAGCACTCAGCTGCCTGTAGCAGCATCTTAATGCCTTCCTAAGCATCTTGCCCAAAGGATTTAATACTTTCCATCAACTCCTTTTGCTACATATCCTTCTCTATGACATGTGAATAATGAAAGTGTACTCTTTCCTATTTTGGCATCTTGTCCTGACAATCAGCTGCAGGGAAAAGGCTGCCAGTCAGTATTTGACAGGAATGGAAGAGAAAGCAGGCTGAGTTTGACCCGTGCAGGAGGTTTCAAAGGCAATCCCATAAAATCTTCTTAGCAAGGCCGGAGTCTAACAACATCAGCTGTCAGAGATGCTCAACCCTTGGCAAAAGCCTGGAGCACCAGCAGCAGTCCCTTAGCCCACTATATCTTACTTTTATCAGAAGAACCCAGGAGTGGGTAACAGCTGACAAGCACATGACTGGTCGTACATCCCTGTGGCTTAGGAATAGGAGTGATCCTGAAGTGAAAACCAGAAACTTTCAGGCAGAAATATCTGGGACCAGAGTGACCTGGGATTCTTCCCCTGCGGGCTGGCAAACTCAGATTCATGGGGAAAAAGTTTCAAGGATTTGGCAGCCTGGACAATGAATAGTGGAGCTGTCGATTTGCCAGATCCACTGAGAGGCAATCAGTATTTCACTGTTCCAATATTTCTGAAGCTCAGATTAATCTGACTCCAAGACTAGATTTTCTGAGCTATGAAGATGGTTTTAATATTGATCCTTTTTTTATTCTCTTACATCAGCTGCTACTTGCAACTGAATGGAAATCTTCCAGGAATATTGCAAATGATAGATGGTTTTGTAAAAGTTTTGCTGTTTTATCTGCAGAGATGCTCCTTGTACTGGAGGAAATAAGAACCCTTCACTAAGCACTTGGGAAATTTACATTATTTATACAACCAAAAAAACAACTCTCAAGTCTCTATTATCTACTTCTCTGTCAAGAGCTTTTAAATTACTCTCCTAAGTAACAGAGACTGTTCTTTTGATGCTGAAAGTTGACATACTTGCTGAAAATTTAGGCTTCCAATAAATTGCAGCCCCCCTGTAATGAAACTGATTTGCCACTGATTCGTCTCTTACCAAACATTAAATCTATGCTGAGATCAAAAAAGCAGCTGGCCTCTAAAAAATCTGATCCCTTTCCTAAGGCCCCTTGTATCCACATAACCCTAAAGAAGCATGCCCAGTACTTTTTTTTTTTTTCCCACACCATGTATTCCTCACAGAATGGTTTATCATCATGTAGAAAAAATTTTATCCCAGTGGGAATTTGTATTGTGAAGTTTCTGAAAGTGGACACACAGGCACCTCGGGCCTCAGTTAAGCAGAGCAGAACATATGTCACTCACTTTAACACTGTCAAGTGCTGAGCATTTACCCAGCTTTGGGCACGTAAAAATACTTACGTACAAAAATGTAGCTGCTGATGACCCCAGGAAATCCATGGAAAATGACTGCTCTCCTGGAAGCACCTCTGTCTCTCCACTAACCATGCAGACATCCCAGTGCAATCACTTTCCTAACTTCTTTGCCTCAGGTGAGGTAAATCCAAACTAAACTTTTTATTGATTTTTTCTCACCTCTGACCTTCCAGGAGCAGAGAGTGATACAGGTTTCAAAATCACGATGGAATGAAAGGCTGGCTACAAATACTTTTCTTTATGTATGAAAAATAATGACAGTAGAGAATATCAAAATAATTCTTTAAGACATATCCTAACTGGAGGGACAAATAAATTAAAACACTCAGTAGAATTTTTACAGCAGCTAGTGATTTCACTTTAGAGGGTGCTCTAGCAACAAAACTAATGGCACAAAATAAGCTCTTATTTTTGTGAGAAACTACTATTTGGGGTTTTCATGTTTGACAGTTTCTTGTAAAACTCAGAGACAGCAAGCAATTAGTAAGATTAAATTGCTTTCTGTCTTTGAGCAGAAGCAGAGTCATGCTGTGTGAAGGCATCCACCTTCTAATGCTCAGAGTTCTTTGCCAGGCTAGTTCACATTATCCAGGTCCACACAAGAGAAAGTGTTCCTAAAGTGTTAACTAAGTATTAGCACAAGCTCAGGGAGGGAAGCAAAATACACAAGATTTCTACCAGCATGGTTGGAAGACCCTTTTTTTTACTTCAGATACTCCCTGGCCTATCTTTTGTGTTTCATTTTAACTCTAAGACAGAAAAAGGTAACTTGAGTCTGACATGACTCAAATCAACTCAAACCATCTGACTTGCTGTTTTTTCATCTCTTGAGCTTTTGATCCTTGAAGGGACCAAAATACATTTGTACTGAATTATTTTGCACTGCTGTGGATGGAACTATTATTTCTAGTCGCGGACTAAGTTCAGATGAAGAACAAGATGGTGCCAAAACATCAAGGGCAGGGAACTAGAGATGTTCCTGGGTATTTTTGCCAGTTTGGATTCAACATTATATACTGGATCATAGAGTACAAAAAAGAGTTTGCTGCTGCAATAAACATTAAGAAGCTATGTGGGACAACCAGAGTTCAAACAAAAAATTCAAGAAGTCCATCTTCTTATAAGTTCTTCTTTAAAACTGGACTCCCTCAGAGTTACAGGTAAGAGATGATGTGAAGATGAATCAGTGGTTGCCAGCCTGAAGTGAAAATTCTCAGCATCGTTGCACAGAAAAGGAAGCAGTGAGGCGCTAAGTAAGACTTAAAATCTATATTTGCCATTATAATATTTTTCCTAAGTTATTATATATCCCTAAGAAAAATGAATGTGCTACAGAAGCTTTATTTAAACCTCAGTGGAGTTCAAAGTTATTTGGATTTTTTTCTTTGCACAATTTCATCTACTGCTCTTGTCTCCCATCAGCAGACAAGTAAGCCAAAATCCTGTTACAAAATCAAGTGGCTTTTCAACTTCAAATGTTAATTATCAGAAACTCTATGTGAAGCTGGCAAACAGCACTGCCCTCCATTCCTCAAATAAGGTGCCAGAAGCAAAAGCAGCTTTCCTGAAACCACAGAGAAACCGTCCCAGAGTCCCAAAAGTGATTTACTTCTGCACCTTTAGAAACTGAGCAGTGACAGTGCTCCCATGATGAGTGTCACTGGGCCCTAAGACAGCAAACACTAAATCACTCTTCTGAAAGTCTATAGAAGTGAACAGACATTCTCCTGGCAGAGCCCTCCACAGGACCTTGCCCAGTTCAGTTCTGTAGATACTTAGCTCAGGAAAAATATTTTCTAGGCTAGCATCCCTACAGGCATATACAGGGCCAACAGATCGATCCAGGGCAGCAACTGCAGGCAAATATTAGTAATTACATAAAGCCAAGAAAGGCAGTGCAGGTCTTCACCTCTGCACATGATTTAAACATCAGACATTTGAGGGGTTCTGCTCTCCAAACTGATTTGGTTTCAGTGCATCACTCCCAGCTGGAGCAAACTCTGCCTTCATTACAGCAGTTCCCTTCACCTTCTGTTTGATACATTTGCGGGGCTTCTTATTAGCCATCAAAATATGTAAGTAGAAAGGCACTGCAAGAAATGAACTCCTCTTCTGAAGAGCTCTTTGGCAGTGTAATAGCCCTTAAAGGCAATTAGCATTTTTTTCCAGTGAACAGAAGGTTTATAACAATTGGGGTGGCCTGGGTGTTCCTCAGGACAGAGCCTGTACCTGTCTGCCTGCAGAAGCCATTGTAATGAGCTCCATATCCTTGGCCAAGGCATGTCACATATACAAATCCTGCTCCAAGTATAAAGTACATCATTTTTATTAAAAGTCTCCCACTTCAAAGGGAAATCACAGTGGAACAAAGCATCAAAGTGATCATAAGCACTTATAAGCTTCCTAAGAGCAAAATTCATATGGTTCATCCTCTCAGCTAAATAAAGACTTGTGTTTAACCTCTCTTTTTACTTTTTACTCGGAAATACTGTAATATCTGTGAGCTACCCAAAGCACACAGTGAAGAGAACAGCTGCCTTGGTCACTCCTATCTTCAGAGTTCAGTGCTGAGGACAACCCAAATCAGTTCACAACCCTCATCACCTTATTTCTCCTATTCTGCTTTTAAGGGTACATACATTTGCTCAGACAAGAGCAGGCAGATGGGCTGTGCCCTCAGGCTTCCACTTCTTATGGAAACAGCCTGTCCTGCTCCAAGTTCCCCAAGAAAGCAGGAGCCCTGGGGGTTGTGGCTCTCCCCAGCCCTTCGCCCAGCTCAGTGTCCCCTGAGCTTCCCTCCTGCACCCCAAACCTCATTGCTGCCCAGCAAGGAGAACCACAGAATGTCAGGTTAGAAGGCACCTCAAGGATCATTTGGTACAACCCTTCTAATATTTTTATGTTAAGTCTCAGCAACCTCTTGAGCTGACTTAAAACTTTCCAACATGGGGGGAAAATCCACCACATCCCCTGGGAGACCATTCCAATGTCCGACTGCCCTCATAATAAAAAATTTTCTTCTTGTGTTCAGTCAGAATCTACCCAGAAACAACTTGTGCCCATTGCCTCTTGTCTTGTCCATGGGACTCCTTGTAAACAGGGAGTCTCCATCTCCTTTGAATCCCCCCTTTAAGTACTAGAACACCATAATAAGGCTTCCCTTAAGCCTTCTGAGGACAGCAAGTTACTCAGCACTTATCCTGGAGGCTTCCACATCACATTCCTCCACTACTGGGAGATGCCAGGATGCAGCTCCGTTGGCAGGTGACAGAGCTGAGGAATTTGATTGATTGTAAGTTCACCATGAATGCTTCCTCTTGGGTAATCAATCACAGGCACTGACTCTTACTCCACCTCTGCTGCAAACTGCAGTGTGACAGTTCCTGTAGAGAGATGCTGCACACACGTGCTGTGGAAAGGCAGCTCCAAACACATGCAAACAAAACAGGTCCATGGTGCAGCATCATGTTCCTTTACCAGCTCTTCCCTGGTTTGGGGTCTTTTCTTTTAAAAAAATCAGTAAAATCAGAGCTTTAAAAAAGCTTATTATAAGTCAGGAATATGGGAGCAAAGAACATGGTTGCCTGCAAAACTCAGAGTACTGATTCCCCTAAAAATAATGTGAGAAAGTTTCTACTCAGTCAGTACTACCAAAGCAAATTGTTTTCACTGGTAAGGATGTGATAAAATGTTAAAACAGCGGGTGGGAGCTCCATTACTAAATGCCCAGGAGGAAACCAGATGAAAGATCTTTTTTTTTCCTGTCTGCTAAGAATTGATCATTACTATAATGAAGTAACCCTTTTTAAAAAGAGGTGCTAAGTTATCATGACCTTAATTGCTTCAGGTAACTTCACAGGTCACATGCTGTTGTTGTTCCTATGCTAAATGTCACTTGATATTCATGACAACCCTTAAAGTCCATCATTTGCCATAATTGATGTCATTAATAGATGTTCTTTGAAGGCTTTTCTGTAATCATTAGCTAAGCATACACGATGTAAAATCAATGATCTGAACTACATCATTAATAATAAGTTAGGCGTGAATGAGTTTTTTTCTCAAAATATGAATTGTGCAGGTTAATTTCTGTTATCACTGTAAAGAAACAACCTTGACACAACATAAAATTTCCATGTGACCCAACACAGTTATGTAATGCTAGCTCCTTTATTAGTTTAGCTAGAAAAAAATTCAACATTATTTTCTATGCATTATGCAAAATGCATAGAAAAATTAAAACAGAGGAAACACTGAGCACGAAATCTGCTCTATTATGATTATGTAAATAAAGTGTCTGAGAACTGAAAAAAAATCCTGTGGCTGGAGAGAGAAGAGCAGTAAAATTTTGCCACTAAATTTATTGAAAGTTCTTCCAGTTTTCTCTATAAAAACCTAAGGGCCTTTGCACCCTGTGGGATGGACTCTGCAGAAGACACAAGCATCAAATCACAGGGAAAACAATACAAAGGAAATAACACAATCTCCTCATTTCTATACTGTCTTTTTCAATAGCTTTTTTCTCATAAACCAAGTCACAGACAGGCTTTGCCTAATTCCACATCCTCACTTGGCAGAGGGGGAAAAAAATCACTACCATCCCCAGGACTGACTCCAGCTGCTGTTGGTGGGAAGAGGACTCCCCAGGGATGTTCCCAGGGATGGACCTGTGTCTCACAGCAGTGGGACTCTGCAGACACTGCCCAAAGCAGGACCAAAAGGCAGCCCAGAACATGATGCCTTCTAAATCCCCTTCATGAACTGCCTGACCTCAATTCTGCAGCTCATTCAGAGCTTGCTCTCTGCACACTGGCTGCCTTTTACAGCACTTCACGACAGGAATATCAGCAATTTTTTTTCCAGCTGAGAGAATGGATGGACCCAGAAGACAGAGGTTTCCTGGCTAAACACTGCCCCGAGGCCTATAAAGCATTGTAAGTTCTATTTGCTCCTGTGAACTTTGAGCCAAAGCCTATTGAATCTTCCTGACCTCTGTCAGGCTGGTATTTTAGATTTAAGCTAAAAAAAAGAGGGCAGTGCATCATCAACACACCCAGAGCAAGCACCAGGCAGCAGGCACTCACAGCCCTTATATCCCCATCCATGTACTCCATGCACATCCCAAGCTCTAATTTCTAGTGTCTCTTCTTGACTGAAAGCTCCCCAGAATGACAGCTTTGTAGATGTTGCTGTAGACAAGATCTGAGATCATCTTTACAAATGAGGTGCTCTCAGGAAGAATGCATCTTGAGTTGTGGATTTGCAAAGAAAAGTTTAAAATGGTTGCTCGTGAACCCAGCAGATTTGCTACAAAGAAATCAAAAGATATTAAAACCTTGAAAAGTTTAATGCCATTTAATGAGGAGTACTTTAAAGTAAATTACCTCACCACATAAATAATAATTTGCTGTATTCCAATTACCCGTAGAAAAAGGAGCAATGTGACTGTAAATGCCTGAAAAATCACTGGCATTAACACCACAGATAGAGTGTGTCTGCCTTTGTCTCAGAGGAATATAACAGTAAAGCCCAATTTTGTTTTGCTGTTTGAAAATGCTGAAATGAATTGTGGGAGACTTCTCCTGAAGAAACATGGATTCTCAACAGAAAGTTTGAATACCAGAAGTGTTTCCAGCAAAAGTGGTTGCTCACAACAGAAATTTAGTCTCTCTTTAGCCCCTGCTCTGTGTTTATTAAATCATCATGGACACAAACTCCTCTTTGCAGTTTACTTTCCATTAACAGTATTGCTTCCAAACAGTTTGCTGAAAGTTTACAGTGCTAAGTGTCCTCCCTAGGAAGGCAACTCACTGAAGCCTCTTGATTTTCACGTGTTCCCCCAGAACTGGGCACTCCCCAGCACAGGGTAAGAGGGGAAGGCTGATGTTGCAATTGGGAAGTTTGAATTTCCATACTTCATTTCCTTTACCACAGTGCAAACTTTCTGCTTTCATCATAGATGCTGGACCATGGTGAGTTTTGGTCCCTGTTTTCAATCCCTCATTCTTTGAAAGAAAAGAAAACAAGCCAGTTACACTGCATGGACAACATCATCTTTTCTATAAAGATCTCCTGGGTGTTTGTCATCAAGGCTGGGGTTTATTCTCATCCCTAAGTTGGAACCAGAGGAACACCCTCAAGAGGCTAAGCTGACATTTGGGCACTCATCAAATTTGGCTTTAACTAAAATTAATTTCCTTGCAATTTGCTTGAATTAATGGTGGGGGCTGACACATGACTGTTCTGGCTAACCACAAACTGTATTCCTGGAAGCTTCTTGAAAAATTTTGTTCTAAATTTAATTATTTGAATTGCCAGACATAAGAATTTGCTTTCATCACACTCACATGAAGCCTTGTGAATTCCCCCTCCTATAGCTGCTAACTAATTCTCATGAAAGAAAATACATTACATTGATTTTCTTCCATAGGACATACTTCAAGGAAAGGATTGATTTCCCTCCATAGGAAACAGGACATAAATGGTTTTAATCCAGGTGCTGCATTCAGTTATGATGTACAATATGAAAACCTGTGCCATAAAAATGAAATGAAATACATAATAGTACAGACCACTATTCTGTCACTTTATCTTAAAGTATCTAGTGTTTTGGCAGGACACAACATAAACCTTCAAGCATTACCTAAACTCATCTGTTTTCCAATGGGTTTTAATACTTATTTAAGCACCTTTCTAGGATGCCCTTTAAAAAGGAACCAATTAAAGATGTTATCTCAGGGCTCCAAAATCCTTGACTTTAAAATCACCCATGCAGATTTTCACAGGTCAAAGATGCAATTACACCCAATTTTAATAAATTTGGTGGCCCGTAAAAGGCAGTAAAAAGGCAAAGCCAGAAATATGAGATCCAAACACTGCAAAGTTTGCAGCTCAGATGCTTCATTAATGCTTGGGGTAATCCTTAGTGAAAATACATGACTCACTCTATGCTTCTGAGGTCTTTATCATGGACAAACTGCTGTTGAACAGAAAAAATAATTGCATCTTTTCTGTATTGTGTGCACAAGGGGGGAACAGTTTTCTGAGGTCTAAATGCCTCTGGGAGATGCTGAATGATAAGTAGGGAATGTTTTCTTCTGCTCATGTCAAAAGGACCAGTGTCTCATCATACCCCCCCTATGGGCAGGAAGCAGAGCCCAGGGAAATGCAGAAGGGCTCACCTGTGCCACCAGTGCTCCCAGTAAAGGAGGGACATTCACTTGCTACTGACTGATTCACTTCTGAGCATTCAGCTGCTTTGAACATTTACATTTCTCTCTCTTTTCAAGCCCATTTTCCTGGTTAACAAACACTGGATCTCCTTTGATCAGTATTCAGGAAAAGTTGGGCAGATGTAATCCTTTTGGATGGCATTTTTTGTATCTGCAAAAAAAATATCAGCAAAAGGTTGAATCTGTTCTATCTTCGAACTGGAGACGGACACAGTTATTGATCTGGACTTTAGACTGCCGTTTAATTGAAGAAAGACTGATTACCTTTGCATCTAAACTGGCAGAAGATATCAATAAGAAATTTCTTATACATAGCACAGATGCAGGCAGCTCCTATTTTAGGGGTGGTATGTTGGCCATTAGCAGAAACATCCCTTTCCTCACTGTTGTTTAATAGTCATTATCTGCCATCAAAAAAGAGTTTTACATCCATATATTTGAATTAAAATACTTGGAGTGTCATAAACAAAACTGTTGCACAAAGGGTAAAAGTAATCAGAAGAAAAATACAGCATTTTCTTAGCTGTGAATTCATCATATCTAAGTTGTGCAAATGCCATGAAGAAAAGCCCCCAGAAAGGGCAGAAGACACAGACTTCTTCCAGCCACTCTGCAAAGGCAACCAAGGATGTTAATCAGTATTTGGAGCATTTGAATCATCAGGACACAATTGTGTAGAGCTGGTTTGTGCTCTGTGTGAATGTGCTTCTCCCACAGATGCAGGTACCCATGTAGGCATTGCAAAGCTTTTCCACACTCTTGCAGCCTCTAGGTCTCTTGTTCAGACAGAATATTTTTCTAATATTTTTTCTCAAATGATTTGACTGCCTTTGCATATTTTTACCAAAGCTCAAATAGGTTCCTTGAGAGCTTTTAATAATAGCTAGGCAAGTGATGTGAAGTCAAGAGTCTCCTACAAGACTACCATGCTTGTTTGATGTTTATTTATAGAAAAAAGAGTAAATAAATCCACAAAGGCATTCAGGAATGCACTGTCAGCCATGCCAGTGAAATACCCTGGACTTACCCTGGGAGATTCCAGCACTTACAACTGGCAAGACCTCACACGAAAGGAAAGAACTACTTTGAAAACAAGAAAATACCTTTTGCCTCAGATTCTGTAAGTCTCTAAGTCTATGGGGTCACAAAGTACAAAGCCATGTCCATGTTAAGTCTCACAACCAGCCACAGTCCCAAGCACCTCTCCCTCCTGCAAGCCAAGAGTTGACATTTCTGTAGGATGCAAGCCAGCCCCAAGGCTTTTGTCAGACCATGTTAAGGCTCATCCTTCACCTGTCTGTGCTGCTGGTCAGGAGATGCTGTAGGTTCCCCTGAGCTCAGTTTCAATGGAATAGGTTAATTTCTTTAGCCGACTCCTAAGCTTAAAGATAAGTTCCTAGGAGTAGTGAAGGGAACCTGAGCTCCTAGTCCACTTGCTTGGTTTATAGAGTCCTATTAAATTCCTACAGTCCTATTAAATTCCTACACAAAATACAAATTTAGCAATACTTGAATTCCCCTGCAAATGAGACATGGATGAAACACCCTCCAGTCCTGCAAGGAGGCATAAAAGATCAGTTCACCAGTAAGGAGCAAACAGCTGAAGCTGAATCCATACCAGAAGGGAGTTACACCACTGAGAAGGATAAAGAACTGTGAAACCTTTGCAGACATAGTTAGGTCTCTCCCATGGCCCATTCTGGTCACCCAGACCAGTGCAGACAACAAATGTTCCTCCATCCCTGTCAGACAGCAGAAACACTGATTAACAGTTTCTATAAAGACAAGATTTCTGTTTATTAGAAAGTATCTTAGCACCAATCTGCATGCCTCTGTTAGGCATCTTTCTGTCTGTGCAACAGTGCAGCAATTTCTATGGACATGAAGATAGTCAGGAAGTAGAGCACAAAATCACATGCAAAACCTAAGAAAACAATGAGCTGTTTAATAGAGAAATGTTACTGCATATTCAAGAACAATTGATAGTAAAGTTGTCACAGGGTGCTGCCAGTTTATTTATTTGATTCTATTGTGGCAAATATCACCCTTATTTGCTTGGGGGACCTTGTCATTAAATTGGACTGAACTTCCACAAAAATGGTTATTATCTGCAATTATTGCTTGTGACACAGAGTCCTGACCCCCAGATGAGGATCTCCAGCCACTACTCACTTTTAAATAAATTTAAGCAACTTAATGTTATTAGGTAGAAAGACAAAGTACTTAGGTAGTTATTAGGTAGAAAGTTATTAGGTAGTTAGGTATTAGGTAGTTAGTTATTAGTAGTAGGTATTAGGTAGTTATTAGGTAGAAAGACAGGTACTTATACTTCTTCTGCTCATTTCAAGAAATAACATTACTACTCTGTAGTTCAGAAGAGGCTGTAAATTAAACAGCACTGGACTGAATATAGGCATAGTTACCATTTGCCATTGCCAACCCCCTATATAGATTTCCAATAAACAGGTCTCATTCATTGTGAAAATTAGATAACTGAAACCATCTGTTTGCTTCAAGGCTGTGATCTCGGATGATGCTTGCATGTTGCCACGAGCAGGAATGGCAGCAGCTGTAATTCACTTCCACAATATTCTTTGTCCATTTTATTTGTCAGTAATGACACTATTTAATGAAATACTGGACATTATTGGTCAGTTTTGTCCCTCAACTCTTCTGCCTGATGAACATCACTTTTCCCTATTAAGATATCTCAGCAGAGATATTTTAAAATGATAATGAAATTCAACCAGCAACCACCCCATTATGTTTTCCATGCTGCAGGTTCCTGACTATCAATAGTTATGCAGACTCTGAAATACATAGAGTGGAACAAATGGGGATGTATAGCAAACACTGCCTAATAAATTTGCATGCAGCCCTTTATACACAGAGTAATGTATATACTGAAGTATTAATTGCCTTTTTATTTCTGATTAAAATCTTAAGGATGAAAATGGTTATTTCTTATTAGACTGTGCAGCAAAAGAGGTAGAGAAAGGTTTGACATGTAAAATACTTGTGTGAAACAAAGTCCATTGAGTTGTAAGTCTGTATCTCCAGTTTAAAAGGAAAAAAAATCATAAAAATGAGAAGTTTCCCATTCACAAAATCCCTTTTTCTAATTATAATTTTCTCACCATTCTCTTCAGTCAGTTTTACAATATTTTAACTGATTCCTTGCTTCAGTGGAAGTCCACTTAGTCATTAATTTTTTAAAACCTGTATTCAGTTGTGCCATGAGGTAACACATCTGATCGGGATGGATCTCTCACTTGGTGCTATATATTATTTTGTTTTCAGAACAACTTTGATCATCAGATTACATACTCCCCAGCTGAAAATTGCTCAGATATATGCAGTAGCAGATAACATGATAGATCAGGGAGCTGGTGACTGGGTGATCCATCACACTTTTCTCAGAGGCAGTGTTATTCATGAGCTACTGTGCTTCATCATCTGACAGACTGCTGCTTGGATCCATGTGAAGCACTTTATAAAATCTTCCTTTAGTACCATTTATGTGTGAACTCACTGTTCCATTTCATGAAATAATGCGGAGAGAATATTTAAACTGCTTATCATTACTATGAAAACTTTGATTCAAGAAGGTTTAATAAAAGGCTGACTCCATGGAGGAGAGGTCCTTATCCACATTTGTATAGAACCTGAATATGCCAGAACTGTTTTATTGTACCTTCTCTCACTTTGGTATTCTTAGCTACAGAAACACAACCGCAATTTTTCTCAAAAAAAAAAAAAAAAAAAAAAAAAAAAAAAAAAAAAAAAAAAAAAGAAATGTTGCAAGACAAACCTCTCTTAGGGCACGACGCTCCAAGGTCCAACAGGTGTTCCAGCAGAAGTGCACAGACAGTGCCCTGAGTTGGTTGCCCCCAGGACTGGTCAGCCTGGCTTGGTGCTACTGCTCCAGATTCAACCAACCTCTCCACTGGCTTGCTCAGGAGTGAGCTGAGCTTGTGTCTCAGGCCTCACCTTTTATTGGCCCCCTGGTCCTGCTCATGCGCAGTGGGGGCCTGCCCTAATCAGGCACAGGTGGGCTTAACACAAGCTCATGCCCACTGCCTGGTAATTAGTGGCACCTGGTTGCCTCGTTGCCTCATTTCACTACAAAGAAACTGAAAACAAAGCTACCCAGGAATTTTTAAAGGAAACTTTTGTTGAAAGGCACTGGCAGCTGGACATACTCTGCATTTGGAAACTAGAAGGCAAGAAACTGCTTTGTGTTCCTGGGATTCCTGAGTTACGGACCAGGAGCTGCTCCCAGGACTTCCCTGTCACAGGGATCTTCACTGTTGCACCAGTTGTTCCCTTCTCTTGCAAAGGAGAACTCTGAACACAGCCATTCATTTGATCATCAGCTCAGCTTTGAAAAGGAAAACTTGCCCCAAGTCCTTCCTGGTGAATAACGGACCCACACAAAGTGGAACAGATCTCAGTGAAGATGTGGGGTGAGCCTCAAGGTGTCTCCAGGGTCACAGCCTCACAGGAGCTGTGTAAGAATGAGCTGAGCACTTCACTCATCCATGAACAAAGGGGTTTTGGAGCCTTTTTTCAGATTCTCATCAAGCTCCTTAACCTCAGACATAATAGATTCATTGGGCTGGATGCTTGTCTCCCTAAAACCAGCCTGTTTCCACTGCAGAGACACCGAATTTTGTGTAATTCGTGTTAAGAAAAACAGCTATTCCAAAGGAATATTTGACCTGTATTATCAGTTTGTCTCCCAGAGGATGAGATGTCCAGTTTTGGGCACCACAGTATAAGAAGGACATTGAGGTGCTAAAGAGGGTGCAGAGAAGGGCAACCAAGCTGATCAGGGGTCTGGAGAACAGGGCTTGTGAGGAGAGGCTGAGGGAACTGGGGCTGTTCAGCCTGGAGAAGAGGAGGCTGAGGAGAGACCTCATTGCTGTCTACAACTCCCTGAAAGGAGGTGGTAGTGAGACAGATGTTGGCCTCTTCTGCCTGTTGACCAGTGACAGGACAAGAGGAAATGGGGTCAAGCTCCAGCAGGGGAGATTCAGGTTAGATATTAGGAAAAACTTCTTCACAAAAACAGTGGTTAAACATTGGAATAGGCTGCCCAGGGAGGTGGTAGGGGCACCATCCATGGAAGAGTTCAATAGATGGGTGGATGAAGAGCTACAGTCAATGCCTTGGTGGTTTGGGGTTGTAGAGTGGACAGTTGGATTTGATGATCTAAGAGGTCTTTTCCAACTTTAAAGACTATGATTTTAATAAATGAAAGTAATACAGGCAACTGCCTAGGCGGGAAGGGCATTGTCACTCGTGAGACACCAGCAGCAGCTAGAGTGGAAACATTTGTCTGAGTAAGTAACTGAGAGGAATCAAGGCCTCTGCCTTTAAAATGACACTGTCCTTCACACAAAATTTCAAGCCACATTCTCCATCATCCATTTCATTATCAAAAGTTATATTTTTATTCTTGCTGACAATATTTAATCTATGATGCACCTGCAGGGACATACAAGAGAACACGTCAAATATTAAAATTGGCAAGTTCTTTATCCAAGAGATTCATTGCACTTTTTAGAACTGAAATACATAATACTGAAAAAATAGGAATATAATTATAATTTAAGGAGAGGGTAGTCAGTAAACAGTTTGAGTGAAATTGTATATGCAGCTTTAAATAACCTTCCTTCAGCATGAATAATTTTGAGTTCGAGCAGAACAAATGAAGAACTGGAACTCAAGTTGGTGTTTTATTCTCTACAATGACCATTCAAATAGAAGAACCTCTGCTGATTGCATTCATCTGTGGGCCTTGGCAAGGATAAGAAACTATTGTAGCTAATTTATGAAGATTAGAATAGTCAAGACTTATAGGAAACAATTTATATAAGCAGTTCTAAAATATACTTTTAGATCAGGAGAGAGCCAAAATTCTGGTAGTGATCACATTAGCAAAGAGAAGACACACAATACTATTGATTAAAATTTGCATAATATCAGCTTAATTTAAAAAGCAGTGTTACATTTTACAGCCAATGGATTAATCATTTAGTCAACCACTTTTAAAAGAAAATTCTAGTTCAGAAATATTTTTTTTCTCCAAGCAATTTGGCAAATAAGGGGCTAAAATGTAAAATATTTTTTCCATTAGTCTTAGGTAATTGAAATGCAAAGTGCTGAGCATTTAATCTTTCCAGGCAGGAAAAGCTGCCTGCTGTCAGATTTTATTAAGTCTTTTTACTGCTCTTTGTATAGTCAATAACAAGTGTCTAAATTCAGGAAATGATGTAGAGGTAGTGTTCAAAGGTAAGGATATGATAAGGTGGTATTTGCATTCAGGATAATATGAAAAAGTCCAACATGTACGCCACAAGATTTTTCTCCCCGTCAATTAATTAGCATGTTTATTGGAAGCATTAATTATTCTGACAACCATAGAGACTGTTAAATCTGTTAACTCCTCACATGCTCCCTCCCTACATGCTTTTCCTGGCAGACCATTTACAGGTAGCCATCACAGGTAGATTTCCATAGCTTAATAAGGCTAAAAGAAACAGTTCTTTCCAATTCTAGCACCTGTTGGCAAGTAAAAAATAAATTCTATCATGAGTAAATGAGTTTTATAACAACCCAAGAGGAATAAAGTTTTCATAAAATTTAGAAAACCTTTGCCATCTTCACAGAGGTGACCTTCCATTAGGTGTATGGTGCTATCTCAACCTCCAAAAGATTGATTAAATTTAAACAGCTGAAAAACCAAGTAAGATTTTTCAAAGCCCCTATATCAAAGCAACCACCACCACCAGACATACATCCATGCTCCAATTGTTCCTGGGAAAGAATTGCATAAATGATGCAGCCTCCTTATGAATTCCAAAATAGAGTTCCTGGAAGCCCAAGATAGGAAATTTCACTTTCAGTCCAGTGTGTCTGGTTCCTGTTTCTCTCGCACAAAGATGGGATCCAGCAACATCTTCTGTACTTATGCTCTGAAGCTGGAACCTGCTTTACACAGGAGCCTCCTGCCAAAAACCTGCGTTGCCCCACAGGGCAGCTGGGATTGCCAAAAGTGCAAGAGAGGCTTGGGAGCTGAATAAATAAATAAAAGTAAGGCAAAGTTTGATCATTCAGGCCTATGTGAAACCCTAAATATGGATTTGGTGTTTAATTTGTTGATAAATGAATTTAATTTACAGGCAACATGGCTACTTAGAGCAACTACTTAATTACTGGGACCCAGCTTTCCCACCAACCTTTTCCACAATGTCTCTTCTACTCATGTATAAATTTTAGGACCAAATAATCATTATCACTGTGCCCAAAACCACTGCTTGGAACAGCTTTTTCCAGCTTCATCCTCACATAGCTGTTCCCTGCAGAAGAAAAAAGGGATTTGTTGGTTGGTTTTTTTTTTTTAATCTTCATAGTATGCTGGTGCACAGCTTTTTGGCAGCAACATAAATATGCCCTATTTTCTCCTCTTTCTTCTCTCCTATTATTGTCTTTCCACTTTCTTTGCAATTTTTCTTTCTTTCATTTCCTCTAGTGTTATTCTCCCTGTCTGCCTTTCTTGTATTTTAAGCTTCCTATTCCCAGTTCTCTTTGCTTACACCCCTATCTGAGTCAATCTTCCTCCCTCACTTCTCACTCTCCCTTGCTGATTTTCACATCTCCAACTATTCATTTCACCATCATCTTGGAACTGAGGCCTTTCAGCATCCATTTCACACATTTTCCCTCTGCTACATACATGCATAAAGGATCTGTTATTGACATGAATGCATATGAAATAAAAATTTGGTGTTTAGTGATATCTTGCAGTTGCTGAGCTCTGATAGAGGGCTTTTTACATCCCACCAACCATTCTCCTAAAGATTTTCTGTTACTCCTGTGTCTGCACTACAGACCAGCAAGACAGAGACCTTTGTACACAACTGGAAAAATCTCAAAGCTAGGGTTATCATGTAGCCTTTTTTTTTTTTCCTCGGGTCAGCTTCTCCTGGTTGCCTCTTCCTCTGAAAAGCTATACAGACACATCTAATTATCAGTATCTCAGGCCATCATTAGCAAAGTAGACACAGAGTGAATTGAATATCACTTCAGGGACATCATTACTTGTACAATCCCACCAAGCTTTTTAATATACCTTTCATTAAAACTGAACCCCCAAGCACTTTGTAAAAATTCAATTATACACTTGTGAGGCTGCAGAAGTTGAGGAAAGAAAAGAGAATACAAGAACACAAGGGAAAAATACAAAGTCAGGATAGAATCCAAAGAACAGCAGAGTGCTTCAGCTATGGTTGCCTGCAGCTCTGAGCTCACCCTGCTAACATCAGCATGATGGAAGCTGCTGGGACACAGAAATCCTGTCATGGACACACTGCTCTGTAGAAGGGTATAGAGTGATAGTAAGTCTTGAAAACCTAATGTTTGCTTTGAAACTGAGGAATTCCAAGAAACAAAAAGCTTTGTCACTTTACTCCTCCAGTGATGAGCTCAGCTGCAAAACAAAATAGTGTAAGCAATGGGAGCAAGCAGCAAGTGGGGCACTCAGTATTTGTCTAAAAGAAACCCCAGCAAGCAGCCTCTATGTTCCCACTCTACTCAGGCTGAAAGGAAACTTTCTTGATAGAAACAAAATCTGCAAGGGTTGTGAACTGGCTGCACACTTTTGCACTTCAAGGCAGCCCCTGGACTGGTATAATGTGCACAGGACTCCTGTGACTTCAGTTATTTTCCATACAAAGTTACAACTCACAGGTCATAATTTTATAGCTATTTAGGGAACAGGGATGCAGATAATTACAGCTCAAAAATTCACTAGAAGCTCTCCTGCCTTTTTATGCATATCAAAATCTACAACTCAGATATAAAATAAACCAGTGTGGCACACTGAATAGAGTATTAAGTATGATTTTGTACTGTTTTCTGGCAATGTTCCAATCACACTTTTATACAGCATCAAAAGCAGTCCAAAAGGAAAAAAAAGAAATTAAGTGCAAGAACTGGGATTGAAGAGGAACAAAGATAAATAAGAAAAGATTGACAGCCATTGAATAAGGAACTGAGCAGTACTGATCGATGTCTTACTTATAATGATAATCAATTTAATTTGTGCTTAGCACTAAAACATACCTCTTGGATGAGATAACTGAAGTTGGCTACAAAGCCAGTTCTTTCCCTTGGGAAGGAAAGGGCATCCAAGACAACAATGAAGATCTTCAGCCAAAATATAGAAAAAACAAAAGGGTAAAATAAATTGCTGAAAAAATTATTGGCTTGATATTTAAAACTGCTGAGCACCTGAAAATCCCTTTTAAGGCCCAGGGAGCTGAAGACAAAGACAGCTTTTGTAAATTAGGCTGGATAAGTGGCAGAACAAACACCTAGCTGGGCTTACCAAAGAGATTTTGGAAGTCAATGATGTGAAATCAAGAGTTCTCACTTGAGTGCAGTGGTTAAAAAAAAAAAAAACCCAAACAAACATTTAAGAAGAAAGCTCTCAGAATTCATTAGGTCCAAAATAATTATAAGTTGGCTTATGCGGGGATAGGAGCAATCCTAGGTGCTATTTCATGTAACAGAATAAGACAGTACAGGCAAACATCACCTATGAACTCCATTTCCTTGCTTTCAGCTGAGTGCATCAGCAAGATTTCTCCAGAAGCAGCTGGAACAGCCATGGCATCTCTAACCATCAGAGGTACCTCCAGTCCAAAGATGTTCAGAAGTCTAAAGATGTTGTGGATGCTTTCCTGACACCACCCACAAGGAACAGCACAAAACCTGAAATGATTTCTCCATTCCAGCAGCTAAGCAGGCTGCTTCCCAGGAACCCTCTGGGTTATCACCCCCTTGGGTTTAGAGTAATTTTCCTCTGGATGGTACTACCTAAAGTGTTTGAACCCCTCTTTGCACCTGGACTATATTGCTTTCAGTTCTGCAGAACTCCCTCAGTGAACAGTTTTGTTCTTTGGAGGTTATGAGGGATCCCATGAACTGGTGAAATCTCCTAGGGAACTGCTTTGAAAACTGTTGCAGTCTTAGGAAAAGTGGAAAATTATTTCAGGAGCATTCATCAGGAAGACTAAATGTGTTCAGTTTCTTTACTGACTCAGAGGCCTCTGCAAATGTTTTGTTGCTTTGTCATACACTTAGGAAAGATCTGACTACTGAGATGCCATTAAATCAGAGTTACTCCTCTTGAAAAGTGTCTCAAATGGCTCTATTTTTTCAGTAAGTAATGTTTTTATTCCTACCTGCAATTTGTCATAGCCACAGAAATATATTGCATGGCTTGATGCTTATTTGAAGAGTGATTTCTGAGAGAACTCATAAGAGAAAGATGAATCCAAATTTCAAGATACAAAGAGACATCTCAGTAAAATAATGTGCAGATCACCCACACAACTAAGTGGACATTCTCCCTCCTTCTCTACAAAGGATTCATCCCACTTTTGTTGTTTTCCATCCCTGGAGCTCTTGGAAGAACCAGCCAGGAGACAAGAACTTGTGCTGCTGCCACCCACAGATTCTCCAGAAAGGTTTCCCCACCCTGCACAAGTCACCCTGCTCACTGAAGTTATGGGAGTCAGTCTGGGAAGGAAGGGAGAAAGCAGTTTTCTGGCACAGGTTGTCACCAGTTTTGAGATATTAATCTCTGGCTGCAGGAAATCCCAGGAAAATGAAGACTGTATCACTTACTGATCAACAAACTAGAAATCTTCACCTTCAGTGAAATGGTGTGGGACATCCAAGATAAAAATTTCATCCATTTCAGAAGGCAACAATCCATCTAAGCACTTCAAATGCTCCTGTTCAGTATTTTTGAAGTGATCAAATAGAAGAAAGCAACTCAATCCAGCAAATAATCAACTCTATAACTTGGCATCAGAAGTGAGCACCCAGGCACAGCACAACATGGGGAACACAAGTCTGTAAGACCAGCTGAAAGGGTTAATCTCCAGTACGCATCAAAACTTGTAGATGCCTCATTTTTGGGGACCATTTTGGGACCACATGATTTGGACTGGCTCCAACCATGTGATAATTTCTCATTTCAGATGAAGATGCAAACACTTTCATGGACCAGCTTGTACATAACAGCAGTTTCAGTTTGAATTCTTCACTGGTGAAAGGCAAAGAAAACTATTTTGCATATATTTGCAGAGCTTGTCAAGTATCTGTTGCAGCTCTGAGAGCAGATAGCAGGGGCAATGAGGAGCGTGGCCTTTTTATCCTTTGATATTATTTGGTGTGTCTTGTCCAATTTATTCTCACATCAGTCACTGTACTACAGAGAGGCTGCTAAGCCACAGAAACAGGCTGGAATAAGATTTTCAGGCACATAGTGTGGAAAAACAGAGTGGTTGTTTATATACTCTTGAAAGTTTTGCAAATATGAGTTAAACATGTAATATCCATAAAATGCAGACTATTTCATTTTACAGCACCAGCCGCAATAGCAGCGTGAGAAATGTTCCTTATTTTCTATCATAATAACTAATGAAGCCATTCTGTTTTTCTGAATTCAGCCCACCAGTAATTTCAGCAGAAAACTTATTCCAAATACTTCACCAGAAGATTGCTAATGCTCAACTAGTAAATAATATATTTCATTTATACACCTGTTTTCTGTCCCACTTTGCTGGTCCTTTAGAAGCCTGTCAATAGACTAAGGAAATCCAATTTTTGAACTCAGCCAAATCTCATTTTTGAAAGTGACTTCAGTGCTCACAACTTTTTTTCAGTTCAGAGATACCCTTGGAATTCCAAAAGGTATCTCTGTGCTAGATAACTGGGGGAGATACTGATACACCTGCACAGGCATCACCTGGGAGAATTGCACTAAACCCTTGGTGGGTTTCTGTCCCCTGCCTGGGCTGCCTTGGTTTTATTGCTGCTGGGTACTTCACACCAGTTTTAGTCTCACCATGCAAGCTGCAATCTGAGTTTTCCCCTCCACAGACTGGGTCTCCTCATCCATGACTTTACTGTGATGTGTTTAACATTAATGTTTGCAATGATTATACATAGCTAGGATGCCATGGAAAGTCAGCAAAATCTGACTTCCAGGCCAAGGCCAATTAAAAAACATTAAATTAAGATCCCTTGCACCATTATAATTTCTGAACACATTTTTAAATGTATTTATAAAACGTTAGAAATATCAGTGCAGGAAGAATCCAACTAGTCAGTCAAAAAGAATGTTCTAACACACTTCTAGAATACGTGGAGAATTTTTTGCCTCTTGGGGTTATTAAGCAGAAAGCTGAGTTTGTTGCTGAGCTTTGCTTTGCTGTCATTCTAGGAACATTTCTAGGAACAAATGAGATTATTACATGTTAATCATTATACAGAACAGTTATCTCTCAGAAAATCTTTCCCTCTGATCAAAGAAAATTTGTAATTACAAAACAAGGAAAGAAACCTCCTCATGAGCTTAGTGGTTTAAAAAACTCATATGCTTTGATTTTCTCAGGAGAAAGGTGTACAAGCAAGTACCTTCCCCTCTACTCTGCTTGACAGCCCAGGCTTCACCAGCTCTGTGAAGCTCTCGGGAACCATCTCAAGATGCTGAAAATCTCTAAGAAGGAAATTTCATCACATCAGCTCAAGATGAAATATGTCAACATGCAGTATCAGGAGGAGCAGTATCAGCTGAAGGTCTAACAAGTATTTTGTTGATGCTGCTTGTTGTAGTATTGAATCAGGAAGAGTTGGAGTTTTCTCATTCTGTGTCCTACTTTGTCAAATCTAAATATCAGATCTTCACAAAGAATGGGAGACCTTACTCAAGACCTTATGGCTTGGGTTAAGGCTTTGAACATGAGAAATCTGTTCTTAGATTACTAAAGCTCTGGGGTTGCAGGCTGCTGAGTCAATGTCTGGTGCTTGCTTTGATTTTTTGATCAAAGAAGATATATTCCTTCACACTCCTTTGACTGCCTTAGAAATACCAACAAAAGGCCAAAACAGTCAGGGCAGACTTCTAGAAAACTCAGTGTCCATTACAAGAATGCCAGGAGACAGAATACTTTCCAGTGAACCGTATTTGACATAAATCAAGAAGATCTGCATGTTGGAATGAAACACAGCCTTGTGTCTGAACGCTACAAATGTATCAAACACACACAGCTTCTCTTTGTGCTCAGCTTTGATGTGCCTCATCCGTGCCAATTTGAACTCAACACAAGGACAATTTAGATGCCATCCAGAAGACAGAGATGCAGGCTAACAGCTTTTTCAATTGGCAGTTCTTAACAAAGCCTTGTAAGAGAGTCAATGCTACCATCAATAAACATGTTTTAGTGGCAAAAGCATTAAAACTTGCCTGGGTTTCATCTGTGAACACATCCAGGTCTAAAGTTCAACTAAACTGACCCATGGAGGCTCTATACAGATCCTTACAAGCCCTGAGAGCCTTGAATAATCCTCATCCAGCAAAGTCCTAGGAGCAGAGAACTGCTTTCCATACACAGAGTTATGTTTCCAGTCCCATTGGGTAGAGATAGGAAAGTTTTGGCAGTGGGAAAACCTCCAGGGGTAGTGTCTCCTCACAGAGGAGCTCCATGTGATGGACATTTTGCAGAGCACTGGGAAGCACCACAGCCAATCCTTCAAAAACCAAGGTCAGAGAAGAAAGAGGAGATCCAGGCACTGGTATTTCTCTGCAGCCTGGGGAGAAGGTCACATTACAGCTCATGGAGGACCTCAGCCCAGAGCAGGTGGATATCCCTTGAAGCAGCTGCAGCTGTGGAGAGCCTGTGCTGGAGAAGACAAGAACCACAGATAAGCTCCAATTTAAATTAATTTTCCACAAGACAAGTCTCTTTGCCCATGCCAGTAATTGGGGAGTAATTCTCCCATCTTTACCGCATCCTACAAGCTCTTTAATCCTATTTTTTCCCCTCAGACAGCTGAGGAGGGGGAGCGAGAAAGCAGCTGGGAGGGAATCTGGCTGTGAGCCAAAGTTAACCCACCACAATATTACTTCAGGTCATTCAGATGTTTGATTTGAAGTCACCAAGCTCCTCGAATATACTGAGAACGCCCTGTACACAAAAGGATTTACCATTCTTTGATGGTTTTTTTTTAAGAGAGGCTGAAAGAGAAGCCAGAATGTGTCAAGTAAAGAAACAGGACTGGCCCTTGGTAATAAAGTATTAAAAGACTTGTAAATTTTATGCTCTTGCCCTCTCAGGAGGATAAATATTCTTCTGTTTCATTGGATAGTCAGTCTGGTTGTTTTCCACAATTATGTGTTAATGATTCAGAACAATGTAAAGAAAATAGAGCTGGGACCTTTTTCTGATAACTAGCAATATGCTTTAGATTCTGGGAAGGCTGCAGAAATACCACTTGAAGACAAATACCTTTTAATCTAATGGCTACTTCCAAATAGTTTCAGTAGTTCCCTCTTAAAAGGTTCAGAAGTTATCTAGAAGTTCTTTTGCTGAGCTGATTTTCTCCCACTTGAAAGGCCTGAATTAAGATAAACTGAGAAAAGCATCTATTTGCAAAGTAAAAGTGTTATCACACAGTCAAATGGGACAGAAATCAGAATGTAGTGCCCAGTGGGAACCAGGAAAAGTTAACATAAAATCTAATGAAACAAAATGAAGGTAAAGAAGGAACAGTTAACTTACACTTTTAAGGTTTTCTGTATGCAGGAGCAGGCAAGAATCATTGGCATGGAAAGCCCAAAAGATTACTTAAAATTTATTTTGAAGGTGTATCAGAAGGTCTGTGTATCTGAGACACTTCCACTGAGCTTGTAAGCTGCCCATTCCAACCTTTCTTTGCAAAATCCCTAGGCACACAGGGACAAAAAAAATCTTTATATGTTGTTCCTAACTAAAAATTTTAATGTCAGCCTCTCCCTCAAAGTTAATTTTAACGATTATGGAAACCATGAACATGAACTGAGAGTTGTTGTCTATGAACTACATCTAGACTGGCATAACAAGAGGCTTTTTGTGTTTCCCATTAATAGTATGACATGCACTGTCACAGGCCTGGTCTTCCCTCAAAATTAAAATTAGACCAGACACTTGGATCACTTCAAACCACATTTCATGAGCCCAGTCTTATCTGCAGCTACTGAAGAGCAAGGCAAAGAAGTCAGCAAGGGTGAAAACAAAGAGGGCATGCGAGCTTGTCTTGGAGCACTGAGAAGCTGTGAAACTCAGGTGCTGCCCAAGAGGAAGATGAATTGTCAAAAAGTAACACAAGAAGTCCAAGTATTTCTGTCTTTGAGAAGAGGGACTTCAGTGCTTGGGAGAGGGGGAAGTGTTTGGTTTGGGTGGTTTTGTTCTTTGTGAACTCTCTTGATTTGCTGCTGCTGAATATTTATTTTCATGAGGTGGTAGACTTATGGTCGACTAGTTAGCTATTGTTAGGATCATTGAAGTCTGTTATCTGGGCATTTAAAATGTTTCTTTCATTTTTTTAAAGAAAAAGTTATATTAAAATTCATAGAATTTTACCATATTTACCATACTTACAGCAGTATGGAGTTATTTTCAGCTTCAAGTTGACCATATTTTAAAGAGAAATTGGCAATTTTTACATTTAGAAAACAAGCCAAAAGATTAATCTGAAAAGCCAGAGGCCTAAAGAGTAGAACTCTGATTTCTTCCAGCTCACAGTAAGACCTCTGATTCTGTTATGATGGTGAAATTGTCATGAACAATATTTGCCTTGTTTTATTCTGCTATATTTCAGCCTGAAATAACTCCAGCTTTTTATTAACTACAAGACTGAGTCCTATTCATCAGTGAGGCAGGTGCATTGCCTGATAATGCAATAAGCTTTCCTGGATGTATGACTTGTTTTATTTCTTTTACACCAGTAATCAGTTCGGAGAGCATAATAAAAACAAAAGGTTTATTTCTTTCTTACTGGTGGAAGAGTTGTAAATTATCATCCATCAGTAATAACTGTTGCCATTTAATAAAAAAATAAACCTTTCCATCTTACATGGAACATAATAGATAAGAATAAAAAATTATATTAAAGTTGATGCCAAAATGAAAGATTGCTGCAACCAGGGAGGTGCAGGGAAGGTATTTGTGTTGATAACATCTTGGCATCAAAAAAAACTAGTCCAGTTGTAATCAAGTAGATAACCCAAACTTTTTGGAAATACAAATAGCTATACAGAGTAACAATGTTAATTCATTCTCCAAGTATTTCAAAGAGAAACACAAACTAAATAAATAAAAAAAAAAAATCCAAAAATATCACTTCACCTATGATGTAGCTATAAGCTGTTCACCCAGGAAACCCCCCAGATGTGCTCCTCTTTCAGTCCTTTTGGATCACCAGGCTGTTGCCAGAGTTCTTCTAAAATTTTTCCATCTACTGCTGAGCTAAATGTCAACTTTAAACAATCAACATGTAGAATGCCACTTGACAAAGTCTTCACAGCCAGATATGTAGTACATTTTTTTAAACCACATACCAGATGGAAAGTTACCATCCCAATTACCTGGAAACATAACCAAGAAAAATCTGACAAGCTGGGCAAGAATCGTTGGATATGAACCTCTCTCCAAGACACAGTTTGTATTTAGATGGAGAGATCAGAAAAACAAGCACACAGTCTCTCAGAATAGCTGAGATAACCAAAATGAAATGTCTTAAACAAAACCACTGTTTTGCCTCTCACCCCAGTCAGGTTCTCTCTTTCAGAGCTCTGCCCTGGCACAGACCACCTGAGTTTCTCCACAGCTAAAGGACCTTTGTGGATCATTTAACCACTTTCAAACTTTAGTATCTCAAAGTGACAAGTGTCATATTTGTTTCTAACAGAGCAGAATTCTATAAGCATTTCTGATTCTTTCATTGTATTTTATTTCTTTTTCTATTTGTGTGTGTGTGAAACAAGATAAAGGACACAGTGTATACATCTGCCTCAAAGAACTTTTTACACCAGCAGCACCAGAAAAGCCCTGTCCTAGAGTCTCACTACAAAAAGCAGGTACCAAATTGCAGTATTGCAAGGCTGCCAAAACTTCCAGCCCACAGAAGGAAAATGTTGAGTCTCTCTGGCCTGGGTTGCCATATCCACTTAAGGCTCAAACATGTCATTCTGGAATTCAAACACTAAAGCACACACAGACCATGCAGCCACACACTTGATTGCTGACAGGGAGTTATATTTGACTTTCCTGCCAGCTAGACCACACAAGGCATCTGAGAGAGAGGGTGGCTCAAAAAGATGTTAAGAGAAGAGGTGAATATTTCTTTCTCATGCCTTGTCATTTGATGGGGATTAGGGTTAAATGTTTGGAAAGTTACATCTCTCTTCACTTGCAAATGTACTCTTACTATCACAGTTGTCTCTTCCAGCCCATTCCATAAGACAATTTTTCTCCCATTCTTCCCCTCTTTCAAGCCCTTCTCTCCTCCCAGTCTCTGCAGCCCAAGTAAGCAACAGTTCTGTCCCTTTGGCCTTCAGGGATTATCCTAAGAGGAAAGTTCTGCTGAAGGCTGGTTCCTGAGGTTGTGCCAGAGCCTAGGGAACACCTGGGGTCCTAGATAAGCATGTTCAAGTTCTATTGTGTGGATGTTCAAAGGAACAGAACTCCAAACAAGTTTTAAGGACCAAGTGTATCATTTGGCTTCTGCAAAGTGAAAAAGGCTCCAAACTTCTTTCCTAATGGGACTTTACAGAAGTAGCATAATGTACAAAGGCATCAATTCATACTAAGAGGAAAAGAAATTAATTGCAAGCATTTGCTAGAACAGTAAGTTCAGCAAGATAGTCAGTAAAGCATTATAGGCTTTAGTATTTGGGCATTAGAAGTCATACTTCATGAACTTATTACAGATCCTAAAAAAATCAAGACTTTCTTACTGAATATGGAGAAGGCAGAGAATGTGTTAAATAGACACTGAAAATGATTCTGTATTGATGATTCTGTATGCTTCAAAGATTAGCAACATAAAACTTTTCATATTAACTGTAGTAATTCTTCTGGGCTATAATAGCTTACCAAATATACTTAGGATTTTTACAATACAGAGAAAGTGATAAGGCAATTAGTTACTATCCACAAAAAGCTTTGAAACTATTTATTCAACATCCCATCAAAATTACACATTAGATTAGGAGGCTGTAAATGATAAGATAGCACAAGTCTCAAATGATGGCTTTTGCATCCCAGAGTGATAATATTATTCCTAGCTAGAAGGGAATAAAAATACAAATTATTTTTAAATTGTGACAGTGAAAATTTTCTGGTTCTACAATTCACATGCAGTTCAGGATTTTATGCACAAGTGCAGGAAGCCAGTAACATTTAAATGACAGAGTTATCAGTCTTTTTGGTATATTGCAGCTGTTTGGAAAGCCAGAGGGCAAAGGCATTTATATATGAGATAAGCTCATTCTGTAGAACAAATTAATGCTAGATGGTGAATTAAATGGCATGTCTTCGGACAGCTAATTAGCTTTGTGCTGCTCAATTAAGCAATGAAAGGACATGTTGTGTTTATTAATGGCAGGGAAAACATTTCCAGGATATTTCACATTCTCAGTGCTTTCTGTTTCTCTGACTGAAAAGTCCAAGAAGAAAAAGAAAAATCCAGCAGCTTTCCCAAAAGGTATCAAAGTCTAAACTACAAAGTATGCAACAAAGTTATTTTCAGTAGTCCCAAAAATCTTTGATTTGATGTCAAATGGCTTGAAACAGAAAGTATTTGGGGCTAGGAAGGAAATATAAATCCATGTCTTCAATGCTTTTTAAAGTAGAAAACTAGCAGGAACTCTCCAAGGAGAGGATAGAAAAGGTGTATAATAGCTTTCAACGATTTGATAATATTTCATCAGTTTTCAGTTAATCTGGAATTTTTCACCTCTTTTCTTCCTGGCTGGTGCCCTAGGCATGTATATCAAGCAATAAATCCTCAAATGTCACTTGGGTTCATCACTCAGCAGTGTGAAACAGACATTAGAGTTCCAAGTCTAAGTTCCCTAAGAATTATGTTTCTCTTGTTATTGAAATCCTTTAAGGCTTAAACAGTAAGTGAAAACCTTCCAAGATCAGGTTTCTCACAAGAACTTCAGTACTTCCATTTTTTCTCTGCTGGTAGTAACTAAACAGCTGACTTCTAACTTCTCTTTTTCTGCTTTCCAACCTTAGAGTAGAAAAGCCCAGTAAGACTGGCAAGGAGAGGGGGTAAAACTAAATAAGACTCCTGGAAAGGAGTAATGGTTCTCAAATCTAAAGCTATAATGATTCAGGCTGCATTTAGCTCTAGCAGTGGGATCTCTCTTGTAGGATAAGATACCAAATTCTCTTTCCTAGTTAAATTTTTCACATTAATCTACTGCTGAACTGCAAAATGCACATACAGAATATTTATTCAGCGTGAGAAAATAATCACCAAAAAGGATAATCCTGTGATCAAATGCTGCCCTTTGGCATCAAGGACTTCATGGACCAGGCTGTTATCATGTGCCTGTACTGGGGTATTTTCTTCAGCATGAATCTTGAAGATAAATAGCATTTAATAAGCATTGTGGATTGTGAAACAAACAGACACGAAGCATTTCTGTCATGGATCACACACAAGCAAGGTACCAAATCTGAGAAAATTCTGAAGCTACAAAATGGGCTGTCATCTACATCATCTGTCATCTCACACCTGGAGGTGTGAGTACACACTGCATATATAGCAACATGACTATATACATATGCATGCATATGGATTATACATAACATTAAAGTGGGCTAACACAAACCTGCAAGAGAGATTCCTGTGTCAGCAACAGATAGAATAGCTGTGTATCAAGACTATTTTTCTCTAACTGTACTCTGAAAGCTGTGTACATTCAAAGCTCAAATTTAGTCTTTTGCACTTTCCACAGTATAGAAGGACATAAATATGTGCATTCTAGATATAAAAATATGGCATGTACACTCATCTGGAAGACCATGACAGAGTACTCCTCTTGAATATGGCCAGTTTTTGTACTTCATTTTCTTGCTTGAGTATGTTTTGTCTGAAGAAGACACAGTGTTCCTGCTGTTGAAAAATTCCTCAGGGTTAAGTAGGAAAAGCTTTGAAACCAGAGGTAAAATCCACAAGTAGAAACACCAAGCAAGCAGTAGTTTTTATGAGCTCAAATGAAATTCCTCTAGAAGCAATAATTTTCAAATTGATATTCACAATTTGAGGTATGGCTGTTCATTTCAGATACATTTCCAGTACACCTTACATTTAAAATTAAAGCTATAGATGCCACCAAGGGCTTCAGTGTGGCTTCCCTCAAATGTTGACATGAACCAGCTCGTGATGCTCTTCTAACCTTGGAAGAGGAAAAGAGCAGCTGTAGCTGGCAGGCACAACTCTCATCCTGACATACAACTACAGTGCCACAAACAGAGCAAAGAAGCCTGTTCTGCACATAAAGGAGTTTGAGTGTATTATCACCTGGCCCTGAGAGCAGCTCTCCCATAAATAGATGAAGATTTCCTCCAAATTGAGCTTTCATTAAGAAACATGTTAAGAGCTATTTGTTTGATGTCAGTAGCAAAACCAACCATTTCATTATTTGAATCTCAGAAAGAGAAATAAATAACCATTCTTGGTGACTTCTCTTCTCTGCACCACACTTCGGTGACAACCCAGAGGCTGAGATTCTCAAAGCTCTCCCCAGACACAGGTTTGCACAATGGTTAAAGTGTTCAATTTGCAAAAGTGACCTTCATAATGTTAACAGTTATTGCTAGGAAGCAAATATTTTCAATTCTTTGGATAGTATCTCTTTTGTTGTCTTTTTTGTCAGTCATCATTAAGTTTTATTTCTGCCTGGTTTCTCCCTCAACTTTCATACCACCACATTTAATTATAAAAACTCAGAAAACTCTGTACACACTTCAGATACACCAAGCCTGGTAAGCCTGTAGCTAACACAAAAGTGTTTCATATAGAAGGCTGTCAGAATGGAGAAACAGCATTTGTCTGAGCTGCATTTAGCATTCTCAGAGTGAATCAGATTTGTCAAGAGTGAAGAATCAGTGAGAGCCAACCATGAAAGGAAGAGAGCTTGCTTTGTGCTGAGTCCAAGAAAACATTCAGCATCACTCCTTCCCAAATTGTATATGAATCCTGCCCCAGTTTGTTATTCAAAGCTCTTAATATGATGGGTTGAAAGCAGGAATATTTCAAAAAGCACCAGCAAGAGATCTACAATCATTAAATATTCTGCTGTGCCCCTGCAAACTCTGTAGTGCCAGTTCTCCAACTAATGCTATGAAGTCAGCACAGAAAGGAAGAGCAACTCTTTAAGCATTTATTTCTAAATTTTCATATAAGCTAAGGTCAAATTGAACTAGAAACAACATGCACAATAAAGAAAAGCAGGGGGGAAGAATAAAATAGAAAACTCATCATAATGAAACAAACCATGTATTTTGGAATAAAAATAAACATAATTTTTTTAAAAAATCAGTGAAGGAAGAAACAATTCCATGTGAAAAACTTCTTTCACAGGTATTTATCAGTCTCCAAGCACATGGCTCAGATATTTCAGCACTGGCTGTGGGTCCCCCATGGAGCAGTAGATGCTTGTACCTGGCACTGAGCTCTGCAGCACAACCTCATGGATTCATTTGGTTGTGCCTGCACCAGACTGGGCTGATCAGCAGTGCTGGGGCTTTCCTTAGCTGCTTCCCCCATGCTTCTTCCCAGCACAGCCCCTTCCAAGCTCAGGAACCTCCCTCTGTGGGGAATGCAGGGTTCTGGGGGAGTTGTGATGGAACCCGAGTAGCCTGTGCGTGAAGATTAATGCCAGCTGAAAGCTAGATAAAAGCTTGACTGTGTTCAATGCCAGAAATGTTCCTTATTTACTTTTTCATTATGAAAAAATGATTTTATCTTGACTTTTCAGAATCATGGCATGATTGCTCTTTCAATTAAATTAGTGTTCTGTGTTCCATTAGTACAGTACAGAATAACTGTAACCTATTTTACCCTCCCAGGCCTTTTTTCAAAGGCACTGATTTACAGAAGAAGAGGGGTTCCATGTTTCTTGCCAGTTACAAAATTGCTAAGGTAAAGCAGGGAAGCAGACACATTAGCATTCATTTCATCTCAGCTCCTTCTGTTTCCCCAAGAAGGCTAAAGAAGGCAGTTAAATGTAAAAGAAACTTATTAAAAATTCCTCAGTCTTGAAGCAGCCTTCATAAAACTGATAATAAATTCAATTTTCAAATCAAAAGTCTCTTGACTAACACAGTTATCCTAGTTTAAGGACCTTTTAAACTAATGACCTGGAAGGAATAGGGAATACTTCATTTGAGTCTGTGCAGAATTTGAAGAACTGTTCCATACTCTGGTTTTCTGCATCTCCTAATACCATTAGTAGTGCCTGAGCATCCCTCTCTGCCATGGAAATTACAGAAAAGAACAGGGTGATTCATAATGCAACACAAGTGATTGGGTACATCTGAGCTCAGAAATATTAATAAGTTGCTGGTCATATATTTAAGACAAAGTCATGCATAAGTAATGCCTTACAACGCCTGCTCAAATATTACAATAGGTAAAATAATGAAAGTTTACTTAACTAAACCACCCAGAGCCAGAACATATAATAAATGAACTTCTGACGTTGCTCGTGAATTGGAGTTATGATCATTTACATCTTGTAGCCCTTTTTCAAACACAGTACAGAGCAGCAAGACTCTACAGAAAATTATAGCATGAATTTACAATGAAAACTAAATTACCAGATTTGTCCAGCTTAGGGAGGCTCAGTTATAGGAGTGAGAAGATAGTTTCTAAAAAGCATGCTTCCCCAAGTAGGAAAACACACATGTAGATCAGTCTGCAAGCCTAAATTTCAAATGCAAAGTAACGTTTGCCTTCCTCAGCCACATTTGAAGGTAGTGGCCTGGATTTCTGAAGAGCTTTGTGAGAACCAGCCACACAGAGGCACAGGGACATCGACTGTGCAGAGTTGTAGGTGACAACACTGTCACCAGCAGCCCCTCCTGTCGCACCCCTGGCACAGCACCACAGCAAACAGGGGTTCAGACCAGTACCTCCAGCAGCTGCTGGTGGATTTACAGAGCCTGTACTGGCCCAATGTCCATAAGAATTATTCACTCAGACAAGACCCTGCCCACAGCAGGGAGAGGACAAGGTAAGAGTGTCAGCCAAAGCTCCCAATATGCATCTTCACAGAAAGGCTTCAAATCACCCAGTTTTGCCTAATATTCAGATTCCACTGTACTGCTTGCTGATGGAGATAAAAATGCCTGCACTCTGAGCAGGGGATAGCCTGCCTTGTGAGAAGCAAGAGCACTTGAAAACAAACATGGGAAAGGTAATATTTTGCAGCAGAGTGTTCCCACAGTGCCCATCAAAGCCTCTCAGCCTCTCAGAAGGATGAGCCCTTCTGCTACACACCAGGACTATTCCTTTTGAACTTCTGCTGGGGTTTTAGTTCTCATTTGAGAACAAGGTTGTGTATTGATTAGCAAGAGAAAGGGTAAAAATCTGGCTTTGAAACTCTTCTTTTGAAGATATTCTCTTCCAATTTCATGTAAACACTCATTGAATTTTGGAAACATTTACAATAGCATTAAAATAACTGGATAAAGTCTTGGTACATTCCAAATTTTATAATCTTGTGCTACTGGGTGTTGCAGAGATTTGGATGAGTGAGCACCCATTGGGCTCACATGATATGTCCAAGAGCTGCTTTTTAAAGAAAATCAGAAAATTAATATTAATAACATTAATTTATATTTAAACAACTGCAGAAACTAGTTTCTTCTGAGTATGCCCTTTTACAAATTGCAGTTGTAGTTTCATTATCTGATTAAGTTCATGCTGTCAAATTCAGGGAGTGATACATTAATACATTACCTGAGCACGGGCATTTATGAACAGCTTTTGTAACTCTTCAAATTTTAAAGCCATAGGGACACAGGCTAACATCTGAATAACTTAAACTCCAGAAGTTTCTGAAGATGCTTTGACTGGTTGGGTTTAAGGAGTAACATATCTTACAACTAAGCCTCTGTCACACCTGAGAAAAAAAGATCAAGCAGCTCACGTAGACACAATAAGAACACTTCAGAGCATGGTATAAAGAGAGACAAACAAATGAGAGGAAAATGTTTTAACCCACTTGACAGAAAATTTAACCTGCAAGCAAGGTTCAGAAGGGATGCCCCCCCAAGAGCCAGCTCCTTCTCAAGGCCCTTTGAAAGCCTTGGTAGTTAAATTACTCAAACTTCCCCTTGGTGTCACACAGAGAGCCACTCTGGAGAAGTGTTTAGTGTTGACCTCTGCCTGCTGCCCTTAAAGTCAATGGCAAAGCTCTCACTGCCATCAGCAGGAGCACAGGGAAGAGCAATGGGAAGAGGTGTTTAAGATCTTCCCCATCATATGCACAGTGAGAGAACAATTTTACTTGCACTGTTAGCTTCAACAAAGCATTATCATGCTTTGAGCACACCTATTTTCTGGTGAGCTACAGTGGTTCTTAGAACATAAGCACAATCTGCCATCACATAATAAAGTCAACACATTATAGTTTAATTGGATGGAGTCCTTTACACAGTAATAACAAGGATTAAGACACAGAACACAAGAACCCATTTTCTTAAATCTATAACCAGCTGGTTTCACTGCAGGAGTAAAGAGTATGTGCCTCACTCACCTCCTAATAGTCTACGTGTTTTTCCAGGTAATTTAAGAAATGTTTACAAAAAAATCCACCATTTTCAGAGGCTGAGACATTTAGCCCTGCTTGCAGGGGAGTCAATCTACACAGGACTGCAGGAGGGGCTCCTCCAACTTTTACAGAGCTTCAATATTGCTAAATACAGAAAGCAACAACCCAAAAGGCAAATGAGCTCCTTTGCAGGATGGAAAGTCCCAATGATACAGCTGTTCCCTGAAGCCCTTTGCTCTCTCATACAATCTCCAGCTGAATGCTCCTAGAAAACTTTTGGAACATGACCTCGAGGTTTAGGAGCCCTGTTTTCTGCAGGACATGACTGTCAGAAACAGAAAAAGAAAAACCTGGTCGGAAACTCTTTACCCTACTCTGAGCTTCACTCACCAAGCAATGCCATAGCAGCTCTGCAAACACCACATCAGCTCATCCCACATGCACACAGGGTTGGCACCATTCTATAATTTACTCATTGCACCCAGAAAATGGAGGGGCATAACTTGAAACACAGAAACAGGGTCTCAGAAACTAAGGCTTCTGAGAGCAAAGCTACCCTCACTGGAAGTTTCACATGGCTTCATTCCTAAAGCATCTTACTGCAAACTCTTAGAAGTGGTTTCTGAATGGCTTCATGCATTTAAAAAGCTTGGACTGAATCCCTTGTTCCTCTAATTTTGGGTAACCTTCCAATTTCAGGAGTTTCAAAGGGGAGAGACCAAATTTTACTCTTCCACAACATGGCTGAGGCTGAGAGGTGCTGTGGGGACTGAGCAGGTGACAGCTACTGACAGGTGCCACATGGATGCCCCTATAAAGCTGCCTCTCCCTTGTTCTCTGCAGCATGGAAAATAGGAAAATGTGGCTAAATGGACTAGTCAAGCTAACAACTTGTTGGGTGCCAAGCTGTCATCCTCTCAGTGGCTTTTTGTGTTGTTTGATATTCTGGTGTTACTGAGCTGACTGGCGTGGGGTGGCAGCAGATACACAGGGTCACCAACACACAGAGTGTCACTCATGGGCTGGTGGCAGCCAAGTCTCTCCCCAGCATGTCTATGAGCAGCTACCAAGCAGAAAGCAGTAATAAAACAGTGATTATTTGCCAAAATACAGCTTAATTTAGCAAGATGACACAGACAAAGATTGTACAACGATGACTCAAGAGATGCTATTACAGAGAGAAAAATAAATGTAGCCCTAAGAGATTAATTATTTGCTGCAAGTTATTTGCCAAATTAAATCTCAGTACTTCTCTTAATGTGTTTGCTGGTTACAATTTATTCCAAATGAAACTTTATAATATTTTAACCTCAACTTACTAATTCATCCTCGCTGGCTTGATTAGCACTGATCAGATGAAACATTTGACTGGCTAAATACAATAATGTTTTCCCTTCCATTGCAAACATGAACTGTTAGTGCCACTTTCCCAGAGTCAAAAATACAATTCTGAAACCTGGAATTGCTTTCCAACACCATATTGTCAATAAGATAAATGTCATGGATAGTTTTATAAAAAAAATTGTAAAGTTTTGCAGCCATGGGCAAACCTGATTCGTTGCCAAATCTAAACATTATGTCCTTAAGTTCTATGGCATAATTCATCTGAATCTCACAATTATGTTTCTTCCTCTCCCAGTGTTTGTGGAAGAGCTTGATTTCCAGCACTAGTAAACACTGCTCCACAGTACAGGCAATGAAAAGCAGATAACCCAATGTGAGAATATCTATATATGGAGACAGCCTCTCTGGTCATCTGCTTCATGGGTTAGGACAAAGAACATGGACTAATCCTCAAATCTGTTTTCTCCAAGGAGCTCTGCATTAGAACCAGCAAATGAAATCGAGATAAAACTCAAAAAAATCAGCTCTGTAATATTTTAGCATTTCTAGAAAGAATATTGCATTTCTCAAATTAAAAAAATATCTTTCCAAGCAAGTATATTTCCAGCTACAATATATTTCCAAGAACACCCTGTGCAGCTGAGGCCAGGTCCTGGCTCAGAGCAGCAGCCTGGTGTACCTGCTGGCAGGACACTGGGAGGCCTTCCAACAAAGCCTGTTCTGCACTGAAAGATTAATCCAGTCAAATATATTTCTGTGAAATGTTTTGCTTAAGAAAAATTGACATATTGTGACAAAGAAAAGTACTTTCAAAAATTTTCTGAATCCCTTTACTTGGTGTGGTTTTGCTACACAAATAGATCTTGACAGTGTTTATTTTTATCCACCAGGATTCCATTAGAAGAATGGAAATTCAGCATAAGCTGCTTCATGTAAAAGTTGCCATCATTCAAAGTTTCATTTTCACACATAATTTCATTTCTTTGCTCCTGTTTCTCTTCAAAATGTATTTTACACAGTATGGCACAGTATGGTCTTACAGCTCTCTGAGAAGTCAGTCCAGTTAATTTTTTCAGGGTAACAACTCATTGTATAGACTGAGGTAAATTTAGGTTTCTAGCCTATTTCATGTTATCTATCCAGAAACAAACACATTTTTTATTTAGTAAATGTAGTTACAAGCAACGCTCAGAGTACTTTTGTCTGTATGGTTTACTTCCATAAACAGATCTGAGCAATATTCCCCTACCTTCACTGAAACCATTGCTTCTAAATACATATTACTATGTAAAGAAAGAAAATTCTACAATCTGACAGTTCACAATGTGTTGTTTGGATGTGTGGCATAAGACTGTCCCTGCAAAACCTGCAAAATCTGTTCTTTAAAAGGTCTGTCAGGCTCCATGAAGCAAAGATGTTCCTCCTCATGGCCTTAGAGTCCCATTAACCAGCAGTACCCCCCTTCCCAAGAGCATCCACTCCCACCCTGTGAGGCTGCGTGCAGGGCTTGCAGCCATACCCACAGCATCAGCAAGGTTAGAGGGATGGAGGGCTGAAAAAGGAAGAGACAAACAGCTCCATATGTCCCATCCATGCCTTTTCCTCCTCTGACTGTTCCTTCTCTGACTGTTCCTCACTCAGCAATTTCCTTACATCCCATCCAGATTTTAGCCCACATTGGAGCTGTTTACAAACTCAGGGAAAAAAATGTCAGTGAAACACTATGTGGAGCTTTTTCTTTTACTTGAGACTTGGAAACACCTGTTGTATAGACAGCAGGTCAGGATTTTAAACCATCACTGAGACACATGCTACTGGGTATGCAAACTAGGGAAACCTAAGGCCTAATTTTAAAACTGAGAACAGGTTTTGAACATGTCTAGCACTGACCATTCCATGAGCAGATTAGGACAAACTAATTCCTTTTTCCCCTGTGTTAACATGTAATACAAGAATTGAAATATGCTTAGTACAGTTGTTGCATATGGAAATCCATGAAGTAATGACTTTACACTGACAGCAAATATTGTGAGATTAAGCAAAAATGCCTCCAGTTGACTCAAAAGATCCCTTAGAGCAAAAGTTAGAATGACCAAGTCATACATAGTTCATTGCCTTGATTTAATTCCATGTACAAAAATTTCTCTCTAGTTCAAAGAAAGCATCTGGAAGTTTGTGAAACAGTTTTCTCTCTAAATTGTTGGAAAAAACCCATCAGCTTTCAGAATTAGCAATTACAACAAACTCATTGAGGTTTCCCAGAGGTAAAGGCAAAGCAGTATTGCCTTCCAAAGTAACAAAAGTAATGCAGATGGCTTTGATACCAATTACTGCCTTCACAACTCTGCAGCTGAGGAGATGGCTTCCCATTGGGGAAGTGGGTCATGTAATCCTAGAGAGGCAATTAAAACCCCAGTGCTGCCTCTGCAGTCACCCCAACCTCTCCTCCCTCTGATCTGCAGTGGGAGAGTCATTGCCTGTGGACATTTCAGAGTTTCACCATTTACAGTCAATGCTTGGAGTCATGTGGGAGATATCCAGACCAAAGCATTGCAGTAGTTTTTACTGAGTTAAAAAGTGCTTCTGCAAAACCTTGTTTGATGTTTGAGTTTCATGTGCTTGGGTGAAGGTACAGTAAGAAATGAAGGAACCTATTCCTCCAGTTTCTCATTCTCCAGAATCTCCTCCATCATTGGCACCACAATGAAATCAGAGTCAAATTTGCCAAAAATGTTTGTTTTAAAAGTTCCTGTTCCAGGGACATGAGTAAGCTCCATGTTCAACTTGTGTCTTTAAATACCAATCGATAAAATGGGGTAGAGGATTTGTTTGTAATTATGTACAAAAGATCTTGTTGAAAAAATAAAGAGTATAACCCTGATATAATCTGTAAGAAACTTGTTCTTTAATGTTAGCTTTATGATTTACTGGGGAGAAATCATCTCTGGCAAGAATCATTTAGTACTATTCTTTTTGTTCTGAATTTTCCCTAGAGGAAGGTGATTTTGTTTTAACTTCCTATGTTTGTTAGAGCCTTCATGAGGCCTTACCTGCAATTATTTCACTTACTTTAATAGGCAGGCTAAGAGAGAAGAGGGGAGTTTCCACCTCTGCTGCTGGGAGAGTGGAAGCTGGGGAGCAGGCACACCAAAGCTTGCTCCCTACCCCTCCCCACTGCCTGACACCTGGGCAATGCAGGAATTTGCACATCCCAGGGTGTTTTGCTGAAGAAATTGAGAGAAGAGGAACAGGCCAGGTGAGCTTGGCTGCCCAGTGTTAACCACACATTGCAGCCACCAAGAAAGTGGGAGTGCACAGCTATGCAACCTTCTGCAAATTTGCAGGGCAACCTCTGGCTTGCTGTCATCCAGCACCTGCCCAAAATTGAGATGCTCAGCAAATCTGGGCTGAAGCATTCACTCCTTTGTCAGAGACCAGAAAACTTGTTTCTCTAGAGCATCCTCTGCCTCTCAAACAGTGTCATAATTCCCTTGCTATTCTCCTGTGCTGTCATTGCTGTCAGAATGCCAGCACCCCTCTAAATATTCCTGCACATTTCTTTCATTATCTCTTGGAATGAAAGCACCAAAGCAAATAGGAGTTAAGGGTAGGCTGAGCATACTCTGGTTTTGATTAATATTGTAAAGGTTGCAGTGAGGTTCAGTGCTTCCCTCACCCTTCTTTATCCAGATAATAGCTTTTCTATGGCTGCTAGTTGACCTTATCCTGGTAATAAGGGAAACTCAGACTGCCTATTTCTCAGTGTGTAATTAGAGACGTGCTTCCTGGGCTTCTAATGTGCTCTCAGTTGCTGCTGAAAGACCAAGAAGCTACCCCAGCCAAGGGAACCTCCTCCTACCTAAGGTCACCTGAAGGTTTAGCACCTCTTCTCACAAAGGAAGACCAAGTAATAAAGACCTAAAACTTGAGCATCTTAAAAACAGCCTATCCTAAATGCTTTAGGAGTGATCTTGAAGAAGCTGGTAACCTATGTGGTGAGCAGGATTCCTGCTTCCTGCAGGTTCCCAAATGACACAAAGCTCTTGGTTTTACCAAAGCCCTAACTTATCCTCAAATCTCTGTACTTCCTACCAACACAACTGCTGGGGCTGGTAGCTAATTAGCTGAGTATTATTGTCAGAAAGAAAAAAAAACCCAAACATTCCTTTAGATTCCTTGACCTTTGGAATTTGCATCTGTCCACTCCCCTATGAATCAGAGACCAATAAACCTTCGAGGCACTCTTGGCAAAGGCAGCAGTACACCACTGCACTGGAAAAGACTACGGTGGTAAAAAACTGAACTACATTTCTGGGAATTATTCTGATGCATGCATTTGTAGTGGATTATTTTATTTGGGGTAGGGTTAGTGAAGAATTTTTAAAGATTTGCTCTATATTGGATTTTAGAAATTTTTCCAAGGCACAATATTGGATCTTTAAGAAAATAGATCAAATAAATGTATAAGATGTCCATCTTGTCTGATAAAGCCAAAATAACACAGAAGTTAAAGTTCTTTACCCTTGGTGGACATCAAAATAAGAAAGAAATAAAGCAAAACACTACAACTACATTTTTGTGTCTTTCACACTAACATCCTTTAGTTCCTGAGGTCCTGCAAATATTTTTGCCAGCTGATGCTGCAGAGGGCCATGCATTATTTATGCCCTGTGCATACCTACAAAAGGTAAGATCTTTGCACAAGTCTCTGAACAACAGAGTGCTGGGTTACGGAGAAAACCTTAATATGAGCTCTGCAGAGGCTCTCCACAGGCTACTTTCTTGCAGCCCCTAAATTGGGGATGTGGCAGAAATTCAGCTCCTGGAAAGGCCACTCTAAGGGTGAGCATCTTCACTCAGCTCTGATACCAGCAGGCAGTGGTGGCCAAAGTCACACAGGCCCAGGGCAGTGAATAATCAAAGAGCAGCTGAGCAGTCAAAGCCATTTTAATCCCTCTCTCCCTCGGCTGCACTTTGTGTTCTTTGCCTCCTGCACAACCCAAAATCCTACCCATGATTTGCTAAATACCTGACAGTAATGTAAAAGACAACAAGTGCTGCAGAATGGGGGATCTTAGACACAGTATTTAGAGATATGGCTTAGTGAAGGTCTTGTCAGTGTTAAGTTGATGACTGGGAATGTTGATCATGAAGGTCTTTTCCAGCCAAGGTAGTTTTGTAATTCTGTGTTATAATTCCATTCATATCTCAGCCAGAAGAGTTACAGTTCTGTGCTGGTGACCTAACACAGCCAAAGCTGACACGAAAACTGGTTATCTTCACCCATCCTCTCAAACAAAGTGCTGCTCACACCAAAATGCACAGGGGATCCATGAACCTCCCAGCAGTGCCTGGCCCCTTGTCCTGGGCAATGTGCAAATACAGAGCAGAACCATGACAGAATTGCCAACAAACAGAAAGTCAATGGAAGCACCAGTGGGGATGCAGTAATGCAAATGGACTTCTGTACATCACTGTCAGCCTTACTGTGGTTTGGAAGATCATGGGTCAATGTAGATTAAAGTCTTTAATTTTGTTAGCATGTTACTACATACACTTATTACAGTAGTTATTGCATTCCTTAATTAGGATTCTCAATTTTTTTTTAAATTCACTCCTTTTAAACACTTGATTTTCTGAGTTGCTTTTGGGCCTTGGTTATTGCTGGAAGACAGAGGTTCATCAACTTATTTTATGCAAAATAAAATGTAAAATAAGTTTGAAAAAAGAGACCAGTTATGCAGCCATAGTTTGTTTCTCATGAGCCTGCAGCAATTTCACTTAAAACTTCTGCCATCAAATTGCTATTTGCTTTTTAGGAATGAAATACTAACCATCTTTCCAGAGAGGTGACTGGAACAGTATATGAAAAATGCAAGTTGTAAATGCCTTCACAATACACTTTCTCCAAAGGCTTTTGCTCAATTAATCAGACAGAAAGAGTTTGGCAGTCCCACCATCTGGATGTCGGTGTCAAGGACATCACCCATGTGTCACTCCTGTAATCAAACCAATTTGCTTAGCTCCCAAGTTCCTTGTCACAGCCTTTAGTCTTCCTGAGAAAGAAATTAAGCCCACTTGCTAATCATGAGGGTAATGGATTTTGCTGTAATTGACAGTGACAGAAGTAAAAACAAATTGCCTTGGGTAAACAATGAACTAGCAAAAGTCCCAGCAGCAGCCAGCTATCATCTGCATTTCTGAAAAAAAAAGGGCTGCACAAATAACACCAAAAGTCATCAACAGCTCTTGTCTCCACACACTACCAAGTATTTCTTAAGCCATAAAATTCCACTCTCCATTTTATCCAGAGCAACAGAGAGCTGAGGTATCTCAGGAAACAGAAAGCCTCAGAACACAGAGCAAGAAATCCAGTGAACTCACCTGAATCAGTCCAGAGCTGGCCAAAACTCTGCACCTGGTCCTCCACACCCAAGAATTCACCACCTTCAAAACAGATCTGAGCACATGGTGACCACAGAAAACACCTTCCCTGCAGCCATCAGACTGCCAGCTTGTAGCTGCAAGGACCCAGGTAACCCAAAATTAATCCAAAGCACAGAGGGCTGAGGCAGCTCTCCTGAGAGCTACTGGGAGGAGGGCACAGCTGAAAATGCCAGAGCTCGCTCAGCCTGGATGGAACAGGGGCCAAGCCAGATTCACCTGTACTGCCTCCAGCCTGCTGATCCCAAAGCCCCACAGCTGTGTTTGGGTGGGTGAGGTCTAAAACATCAAATTGAACATGACTCTTAGTGCTGTGGCACAGCTCTGGTGTGTATCTGGATATTTAGGGTGTGCTGTATACATAGCTAGCTTGGAAAAACCACCCACAACTACCACTTTAAGAGCTGCCTTCACCTTATAGTCTATTTACAGCATAAGCAGTGAAAAAAATTACCTGGAACCACTTGCACCTGCTTGAAATAAGATGTTTTATCATTTATTAGTATCACAGCAGCACTATTATGCTTCAGGACCATGGGATGCATTGTGCCAGATGCCATAAATAGCAGGAGACCATTCCTGTCCTACAATAAGGTCAGGTAGGACCAGAATGAAGAGCTATGTTATCCAGAAGATAACATTTTGCTCCTCAAAAGTCTGTAGTTGGAATATTCAGTTGTCCTACCCTATTGTCATAACTGAAGGTATTAAAACATCTATCTAAATTTAAAGGAGGAAAAGCATTTTCTGTTAAAGTTGTAATACTACTCAAAGCCATAGCAATACTGAAGTCAGTGCTATTTAATTTGTAAGTGCAGAGAAGCATGGAACATCTTACTGTGTAACACAGAAACAAACAGTTCAAAAGCAGTGAAGGCCAGGATTTACAACCAGAACTTATCTAGGAAAAAAAGCTGAATATTTGTTGGTTTTATTTGCACCCTGCTGTCACTCCAGTGGGTGCAGTCCAACAGCAGATGTCCATTTTGACACTAGTCCCTACTTTAGGATTATTAAAAAACTGAGCAATTCATCATAACATTTCAGAAAAACATCAATCTCAGAGCTACCAGCTCCAGGGTTGTGGATCACCAATTAAAAAGGCTGCCAGGGGACTGAGAGGGGGAAATTGTTGAGTTGGAAAGCTTGTACATTCAAACTTAGCAATGTAATACAATAATGGGAAAGCAGCCTAAGCTTGGTAACGAGTGGATATCCAGCCTTATACTTGCTCTGGGAGCTGGGGAAAGTGCTTACTCTTTCCAGTCATAATTTTTCCCTCTGTCAACTTGCCATAGCTCCTTGCATTGTGAAAACAAGACTGCATTTACACTGTAGTCATCTGAGGACTTCACTTAGTTGAGCTTCTCCAGGCACCCACAGGAGGCAAAGGTTTACACATTCATTTTACAGAAGGAAAAATAGAGAGGTCAGGAAATCAAGCAACTTGCTGAAGGATGCTTTGTGACACTTTGTAAAATAAGTGAAATTACAGGACCCCATATGTTCTATTGGAGCTCCTTATGACACTGAGAGTACAGTAAATGAAAAACCATAGTATTCACAAGAAAAAAGATACTGGATATTATTCAGCTTTTGCAGCATGTGGCATACAGCCACATCTAGATATGAAAAATCACTGGTTCATTTGCTCTATCAATCTATGTATTTCTGCAAAACAGGTTTAATGTACAAGTATTATTAACACACGGACAAACATCACTTACACTGCCACCATCTATATCCTATCTTATTTTTTAATTTTCCACAATTTTAATTGCTCTCTAACAAACACAGGAAATTTTAGAGGTCTAATTTCTCCTAAGTTTCTTTTTTTCCTTTAACTTTTCCCACTAAGAACATTGTGGACACCAAATTTGCAGCTCTGACACTGCAAAGCCCTTGTGCTCACCTTTCAACTCTCAGCACGTATCATTGCTGACCCAATGACTCAAAAGCTGCTCTTATATATGTTATATGTACAACATGAATTCTGAGAACCAGCTGTCAAGCAGCATTATAAAAATCCTTTAGAGCCAAGTTCTTTAAACATTTATGGCTAAGTGCTATGAGAGTCAAGTACACTGTTTGTATTACCAAATGTCATATCTAATTCCCTGTTATGAACCCCTGAAATAAAATTATGTGATAATTATGCAATCTGTTTGAAACCTGACAAATATATTCCCAGTACAAATGATTTATGAAGATAATGCTTTGCTATAGCATAATGGTACTTCTTAATGGAAGCAGTAAAGCTGTTTCCTATGCTCTGATAACCACAGTGATTTCTTACACAACCACTGATTAAGCAATAGATAATGTAGGCATTTTGGAAACTATATATGCCACAGATTCATTCCAGGCTGTTCAAAAGTTATGGCCCATCTATCTAACTGGCCTGTTAGCAAGGTATGAGTTTCATTTGGGCTGTTTCACTCACTCCCACCCAATTCAGTGCCACTGCAACAGATTTATGTGTAGAGAAATGCACCGTTCAGTCTCTTTTTACAAGAACTGCTGTTAATCAGAAAATTAATGAGCTGGCTGGTGTGGTGTGCACTTCAGTAATGCTTACCCTAGTCTCCTGCAAGGAGTTTGGGGTTAGTAACTGGTGAGGATACAGCTCCCAAAGCTGAGAAGGGCTCTTTGCTGGTGATCAGCTCCCTCTGATGAGCCAGCTCTGCTGCTCAGAGAGATGGAGGCACAGGCAGCAAAATGCAGCACAATAGCATCTTCTGATTGTTCTCCCTCTGCTCCTCTGCTGTGTGCTCTCCCTCCCATCCAGAGGGGAAAGTTTAAGAGACAAAACCTAAAAAAAAAAGTTAAAGCTTAACTTAACTTAAAAAGCTTAAGAGACAAAGTGATTCAATACACTTTTCCCATCTTAAGAGTGTCCCTATCAACAATACATTACATTCTTTTCCTTCCTACTTTTCCCACCAAATGAGAAGATAAACCTCCCTTCAATTGTTTCTGCACCCTTTCAATTAACATGTATGGGAGATAATCAAATTAATTGTTTCTGGCCTCAAATCTAATACTGGTAAGATGTTAACAATTTAAATGAGAACTTCAATTTTCTGCACAGTTCTGCAGAGAGTTTAGCAATTGCTTTCACTTTGTTCATTCTGACAATCCATGCTTCATAACACTGATTTCATTAATGAGCAGCTAAACATGACTGCCCTGCTGATGATTTGTTCTTGTGCTACCTGTGAAATGTCATTTGAAATGGCCTAAGCTCAATGAAAGGACACTGAAAAATGTGAAGTGGCAGCACTTCGTTTTACTTCAAATTGCTAAATGTAGAAGAAAAATTGTATCTTATACAGTCATATCCAAAACCACATCCAGAAATGATTGATGCATATTCATATCTGGTCGGAAGAAAGATTAAAATTCTCATTATGACCATTTTTCTGAGGTTTAATTAGCATAAATGCATCTTTTTCTTTTTAATGCATCAGTGCTAGAATTATAGTCTAAAGGAGGGGCTTTAATCTGATTTGTTCTTGCCATAACTTTCCTTTTCCAGTATTGCTTGACTTGTAAATCATGACCATTTAGTATTTCAGAACCAGTGTCAAAGCAGACTTTGGGACAGGGAGTAAAAGTATGGGAGGAACACCTTTTTATGATAGAAAAAAAGGGAATTGGCACAGAGAAAAATGCCCTGTGCTGGCCTCAAAATCCAAGCATCCTTTCAGTCCAAGCTGTATCATTTTTTCCTGTTACCAGTACCAGTATTACAGAGATAGGAAGATTTTGAAGTAGCAGTTTGGTGTCCCAAAAGAAGTCACCTTTCCTATAGATGGTATTATGTTTAATGGAGTTATCCAGTTTTAATCCCAGTATTCACTTACTGTAGAAAATTCACCAAATTAACACTGGGTTTATGGAAAGAGATTAGTGCTTTGGTGTCCTGTGAAATAGAATAATAAAACTTTGATATTTACAAAGTATATTTGATTAGTTCTAGTATTTTGACATTTTAATACATCAAAACATTTAATCTTTGGAAGAAATGGATGGTTGGGGAGACATAGGAAATAATGAATACTTAAACATTATGGATATGTTTTACCTGACCTATTGAGGAGCAGTCATACAGAGATCAACACCAAGAGTTTCTCCACTAAAATAAGAAGCAGATCTATTGAAGATTTTTGTGCTTGTATCAGATTTTTAGAAGATTTCTGGGAGGTCTTCCTAACATCTTTGCCCATGTTCCGTTTTCCTCTAGAAAGAATTTTTTATGTATTGGAAGTGTTTAAAGGGTGCACAGCTCACCTCTTTTTACTGACATCTGGAATGAAATACTTCCCTTGGTGGTGCTTGAGCTCTTAGCGTGTCCCTTAATCTGAGTTTTCACCTTCATGTTAACTTCTAGCAAGAGCTGATAGCACCACCAGGTTCATTTATAATTATTGACAGATTAGACACTTGGATGGATAATTTTTGTGACAAGCATTTATTTTGAACCAGATTTAAGTCTTTGCTAAGCCTGGTTCATCTACAAGCTAGACTGGAATAATATATTATTTCTTAGTGTTATTCAATGCTTTTCTCTGTTTAGCTGAGAGTTTCTGCTATCTCCCTGCTTTCAGGTGGGCAGAAGAATATTGGTTAAGGGTACATAATAGTATTACAGACATATTTCTTGCTATTTTAGTGAAAATGCACCCCTATTTTTTTAGACGTCCAGGATCTTTTGATACCTGAGTTTATACATGCTCAGAACTTGAAAGATAAATCTTCCAGCTGGGACAGAAGGAGGGGAGCCAAGCATCCCACAGATATCCTTCTCCTGGCAGCTTGGGAGCAGAGATAGCAGGAGCAGAATTGGCAATAGATCAGTCCTGTGGGCTGGGACCCTCTCAGCTGGAAACACTCAGACAAGGGAACCCTTCCTTAGCTACACCATGCAAATCACTGAACTCCTGGAAATGTTTATGATTGCACTGGGGTTCACTTCAACATCTCCCCTGCTACTGAATGAGGTCAAATCTCTGTATGTAAAGCTGACTCCTTCAGTGCTCCTGCAGTGCACTGCAGATGAACAAGAAGCCTACAAACATTGCTGACAATTGTTTTAGGATCATTTTTATCATGAACCAAATAAGACTTTTTTTTTCCTTAAACTTTGTTGCAAATTGACAACTTCAAGTAAAATCTGTCTTTTGACTCATTGAAGGACTGGTAGTTTGTCAAATATGAAAACATGATCCTCAGGAAAAAAAAAAAAATCAAGCATACAACCAGACAGTGTTACCCAGACTGCCAAAGGAAGGATTAACCCTAAGAGAAGCACCAGCAAAATACTGTCCTCATGAATAATTTCAGGGTGGTTATTTCAGCTAGAAGTACAACAGGTGTTGAAAACTCATCAGCTTTGCAAACTAATTACATTAGTTCTCTGCTGTGTAATTGCAAATGAGTGTAACAGGGACTGAAGAAAGGATGAGAGAGAAGAGTGATAAGGGTAAAAGCCTGAATTATGCAGGTGAACTTCATGCATTTATTTAAGAGGAAGAAATAGGAATTGTGATTAGTTCTTACTGGACATGAGACCGTGCCATGGCTAAACAGAGCCACCAGGATGCAGCAAAATGAACCATGCTGACCACACAGCAGTGTTCTGTTTTCCACAACATTTAAAATACCAACCTGAAAAATGCAAATGGATTGGGTTACCTGTGGTGTAATATCTGTGTAATATTACTCCCCTAAGGGAATGAAGTTCACTGCTCTTTTGAGACATTCTCAGGTGTGAGAAGGGAACTGCAAGGAGCCTCAGACAAATTTGATTCAACAGCCAATTGCCCTTGCCAGTTTTCCTTTCCACTGCCTTTCCTGCACCCACATGCTGGAGATCTCCCCCTTCACCTCAGCTTGGCTTCCTGATGGCAAGCCTGGATGCCCCCCAGGAGAGGACCTGGATTATCAGGAGGCCACTCTGCAACCAGGCAGGTCCACCAGAAACCCCCTACCTGGGCAGGTTAGGAGCACTCTGCCAGCAGTGTGAAGGACCTGAACTTGTGGGATCCCTGCCTGCAGTGGGTTGTAGGCAACAAGGAAGGATTTGAAAAGGTGCAAGAATTTCCCTGGTAGAAAGTGGTTGGAGGGAGGAAAGAGTTTAAGGGAGCCAAGACCAACTTCACAGGAATGCAAAATATTTTTGAGTCTGGGAAACGAAATGAGGTGGCCTGAGGCTGAGAGAAGCCAGAAACAGAGAAGGAAGGAGAGGAAGTTTCCAAAAAGCCCAGCACTGTGCAAAGTATCAGATTATCCTGTTGAAAACCGGGTGAAGGCCATTGAGAATCATTCAAATTTAACAATACCTTTTAGGATCACAAGACTAAAGCCAAACCTACTGGAGAGGATATCCCAGATGTACCACACAGAAGCTAGAAGCTTCTGCCACAGCAGAGGAGCCATGCCCACAGTCCCAGCCCTTCATGAGCTTTGCTGCACATTTGGAGGTGTTTCTCCAAAATCAGACACTTCTCCTGGCCTCACCTTCACAAACATTCCCAGGCATTTCCCACTCCCAGAGCACAGCAACACACAGAGGTCCAGGGACTGAAACCTCCTCTGGACTTCTGAATAAACCCCTGGTTCAGAGCACACTTTGGGTTTGGATTCAGCAGGAATTATTGTTTCTATGGCAATGGCTTGGGGTTGTTTTTTTTTTTTTTCCATCAAACTAGAAGTGTACCAAACATTGGAGGAGTGAGAGCACAGCTTTATTACAAGAAAAAAGTTGGAGGTTTTTTCATGTAGACAGTTCACACATAGGCAATTCACATGTAGGCAGATATCTTAAAAAGGAAAATATTTTTCTCCATATTTTGTAGCTATTGACCTCTATCAGTGTCCAAAAAATAAAACATTTGACTTCTGAGGATTTTTTTTTTACGTTTTTTAATTCTCCAAGCATCCTGGAGTGATGATTAGATCAATTTCTGTCCATTAGAATTTGAAATTAATCTATTTTGCAACTAGTGAGTGCCCTTTTAGTATTTCACTGAGCATTTTTGATAGATGGATGAATTTAAATAGGAAAAAATGTATCTGATAATGAAGTCATTATACTTGTTCTGATTTAATCAGAGCATTTGTACCATATAAGTCCATTAGAATGTCAATGAAATGGTGATTCATACCAGATTTCTTCACAGGAATAACAAGCATGTTTTAAAATGTTACATTTCCAGGGGTGTGACTTGTCTCCTGCAAGCATCAGCCTCACCCCAAAGTCTAGTGTGTTTGTTGCATATCTCTGCAGCCCTACAACCCTACTTCAATGTTTTTTTAACAGAAGTGACATCATTTAGAAAGTACTGTGTGAAGAATTTTACCTTTAAGAAACATTCATAATTCAAATTAATAATTAGAGACAAGTTCCATGAACACACATGGGACCAAGCTTCTGAGGAAAATCTGGTACCTGTTTCTCAGATGCAGTAGGAGAGCCAAGAGCAGGCAAGGACCAGGAAGATGGCATCATCAGTGCTGAGGGACAAGCAAGGCCTTGCTGCTCACCCCACCTGGGAGATCCCTGGTGGCCAGTGACAGGCTTTGGGCATGGGCCATTTACTCCCATTTGCCAAACACATGCTGCAACTGCTTTTTGGGCTGTCACATGTGAAAACCAGACCAGTGAATTGACCCAGATTATAAAACTGTATTTCACACCTTTCCCCTCACATCCGAAGCAGAAACAGCCTACCCCAGAGGTTCTGAGTGCATTAAAAAATAAATGTTTTGATTAAAGATTCATTTGACCTCCGATAGGTATTTCCTTTCCAATCATTGCCTTTTTCCAATTGCAATTCAGCTGAGGGTGCATTTGGTCTAAGTTGTTATTTATTGCTCAGCAACAACAAGTCACATAACAGGTGAGTTATTGACTGTTGACTGACAGCAAATACAGTCTCTTCTGTCAGTCATACAGACTGCATAAACTATTTCCAGAGCACCACAGAACAGAGTGCAGAAAGGGTGCTGCTGCATGGCAGAGCATCTTGACTCTCATTTACCCCGTGTTTGGAAATAAAACAATGCTCAAACCAAGACTGAATGCACAGCTCCCCATAGGAAACCAGTTCGCAAGGACTGATCTTAGAAGATGTTTTTCTGGAGGTCTGAAAAGCCCACTCAGAGTTGAGAAATGTTTCAGAAAGAATTCCTGCTCCAAGCATATTAACATTTAAAATCTGCCTTCAGGAAAAAAAACATCACGTGCAAAATTTCATGAAGCCAGACATTGTTTTCTGCCACGGATGGATCAACTGGAATTGCAAGACAAGATTCTCATAAAGCAGTGAGCAGTGGAGACATAAAAAAGTGATGTCTGCAGGGTTAACATTAGTTTAAATTCTCTAAGTAACTTCTTCAAACCATCAGCTTTCCTTCTCTCTATATACTTGAAAATCATACACATAAGAGCTTTCACTGTTAGGAAGCCAGGTTTTGAGGTTTTAGGTACCTTCTTTATTCATCAAGTATTGGTGTTGGTTAATGCCAGTGATACCTTCCACAACAGCCACCTCCAATGTTGCACAGCTGTAAATTCACAAAGCATCTTCCTGAGCAGCTGAATAGAAATCTCTGTTCCAGGCTACATCAACAGTAAAAAAAAAAAAAAAAAAAAAAAAAAAAATCTAATCAAACCACTTGATAGCCAGAAATTTCGATGGAAAATACTGAAATTAGGGTAATGTTCTCAGATCAATATTAATCTTTCAGAATAAAAAGAAAGAATGAACAGCCTAGATGCTGAGGTGAAGTGCTAAGCTTCAGTTTTTACTCAGTGTGCAGAGAAGCATGGATCTTGCAGAAAAAAAATTGTCCTGATTTTTGAATTCTTTATTCCTCTCATTACAGCCATCAATGTAAATGTATGCAACCAACACAAACACAAGGCTCTGTCAACATCTGCAAGCTCCACTCACACTCAGTATTACAAGCAAAATTCTTTATGGCTCAAGCTGTCTGAAACAGATACTGTAAGCAGCAGCTAAAATATGAATTTATCTCACTGCATTCAGCACATCTGTAATTGCAATCTGGCCCCTACAACTAATTCCAAACAACCACTTAGGAACAATATTTTTTCTCACCCTCTCCTTCTATTTTTAAAGAAACTCAGAGAAAGTCTCTTCAGATGACTCAGAACTCCTCACTGCTGCATTCAGCCAGCCTGTGAAGCTGACCCATATGTGCACACACACCCACACATGACTGGAAAATATAGCAGCAGCTGCCTGTGTTCTCTCTGGATAAGCAGGATCCCCTCAAACTCTGCTGCAGCAATTGCTGAATAATTTCAAAAGGAAAAGGGTTTTGCTGCATAAAAAACTTTTCCCATTGCAATCCTGCTGGCATCCTGACTTCCCAGGACTGCTGCACCAGCCAGAAGGAGCTACAGAGCTGGTCACAGACACCTAGGCCAACACTTTCAATAAAATCACAGAATAAAAGCATTTACATCTACATTTATCAGCAATCTCTGAAAGCACTAAGAGGAAATGTCAAAGGCTTTTCTTTCCAGCACAGCTTTTGGATGAATACAACCTTTTCATTGAAGGAAGAAAAGTCTTACAGGAAAAAGTACTTTTTCTCTCGTGCTCGGCTGGTACACAATACACATTTATCTCTTGAGTTAAATGCCATATTACTGATAGAAAGGTAAACCCAGGCTGTAAAGGCTCAGAGCAGCTGCCAGAAACGTGCTAGCTATCCTCAGGTACTTAAACCCTGCAGTACTCAGAGGCAGGTATCTGCTGTCTGCAATGAAACAGCAGCCAAATGGCAGCAGACCTTAAACACCTCTCTTCGTGTTAGGATAACATATTTAAAAAAAAATCTGCTATGTTAAACACAAGATCTCTGCTTCCCTTCAACCAGAGAAATTGTAACTTATAGCTTGTATGATTAGATTCATGCATTCTGAAACGTGATTACACTTTCAATCATCTTCACACTGGCTTTTGTTTAAAACTGCTTATTTACTGCCCCACTGGATGGGATCACAACTGAACCTAAAGCAAAAACTTGATCAAAGCTGAATTGTTTTTATAGACAAGAACAAGAACACTTGGGAAAATAAAGCATTTAAGAAAGAATGAAGCTACACAATTAATGAAAACAAAAAAGTATAAGCTAGAAACTTGTTACCAGTTACAGTGTTTTCTATTTGAATGGCATCCTGGTTTTTTTCAGCCTTATGAAATTATTTGCTCCCCTGGCCTATACAAAACTGGGGTCACACTGCAGGCACTCAGATGCATGACTTCTTGTACCACAACTGCCACCCTGTCAAAGAAAAAAACCCAAATCCTAACATTTTTGAGATAAATCACTTTGCCTATCTTTTTATTTTTAAACAAATACTACAGGTTTTTATAGACAGGAATCAATGACTGCTGTAATGAGTTTCAATATAGCAGTTCCAGTGCCAAGAAGTAATTATGGTTTATCAGATTTTCTATTTTACTGGAAATGCCCACACTGATGATAAATTGTTACACTACTTTGTCTGGATGTTAGACCACATCCAACATTAAAAGAAATGACGAGTTCAATTAGACCAAGTGTGACATCATGCAGGCTCCTTGCACTCCATGGTACCATCTTCCCCACATTAAAACAGGAAATACCTGAAAGTTTTGATTCATACATCTAATGAAATATATTAAATAGCTGAGCATGCCTGAAGCAGCAGCCTCTTCCACAACTGTCAAGCTTTTTCCCTTTGCTGTGGTGCAGAAAAGAGGGGAAGAAATGAAGGAGCTGAAATGAAGGACAAGCTGAAAGGAAGGATAGGCTGAAAGGAAGGATAGGCTGAAAGGAAGGAGGTGCTTACCATGCTGAGGCCAGCCACCCCCCATCACCCTGCCAGGAGTCCCCACTGCCACATGGCTCTCTCAGTGCCCATACTGCCACCCCACAATAGCATCTGTGAGCAGGAATTGGGTTGTCCGCCACAAAGGTGGCCGCGGATATCTCTCCCAGATTTTTACTGACACCAGAAGTCCATTGACTGCTGCCAAGAGAAACCTCAGGAGTGGCACAGCTCAACACCTGTCCCAAAGTTTTGAGAGTGGAGAGAGGCACCCGCAGTTCCCACACCGACCTTCACCTTCCTCGCCATTTTGAGGCAGCGCTGGTGTTCCACGCTTGGCTCAGGCCCTGCTGCCAGCATCCCAAGGCCTGACTGCACACAGCTGCAGGAGAGGAGCTCATGGAACCCCTTTGCTCCCCCTGCTACCCTCACCTGTCCCACCTGGGCAAGACCAAGGGCTCCTGGAGATGGAGCTGGGGTCAGTCCTGCTGGGATGGCCATAATCCCCTCAGGGTGAAGATGGCAGCAGCCTCTGTAGGGTGAGCTGGGAAGAAGAGCCCCAAGAAGAGCAAGGAGGCTGTGAAGGGACAAGTCCTGTGAGGAAGGGCTGAGGGAGCTGGGGGTGTTCAGTCTGGAGAAGAGGAGGCTCAGGGGAGACCTCATCACTCTCTACAACTCCCTGAAAGGAGGTTGGAGCCAGGGGGGGGGGTTGGGCTCTGCTCCGAGGCAGCTCTCAGTAAGACAAGAGGCCACGTGTAGTGGCACAAGGCAATCAGACGCCTCTGATTACCGAGAAGTGGGTGTGAGCCAGTATCAAATCCACCTGTGCCCAATTAGGGCAGGCCCCCTATTGAGCATGTGCAAGACCAGGGGGCCAATAAAAGGTGAAACTCACAGCCACAGACTAGCTCACTCCTGAGCACTCTATTACCTTTATCGCGCCACCAGCGCTCATCGCCTCCAAGGTGAGGCTCTCTGTGGAGTCTCGAACCCCGGGGCTTTCAGCGTTGCAGTACTGGGTCTCAACCAGCTGCACCACGAGAGCCTCACCTTGGAGGCGATGAGCGCTGGTGGCGCGATAAAGGTAATACAGTGCTCGGGAGTGAGCTAGTCTGTGGCTGTGAGTTTCACCTTTTATTGGCCCCCTGGTCTTGCACATGCTCAATAGGGGGCCTGCCCTAATTGGGCACAGGTGGATTTGATACCGGCTCACACCCACTTCTCGGTAATCAGAGGCGTCTGATTGCCTTGTGCCACTACAGCCATGGGCTTAAGCTCTGCCAGGGGAGGTTTAGCCTGGAGATTAGGAAGAAATTCTTTACAGAGAGGGCAATCAGGCATTGGAATGGGCTGCCCAGGGAAGTGGTAGATTCTCCCTCCCTGGAGGTTTTTAAGAAGAGACTGATGTGGCACTCAGTGCCAGGGTCTGGGAACCACAGTGGCAGTGGATCAAGGGTTGGATTTGATGATCTCAGAGGTGCTTTCCAACCTGGATGATCCCATGATTCTGTGAAAATAGTCACACTCACAGGCACAGCTGTAATATCTGAGAACCATCCCAGTGAGAACTGGGGGGAAAAAATAATTAAAATGAAAATAAATTCAACTTACAACAGAGGGTGTAGCAGTGGTGACCTGCTGGAGGACTGCTCCTTGAGGTGCTTGGGCCCTTGCATGCTCAGCCATCACTCTCTTTTTTGACATTTCTAACTAAAAGTTTGAGCGTTTTTAGGGCCCAGGTGTGAGCAGTGGGGGACGGCACCAAAGTTGCCCTTCAGAAAGGGCAAAGTGCCACAGAAGGTGTGAGGAGTGAGGGGAAAAAGTGCGCGAAACATCCTAGTGAGTGCCCAGGGCTGGAGAGAAGGAAGGGATGGTTAATGGGGGACAGGAGTGGAGCACCCACAGTGCAGCCCATGGAGGACCCCAGGCTGGAGGGGGTGGATATTCCCCTGAGGAGCTGTGGCCATGGAGAGCTCATGCTGGAGCAGGGAAAACACATCAGGAGAAAGAAGGGGCCAAAAGAAGCTGTCCTGGGCTAACTGCAACACCATGTCTGCACAAAGTACATCTTCAGTGTGCCAAAATGGTGGATAAGGTCCTTCAGTTCTTTGACTGAGTTGTTTACAAGTGATTTGTTTCATACCTCCCCAACATTAAAGACATATTCCTCAGGGTTATCAGCCCTTCTGTCTTTACCATGGGCCTTTATTCACTGCTCTACAGGATGTGGTTCTGCTGCAATTCAAAAGAAGTAGGAGACAGCTCAGTGCATTTTTGTGTGACAAACCTCCCAGGAGCACATGCACTGTAGTGCTCCAAGGGGTCTTTCACATCAAAACTTCTGGCAGATTTCTAAGGTTTTCAATGCTGCTGAATAAAAATGCATTTCTGAGGTCATAGGCAAGAAACAGCTCATGCCATAAACTGGTCAGCTTCAATCAGAAAGGTTCATCAAAAGATAGCCACAGTCACAGAGAGTGAAAAGTTTTGCTCAAAATATTTTTAGCTCAGTGGACTTTTGCTGAATCTTCATCTTGGCTTCTGGAGCAGGGCTGATTTCCAGGCAAACTTTAGATCTAAGGCAGATCTGCCACAAGGCTGATTTCCTCTGAAAAGGAATATCTCCAAGCCCTGTCAGCCTTTCCAAGACTTTTTCATTTCTGCCATACACTCAGGAAAATGGCCTTCCAGCTCTGCAAGTTAGAAAGACCCGTGAATGATAAATGGATCTGGGCTCCAACAGTTTCCAAATTCTTGCAGCAGAAGTAAGTCTGAGACTGGAAAGGAGCCTCCCTTGTGCAGGTTTTTATTCTAGAATTTCCAGTTGGTAGGAAATTTGGAGGTGAATTTTGCAGTTTCTCTCTTGGGATTTAAATTACATATCAAACCCACACAGGCAGAAAAACTCCTGGCAAATGTCTGCCTGTTCTGTCCTCTAAACCCTAGCAGTGGAAGTCCTACAGCCTTTTTCACTGTTGTTCAAATGAAAAAGAGACATAGAGAAAGAAAAAAGAAAATATTTGCCTGTGACCTTTTCACTGAAGGAGAGTGACAGACTAACCAGTTGCCAGTCTGAGAAGTGTTGATTTGGTCTCTGTTTTAGCACACTGTGTTGTATTTTGAGCATTTCCATAGAATCGAAGTGCCTTCATGCTCAGCTAGCCCAAAAGTACAAATGTCTTCCTAATGCCTAAGTCCCTCTTGCTGCAATTTAAATCCAGTTGCAATTTAAGTCCAGCACCTCTTCCTTTACCTGTCACATCCCTGGAAACACTTCTTTTTTCTTTGCAACATTTTTATCAGCTATATTTCAGGGCTAAGATCTTGCATTGATCTTCTCTCCTCTACAAGACACAGATGTAGCACCTCAGTCTTTGCTTATACATCTCAATTTCAGCAGGTCTGAACTCACCTGGACAGGTCCACTGCATATTACTAAGGAACTGCTCCAGGTGCACCTGTGAGTCCTTCTCAGAGAGCTGTGCACACACCACTGCAAACATTCCAAATGCCACACTCCTCCTTAAATATTGCAGCATTTGCTAGTTTGGGGTCAGAAGGAGAAATGTAAGAGCATGGTGTCTGTGATTTCTCTGACACAGCAGAACAGCTGGAGGTTATTCAGTGTGACACAAATAGCCTTTTTATAAGCATTGTGTATCACCTGCTTTCCAGTTCCTATAACAATACATCTTAAAATTTCAGGTCATTAAAAAACTCACAGTTTACATTCTTACTCCCTCTCCACAGCAGGGTACTTTCCTTACTCTTAAATTCCTTAAGGAGCAGCCAAGCCTCCTCAGTACCTTTTCCCTGTAGATGTTTCCCATGTGGAAATCTTATCAATTACTGGGGGGGAATCAAAGGGTGCAGTCTTGAATTCATCCTCTTCATTAACTTTTCCCTCTTTAGCTTTCCAAGAACACTATTGCTATGATTTCATGATAACAAAAGTGCCTTTCACTGTCCTATTCTTAGGAAGTCTCTTGAGCTAATCCTTTCAAAACTGGATGAGTTCTTCTCCCTGTTTTCTCTGCCCAAAGTTTTCTCCACCTTAATTCCAGAACCTCAGTCTGTGTCCTTGTGGAGTTTTTTGCCTCCCATAAAGTGCCTCATCAATCCCAGTCCTCCCTTCAGATGGTTCTGTTTGTTGCTGAGGTCCCATCCACCTGATGGAGGTGGAGGGACACCCCTCAACTTTGCACCCTACCAATGACACCCTTGTCTTTCATTCCTTTCACATTTAACCAGTGATTTTAAATAGCTTTTATTGCCTACTTCATTCTGAACCTCAAAGCAGTAACAACAGCTCCTTCCTTCCTCATTCTTTACTGTCCAGGGTAGTGTGCACAAGGTGCTTGTGAAAATGAACCTTTCTATCTGACTATCTTTTCATTGTCACATCACCTTTTTCTCCATAGGCTGAATCACTCTACTCCAGATATTTGATATAAAAGGGCAGGTTCTCACAAAAGTGGTCTTTAGGAAGAAGCAAAAAAGCATGGTGTTTTGAAGGAAAACACTTCTGTAATTCCTGTTTTTTTTAATATTGATAGAACAAGCACAGAAAACATATATATGTATATGAAGATAGTTGCATAGACAGAGATAAATTTATAAATAAAAAGATTTGTTCATCATCAGAATCTGTTCCCTTTAGTGAATTTTCCTTTGCCTTTATAAATGACCTTTCTTCAGATCAAAGTCTAGCTTCCTCGAAGCATATTTTCATAATTTATTAGTTTTAGAAAACAAAATCCAAAAATACTGCAGAAGTTCACATACATATCACATGACACTTAATTTGAATAAGAAAGTCAAAATGCTGCTGATCTTGCAGAGGTAGAACACCCACTCAAAAAAGTTACATTTTTGCTTAAGGAAGACGAGCAAGTTTCAGTCCAGAATTGTACATGTTTTCATTTTTAGAGATTTTTATGCTGAAGAATTTTACAGTCAGGATGATTCCACAACACAAATCTGTGCAAGTATGTTAATCAACTTACAAGTGGATACATCTCTACCACAGAAGATCTGTTATCCGTGGAATATAAGACATAAATGACCATGCAACCCCAAGAATGCTGTTTTAAGAGAAATGGGACTGGAAAGTGAGAGGAAAATAATGATCAGAAGTTCACTTTTAAGCCTCTGTAATACACTCTTCATTTTTTTTTAATACATCATTTCAACTGCATGGAAAACAGTTTCACAAATCTTTTTTTGTTACTGAAGTATTTCATCCCATGGCCCACCCCTGAATCTGTAAACAGAACAACTGTCCTATCTCACACTGCAGCTGAAACCTTGCACACACTTACATCAAATAACCCAAAAAACCCAGTGCTCAGTGTTGCTAAGGGGGCTCTGCTTGACTGAGACCCTCCAGGAGCCCCCTGGAGATGCCCCCCAGCTCTGCACACACAGGCTTCTGTGGCTTCTCAGCTGGCACTGAGCTTGCATAGGTTCATGGGAAGCAAACTCAGACAACTTTCCTTGGAAGTTTTACAAATTACCAAGTTCTGGATGGTTTGCACAAGCAGTTTGAGCTCTGTAATTGCTGCAGAATTTAGCTGGATCAAGCTATTGACATTGACAGCAGCTGAGAATATCAGAGGATTTTTTTTCTCAGTATTCAGTAGGAAACCTCTCTGCATATCTGCTCAGTAACCACAGGCACTAAGCTGGGGCTTGGCAAACTGTGTCCTGGCCCAGACCAGAGATTAGAAGGCAAATCCTGGCAAGGACTGAAGGGCAGCATCAGCCCAAGCCAGATCCACAGTCAATGAACTCAAGGAATGAAGCTCTTAAAGCAATGAATATCTCAAAAGTAATGAAATTTTTCATTTCATTAGGAAGTTAATGCTCTTTCGTTTTATTCTACAGCATTGAAACCATAAAGACAGCCCCTATGGAAAGGGAAGACTCATCTGAAAAACTGATTTAATCTTTATCCATTATCTTTCTAAAAGCAGTATCTTAGTGCCTGTGCTTGGAGTGTTCTCCAGAGAGCCAACGGGATTTCTTAACCAGCTCTGTGCTGGGATGTGGGATAATGGCTCTGGCATTCATTCCATCACATAGCATCACCTAATGTTATAAATTTAGCACGGAAGCTGAGGAAAAGTGGAAGTCATCAGTTATTGCCATGGAGGTGGGAATCTCTTTTTCAGTGTGTTTGGGTGGGTTTCCTGCCAGAGAGAGCTCTGTAATATTTAAAACACGTTTGTGTTTAACAAACCCAGCAAAAAGGGGGAAGCAATGCAACAGTAAGATACAGCTGAGGCTTGTTTCCCACCAGTCCCTGGGCTAGCCAAGCTAGGCAGCTCCCAAGACCTGTGCCCAAGGACATATCCAGCAGGATGGGTTGCAACAGAGAAGCCAGTGAGCAGCTGCAGGAGGTGCATGGGACCCTCGTGTGGCTGGGTCTGCAAGAGGGAAGGTTTAAGGGGAGTTTTGGGAGCCTCTGCATCTGCTTCCAGCACTGCTGGTCTCAGTGCCAGACCCCATTCCTTGCAGGAAAGGGGAGGGCAGCCTGGTCCTGTTGCCCCCAGTCAGCAGCATGGTTGTGTGTATGGAGATTTCAGTTCTGGGAGGCAAGAGTGACCTCACATCTGGTTACAGAAGTCTGCAGGTCCTGCTTGGACACTCATGTTGCAGTTAAATACCACTCTGTTACCTCTCTCTTAAACTTAATACTTCCTGTTTACCCAAAGATGTCCACACTGGGTTTTAAGACAACTGGCTGTGATTTGAAAGCATGGAGAGATTGTGGAATCAGCTGCTTCACTTAGTAATTTGTTCCAGTGATTAAGCCAAAGCTGTGCTGGGTTTCTCATTTGAATTTATTCGTCTTTAGGTTTCAGCTGTTTGTTCTTTTTATGCCTTTTTTTACCTGAGCCACTTAACTCTGTAATAACCATTACTTTTTCCCTGTGGATTTCCACTGTAAACAAATTATCTCTCAATCTCCTTTTTGGTAATCTAAAAAACTTAACTCTTTAAACTCTTTAAGGCTGCCACTTGCAGATCAAGCCTAAATGATTCTGCAGCCTGAAATTCTGTGTATAGTTTGGGGTTTTTTTCTATATATCCTCAATAATGTTCTTCAACATCTGTTTAAAAATGTAAGTCCCATTAAAACATGCATTTTGCCCAAATGAGCCCCACCTCCCAAGTGATCTGCATAACTTTCATAGCTTTCCTTTTCCTCATGTGGGCTGTTGCTTTGCACCAGCTGTAGTTTTATAATCCATGTTTTCCTATTTACTCGTGTGCCCCCCCCACCAACCCCAGAGCCACCCCTGGCAGGTGGCAGCTCTGTCTGCACCTCTGTAGCATTGTGTGCTTAATAAGCTCCCACATGAGATGTGCCTTTTCCCCAGACTGATCCTGTGAAGCTGTGACCTATCCCTCCCATGACAGTGAGATCAGGCACTGCCTGGAGCTGTAACCCCCTGGAGCAGCTCCAGCCACTCCTTCCTCTCTCTCTGGAGCCATCAGGTGTATGAGGTGTGAAGGTATTTACACTCCTCTCCACTTGGGGAGGTATTTTCTCTGTGGGCAGCATGATAACCACAATGAGCAAGGCATGCAACACAGGATTTTTGCTGGTGTGTCCTTGCTGGACAGCTATACCACTTCACCCATGAGGAGATGTGAAATGAGCAATTGTAAAACCAAGAGCAACTTCAGTTGTTCAACATTTTGCATATCTCCTTTTTTTAAACCACCGTATGTATCATATTTCTTCATCAAAGTAGTACAACAGGTGCCTTATCTTTTTTCTTTGCAGTAGGGCTGGTTTGCCCAAGCTTGTTGAGGATAAAAAGCTCAGAAATCTTTCCTTGCTTGATTTTACCAGGCTACTAAAATTGCTATTTACAACACAAGACTGAAAGCAAGAAAAGGAAGGCTGGAAGCTAACAGAAGGGTGGCATTGCTCTCTGCCACTGCCATCTCTCCTCTACCCTCATCAGCTCCTGCAATCAAACTCAACTTGGAGCTGCAGTTTTTGCAGACCCAGTGATGGCCATGGCTACAAGCCCAACCTTGTGGACTTCAGATGTATAGAAAAGGAAATGTGGATTCCATGCCCCAATATAATCCTGGTGTGGTTCATATTTATAATTCAATTGAGTTTTGATCACCTCTGGGGGAATTAAGAAAAATGAGGCTACAATGAAAGATCCATTTGTAATTTCACCAATGTGCCTTGTGAAATCCCTCCCAGGAATCACCTTTGTGCATTCAGTCAGGACTGAGTAATGTTCCTTAGCTTTTATATTTTATAGGATCTGCAGCTGCTGATTTAGAAATCAGAGCCCAAATTAATAATTATAATAATAATAATTACCAGAAAGACACTATTGAAGACACTACTGTCATTCTTAACAGAAGGCAGCTCCTGTAAACAGGAGTACCAGGCAAAGCTTTTTGGGCTTCCTTGGGGAAATAAGAGAACAGCATCTTTTCATCACTCAAGTCATCTGGGGATTGTCCTCCACAGGAAGCTCTCCACAGCTCCTTGTGCCATCTTAAGTTACAACAGATGTTACTCAGGGACCTGCCATAGTTTATAATTAGGCAGATAAGGATTGTGTGTGCACAGAGCCAAGTGGCTGGCAGAGGAGCAGATCCTGGCAAGTGTGCAAATGGGACGTGGTGGCTGATTTCTGGTCAGACATCCTCAGGCACAAGAGTCAACACTAAGCAAAGCCAGAGCTAGGTTAGGTTGTATAACTGAAGATTATCAAAGAGCCACACCTTGCTTTCTGGGATAGAGTTAACACTTTATGGTTTTTGTTTTTGTTTTTTGGTTTTTTTGGTTTTTTTTGTTTTTTTTTTGAGTCAAACCCTCAGCAAATGCCAAGTTTTCCTCACTGCCTCTCTGCTGGCTGGCACAGTTTCTGTGCTGCACAGGAGCACTATGGCTGGGACATCACCAGAGGATACAGGGCAGAGCCAGCTCAGCCCTCAGTGAGACAAACAACTTTAAAGCAGATGGTCTGAAGTACCATACAGTATTACCAGATTTTAACTCTTTCCTTCCCTCCCCCTCCAAGCACAGACCCATAATGATTGTGCTGTTTTATTTGCTGGTGGAGTCAGAGCAACAAGAGCTTAAATGCTCCATGAAACTCTCCTCCTCTGGAGCACTGAAAGTCAGGTCAGTCTCTCTGTAATGTTCCTGTACAGTGAATCTGACATCCTCAGCTAGAAATGTGTGGGCTGACAGATAATACATTTTCTTTTTCCCCTGTCACTTTGCACTAAAAGCCTGAATAGTTTTAGTCTTTCAGGTACCAATGAGACAATTTTTTTAACAGTTCAGAAACTTCTTTCTGGTTTTATTCTTCTTCCTGGCCAAGGACTCTTCTTCTGTCTGGTATTTACTGGAATTGATTTTTAATTCAAATTACTCCACCTCTAGGTCACCCTATCAGCTGGAGAGGCGTAGCCATTGAATTTCTGCCTTCTCAATTTTGGACCATATTTTTCATTTTGCATCTATAGAAATTTGCTCACTTTTCACTCCCAGAAGAGCAGCAGCTACAAGAAATGCACATGTTGAGAAGCAAGAAAGCAGAAAGGGAGACTAAGCAAAGCCCTGGCAGAAAGCCTGGGGACTGCAGGTATCCCACTGCCTTCTCTGTTTGTTAGTAGCTAATTGGGTTCAAACTCAAAGAGCTTCCTGGGATGGGGAAAGAGGGATATAATGAGAGGGAAACAGCCCTGTAAATGTGTAAACACATAGGAAAGACACTGAATCCTGTTAGGTGCTGCTGGTTCTCCCTGGGATTTCCTGTGATTACCCTCTGGGTGGAGTTGTTGGATCAATACTTCTATGTGGTTTGGCAGGTAGTTCCACTTAATTTTTTATTTTTTTGCTTTTTAAATATCATCCAGTTCAATTTTCCATGAAAATCTGATTTCCATTTTCCATCGGTTCTGCTGAACTGATGAACCTGGAGTTTCTCCTTTTTTTGTTGTTTTTAAATGTGGCCAGAATGCTGCCTCCCCAACCACTGCATGCTGCCTCCTGCCTACCTCCTATTTATTCTTGTGCCTCTGTTCATGCTGGTCACCTTTTCCATTTTAAAAAATTGCTTTAGATGCAAGTAAATCAATTTGTGGCTCCACACTCACAATTTCAAAAGTTACTAGAAAATTCAAAGTAACATGACAGATCTGATCCTTTGCTGCTGATTCACATAATTGTTTTTAAGAGGTTCGGTTTTCTCATTTTCTTCTTTTATTAACAGATGTGCTCTTCCATTTTAAAGGGCCTCAAAATGTTAATTGTTTCAAATACCAAACCTGATCATTCTTTATCCTCTCTGTGGTTTTCTGCTTTTTTCCTTCAGCAAGATCACCAACCAACACAGCACATTTAATTCACTCTGTAGATGTCAGTCACAGAGTGTTCCCTTTCACACAGCATGCCGAGACTTAGAGAAACACAAGTAGAAAACACTGGACTTAAAATAGGGGTTCAGGCAAGACCAAAACAAGTTACTCTGGCTTGGGAAAAAAAAAAAAAAAACAGAAGAGGGGAAAAGTTATCTTTAAATCTGTGTGTCTTAAGATAGAAAGCTGCCTGCAGACAGAGCCAGCCTGAGTGATGGCTGAGTCCCAGTTCCTTCTGTGAACAGCCACTTCACTGCCAGCCTTAGACAGGCAGCCCTCCACACTAAGGGACACTCCCTGATGGTCATGAATTTTGAGCCTGTATCACTGATACATTTAATTTCCCATCCTTCACTCCAGTTTCAGATAGACATATCTCCTGAAGGACAAGTTTTGCAGCTAGCAAACAGAAACCAGGCCAGTGGTAACACAAAAAGCCCAATTTTTTACCCATCCACTGTTTTCTTAGGGAGATTCAGGACCTCAGAAATTATTAAAGCAATAGAGGATTATTACTCAGGCAGAATGCACAGAGATATTAATTTACTCTGACTCTAAATCATGCAGACAAAAGAACATAGGTCTCCAAAGAGGGCCCTCTCTCACGCCTCCATCTCCTTTTTGAGCTGTCTGCATCCTCCCAGGCCCAGCTAGCTCTTACCTCTGGCCAGGACACAGAGGAAAATCATTCCTGCAGCACCCCCAGAGCCCTCATGAGCGGGCTAACAACCAGCTCTCCCTCCCTATTTCCCAACAGCAGCAGGGTTGAGGCTTGGCCTCCCCTTCCCCTGGGCTGCAAGGCTGGAAGAGAAAACCAAGTGGCACAGAGGGAGATCCCCATATCCTTGCTGATGTCCAGTGTTACCTCCCCCTGAAGCTGTTCACTCCAAGACCCTGTCCCCCACCTTGCTGTCCCTTCTGCTGATTTGTCACTTATCAGGAACTTCTGGTTTCACTTCTGGGCATCACGTAGGTCTATCTAGGGATATCTGATGGATTTAACCACTACAGTCAGTTCCCTTACTTTTCCCCCTTAAGAAGATAATTTTATTTTTTCTTTTCAGCAGAAGGCAGAGCATTGCCATGTAATGACCTCTCAGAGATGAGTAAATTTATAGCTCTCTCTCTCTCTCCCCCTGCAAAGCCAAAAGCAAAAATTGAATTTGCTTTCCTAAGGCAGGACTGCTCCCCACTCCATTACAGCAGTACTTACCCACTGCCAGGGCCATGCTGCATGAGAAAAGCAATTCCACAGTCCCAGGAAATAATCTAATTTGTGCTGTGAGGTACCTTAGGAAGGAAAAGGTAGGTAGGAAACTCATCCCTAAGCACCTACCAGCAATCCTTCCTCTGCTATCTCCCATCTCAGGGAGAATGATCCAACACTTCCATACCTTTCCCTCTACCCCACCTTGGAGCTGGGACTCTGCCCAGGTTGGGGGGTGGTTGGGTGGGTGATCAAGGCTGACAGCCTCAAGGAAAAGCAGCTGAGTCTGACACCCAGGGGCTGGGCAGACCCAGAAGGCAAACACCCTATCAATCTAAACACCTTTTTGCAGGCACACCTGGGACTGGCCAAACATCACTTATGAGCCATCCCTAAACCTGAGCTAATCCTGAGCAGGTGGCTGCCAGATGGGCAAGGCCATGGGGGCTCTGATTCCCCATTTCCCCAAGAGGAGTGAGCAAGGATTGCTCTTCATTTAAGCCATTTCAGGAGCCAGTTTCCAAGTTGTTCCCCACAAGCAGTTATGCAGCAAGGAGTGCAGGATGGGCATGATGCAGCAGGTAGCAGAGCAGAGGAAAAAAGGAGGGAGCTTGCAGACTGCCTTTGTGTTTCACACACATCTACACTCTTGCTTTTTCCATGTGTCCATATGTGAAATTACCTGTGCCCCCCACAATCATTTTCCTGATTTATTTTTTGGGTCATCCCAAGAAAAGCACTATCACAGATGAAGCTGCGAGTTTGAAAATCACTGTCTTGGACTTCTTATTATTCTGTTTCCTCTGTGAGAGATGAGCTGCACTTCCAGCTCTGTGTTCTTTATTTGCAGGTGATTTTTACTTAACTGTGCTATTGATCCTAAGATGGATGACAGCTTAAGCTCTGTCCCCGAAGGTGTGAAAGCTTCATTAGATTTATGAAATTCTCCAGGATACACGGAGGCTCTGCAGTCCATCCAGCAAAAAGGCTTTGACATTTTACTCACGCTCTCATGATTTGTATTCTTTGTTGAATTATGTTATTATTATTATTATTATTGTTTAGACTCAAGGTTACTCTTCTAGTTTGACTGCATTTGAATGCAGTCAATTAATAGATGCAGAGAAAAGCAGTCCACCCCCCCTGAGCCTCAGGTATCCCATCTCTAAACCTCTTCCTAATGCTTTAATCTCTCCTTCATGTCTTTTTTCTCTGGCAGGAGAGATTTGGCATTTTCCTCTGAAGTAATTAATGAGGCTTCAGGAGCTCCCATTGTTTTTGTCTGGGTTAAAAAAAAAAAAAAAAAAAAAAAAAAAGAAGAAAAAGAAAAAAGTATCTTTAGAGATAGTCAGAGGAAAGGAAGAACAATAACCTCGAGGTTAAAGATACAAATAAAAACTGGTGTTCTGTTCTGGCAGTGATGCCTAGAGGGTGCATCACCCAGCAGTGGGGACAGAGGTGTGAGGCAGCACACTGGGTTTCCTGAAACAATTCTGTGTACATAGAACAGAGGGCAGCAGCTCCCTGGTGTCCTGCTCCAGTACGCTGAGCAGACTGCAGGTCCTTAGCTACCTATTAAAAAAAAAAAAAGGAAAAGACTGACTACATTTATACACTGCCAAAAAGTGTATCTGGCTCCAAAAAGAAAGATTTGCTGCTCTTATTGCATCTCCCGCACCTGCTGAGTGCCCACAGAGGACAAGACATCCCTGGGTTGTTTCATTGCCTCTAATTTAATGCAATAATTCTGTCTAAAGCATTAATGGGCCACCAAAGGGACTGTTTAGGACTACCATTATTTGACAAATCCCCTCACCGTGTGGCTAGGGGAGTTAGTGGCAGATTCATGACATTTGTAGAAAGACTAATAAAGAGAGTGGGAAGTCAAGAGAGGATAATGAAGTCAGACAGATATCAGCTAAATGAGAGAGGAAAAAAATTCACCCTGTATATAGAAGAAACATAATGAGAAATGGGAGATTTTTATTCTGAAAGAAAGTGAAGATTGGAAAGCAATACCACAGAAGTCATCAAAGAAGAATGGACAATATATATATATATATATATATATATATATAACAAAGTGAAAGTAAGCAGAAACTGGTAGATGCCACCAAAAAATGACCATGCCTCAGGACTGTTCTCTGCAATAGCCACAAACTCTGCTGCTCCACTAGGAATAGAGGCAGCTGGCTGGATACACTGGCAGGGTCAGGGAGGATGGCAAGGACAGCTGAGGATTATCCAAAGAAAAGCCAGCAGGTTTCAAAACAGCTATGTATGGAGGGAATGTAAAACAGAGAGCTGGAAGAGCAGGAAAACCTCTGTAACAGTCAGACCAATTTCTGTGAAGCTCTGCACCTTCCAAGATGTGGGATGGGGGCATCACCCACCTATTTTGGATCAGTGTCTCCATGGATGCTGGCATCTTGGCATGGCCACAGCCACTGCTCAGCTGCCTACTCTACTCCAGGCTACTGGAGAGATAATCTCCTGACACCCCACAGGAATGTTACTCCAACACTTTCCCACTGAAAATGTTCCTGTTTTCTCTTTTCCTCAGTTTTGGTGAAGATTCAGCATGACAGATCCTAGAATCATAGAATCAGCTGGGTTGGAAGGGACCTCTGAGATCCTTACAGAAATGACAGTTAATTTCTAGTTGTTGTCCACAGCAATAGAAGATGGTTTTCCTCAAAAGAAATGGTGATTTTCCTCACCATTAAATGTCTTTTTGGATTTTCATTCCATTTCCTACTTGCACAAACCATTAGACATGGGCACATATGTTTTTTTAAAGCTCGCTGTAGGAATGACAGCAGCCACAGCAATGAAAATGGAGTAAAAGACCCTTCCTCTACAGCTCTTTGATCTTTCTCATTTCTGTCCTTAGAGTATCCAAGTTTTTGTATGCTTGTTTTTTCAAGGCAGCATTTTTCAAAAGGAATTCTGGTATATTTTTGAGACATCTCAGCAGCAATTTCCCCAGGTCACAAGCAGTATCTCTTTTGCACACACAGAGTTTTGGCTGTACCTGGCAGTGAGGGGATGGGTTTTTTTTAGGTGAGGAGTTCCTTGAGCTCCTCAGACAAAAAGCACTACCAGATACACAAAGTGTTACTGCGATTAAAACCTCTTTGCCAAAAACAAATTGCAACAGGCAGTCCTGTGCTTAATGTTCAAATTCAAGCCTCCACAGAGCTCAGGCTGACCTTTAAAGAGCTTTTCTACTCTGCTTTTAATTTTCACTGGTCCCTTTAGGTAGACGCTTAAGAGAGTCTTTGCTCACTTTGCACACTGCAGTTCCAGGGTTACAGAGTTCCCAGACTGTGCAGCCAGAGAGCTGCAGGTTTATTTTCTTCAATGTCTATTTTTATAAATCATTTTAATCAAATATTTGGCTGCTGCAGTCATCTTGACTAATGAATGTGAGCAGGACCACTTTGTTCAGTGGCTGGGTCCTGCTCGTCACATCCACATTACACCATTCCCTCTTTAATACAGGGACAGATGTATATCACATCTTGTCAGAATCTAATTTATTATTTCTATAAAACGCTAGAATTGATTTCTTCCTCTTGAACTGGAATCTGAAACAGTAATTTTTCTAAAGGTAAGCTACCTACACCATGTGTAGGTACACAATACATGACTGTATTGTTCATTTAAATACTTAAAAAGCTAACGAAAAAGGTCCACATCTCTTCAAACTAATTTTTCAAGATCCTGCTTTATTTAAAAGCAGAAGCCTCACAAAAACCTCTGAATGAAAACACTGAACACATTTCAAAGCTGTCCAGGAGTTATTTGGAGTCATTTGTCCAGGAGTTATTTCACAATGCCCAGCCCTTCCAGTTAACCAATGTGAATCCTGCAGGGACAAGGAGAGGCCAGGCAGGTTTAGGTCCTGCTTTGGAAAATCACATCTCAAGCAGCCCCAGAAGAGCTCCCAGTAACCACAACCCCACAAGAGGCAGAATAGAATGCAGTTCAAATAGGATGAAATCTCCTGCAGTTTGTGCAGTTCAGCTCCACCCGTGCTGCATCACAATTCTACAGCCAAGTGTGGCAAACATTGTGCAACTTTCCCTTGGGGACTGGTGAAAACTATACACAGAGCAACTAGAAATCTACTCAGTTATTCAGCAGGTAATAATTCCTGTCAGATCAGGCAGTGATGTTAGCTACTTATTTGCTGCATTAGATGCCATAGACAGAAGGCATCCCCTGATGTTCTGCAGCCCAGCATTATCCTTTGATTTGTTTCAGGCCACTTGTATTTGTCACCCACCCCCAGGAAGCCACTACCTGAAATAGGTTAAGCTGTAAGCTTGGGCTCAGGGAATTGATCTTTGTGAATTACAGCAGCACAAGCTGTGGGCTGAATTACACCCAGCTGTCTGCAGGGTTGTTTTAAGAGAAGATTGGAATTTCAACTCAGGTGAAGCAAGGAAGGGGTAAGAATGTTTTGCTCGTGCAGGACATGGTATACTGAAGGCTTTGGGGTCTTCCCCCAAAGAGTTCTGCACAACAAACATATACAGATGAATGACCCAAGAGATGTTTGTATCTGACACCAGACTTAACAGATGAAGTAGACTGCACTCCTGCAAGAGAAGAGTAGACAGAAGATGCATCAATAGACATTTTGTAGACATGACAAGGAAAAATAGATTTCTGTAAGAAAATGAGCAATTATTGTAATCTTGGGGAGCAATCTAATTTAAATTTCTATTTACTGTTACTCTTTCATAGCCTCTAAAAACAACAGCCACTTCCCTCGCCTCCTACCCTCCTGATTGCCTTCACAGTTTTCCTGTGGAGCTGCTTCTCTGAAAATTCATCTCAAATTCAGCTGACTCAGGAGTACCTGGGGCTGTTTTGGTACCTCAGGTGAGTTACTTGTCTGCTTCCTATCTGGAAGCTGCTCCTTGCATTTTGCTAGGGTATGGAGCAGCAAGCCCAGGGAACCCAGGGGCAGCTCTCCTTTATTTCTAGCACATGTCACTGGCAATGTTCCCTTGCTTTTTAGTTAAAAATTGTGTTGGAAGCAATAGTATGAAAACAGCTGAAGTGCTGGTGCCAGTGATGTATTCTCCTTGTACAGATCTGCTTTGTAAAAATCTAAACCCCAGTTGGGATGCAGCAGAAGAGCTATTAGAGACATTTCCAGCAGTGCTGCTGGGACAGGGAAGAAAATGCTGCTGTTATTGGAGAAATATGAATTTCTTAGTAGCCCTGAAGATACACAGCACCACTGTCCAATCTCTATGCTGAACAACCAAAAACTAAAACAAACCAAAAAGCTTAATCAAAAAATTCCTAGTGAAAAACCTCAGAAGGAACCAATGACCTGGTTTGGGTTTTTCCTAGGATTTCCTCCTCTCAAGGTGCTGTTTCACACCAGGACCAGGACACACACCACAGTGAGGAGCTGGTCCCTGCTGTCACCAGTGCATGACAAGGATGATACCTGCAAGGAGAACAGAGCAGGAGGTCCTGGGGCAGATGTTGAAAGGAGGTGGAGATATGAAGCATCATCTGTGGGGAAAGCTCCCGGGAATGAAGCTTGGAACCCCTGGGGCTGAGATTCATCCAGACCACAAGGTCAGCATCCCCACTCCTCTATAAATCATCTTAAGTTCCATGAGTGACCCAGTTCTCTGTCAAATGGAATATTCAAAAGCCATGCTGGATTTTATTTACCACCTAATTTCTACATAATACCCAAAATATCATGATAGAGAGGCCCCATGCAAGCAAACATTATGCAGCAAGGCACAGAAGACTCATGCTTCTCAGGGAAGACTCTTTAAAGGTCTTTTCAGTCACATCTCAATTTTTCCATTTAAATGGGCATATGGAGTTACCAGAGTCACTGCTGTCTCAAGTCCATTATACATGATGAGCTTCATGGTGTGAGTTTGAGCCATGCATGAGCAAGCTGTCCTTTCACTTCAATATTGTCTCTACACAGTTTTGTTTCCATATCAATATAAAGGCAATATTGAAAAATTCAGCTTGTTATCCAGTTGACAAAGGCATTTTATACTCTCATTTAAGCCAGTGTGCCATTTCAGAGGCAAACCAAAGTCTTTCCTAAGATGGATACAACTACTGTAGGAAAACTTAATTCAGTTTTTATGTCTTTGCAGTTGCTTTTTTTATATATATACTCTCCTACTCCCTTTTCACTCCCCATGTGAAGTGCTGAGCATCATTTCTTTGCTGAGATCCTGACATCTCCACTTGTAACAGAAAAGGCAAAAGCCTCAAGAGGCACCTGTGGATCATTCCAGCAAAGTGGTGGCCAAGAGGGTGGAAGGTGATGGAATTGCCCAGACTGGGCTGGTGGTGTCAAACTAAGGGGCTGCCCAAGAGCTTGAAAAGTGCAGTTTGGAGCCAGGAGTCTCCCAGCTGTGCAACCCCTGCCTTTTTCATCCTCAGCATGTATTGATTTTCTCAGGTAGTAGCTGAGTGCCTTTCTTCATCTGCAATCTCAGTCCAGGGGAGAAGGAGCCCCTTTATCATTAACACTTTCATCTTTATGGCTGGGTGTTTGTTTTCCTCCTCAGGATGGTCCCAGGGAATTCCCAGTCTGCCTCTTCTCTGCTGCTCAAACACACCCAAACCAAAACACATTACAATATCCCTGAGCTGAACAAGCCAAAAAAAACCAAAACAAAACAAACAAACAAACAAACAAACAAACAAAAAAATCAATGACTACATGATGTGAATCAGGGCCTGAAGTTAAAAAGAGATGATCCCAGAGGTTCCCACCAACTCTGCCAGGAGAGGGAGAGGTGTTCTCTGCCCCAGATCAGGGGGTAAATCTCATAGGGAGTCTCCAGCTCCTGGTGTTTGCTGCTGACCTGGCATATTTAAAGTCCTTTTCTGATCCCCCTTCTTTGGCTGGCAGCTTGCACAGACACCACTTTTTGCAAGCTGTGCTGCATATGCCTGCTCATGTGTAAGCCTTGCTCCTGGAGAATGAAATTATGTTTTCAAGCATTTTCATTCCTAAAAGAAAGTATGCAAAATGGAGGGGGGGGGGGGGGAAATCCTGCATTTTTATTAATTTCCCCTTAAGGTTTTTGACTATTGAGACAAAAAAGTATTTTTTTCCTTGGGGAAAAAAGCAAAGAAGCAAAGTGAATTTCATGACTTTCTTGCTTCAGCCATGTGAATAGGCAGGCAGAGGTCACACTGAGAAGGAGGCTCAGGAGAACCCTCTGGGTCAGGGCTGAGTCTCCTGGGAGCAGCCACACTGCCCACCAGAGGAAGAAAAATCCCAGAGCACTAATGAGGTAAGTGTTTTCTCCCACAGAATTTCAGGTCTCCATTAGGTTTTGAATAAAACTTCCAGGAGCAGTTATTTTTTCCCACTGAATATGCCTCTTGGTTGTTTTTTATATTATTTATTTAAGCTATTCTATGATGATATTCCAGCATGCTTTAATGCATTCCGAACATCAACATGTCCTTAAGGAATGAGAACTGCATAAAATTGCAGAAGTTGTTATTCAGTTATTTATTTACCAAAATTAAACTTCACTCTTAAGAACCTTAGCAGGAAGCATGGATTTGCCCTCAAAAGGTGGCAGGTAAGATGCTCAGATGGGCTGCAGAACCAAGGAGTGAGGCTGCACCCATCTCTCCAGCCTCCCCCAGGCACCCTCCTGCAGCCTTCAGCCCCATGCAGTCACCCATGCAACTTGTTAACCTTGCTCTGCCTGCTGGGGACAAATAGATTTCTCATTTGAAGGATAATTAACCTTCTGAGTGAAAGCCAGGGGTCCAGGCTGCAGGCAGGGGCTGTGGCTGGGAATGCTGTGGAAGTCCCAGCTGCTGGGATGAGATGGGGAGTGCTGGAGCTGTGCAGCTGAGGATTCAAATCCCACTTGATTGCATCCCAACCTCTCTGTCTGCACAAGCTCTGGGTGTACTTTATTTGTCCCTCTGGGGCACCCATTTACAACGTGCTTAAATGTCCAGAGCACTGGAAATTACTGTAATTTCATTTCTTTGCCTTCTCATGGTTGAAAAAGCCTCTGCTGCATTTCTCATAATCATAGAATCATCAAATTGGAAAAGACCTCTAAGATCATCAAGTCCAACCATCCACCCTAGAAACCCTCACCACGAAACCATCCACTGTAGCAACTCATCTCCCCATCTTTTGAACACCTCCAGGGATGGTGCCCCCACCACCTCCCTGGGCAGCCTCTTCCAATGTTTAACCACTCTTTCTGTGAAGAAGTTTTTCCTAACATCTAACCTGAACCAACCCTGGTGGAGCTTGACCCCATTTCCTCTTGTCCTATCACTGGTCAACAGGGAGAAGAGGCCAACATCTGTCTCACTACCACTTCCTTTCAGGGAGTTGTAGGGAGCCATGAGGTCTCTCCTCAGCCTCCTCTTCTCCAGGCTGAACAGCCCCAGCTCCCTCAGCCTCTCCTCACAATCCCTGTTCTCCAGACCCCTGATCAGCTTGGTTGCCCTTCTCTGTACCCTCTCCACCACCAGTGTTGGACTGGGTCACAGTTTCTGACAACCTGGAGACAGTATTTAAATAATCCTGCTATCCAGTGGGGTTTCCTGCTGGGCTAGGAGGCAGGGAGCAGGAGGACCACTGCAGACATCCATCCATCGTGTCTGGCCAGTGACCCTGGCCTGGGTCCCCCCTGAAATGACACAGAGCCCCCCTGCCCCCAGCACCACCTCCTGTTTCTCAGCCTGGTGCTCAGCTCTGGTGTCTCTGCTACTTCCTGCTCAGGAAGGGACTGATGAGCACAGAGGGAAAAAATATCAGAGAAAAAAAACCCAAACCAAACCAAACAAAAATAACACCACAGAGAAAGGAATTACAGAGTGCTACAAGGGAAAACATTGATCCCACAGGTTGCACAGCATCATCTCCTGCCATCCCTTCGCTCATCAGTTTTGATCTATTTAGTTCTGCAGGGCAAAAGTGATAAATGAGAAATCCTTTCCCATGGTACCCCAGGGGAGGGAGGGGGGGCTGCAGGTATTTAATGGGCAGCATTCCTGCCAGCTGCCAGCACTGCACTCTACCAACTCAATGCAGCTCTGTCACCCATGCAGCAAGGGGCTAAATGGCCAAGTGGGTCCATTGGAGATGGGATCCATCCCTGTGGGGACCCAAGACCCCCAATACCACCCAGGGAAACCCTCAGCCTGTGCTGCAGCTTTTTTGACAGCACATCCCTGCAGCTCCTGTTCACCTGCTCCATATTCCATCTACAGCCACTCTGGCTCAGCTCCTGAGACATCAGGGGGTCTCTCACCATCACCTTCAAACCCCTGTGCATTACTTGGACTGATTCCAGCACCTTCCAGGGTGCCTCAGCAAACCGTGCCCTGCAGAGGGACTTGCAGGGCCAGCAGGGGAAAAGGGAGCAGAAGGACCATCAGTCAGATGTGATGACAACACACCAAAATCACCCCACACCTCAAGGTGCTTCATATAGCTGAGGAAAAGGGTATTTTGCCAGCTCCAGACCTTGCTGTCAGCTTGCATAGTTTGGCAAATAAACCACATGTGATGTTTTTTAAATCAGATTAGTTAATGCAGGTGAGAGAGGAGCTGAGGGTTGTTAGGCCATGACCTTGGTAACATCAAAATGCATTAGGCAATAGAAGGGGAGTTCTAAAAATACTCAGAGGTCCATTAAAAGCAAGAGATGCACATGGCTGCTGCCCAGTATCAGCTCAGGGCCATGTCTATGGTGTCATCTTAGGACAAGAGATACAACTACACCAAAACATCCTGGCTGTGGCTCAGCTCCCCAGAAGAGGGTGGCAAGGTGAGGACTCTCTTGGCACGTGGCTCCCTAATACTGCATTTCCTGCTGGGCAGCTCCTAATCTACTTTTGTAGACCTCTGACACTCCTGCCCTCAGCTGGGACCCCAGTGCCTTTGCTCCATCCTTTATAGCAAAAAATAACTCAGCTAGCTTAGGAAGGCACAATTAGGGTTCATTTATGCTGCATCCTGACATCTGCATCTGGGGTTGCTCAGCCCCATCCCCCTGTCCATCCACCCCAGGCTGCCTGGAGGATGGGAGTGCAAGGTGGGTGAGAATCTTTCCAGCACATGGGAGGTTCTTTCTGCAGCCTATGCAAACCTGGGAGGCTTCACGGAACTTCTCAGGCATTCAGAGAGGATATTTAGTCAGAAAGGTAACAAAAATAGACATTGCAGATTCCTTACTGTTGCTCATCAGCCTGAACTGTGGAGTATGGGGTCAGGATCTGGGCCTGGGAGCACCCTCACCCCAGGCTGGGGGCTGTGCTGGGGATGGATGCTGGCAGGAAAGTTGATCAAGCATCAGAGAAACCTTCCTAGTGAAAATATCATGCTGATGGTAAAAGTCTGCAAAACCATTCCTTTTCCACAAAGCAGCTCTCAGGTGAAAGCACATTTCGCTCAGAAACACCTGATGAGGGACACTGCCAACCATGCTGTGACACCTGTGCTGCAGTATCATTGCACCAGGGTCATATCATCTGCACTTTGTGGATGACAAATACATGATAACAGCACCTTGTTGCAAGACAACTCAAGACAAAATCAAGATTCTGGCAGAGCAGAGCACTGCCTGGCTGCATCTCTGCTTGTGGGTTCATCAAGGCTTATCAGACACCAGCATTGCCACAGCACCTCCAGGTTGTCTCCTCTGTACTCCCTGTAACCAGGTGCAGGAAATGGTGGAATTCGTTTGGGAGTGAATTGCAATGAGAGTACCAAGAGCTCTTCATGATTATCTCCAGCAGTGACTTCACCCGCTGGGTGCAAACATCTCCCCATTTTGATTCCCATTCAATGCATCTCTCACCCCCTGTGCTGAGGGATTTGGTCCAGCTCAAGGTCCATAGGTAATCTCCCTTCTCTTGGCTGGAGCACCAGGGAGGCATCCGAGTACCTGAATCTGCAGGGAGACACTGATTTATTACCTCCAAATAAGACGACGATACTCGACTCCCCCTCAGCTAAAAGGCACCGGAGCCTTTCTGAGGGGGGTTGGCATCGGGCTCCCTCTATGGGATGCTTCTTTCCAGGCAGGATGTGCCAATAAGCTTTCCAGGCTGCAGCGGTGGAAGATTTCTTGTGGGAAAGTGCCATCCCGTGGCTACGTGGGGAATCTTGACTGCGTCGTGCCTGCAAACTCAAGAGCCACCTCAGATGTAATTTAATCAATAAATAGATCGGTAAGGGCAGCCCTGCTGCAGCAAGGTCAGTTGCCCTCTCATCCCCACAATGTTTCAGCACCAAACCTGCATGATAACTTATTATCTTATTAACTTATCATCTTAACTTATCATCTTATTCTCTGGCATCCTTGTAGTTTTACAAGGGCACTTGTTACCTGGTAGTTACTATTCTTTGGGCACAACCTTTGTTCTTTTTCAGAATTACCAAAGTCTGAATAAATTCTAGACATTGGGAGGTGGAGAAAACAAGGAAGAACAAGCTAAAACTAAACAAGTACCCTGCCAAATGGAGGGTCTCAAGGGGTTTTATCTCAGCCCAGAGCTGCTGCTGACAGATCCCTTGCTGGCAGTGCTCAGCCTTGGGGCTCAGCCACAGGGGAGGGATGGGGACACTTCTGGTACACCTGCCTGGGTACACAGCCCTGGGCAGCTTTTGCCTTCCCAGCTCAAGTTAGTTTAGAAAGTCCTCTTCCCCTGAGCACCCAGCACAGCTCAGGAAATACATTGCCTTGAATCACTAAATTTTAGACACCAGTACATCAAAAGGTCCCTTCCTAAGGCACAATACTTCTATGGTGCTGTAAGAGATTGAGCTCCCATCTATGGGATTTCCACCTGAAAGGAGATCTCAGGATGTTTTCCTTTAATCTGACCTCATGTTTATTTAAAACCTGAACCTCCTTCAGCTCGGAACATCTCAACAAGTGAAATGCACTAAAGCACTCCCAACAGCAAACAGTGCAGAACTGCCAAGGGCTCAGCACACGCTCCATCAGGGGCTGGCAGGATTTGCTAAAACACTGAATTTCCAGCAACACTTCACAGGAGAAGGAGGCAGGATGCAGTGTGTATGCCTCAAGGAGGGTGGAGGTTAGCCCAGAGGGAGAGAAGGAGCTGAGCAAGCAGGAGCAGCTCTACTGGGGCTCTGCAGCTTGGGGAAGGGGCTTGAGCCCAGGATAGCAGCAGCAGAGCTGCTCCCATCATCCCTGTGCTTCCTGCCTTGCCAGAGGAGCAGCTGGGGGCTGGTAGTGCTCTTGCACCCCCCAATATTTTTAGGTGCTCCCCCCCGGTGGAATTTAGGTCCCCCCAGCTCTCCAGGTTCATCCATCCCTGTGGGCAGTTTCAGGATGAGGCCTCTGAAAGCGGGATGCAGAGCAGGCAGATGCTCAGCCCAGGCAGCCAGGGAAGGGGCAGCTGCTCCTCCAGTTCTGGAGTTAAAAGGGATTGTTCGCCCACCTCAAAACTATGAGGGATGCAAACCTGGGCTTCAAATCATGAGATGTAAGGCTTCCTCTCAGGCTCAGTCACGCAAACAGGAAGAGGAAGAAAACAGCTAGCTTGGTACCAGGGCATTTAGCTGGAAGGAGAGATGCATTTAAGGCCCTGTTCCTCTTAATGTTAATTTATAAAAACGGGAACAACTTCAACAAAATGTTAAAAATTATTTTTCCTTGATGTCCATGAAGCAGGGCATCTTCTGGGCACTGGAGAAGTGAAAATGGCTTCTGTGCTGGCCTGCCTCAAATGGCCCTGCTTCAGCTGTAATTCATGAAGAAAAGAAAAAAAAAAAAGCCCAACCACAAACCTTCATTTTTTCATTGCTTAACCATCTCACTGTTGCATGCTCTTCATCAAGCACCAGATCTGCAGTTCCTATAAACTCATGGCTGTTGTATTCTCCAGGTCTCTCTCCAGCATTAAATGCATTTACATGCAAGTTTGGGAAAATAAAAAAAAATCCTGCAAGTTTGGAAAAAAATGCAGCCACTCCACAAATTACTGTGAATCAGAGCAGATGAGGTGGCTTTCCAGAACACGGTGGTGAAACAGAAAACCTAGGAAACATCTTGAACCTTCATTCAGAACAGTATTCAAAGGTTCTCCTCCTGCCCAGCTTCAGAAGACACAGAAAGGTATTAGCCAGTTGAAGTAATACCACATAAGACAGACATCTAAGAGTAATGCACATTGCAACTATCGGAAAAACCTAAACAGTCTCTGTATAATACAGGAAAAGCAGCTGAGGTAGCAAGAGTAGCACCCCAGAGTGTGTTCATCTATTTGCTAGTACAGGGATTCATAACTGAGCAGCATGCAAACCAGATGGGGCATCACTTCTTGTGCAGGTGAGGCACACACAGCTAGCACTGGTCAGGCCATGCCTTCCCTTTGGTAATCAGCTTTTTGCCAAAATTTTCAAGAGATGAAAGACACATCAGCAATATTCACATAGCACAGAGCTGCCCAGCTCTTGCTTAAAACACGGAGACAAAATGGGGAGGGTGTCTGGCACTCTGAGATGATTATTTGAGCTGTGTTCAACTGTTAAATCAGAAATGAAATCTGGACTACAGAGCTTGTATCCTACAGTATTTACCCCTTCAAGGGGGGTGGGAGGTGATGCTAAGAACTGATTTGTTTCTCTTCATTTTCATCCTACCCAACAAGGTGGTCATCAGACTGCAAAGCTTCCCCAGTGCCATCTTGCCAGCTGGCAGCAGGAGCACACCCAGCACTTGCCCAGGGTCAGTTCTGCAAGTAGGAACTACTTCATCCCATCAAAACCTTACTGCCTGCTCACTGGTGTTTTCACAAAGCGAAGAGATGAGCCTAAACCGACTTGATTTATTTTCAGTTCAGCTGCATGAAAAGACAAGCTGTTAACCACAGTGAGCCAATTAAACCAGGAGTCCTGCTTTGCCTAATGGAATAAAATCAAACATCTTGAGATCAGCAAAGCAAGTCCAAGAAAAACCCTCTGCTCTCCTTTGACTTGTACCTCCTGTTGTTCTGTGCTGGGTTGTAGTTGGGCTTAAAGCATCCAAAAGGTTAATCACAAAGGCAAGTCTGCAACTTTTCATTGCTCCTTGCCATTTTCTGGGCAGAAACGTGGCTCTGAGCCACCCAGGACAGCAAGAGTACAAGACTCCTTTATACTGCTTGCTTTGTAACACCAGTCCCATTACATTCTCCATTCCCCAGTAAGCACAGTGACTCTGAGGTACAGTTATGGTAAAGAGGAAACCAACTTGGGTTTTTCAGCACCTCACATTTCTGCATGTCTTCTGGACACTTCCAGCTCAGTCCCCAGAGCATCCATCCCAGCAATGCAGCTCAGCACTGGGAGGTGAAGGAATTTAGAGCTGCATGCTGCACCCATCCCTGGCCATTTTCAATTTATCAAATGATTACATTAGAGAAAGAATTTAGTGTATTTCTGGGGTGTACAACAGGATTTTGAAACCAATTGCCTTTATGTATTTTCTCTGATAGCAAGCATTAGAAGAAAAATATGAACTTTAAACAAAACCAACAAAACAAAAAGCCAACCAAACAAAAAACACACACAAAAAACCCCCCATAAAACCAAAACCCCACACTTGCCTTTGTAATTAACCTTTTGGATGCTTTAAGCCCAACTACAACCCAGCACAGAACAACAGGAGGTACAAGTCGAAGGAGAGCAGAGGGTTTTTCTGAAATTGCATTTTATTTACAGTACAGTGCCTGTTTTCTGTGATCCCTGGGCTGACCTGCCCACAGCCTGCTCAGCCCCTCCACTACCTCACCAGCAACAGCAGCTCAGGTTCAGAGCCAGTGAGAGAGGTGCAGGACACTGATGTGAACTATTTCCAGTTATTCCCAGCACACAGGACTGTAACTGAATATTTTATCTGGTGTGTCTCAGTGTTGATGTCTGTTTAGTCCAAGTCATTAATAGGAACTGATCATAGATTTGCAGTTCCCTACAGCATCAGAAATTAGCAAGCTCTCACCTGCTCCAAAATGAGCTCTACATTAAAAAAAAAAAAAAAAAGCAAAGCAAAAGGAAACAGAAAACACATTGCAAAATCACTCCCACTTAGTTCACTATATCAGAAACTCAACACAATTTTAAGCTACAGCTACAAGAACACAAATCTCGCATCAGGGCATGGGTACTTTCCTGTCCTTTCTGTTCTGAAAAGTTTACAGCAACTTTCTTGGATCCATGGGAAGATAAATACATATTGAAATGAAGAACTATAATGAAAGATTAAGCTCTTACATCCCTGGTTTTGAAATTCAGGTTGTAGTTAGCTCAATGAAACCGTGCACATCTCACCTGAGCAAGTCAGGCAACACGTGGGCTGCTCACCTTCACACCTCCATTCATGCCACCTCTTTGGAAAGCTGAGGTCCAGCAGTGAGACAACCCAACTTCTCTTCAGAGCATGAGACTTTGACTTCTGTACACAGGATTGAGAGCTTGATGTAGAAGGCACCTAAACCCACATTATCCTGAGCTGTTTCAGATATTTTTATTCAATTTTGGCTGCGGGGATTCCTCAACCCAGGAAAAAAAACCTCCTGGCCTTACTCCTGAGCATACCAAACACATGATGAAAACCCCAGCAGTATCTGCACTTCCACAGCAGCTGGAATGCAAAACCCATCTTACTTTACACTTGGCAGCAACTCCTGCTCTCACCCTGAGCTCACATTGAGCTTTCCACACTCAAATGTCACTTCTCCCTCCCATCCAACAGCTCATTTACAAGCTGCCTTCTTTCTTTGAGATTCCAACTGTTTGCTAACACAGTTAGGGTGGCCACAGACACACAGCCCACCTTTGGAGGTCCCCCTGGCAAGGCATATTGCCATAAAATACCAACCTAACAGACCTGCCTGAAGCACCAAGTCTGGCTGCAGCAGGAGGGAATGTTGTCCAATAATTTCTTCCTATCCCTCCCCCTCTACTCTTCTGCAAGAGCTACTCAGACACTACTCAGACACAGAACATGAGAATCACATCACCCTCCCTGTCACCCACATACCCAAGAACAACAAAATTCTGAGGGTTTGGATGCCACCACTCTAATCCAGGTAACTGTTTGCAGAGCAGATTCACCCAGCAGCCAAGTACCTTACAGCCTGTAAAGGATCTGTAACCCCTCCCTCCCTCAGTTTCCTGAGCATCAACTCAGTTCTGCTGCTGCCTTTCCACTGCTGCCCCAGCTCCTCAGAACAGTCACCTGAACATGACAGTGAGAGCAAATCAGGGACACAACTTGACCAGGGCTCCAAAAGATCCATAACCCAGAGCTGTGATTACACCTCGGAGTAACTGCAGTACAACTTCCAACTAATACACACCAGGTCTGTCCTTCAGCTAAGAGCGTATCTCCATACTTACACATTCTGTGCATTTTTCCATGTCCTAGACAGCTGTGAGATAGGAATCAGCGTTCACTCCTCTCTACATTCCCCCACTGCACTATGTACCTCACTGCTAGGAATTTTTGAGGTTTTTCAAGTGAATTTAAGACTTTCTAGAAAAGAAAAAACCCTCAACCTTGCCTCATCTTCAGGCAGTTGCACTATTATTAGGGAATCTGGTCACTAGAGCACAGCACAGTTAAAAAACCAGAGGACTGTTGACTTAGCTTCTTTAATTTCTTAAAGTGACTTCTTTATTTGTCATTTACTTGCCTGTCAGCCTTCCTTACCACATGAATCAGTCAGCAGTTATGTCTCAAAAAGTCACCATGTGAAAATCAGAAGCTGTATCACCAATAGGGAGATGTAATAATACAGTTTTGTGAGAAAATTATTTAACACTTTCTTCTTTACATCAAGGTTGTATTCAAGTCCAGCATGTGAAGTTTCATATGGCTTGCTCTAAAAACACTTCCCCATATTTACCCTTGGTTTGGAGTCTCATTTACCATGCTTTGAAGCAACTGGAAGCTCTGGAAATTGATTAATTTCTCTGAAAAAAATCTGAGGCATCATTACAACTCAAGTTGTAAGAGAACAAGAGTCTCCCTCTTGTGGTCTTCTACACAAATAACTAAGCAAGTTCAGAAGTGTCTAAATAGTTTTCTTTCATCAAGTAATAACAGAAAATGCAAATGTTTCCATTCAATATATGAAGCATTCTTCCTAGAAAGAATGAGAAAGAGATTGTTTTCACTTTATTTTTATCTACATGGTATTTTCTTGCAGAAAAACCACAGATATTTAAAATCAGAGCTGTCTCCTGTATGCTACCACTTGAAAGAAAGTGTCAAAGGGGTTGGGAGGAAGTACAGAAACAAAGAAGGAGAACAAACCTAACAGTGGAGGAGATGTTAGGTTTCTATAGGTAAGTGCTATCTAGATGAACATTTAAACTGCAGTTCTAAAATGGTCACACTTCAGTTTACACAATGCACAGAACTACCTTACAGACCAATCTCACTCTTCAAAAACCACAGTGGATATGTAAGAACCCATGCTCACAACTTCCCACGTAATGAGATGAACAAGTCTGACACAAACATAAAAAGAAATTTTGTGCCTTTATTGGAATGGTGTTAGGCTTTAAATACACCAAATTTTGATAACCTGATTATTTGGTTTTAATTAGAAATGACACTACAGAACTGCAATACTGGTCCAACAGTCTTGTCTTTACTTTTCTTTTTTTTTTTTTTTTAAAGCAAGAGATAGTATGAAAATGCACCAAGTAATCAGAAAGCACTAGCAGGCATTGGTTAATCCAAGATACTAGCTTCTTAGTTCCAAAAGCACTCGCATTGTATGGAACCCAGGATTTAGATTGTCATGATTTGCACGAGCTAGTTGCATGAGTCATGACTTTGTTTTTTAATTTAATTTCAGGTTGGTCACTGGTAAATTTTTTCCTCAAATATTACAGGGTTTTTTATTAATATTTTTCCTCAAAGTATAAAAAAGTATGAAATATAAACAAGCTCCTGCATCGCACCCCTGAAAGGGTACAACGGAAGCATTAGAGAGCTGACTATCTACACACCATCAAATCCCATCAAATCTTGGATAATTCATTAATATACAAAATACCAGGGCACAGAAAGAACTAAAATCCACTTTTTTTTTTGTTTTGTTACGCACAGGTTCAAATAATCAATCTAAAGAAAAAACATGATCCTTTTGGCTTTCCACTACATCCGCATGTTGAGACACTTATTAAAATAATCCTGCTTAATTGTGTTTGGTCTTTTTCATATTGTCAAGTCATGTTTGTTATCTTAATACCAGCCATCAGACAAACAAGTAATCAGAAAGACTTCTCCTCCTTCCCACCTCCCTATCCCTGACCCCTCTGAGGTCAGCTTTAAGACATGACTCCAAACACAGGGTTGTGACGACAGATGCTTGGACCAATCTCTTCATAATCTTTTTTGGTATGGCATACTTGGTAGAATTCAGGCTGTAAATGGAAGGAGAAAAAACAAAAAAAGGCAGTGAATGGTACATATATTTTATATTAACAACATTTATTCAGCTTTCATTTGCTCTTTCAAACTTTCCAGTCTAACGCAAAAGCTTCAAAGGGGGTAGAGAGTGTATATTTGCTACCTGATGACTATCAGAAATCCTCCAACTTCTCTTAAGTTAAAGTGAAGAAGAGATGAGCACTCCAAAAGCAGAGCCAGAGTAAATAAAACATGTGTAGCTTTACAGCTAACTTACTGTGGAAGCCAGCATTGATCCTCCAAACCAAACAGCATATCTTTGCATATGGTGTGTAATGACTTGAACGTCAATGGGCTTAGGCTATAAATGAAAAAAAGAAGCAACATTAAAAGTCACCTTTGCTGGTAAAAATAACACCTTTTAAAACGTGTATTTCAAGATTCTTTTTCACAAATTAGTATTTTCTTAAATGCAGGGTATGCACATTTATAATTATACCATCAGATTATCTCCTGTAAAAACCAAAAAATATATTATTTATAAATTGCCAATGACAATTTATCAGACATTGAGATGCTTACATTCACACCACTTTTTTCCTAATACCTCCACTATAGTGTTCTGTTCCAATTACCTGTGTTCTACTTTCTGCTGAACTTCCTGAAGGACCATTTATTTATGCAGTTAAAAGAACAGATCCATACCACTTAACCTTTCAATTGATTTGCAACTGTTGCTTTGTTAGAGTAATGGCATGAAACTTAAAAATTAACTTTCTAAGTGTTGAATTTGAAAGGGATATCTAGAACCAACACTGTCCCAGTCATACTTTTCAAAACTTCAACACTCATTCCAGTTAGTCCCTTTTCCTCCATATCCACAAACCTCCATTGTTTACTTATATTTTTGTGTACATAACAGTTTCAGAAAGAAATCATTTGTCACATTTGTTCCAGTTGAACTTGCTGAAATTTGTAACAGTATATAAAAATTATTTGTAATACATCTGCAAAATTCAAGCCAGTGATTACTTGCAATGCCAAGTACCCTGAAGAAGGAAGAATCACATCAGATTTCCTTACATCCTGCTTCCTTCCTAAGTGGTAAAAGACTAGTCTGGAGAACAGAGAGTAAACGAGGTTACTTCAACCAGGCAACTGGACATCACTGAAATTTCAGTTGTCCTCATTGCATATTAGGAGGCTATATTGAGAGTTTTAAGGATTGTTTGATCTCATCTAGCTAGATTACTAAGAAAAATTAATGAGGAAAATCCTTTCAATCTTGCCTCTAAAGAAAAACAAAATAACTTTTGTATTCTCATCAGGGATGATGATTTGCAACTGATCAACAAGCACTTAGCCCAATACATAACAGGCATTAAGTCTCATCCTTTCATCAGATGAGGCTGATTCAGTTCAGTAACAATGGACAGGCAGCAAAAAACCTGGGGAAATAATACTTCCCTGTAGGATACTACAGTACAAGTATTTTCCAATACCAGTCTGCAGCTCTTCACATCCTATGAAACTGAAAAGCTTCACTAAGAACTTTAAATGAAGTCACTTCAACAAACATGAACATCATTGCCATATGTTAATTTGGAGTTTTCCAGGTAACAAGGGAGAGATGTTTGCTAAATGGCTGAGCTGTGAGAACTTACCTTCAGTCTGCCACCACTAAGTTCTTCACTAAGTTTCAGCCTGGCATCAACAGTTCTTTTCAAGTCTCGCTGTAAACGGCGACCAAAGTCCCTGAACATGGTTGAGCCTCCAGAGAGGACAATATTCTGTTGTGAGTAACAAAATGATTAACCATTTCTGAAAACATAAGTCTCTAACTTTATCCAGTTCTTACATTCTAAATATCTTAACAGAGCCTTTAGAATGGCTTTTAACAGGTTAACAGGTATGTTTTTACTTATCTAACACATAAGCATGACAGAATATGAATTCCCACAGAAGTGGTCTCATTAAAATTGGTTGTGCCTTAAAATCTATTTATATCTTAGGACATCTCACTTCTTCCTCTCAGATTTTTGTTTCTTTTTAACTAAGAGATTGAGCAATGAAATATCACATTCTGAGAAAGTGCAAGTGAACAACATAAAACTTGCACACCGAACTCCTTTGTAAAAAAATGGTTAATTTGTTGGGGATTTTTTTTAATAGTTTCAAATACGTGTTTGAAGATAAAGCACAATCCTTCTAAAACAAGTATTAAAAAAATTCCTTATAGCTACTGACCTTATACAGTGGACGTCTAACATCAATGGGACAATTTTGAATAACTTCATCTACTACTTCTGAGATGGGTTGTGTAAAATCAGGATTAGCAAACTACAATCAAGAAAAAAAGACAAGTTAGGAAGTAGGATGACACTGCAAAAGAAAGAGGGTAAAGAGGAAAAGAGATAGAACCATGCTATTACACTACAGATGTCACAAAAAGTAATAATGGAAATAGTTATTTTAGCTACATTTGCTGCCATTTATAAAAGGCTAATGTATCTTTTTTGCCAGCTATTCTTTAAGACTTTTTTTAACCATAACAGATGAAGGAATACATGCCCTTCAGAGATGCTTGAGTACTAGAGCAGAAGACAGTCAAATGAAAAAAAATTGCAACAGAAGAAGGTAGAGAGAAATTCAGCAAGAATCTAAAGAAAAAAAAAAAAGACAGTGCTGAAAAGTAAAAAGAATATTTAGAAACTTAACTTTTCAACAGACAGGTTAGAAAAAGTGTACAGTATGGTGAAGACCTGAAGTTTTATGAAAATATCAAAAAGAAAATATGGGTTTAGTAACCCATCTACTTTAAAAATTTCCAATATAGTGCTTTGTTTAGGTATCAACCTGAATTTGTGTGAAGATTACTATCAAGATGAATCAAAACCACATTGACTGAAACAACAGCTGGTATCTAGGTAAAAGTAAGAAGAAATATAAGCTGGTATAACCACTTCTTTAAGAAGTTTGTAAATATTATTTGTATGCTATCCATCTAAAATGCAAGTGAAAAAAAGCCTGACCATTCAAATCAACTTACCTCAGGATGGAAGAAAATCTCTGGCCCCAGGAACCTCTCATAGCCAACATCAATGGTAAATTCTTTCTTTGAGATGGCATTAATTCCAGTATACTGTTTAATCCACTTTGTACCATCTGTGTCATACTTGTTAAATTCTTTTACTAAGTCAGGGCAAACATAACTAAAGCGTTCCTGAAAATTGAACATGTACAGTTAGAAGCATCTCCTTAAGTCCAGCAGATAAGATGGTATGAATTTTTTTTAAACTGTAATAACTTAAACCTTAAAGAACAAGAGCTTTAAACTGGCAGACACAGAACAGGCCTAAAAAATGGCTGAACTGACATTTAGTGGATACAGTCTGATAATAGCTCTGCTACTACCAATCATTTCTGTGCAGCACATCTTGCTGAGCTAAATCACTTTTCTTCTATTTTCCCCTCTGAACTTCCACAATGGTGACAAATGAGTTCTAAAGTATATTGAAGATTTGCCATAGAAACAAGGTTTAACTGTACTTTCAGCTGAATGTCTTTGAGAATAGCTTTGTACTTCAAAAAAGAACAGAACATTCAGAAAGAATAAAAGAATAATTACAGCTCTTTACACTACACATCCCACAAAGGACATTTCCTACTGGATACTACAATAAGAAGAAGAGGAGGAGGAGAAAGGGGAGACTACAGGTAAAGAGTGAAAGTCTAGGCCAAATTGAGTATAACTCAATGGTACACCTTAATTCTAAAATACTTCATGTTATTACATTATTAAAGCTTTTTAATATCATTTAGAAACAGAGCACCTTTAGTTGGAAGGACGTGATTTTAAGAGATTATTGTATATTAAAATTAGCTATCAAGCTCTGATCTAAAAAAACCTTAACACCTGGCAATGCACACATTACCTTCACTGCTTTAGCTGTTTCCAAGGATTGTTCAGGAGGAATTCCTACTTCTCTCTCCCTCAGCAACTGCTGAATGAAGTATGTTATATCTCGCCCCGCAATTGGAATGTGTTTGATACAGCTGCCAATCACATACCCTTCAGCCTGTAAATAAAGTTCAGCAGGAGAAAGACATTGACACGAAATCCTTCCCACAAAGCTCAGGAGGGACAGAGAAAGTAAAGGAGTCTAAACTCCTGGGTCACTACCTGTGATTTTGAGACTGAAGCCCTTTAAGACTGCTTCATTTAATTACCAGAAATCCAGCTCCTCAGTAGATTTATTTTACTTGCATAAAGTGTTTTGCTTTGCATTGGTTCATAACTCTTACAAGGTTAAGAGGAATAGAAAGGTCACTAGTACATAAGGCAGACAAATAGCTATACTCACTATTCCTTGGCCTTTATTTTCTCTTCAAAATGAGGTTACTCTTACCAAAAAGGTCAAGGAACCTTGTATCATGAAATATTATTTTAGAATAAATGATGTGGCTCTGCAGTCACAGCCACTGATGTAAGACATGATGTTCCACATGAACCAAAATTAATTTTCTGAAAGCAGGGAGAAAATGTATCATTTCAGCACATTAATTGAGACTGCTTAGAACATCAGACTGGCCCATACTCATCCATCAATCTACCCTTCCAAGCCACACTCATACTGGGACCAGTATTAGGGCATTAAAAATATCTGGTCTAAATGTAGAAAACAGAAGCCTTCTACCTTACCAGAAGTACTACACCCAAACAGATGAATCCAGGTATGACACTAACATTAAATGCTTAAAAATTCCTATATACCCTTTACATTCATATAAAATGTTCTTTCTAACACAGAAAAAAAATGAGGTTTTTGAAGATGCCAAGTTACACCTCAGTCTGGGTAAGTGTCAACCACAGAGAAGTTACAGGGCAAACTGTTTCTGTAGTTTTGATGCATACTTACAACAGGAATAACATGAGTGACACCATCACCACTGTCTATAACTGTGCCAGTCAGTGTTCGTTCTCCTACTTGCCTTGACGTCCAAGATGCAGCTAAGGCAAGGACAGCCTTGTAAAAAGGACACACAAAAAAACAAAACCTTCAGAAAACCACTGCAGTGCAGCTCCCACCTCCCACTGCCCTTCCCAACAATACCCAGACTGACATCCTGGTAATATACAGAACTAAAAGTGATTTAGTAGCATGACACAGGTACACAACAGCTTACAAAATAGACCACATAAACCAGATTTTTGTCCTTCTTGATGTCAGGGATTCAATTCTTGGCCCAACACCATTATGATGTGGTGTGTTGCTTGGGTTTTTTTAAATTTATGATGCAACAGATACTTTACTCTGCTGGTAAGAAGCCTTCTTCTATACAGGTAACAAAGGAACAGTACCTAGGCTGGCAGACCACAGCATCAATGCATATCAAATACTTACTGGTCAAACTGCTAACTAACATGACACAAAAGTATTCCCAACATCACTCATTCAGTTTTCACAGTGAAATTACTTCTAGCTCTAACAGAAATACTGTACCTCTAACTTTCAAAAGCCTTGTCCTTACCTGGACAGCAATATATAGCCCTGGAACATTGAAAGACTCAAACATGATTTCAGCAGTATATTCTCTATTTTCTGGAGTATTTAATGGAGGCTCAGTCTGTGAGATAAAAGAAACCCAAGTTTTACTTACATTCAAATCAAGCACTTGACCTAAAAATAAAAATTTTTAAATCACCAAATCCTAAAATTTGGAAGATGAGTCATTCTACAACAATTGCATGTAAAAATAGTAATGTGCAAAGGGTGCTCATATAGGCAAATGGTGCAACTAATAAAATGCAGAAACTCCCCTGACAATAACAGAATTCATGCAAACTGCATTGCAAACAATTCCCTAAGTGAAAAGAGAAAACCAGAAGTGCAACACAATCCTTAGTGATTACTGCTTAAGAATTTACCCTTTGTGTTTGGTTAGCTCATCACAGCTTTTGATTTTACTGAAAGTATCAAGGACTATCAACCTAAAAATGTCAAAGCATGAAGCTTAACACATTTAAAGAATTACAATTTTAAAAATTTCTCAGTGATTCAATAAAGAAAAAAACATTTCATCAACAGAAGACAATCACTGCAAAATGAGTTTATATGATCAGCTGTAGAAACGTACTCAATTGAGAGAAGCTAGCAACAACATACAATATGCTGTCACAGGATGCTGTAATTTTCATTAAAATACTAAGCATAATATTGTCTCCCCTCTGAAAGAGCATTTTGGATAGTATTGCAGGACATATAAAACAAGAAATAGGTCAGGGAATTTTCAGATAGCTTGCATTTAGTTTTCAACGTAAGCATATACATAATTAAGAATTATAAGGCAGGCCAGCACCAACATTCACACACAATTTTGTACAGAGGACATAATTTTACCTACCAAAAGAAAATAATGATCTTCAGGTTCTGCCCTTAGATACTTAAAGATTACTTGCTCCATAAACCTCTCCATTAGGTCCCAGTCTTCAACTATACCATGGCGGATGGGCCACTGTCATGGAACATCAAAATTTTAGTGTTTCCATCTGTGGTAAATGCATATAATCTCCATACACAAGAAACCATGCACTACCTTTTCCCTGTCCTGATCAGGCACCTATTCAAAATCCATACTCCAGCCCTGATTAGCAGAGAAAACACATGGTTTTCCTCAGCAGAACAGAATGGTGGCACTAGGATAAACCAAAGGTTCCCCCTCACCCAGCATCCTGACATTGAAGATGCCAAGGAACATGAAATAATGTGACATTCCCAATTAACAATCCCCCATCCTCCCCCTTCACTTCAAAAGAAATATGTATTTACATACTTTTTTTTTAAAAAAATTGCTACAATCTCCTGGATATTAACAAAACTAGTACCAAACCTTATTTTCCATTAAAACAGAGTTAATAAGAAAGTAAGAGTAAAATTAACCAAAAAAAAATACTCATGAGAAGCTGTTTACTGTATAGCTGATGCTTTCTGAACAGCACTGGAAATTATTGGAAGCATTTCTCTTAATACCTTGGTTGCATAAGTTGGTTTCTCTATTGCTTCGTCCCCGATAAAGAAGTCTAAATCATCAACACCCTTCAGAACCCTCCTTTGTGCTTGATCAACCACTTTTGCAGATTCTTTGATAGCAATACCTTCAACAGAGAACACAAAATATATTGAAAATCATATATCCTGCATTAAGAAAACCTCAATATTCAAGAACAGGAACACTGTAATTGTATTTATCCTTTGTTTCATATAAGCATAGAAAAGCTAACTAAAACTCAGATAATTTAAATTCTCATCACAAGTAAACATAATTATGATTTCTCCAGTAACGCAATACAGACCTAAATATAGATTTAATTGCTAGACATTCAACATTTAATCAGAGAGATAAAATATAAAAAGAACCACTCAGGGTATCCCCATGGATCTCATTTTATTCAACAGGTTTGCTAATTTTCTGCACAGTCCTCTAATAATTAGGAAAAAGGAATTCAAATGTAGAAGTTGTAGAGAGAGGAAAAAATTAAAACTTCATTTGATAAAGGGATGTTTTCATTTGCATCAATTTGATTTCTAGACATATTATGAAAGAGATATGGCAAAAAAAAGGGACAGAAAAGCAGCCAAATAATCAAGAAGCAAGGAAGGGAGGAGGGAAGAAATTGAAAAAGTAAGAAAATCAGACAGAAATAAAAGAAGCCTTTTTAACAGGACAAATTTGCATGACCACATGATGTGGCTTTAGGTGCTTTAAAATAGATTTTCACAAAGTCTGTGTTTAATTCCTTCCTTTAAATCATACTCCTATCTTATCATTAAGAACAGGGTAGAGAATTTCATTTAAGAAGGACTATAAATCTCTCCTTCACTTCAAGGAGTAACTGGCAAAAGTTAAAAGCTTGTAACTTGGCAATTTTATTCTTTCCTGGAAAATTACATCACAAATAAAGAAAGGTTTTTACAAGAAAAATACTGGCTAAGGCTAAACACAGGACCCTGGAAAGATGGATCAGTGATTAGATATCACAGGAACAGAGACGTTCCCTTCCCTCATCTTTTGCATGAGCCCTGTGGCTACCAGGGTTGCAGTGCCAGCAATGCCTGCTGTATTTTTTTCAAGTCTTACTAACTGCTTTTAGACACAATCCTTTACACAAATAAGGAAATTCATATATTGAAGCAGCATTAATATCAGCCTCAACTATTCAAAGGTTATGACTCAACAGGTCTTTCAAAGACAGAACTGTTTTGCTAATTCATAGAAGCATTCAGGTTGGAAAAGACCTTTAAGATGAAGCCCAGCACTGCCAAGCTCACCACTAAACCAAGTCCCTTAGCACCACACAGCTCATAAGTACCTCCAGGGATGGGGACTCCACCACTTCCCCAAGCAGCCTGGTCCAGTGACAACCTTTTCCAGGAGATTTTTTTCCTAGTATCAAATCTAAGCCTCCCCTGTAACAAGTTGAGGCCATTTCCTCATCCAATTGCTTCTAACTTGAGGAGTCCAACACCCACCCTGCTCCTTTCAGGTAGCTGTAGAGAGCAAGATCTCTGATTTTCACCTTCTGTTTGCTCACAACTAAGATTTTTTTTAAAAAAAGTTATGAAAATAGCTCTATCCCAGCAGACACAGGGCAGCACTGCAACAAGATCTGGAAATGAACAGCATACTAGGGTGAGGCACCCTTAGTTCACTGATGCTCCCCATCCTTCTCCCTTTTCTTCCCTCAAAAAGCAACAGAAGCAGAGCTGTGCAGACAAAAGTTAAATGTTGTGAAAGACTGAACAGGATAAGAGAGAAGACATTATTTTCAGCTCTACAGGAAGAAAACTGAATCATAGTGTAACTTCTGTAGTAGCTTATAGGAGAGCAGAGAGGAAGCTGAAGGCTGGAGGAAGCTGAAAGCGGGGGGGGATAGATAGGAAGTAGAAGCTAAAATCATAGGGAAGATGTTGCAAGGACAGCACTTGCTTCAAGTGAGAAGAAGAATCTTGCCAAATATTTTTCAGGTGATCATTACAGAGCTCACACATTTTTCTTCTTTCTGTACATTTTTCTTCTAGATATTTCAAGTAAAATACCATCACTTGCCACAGGATTATAGAAATTTCCAAGTCAAAGTTGTTCACTCTGTTACAAGCCTAAAACAAGATGGGAGCTTTTAATATTTTGCTCACATTGAGGCCAGCCTCTTCAATCCTAGTTTTGAAAGTCAGATATGAGAAAAGAAACAACACAAATCACATACTGCAGCCTGAAAATATAAACAGGAAAATAAACCTTGCTGACACCAGAGCTAGGCTACAGTGGTGCCTGAAGATGGGCAGCACTCCAGCAGTATCTCAGAGTTTGCCTTTGGTTTACTTGGCAAAAGAATTAAGAGCTTTTAGGAAAAATAAAAAGAGGACATACTTGCATCAAATCAATTTTTGTGCTTAACCACTACTCAAGACATTTATATTTTATCAAGGTAAAAAAAAAGGACATCTAGCATGCAAACTACCATAGATAAACTGAACTAGATGACAAATCGAGAGAACTACTGGGTAACAAAGAAGTTGATATCCTGTTTTCACATAGAGCAAGAAAAGTTAATAAAAATTATGCAAAATTAATAATCCACTAAGATCTAAAAGCAGTCAGGGGAAGAAAGCAGTGAACCCAAGTCTCTTAAAAAAAACTGGTCCAATGTATTCTCATTTCCTTGACTTTTCAAGCAAGCATTTGTCATCTCTACAGAAGCATATTCAGAATTTATCAAGATGAGAGATAAAAATTTGTTAAAAGCAGGAGTAAGATAAGCAGCAAGTAAGACAGAAGGAATGCTGCTCAAACCTGCTTAACAGCAAACATTTTTTAAGGAACCAAATTGATAACATGTACCACCACTACTGGAAGTCAAAGGAGAAATCAAACCATTTTTCCTCTGTGGATAACAATAAGGAAATTAAAGACACTTAAGTGCTTTGAAAATACCCAGTTTTTGGTAACATTTTATTTTGAAACTAGGTACTGCAATGCTCTTTTTATTTCTCTAATACAGATTACACCAGTGCCATTTTACCCATTTGAGGCAGAGGATTAATCCAAACTCAGGCAGTTCATATAATTATCTAACTTGGATTACAGTACAAATGAGAAAAATGCCCTTTTCATCAAGAGAATTGCAGTCAAGGACCATTTCAGCTGTAGGAACATCTAGAGTGTCTTTTTTCTTTTTTTTCACCACAGTGTAGCAAAAAGGTGACAAAAATATCTCATTTTTTCCTATTCTTTTCTATTTTAAATAACATCCCTGTTGTGTAAGCTTCTCTGCTTAATGAACTGACAGGTCTCTTCATTCTCAGAATTTGTTTAAAGTGCCATGATCTCTCCTTCTCCTTTTCTGGAATAAGAAAGTGGTTTTAACATTCAATAAACCAAATTTGAAGATTTATAAAAAGGATGTAAATTCTAGCTGAAATTAAATAAACCATTTACCAATTTTTAAAGACTGCTATGAAGTTTCAATGTTCTATTAACTTTTTTTAAAAAATCTAATGTTAAAACTAGTTTTTATGGGAAAAAAAACTGTGGAGTGCATTTTACATGCCACTGAGATAAACCAAATGAAATTAAATTGGAAATCCAAACAAATTAAGAAAAAACATATAGAAGAGACTGAAAGGATTCTCTGCCTTCTATGAAAACAGAAGAATGCATTAAGTGAATTACCTTTAGCTTTCCATGAAAATTGCTTTTGAAGCAGGTTTTCCAGAAAAAAAAATTAGAGTCTGAAAGATCAGGTTCTATTTTAGACTGACTATGCTTGAGTATTATTAGTTCTAGCTCTTTTCCTGTTATATCTGCAAGGGAAACTGGATGTAGTAATTATTCCTTTTTACCAGGATGTAATACATGATTACTTTGGCACAGATGAGCAGGGACAAAATGCCAAATGGTGTAAGAGGTCTGAAGGTGAAACATTTCTAAAGGAAGCTGCCTGAGAGCCCTGTCACTTCAAGTAGGAGAAACAGTTCACACAACAGGCAGTGAATAAGTAATTTAAGTGTAAAAAAAGATAAATGCTTCCATGTTATACTTGAAAAACAGTTTGTTAAAGTAACATAGTTGTGATACCTGCAGAGTATAACATCGTAAACCATACAAATACTAAAACATCTGATTTTATATTTTTTTTAGTTACAATCCACTGAACTTTTACCTGGAAAGTGTTGAGTAAGGGAAAAACCTTCAAAAAAAGTAAATATAGTCACACAGCTATATTTTAGTATGGTTTCAATTTCCAAGATACTAACTTGAAATATTAGGATACCATTTTAACGAATGCACCTTTTTAAACTGAGCATCCATAGCAGAACAGAGCCATGTTATCACTCACTGTCATCACTTGGTGGCATTTTCAGGTCATTAATTTCTAACCTTTTTTTTACATAGTATGTTATAGAAACACTTAAGTGTAACTTCAGCATTCATGCAGAAGTAATAAATACTTACATGAAGGAATAATGAACTGGGGTTCAGTATTACCAGCATATCCGAGCTTTGTATACCTATTGAGGCAAAAAAAGGTCAGGTTATAATATTTAATATCACAAATACCAAGGGTAGCTTTTTTTAATTAACTCTTCCCATATATATATTTTTTAAAAAGCACAAACCTACAGACTTCCCCTTAAAAAGAAAAAGCAAACACCAAACAAAAGAAATAAAGAACTTCTCCTTTTTAAAAGGTAAAACAATGTTCTCTGCCTAATGAACATCATTGCTCACTCCTACTCTAGTAAATTTTTTTACACAAAGTAATCCAATTTATCAATGCTTAAAAGTATCATTTAGTCAGCCTAGTTCTTCCCTGCTCAGCAGTTTGCATTTCTATAGAAACATTTTCATGTACCAGTGGTAAAAGTGTGTTTGCAACTGCTAACTACAGGGGAAAAAAAGTCCCTTTTCCCTGGGCTGTCAGCAGGGCATGTGGCAGGGCTGGCATTCCCTTCACAAGCATTCCCCAAGATGTGGTGGTGTAGCTGGTCAGTATTGACAGCTGGTAGTGACACTGGTAGCAAAAGAAATTCCATTTAATGAATAGAAAATAGTCTTGAAAATGTGCTAAGTAAGGCTTAAGGAAAGCAAGAGGAAAAGAACTTCACATACCCAATTCCTAGAATGTGTTATGACTTCCATTGTCACAGTGTAAGAAAACTGAAGAAATTACCCACGTGTTGATGAAAAATAGCTACAAAACTCACAGTATCACAACTTCCCAGCTGCTGTTACAAAAGAGTTAACAACAGCATAGGCAAATTCTAAAACATGCAGACCAAAAGGAACACTAGTTGCAGCCTATGCACAAGTTTTTAACAAACACAGACATGACAAAGTTCTCATTTTCTTCATGCAGTCAGAAAGCTGCATTAACTGAAGTACCACCATCAGCAAAAGCATGAAACACTGTGGTAGCACCTCTACAATCTTCAGTGCTTATATGAACTGGAAATTCTTAGGAGGTACTGATTTTAACAACTCATACATTTATAGACAGGAAAATGCCTGGCAACAAGAGGTTCCATTTTTCCAGGCTGGAAGAGGGAATGCTGCTGCAGAAGGTTTTGATGTGATGCTGCTGATGCTACTGTTCACAACTTGCTCACGTGTTTGCTAACCTGCACACAACTTCTGTCACTGACATTACCCACACGTGTTAGTGCTGGGCCAAGAGAAACCTGTCCTCAAAAGGAAGGTGTATTTCTCCCCAGACAAAGCAGTTAGCACAGGACCTCATCTAAGACAAAAAATGCTTTGCAATATAAGTGTTTTCAAAGCTTCAGACCTGATATGGTAACCATGGGAGTAATCATGTAAGAAAACTCTACTTCATATCAACAGGAAAGTATACTAAAAAGGAAAACTTAGGCAAAAAGGAAAACATAGGCAAAATGAGATCAATAAAAGAAACTAAATATTAGAAAGAATTAAAAAGAAAAAATTCTAGCAGAAGACAGCTGCCAGGAGAGGTTGTGGAGTCTCCTTCTTTAGGGACTTTCAAAACCCACCTTGGATGTGTTCCTGTGTGGCCTTCCCTGGGTGATCCTCCTTTGGCAGGAGGGCTGGACTCAATCTCTAGAGGTCCCTTCCAAGCCCTAACATTCTATGATCTAGCTCCTGAAAGAGATTTCAATTAATTCTATAATCTGATGCTTCTATAACTTTCCATGAAGAACAAAACTGTTCACTGTGTCTATATTGTTTTAAGAAGCCTTTAGTTCTGCAAAGAATAATAAAAAAAAAATTTAAAAAACCACAGCAAATTATGATTCACTCCCCCTACCTTCTCCTGTAAAACAGAAACTGCAGCATAAAGACTTTATGGCTAGATCTATGCAGGAACTTTGGAGCCTGAAGGCTACATAAACCTACAACTAGATCAGAAGTGCCTTAACAAGTAAAGAAGTTAAAATTGTTTGATTATTAAACTGAGTGTTCCAAGGAACACAAAAGCTAAACTGTTGCCTGTGGTGTGGGAGACTGCCCAGCACACACACAGACAGCAGACTGGAAAAAAACCCAGCCAAATGCAATATGCATTTTAGATAAAAAGACCACATTCAGACACAAAATCAGCATATCTAAAACCACTATGGCCTACTCAGCAAGAAGCCTCCTGACTCATGAAAGGAAAAAAAAAGAAAGTCTCATTTTTAAGCTTCCAAAAAATGGGAGTGGGGGAATAAACACAACACCAATGAGAGGAAAAAAACCCACATGGTTTCTGGTCTCTAAATATAAAAGCATCCTAACAGCAAGTCTCCAATGCAAAGCTTCACACCTCTAGTCTACCAAGACTTCTTCCACATCAGGAATGCCACCACTGTTGCCATCGTTTAGGGAGGGAGCTGCTGCTGCCCCTGTGCCTCAGCCCTGTCCCGGGGCTCCGTGCTCCCCAGGAAACAGTTTCTGCAACATTCACACCAGGACTGGTACCAGGGGGCTCTGCTGGGGCTGCCAGGGACTGTGGTAACACACAGAATAAACAGCAAGATTGATCTTCAAAACTAAACATATACAGACAGAGGCTCTCAAGCTAAAATGGAGTTTAAAAATGTCATAATGAGAAAAAAAGGTAATTTAAAAATTAATAAAGGTTCATACAAATCTTCAGTTCTCCAAATGCACGGTGGTTTGTTTTGCTGGGTTTTTTAAATTAAATTTTGCAAAGATGTGGCTTTAGGCAGACTGATCAGATCTATTCTATCACCAACACATGGAAGTAAATATTTAAACCACATTAAAAAAAAAAAAAAAAAGGATACCATGGCCAAGCTAGATTTCACAAGGATACAGTTTCCACAAGCAGCTGGTAGAGGGCAAAGTGTGTCTGACTAAGGTGTGATTCACAGGGGAATGTGGCACACCCTGTCTTCTTCAGGGTAGTAAGGCACTGCCACTACAGGAAAAAAATCCTGATATTAAAGATATCATAAGCCAGTAGCGACACGGGATCACAGTTGAGTCAATCACAGCTTGTCTGGCTTGCTACATAGCACCAAGGAGTGGCAGGAGGGACTTCCAAGGAGACAGGCAGGGACATGTCATTAATGAGATGGAAACTCAGCTTTCCCACACTGAATTTGGGGCACTACCCAGTAGTAAGAACAAGGCAGCGTCAAGATAAGTATAGAACTAGAAGCAGATTTCTATTAAATCTGTAACAGTGATTTATAAAATCCCAAAGGTGAAAACCTGAATTCAACCTTGATCATCCAGATGACTTCCTTTATTTCTTCATGTCCAGCTACATGAAGTGTTTCTGTAGGGCTATAGCTCACTTTATTAGAAATGGAGAGAAAACAAACATGGCAAAAATTTTGTTGGATAATCATGACCTTCAGGTTTACTGCAGAAGGTAAGCTTCAAAGTATCCAAAAGCAGCTACAAAGTCTCAATATGAATGTGTGTAGATATACACAGAACCATACACACACCCACAATATCAAAACACATACATAGGGTGTTGGTATTACCCAGTGACTTCCCTGCAGCATCTTCTCTAAAAGGCAACAGGGTCTCACACACCAGCCTTTGACCCTTGAGGATGGAATTATGGGACTAACAAAATAGTATTTTTTGTAGAGGACATTGATACCACAAATAGGGTGGGGATAACAGCTAACAAAGGCTCCTTCCAAGTTAACTCTACCAACCCACATCTCAGCTATCAGTGGAGAAATCTCTCTACTCACATCCACCTCAAACTCATACCCTGAAATTGTGAAGTAGCTCAGAGCTGATCTGCCCCAGAGATCTCTGGAAGGACAACCAAAAGGCTATCCACAATCTTCTCAGCTGCGGTAATGGGATTTCTTGTATGTGCTCCCTCACCTAGAAGGATGTTTCCAAGGCTATGACACGAACGCAAAGTGACTTGAAGGTCACTTATGTATTAGTCATGCAGACAATTTTAAAGCCAAAAGGAAACTGCACTTAGGGTAAGAACTTCTTATGAGAATGTCATTAGCAGAACCTCTGTCTGTAAACCACAAACCATGACCACACACCTTTGCTCCACTTCTTTCCTGTCTACAACTGTCATTCTGTAGTTGTTCTCCCAAGTTATACACCCTAGCTCTAGCACAACCGAAATTTTAACAACAGGGTGAGGAATAGGTGACAACTGCTTTGCAGGCAATCCATTTGTTCAGCTGCTCAAAGTACAACAGAAATGGGGTGGCACAACACAAACTGTATCCTTGTCATTTTGCTGACAGCTCCATGCAAAGACACAATGAGTTAGCAAAGCAAAAACAGAGAAGAGAATTAGCAGACAAATGTCACCTGACCTTCAACTTCTGGAAAGCAAATCCAGATTACAGTCTACCCTCAGCTACCCCTAATGACCTCGGTGAAAAGCAATTTCATGCATAGGAAAATTCTTTTTATCTCTCTTCTTAAAAATGTACACACAACAGGAGTAAGATGCACCTCTAACACTGGCCCCACTGGAGATGCATTGCAGCATAGGGATTAAAAAAAAATAAATAAATTAAAAGTCACTTTCTAGCTTACCTTCAAGGTGGTAAAGTTAGAGAAAAAAATACATAGGAGGATATATTTTTCAGTTTTTTGTTTGGCTGGTTTTGTTCAAATTGTTTTCTCTTCATGACAGTTCTGAATTACTGTCCACCATCTGAGCCACAACAATCCTGTTCAAGCTCTCACTCAAAAGGCAACATACTCATTGCCCTGTATCTCACCTTGCAGATGCAATGGGCTTCCCAAATACATTAACCTGTACAGTATATGCATTATTTTGCATGTCTAAGTCCTAAAATTCTGCCTTTGTGTATATAGGAGGCAGGGCTGCGCAGCTTGTGCACCAAGCCCAACAAGGTTCCTCCAACTGAACACATCTCTGCAAAGTCCTATGTAGACCTTGCCCAGTGAGTCCTGGCCCAAGTAAGTCTAACATTTAGTGATGGGATTAGCCTTTCTGGGAAGTTAAACTGCATTTATACTTAGAAATAAGCTGATTCTGCCTTTTCACAAGAGCTAAATAGATGGAACACTTGCTAAGGGGGCAGGAGATCTGTATTCCATGTCCTCTTCCATCCAAATGGGTTCAGAACCACATCTTTCATTTCCCTTAAGAGCCTCTAGCTACTTACAGACTCTCCAGAGTGATTTGTATTTTTTTCCTGAAACTGTGTGGAAAAGACTCCAAGAAGCAAGCCCAAATGCCCAGTAATCACAACTTATGTGTACAATTAGAAGTTTGACCCCTACTCCAAAGACTGCCTAATTATTTAATTCCATGACCATATAGGCATAGATATGGACACCTTACAGACCTGCAACTTGTTGCTTCCTGGAAGAACTGTTGAGTTTCGCAAGTGGTAATGTATCAACAGAAGTCAAAAATCACCACACTAACAGCTATACACAAGACCATACCAGCCATTTAAATCAAATAAGAGGTGCTTAAAAGAAGTAATCCCTGCTGATTTCTGAACAGTACAGGCACTGAAGCTCAGGAGTTTAAAGTCTGGGAATCATTATTTGACAAAACTCTTTTCTTACAGTTTGAAACTGAGATGCTCAAAGAATCAAGAAGTTCTAAATACACCCTGGCATGTTTGTTGTCCTATGTAGATAATTCCCACTTACATGCTGGCTTTTCAAAATCCCATGCTGAGCAGCCAAATGCACCAACCTGGACTGCCCTCCATAGCACTAAACCTCCTTCAGGTGTGAGAAAAAGGCTGCATGGGGCTGGGTTTTTTTGATCAAAATAGAGCAAAGAAACTCCAGAGGCCTCAACTATTTAAACAATGAACAGCAGAGAATACTGTGAAGTCTGTTGCCCTTGCTCAGGAGCTGTCTTTATTAGCATGGGCTGCAAACCACCTCACCATTTCAATCCAATCTCAACCTCACTTCTCTCAGGACACCACAGCAGTAATTCTCTTTATAACAACACCAGCACAGGCTGCTAGAATATTTGTATGCAATTCTGCTTGCTAAAGTAACTTTGTTTATGCAAATCTCCTCCACCATAGCTTGACAATTTGCTGCATAAGTAATTTTACAGAGAAATCATTAAAACTATCGCACCAGAGCACTTTAATGTTTCAATTTATGAAATTTCAGGCATCCTATCTTAAAATTACATGATAAACAGCTCAAAAGATACAAACCAAGAAAGGTTATTTTATAATTTCACAGTTTCACAGCTTCACAACAGGCCACTGTGTGCAGGCATGCAGGATAGTGCAGATGTGACTGAAGTTTGCTGAAGCATGTAAATTCTTTGTTGCAGGTGTGCATACAACAGCAAAATTCACTGCTGGCTAAGCTACCTTAATTCTAGGAAAATTGTAATTAAGTGAGCAGGTTGCAGAAGGCAGTACAGAAAAGCTCAGAAAGTGGGGAGAGTCAAAGGAGGATACACATATACACAGAACAGAAAGAGATTCTGCACTTCAGTCCACAGCCCCTTACAGATGCTGTGTCCATCAAAGACTTCATCAAAAAGGGCTTCATAGCCTTTCCTGTTTTATCTGGATAAATTCCATGCAGACAGAATTTATAAGAGATACGGTGGTTTTACTCATGTTTTTCAGTAACAAGGCTGCATTAGAAAGAACTGGAATACTTCAGAAACATGGATGGGCTCTTAAGTCTTCCTACATACAGCTTCATGTGCCTGAAAAGCTTGAAAGAGCCTTTGTATTTTTATTTGTTCCTTTTTTTCTATCCTCCTTCTTGTACACCTAATGAGACTGAAAAGCTTAGGGGATGTTTACTTTTCAAATCCTCACAAAGAAAAATAATGAGAAAGTTATGGAGAAAGAGAAAAGCCCCTTTAAAAAGTCCCCAGGCTCTAGCATCAGGTACAAACTGGTTAAGCAGCAGCAGAAATCCCTGAAGGAACTGATCATATTAGGTAAATGGGGCTTGTATTAATACATTCATTTACTATCTCCTTTCAAATGTCCTTGATAAAACACAAGACAGAAAAAGACTTGAAATGAGTCATGCCTTTCATATTTTTGTATCTTTTACACACCACTCATTGCATTTTTAATAACTTCTATCAAGTTTTAAAACACTTGTTGATCAAAAATGCTTTAAGTAATCAATAGTGAAAGCCAAGACATTAGTTCTATAAATGGAAAAAGCACAGAAAATTACAAGTGCTCTCAGAAGAACACTGTTAATCTTAAGACTTGAAGGGATGGCAAAAGGGTATTTCAAAGACATATGGGACCTCTAGACAGGAGAGATGTTACAAATCTGGCAGTCTGCAACCTTAGAATTAGCTTCATTACTGTGTATCTGAAACTATTTTCTTACAATATTTTCCCCAAAGATCAGTCCACTCAAACAAGAACTTTCACCTTGACAACAAATACTTCTTTCCTTCATACTGTAACAGTTAAAAACCTTAAGCAGAATGAAGTGGTGTGGAGTTTTAAGTAAGCTCAAAAGCAACTTGAAAAATATGTTTAAATGAATAATTATTTCCCAAACAGTGGAAGAAAAAAAATCTCTATGAACGGTTATCTTTAAAAGTCTCTCTATTTTTGTCCAAATATAATATATATATATTTTAGAACTTGAAGCACAGACATGACTGCAATGTTCCCAAGTAAAAATCTAGCCAAAATGGGTAGCAAAAAACCACAAACTCATGGCCACAAATAGCCAGAGCAGAACCCTCCTGGTGCGTGACTAAGAGGAACACAGAGGCAACAGCATCCTGTGCTACACAGCATTCAGAATAAAGTCAAATGCCCTGCAACAAGAGTCTTCAGGTGACAGTTCATATCTCAGTTTGGAGAACTCAGGAAACTACCAGATTGTGCAGTTTCTAATTCTACTAACATTTGGATAAAGTAGAAGAGAAACTACTTTCAAATTTGCTCTATGTTTACTTCCACCAAAACTGAAAAAAAAAATAAAACAAACAACAGCATAGATAACTTTACTCTGCAGCAGTTCTCTTCTAGAAGTAAACAGGAAGATGTGATGCATTTATTATCAAAGGACTCTAGCTTGTGGCTGAGTCGTGAAAAGTGTACTAAAATAGTTAAAAAAAAAGAGATTGATTTTCAAGTTTAACAAAATCCATGTTCAGGTATTCTGATGATACTACCATCTAAATTTGCCCTCAGTCAATTTTCTTTAAATTTGTGAAATCCATTTCAAATATTTATTTTCTGTGTTGAAGTACATGTCAGCATGAAAGCTTTCCTTTGATTACATTTTCCTCAAAGAAAGAAGAGCAAACAGTTTTGGATATTATCTTTGTATAATGAAAATAGTTTGTGTTGGCAAAAGCAAAATGCTCTCTTTTTACTTACTGCTTCCTTTGAGACTTGCAGATAATTCCATTTTAACAAGTATCTGAACAGTGCCTCTGTGTTACACAACACCCACACAATACTAACCTAGACTGCTAGGTTTTTTTAATAAATTTATGTTTCATTTTTATGCAAGTTTTTTGAGTATTTTCCACAGCCTGACTACTCCTTGTGGTGTTTCCAAATAATGAGAAAAGAACTCCCCAAAAGTTCGGAAGTCTGGATGACTAAATACTTAATAGTATAAAATATTTATTGTGAGAGGGGGAAAAAACCCAAGAGATGAGATTAACTACAGATACTTTTCAACATATAAAACAAGGATGGATCAATTGAATCACCAAATAATTTATTGCCAGGTAAACAAAATCTTGCACTTGAAGAGATGAAATGGGCAAAATCTGAGTTATAAGAAGCAGCAAGAGCCATAGCTGATACAAAACTGACTTCACTAGGGAAGTTTTCCAAAGAAATTAAATAGAGCAGCAGAACCAAAAAGTTATTCCACATTAAAAAAACCAGCTGGGCATTTCTGCTTGCTACCTGCACAATTTCAGCACTTGAGAGCTCCAGCTTTGAACCACCAACTACTACAATCTCTCCAATTACACCCACCTGAGCAGGGGGTAAGATGAAACCAAACAGAGCATGGACAAGAAGGAAGGAGCTCACAGCAAGCACTGCAGGAAACCCTCAGCACACTTTCCATCTGCCCAGTACACTGGTTACTACTCAAGCATTTCAGTAGGTAACCAAATGTTTTCCATTAGGAACAGGCTTGCACTAAAACACCAGTTCACATACTTACCATGTTAGACCATGCTTCTAATAAGAGATGACTTCCAATTAGAAACAGTTGTTTTGTAGAAAAAAATGCCCCGCTAAGCTGTGGACAAAAACAGACCACTGAATTTTGTTTAATGTAAAAAGCAAATCTCATTTAACATGATCACAGAGATTCTGAGGTCTAACTGAATATGCAAGAAGTCAGATTGTAAAAGCTCTTGCAGATGATTAACAGCAAAATAAATCCAAGGCAAGTAATGAAAAATAAAATGCTAATATTGAAATAGTAGGTAAGTAAGAGACACTGCACCAACTAAAGAATTAAAATTTTGATTCATTCACTGGTAGCAAGGTTACAATCAAAATAAAGTATCAGGACAACCCCCTGTCTGCATCTTACTCTCCAAAGACTGAGCATGCCAAAACACATCCTGTGCACAGCTGCAAACACTTGCAATGACCACAAGAGAATAATAAAGAGAAACAGGAAACCCCAGGAAAAAAAATATAAATTCTAAATTTATCTAGAGTTTTTCCATGTCTAGTCTTAGAAATGCAAACTCATGATCAGAACATGAAGTCAAGGGATGAAATGACAACTTTTTCAATTTTGGATACAATCCTTCTTGACAACTTAAAAATAAATAAATAAAAATAAAGCAATGTGGCACCACTTTAAAAGGACAGATGCTTCAGTTTTATGGCTAAAGTAATCCTGCTATGGACATTAACAAGATTGAAAAGAGTGGTATTTTTGATTATTTACCCAAGGATGATTTTTGTTAGGTTGGCACACGTAAACACATTTTAGTTCAGCAAAACCAATTACATCATAAGTTTAAAGCAATACAGGTTTCTTAAGCAGAACAGAAAAGGAAGTAATTATTATTTTAGTGATTTTACCATTTTTTTCTCCTTAAATGTCTCTAGATTAAGAATGTTTGTTCAAAATTGCAGTAAACAAGAAGCTTGTTTGAAATTGTCAGTCTTTTTATATTTCCCAAAAAAAGCCTGCAATGATGAAACTGTATGTTGAAACATCATGTCGAAACTTTTAAACTGCATTACCAAAAAGGCCAACTGCAAGGTTTTTTATCCATGCCTATAAAATAGTGGAGAGGCTGGATTACTACTCAGGAACTAATATTGTATTTCTGAACTCCTAGAAGCTGTATTTTCAACTAATTTAGATGAGCAAATGTGCATCACAGTCACACAATCAGCACATGTTCTGGAGAGAATGTTCAAGTCAGGTAAAAAACAACCAAGACAGCAGAAGGAAACCTGCCCTGTGCCACCCCTGCACACCCACAACCCTTCCTCACACCTCTCCTTTCAACCAGGCCTGGCTCTGGTTGTGGTGACTGTGCAACCTTCCCTCACATGGATGTGTAGGAGCTCTGCTCATTTATCATTAACTTTATAGATTCAACCCATGGGTGCAAGTGGGTTTGTCCTCTGAAATGGTCCTTTCCTCTCTCCTTTTTTTTATATATTCATAAAGTATGAGATATGAGAAAAACGAAGCTGAAACAGGAGGACTTGAAGGTGCCATGCACCTTAGATGGCTTCTAACATGTATTTGATTAAGATATAAACTGACTGCTGTAACAGTATTCCAAAATACATGTCTATGTGTATAGGAATATATATACATTCCTAACTGAATTCCTAATACTCATGACTCTATTGGACATTGTGCATTTAGTGTTAAAACACAGACTATGATGTATTCCTATCATTTAAGACACATCACAGGTCATCATGGGTCTTCAGAACCTATCTGCAATTATATATATATATATATATATATAACTACAACCTTCCATCTAGCACAACTACTTTTTCTGTGTTAAGGACAAAACATTTCCTTCTCTATTCCTAACCATTTCAGCTACTGGCAAGTAAAAGATATTTTTTAAATCCTGGAAGAATATTTTTTCCATATTCCATTAAGGAATTACTTTGTTCATGCTTTCCATGCTGACAGTTGCTTCCGGGATGACACAACATAAAGAAAATTAATCCCAAAAGAGATGGTTTTCGAGGTACAGAATAAGATACTAAAAAAGTGTCAGAGCAAACAAAATGCAGGACATTACTTCCCCTGAGCTGCTTTTCATAGCACTGGATTTCTCATTTCACAAATCTTTAGTCTTTTGAAGATTATTAGCTCTTCATGGATCTTGAACTCATTTATACTACCAGGTCAAAACTCAGAAGAGAAACAGAACCACATAATCCTGTCATAATTTCTCACATCAGAGAATGCTTAACCCATGAACACTTTGCTCTACTTAAGAGCACGAAGCTATGCAGGAGTTGCATGAAGATTAACTAGAGAAGTTAGAGAAGTCCCCCAATTCAAAGCTCACCCCCACACACTGCACACAACCACCCCCAAGCACCAGCCAGGATTTCAGCTTCTCTGAGGTTTCATGTACCCAAGTTTCTCCTTCCTTCATTTACAGCAGAACTGGTAATAGAAACTGAACAGCCAAAAAACTCTGAGATGTGACTCACTCTGAAGAACAGTCTGCAACTTCACGTCAAGAAAGCTTGGAAATCCTGAACAAACTCAAATTTCCAGGCTCTCAGCTCGGCAGGAATGCAAACTGTCAGGAGGTTTCAAAGGACTCATGTTCCTACCAGGAACAGTGGGGCTGCTTTCTCCCCTAGTACCAAGGCAAGAAAGAAGAGAAACCCCCAAAACAAACATTTTTGTAACCTGTGTAAGGGAAGTGAAAAAGGGGCCTGGTTTGGTGTATGACAGGAGATAAGAAGCAAGGCATAGCAAGCAAGGCATAAAACAACTGAAATTTTTTTTCCACACTATCATGTAACCAATTTACTCAAGAAGAGACTCAACAACATTGACCCTACCAATAAAAAGTTCTGGAGTCTGGTTACCTACATTATGTACTGCCTGGCAATGAATCTGACAGCCACAGAAAAACCAAGCCTATAGAAAAGGGAAGTGTAGGTGCAGAAAACACAAATACTTTTCTTTAAATCATTGCTAGAATTAAGTTCACACTTTTGAACTGCAGTAGGTTACACAGCCCTTGAATTCAGCTCAGCTGAAGAGCCATTAATTTGAAGTCTTGCAATTATCTGTCATCACAAATGATCTAATTCAGTGTTATACAAGTGTATACTAAGGGAAAAAAATGCAATCACACAGAAAGACACAGCTAAAATCTACTTGCCAACCTAATCAAGCTGAATTCTGAAGTGGCGTAGGAAGAGCTTTTAATAATGGTTTGCAGGCTGTGCTGTTTGCCTGTGAACAGGCACTGAGGACTATTCCAACACTTAAAAGGCACAGAACAAAAGACTGCAGCCTATTGAGATTAAAATATCAACAAAAGCCTTTTCACTTCTTTGGTGTGTTTTTCATACACTTTATGAAAATAATACCATGGGTTTTTTTTTTTTGTACTTTTATTTTTAAAAGCAATCCCTAGATACACCAGTCTGAAGTAAGTCCCATTAACAGTATTTACCTGCTTTTAACAGGTATACATTACCTCAATTTCTAGGCACTGGGTTTGCTTAAGCAAAGAATGCAAATTTCAAGATATACAATGAAACACCAGAAGAATTCTTGCTTCACCCATCATCTCATAAGCATGTCACTGACTTTACCCATTTGCCAGCTCCAGGTGATAATCTTGATAATACCCAAGAAATTTGACTAACCTCTTAAGCCCTCAAACAATGGGGATGACATGGTCCTCCCTACTTCTTCTGTGCCTTGGTGTACTTATGCTTTGACAATGTTTCTTAAAATATCTCTTATCTGTGTAGCCTGATGCTGAAAAGCATAACCCTGCCACTTTTCTCATCCACCTCCTTCCCCTCAATCTCACCTGGCAAAAAAGAATGCACACAAAAAATACCACTCCAATCAAGAAATGAACCTGTGGCTACATGCACAAGACATGCAAAAAGACACCCTTAATACCTCTCCTATACCTGCCCTTTTGCTGATTAAGGTAAATTCTCCTTGAACTGTAAATTAATTATCATCCCTTCCCTCAAAAAAAAAAAAAACAAACAAAAACAAGCACCAACCAAAAACACTACTTATTGAAAAAACAAAACAAAACTGTGCACTTCTAAAGACTTGCCTGTTCTAAAGGCAGCCCCTTTCAGCCTTTCTGCTGTGGTTGTATTTGTATTTTTGAAACCTTTTACTGTTTTCAGGGGCTACCTTTACCTTCTCTGCTTTGTATCATTTCAGTAGACAAGACAGTATTTTAAGTGATATCTCAACTGATTCACACACAGCACAAGAGTGACATAATTTATGTGTCATGTTCTTTCTAAGGCACAAAAAACAAGATGGTGTCAGAGAGGGCTGAACCAATTAATAAGAAAACTATGAGCATGATTATGCTATCACATCCCACTGCACTACTACCCACCTGTTCCCTATTTGCTTCAAGTGTTAGATTTTTTTCCTTGTAAATTCACCACTTTATACCTTTGACTACCAAAATGAATGAATTTTAACAACCCTAACATTCTTCAACACTTCCAACGCTAAAAATTTTTGCCCAGTTTCCTGGAGCAGAACTTAAGGGGAAAACAACCTGAAACTACAAAGTGTGTCAGAAAAGCCTGGAGAGATCAAGCTGGGCCATGTTAAAAAAAATTTTATATATATATATAAAACAGTATCTCAGAGAGATCTTTAAAGACAGGGGGCAAATAAATAAGGAGCAAGACTTGGTGAACACCACAGAGATGAACATTACAGAGTATACCAGCTGCACTGAGGTTGATTAATGGAGTACTTGCACACACACCTACCCCAGGAACATTTATTTGTTTGGATGCTCAGGTCCCTTGGTGCACCTCTTACATTAAAAAGGCAAAGTCTTTGCTACGTTAGTGCATTGCTTGGCATCACTGAAAGCTCTCTGTGAATCACTCTGCTCCAGTGGTCACAACCTGTATTTTGCAAAACTGTAAAAACACAGTTACTGACTTTATTGAGACTACTTGCAATGCACAAACACATGGCATGGGAAAAAGCTTCTAGTGGCATGCAGCACAGTCCATTACCGATCTTTTGTTTTGAAAGATACAGTGCATATACACATTATGTTAAACCTGCATATACTCCCATTACACTCAGACACTCTCATTCATGATGTGCCAGCATTCCTTCATCCCACAAAATTCAAGGATTTAGCTCTTACTCTAGCTACAGGTGTGACTTCTTCATACAATTGTTAAACACACAGACACCATAAACATATTTATGGCTGCTCTTCCTGAAGACTAATTCATTAATGTCCTACACCAAATACAGTCTCTTGAAGAAAAGATGAGCATCTCCTTTCAAAAAACAAGCACTTGGATTCCAAAAGAACACACCCTTTCAGAGCAAACGTTTGTATCTACACTGCAGTCACTAGGAAATCTGTGAATGCTTTTAGCAAGATGGATGAGAAGTGAAACAAAAAGACAGGCTACCGAATCAGCAGGCCATCAGTGCTAGCTAAACGAGGAACAGCCTGGAAAATACATTAACACTCTCCAGTAAACGGCTGATGCATAGTGCCTAAAATGAAGTATCTTATCTTTAAAAACGATACCGCAGAAGAAGAGGTCACAGAGCGGTTTTCACTTCCTGAAAAGTGCTCCTGCAATCGGTACCACGTAACCCTTCCAGGTCGGCTTCCTACAGACACCTTAAGGGCTTGCTTGCCTCCAGGAGCCGTGCCCCGACGGAAAAGGGAGCCTGAGACCCGAGGGCCTTCTCCCGAATCACTTTTTATGCTATATATCACTGGCACCACATTCTCTTCATCACCTGGTAGCTGCTAAATAAAAAGAACAGTTTCTAAAACTGATTTGGTTCAGGTTTGACACTGAAAACTGCCTTATAAGGTATAAAAGCCCAAAAGCAGGAAGAGCCTTTGACAAAACTAAGGAAGTTCCTCTGCGCCTGCTCGCTGGAGGCGGAGGGTTTTTTTTTTTTCCTTCCACAGAGAGAAGTAACCCAGAATAAATGACATTATCCATTAAAAATAAACAAAAACGTGAAAGTCCCCGGGACAGCATCCGACAGCGCGGTGCCTCCTCCAAGCCAGGGAATTTCAGGAGCTCGCAGGCAGCCGCGGGGTCGTTTTCTCCGCTCGCCGCCGCCCCCCTCCCCTCGGCTCCGCCAGCCGCACAGGGTCCCGCCGCACCTCGGCAGGCACCGGCCGAGGAGCCGGAGACGGCTCCTCCAGGGCAAGTGGGGGGAACCACCGGGCGCGGCCCCAGGGCGAGAGGCCGCACCGGGACAGCCCTCCCCGCCGGGCGGCCGCGCAGGGCCCGGCAGAGGATGAGGGAAGGGGAAGGGAAGGCAGCCGGCTGCTACCCCCAGCCCTCCCGCTACCGGCACCGCGGCGGTTCGGGCGCTACTGCCTGGCCCGGCCCTGTCCCCCCCCCCGTGGGCAACGCGACCCCCGCCGCCATCTGCGGCAACGGAACCCGCCCGGCCCCGGTCCCGGCCCCGCCCCGGGCGGCACCGAGCTGTCAGCGGCCGTCGCTCACCCCGTGCCGCAGTCCACCACACAGGCCGGAAGCCGCCCTGCCATGCTCCTCGGTAGCGGCGGTGCTGGGGATCGGCGGGCAGCCCTGGTCGCGTTCCGGCGGGGCTCGGCGGGGCTGGGCTGGGCCGGGCGGCGGGGACTGAGGGCACTTCCGCAGGGCGGGCGCTGCCTCCCCCGCCCGCTCGCAGGCACGGCCCGGCGAGCCCAAGATGGCTGACCCGCCCCTCCCTGCGCGCAGCGGTAAGGGCGGGCGCCACAACCCCCACGCCTCGCTGACGTCCTATCTCGCGGCCTCGCCCCTGCGAGGCGGAGCTAAGTGGAGCGGGCGGGAGGGTTTTGACCCAACTGCCGCCCGGCGTCTGCCGTTCACTTCAAGAGAAGGGGGCGGGATGGAGGAGTGATTTTAATGCTGAATACTGAAGAAGGAGCTGGGGGATGTGAGGAGGGTGGTGAAGATGAGGAAGGGAAGACTTCCTGCAGCCGCGGCGGGGCTGAAAATCCTCCTCAGAAAAAAAAGCATCACTGAAAGGCAGATGCAGGCGGCCACACTCCTCATGGTGCTTGTTGGCACTGCCAGGCACTAGCCGGGCTGGCGAATTAAACATCCTCTGGGCAAAGTACCCAACACCTCGTGGCACCAGCCCCAGGCAGCTCGGGCTCCCTGAAAACCCGATTCACAGAATCATTTGAGTTGGAAAGGACCTCTGAGATCATCAGATCCAACCCTTGATCCACTGCCACTGTGGTTCCCAGACCCTGGCACTGAGTGCCACATCAGTCTCTTCTTAAAAACCTCCAGGGAGGGAGAATCCACCACCTCCCTGGGCAGCCCATTCCAATGCCTGATCACCCTCTGTGTAAAGAATTTCTTCCTAATATCCACCCTAAGCCTCCCCTGGAAGAGCTTAAGCCCATGGCCTCTTGTCTTACTGAGAGCTGCCTGGTAGCAGAGCCCGACCCCCCCCCCCCTAGCTCCAGCCTCCCCTCAGCCACCTTCTCCTCAAGCCCTTCTCACCTATAAGACTTCCATGGGAGTGCCAAGCCTAGATCTTGCATTCCACCTCCTTCAAAATCCTGCAGACAGAGGTGTTTGTGGTCTCCAGGCAGCTTTTCCCAGCAATATCAGCTCCTGTACCCACCTGCCTGCTCTGCTGCCTCTGGCAGCCATCCCTTCTCTGTTCTGGCCATAGGCCCTGTCCTCCTTTTGAAGGACATTTGGTCCCAAAGGCAGCCAGGGTGTGGGCTGCTGGGGCTCAGGTGGACAAAGTAAAAGCATCTGTTCAAGTGCCTACTCTTCCCTCACAGCCCTTCTTCTTTCATAGCCCTTCAGGGTTTGAAATTCAGGCTGCTGTGTCCACCAGGTCTGGCCCAGGAGCGCAGCCACGCGCTGGTTTTTTGTTTGCTTGCAAAGTATTTTAATGTTTTAACCATTCTGGTATTGCTGCTATCAAGTATTTTGAAAATGCCTTTGCTTGCCACTACTGCCTTGGCAACAAGAGGGTGTGAGGTTCATGGTTTAAGCTGATGTCATGCTAAAGGCAAATTTGCTGGGCCTTCAAAATGAGTAATTATCAGAGCTGGGGTGCACTAATGGCCCTAATTAGCCTCACCTGGGGACTCCACACCACATTCCCATCCCGAGGGCACAGGAGACCCATTTGAGCTCAGCCCAGGGCCCTCAGCACTCACCTGAGCCATGTGTCCTCCCAGACTTGCTTTCTGGCTTGATTTTCTGTTGTCCTCATGGACCTTCCTGATTGTCACTACTGCCCTGAGTCCTGGTCTGCCAGCCGACATCCTGACTTCATCTTGGATTTGTTTCACCACCATGACCTTCTCTGATAATCTGGACTCTCATTTGAGCCTGGCCACCATCTCTGAGTCTGCCCACCTCCCCACAGCCATCATGTGAAAGGTGCTGGGGAGTCCTCAGTGCTCCTGCCTGTGGTACTGCAGGTAACATGTGCCTTGAGACATCCTCACAGTGGCCTGGCATCCTTGTTTGAGCCCTGGGCCTCCTCAGCTACTTTAAATTATTTGTAATTAGGCTCGTTCCTTAAGTTCATTATAGGGTCAAACTAGAATCAGTGCAGAGGAAGAGGTAGGTATGTGACCTTCAGGTTGAGATAGGAAGCAAGCACATCCCTTTTATAGCAGCCACTAGACTTTGGCTGGGAAGTTCAAGCCACCATCTGGCTTCTGTGGGCTGCTAGATCATGCTGAGGATCACAGGGAAGGAAATGAGATATTGAGAATATTAAGTTTTATTTTAATGTCAAAGCAAATTAAGAATAGAATAATATGTGGCAGTTTACTGATAATGAAAGGGATTTCTGCAGGACATTGTGTAGCCTGTGAGCTGTGCTGCCCTAGAATGTGCAATATTAGGATCTCTGAAAGCTTTCCAGGGGAAGTACAAATAGCCCTTATTTCATTAACATGCCTTTGTGTGCATAGGTAAGTATTTATCTAAAATAAATATAGTTTATATATATTTTGTGGACTTTTCACTTTCCTCTTGGTTATACTACCAGGTACTCAGGGGTAGACATGGAGCAGGTTCAACTGCTGCATCTGGCAGATGTATTCCTGAAACAACAGAGCAGCTTAGCATTCCAGTTGCAGGAGTTCAAATAACTGCTCAGAAGAATGTGAGGCAAGAGCCAAAAACTGTGGCATGTAGAAAGTGGGGAGCTGGCAGGTCCTGTCCTGACTGTGGAGCTCATACAGCCAGCACAGAGGGGATCAGCACTGCTGAGTTGGTATCTCCAGCTGTAGTGAGATTCAAGCAGTGCAATTGTTAGTGTACCATAGATGACTTTCTTTCCAAATAATGCTCATGATTATTCTGGCTAAGCTGTAATAGCAAAGTCAGAAGATGGACAGTAGAACTGCTATAAAAGTATGCTGATGTCTTTCTGCTACACAGAAGCATCATTTCACTATTAAAAAAAAAATCACACTGACAAGCACTTACTCTAATGCACTCTACAGAAGATATCCCATAGCTACATTTATTTTTTACCTCTGTGTGGCTACAGGTGTTTTCTCTGAAATGGAGGCACACTGAGCAGGAAAAAAATACTGCAGTTCATATGGAAAGTGAAACAAGTCTGTTAAGTAACTCCATTGCAATCCGTTTGTGTTTTTTCCTGAGTCTGCATTCACTGACATTGAAAAAGAGCAATGCTGGTGCATTTTGTTTTACTGCACTACAGTGGCATCTACATGTCAGAAACAAAAAGTATAGGATTCCTCTCAATATTAATGTGCCAAGTCAGTCACAGTTTTGCAGGGGAAGGAGCTGAAAGCTTAAACTCCCTGGCCCTGAGATCTCATGTTTCATTTCATTAGTCTTGCCAGATGCATTTCTTCAGGTGGCTGCAGACCCAGGTCCCAGGCCAATAAAATAAAGGTGCAAGATTTCTCTTCAAGGAATATTATTTCATGTTGTACCATAAACACAAGTTTGGCATATTACTTCTCAAAATTCAAATCCAGCAATCTCAATTTCAATAGTGCTTCTATTATAGACCCTTTGTAGTTTAGTGCATTGGCATCTAGATTTTCTTGGTGGATATTTTTAGTGCAGAAGCCTTGTGCACAACTTACCAATTGAGCTTATAAAATTCAGCTAGATTCAGTAGAGTTGCAGTGCTTACTAATGTATTTACAAGCTTTCTTGTACTGAAATGTTTTCCAGCACTTGCTTACTTCTTCAGCACAGGACCAGCAGGAAAAGCCTACTGCCTGTTTTTGTGGTGTAATTTCCTCAGTCTTTTCACCTTTATTTGGCCAGGAGTCAGTTCCAAACTTTTGTATAAGCTTTTCACTATTTCATGGTGTACCAGATATCAAACTTTAATGTGTTTGATCAGGCAATGTCTTTGTATGCTCTCAGTGTTACCAAGAGAATGGGAATTAATAAAATCCTAAATTGTCTTGTCTGACACCATCACATACAGCAGACATAATCATTCTGTGGTGCATCACAGGCCAGTTGTTGTAAGAATAGTTGGGTTGCAGGTGATCTTTTCCTGAATATCCATTCTAACAGAAGTACTTACCATTGCAGAACATCCTCCTGCTCCTGGCAGTCTCCAGACAATTTACAATGTAAGCATAAAGCAAGAGAATGGAGATGCATACAAATGCATGAGGAATGAGGAAAGCTCAGAAAGGAGACAACAAGTAAACACAGGAGAAATCTAACAGTTTGACTCAGGTAGAGGCTGAATTTTCAGAGGAATTTTCAGACAACTTTCAGAAGTTTTAAAATGAGTAAAAGTCTTGAGGCCCCAAACTTTTCCATGGTGCAGGTAATGCCATACAAGCTCTGACAATACTGTATATTAAAATTTCACAAGTCCCTCAGCCTGCAGAAATGCCTACTTAGACAAAAGCTTTACAAAGCACTTGGTAAGCTTTGTGGGAAGCTTGTCAGCATCTTGCTCATTCTGGATCATTTTCCTGCCGTTAAGGGCCTGCCCGTGAGGATGCAGAAAGACCAACTCTGTGAATCCATATATAGATTGAGGTCTGGGAAGCACAGTAAGAAAGTACAAGAAATGAGACAAAAAAAAAAAAAAAAAAAAAAAAAAGATGAAGGGATTTTGGAAATTCACAGGAGGGCTGAGAATCTGGTCCTGCCTGGGTCAGCACGTTGCCACTTGGATTAGTATAAACTGATTTAAAAGGCAGGTTAGTATCTAGTGCATCCCACTGAAATACCTTAAGCCCAGGTAAAGGTGACAATAGAAGCTAGAGAAACAGTCAAGGAAAATCAGGTCTTGGCTAGAGAATATTCACTTTATTTTAAGTACTTACTGTAAAGTACATTGCTTAATAGTTTATTCATCATGTTGAATTTTAATACAACTCTTTTACCAGTAGCTGTTGGAATACTACAGAGAGCTAAATAAGAGAACATTTTATCTACCCTTATATATGATGTATGTAGATTTCTTCTAGGAAGGGACACAAGCACAATTATAGCGTTACTGGTTGCTTTTGGCATAGCTATAGCAACAGCCATATGGAAGGCATGTAATTTCAGGAGCTACACATGGTGAAGTCATGGCAGATTACCAGGATCTCATTTGATATGGCTACTTTCCAAGAGTTCTGACTTAGATCAACTAAAACCATTAACTTTCAAAATATAATTAGTCCAGCTATCTATTTTTTTTAAAACAACAAATGGAAAAAAAAACCCAAAACTTCGGATTCTTTGTACACTGGAACAAGGTATGTAAGGAGAGAAACTTATAAGCTGGGGCTTTTTTATATCCTTAGACTGTTCTGATGATGACACCACTATTGCCCATTATATTTGCTGGGAATAACAGCAAAACATATGCAAAAAACTCAGCCAGGAAAATACAAAGGAATTATTTGACTGAAAATCTGATGACTTCAGTGAGAACTTGATGTTCTGCAGAGGCAAAATCTGCAGAAGTCATGCTGTCTGGAGAAGCATTGCATTCCTATTTACAGCTTGCTTTTTCATTCAGAACTGTTTATGCTGCTATTCTGTGCTTTCTCATAACAAGTACATCTTGTTCCTTTACAATGTGAATTAGCAACCTGATGGCAGCAGGATTCCTGCACCAGCAAACCAGGACATGATTCTCTGCAGTTGTGTTGTATCTGTACCACACGGGCTCCACACTGAGACACCTGGGAGCCAAGAAATAGTAATAATACATAGCTTGGCCATGATCAGAAAATCTGTGCTTTCTCATGTACTAGAAACATTATTATATGTTCTCAGTTGTACCTATTTACTTTCTTGGCTGGAACAAATGTATATTGATGTGTTTTTCATGTGACTTATTATACACTTCAAAAGAACTTAGAATATAAATCAGTCCCAGCTGTAAGTATCTGACTTGCCTTACCTGTTGGACTTTAGGCATCAACTTTTCATCAACTTTTTTTTCACCATGCCATGAACCATTAATCTGAGCAAAACCCATGATAACTTGCAAATGTATGTAAAAGCACCATTTTAAATTTAGTGATCTTTTAATTTTTATTCAAAGATGTCAACCATGTGCTAAATCAAATCCATGTGTCACTGCTTGATAAGCTTGCAGGTCTGCAGTCATTGCAGGTATCCATAACCAATGGGGTTTCCAGCAGAACAAAAGAGCTCACCAGGGTCAAACCAAGCCTTAAAAAAGTGGTAGGTGTAAGAGCAAGAAAAGTGTTAGATCCCCAATGCTTAAAATGGAGAGAGGATCAAGATGATCCAAGTGGATCATTCCACAAGAGCAAGAGCAGGAAGAATCATAGATTGTGCAGTGGAACCATGGATTTCTGAGCTATTCAAACATTTGATCCTGCAAGCAATTGAATGTGTGACAGGTAAACAAATTAGTTTCTGTTGTGAAACACTTGTTCAGACCTTAAGTGGTTTTTACCAACTATTTAGAGGGTTTTGCTGCTACTATTTGAATTCCCATTATGAATGGCTTCACATTAGAGAATTGTTTAGAAGCACTTGTTTTATACCTTTTCAGTTTTTTTCCCTGTTTTGTGAATTTTGAAAAAAAAAAAAACACATTATCTTCAAACTGTTGACTTCTCAGGTTAGTTTTTAGACAATAATAGGTGTTAAAGACTTGCATATCACAACGAGGGTCATTGTGCCATGTGTCTCACACTGTACTTAAAGATAATGTGGGGAGGAGAGGAGAACTAGGAGGACAACTTGGACCTTGGATACCTAGATGTCCTTCCATGGACATCTCTGGTGCTGCTTGAAAACGGTACCAGCCCTCCAGTCTATACTGAAAAGACTGGAGGTATTTGTTAACATGACAAGATGTGAAAAATAGAACCTTTCCCTCCTGTATTTCCCTGCAGAATAACTTCCAGATTAATCCATTTGTGTGCTCTCTATATGGAACCTTTATATACACAGTACAGCTCCTATGCTAATGCTGTAAAAATCAATACAGGACATTTCTTCCTTTTCATAAGGCACTTCTTTTGAGAATACTTGACTTATCTTGAATATTGTGCATGCCCAGCAAGGGATCATTCAGCTAATACCATATTGGGCAGTACTGCACTTCAGTTTGAATGGTACCTTATGTTGCAATGAACCTCAGTGAATCACTGTGATTATTCATACAGGAATGTGCAAAAGCACAAATGTCAAAATCTGTTCTCTGTTCTGAACACAGAGGGTCAGATCACATGCAATTGCAACTGTTAGCCTTGTGCTAGGAGAGCTGCCTGGCTTGACCTTTAGGAAATTGCTTTTATGGGAATATTCAGTTTAAGTAAAAATCACATTTGACTCTCTTTTAAGGCCTGTTTGGTTTTTTTTTTTTCAATTGCATCTCCAGGCACCACAGGTACTCGTGCTCACACATGCATTGCTATGGTAGTCAAATGACATTTGTGAAGGTTATGTGTGCAGTCTCCTCCTGCAGCTGATTTTTCTCAATGGCATGGTAATTCTGTAATTCAGAACACTTCTGAAGGTTTGCTTTCCATTTACTTTTGTTTTGCTTGGATGGGTTTCCAAATGGCTTTTTAAATTGTCTTTTTTTTTTTTTTTTTAAACAAGTTACGATCACAGTTCACCTACTGAAAATAATTGAGTGCTAGCAATTTAGTAATTTGCAGTCTGTGAAATCCCATTGCCAATTAAGGTTCCAGTTTTCTTTACTATTATATATCAGCAAAGTAGAGACTGAAATAAGTGATGACAACTTCCCAAACAAGTTATTTTGCTAGTCTGTAATCCTATTACTAGCTAATATTTGCAAGTAATGTTCAGTAGGAAGCAGAAAAACCTCTTGATTCTAGTTCATTTTCTACAGCTATTAAGAGTAATTGTTGATTAAAAAATTACATTGCAAAAATATTTATGGTTTTTGCTTATAATATATCTGCAGCATAACATATTCCCTGTAAGTACTGGTAGTTTTCATAGTAACTAGCATAAACTTTATTCAAAATAATACAGTTATAAGCACTGAAGTTCCTTAGAGCCTTGTCATAAGGTAAAACAGTTAAGAAAACTGCAGTGTAACAGACCAGTCAAAAATACAAAATGTTTGTAAATACACAGAAGGGAACAGAGAACAAAATGGAAATGGTAATTATCACAGTCAAACTCATGATATACCAAGATTTTGCTGGTTTTAATTTCAGCATCTCAAGAACTGGAGTGGGAGCAGGGGAAGACAGTGAGGATAATCGGGCAACCATTCCCTCAGTGACAAATGGGGCTTCATGCAAAGTGGGACTTAGGACACGTCAAGGTTAGTTGAGAACAACTAGAAGACAAATTAAAATTCAGTGCAAAGAAGGTAAGATGAAACAATTATTACAAATTATGTGATAAGATTATTTACCAGTGGGTTAAACCCAAGCAAAACGAAGCATTTTCTTTTATTTCACAAATCTACCTAAATAAATCCTTACCAGCTAATTTTTTACAGCATAACTGGGAACAGATGAGTTCATAAGGTCTCTCAAGAGCTATTAAATATATTGGCTGAATTACAGACCTCCAGATAAGGATGCTGTAAACCATTTTTTTCTAAAAACTACCAGGATGAGCCATGGAAACAACTGCTCTGTAAGTGTCTTGTTTTCAGTACCCTTTTCCCAGGCATCTGTTGCAAGCCATTATGTAGTGGAGATGCAATTCTGAGCTGAGTGGACTTTTGGTTTGACCCAAAAGAACAGGGGAAAACTCTCCTGCCATGCATCCTACACTGAGTCTAGTCCTGAACACTGAGGTTACATCTTTCCCCTGAGGAGGACAGAAATTGATCAAAACTGACTTTATCATTTAAGTTATATACAGTTTCTTCTGCTGCTTTGTCTCATTCATCAACATGAACAGCTTTTCATCAATGATCTGATCCAAATCCTTCTAAAGGAATAACTTATCTAAAGTAAGTAGATTGAGTTCCTTTGCAGAGATCTATTACAAGACCTGCAGAGTATTAACTTTCCTTCTTGGGATCAGATCTGTTTCATCCAAATCAGCTGTTACATTCTCATGAGTAGAACACACATGAGCAGAAACTAAATTCAGATTTTCTTTAAAGTGCAACTTAGCAGGTTTGTGAAATAAAATTGAGGATGTTTTCTCTTATGAAAATATTACAGTGCTTCTGGGAAGTAGATATGATTTTGTCTCCATGAGTGCTATTTATGTAATTAAAATATTTGTAGCACACAAAAAATGACAGTATCTGTATGCTTGCAAGAACATAGAGTTTTATTACATGTGATTACTGAGATTAATTTCTAAAAACAGGAACAGTAAAAAAAGGGGGGAAAAAAATAATTCTTTTTTTTTCAGAGAAGACACAAGATCATCCTGTGAACTTTTGCACTAGGAAGTAAATTACTTAGTCAAGAGCTAAAAATAGAAGAGACCTGTTATATTTTTAATTGTAAATAGCTCAAAGTTCTGGGCTTCTGATGATGTTGACCCATTTTATTCCAAAGCCCTCAGGAACCACAGCATTAAGTGCTTCAGCCTGTGATGAAAAGCAGCTTGGCACTCCATCTTAAGAACTGCAGTTTTCTCCTGTTTGTCTGCCTCAGTCAAAATGTTTAAAATCAAAACATTAGCAAGTTGCATTAAGCTGTGTGACCACATTGAGATGCAAACTTCATAAGCCTCTTAAAAAGTGAAGAAGTCACATGCAAGAGAGTACTTGTTATCTACACTCAGAAATATGTTTTCAATTCACAGCTGGGATTTCACATGCTTTGCACTGTCAAAGCAGGCAGAAGGAAAAAAGACAAAATCTGTGCATTTCCAGGTATTTTGCCATCCCCAGCATCAGCTATGGCCACACACTATGGGATAGCACTTGGCCAGGGGCAGCAAACCAAGCTGAGCTTTAATTCCCCTTTCCCAGAGCTTTTCTATCACTTGTGTGATCAGGCAAGATGGAAGAGGCTGAGAACCTGCACCTTCCCTATTGCCTTTTTTTTTACATAAAACAGTTATGTCAATTTAATGTAAAATATGCATGATAAGACTTGAGATATTTAGTAGAAGTATTATTAGCTATTAAAAAGGGTCATGTCATTCTTTGTAGTCAGAACTCTTTGGTTATATACTCAGGTTTTGCTGCTTATTAACTAACTGACCCTGGATAAGCCATGCAAGTTTACTGGGTCTCAATATAAATACTAGGAGCAGAGATGTGCAAGACTTAGGAAAATTAGATGCTGTGAGATGCATACACATTTTTGTCATTACATTTCATACAATTTTCAGCTCCTCCAATTTCCACAGAAAGTGCCATTTCACAAGGACTGCTCTTTTCCTGCAGTTTTTTCTGAAAAATTGATTTTGCATAAAGAAGACAGTGAGGATAGAAGCCCAACAAATCAATACAGTACCATTTATAACATATCATACATCAAAAAAAGACAGCTTGAACCCAGAGTGTAATCCACTGCACTTTCTTCTGTTGTTTAGACTATAAATGCTTCAGGGTAGGGATTGTATTGGACTGCTTCTAAGAACTGGTTTTATGAGGCATCATCAGGTTTGTTGGATGTCTCTTTGTGCTACTTGATGCAAATAAAAATGAAGCTACATTAAGAAATGAAGGCTCCCAAAAACCCAAACCGGTTTCAGATCAGAATTCTTGAAATGTTTTTCTGATCTTCTTATGATGTAACTTTTATTTATATACAGGAAATAATTCTAGTTCAATGATAACACTCATCTAATAATGATACAATGTAATGTATTCACAACATATAAGAGGTAACTGAACTCTTGAGTCACTAACTTGTAGGAAGGGAAAAATACCTTGTTTTATTTCAAGTTTGTAATTGTGAATAGCACTTAATATATGTCACCTAATTACAATTAAATATCCTTTACCCTTCCACTAATCTGTATTTACTACTACTAATCTGTATTTACTACACTAATCTGTATTTACTACATTGTTTCCTACTGTGTCCAAGCAGTTTCTATTATAAAATCCTCAAAATAGTTGAACTTTGCAAAAGGATGCATTTATGTCAGCAGGTGAATACTGAATAATCTGCAACACTGGTTAACTCTAGGTTGGTGGTGTGAGTTCAGTTCTTAAATACTGATCACCACTGACTACAAGGAGGTAATGTGGACTACAGAACTGACAATACCAATCAAAACCTGATTTTGCAATTTCATCTCAGCTTATGCTAGTTTATTTTAACCATTACTATTTGAGATATTTTTAAGTTTGCCTATAATTTACAGCTTGGTAAGTCAACAGCCTACACACCTCAAAGGTAACTGTGCTTTAATGTAGCTTATACATCTATACAACTTCACTTTTTTATGGTATTAAAAGTGTGTGGATAGTGAAGCTGGAATCTAGTTTGAGGATTTAACTTGCTGCTACTACTCCCAGGTCCTGTGAGATTTTGTATCAGAGAGCATAAAGACTATAGTAACTATGAAACAAAGATTCCACCATCTCACTGCATTTTAGGACGTTTCTCAATGGTCTTGCTCACTTTGGGTTTTCTTTCTTCTTTCTTTTTGACAGACTAGTTTCCAGCTCCATCCCACTTCTCCATCTCTAGTTCTTCAGTTCCTCGCTCTTCCTTTGTGGTGTCTGTTCCACTATCTTTTTGGGTATTTTTTTTTTACCTCTTATCTCACTGCTTTGAAATAAAACCTGTCTAAATGCTAGATAGGGGGTTATCTATCCAAAGGAAGTTCTCTTCCTCCAGAGCTATTCTAGCCCTTCTCTTACTCAGGGTGCTCTTGCAGGATGGGCAGCCCCAGCACACAGGGCTAAGCAGGATAGAATAGAATTAGAATAGAATAGAATAGAATAGAATAGAATAGAATAGAATAGAATAGAATAGAATAGAATAGAATAGAATTGGCTGGGTTGGAAGGGACCTCAGAGATCATCGAGTCCAACCCTTGAACCACCGTTGCGGTTGCTAGACCATGGCACTGAGTGCCACATCCAGTCTTTTTTTAAATATCTCCAGGGACGGAGAATCCACTACTTCCCTGGGCAGCCCATTCCAATGCCTGATCACTCTCTCCGTAAAGAAATTCTTTCTAATATCCAACCTAAACCTCCCCTGGCACAACTTAAGAGCATGCCCTCTTGTCTTGTTGAATGAGCCATGGTCTGCAGGAAACCAGGATTCGCTGGGAGTTGTTGCCCTTTTCCACAGCCCACTGGTGACTTTTCATAGAGTCATAGCATGGTCTGGGTTGGAAGGGACCTTAAAGCTCATCCAGTTCCAACCCCTGCATGGGCAGGGACACCTCCCACCAGGTTTCTCCAAGCCTCAGCCAACCTGGCCTTGAGCACTTCCAGGGATGGGGCAGCCACAAGCTCCCTGGATAACCTCGTAGTGCAGGTTTCCATCCTTACGTCTAAACCTCCATCTCCCCTCTTACAGTTTAAAGCCATTATCGCTTGTCCTGTCACCTCACCCTCTTGTACCAAGTCTCTCCCCACCTTTCCTGAAGCCTCTTCAGGTACAGGAAAGTGCTCTAAGGTCTCCCCGAAACCCTGTGGGGTTTTTTTGTTTGTTTTATTTTGTTATTTATTTATTTATTCGGGGGGCAGGGGGGGTTTGGTTGCTTGTTTTTGATTTTTGGTTTGATGTGGGTTTTTTTTCCCCACTGTATGTAGCAGCGGCTCGTCCTTCCTCACTCCCGCCGGTCAGGAACGCACTCACCGCCCCTCAAACAGCTCCGGGCCAGACCCAGCGCAGACCCCGCTCAATGTACGAGCAGACTACGCCATGATCTCCCCGGTCAGGGCGGGGAAGGCGGAGGTCTCCCCAGCATCCCTACCTCCCAGCACCCCCACTCCAGCACCACCACCTCCTCCTCCTCCTCCCGCCCGCTCCCGGTGCCACGGGCGGGCTCTCGGCAGGCAGGGGTGGCGAGCGGCCGGCCGAGCGTATCGATGTCTGCGGCCTGCGGGCGGGGCGGGCGCTCTCTGGTTCGCGGCCTCGGGGATGGATTCTCGGCGCACGGCTCCATCTTAGAGGGCGGGGAGCGCAGTGCAGCGGGCGGTGCCGCCGCCGGACGGAGCGCCGGGCCCTTTCTCGGCCTCTCAGGTACGGCCGCGGGGAGAGGGCTGTGGGGAGCCCCGAGCGGGTGTAGGCGGTGGGAGGCGGGCGTGGGTTCTGCCGCCTCTCCTGCCCTTCTCCCTCTTCTTGGCCCCGGCGGGGTTGTGGCGGCTGGAAGGCCTCGCCTGCCCGCTCACCGGCCCGTGGGTTTGAGAGGGACGAGGCCGGGCCCCGCCTGGCTGCGGGAAGGGACCTTTGCTCCCTCACGTCGCGGGTGGTCGGGGGGGGCCGCGCCCGCTCCCGCCGGGCCGGGTTGTGCCATGGCGGCGGCGCTCCCGGCCGTGTGACCCGACCCGTGTCCCGCCAGCGTCCAGCGGTGCTGGGAGGCTGCGTGTGTTGTCCCCTCTCTCCCTCTCTCTGCCGGACCTCGGCCCCGTCCTGCACCTTTTTGTGTGAGCAGTAGTAGAGAAAGCTCTTTCCTTTCCCTGACTCAGACAGCCGGGGGTGCCCGCCCTGCCCGGGGCAGCTGGGGGGGTGTGGAGGATTCCGCTTTCCCAGGAACGAGCTGGGAGGTGACGAGCTCTGCCCTGCCTCGCCTGCGGTGCTAGGAGGTGGCTGCTGTCCCCTGCTTCGGCTACACCTCTCTTTACCCCTGTAGTAGTCTGTGTTTGTTTTCCTTGCCATATCCTCTGTGATCCCCAGGGCTTGAGCCGTATTTCTTCCTCCTCAGGCGTCCAATTTTTTTCTGAGTGTGTTAAGGAGTTTTGCTCATTTCCTTCTCTTTGCCACTGCAGCTTTTCCCCAAAGATACCCGTCGTCAGGAAGGAAGGAAGGAAGGAGACCCCATTCGCTCTAAAATCACGTTTCTGAACGTGGTGATTTTGCTGATTTCCAGCATGCCCGGGAGGCTGAGCTTTCAGACGAAAGACTGATGTGTAGTTTTGAAGGCTGCTGTTCTTGTTATTATCTGTGGCTGTTTATCCTATGACAAAGCGTGATCTGTTTAGATCTTGCACCAGACAAGATTAGATTAGGAGCATGTGAAATGGGTGTCACTTGTAATTCTTAGCCAATGTTAAATGTAGCTACTAGTGGCTGGAGGTTGCATTGTATGTGGTAACCCTAAAGAGGCTTTGGTGGCTTGGTGTTAAGTTTTTTCTTCTCTTTTTGTTGGAAGAGGTTAAGGAGGGCAATGTGAGTTCCTCTTGTCAACTTCCACTCTGCTAACCTGAAACGAGTATGTTTGTTTCTGTTTCTGTGTGGTCCTAGATCTTGGTGCCCCAGCAGGGTTTAGTCATGCTGGGAAGCTTTGTGAATGAAAGAAGCATGTGCTTAGATATTCTGGTAGCTGGTAAAGACTCCAAAGTATGCAATGTATCATATGCATACTGCATACTGTGTCTATATTGCTCTATAAGAAAATTTATATTGTTTAGGCAAATTTTGTCTGAGTATTGAATAGGAGACTTTTTCAAGTGTTCCTTTTGTTCCTTAGGTACCAGGATCCAGCTGTGACATGGCAGTTTGACAGTGTGACTGTTATATTGTGCACTGACAGATTCCTGAAACATATCTTTATGGAGAACTGAATTCTCTTATTTTGGTACTAAAAGTAGCATGATTTCTTTGCAAACTTTGGTCTTGTATAACTTTTTATTTAGATAGGAATGGTGATGTTGACTTTCAGTACTTGGTACAGGCCTGAAAAACGTAGCTTCAGTTTCTTTCTTTGCTTCTTTTTCTTCCCAATAGCCTACAGGTTACTGTAGGGAAAGGCAACTTTCCCTGAGTAAAGATGACAGGGCTGTGGTGAATTTAGTTGTCATGTTGTATAAGGCTCACCTTTCCATCTCTTCTGAAGATTCTTGCTTTTGCTCTCATCTTCTGGTACCCTTGAAAGTTGAGTGGAGGTCAGAGTTGTGTTAATGTTGCTTTAATGTACATTTCCAGATTTAGTAGGGTGAGTCTAAAATGTTCATCAGTTTATTTTCAGCTCTTGCCTGATTAGAGTTAAAGCAATGTCCCTGTTTATCCTATCTTGAAAGTAATCAAGTAATAAATGAGAATCACCTGATGACAGTAAATGTTAAAGGAAGGGGAGGTAGTTTGTATCCCAGAACTTGTATTCTTGGAGCAGCCAGTATAACTGGAAAAACTAAAACTATTTATTCTCTGTGCAAACCTAATCTTGGTATGTTATCTTTCAGACTGTATATGAAATAATCTTGAGTAAATAGAAGGAAGAATTTCAAGTTGGCTTGTTCAGTCACTTGGTTTGTGACTGAGCTGCTGTTCTGGGTCTCCTATTTATTCTTGTTATGCTGTCCTTTTTTTGGTGCTGTTTTCCTCATAGAACAGTTAGAGGCAATACTTCTGTTTTGCAAGCATTTGGCAGTTCTTCTGCTCATAATGTTATCTTCCCTAATTGTCAGTGCAATAAGTTATTTAGTATTTTATGAACTTCATATAATTTGCACTGTAAGGTTTGAACTTTTAAATTGAAAAAAAGTCATAATCTGCAGGAAGAAACATTTAGTGCTTTAGAAACAAGGTTACACTTGGAGCATTGTTTATTGTATTTGCAGATATCAGTAGTGGAATTACCCATCCTGTCCTAAGAAGTCACTTACTGCATCTTCAGAACAGCAGAACTGGACAGACTCTTGAGCTGTTAGCTTTAATGTAGGAACATATGCTGTATACAACTTAGTGAGAGCATTTTTAATATTTGTGTGTCATGAATTAAAGTGGTGACTCAGCTTAAGGGATTTAGGGCACTGGCACATCTTAAAAACACAATACAGTGTTATGATGAGGAAAGTATATTCTTTATGTCTCTTTTTGCAGATCTTCATGTAACTGGCAGAAATATGGTTCTCCAAGATGACAACTCCAACTCTAACACTGCTAAATGGTAAATAAAAGACTTCTATTTGCTGAAAATTATAGTGATATTAAGAAAGGTGTTTTAAATGATGATTCCCTCAAATGTCAAATTACAACTGGTATATTAAATAGGCTTAGTTATAGGCAATATATAGGAATATTAAATAGGCAAAGGTATAATTTTGGTTTCCTAATAATGGAAACAGAAAGCAAACATACACTGACATTTCTCCTATGCTAAATAGGGCAGACTATTTGTTTTACTTTTAAACCACCATTTCTGTTTCAGCCTTACATGTCTTCAGGTGGCTTAAATTTATCAGAACTCTGTGCACTTGATGTTTTGTAAGGGTGAAGCCATGTTCTTCCAGAGCAGTGTCTTGTACAGTTCTCATTTTAGCCATAAGATGTTATAATATTTTTATCCTTATCCTGGCGTGGGTTCTTTATTTCTAATAAGCACTGAATATCATTCTGTGCAATCAGCTCCAGTCAGCCTACTGCAGATCTTGCATTCTGATAGAGGGTAAGAGACATGTCTTGCATAATAGCAGAATTATAGGTTCAAGTTATGCACCTGGTTACTTAAGTATAGCTCATATGGATTAAGTAGGGACTAAAAGTAAGCAACTGAATGTTATCTTAGTGATACTTGGTTTTATGATTCCTGTTGATATAGGATAGCCCTGAACCAGAGCTTAGCAAGATTTCATATAAGGATAAAAGAAAAAAAGATTAAAATATCCATCACTTCCTGGTAGGAAGACTTAGGGCTTTGATATTCTTGGTTGTCAGTTCCAGTTTTGTTGTGCCTTTTTTTCTTTGAGCACGTCATACTTGCCAACATCCAGATTTGCAAATATTTGCAGATTAGATGGATTTCTTATTGGTCTAGTATAACATTTTTTCTGAAGTCCTTTGTTTATAGTGTTTCTTTCCCTATATTACAAACCCACAGGTGGGTTTTGTTGAATGTTTTTACAGTATCTGAATTTAAAATGAAAAGAGTAATTCTTTAAAAAAAATATTTTATTTTTGAATACAGTGATAATACTTTGTCAAATTAAGGAAAGTTACTGGGCTTCTACAAAAAGTAATGTGGATCTGTCTTTTTTCTGTATTATTTTAAGGCCAAAGAGCCTTAAGAAAAAAGAATAGAGTGTTCTGCCACTTCTTTCCTAATTCCAGCATTTAAATTCTTTGCTTAGGAATGTAGGCTTGAGAAATCACAGAATGGTTTGGGTTGGAAGGGACCTTAAAGATCATCTAGTTCCATACCTCCTGCCATGGGCAAGAACACCTCCCACTAGACCACAAGCTGCTCCAAGCCCCATCCAGCCTTTCTCTGTGTAGCTTAAAAATTTATAAATTAATATCATCAGCTTCTTCCTTCTCATGTGAGCTTCTTGGATTGAATTCATAAGGTATCCTATTCTTTGAAGTATCAAAAATAATAAATAATACTGTTTTCTTGCAATTCAGTGCTGTTCTGCTAGCATTTTTGATGTTTACCACTTCTTAAAGTTCTACATCTGCATGGCCTTAACAATTAGGACTTGAGCTGTGGATTTGTTGATCTTGAAGTTTTAGATGTTTTGCAAAGTGAAGTGCTTAATATAAAATTTTCAATCTTTGCCTTGTTTTTTTTTTTTTTTCCTTTTTAGGAGACTGTCTTCACTTTGACATGATGTGTGAAGTTTGTTAGCATTTTTTTCTTTGTTTTTGTTATTGTGAAAGGTATGTATGAGAAGAATAAATCTTGTTCCTTCTGTGTTAATTTTTATCAAAGCTCATTGCTGTCAATGTACAGAAGCCAAATACTAAGAAATGTGTGGAATTGAATTTCACTACTCAATCTTGCACACTAGTGGTTTGTCAATAAGTAGGATAGTGTCTGTCTAAACCATCTCAAGATAGTAGTTTGTAGCTCTTTGTGCCCTGTGTGAAATTCTACAGGTATAAATTTTGCCCTAAAACTCAGAAAATAAGTTTCAATAGGGTTCTGATTTTTTGCTGCTTTGTAGGGATTTTAGTCTTGCTACTTTGTAATTTTTTTTAGTCAGCTTGAAGGTCTATCTTTTTTCCTTGTTAGGGAAGAAGCAGGCAGGGGGCTATATTAGGCACACAGAAATGTTAAACAGACACTTTGTAGTCAGATGAGAAAGTAATAGCAGCTATTACTGAAACAAAAAACTTCAAGATGTAAATGGGGGGCTCTTTAAATAGAATTTTAAAATCTGTTTGGAGGTAGAAAGAAAGGGTGCATTGTGTACTTACACTCTGAATCACTTAATATGTTACTACTTTTTAAAGAAGTACTACATGTTCTAGTATCCTTTATTTCCCCTCTGCTAAGGGATCTTAAAGCAAGGGATTTGTACAAGGCTAAGGTAGACAAGCTGAGTACAATACTAAGTAACTACACAATGTGCACACTCTCTGTGCAGGATTGCTGTGCACACTGTGCCCGTGGTATTCAGTTTGAAGCAGCTTGTGGTGAGAACAAAAGATCTCAGAGCTCCTCAGAGCCAGAGATGTGAGCATGTGATGTGGAGATGTCAAACTGATCAGGCTGCTGCAGTGCCTTCCTGTCTCCAGCTATCTCTCCCCCTCCTACCTGAAGCACAGAGCTGCTGGAAGGTTGGAGTGGTTCCCAGTGCTGGCATTCTGAACCACTGATCATGTGTCACACTGACATGTGTAGCCTGACAAGGAATGAGATTTCTTTTCTTCTGGCTCCTTTGGAAGTCTCTTTGCCTAGCTTCCATTTCCTATATATACATATATATTATGTGAGCACAGGAACAATTTGTAGGCTATATATAACTTAATTTAATGGCTGTAGGCTATTAGTCATAATAAAATGAAGCCAAATTTGTGGATTATAATATGTAGTATCTATTAAAGCAATTAATAAAACCTGAAAATTCCCTTATAAGCTTTCATGCACAAACCCCTTTCTTTTTGCTTACTCAGGTTTAAGATAATATCCTTCTTTATTCTCTCTTTGAGAACAAATGTTTTTCTTTATTCTGCATCACATAAAAGCTGCCAATTCTTGCTGAGTCTTTCAGAACTTTGCCACTCCCAGCTTCCAGACTTCTGCTTTCTTTTGTCAGTCCCACCTTTTTATTAGAAAAGCAGAATAATTACCCAGAATGGATGCCCACACATGGAATATATAAGCAGAGCTCTAGTGGTATAATTATACTTCAGGGACTTTGCCTGCTGATTTTTTTTTTTTTTTAATTTTTTTTAAAGAAAATGAAACAGTCAAATGATTAACCTAAGGAATAGGGTAGTTTGGAAAAAAGAAATTGTCGCTTCCTGAGTTAAGACATGGTGGCACTGTCACCTTCATAAATATTTTCTACATAATTAAAAGCTTGTGTTTCTGTGTTGACATGTGTGGATAAAACAAATTGTAATTTAAACCACTGAACTGCATCAGCCAGGCAGTCTGCCTCTGCTTACTGCAGGTCAGAATTGGCTCCATAAAGGCTCCTTGAGGAATTCTGTCGAAGGTTCTGTTTGAATGTGTGATGGTAAATTGCAAGATGTGTTATGTAATCTGTAGCAAATTAATTCTTAATAAATTGCTTCTTAAAATAAATACATAAATAAGTCAATGTTAATCATAAAACTACCATATGTGTATCTTACTGAGATTCTCTAGAAAGCATGTAGAAAATTCTAGCACGAGAAGGTTGATGAATGAGACATCAGTCTCTGTCACTTCTATTCGAAGCTTTTTAATCATAACTTTGTTTTCTTAAATCTAGGTCTTCTAGTGAGCAGTTGTAAAGCTATATAACAAATTGGAATAATCTAGTAGTCTATGGATATAAGAAAGCAAATAGGTCTGGTATGCTCATGAGCAGTGCATTTTTTATAGTAGGTCCAGTCAATCTTTTAGTTTTTTGGAGTGAAACCACCAGCAACATCTTTAAAAGCTTGCTTGCCTTGCCTTTCTTTTTTTGGGTTTTTTTTTTTTGTTTGTTTGTTTTGGTTTTTTTAAAGTCCTTTAGTGTTCTCTTAGCACAATTTTAGTGTTCTCAGTAATGTTAATACTTATTTTTATTTCAAGTTGTGTGAAGTTAAGCTCTCTAAAGTCACAGTGTATCCCATTTTTGGCTAACCCAAACAATATCAGTTCCATTTTCTTGTGTTTACTCTGTGTGTTGAATAAAGCAGAAGTATTCAGCCTCCTGAAGGAGAAGCAAGGAAGGTTGGGTATTACTCTTTTTACATCATGCTGTGGTGCTCACCTCCTGCATAAATTTTAACGTTTTGGCTGCAAATAGTTTTCCTAATACCAATTTTTGCAACTCAAGCTGTCTTCAGAATTTTATCTTGTGTTACACTCTTATTCCTTGAGCATGTACAAACAGCTGGGCATAAACATTTAAACCCATTTTCTGATAATTCACCAGAATTGCTCAAACTGAGACCTTTCTATTACTACCTTGAAGTAGGACTTCTAGGAGCTGAGAGGTCTGTATGTGAAAAGGAAAATAGGTTTGTGTGTGTCAAAATCCAGACTTGGTTGTGTTGTAATATCTGGCAAGTCTGTATGACCTTTGCACTAGATGATAAGCTTAAAGCTAGTTTACTGCTGTAATTTTGATTCTTACAATATGAAGTGTTCTTAAATGGTCATTCTGATGCATAACAAACCAAGGCACAGTCAAAATAATTATGAATTTTTATTTGTTTGTTTTGTTTGGTTGTTTTTTTGTTTTTTTTTTTAATGGGCAAAGCTTTCTGTTGCATCTTGTGCTTACTTGTAGTCTGATAAATTTTCACTAGAATATGTCCATGCCTCTATTTCATAAATTACCACATATATATATATATATCTTGTGTTCAAGTGCATGTGTATTCTAATTTTGTGAGTTTAACATTAAATATTCCTTGGTTTGGTTTTTGTTTTTTTTCTCCAATCACTTCACACTTTCAGGGCTTAAAATTACCACAAATGTGCTGTTAAGTCTTCAGAAATATTTATTATATGCCTAAGTTTAAATATGTTAATCCTACTTTTCACAGAAGGGATGTATTGTAATACTACAACACATCAAAATAATTTCTACTGTCAGCTTGGAGTATCTGAATTTACCAAAGTGCAGTGGTTTCAAATTTTGCAGAATTCAGAGCATAGAAATTCCAGAAAGGCATTGTATGTTTTACCTCTTTTTGCTTACTTCAGTGGTAGAACAGTTGATAAATTCCTTAAAAGCCCAAGTGTATTTTCTAATTGTCTCTGAAAATCTCACACTGATCCATTGAAGATCTCATTAGCAAAAGTAAATGTGTGTTTCATGCCATATTGAGTCCATTTCGTACATGTGAAACCCTTCCCCCCATGTCTTTTTTGTTTTGTAGGTTTTGTTTTTGATCACCATTTATAATCTCTTGGGTTTTATTCCTTTATCAATGTTGAATAGGTTACAAATGGTGTGGGTTTTTGTCATGAATCGAATGAGCTCCCAGAGCAGTTCATCCACTCAGCGTAGGCGAATGGCTCTAGGAATTGTCATTCTTCTCCTGGTTGATGTGATATGGGTTGCCTCATCAGAACTCACTTCTGTAAGTATTGATCTGTGCACCTTAACAGGGAAATGAAAACCTGGTTAAGAGACACACAGCAGAATTGTGGTCACTCAGACACTGAGTGTTGTAATGTTTCACCTTTTTAATACAGGGAAGGTGATATCCTTCGAGTTAGTGAACTAAAGTGTATCCACTCTGGAAGTTATGAACAAGCTCAACTTGGTGACTGCTGCTTTCGAGACAGAAAGTGTTACTGAGGACTTAAGAATTAAACAAGATAACCTCAGAACTACTGTAGTGAGGAAGCTCATTTTGTATATTACCATATTGATTAAAATGATGGCTGTATGTTTCCCGAGAATTAATAAATGAGATAGAATGTTGCAAGGTGTGGTAGATTATAGTTCAGATTATCTAGAAGTCTAGGACCAAAAGACTCGTGGAGTTAAGCCCTGTAACTGCAGACAAGTTGGTCATAGTCAGTTCATATATTCATCATCTTGAAACTGATCTGGTATTTACTTTATATGTTAAATTTTAGGAGTTAAAAGAGAGCTTTAGTAGTGGAAACTGATTATTTAATACACGCTTGTAAAATTCAGGTTTCTGAATTGTCATTGTTACCAGTTTTGAAGGTAAGCATATAAAAATGTGCTGAACATATTATTACAGCAATATAATTTTTTCCCAATGAACTGGTAAAGTCAGTATTGATAATGAAATGTTACTTAATCAAAGTAATATTCTCTAATTTGTGTTTACTGTGCAGTTGTTAATAAAGTTTAGTTACCTATCAAGGTGTTGCATGGTTAGATACAAGTGATAAGTAACTTTAGTCTGGTGACAGTGTTTGTATCTTGCAAAATGACTCAGTGCTGCCTTGGTGACATTTAAGAGAGCTTGGGAGAGGGCACCCCCAGAATAGGAAGGGGCCACTGCTGGTAACACTGTCATTTTAGGAACCAGACTGTTCTGACTATATGCTTAAACCTGTTAGTTCATTTTGTGAGTTCTCACTTAATTGGTAATTTTGGATACTGCAATTATTTTCTTTCCACAGTATGTTTTTACAAAGTACAACAAACCTTTTTTCAGTACATTTGCAAAAACATCCATGTTTGTTCTATACCTCTTGGGATTTATTGTTTGGAAACCATGGAGGCAGCAGTGTACTCGTGGATTTCGTGGAAGGCATGCAGCTTTTGTAAGTGTTTTATCTTTATGAAGATGTTTTGATATTTGCTGATGTTTGTACAGAAGAAACTTAAAATAGAGACTGGAGAATGGCAAAGTTTACATATGGGTGAAACAATCCTTTCAGAAAAGCAGTTATAAACAGAATCACTGCACAGAATGACATGGCAATCATAATTGTAGTCTTGTGAGAGGAAGAAAAGAAAGGAAAAAGAAATGTGAAATTCATCAGGAATCATCAGAAATGCTCTACTGGGCCAGACCACTGGCCTGTCTACCCGATTTTATCTTGGACAGTTAAAAAAGATAATTCTTTCTGAGAAGAGCATGTGAGCATCACCACTGTTGGGTTTTGGTTCCCTTTTACTTCCCCAGCATTTGTAACCAGTAGAATCAGTATATGAACTCTGTAATTTGTTTTTATTACTGTTTTTTTCTCTGTCAGAACTGTGAACTATTTGCAGAAAGGTGATAGGATTGTGTTTTTGTTGTTAATACTGAATTTTTATAGCTTTTTTGCATGAGTGACCTTCTGTTGTCTATTCTAGAACTAGGCATAGTTTGTGTTGGAGTGTGAAGTTTTCATCATACTACAGAAACACAAACGTTTTTACCAGGAAAATTAGAATTCCAGGAATGCCTCTTTTTTTTGTGCCAGCATTTCATAATGCTGAACAGCAGGACTCAGGAAGCAGCAAGGCATTTGGCCTGATATAATCTCACATTAAAATAACAGAAAATGGAAACCAAGAGCAGGCTGTTAATAAACATGTTTTTAGAAGAAAATGGCTCATATCAAAGAGATTAACTTGAGTTCTTCTGGACATATTAAACTTAACTAATAGTGACAGTTGTAGGTGTAATATACTTAAATAACTGAAGTGTTACATGACATTAAGCCAAATTAATTAAAAAAAATCAATCTACTTAAAAAAATCAAAACACCACAAAACTAAAAATAATAAAAACCCTAAACTTTTTTTTTTTTTTAAACAAATCTTGTTTTAAACACATGAAACATCTGGAGTTGGCTGATTCCTTGAAATAATTTTCTGTAGCTCTGCCTTTAATATAAATTATCTGTGTGTTGTGTGGCACTTGTTAGAGGATGCTGCTCAGGATTTTCATAAGATAATCAGGAAATAAGAGTTTTCAGGTTCTGTGGTGGCAGTAATGACAAGGATGACAAAAGTGCTAAAGGATGGTTGGTTGTACAGAGCAATTACACTGATGAAAGTTCCTGGTCTGAGCAGATGAGCAGAATTAAGGGGCTGTTGCCTCAGGTGAACTGGAGTGGTTGTATTGACAACTGCCCCTCAAGCTGTGCTGTGCCCAAGAAGAGGGAACAGGAGCTGCACAGCAATGAGGGAGAGTGCTCAGTCTCTTCAGTTAGATGTTCAATTGTGTAATTATCACAAGTGCCTTTAAAATGTCTCGTGTCTATTAATCTGGAACAAGAATTATATATTTATAGATTTTTACTTCAGTAATGAATGCTTAGGTAAACAGAGCTGACTTTTAAGCCCTCTTCCATTTTAGAGGCTTTGCTTAATAGATTCCTTAGCAGCATGGTTTAAACAGCAAGCTGCAGATCAGGGAAGAGGGCTAGTAATGCATAAAGGAAGAGAAAAAATGATCCTTGACCTCATCCTAATTTAAGTCTTGTTAAAACTAAGGCAGACTTCCAGGTTTTTATGCAAAGAAGAAATGAGGCTTATTGTTAATACTTGCACAATAATTAGTGAAGCATGTCTCACTAAGACTGAACTTCACAGGTTGGGCATCTAAGAGCCTGATCCTATGTTGAAACCAGGTTCAGTTGAATTCAGTGGGGTTCTCCAAGGAATTAGTGAAATTATTTATTCAAATTGTAACCCCTCTTGTTTACTGGGGAGAAGGGCTGGAGAGAGCAGGGAATGTAATAGAATTATGGGAAAAACGAATTTTAAATCATACAAAAAATTTCATTTGTTAGCAACTCTGCCTTGATAAATTGTTCCATTTAAGGCTTTTCTGTAATTAGTTTGCAGATGCTGAAGGTTATTTTGCTGCTTGTGCAACGGATAACACTGTAAACAGTTCTTTGGTAAGTGCCTTCATTTGTGAAGGTCAATGCCTTATAGTAACATGACTCCTTTATCCTGTCTTAATGTTTTTAAAATATGCCAAGTTTAAATTTAATAGTTTTTGGCAAAGGGAATCGATAACTTTAATATTACTAATAAGTGCTGCAGATAATGGCATTGCTTATTATGGGAAATACAGGCTCTCAGCTCAGTAGAGCATTTACTTGCATATTTCTGTAGTAGCTTGTGAAAGGAATATTTATGTTGTTATAAAACCCCCAAACCTTTACATATTCATCTCAGTAGGTGCCAAAGCAAAATGTGGTGAGCTAGTGGTAAAGCCAAGCAGTTTCAAAGACTAAAATCCACAACAGAATCATTCAGTTTCTGACTGTCTTGCATACTGTTATCCTGCACTGCATTTTGGAAGAGAAGTGGACTGCTTTCTTCCTTCCAGTGGACAGAGTGACTACTGTTTGCTGAATCAAATGTCACTAGTGGTATTCTGCTGATAAGTTGCATTGCCAGATGGCATTTTTGTGAAGATTTTCATCCTGCATAAATGACTTGTTATGCCCCTGTTGATAGCAGATTGCTGCTTTATCTGCATACCTAAATTAGAGGCCAAATGCAGAATTATACCCAAAATATAGAACTTCTAAAGTCTGTACCATCCCTGTAATACAGTAGGGGTATTTTATACTGAATGAAGAGTTGAACTGTTTTTCAGAAGTGTTTTTAATGTTATTCTTTGGGATTTTTTCCCCACTTTATCTACATTTAAGAATAAAATCTTAATCTGTTCAATTCATAAAGGTCATCTGATTCTAGAAGCAGCATTCTTTGTTAACCTTGGATAATTTTGCCTTATTTTAAACATCCCCAAAAATTCTGCTCCTAAACAAAGAGCCCAGTGAAAATGCACCTGCCAGGTCTTTTTCGTTACTTTACTCTTACAGTTTATTAATTTAATTTAAACAAGCAGTTTAAAACTTGTCTTGTTAAAAATATTTTAAACAATTAAAACTTCTGTTAAGTGCCTTATATACTGGAGTTCCTTTCACAGGTTTTTTTGACTTTCAGTTTTAGTTCATGTACTTCTAGGGTCATGGGAGGAAATGAATAGATATTAATTTTTGTATATGTGTTCTCTATTTTATGTTCCTACTTTATCATTAGCCAGAAGATATAGATCTAATGAAATGCTTGTGATTTTGATGAGTTATATGTGAGCTTTAAATCAGTGGGTCTGAATTTTCTGGGAATGAGTTTTGTGTTTATGAGGATGTACACAAAAGCACCCAGGTATTGCATTTTACCAGCATGTTTAACATAAAATATAGACTATGTATGGACATTGTTGACAAGCCTATCCACTGTGTGCAAAACAATATTGTTGAATTTTATTGTCTTAATATCAACCAAGCTTTTCATTATTTAGTTTTCTAATTTGCTACATTAATTCTACTTCTAATTTAATTATCCAGCTTAACGATATTTTTACTTATACTGATTTGTTTCAGAGTGAACCTTTATATGTTCCTGTAAAGTTTCATGATTTGCCAACTGAAAAAAATGGCAGTAATAATAGTGATGTGGAGAAAAGTGAGTAAAGACTTTTGGAATGCTGAAGTGCTGGTTCCTTGGTGAATGAATTACTTTCCTCTTTGGTGTAACTCCTGTCATGTTTCAGGATTTGACTTTTTTTTTTCCCCCCTGCTTTTTTTTTTTCTGCCTTTTTCTTGATTAAATCTCTTATTGCATGAATTGCAATCTTATCTATTTACTTTCAGATAGAGAAAACATAGGCCTATTGTTCAGTTTACCTTTCTTGGTCACTACAGATCCAGCCTATGTTTATCTCAAGGGACCAACTGGGTTCAGTACTTGTGATTCTTTCCTTCTGGGCTTGTATGACCAGCAGCAGTGAGTCAGCCTCTGGAAAAACAAGCTATTGTCCTTTTTAGAGCAGGAGCAAAGCAGTCAAAGTAAGAATTTTATCAGTCTATGTGCTCTCTGATTTTATTTAAGCCTCACTATCCTGTGATAGTAGCTGAAACTGGCCTAACTGTGTCAGACAGTTATAGAAAAGTTGGCTGTCAAGGAACCCAGTTATCTGATCCTCAGCAAGAGCCTCTTCTTATCAAGTGGGAAGTCTCTTTGTTAATTTCTAGGTGGCACATGTGCAGAACTGCTTTGGTAGGCTCTGCTGCCCTGTGATAACAAGTACCTCAGGAGTGTTTGAGCTCTAGCTTTTCCCTTTCCTTTTTTTAGGAAATAAGGTACTGTTTCATGTTGAATTAGGCTAATGTTTATTTGTGGTGTGTAATATTTTCTTCACACAGGAAACTAATGATGCTTAATCATATCTTTAGAAATAAAGTCTTGGTTTGCAAGATTATTTGGAGGGTGGATTTCAAATGGGCATCTGGCTTTATGGTCCTTACTAAGCTGTGAGGTCTGTTGGACACTCTCATCCTCTGTCCTTGCAGCTAGGTATAGTTGTGTGCAGTTTTTGGCTTTTGACTATTAAACAACTGAAGAAAATCTTATGTAGAATTTATCAATACAGTCTAGTTCCTACCTAAGAATTTGTTGTTACCTTGTGAGGAATTTTTTGGCAGGGAAGAAGGACGGTCCTTTGCAATGAGGTTTTTGTGGATGGACAAATGAAAATTACTGATTGAAAACAGTAATTGTTCTTTGTCTTATTAGTTACCTATCAAACACCAAAATGTTCCTTTAAAGAATACAAATGATGGCATGTCTTCTGGGATAAAAACCTGTAACTATTTGTGAAGTATTCTAATCAACACTGCATTAGAACATCATAGTTTCATTTTCGTATTGTGTTGGTTTGAAAAGTTTAATGATAATATGCAGCCTTTTTTTTTTTCCTTTCTTTTTTTCTTTATTTTTCTTCTTAAGCTCCCAAAAAGCCTCGTGTAAGGTTCAGTAATATTATGGAGATTCGACAGCTCCCATCAAGCCATGCATTGGAAGCCAAGTTGTCTCGAATGTCATATCCAACGATTAAGGAGCAGGAATCACTATTAAAAACTGTAGGAAAACTCACTGCAACTCAAGTAGCAAAAATCAGTTTTTTCTTTTGCTTTGTGGTATGTGCCTCCATTCTTTTGGGAAACTTAAATATAGATGCAATTAAAACTTGTGTAATAATAGTGAAACAGTACTGAGGTAAAATGATGCAGAAAGAGCACAAGTAATAAACAGGCTGCAAAAGCTAAAATATTCTTCATGTGGTGGACATGAGGCTGCAGCTTCTTAGTGGGAGGGTAATAAATGGAGATCCTGGGTGTGCCTTTAACTGTAATGTTAAGTTGTAAGATCTGCCATGTTTTTGTACCATGTTGTCCAGTGTTGGGTATGTTTAGTATAGCAAAATCTGGGACCATGTGTATAGAAGCTGCATGAAATGGGTGAATGTCTCTGTGGCTTCTTTCTGTGCCATCATGGAGTACCTACCATGTTATGCCTCATTGTGCCCTCCAGTAATATGAAGATTGTAAATTGCCTTTTAGCTCCATTGAGAGCTGCAACATTTAGTTACAGCTCTGCTAGTTGCTGCTGTTACTGCACCATGTCTCAGCTCTAGGGGGAGAGGATCAATCATGGCAAGATTTTTGAGGGACAGTCAAAATGTAGAGAGCAGATTAGTGATAGCTTTTGTTGAAGTAACTTCCCTGCTATTGCTGAGTAGGTCATAGACAGTGTGGACCCACCACAGCTTTTCTACAGGAAGCTGTGCTCTTTAAACTTCAAAAACCCCCCAATGCGTTAGTGCTGTTGATGCCTAGACCTTAAAATGGTGATGTAATTTTTCTGTGTGTCTCCATAAAGAATATGCACACATCAGCAAGAGAATAATAAGCCACTTGTGATTTTAAATGGATGAAATAGCTTTTAAAAATATATAATATACTGTGTGTCTGAGGATATTTCTAGATATATACACATGCAGATTTTCTAGGATAGGGTCCTTATGTTCAAACTAAATCCTGTTCACGGATGGTGTTACTGCTGGCATGTATGTGTCTTTCTTCTCTTAGTCTCAACCTAAGACTTTAAAAAGATCTCTGGTACATCCTCAGGGAAGTTACAATTCTCTAATGACTTATCAGTCAAGAAAGGATAAAACACTTGCCATTTTTTTTGGTACTTGGGAAGGAATTCAGATGTGAATCCTTCCAAGACATTTTTGAGGTATTGAATGTCAGTGATACTTGGTGCTAGAGTGGAGATGTGTGCCTGTTTCAAGTACTCTAAAAAAACATTAGGCTGATTAATGGCCCATGTATTTCTGAAATTTCTTTGCAGTCCTCATGCAGTAATCATCTTGAAGCACTAGCAAAACAACTTTAAAGTACCTTCATTTACTATATAACAGATATTATGCTTTCATTTTATTTATGCTTAAGTTCTGAAGTATGTTATTTCATTATTAAACACACAGTTGAAAGTGGTTGGTTTGGGTCAGTTCTAATTTTGCCTCTGTTTTTTAATACATCTGCCACTTTAATGGAAGTTAGAAATCTGTTTGAGGTAAAAGTCTTGTGCTGATTTTGGCTTTGTATAAATAGATGGGTTTTCTTCTTCAAGTAGGATTTTGTTGCACTGATGAAATTTAAACTCTGCTGTTGCTATCCATATAACCACAAAATTATTTTTCTTTTCCCTCAGTGGTTCTTGGCAAATTTCTCTTACCAAGAAGCTCTCTCAGATACCCAAGTTGCCATAGTTAATATCTTGTCTTCAACCTCTGGTAAGTTTTATGTTTTTAAGGCTATTTTAGGACAAAAATGTTTTTTATTACAATAGACTTCTGGAATGATTTACCTGTGGTTTTGGTAAGGTTTTTTCAGGTCATAAGGCTTAAACACACTGAATATGTGCATTTAAAAATGTCTGTTCTGTAATTGCAGGGTTTTAAGCAGTCTTTGTTTTCCTTGCTTTTTTGCTTTTCAAGTTTGTGTATGTACTTCTCTTTAATACACAGACATTACCACAGAAGTTGTGGGAGTAGTAGGTTTGAAGGAAAGGTGGTTCAACTTTTTGATAAAAATTATTCAGAGTAAAGTCTTGATTTTTAAAATTTTTTATTTATTTTTTTAGTGGTTTTAGGGGTAAAGAACTTAAACCACCTGAATATTATGCAGATCACTGGCTTATTTATGAAGGGTCTAATATGAAATTTCAAATGTTTTAATTATGTGACAGTCTGAGTTTAGAGGGTTGGTTCTTGTTTAATAAAATCAGTTTTAAAAATATGATTATGTGATTATTATTTTTCCACTAATGTTTATTTTGTCAGTATTGCTAACCCTTCTCAAAGTTGAGCATGTACTTCCTCATTTGAGGATTTACATCATGAAGTGTGTTAGCTTCATAATGGTTCCAATTAAAATTAGTAAAAATAAGTATGTAAAATATTAAGAAGAAAATGTGCATTTTTCTGCACAAACTAGTGGTAAAACTTGATTGTATAAATTAAAAATAAACTCTTTAATTTCTTTTGCAGGGCTTTTTACTTTAATCTTAGCTGCAGTCTTTCCCAGCAACAGTGGAGATAGGTTTACCCTGTCTAAATTACTAGCTGTTATTTTAAGGTAAGATAATGAGATGGAGCATTTAATAAAAAACTCTGATACAGTGAGAAGATAACTATACCTGTGGTATCTATGACAATATAAGATAGGTTTTGTTTGGGTTTTTTTTTTTAATAATCTTGTTTCAGAGAAAGTAAAGTTAGTCTTTTTAAATACTTATATCATGAGCACTCATCTCACGCTCCTATAGGAAATTAGATTAATCAGGTTTCTGTTGGCAGTATATGAACTTATTTTCTTGTTTCATTATGGTTTCTCTATTTTTGTGTGGATGGGAAGAAGGAAGAGGGTTGACATTCAGTATAGTCAGCCTGTTTCATTAAATGGCTGGTGTGTTACTCAGAGGTTAATACTGGTACTCCTTTGGTTTTGACTTTTTCAAAAGTGGGTATTGGTTAAATAAAAATGCCTAGAGATAGAACTCTGCTTTGATATTTTTCTGCCTCCACCCCCCCCTTTTTTTTCTCTCTGTAAAATTTCTTAGATTTAAGTAGTGTTTTGAATATCTTTTTGTTTTTTTCTTTTTTTTTTTTTGATAGTATTGGTGGTGTGGTACTTGTTAACCTCTCTGGATCTGAGAAATCTGCTGGAAAAGATACAATAGGTATTTATTTTTTAAAAAAATAAAATACTCAGTGATGAGTACCATCACTTGATGGTACTCAGCAGGTCATGTAGCAAGCTGTATATTTCTTACTCGTATAACATTCAACTTCTGAAACCAGAAATTTATGACTATTTCCCCACCCCCATGTATATAGCCTGATTTGGAAAGTATTTCCATTTTCAAACTTTCTGCACTTTCCCAGAATTTTCATACAATACTGGATTTGTTAATAAATCATTTATCTCTGACAGTTTTATAACAGATGTATGTTTAGGATAGTTGATCATTGTGTGCATAACATGTTTGGCATGTCCTGAGTGTTGGTTTGTTTTGTCTTGTTTTTCATCTTTACAGGTTCCCTTTGGTCTCTTGTAGGAGCAATGCTCTATGCTGTGTACATAGTAATGATAAAAAGGAAAGTAGATAGAGAAGATAAACTTGACATACCAATGTTCTTTGGTAAGATTAAAAATAACTCCACTGCAAGTTTTAATTCAATCTGTGATTAAATTGTTTGCTTTCAGGCACTGAGCTGTAAATGAGTGGTAAAGGGGCTCAGAAAAACCAAGGAATTAGAGCAAGTCTGTTGTTCCCATGCTTTTGAGTACTTTAGAGACTGATTGTGTGAATTGTTCCTTGTGTACAGCCTTAACAGTGAAAGATAACATTACCTGTAGGGATGCAGGCAGCTCCTTTGGACTCGGTGGAATTTATTTATTTATTTATTTATATTTTCAAACCTGTAAATTTCTGATGTAATTGTTGCCTGTGAATTTCAAGGAAGGTCTCTTGTATTCCTTTCTTCTCAAAGAGTTAAAATATTGCTTTTTTGCTGCTTTTGTGTATGAATGTTTTCAAAGTAGCAGAGGTGAGCTGAGATTTTGGTTATGTCAAAGGATATTTAATGTGATTCACTCAATAATGTTTTTCTGTTTAGGTTTTGTAGGCCTGTTTAATCTGTTGCTGCTGTGGCCAGGGTTCTTCCTACTTCACTATACTGGGTTTGAAGCTTTTGAGTTTCCCAATAAACTGATCTGGATGTGCATTGTCATCAATGGCCTTATTGGAACAGTTCTGTCAGAGTTCCTCTGGCTGTGGTATGTACTGCATGCTGTGTAAATATTTCACATTTATTTGCAAATTAAATCTGGACACTTCTGAAATAAGTAGTATGAAATGGGAAAGGGCATTACTGATTGTAATTTGGTAGATATTCCCTGGTATGTAATTCCTTCATATGATAGAATAGGCTGTTTTCTAGAGGAATATTTACTAACAAGCCTCACTGTGCTGTGTAACTTTTCACATGAGAATTTCAAGTTTTTTATTTTGGATGTTATGTTCTTCACTAGTCATGTTTTATTTAGAGACGTAGGTTTATACTGAAATCCTGAACATGGCAGGAGCTTGTGTTTACTCTTGGTTCTGTCCTGCAAATACTTGAGGTTGTCTCCTTTTTTAAATTCATTCAGTAAATCAGTCATTTGCAAAGGAATTTGGAAAAAAGGGTCAGTTCTCTGGCTGTTCATGAGTACTGCTCAAACATATGCATATAGTTTCATTATGGTTTTGCTTATTATTATTGTAGTGGCTTTTTGTGACTCAGTGATCTAGAGAAATCTAACATCTTCCTTCCTGCTTAGGAAATATGATGAGAGCACCTGAGAATTACTTCGAGGGTGTATTTTAGAGATTTAGAAAGGATAGTCTGTTTAATTTAAGAATCTGTTTCTAAAAAGAAAGCCTTTCTCTTTTTGGGCAGTGTTTATAGACACCTGTAGCCTTTCTTTCATTAACTAACCAGACTGGGGCAAAAAAGATTGAATTACTATAAGCTGATTTTGAACTATTTCAAAATGGAAGGGATACAGATTTTTCTAGGTGTAATCACTAATGTGAAGTAGTGAATTTTCCATTATATCAAAAATTTTGAATGGGAATTAATCCTACTCCAGAAGACATCAGTAGATCAGTTAGGAATTTTATGCAGTTTTATGACTGAGTGTGACTATCTTGATTTTTTATTATAAGTTAAACTTGATCAAATGCCTTTTGCAGTTTATTACATTACTTTTCCTGCCTTTTAACTTCTAATCAAGACCTCTTTATTTATAATAATCTGTTATTTTAAAAATTATTTTTAGGGGATGCTTTCTTACCTCATCACTGATAGGCACACTAGCGCTAAGCCTTACGATACCTCTGTCCATAATAGCTGACATGTGCATGCAAAAGGTAAATTACTTCTAAGTTTTAAGCATTATTAATAGAATTTCTTTGAGTTAAATGGCTGTATTTTAACAATGTATACAATGAATACCATTTTGCTTCTGTCATTTGTTAAATATTGTTGAACTGGATTATAGATACTATATATATACTCTATTAACAGTTACAGTAATTTTGCACTTGTAAGTGTGCATTTGTACACATAAAAATGTTTAAGATGCAGCTTAAAGTACATCAGCCTTGCCTTGCCGGGTGGTTTACCTTGAAACAGGGACTTTCCATAATTAAGCAACTGCAAGTACAGCCTCTACAGCTATAGAATTGTTACAGACTGCCTGTCCTGAAATTACTCACTTAGTGACAAAACCAAAATCTGCAGGTTTAGCACAAAGGACTGTAGCAGCTCTAGGTCTCATTTGCACTTTCTAAGATTTCATGTGATTTTTAAGCTTCCAATAGCTGTCCTCTTTTAAGTTAGTTTAGTTCTGTTGATACTGAGGTAATAGCAGTAGAAAAAAAAAAAACATAGAAACTGTATGAAGTTAATTATTTTACTCTTCAAGCTGGAAAGAGACTTCTCACACTTGTAGGATAGAATTTTAAGTTTAATTATGTGCAAACTTTAACTTTGAATATTTATATTTAATACTTAGGAAGGTTTTACAATGCATTTTGTTGTTAAAGCAAGCTTAGTTTTTCTTCGTGATAATGCCCTTCTTTTTTTGCTGAGCATCTCCGTGTGATTTGTTATAGATATGCTTTTTGTCACCTTTCAGTGTGGGCACAGGTTTATATGTCACTTGGCTAAAGTGTGAGCATTTCCTATAACATGTTTGTGTGCCAGATAATGTGTTTTCTGGGTTGAAAATAGCAAATGAGCAAGCATTTGAAGAAATTTCAACTAAATTTTACGACTACTTAAATATTCCTTTTTGTAGCTTGGGTCTTCATGAATTTCTGTAATCTGTAAGGATAAGAAAAGGCTCTAACAATTGTGGTTGGTTTGGTTTTTGAGAGGGAACACGAATGCCAAGGAGTCTTCAACTCCGGAAATTTTATCCACAAGAGGGAGCCGTGCTCACGGCTCATTGCTCTGCAAGCCCAAAAGGTGTTTTCAAGGCTTCAGCACCCATGATTTCTCTTAACCTACTGTAATCTGAAGTCTTAAACAGTCTCAGATTATTAGTTCTGAGAGTACTAGTAGGCTGATACATGCAGAATTTAGTTTAAATTGGGCAAGTAATGTGCCCTGTCTTTTTTAACTGAAAAAGAACATTTCCAGTAGTACAGTCTTTCTATGTGAATTGATTTTGTCAATTACAGTTCAGTGATGGTATATTCATGGGTGAATAAAGAGGTGCACAAATCTTTCAGGTGATATCTCATTGAAAAATTTTGAAGTGTCATTTGTTCCATTGTAAAGAACAGATTAGTGAGGATAGGCTATTAATTTAAGAGTGTAAACAGTGGCTATAGGGATTGGATCTTAACTTAGAAAAATATATATCAAATGTCACCCAATTTAAAAGAACTTAAACTCCATCTCAAACTTACAATAATTATTTCATTAGACAATATACCAGTTAATTTTTCTGAGTGAATGATGTTTGTGTTTCAATTCCAGGTGCAGTTTTCCTGGTTATTTTTTGCAGGAGCGATCCCTGTATTTTTTTCTTTTTTCATTGCAACTCTCTTATGTCACTATAACAACTGGGATCCAGTAATGGTGGGAATCAGAAGATTTTTTGCCTTTATTTGTAGAAAACATCGAATTCAGAGGTGGGGCAGTCACAAAGTATAATCCTATCTCTTCTTTAGCCTTTTCATTATCCTATACTCTTCTAAAATCAGCACTACTCATGCTGCATTTCTTTTCATCTAATTTTATGTGTATTTTATGTATATATATCTTGATGGATAGAAGCCAGAGAGTTGTAGTCAATGGGATGGAGTCTGGTTGGAAGTCTGTTTCTAGTGGAGTCCCTCAAGGGTCAGTACTGGGGCCAGTACTATTCAATATATTTATTGATGACCTGGATGAGGGAATAAAGTGTATTGTCAGCAAGTTTGCTGGTGACACAAAACTGTGTGGAATGGCTGATACCCCAGAAGACTGTGCTGCCATTCAGAGGGACCTGGACAGACTAAAGAATTGGGCAGAGAGAAATTGAATGTATTACAACAAGGCCAATTGTAAAGTCTTAAATCTGGGAAAGAACAACCCCTGGTACCAGTATGGGTTGGAGACTGAGCTGTTGAAAGAGCAGCACAGGGGAAAGGGGCTTGGGGGGTGCTGGTGGATGGAAGGATGACCATGAGCCAACAATGTGCCCAGGTGGCCAAGAAGGCCAATGGCATCCTGGGGTGCTTTAGAATGGGGGTGGTTAGTAGGTGAAGAGAGGTTCTTCTCCCCCTCTACTCTGCCCTGGTGAGGTTGCTTCTTAACAGCCAATTTAATGTTACTGTGTGGCTTCAAGTGAAGACATTTGTTTCTTTTAAGAATGCCGGAGGAAAGTGAACAATGTGAAAGCCTCATTCCTATGCATAGTGTCTCACAAGATGGAGACAGTTGTTCATAGACAAAAGGTATGGTTAATAAACTTCAAGCAATACAGAGAAAGGTGAGGATTGGTTGCATTCATCTTATATAAGCTCACATTTTTTTTTACAGGGCATACAGTTAATCTCATTCAATATTGATGGATAGAATTTTGAAAGTTATGTTCAAAGCCATTATTTGTTACCAAGTATTATTCTCACCTTGCTACAGTTTGTGGTCAATGGTTTTGAAATGTAAAGTAGGTTTTTACTTAGAAGTATTACAGCATTCATCAAAAATTGGGCATGAGTCAATAAACCAAAAGAGGAATACAGCTTCCTGGTATGGGTGATGTCTGTGGAAGAAATCTGAAGTAATTATGTCATTCCTGTTAATGCTGTTGAGGTCTCATTTGGGCTGCTGCAGGTGTTGAAAAACATTGACTGTTTTAGAAAATGTAGAGGACATGGCCAGATTTTTATTACTAAGGGTCTAGAAAATGGAAAGGAGTCCTTGTGTTTGTAGTTGACAAGAATTAACTTGTTAAATTGCAGTAAATCTTAGCAAAAAAAAATTCTTATAAAGGTAGGTAGGACAGCCAGGGAGTTTGCAGTGGCCTTCTCTAGGAGGAGGTTACACAAAGTTTTGCATGGTTTGTAGATTCTGACTTGGAGTATAAAGATAGGCATAGTTTAAGCCTCAGCCATATGATTCAGGGCTTCATTTTTCAAATAGGGCAGACAGAATTGTTTGAGTATAGATTTATTCCTAATGTTGCTTAAATCTAGTAATGAAATTAAAAATTATTCTAACCAAAGCAGTAATTGTGTTGTCTTACCAGAAGTTATTTCCTTTATTAAAGAGCTAGAGACAAATACATGTTGTGATTCCTTTCTTGTAATTTTTAATTATGTAGTCATGATTTATATACTTTTTTTTTCTTCTTAGTTGTAAAATGGAATGATGCCCAGCGAAGAGACAATCTCCTGGAAAAGACCCTGAGGAATCATGTGTCAGTGCCTATTCTGAATTTGTAGTAAAAATAAGAAGTTTCAGTTCTTTTGAAACTTTAAACTTTTTCTCTTTCTTGCTTTTATCTGGTTTTATAAGTGAACAAATTTACTACATGCCTATCACTGTAGGGAGTCTTATTCCATCTGAGCAACCAACCTGCCTTATAACACTGAGCTGGTGAAGTTACTTGACAGAATCAAGAAAAAAAAATGCTCTTAAGTGGTTTTTGGTTTTTTTTTAAACTCACAATTTTGTTAAATGCTGGACAATATTGTTTTTTAAAGAATACTTTCAAATGAATTATGTAAATAAGTTTGCAGGTCATCAAGTCTTATAGGCTTTCAGATAAAGAGCTAAATAAACATGTTACCTGTGGTGGGTACAAATTAACTTTTTTATGTTGTATAAACTATTTGCATATTAATAGAAGAAAATGGAAAAATAATTTATTAAGTACATTCCTGTAATTACTGAGGCAGGATCCTTTTATGGTCCTGGAACACTACATATATATTGTATTACACCATTTTGAGGAACCTTGTAATGGCAGTAGGTGCCGATGTTTAAAAATCTTTTGTTACCTAAGAGTCTAGAATGTTTAAAATGTTGGTGAATGGTAAAATATTTCTAATTACAGTTCCTTTGGTTGTATATGATTCTCAAAATCTATGGTTCTTTTAATCAGAATGATTCTGTGACCCATTCTTTTTCCCAGTGATCTGACATAGAAAACTAAATCTGGAAATTTTCATATCTATAGCTGCCAACTTAAAAAAGAGATCAAGTTACTTGCAGAATTTTTTAGTCAATGGGTTGGCACTATGGTAAACTGCTAAATAATCTGAAAGATAAAGTTGTTTGCATGGATTTTTTTTCCAGTTGCATTAATAAAATTTATTCTTAAAATTAATAATTTTCCCTATAGCCTTTATCTTCCTTCCACTGCAGCACTTCTGTTCTATTTGATTCTGAAAAGTTATAAGTAATTATATTCAGGATTATTTGAAATTAGTTAGTGCCATTTTCCAGCTTCTGACCTTTAAGACACTTTTATTAATTTTAGCTTTTGATGAAAATTTTTTTTTATAATTAATGTAGGATAACTTTTTCAGCCAACAGAATTCCCCTTCCATAGCAAGGTTGTTAATAATGTAGGGTACTTTGCTGTCCTTCCATGCAAATATAGAGGGATGACATAATGCAAATGTCTTTTTATGTGTTAATACTCAGTCCTGGTGGTTTGGTGATGCAATTACTAGACAAGAGGGAGGGCAGGAAGGCAGCATGCTTACCTATATGTTTAGAAGGATTGATTGGCCAGCAGCCAGAATGTAATGTAAAAATCTGTAAGTAGATAAGGAGGAAAAAAAAATCAACAATGGGGGGGCATGCTATTTTGGTCAAATATTGCACCTTTATCAATATCTCCTTCCAAACTTTAATATTGGATGACACTATAAGTTTTGGTGATGTGATAGTAAGTCCTTCTTTGGACGACCAAAATAGAAATTTAAAAACCAAACTAACAAACAACACCACCAAAAATTCCACAACAAAACAACAAAAAACCCTCCCAACAAATACAAGAAAGCACAAATCCAACTCAAACAAACTCACTGCATTTTGACAAACTTTGCATTTCGTTGCCCAAAACCCACAAGTGGAAGGGCCGAAAGTGAAGTGTGGAGAACTAAATTTACATCTGACTTTGGTAGAATTTTCAGGGGTTTTTTTTGGTATGTTCCTTAGTTTTTAGGGGTTTGGGTTTTTTCTAAATTATGATAACTTAGAGGATGTTAGCATCATCTTTTTTCCAAGAAGTAATGTTAAGGCTTACTGGCAATAAAAAGCTGATGTCTGGTTTCAATTAATTATATGTTTCAGTAAGATCATAGCAAATATATATAATACTAGGCATTAACTACAATTCTTAATTAGTTGAGACTTATGGCATCAGCAAGTAAAGCCTGGGAAGACTGAGATTGCTTTTAGATGGGCAATTACAGTATTTTTAGCAAAATAGTCTAATACTGTCTTTTAAGTTGGTCATACTGATAGAATTGGAGTATCATGGGCAATTGTTGCTCATGTTTGCCTTGTGTTTATGGCTTAAAGTAAAAGATCATCAGTCTCCCATGGATGTCACTGCTGTTAACTTGCATTATTCATTAGTTTGAGATGCTAATAAAAGAAGTACTAGGAGAATATTATTCTCTCTTGACACCAGAAATGTTGAAAAATGGTTTTGTTGAGTATGCCCAAAGTTAGGCCCTTCCTACTGCTGTTTTGTTGGTTTTTTTATAATAGAAATCTGTTCATCTGCTTTTTTTTCTTTTCTTAAAAATACTTAAATATTCAAATCTCATGGTATAGATAGCAGTCCTTCTGCATTGAAGTTCAGTTCTCTAGAGAATATGAAGCAAAGCAAATTGTCCTCCCTGAAAGGATTTTTAAACAGCGGTGCCCCTTGTAATTACAAGAAATCTGTTAAGAGTTTTAATTATGGAAGCCATGACATGTAACATTGTTCCTGCATTTAATAGAATGTGACGAGGTTTTTTTCTATAAAATCTTGTGATTTTTAGTACAACAATATTTTATAAATATAATGTCTAATTTGAAATGTAAATTGTATAGCTCTTTAATGGGTGCTTGGTAAATGCACAAGAGATTTAGCTTTGATTCTCAGGTACCTCTGAACTAATGGAGACATGCTGTGTTTTTCTTCCTCATGACACAACTGGAATGTGAAGGAGCTCTTTCATAAGTGCTTTACCCTCTGTGTGCTAGCATAAATTGTTATTGCTCTTACAGTTTCAATTTGGGAATGTCTTTTACCCTGATCTATTTCTTGTAGGAAGCACATACACTTAGAAATAATGAATTTTTATCTCAATCATTTCTTTAAATGTCATTAGATGCTTAAGGAACAGTGATTTTCCATGCCAACAAAATGGGAAATGAGTACTACATGTGTTGCTCTGTCAAACAGTTGAACTAATTCCTGTAATCCTAGGAGACAACTAACAATTTCTTCTGTGTATGTCTGAAGTTTCGGAGCTGTTTGGGTTTTTATATAGAGAGGAAATAAAGAGGGTTTTTATAGAGAGAGGTAATTTGCCAAACACCATGTAAGCATGCTGTGGTTTTGGTGAGTCTTACTTTGATGTACTGTGTACTGTGCTCCAGAACAAAGGAGAGAAAAAAAGGATTTCAGTTTTTCTGGCTACTTTCTATTAGGTTTCAGTCAATCCTGAAAATGTGCTCACTATGAGGGGTTGCTGTAGATGTAATACTAATTCAGCAAAGGACTGAAATGCATACAACATCAGTTCTCAACAATTGCTTAGAAAGCCTGGGGCAGATGAATGCCACTGCAAACACTGACTGGTGTTTCTGTTGTCCAGTATGCACTTTTTTTGTTTGTTTGTTTTGTTTGCTGGCTTTTTGCCTGTGGTAATCCATATGGAGGTGTGGGGGCTATTGTATGTGACTGATCTGGCTTGACACCAGAGTTAGGTTGGAGTGTCCTGCAGACTCAAACTGGAGCAGGGCAGGTGAGGCACTGCCTGGGTGCCTCAGTGTGGGGGTGCACATGGTAACCCCCTTCAGTGGAAATCCAACCTGGTGTTCTTCACATGACAAACCCTGGTGCTGCATGTGGTTCTTGACCTGGTGTGCTGGTGTCTGCATTGCAACCTCCTTGTACCAGCAAATAGAAGAGCCTGCAAATCACTTTTCTTCATGCATGCTGATGTAATGGTCATTCTCTTTCACGATCCCCATCCTACCCAGGTACTGCCATTCACACCTAGGATTGCTTTAAATGTGGTGATAAAATGATTTCTTTGTGATTCTTGGTTCCAGTTCTCTGCTGAATGTTATTATTCCCTACGAAAAGCTGGTTCTGTCAAGGTAATGTGCTAAACTGATCTCTCAGAGAAGAGGGGGAAAACAGTTAAATTCCAGTCATAGGGTGAGTTTATGGACACAGTTTCAAATTTTGTATTAAAATAGGCCCCAGTAAGGCAGAGTTTTGCTTGTAAATGAAGTTAAGAAGTGGCATACTCGAAAATGAAGAAACAGAAACTAATGTTAATACCACATTGTTGAGTTATAGGCCTAGCTATAGGATCAGTTAATCAGTTTTAATCTGATTAAAACTTTTAATCAGTTTTGTTTATTTGGGATAAGTTTTTGAGTTGGTTACCATTTCTGTTATCATTGTCTTATGTAGTGTCTGCAGTGTAGTAGTTAGAGCTGCAGTAGCATTGAAGTGTTGATTCACAAACTGTTGTTATGCATCATTTTTTGTTTCTGTCTGATCCAGAGTTACATTAATGCTGTATTTTGTTTTACATGGCTATTGCAGGGAATGATTTCTCAGGGAAATATGGGTGATACCATGTGTTGTGAGAGCTCATAACTAATTCCTGCTTCTAAAATTGCTACAAACATTTTCAGGTTTCTCTCAAAACACTTCCCATTACCAGACTGTCATGTTGAACCTTCCTTAGGCTTTTCAGGTAAATCATGATGTGAGTTGTTCAGAACCCTTAAAGGTCTCAGTAAAATACAGTCTGCCCAACACTTTGTTACTTTGTGGACAAACATGCATTCTAAACTGATGCTGCAGTTTGTGTGGTTTTCTACTTTATTGTACTATGCATCATATAGATTAAAAGTTGCACTGCTGATTTTGAAGCTGTATTTACAGCATGGCAGTGACATTAACTTTCAGGGGTAGGCAATGCTATAGTAATACATAATCTGATTCTAGGCTAGAGTACCAGTGTAAACTTTCCAACATAAATTTTAATTTTGATCATCAGATTTTTACAGAGTCTCTTCAGTTTGAGGCTTTTTGTTTGTTTTTCCAGTAAAGTTACCTTGGCTAGACTGGGAGTTGTTGCAAAGCCCACCAGAGTCATAGACAACATTAATAAAATAAAACTTTATTGAAAAGAAACTTCAGTCAGGTTTATGCCTGACCTTTATGCCTTTGCAGTATTTCTGTCTGCAGCATACATTTGGAGTGGTTTGCTTTAAGATGTAAGTAATAAAAAATTTTGGTGCCAGTAAAAATGGTAAACATACCACTGTAACTGGTCACAAAAAACACTTCCCTGTAGCCAGCATGTAGCTTATTTATCTAAAAGGCAAATTTGTCTCTCTATATGGCTTTGCTTTATAGTCAGCTGTATGTTAACCAGTTAGTTGTATATCTCCAGAATTTTTTTGTTGATCTGAGAACACAATTCCTAGGAATCATAACTCTAAAGATCAGCTTCCTCATGATGATTTCCAGTTTGACATTTCCACTTACACTTTTCAAAGAGTGCAACAGGGCATTTCCTCCCTGGGTAAAGCTACTGTAATTGTATTTTACCTGCCCTAGTTCTCTATATTGTTCTACATAAATCTAACATTAAAATGTGACTCTGCTAAGTTACCTGTGTTCTCACAGTCCTCTGAGTTAGTTTTGCATCATTACATCTGGTATAAGTAGGTAACCAGAGTTTTTCTGAAATGCTTACAGTGATGTGGAATGCATCCAGAATGTCTTCTGTTTTTCACTTCTTACTTTTAAACAGCATAAAAGGCTTTTCTCTTAAAATTTTTATAGAAAGTAGCTCTTTAGTTGTACAAATGCAGAGTTGTTTAGCTACCTATCAGTCTGTAAATTTGCATCCAATGTTCTATTTCCCTTTTTTAATGAACTTTTGACTCTTCCATCAGGGAAGGTGCACAAATATGTGTGTTCCACAGACAAAATGTGATGGTACTGGAATCGCCTCAGAAGTAGTAATTCAGGGATGTTTCCATAGTTTTTCTTGTATGTTGCTGAAGTTTACCAACAGTTTTTTTAATAAACAAAACAACAAACAGCAACCAAACAAATTCCCATACCTATCAAGCTCTGAGGGAAAGCAGCCATTTAACATGGAGCTAATTTTATAATATGCCAATTGCTGTCTTTCAATTAGAGAGGTCCTTCAGTGTATTGCTCATATTGCCAGCTCAAGTCTTTTCCTCCTTGTCTGTGTTACAGGTGATGATTCTTTTCCATCTAAATCTGACCTTTTGCATGCCAATTAAACTTGTTCCTCTTGCAGTGAGTGATTTCTCAAATATTTTTATAATCTCTTTTCTTCTTCTTTCTGCTGTCCCTCTAGCTAAAGCTTTCCAGCCAAACAGTATCCCTTTCCTAATGGCAAAGAAAAACCTATTAAAAATAAAATAAAAAATCTTAAAAATAAATAATCCTACTGTGCAGCATGTGGGATCATCTGAAAAAATCCCGAGGATAATTTCTTGCATAGCACAATTACATATAGTGCTTTGCCAATAGTGTACTGCATTGGTCTCTTTCTGGTTGATTTTGATTTAATATAGAAAGCTGATATTTTAAATACTCATTTCATGTTGAAGCTGAATGTTTAAGCTTGTTTAAAAAAAAATAAAATTGAGTATATCTGTTTGGAGGGAGAGTGTACATACTGAGAAGTATGGAGTGTGTATTCTATGTACTCTTCTCTGTATTTTGGGGATTTTAGGGTTTGGGGCATTTTTGTGAAGTGTTACAAAGTCCCATATACAACCCAGTTACAAATCAATGTTCTGTCAGTTAAAAATCATGACAGGCTGTTAATGCAAAGCTACATTGAAAGTGTAGTCCTGGTCTGTGGTTAAGCTGACAGGATCTGAATGGAATTAGAAAAGTGTAACGAGTGTGCAATACAACTTCAGCTTTGTGTAGCTGAAGGGGTCCTGGTAATCATTTAAAATTTGTATAAATTCACTTTGGAGTGCGTATTAGTAAAATAAAATTGTTTATGATTGATTATTTTTTCTTAGTTACTTGTACTGGTTGATTTGTGGAACTTCTAAAGCTTTTGTGCATTAAAAGATGCACAAAACCAGTAGCAGTTTTGATTCTTTTGGGCAGTATATTTTGTACTAAATTTCAGTGAATTCTGAGTGACGACTTTAAAGCAGAAGCTGCTTTAACTGAAGAACTTTCAAGTGAAGAAAACTCGTTTACATGAAGTCTCTGCAGTTTGCTGATAATTCAGATGTGCTGAGAGCACAGCTACTTCCAGGTACACCCTCTGCAAAACCTCTTTGTACATTTTCTTTTAACAATTTCCTTAGTGAGACCAGAACCTGAGTTGCTGAAGTGTTCTGCATTTGCACTTAAATAACTGGTATCAGAACGTGTTAAACCTTGATCTGTTTCTGATAAAAAAGAAATGCAGCTTTTTTATTCAATTTCCATTTAATGATAAGTGTGTTCATGCAGGGAAAAACATATAATGATGGATTGATGTAGTGATTTTAAGCCAAGAAAACAGCAGGATGGCAGTAGGAAAGCTGAAATGAAGATGCATGTCTCTTCAGAAACTCTGGCTTCTGGTTTCTTCCATCCCTCTTTGTACCAAATTAGTGTCTCCATTATTCCAGAATTATGCAGGCAAAGCAAGGACCAGAACTTTTACCCTTTGTTTTTTAAAAATGAGCATTTGCTTTTGCCTGGAGTATCTTTGTTCTGTCAATTCATTTTCTGAGGGAGGCCAGTTAAATGAGAAATACAGAATAAGTATTTTTAATTAAAATTAGGTTCAAGCTATTAATTATTTTGAAATTCTCTATATTAATAGAGATCTAATGAATGGAAATTAAAGGCCTTTATTGCAAATACTGAACAGTGCTTATATATTTTTAACAAAATCAGTATATATATATATATATATATGAGTATTTGAAACATACCTAAAGGTGAAAATCAAGTATTGTTCTTGTGTTGGTAGGTTTATAAATTGACATTCTTAAGATCCAACACCAAAACCCTACAAAAGGGCTAATGAGAAGAAAATGTAATGTATTCTGATGAGCAGCCTGTGTAATACAATCAATGGGTGTGATGTTTTTGTTCTGTATGATATTTATTATATGTAAGTAAACAATAAAGATTATAAATCTTATTTTCTTAACAGAAATTAATATTTTGTTGGGGTTAATGCACTTTATACTGTCATTTAAGAAAAAATGAGTGGTCACTAAGGGAGGGCTTCTTTGGGAGAATAGTGGTCAAAAGGTCTTGATTTGACCCACTTTTTTCCTCCTCTTCTAGCCTTAAAAATGAGTTTTAGGATGTCTTATTTTACCCAAAATTTGCTAGCATGCCAAAAGGTTATAATTTGTTCTCAGATTGGTCTGCTAATTTATCTGATCAATTCCCAACTTTTAATCCATCCTCATGGCTGGAGGTCATCTTTGCAAGATGATCTTTAAGGTCCCCCCCAACCTAAACTTTTCTGATTCCATAATACAGGAATTATTAAAGGTTTCATCAGCAGGGGGAGCTACTGCAGTATCCATCGCTTTAGTGCATTACCGACTTCCAGTACAAGAAATATTGAAGTGATAAAAAGACAATTGACTATTTATCATCCTTGATTCTTTTACCTAACCTTCCTTCATGCAGCAGAACTTTCAGTGGCTTTAAAGCTCTTGGAGATGATAGGCATTTACCTAAATACTTAATGTGAAAATTAGAAAAAAGTCTGTTCCTACCATAGACTTTTCTGAGTTTTCTGGTTGCCTGCAGCTGAATTTTGTTTACTGATAGAATCATCACTGCAGTTTTGACACTAAAACAGGGGGATACTTGCTATGCCATATCTAAAACATGGAAAAATGCAATATAATATTACTGACAACGCAGGCACCAAATGGATGAATCTTTAGATGGATGAAGTTTTAGACCAGAGTTTCTTAAAAAAAATTACAAGCATGAAGACATCATGCCAAACACAACTTGCAATGTGGAGAAAGACACAAGAGTGTGCGTGAAACACTTTGCACTTTAGCTGAGGAGTCAGGAATCCTCCCTGCATGACCTGGTCCTATCTGAACCATCTTCACAAAGACAGGGGGTTTAATGCTTTGTCCTGATGTCCAGTGTGGGAACTTGCAGTGAGCAAGGATGATTTAATCAAAATACTTATTTCCTGGAAGCTGTGCTTACAGTGCACTCTCTTGTGAATGCTGCAGGACCAGGAAGAACTATTAAAACTGAAGAATATTAAGCCTGTGACTCCTGGTTTTTACAGTAGAGTGGTAAAGTAGTTGTAAGTACAGTGAGTAGTAGTAAGCTGGCGTGAGAAGCTTGCTCTCAGCTGCCATGAAAAACAGTTCCACTTAAGAAAGCATTTATAAAAGTCCACTGAAATTATCACTTTGCAACAATTTATTCTTGGCATCAAAGGGACAAATTGTCATACGTGCCCCTTCTTTTGCAAAGTGGAAAGTTCTTCTTAGTTGGCAAAGAAATTTGAGACGTAGCAAAACTTCTGTGTCAAGGCTGTAGTGCACTCGGGTATTTAGGTTTTTGGAGGTCTGCTTTAACTAATGAACATGGAGTCCAGCTTGTATTCCCTGAAAAGCAGAAATTCTGCTACTTGGATTCAAGATTATGAAGTAAGTTGGCTTCAAAAGCAATGTAGGCTTGGAAAGGTAAAGTGGCAATAACATGTGCCTGTTTTTTTTTTTTCTATGGTTCTAACTGATGGCTGGAATCCCAGTCATTGTGTGTTTGCCTCCATTTTAAGTTATTAGAGAAATGTAAGAGGTGGAATAGTTTTCAATTTTTGGCAGGCTCTCCTTAAAACACACTTAACCTAAAATTTATCACTTATTTAAGCTATATCAATACTTCGAGTTGTGCTGAGCAGACAAGTGACTGCATGGATGGCCAGAGCAGTTGGGCACAGAATTACATGAGGGGGGCTTTTCAGCAGAAGTTTTGATAAAAGATGTGTGGAGGCTCCCAAAGAAAGCCAGGAGCTGGCAATGATTTGCCATCGTTCACTAGCCCTGGGAGCAGGGAGCCAGTGGGTAAATGACTGATGGGAAATTGTTTCAGGGGTTGTTTGGGCTTTTTTGTGTTGGTTTTGCTTGTTTGTTAGTTTGCTTTTTTTTTTTTCTTTTTTCCTTAGTGGGGGTTTTATTTGGTTTTTTCTCACCTCGAAGGTGATTCACTGTATTTTTACTCCCCTAGGCCAGTAAGATCTAAACTCCTGGTTTAAATCTCTTGATTCTTGGTACCTTCCTGTAAAGGTGGGACAAGGTAGGGCAGGACAGCCAGGTTGCTTTCAATCTCTAGGACCTAATTTGTGGACACAGTCTCTTACAGTAACTCTGTGAAGTCTTCAGTTTACACATGTCAGACATGGAGCTGCCTCTTGCCAGAAGCTCAGTGTTACTTGCTGGTAGGTGAGGTTTCAAGCTTCTGAGAAAGATGATTCAAATTCTATTTTAAAACTACTTCTATCAATTGTATGTATATGGGAGATGCTTTTCTTGGGTTTTATTTATATCTGCAACCCAAATATATCCCGTTTATACTGATTTTTTTGGCAAAGGTTGAGGTTTCCAAAGAAATGATTTATTACCACAAAGTGAACTCTTCTTCCTCTCCTCCCCTCATTTGCCCTCCCTGTTCCCAACCTCCACTCCAGGCTTATGTGGAAGAAAACCCAGTTCAACTTTGCAAGCTTTCAGGATCTTTTTTTTTTTTTTTTTAGTTGAGTTATCTGTTACAATTTGCTGCAACATGAAGATGTTCATGCCATAAAGTTTCCTTAATTCTCTAAAGAGGCTCTTCTTTGTGGGAGCTTTCCAGTTTTGTGTCATTTCCAAGGCTTCCTTGATGCTAGGATTATGCTGCTAATGATGATGAAACCCTCATGGTTCCTCTGCAGGTTTGTGTTGACACAAAGCAAAGGGAGGCTCATAAACATAAAGGAGCATTCTGCCTATCTAGAAGAGTGTCCCCATTTAGAATGAAGCCCATCTGCCAGTAGATCTATTTTTAAGTCCTATTGGAAGGAAAAAAATCTTGCAGTTATCAGCAGATGGCTTCTGTGGCCGTGGGGCTGCAGGTGAGCAGTGCCCCAAAGGAGGTTTCTGACTGTGAGATCCCAGGGGAATGGGAGCTGAGGAGGAAGTTGGATGCAAGGACTCCTGATGAATACCTTTCCCCAAGTCCTCTGCCTCTTTCTGTGTTTCCTTCCTCACAAAGGGATGCACAGATAGCTCTTTTCACTGATTAAGAAAACAGCATTTATTGATAGTATAAATTTTAAAAGATATTATGGAATTGTATTACTAATGTAACTAATATGTCTTTAGTTAAAACATTTTGACAAAAGGGCTGACACTGACTTCTTCCTCCCCTCCTCTCTGTTAGCTGCAAGCTGATGTCTCCATCTGTCACACTTTTTAATGTGGCTTTTTCCCCATTGTATGATGAGCCACCAGTGAGTAGAAATATGTCTTAAGTAGTTGGTGCTGTGGCTCACTCTTGCAAGCAAGAAGTACATAAAAACTTAACTTGGAGTCACTGCTCTTCATCCAGGAATGTGTTGACCAGAGAAAATTTCTAAGTGTAGGAGGAAAAACTCCTTGAATAATGTGTACTGAAGTATTTTCTCAAGGAAATAGTTAAGGACTAAGCCAGTGTCCTTTCTGAGATGCAAAGGGGGCAGTCAGGAGCAGCATGACCCGGGCAGGAACAAAAGTGCTCATCTGTCAGGAGCTGATGCGGAGCCCTGGGAAGGGAATGAGCAGCCCTGTGGACCAGATGGAGATGCACAAAGGGTTGCAGTAAATGAGGTGCTCTGGAGCTCTTGGAAAATGAGTCAGCCTGAGCTGAAATTATTTCTGTCCTTGTTTATATCCTTTTTTATAGTTGAGGGTAGGGTATGAAGATGGAGCTCTTGGTAAAGCTTTAAAGCAGAACAATTTTGTGATAATCTCAACTGTTCTGTGAATAGTGAGTAAATAATCTTCAAATTCTTATGGATTAAAAGTTTCAAAATAACCAAAAACCTAAAAGCTTTCAATTTAAAAGTGTTTCATAATTTTGAAAAGCACTAACTTGCTTCTAGAGGTCTAACTGATATAAAGGTTTGGTGACACACAGAGCCTGTAATGAAATAGTACTAATGTGTTGGCTCTCTGCCAAAGTAATTCCTCAAAACACCTAGTTAATGTTTTTAATGATGTGTCTGCTTTATGGCTCTGGTCTGCTCTTATACCTGCCAATCTGCTTCCTCCATTTGCAGTTGATTTCTAAAACTGCCACATTGTCTCCCTTTAGAAATTCTTCGTTTTTCTCTCTCTCTTTTTTTCTCTCTCTCTCTCACATGTTTAAAAAAAAAAAAAAAAAAAAAAAGACTTTTGACAGTTGAATTGTTTGCAAAATTGGCAGCAGGCATTTTAGAGTGAAGAGGCCCCAGAAGTACAGAGGAGCTGAGAATCCTGGCTTTCCATGTCTCTTCTCACATGCCATCCCATTTAATCTGAAAGCATACATTGGCCTTGAAGTGTGTTTCCAAGAAAGCTCATAACAAAGCTTCTTGTTCCACATAACAATCTTTGAGACCTTGGTATTCTACATTTAGAGAGCATTATACTTTTTGTTTTCAGGAGAGTTTCAAGGTAAGGGTTGCTATGTAAAAACTCAGCACAAAAGACTAGAGAAACTCCAATCTTATACTCAGCTCTGCAGTGTTCCTTCTGATTTTCATCTGTACCAACAACCCAATCTTTTACACACTAACTTGAATGTTGAGAGTGGACACAATATTACCTCTTCCCCTTCCTTATCATTACTGATTATATTTGGGAAAGTCCTTTCACCTTTCAGTGGTTTGTGTTTTCCCCCTCCTAAAATTATGACAGTGATTGACAGGAAGCTGAACATGAGCCAGCAGTGTGCCCAGGTGGCCAAGAAGGCCAATGGCATCCTGGCCTGGATCAGGAACAGCGTGGCCAGCAGGTCCAGGGAAGGGATTCTGCCTCTGTACTCAGCCCTGGTGAGGCCACACCTCGAGTACTGTGTCCAGTTCTGGGCCCCTCAGTTCAGGAAGGAGATTGAGGTCCTGGAGCAGGTCCAAAGGAGGGCAAGGAGGCTGTGAAGGGATCCAGCACAAGTCCTGTGAGGAGAGGCTGAGGGAGCTGGGGGTGTTCAGCCTGGAGAAGAGGAGGCTCAGGGGAGACCTCATCACTCTCTACAACTCCCTGAAAAGAGGTTGGAGCCAGAGGGTGGTCGGGCTCTGCTCCCAGGCAGCTCTCAGCAAGACAAGAGGGCACGATCTCAAGTTGTGCCAGGGGAGGTTTAGGTTGGATATTAGAAAGAATTTATGGAGAGGGTGATCAGGCATTGGAATGGGCTGCCCAGGGAAGTAGTGGATTCTCCATCCCTGGAGATATTTAAAAAGAGACTGGATGTGGCACTCAGTGCCATGGGCTGGGAACCGCGGTAGTGGATCAAGGGTTGGACTTGATGATCTGAGAGGTCCCTTCCAACCCAGCCGATTCTATGATTCTATGATTCTAATTTTATTTCTTTATGAGGTAAAAAGACAACAACAAATTCTTGGCAAGCTTGCTGTGGGGCTTGGGCAGCAAGCTGTAGTTCCTCCTTCCTTAAGAGCAATTCAGTCCTTGAAGATGTAATAACCACAGCTTGCTGCCCAAGCCCCACAGCAACACTGGCATCTTTTCTCTCTTGCTACTTTAAATATCCCTGATTCCTTCTGCCCTGCCAGACCTCTGCTACTTGAGCATTCAGTCCATTTCCCAAAGTCTTTAGTGCTCACTAGAGATGCCAACAGGAATAGATCAGTGCTACTGCAGTGCTAGGCCAGGACCTTTAATCCAGGTGCTGCTAGAGAGACACCAATGAAGATTAAGTGCTGTTACCTTTTTAAAGGAAGTATTTTAGCTGTTTAAAAAGGGAGTAGGGATTAGTCCAAACAGCTAAAAGACTTATTTCCTCAGTGTAACAAATGTCAGTTTATCTCAATTGCTGCTGCTACAGAAGCTATGTCTGTATGGAAGGGAATGGTGGAGTAGAACAGTAATAGAGAGGTAAAAAAGGCACCAAATACAAAAGGAATGAGCCAAGGAAGGGAGAGGTAGGGACAGAGGTTAAATAAGGTGGCTCAAATGCAAGGTGAAGGCTGTACAAGTCTTAATTCTGCCTCCTAAGGCAGTTACCTGCAACTCCCAAAGCTGGAAGAGATTGACCATAGAGAGCTGAAGGCTAAGAGCTCCTTCATGCAGGACACCTCTGTAAATTAACTTTGATGAGGTAAAACTGGAGATGCCAGTGTGTGGAGAGGACATAACTTTTACACCATGTTGCAATGCTGAGCTGAATCCAAGGCATTCAGCAGCAAGCTGAGCAAGAGTCCTCAGCAAAGTGCAGTAAAGCAGGGACTGATCCTCAGGTTCTGCAGATAGCCAATGTCACGGTTTAACACTGACCCGGCAATTAAACCGAATAACAGACGCTCTCTTTAATCTCTCTCTCCCCTCAATGAAGAAAGGAGAGAGAATAAGGGAGAGAGACTTATGAGTTGGAAACTAAACTACACAACTTTAATGAAACAGTAATGGTAAATAGGGAAAAATTACTAAATATATACAAATATACAGGAAAATGGAAACCACATTCCTCCCCCCTTCCCCCCAATAACTCTCACGTCACCACCGAGGCTGTAGGGCAGCCCTGGGAAAGTCCAGGCTGGACTCCTGGAGTCGGCAGCAGTTGGGAACCGGAGGCAGGAACACACAGATATGGGCTGGCACGGATTAGGACCACAGGCAGACGGACGGACGGGATCCTTCCAGGATGCCGAGTGAAGGAAGGGAAGCAGGAAAAGATCTGGCTCGGCCCTCGTGATGCCTCAAATTTATACTGAGTGTGACGTATATGGGATGGAATACTCTGTTTGGTCAATTCTGGCATCTATCTTGTCTGTTCCTCCCTAAAGGAGGGTTCAGGTGGGACCTCTGTATCCTCCTGGACGGTAAAATGTTTTCATGCAGAGCTGAGTGTCCTTGGCTCTGCATACCAGTCTCTAGCAGTAACTATAAACATCAAGTGTTATCAGTCCTAAAAGCACACACACTGTCTGAGAAACTTGCTGTTAATTTCAGAGAGACTTAGCTAAAAGTACAAAACAGAAACAGAAAACCACCTTTATCCTGGCCCAAACCAGGACAGCCAAGTACTGTAATGTTTGTTGGATTCTGTTGAACACAGCACTCTTGATTTTTTTTATCTACATTCAGAGATATATCCCATTCTGGAGAGTCACCTCATCATCTCCTTCTGCTCAGATAAGCCTTTAATGGTGCAATGTAGAACCTGTAACAACATATTTATCTTAGTTGGGTTCCACTTACTTATCTGCTTTCATAGGAAGAAAATAACTCACACAAACATGACAAAAGCAGGCCCAGTCTCCATGCAGTTTTTTGCATGTTTAACTATTTATAAGAGATATTTCTTTTAAAAGCAGTGAAATAATTTTTATGTTCAGTGTCCCCTTAGCTCAGATGCACCTTATAGCACCAAAACACCCAGGAGATCTCTGCATATTCATTTTTCTGTCTTAGAAAAATCTGCATATAGTAAAAAACCATTTGAAAATGTCCTGATAGCAATAATATCTCGTTGTTCTCCACTAGCAATTTTTTGAGGCTATGTTTGCTTCCTCTGAGTCACCACGTTGCCTCTAAACCTGTTGCTGTGCCTCTAAAAACACTTTTGCTGCACTCTGCAAATCACCAAGCTCCAGTTAGGTGGGAAAAATTCCTCCACTGGTAAATGGGCTGATTATACTGGTACCCTGGTGTGGATTTTTATCTGGTTTTTTATTACGTGGTAGTCCCACTATCCTACTGCACTTTTCTTCTCTCCATCTCTGTATGCACAAACTTAGTGCTCAGAGACAGCTGAGTTTCCAAAAGTTGGGAGGCTGAAATGTGTCTTTTACAGAAGGGTAATTGCTTACATGTCCATTGGAGTTCTCAGAAATTGCCCCTCACCCAAGCTTCCCACTGAGCTGAGATTTTATGGGCTCTGCATTTTATGGGTTTTAAAAATAGTGTGTCCCTTCTCCTCTTCATTTGCTGCTGGTCTGGGAGGGTTTTTTACTTTTGCAAAGTGAACTTTTGGAGAATTCGGGTTAGCTGAAACATTTCAGCAGGTGTGGTGTGAAACTCGGGTTGCTGTGAACACTGACTTACAACGTGGAGTTCAGAGGCAACCCACTGAGTCTCTGTTCAGGAGAACAAAATCCCACTTCTTCCAAGAATGTTATAAGCTGGATCCTCAACTAGGATAAAAAGACATGGCCCCATTTATCTGATTGGAGCTGTGCTAATTTACATCAATTAAAATATCTGATCTTAAAGGATAATCTGTAAACCCTCCAGTGGGTGCATAACCATAGCTAAATGTGGCTCTTATTTTCTGTTAAATTAGTTTTGTAATTTTCTGTAGATTTTTTTTTAGCAAATTAAAACTTATGTGACCAGAAGGGGGAGATATATCTGGGGCTCATCACTGCGGTGGAAGTGAGGGAGTAGAAGCAACAGAGATTTATCTTTTTCCTTGCTGATTGCATGAGGCAATGTGAATTAATTCTTTATATTTAGCATAGCTTCTCTGTTGCCCCCCCCCAAAAAAAAAAACCAAAACAGAGTTTTAACTTTTATCTTAATTATTGCCTCATTTCTACTCTGTGCTGTACTTGTAGTGATGTCTTTCAATATTGTTTCCAAAACCAGTTTATGAACTATATTCATGTTGACACTAATAATATTATTCTTAATAATTCAGTAAGTAAGGTGCATAGCTTCTTGATTTTAGTAGTTTCATGGCTTTGTGCTTCTAATAAATTTCTGGGTGTGGCCTAAAATACATGGCATGAGGGTAGGAGACCAGATCACCCTTTCCTGTAACTAACATTGTTTTGTCTGTGGGGACTGCTTCTTATGTGAGTCTTTATCATTTATCATTTGGTGAAGTAAGTAGGTGCTTGCTGCTCTTTTAACTTTTCTGTCTGCAGAAAAACCTTTTTGAGAATCAGTTATGTACACTGGAATAATTCTTTCCTCTTAATTAACATGGTTAATTATTTTTTAATAAATATAATAATAATAATAATAATTATAATTTATTCATGGTTATTGATTTTCCTTCACTGGTCACTTCTTCTTTTATTTCCAGTTCAGGGTTGGCAAAATTTCTTCACCTGTGGTTGCTTGTGAGAATTACACAAATAATGGGCCTCCTTGGCTCTACTCAGTGCCTGTAAATGTCCATCTTGCTCAAACAGCAGTATAGAATTTTGCAGACTAGAAGGACAATCTGGTATTCATGGTGTAGCTTTGTTCAATCAGTGTAATTATAATTTTTCCCAAATGAAAGGAGGGTGAAGGCACTTTACAGTGAAGCTTACTGCAGGAGTTTGGAATTTATTCATTCTTCAGGTGTCCGGTTATCAACCAGAGCTCATGTCATCAAATATACATTATATGGGCTGATTTATCTTAATACCAATATTAATGTAAGACTAATAGTGGTATCATATTATACACAAGTATTAAAATATTCAGACAAGATAAATGCAGGAAGCTTAACCTGGTATCTGGCACAGTAGCTGGTATTCAGCTGAGTATTGCTCCTTGGCCTTACAGGAATGGTCAGAAAGGAGAAAGATGCATGTGTTGCATTAATGTAGCATCATCCTGAAATGCCTGATTCAAATTCACTTTAGGGAACAGGTCCAGGTATGTAAGATGCAATAATTATGTGTGATATTGACCGTTGTTGAAGTGTTTTAATGCATAGATTTTGCAATTCTACATGGAATAAGAGAATGGAATTGTCAGGGTTGGAAGGGACTCCCACCAGCCCAGGTTGCTCCAAGCCCCCTCCAGCCTGGCCTGGAACATTTCCAGGGATGGGGCAGCCACAGCTTCTCTGGGCAATGTGTACCAGTGTTTCACCACCCTCATAGTGAAGAATTTCTTCCTGATGTCTAACCTGAACTACCCTCTTCCAGTGTATAGCAGTTACCCCTTGTCCTGTTGCTACATGCCCTTATAAAAGGTCTCTCCTCAGCATTGAGCAAAAATGCTCTGACAAAGCAAGACTGATGCTGGATATTTGTACAGATATTCCCCTGTTTCCAGCCAGCAGAGGTTATGCTCATGTTGAAGACTTTACTATGAGCTCACCCAGGAAGGAGTAGAAACAATGAGGTATCCTTGTCAACTATTGGGATGCTACTCTAAGTAGTGCCACTAAATGTGTCCATCAAGAAAAAAAGCCTTAGCTCTTAGTTCCTGGCATCCTTTCTGATAACTTCAAGCACTTCATAGAGAGGGCTGGTTTGCTAAATTTACATAAGCAGATACTTGTATTTCATGTTCTAGCTGGAATTTCTGTTGGGTTCTTGGAGGTGGGAGGCAGCATGCACACACCAGCAAGCCAGCTTGTGCCACACCTGGGGCTCCAGAATGTTTAGGAAGGAGCAAGATCCTAAGGGCTGTGCCCAGCCAGCTGGGTTTAAACATCAGAGGGAGAGGACTGGGTGAGAAGCTGCAGTTCATTACCCAGGAGCTCTGTGGATAGAGAGGCTTCTGGGTGTTCACAGCCACTGTTTTAAGTTCTGCTTAATGAAGGGAAAATTAGTTGTCCATCTGCAAAGCCAGAGGTGCCTCCTTACACAAGGCAGGTGTGGTGGGTTGACCACCTCAAGAGGACCAAAGGCTAAAATAAGAGAAAGCTCATAGGATCACTTAGCAATCACCCTCACAAGGCAAAACAGACCCAGCTGGGGGAAAAGTAATTTAATTTATTGCTTGGGCACTGGGAGTGTATCCTCCTCACCAGACCTGGGTATTCTCTGGGTTGTTTCTCACATTTTTTTCCACACTGCCTCTGTGGCATTTTGCCTTTTTCTGAAACATTTTTCCAAAGGTGCCACCAGGGTGGCTCACAGGCTCAGCTGTGCCCTGTGCTGGGGCTGTGGCAGAGCATTTCTGGTAAGATTTTGGTGTGGATGGCTGTGGAGAGGGAGTCCCAGCAGCTGCACCTCAGCTTCCTGATACCAGGAGGACCAGGTTAACTCCTGTCCCGTTCCCACCCCAGCAGGTACAGGGGCATTTGGTGCCTTTGGAGTTGAGGGTGATGGCTGAGGGATTGTATCAATGTCTGGCTCTGTTTATTTTTTCCCCACAAGGAAACATCTTCCCCGTGTCTTTCCATGACCTCATCCTTCAGGGGCTTTGCAGTCACGACTGAACACCCCTGGGTTCTCAGGGACAAAGTGTTTTGTCTGTTGCCTGAATGACATGAAGTGTTTCTCAAGGACCTGCCAAAATATGGCCTTGAAATCATAATCTTATTAACATAAGCTCATCTTGGTGCTGTTCTATTTGATCTACTTACATGGTCTCTACAGAATTGCTTTAACACTGTCTTTGTTTCATCTGCACATTATTCATTTTACAAATTTATTTTACCACTCCCTTATCATGATACCATCCCACACAGCTGACATGCTGTGCTCACCAATGGGATCGTGTAAATTAACTCAGAAAACCACTGAAGAAATTATGGGTTTGGTTATTAATATGTGTGCTCTCCCAGAATTCATAGACTCTGAGCTCTGTCTTTCTTCCCCATGCCCTGTGGTGCCCTTGGCTTTGTGTGGTTTCCTGGCACAGAGGAGTTTTCAGGCTTTGTGAAGTCTTCAAAGTCATTCTGCAAAGGAAATATAATCAGCTGGCCTCCATAATCTCAATATTCCAAGGAAATGTGTAGGCTAAGTGAGAAACAGAAGCATTCCCTTAAATACTGTGGACTTCATGCAAATAAATGAGAATGCACTGTTCATTCTCATAAAGTGTGAACAAAACTTTCCTATATTTCTAAAATTTTTTACAAAGCTTGATTATTCAGTACCTACTCTGAACCTCCAAGAGTGGAATGAGAAGAGCATTTCCTAGAAAGGAAACATGGAAGTGTTCTAAGCTGCTTTAATGCTCATTCTTGTTCACTTCTTCAGAGCTTGGGCTTTTATCGCCAGAGCCATTAAAAGACCAGACCAACCTAAGAGATGTGTTTTGGCCCTAGAGATGAAGTTGTGAATTGGCATTTAATTGTGGAAAGTGATTCTGTAGTAGGTCATTTTAGGTTTTTCAAATTGGTGTGAGTCAGTGAGCTTTTATGGTAGCAAAATTGCACAGTAGGCTTTAATTGTGCATAATTATTGCACTGCATGGTGCAGAGTTCTGTATTCTGGGCATTCAACTTCATCCTGTTAATTTATTTTTTTTTTAACTCTATGAAGAAATGTACCTGATAGTATTTGATATTTGCTTATTTAATCTGCTCATGCATTTTTGTCTTAAGGAAATGAAAATAATTACACTGGAATATTTTTTCCTTTTTTTCAGATGATTAATTATATTTTATGGGCTAGCTATGGGCATCTCCTAAAACTGAGTCCTATTTCTGATTTCAGCTGCAAGAATCTTATGAAAGGGTTTAGGGGTGTAACTATTGATAATACAGGGTTGAGGTTTTTCTTTAAATTTAACTGTGCATTCTTAAGGCTAAATAAGATTTAGTAGACTTCCATCTTGTTGCTTCAGTAATCTGTAGCTCTTTTCAATTTGATTATTTTTTCTTTCCTGAGTACTTTATGTCTGCTGGATCTGGTCAGTGCATCCAGCTAGAACATAGCCTGTGATTCAGGACTAGGAAAATTTTATTTTCTTCTCTATAAGCAAGTAAAAAAAATTTATCACTGTGGACCTAGTGATTTGTGAAATCCTGCTGTACTTTGTTTTTTTTTTCCTTCTAAGCTTTCAAGTTGTCAGAAGTGATCTGATTGTTTCCCATCTTTTCTCCAGTAATGGAACCCAGGCCAGCACTCTATTGCTCTCATGAATTCAGTATCATAGTTCTCAGTCATCAAAAAGCCTTTATGATGATTCTGGGATGTGACATTTCTGTGGAAAAACAGCTTTGGGTTCAGGACTTGGGTTTTTTGGGGAGATGAAAAAAAGTCTGTCTGAGTCTGATATTATTGCAATTACTCTACCACATGATTCTGTAGTTCTCATTCTCTGCCAGGGATGGAAATGCTGTATAACAACCAATGGCTTTAGCAGATCTTTTTGATATCTGTGTCAATGAAGTAGCTGTCGTTATAATATAGATAATAAAGCTCACAATAGTCCTCTTTCTTGTTAGCATCTTACAGCACAGCAATTTCTGTAGCTGGCCTCAAAGAACAAACCCCAGGAAGAATGAATTTTGATTGCACCACTGCAAAACCTCTTTTGTTCTTCTTGTTTGTATGGTAAAAATAAAATAGCAGGAAGAAGCTTCATTTTTAAAATCATCTATTCAGTATTATTCCCAGACATTCCAAAGAGTATTGTTACGGGTGGGGTTAAGCCAGGCTGGGATTTTTCCCCCCGTGAGCCTATTTACCTACACTTACACCCAGTGATCTGTGCAATTCAAAAGGAACACGTGGAAGTTTTTTCTGATGGCTTTGCAGCTCTTGCCATGAGGATGTCTACAGTCAGTAACAACACAGGATTTTTGGCATCCCACCTGGCTCTGAACTGTTGAATTTTGCCAGGGGGATGAGCAGAGTCTCTGTAGCTTTCACTGCTTCCATCAATGGGAAGTCAAACCACAAAATTCCTCTCTGCCTCCTCCCTTCCCAGGGCACACTCAGTGTTAGGAGTGCAGGGAGAAGAGAGCCCTGGGTGGGAGGGTAAGGAGCTGTGAAAAGAAACATTTAAACACCTTTAAGACTGTTCTTTCCTTTGTAGGCACTACCTGGGAACGGGACTCTGATCCTCAGTGAGGTAAGGTTATTTGACAGTAGGGCAAATCTAAATGTTTATTTTCTTCAAAAGCCATTGCACTTCCAGAGATAGTAAAGTCTTGGGCTGTGTGCCATAGAACTGCACCAGCTGTGATTCTTCAGTCTGGTTGTTTGTTCTGTTTTATTTTGTTGTTTGTTTTTTGTTTATTTGCTTTAAAGGTTGGCGTGTTTTGCTTCAGTTATGTTTTCCCTTGCTTTAGTTTTTAAGGGACTGGAGGAGGAATGAACAACAATAAAATGGAAGACGTTCTTCCTGATTATCTTATTGCCTTGGAAGATAATTTGGATGTAGTCCCAGATTATACATCTGCCCCTCTAAATGTACACCAGAAATAATATTAACACCAAATCAGACATCTTTGTGCTGGATGTGCTGTTGGTGATAGTACTGCTGCTGCTTCAGAGAAGAGCCTGAGCTTCCTCCTTTGCTGAGCAAGGAATCTCAAGAGGAAGGAGTGACCATCATGCCCATGCCCACCACCCCATTTGGAAAGGTCTGCTTTCACTCTGGCATTTCACTCTTCAGTTTTCATCCTGCTTGCTCCAACACTCCCATAGCTCACATCCAGAGTAAGGTTATGCTTCAGAATTATAAAAACAATTAAAATAAAAAATTTTTTCAACCTGGATGGGTGCCAGCATTGAGGTTCTGCTGGGAGGTCAGGACAATTTTCCATGCAGGGTTGAAGCCTGAAATGGAGAAAACTGCAATGATCTGGCTGCACCTGTTCCTCAGGCACACTCTAACTGTTCTTCACCAGTATGGTTAAATCAATTAAATTTACTTAAATAATTGCAGCCTTCCAAAGAGAGCTGAAGTTTGTATTTTTGCAGCTCAGGGGAAGTTACAGATGGGGGCAGGAGAGTAAAAAGGTTTATACATCTTTATTTATTCATACAAATGTATTTATATATTTGTGTTTTGCTAATAATTCTAACTATAAAGTAGTCCTAGAGTGTAAAGGCCCATTTATATTTGACAACTTTTGTGTGATAGCTTAATTTACAAAATGTAGTAAGAAGGCTGATATTCAATAGGTCCCTCCTTTCAGGTTCCTTTTCAAAGGCCCTCATTTATAGGTTGCCAGGTAACCAAAAGTCTTTGACTTTTAAATAATACTTTCTACAGGTACAAAAGTGAGATTTTTCCAGGACTGAAATGGCAAGAACTATCTGAAATGAACAGTGGTCTTAGCAAATGCCTACTGAGCTCCCCACTGATGTGCACACACACAAGTGTAGAAGCAGCACCTTACAAAACTCTTCAGTGGCTCTAGGGATCAGAATTTAAGTGCAGACAGTGTATATTTTCCCATCTGATTATTAAATTGAGTCTGAATATTGCCTGCAATAAGGCCATATTGCTGTTCAGTAGGTGAATCATATCCATCTCCCTCAGGAAAACCAGGTGTGTGCTGCTCCCAATCTGCTTTCGCTTCTCCGCTGAGCTGGCGACAACTTCTGCCAAGAAACTGTAGGGAAGAGTATGGAAGAGAGGAATGAAAAAGATATGGGAAATGAAAATTGTCAGCATTAACAGGACCAGCCAAATATACCTGGAGGATTGCAGGACCTCTCCCTTCCTCCTTCTGCCACCTTCCTCTTAGAAGCAGGAGGACAGTGCTGGGGTGTACAAGACTCGCTCATGGAGCTGGAAGAAATGTGGATTGCCCCAGAAGGAGCTCAGTCCCAGATCTGTTTCATCCATTTGCAAGGCTGTGGCTGATTGCTCTTTAGGTAGCTACCTTATTCTAAGGATCTGATCTAATCCAACATAACTCAAAGCTAAATATGTGGGTTTTTTCTGCCCTATGCTATCTGGTGTCAGTGAGTGGATGCAGCTTATTTAAGTTAAAATCCCTCTGTTCTGCAAATGAGTGGCAGTGGGAAAGGCCAAGCTGGGACTAGAGCCTGGGGAACAGGATCTGGGTGGATCTCAGGAGTTGTTGGTGTGCCCAAAGACAGAATCAGCTTTCCCAGCAGGTGTGGAGCTTGTGCAAGAGGATTGCCTGAAGGCTCCTGGTGTTCCGGCTGGCTTTGCAATCAGGCTTGCACAAGAGCAGCTCTTGGTCTGCATATTGCCACAGTCGAGTCCAAGGGGCATTTCACCTGGAGGCCAGGATCTTGTTTCATATTGTCCCAGTGGAAAAATTAATTTCAGTTCTACTTGATCAGCTTTGAGTTTAAGCTCCCTGTGCAACAACAACCTTTCCTTTCCCTTTAAAGTCTGGGTTTTGAAAGTTCTTTTTCTTACAGTTTTTACTGTGGAGATACTTCTGAGGTCATTGTGAAATATCTTAGTCACTCTGGACAAATAATTCCTATTTCCAGAGCTTTTTCATAGCAGAAAAATATTAGAACAACTGAATATGATGTTTATATCAATATCTAAACATCACAGTAATCTGAGAGTGTGTAATGGAATCTGTAGGATAAGTTATACAACTCAGCACTGAAACATGACCATGGTACAAAGGGTATTGTTTGAAAATCTACTGTCAGGCATGAAATCCAGCTTTGCAATTTTGCTTCATAATTTACACTGACAACTTCTTCAGCATAAATGAGATACACTTAGATCTCATCTACTGGGTATTCCAGTCCAATCTGAGTACTTCAGGATCAAAACTGCTGCAGAAAACACAGCCTGTGTACCATTAAAACAGGCAGACTGTTCCTAGCAGCAGGCTTATGTTAGCTATTCAGATAAGGTAGAACAGCTAATACATTTATTATGTGTATTGCTATGTCTGTCCTTCTGATGAACTGTTCTGAAATGATAGCATAAAGACTGCAGATTTATTTCAGCAGAACCCCAAAATCTTCATCCTTTATTGCTGCAAAACCAAACAACTATCCTTACAATCAGCCAAAGACAGAACAAAAGAACATAGAGAAGAATCCTTACAGAGTCACTGAAATTCTTGGTTAATAGGTTACCCATTTGTATCTCTGTACATGTTTATTTATAGATATACCAAAAAAGGAGTAGTTTAGTAACATAAAGTAGAAATCTGGCATTTATGGCCTGCATTTCTCTGCTTGCATTCCTACCAAAGCCCAGTAAAAGAAAACCACAGGTATACACATCTCTAAGTACCAAATACCTTGCACCAAAACTAATAGATGAGTTTGCTAAAATTGCAAATGAAAGTCATTAATCTCTTCCAGATTCTGCCTTCCCACTACTAGTTCAGAAATAGTAAGGAGGTGTGGAGGAGCTGGAAAACTACATTTCTACAACTTTTTTCATCCATTATTCAGTTGGGGTAGGATCCAAGCCTGTCAAAGAATTATTGCAGCTGATTGGGGTAGGGTTGTAGTATCCAGGCTTATGCAGTCAGAGAAAAGAGCATGGAAATGAAATACAGGCTTGTGATGCAATGGGATATTCCAGTCAGTTCCCAACCAAATCCTTCAGCCCCTACTTGAGTGTTAGGCTATTTCCAGGTGAAAACAGCAAAATTGTTTATAATGACTCAGAAACATTCACTGAAATTTCTTGGTTGATATCACAAAAAGATGTCTAAAGTTTAAAGCAGCAGACTTGTGATATGTCCTGAATGGCACCAAAGTAAAAAGAGGATTTTTAGATGGGCATTTCTGGTCTTATGTCAGTGCTGGGCAAAATAATGGAAAAGTTAATAAGGGATTTAAATTATAGAGATTCAGAGATCAGAAATATAATAAATGCTTATCAACAGAGTTTTTCTGAAAAATATAGCTTCTGCAGAAAACTTGGTTTTGAATGAGATGATAAATGTGTAGATAATGGTGACTATGTAAACTTTTCTAATTTTTTCCTTATATTCTGATGAAAACTTTTGCATTTTATGGCATCAGTGAAATGTGCATTACAAATAAGCTAATGGATAGACCTCAAAAATGAGATATCATTGGGAATTACTACAGAACTCTTAAAGTGCTCCAGGGAGGTTTGTTCAAGGAACATTAAACAAAATGTGGCAGCCAGACTGAGCATCCAGGGCTAGTCAAGGGTTGGAGCCAGGCATCCCTTCTGGGAATTAGAAAAACTTGGATGTATTTCAAACATCTTAAACTACTGGACATTTTCACCAGTGACTGAGTTGCAAATACATTAAATAAAACTTGGGGCAGCTTTGCAGGCTGAGGGGAAGGTGTCCCAGTTGGCTGTGTAGGATATTTGATAATCTGAGCCCAGTGACAAAATGCAACCAGTGCAAAAAGACAAAGTGTGATGTACACTTCTGGAGAAAGAGCTTTTCCTGGAAAACAGCAGCTCTAAAGGTGTTTGAGGAGATCAAGTGAAATTCAATGAAAATTTCCAATGTGACAAAAGGATGAAAAGAGGATGAGGAAAAAAGAAGCACAAGCTGAGGAACAACTTGTAGGACTAAGAAGGTTTCCCCCTGCTACACATCCTGGTGAAGCTCAATGCAATAATGGTTTTTGATGTGAAATCCTGACTTAAAAGTTGTAAAAAGCTGGATAACCTGTAAAAATAAATATGACTAGAGGGCCAGAGGTAGCACCTTGGTATAAAAGGAAGAAATAAGCAGAAAGACCACACGTAGGTGACAATATATAGGTGATTTTAATAGACTGTAAGGGCTTTTCCAAGAGCTGCTTAACTTAAATTACAGTCACAAGAGTTGTGTCTGGAGGCAAAAATCAAACAAGTAAAAATGATGAACTGTACTCACATTTTTTAAGGAACTCCAAAAAGAATTCTTGGTTTCTTAATCTCCTGAGGTGTTCAGGTTACAAAGGGTATAGATATTTTAGCCAAACAGAACCAAAGGTACTCACTGCAGGGGCACTTGGTGATTGTCATGGGATCCAACTAACCTGCTCACTTCTGATCTTTTATGTAATGAAACTATGAATGAAAAAGCAAAGCTTTCATTGAAGATACTTCAATTTTGCCTAGAGAAGTACTTCAGCATAATTCCAGGTTTTTAAAAATGGAGCAAAGTTATTGGTTCTGAATACAAATCCTGCCCTCCAGTCTTGCTGTTTGCACACATGACAGAAGTCCTAAGCTATTTAATCCTCATTAGTGAAGCATTATTAATCTACAACACTGAAGGAGAGGAGGTATAATTTAGAGGAATCCTTATGGGAAGGATCTCATAGGAGATAAAAAAGGAATTACAGTGTTTCCATAAACTAGTAGGACAAATCATGGTATTCTAATGCAGTTATTTTTTGATGTTGTATATTTAAAGTTCTGCAGAAGACTTTTGGTTTCCACTAGGTCCTATAGGGTTAGAGAGTAATTTTCATTTTTAACCCGTGTTGCATCTACCCTTAGTCTATGGGGTTCCCATCTTTTGTGTTCCCAAGGCTTTCCAGCACTGCAATGTGTTAGACAATCACTGAACTCTTCAGCTCACTACCTGGGGATTATTTTCTTTTACACTCACTAGCAGTTTAACCTGTCAAAACCAATTATTAAGCAATTTGTAACATAGTAGAGACATAAATGGTCTCAAAAAAAGCTTATGAATGGAAAAAAAGAGTTTGCTAGAACTCCCATATCTGTAGGAATCCATAAAAACCCAAAGGTTAGAATACTTGAAAAGAATTGGGAAAGTTAAAATACTTGGAAGTTATCCATGTAGATTTTTTATAATCTCTCTACTGAGAAAACCATTTCCATCTTGTGCAGTGACCACCTTTTTGCCATGGAGCAGGTGCATCCTTCCTCAGACAGAAGATCCTGCAAAGACAGTAGTGCCTTCAGCTGTGTGAAGTGGTATCAAATGGAGCTGGCATTCCTGGCCAGCTGGGCATACTCAGGAGAAGTGCTCTCAACAGAAATCCTCAAGTTTGCACTAACTGAGCCAGATCCCCTGTGAAAAATATCACAGCTCTGTCAGTACAGCTCTCTAGAGGCAGGGCTTTTTTTCCCTCACTTCCTCTCAACATTTAAAAAGAGTTTACCCCTCCTACCACCCCCAAAACACATCCCAGGAGAAAGAGGAAAGAGCTTTATGGCCACCTGCTCGAGGAGAGAGAAAAATCCTTCTGTGCAGAGGAGTCTGTTCCTACATTTCTGGGAGGCGTTGAGAAGCATTTCTCAGGGATGCATCCCAAGGCTCCTGGGAAGGATGTGCCTCCCCTCAGTTTGAGAAGCTGGAGCTGTCATTCTCACAGTAGGAAAAGATGTAAGTAAAGTAAAAGTGAGAGATGCAGTGCCTTGGAAACAGCAGCCTGCATGAAGGATGCTGCAATCCATGTGGAAAGGAAACAATGGTGCTTTCCACAACACAGGCCTGAGACTATGCTCCAAAATGTTTCATTGGGGGAGGGAAATTCTCTCAGTTAATAGCAGCAAAGTGAGCAAATAAAAGAGCTTGTGTTCTCACTTAACAAAAGGAAATGTCTGTTTTGACCACTTTTAGTGCCTCCTCAGCTCCTTCTTACTCAACTCACCCCCCTTGTGCTGCTGAAGACACAAAGTACTTACACTTAATACTGACATTTATTTTTCCTTCAGCACTTCATAACTTCCAGAGCAGAAACCTCCAGTCTGGGGCTTTCCAGAACCCCTGCAGTCAGGTTTGAGCTCAGTGTTGGTCATACAAGATTTCACTATTTCAGGATACAAAGAGCAGGCACAGCCCAAAAGAGGAGACCTCAGCATATAGGACTCTCTTACTGCAAGTCTGTTGAGCCTGGTTTAAAATAGGAGATAACAGCTCTTCTCTGGCACCCAACAAGCCTCAAGCCTGTCTCTTGTTTCACTTCTTATTTCTTTTCCTTTACCAAACTGTGGGTACCTGTACTTCAGGTAGGAGAGGAGAATGTTGATGAAACTGCACTATCCTACCCACTTCAGGTTTTCTCTGTGAAAAAGTGATCTTTGGCTCTGCCTCTCTTCAGCAGTCTTGGTTACAGATCCTCTATCAAGGACTTCTTTTGGAGATGGGTGATGAAAATAGGAGTGTGGTTTATTGTAAGTCCTGCTCAGCCTCCAGAGCTGCACTGCAGCTGCAGAGTCCCTGAGCCAATCATCCCTTTGTAGTCTTCTCTGCAAGTCTCACACAGATTTTTCAATGAGTTTTTAAACTTAAATGACATGTAGACAAAACCTAAGACCGACTCTAAAACTTGCAGACACCTACACACAAAGCATTGCCTGGGAGACCTTTCTGACTTAGCATCCTTTCAGGATTTTGATTGATGCTTTGCAGTTCCAGGATTCAGTTTTCCCAGACAGCCTTCTTGTAGGCAGTATAAAAGTCTGAGTTAAAGCTTCGTAGTTTTACAAATTCCAGCTCTTTCTTTTCAGGTGGTATCTGGAAGTAATATCTGGAAATGCTGTCTTTCTGGGATAGTGTCTCCAGATAAATTCTATTCTTTATCAAATGTTTATTTAAGAGCAAAACAGACAAAGTCCACCGCAGAAGAATGATTTCCTTTGGCCTAGGGCCAAGTCTTCTTATCTATTTGAAAGTATGTTCTGTAAAACAAATGACTTTGAGCAGTCTGTATTGCCAGCTCTTTTCTGCATGCAATGATTCTCCCTGATAGCTCTTCAGTCAAAGAGAAGTTAAGACCAGAAGCTACAATAAGGAAGAAAAGTCACCCAATGGCTGGGCAATCAAAGTAACATTCACAAAACATGTGGGATGTATCAGCTGATATATATATAAAGATTGGGTTTGCTCACTTTGCTTAACATGGTCTCCTGACAGTGTAGATATTACAGCTGTTATTTGTGCTAGGAGCTCTTTTTGTCAACAGAGAGAAATCAGTGCTCCTGGGGCTGCAGGCACATCTCACACATCTTCTCTAGAGTGGCATCAGTCAGGCCTTGGCTCCACTGAGGAAGATGCTCACTGACACCAGGCAGTCCTGGGGTGACAGTCAGATGTCACAGTGGGCCTGGTGGCAGCAGGTTGGCATTTACAGCTCTTGAGAGCACATATTTTCTTAGCAGAAATAGTATGTGGAGGAACAAAGACAGAAACTATTGTCAACAGGGGAGGAAATGAGGGGGAGAGGATGAGATATTCAGAAAGCAAAGAGAAAAAAGCGATAACTTAAATATTTTCCCATCGACTTTATGTAATTCATGCTTCACAGATTATATAATAGCAGTTGGTTTGCTCCAGACAAAGAAGTTTCTGTATTTTTCCAAAACAGAAGAGCTCTACTTGCTAGGTATGGGAAGTCAAAGCAATTTCCTGATCATTTCTATGTACTAATGGGCACATATCTGTGTGGATAGGGAGTATTCTTTGTACCTTAACAACCACTTGAGCAGAATACAGTACCACATCAACAGAGGTGAAAACACCATTCAAAAAAACATTCTGGGATCCCATTTCCTATTTATTTCCATGCTCAGTTTCAGGATATGGCTCTGTAGGACAGTGACCAGGAACTTGCTTTGTCTATGCCTAGTAGAAGAATTTCAGAAGGAAGTTACACAGATGTCTGGGGACATCAGAAATGAGCACTGCAAGCAACACGGTGCTTAACTCCGAGGTGAAGTGAGCACTCTAAACCTACACTTGCTCACTTGGACATTTGTTTGGTTTATATTTTTTTTACTTGGCTTACATCTACCCATATAGAACAGCTTCACTATGCCTGCTGTGCCCTGAGGAGAAGCAATGTGCCTTGCTGAGCCTTTTCTGCTTGTCCCTCCCCAACCAGGGTCTCCTTCCAGGGGGACAGAGAAGCCACCCAAGCCCACTGGGGATTTCCACACCATCTCCCCCTTACTTCATCTGTTATCCAAGGTTCTCCAGGCTTGTTTCCCTGGTCGAAGCTTTTGGGACTTTGCAGCAGGCCCAGTCTGACACTGATACCTCAAACCAGCAGCCAACAACCTGGAGCAAGGCTGCAACCCAAGTCACCATCCCCAGATTGTCCTCCAAAGCTTTCTCAGCTTCCCTTGCACAGAGACAGCAGGAATGAGGGCAATGTGGGTCAGGAATTGGAGTCTGGTGGTTCTGGTGGTTCAGCTGGACAGTGACTGAAGGTTCACAGAGGATGTGGTCATGGCCCACCATGGAACCTAAACTCCTGAAATTCACCTCCTGTTTTCCCTGAGAAGAAGAATGGAAATGCTGCCTTCTGGCCACAGCTCAGCTCTGAATCATTTCATGTGTTTTGCTGTGAAACCCAGATGGGACAGCCACCATCCCCACAAATTGTTAATTGTCCTTCTCTGCCCAGAGGTAGCTGTAGGTTTGCAGCAACAGGTGAAGCACTCTGCCTTTTTTAACAAGCTGTTTAAAATTGAATTTTTTGAAGTTCCTGCAAGGGAAGGAACTATGTGCTGGTAAAATACAAATTCTTCCAGTGAGAAGTTGGATCTTTCGAGCTTTGGCATCATGTATTGTAAATGAGAAAGAACAGAGTGACAGAAGTGTCCTCACTGTGGTGACATCCTGCTAGGACTCCTTAGAAGCAGGTCAGAAATCTGTCATTTGCTTGCTTCAGGCTAAACCCCATCAGCTGAGTTTTGAAGAGAGGCAAAATGATTCTGTAATAGCCCAGCTGGGCACATGAGTGCAAGTCCTGATGGTCAGGAGATGGCAAGCACAAGAAGGCAGCAAGGAGATATTTTTTTGCTTCTCTTTGCAGTAGTAATTTTAATATTGCCATAAAGAGATTTTTTTCAGGAGACTGAGAGTGAACCATCAGCATATTCAGAAGATTCTCAGTACGTTTGTTAGCAAAAAAAGCAAAGTGTATTCTCTGATTGTTTTGGTACCTGTGTGTGACAGCCATTTTCATAAATTATTGTCCTTGCAGATTTGTAAAAAAAAAATTAAGGAGAATTCAGGTTGTGAGAATATGCACAAGATAGAAATTCTATCTTGTAACTTTAAGTAACTAGCTACATTCAGAGAAAGAGTAGCATGAGAATTTTTCCAAAAGTATAAACTTCTGTTAAAAGATGGTTTGGAAAAGTGCACTGCATAGAAGAGTTTTACAAGACAGCTGCAAAATACAGCATAAGGAACTAAGTATGCTGTGAAACAGGAGCTTTGGATTGTATTTTGAAGCCATTATCATTTATTTGGACAAGGAAGTTTAGAAGTTACACAGAGAAAAAATGAGATTTGATTCAGTGTGCTAGGATTGTTTCCAAAGGCTCACAGTAGTGATTTCTTGAACCAGGTGTTGTGCTTTGGTGCTACTTTGCTCCAGACAAAGAGGAGTCTGAAAGGATATTTCAGGCAATGTGTTCAATACAGTCGATTCATGATCACTGAGGCCTGGGTTTAGCATATGTGTTCATCTTGTTTTTCAGCAGCAGCTCCTTTTTCAAGCCTGGAATATAAACAAACTCATTTGCTTTGGTGCCTCATTCCCAAAGGATGCAAAAAGGACCATCCCATCTCAGGAGGTTTCACTTGCTTTCCCCAGCCCATCTATAGAGCTTCTTTCCATTTGGGGCCATAGCTTTCTTTCCATTTGGGGCCTTCTGGCCCCAAACAGCTTCTGGTGTTTTTTTTTTTTTTTTTTTTTTTTTTTTTTTTTTGGCCTTCTAACAGCTACTGCTGTGTCAAGGGACAGAGAAGTGCATCTCTCTCCTTCCTCAAAGAGTGGAAAATTAACCCATTCAGTTTCTCACCAGGCTGAGTGCACTCCCACCTCCTGCTGACAACCCACAGCCTCCTACTGCATTTGATTTGCTTCAGACAAATTGATGGAGAGAAGGCTGTGAAGAGCTGAACAGCTGTGATGTCTTTAGCTTATCAAGGTGCTCAGAAAGCAGGTGGTGTGTTGTTCAACAATAGTAGATATGGAACAATGATTATGTGGCTTTGTGCTGTAAATTTGCTGCTGTGTTTTAATTAATATGAATTATCATTAAAACCACCAGAGCAGGTAGTGAAGAGCTGTGTATGTGCAGTTCTTGCATTTAGCAGCCTGTGTGCTGCAGCTGATGGGAGGAAGTTAGCAGTGGATTGATGGGGAGGCTCAGGTATTACACAGATTTTTCTGTATTTTGGGCAAACCATTTCGTTTCACTGCCCCCAGTTCTGTTCCTTGCCAGTTTGTAAAATCTACTGGAAGTAGTGAAGTGCCTTGGTCTATTTAGATGAAATGGTTTGGAGCTGAGGCTGCTTTTTACTGTGTATCATTGCAGCATGCTTACTTGAAAGCCCCTTCTCCATCCTCCAGATAAGCAAACACTCACAATATGATATTCCAAGAGGATGGCATTACAGGAGGTACCATGGCATATCATTAATAAAAGATGGCAGCTTTCCATATGTCACTTTCTAGAGGTAATCTAATTAGATTAGAATTCATTATGGATATGCAGGTTACTCAGCTCAGATTGCATGACCCAGTGTCTCATGTTGCCAGAAGAAAAGGAGCCAGGCAGTTAACAGTACAGTGATTGTTAGATTATGTTGCCCAAAACCAAACTCTTAGGGAAATTAAGAAGAAATACATTTCACAAATTACTTTTACTTATTTATATTATTAACTATTATCATAATCTTCCAAAGAAGAAAAATACAGCCCAAGAAAAGCTCACCAGTAAAATACTGAGGGGTCTTAACAGTAAAGAAGAGGCTTGTTAGATCTCAGAAAACAGAAAGAAACCTTAAGTTATCTGAATGCACTCTTTAATAATTTAAATTTTAATGAAAGATAATTTTCAAAGCCAACACGAGCTGTCTCACACAAATTGATTTCTTAAAACATTTAAAACCATTTGGATGCTTCACTTTTGTCTGTGTTGTTTCTTCCTTTTATTCCCACAGCACTTTCTCCCTTGCTTGCACAGATCTGAGTAGCTGCCTTCTGCAGAACAGCAATCTCATTTTGTTTACCTTGGGTTTCAAAGGGAATTGAACAAGCTCACGATTCGCTTTTTCTAAACAAATACTGCCAAGACAAAGGTATCACAGCTATTCTAGAGACAAGAGGTTTGCTGAGATGGAGAGCAGGAAAGACAGGAAAGAAAAAAAAGTCAATGTGTTTTTATCAGAAAATAAAAAGTTAATCCTTTACACAGCTTCATTTTCTTTCCTTTTGAGATATCTCTCCTTTTTCATTTCAGTTTTAGAGCTTTTAGCTAAAGGAAGCAAGAAACTGAGGTATTTTCTTTGTTCCTGTCAAGTAGCTTGAGCAGTTTGAGAACAGAAACCAGTCAGAGCAGTGTGATTAGCGGAGCCAATTAGGGTGGATTTGCATATTCACAACATGGCTATCAAGAAATAATTCTGCAGTGATAACACCAGTGTAGCAATGCCAGTCTGCCAGGCAGAGCCCCCTGACTCCCCTGCTATATGGGGACAGAGAAATAACCATGGAGTGATTCTGCAGATTTGGCACCCACATGGTGGCTTCCTTCCCCACAGTGTGTTTGTAGGGCAGCAGCAATACAACGCTCCTGCATGCTAAAAAAAAAAAGTTAATCTCCAATCCATTTGCCTAAAATGCAACAGCATCTGTCAAATGGGTTTGTGCTTCCCAGGTTCAACCCAGCTACAATTTGTGCTGCCACTTTCAGGGGCTGAACCTCATCAGGACTTTGGGGGGCTTGCCTTTTAATGGGATGGCAGCTGGGCTAGGATTTAGTGCCTCGCAACCCCTCCTGCCCCTCTGCTCAGCCACGTGATGTGGTCCTCAATGGTTCACTAGACAAGGTGCAGGAGGGGAGCTAAAACTAAAAACCCCTGGTTTCTGCCTCAAAAGGCCTCTCGCCAGGGTTTTATCCAAGGACCAGGCAAGAAAGCAAACAGCCTTTCAGGAAACTTGTAGACTCAGTTGGATAACAAACTGGGGTGGGTGATCACAGCAGCTTTATCATATCTGAAAGTGAAAAATCACCTGATACACTACAGCAACAGCAATCTGTGCTCCAACTCAATGTTTCCCTCATTCCCACTATCTGTCACCTTTTACCAACAACTGCATCACTGCCAGCTCTCAGGTCAGCACGACTGTGGCCAGGCAAGTGGTGTGCAGAGCCAGCTGTGGCCACGTCATCTGCACCCTCAGGATGCTCTGTTTTCTTACCTGGGGGTTGACAAGGGATTTATTGCAGTGCCCATCATGCAGTGATCTCTGTCTTTGAAGCTTTTGGCTCCTCTTTGGTAAGGGGGCCTGAAGTCATGGTGTGCAGTTGCAACAAACTGGGTCTGAGTGTTCTCCCAGGCACAACTACAGGAGTCCACATTCATTTTCAAAGCAGCTACAGGAAAGGATGCAACACAAAAATTAAGTTGTGGTAGTCAGTGCTATGAGATATTGAGAAAACTTAACAAAATCCATAAAATTAGACCATTATACAAATTTTAAGTTTCTAAACTGATATCATATCCACCAGGGTAAAAACTATGAGCACTCAACCAAGAGGCATTAAGCACATCTAGTTGGGGAGAAATGTCTCTCTCCAGGAAGAGATATTTTTTTATAATCATCCACAATAGGGATTTTATACCTATCTCTAGAATATTCACTGCTGATTTATGTTGTCCAGTAACCTATGTTAGATTTTTTTTTAGCAGTCTCAATCTCTGAGTATCCACAATTGTCTCTTTCCTTCCCATCCCCTTTGTGGCACCAGCTCTTTATTATAAAGTTAATAAACTTTGTGTATGTTCTAAAGATAATATTGAAAACTGCAAAATTATGTTCTGCATTTTATAATTGGTGTGGAAAAAAGGGGGAGATCTAATCCTATTGGGCCCTCTCTCTCTTTTGCTCTCTCTTTTTCCCTTTTGATGGTAAGCAGCAAATTTTAATTAGCTTCATTTCCACAATTCAGTCATGCATATGTAATCTTTGTTCACACTTTTATAAAGTAAAATTAAGTGAAAGAAATTGGGTAATAATAGAAAGCTTGTCTGAGCAGAACAAATGTGAATTATCAAACATAAGGAAAGATGACTGGGACTACAGGGCTTGAAGTTGTGCAAGGTCTGAGGTGATTTTTCTGAAAGAGGAGAGCATAAATAATGCATAGAAAAAAGTACTTATTATCCTGTTTTGGGCATCTTTTGTTCATTATATACTTGGGCTGCTGGGGTACAGTGATAACTGCTGAATGTGAGGAGACTGCTTAATAACAGCTTTCTGTTATTAAGAAGATACATTATTATGTGTCTCTTTTATCATGAGCTGAAAGTGTCACATGAGCTTGTCTAGCTAACAAAAATCACTTTGTGAAGCCACTGTTCTTAACCTTGGTATTGGAGCAGATCACTGTACTGGGCCTCTCTCTTGACTAGAGCTGCAAAAGCTGATCTGCCATTTTGCATTAGAATTTAAAGGTTTCCTAATCCATAAACACACCCTCTAATTAAATGTTTCCAGGGGCTACCAAGGGAGCCTTCAGTGCCTTGAAGAGCCCTCAGAGCCTTCATGGATTGAAACTAAAACTAAAGTGTGCATACAATTCATTCACCCTGGGGTGAGGGACAGGAGGGGGGAAGTGCATTTTCATCCCCTGCTACTCCAGATTATTTGACAGCATGAGTTTTCAAAAAATCTCACTTCATTATTCCAACTTCATTATTACCAACTTCATCATTTTCGTTATCTAACATGAAAAGATGAAAATGGAAAGGGAGACAAGGTGGCTAAATCTGAAGTTCAGTTTCTTTTATAACTTCTCAGAAAACCCTTTACAGTCTAAACAGTTATTTTAAGAAGTTCCCAGTTCACCACCAGCAGCTACAACCCAGCACCTCCAGCTGATGTAAATGTCTGTGGCTGCCCAAGCTGCGTAAGGAGTGATGCTGGGGCAGCTGCTGAGGTCTGCATTAAAGGAAACAGAAAGCAGTGAGGTGTGGGCATGGGTGTACACTGAAGTCAGGCTGTAGCCCAGTTAATGTTAAACTCCTCAGTAGATACTTTCTCTTCTGTTCATGCACTCAGCCTTACCCCACCAACCAACCAGCGTTAGGAGTTACACCTCTTCTTGTCCCTGAGAAGGAGCTCCTATTACAGGAAGTGAATTTCAGACTAGGGTGGTTTTCTTTTTTTTAATTTTTTTTCTAAACCTGCTTTGCTGCCAGTGAACAGGGGTAGCCAAGATTAATGGTTAACCACACAGAAACTCTGACTTCCTCCTGCCCGGGCCAGGGCCAAAAGCTTCCTTTGCTTGCAGAGGGAGAGGCAAGAGCAGCAGAGGACTGAAGAAGGGCAGCTTCACCCTGTAAAGAAAAGAGGAGGAAAATCCAAAAGAAGCAAGAGGTGTTTGCCATAAAGACAGGTAACAGCTGAAACTCTTTTCTGCTCAGCTTGTTGACTTAGTGGCTGTTTCTAAAAAAAAAGCTGCAGGTGTGGCTAGCTGAGAGGTGTTGGTTGTACCTGACTGCTCTGACCTGTGTGTCTGGGGTGGAGGCAAAGCAAGGAAGGATCTATATGCTGTGAATTTGAAAGTTACAGAAGGCAGGAAGGCTCTTCCTCCTCCTCCTCCCTTCCCCCAGGGGCTGCTCATGGCAGGAGAGAGCCCCTCTTCAGACTGTTCTCATCTTATTGACCACAGCCACATACCTGAATTTGAGGTGTCTCTTTGGATCAAGATCTCTTTGGCCTCAGTGTATGTCTGCATCTTTGTTGCGGGCATATTGGGCAATGGCATCACCATCAAGGCCACCAGGATTCTGCAGCAGAAAGGCTACCTGCAGAAGGAAGTCACAGACCACATGGTGAGCCTGGCCTGCTCTGACCTGCTGGTCATCCTGCTGGGCATGCCCATGGAATTCTTCAGTGCCATCTGGAGCCCCTTTTCTACCCCCAGTGGCAATGTGGCTTGCAAGCTCTACTATTTCCTCTTTGAAGCCTGCAGTTATGCCACCGTGCTGCACGTGGCCACCCTCAGCTTGGAGAGGTACGTGGCTGTCTGCCACCCCTTCAAGTTCAAAGCAGTCTCTGGGCCCCGCACGGTGAAGTTTCTCATTGCCTTTGTCTGGGGAACATCTCTCCTGGTGGCTCTGCCCCTGCCCTTTGCCATGGGCACAGAATATCCTCTGGAAACCATCGAGGGCTACCGAGGTCTGACTGGCTGTGCCAAGCCCGTGCCCAGGCACCACCTCCCTGAGCTGAAGCACAATATGACCATCTGTACCAACCTCTCCTCCAAGTGGACTGTCTTTCAGGCCAGCATCTTCAGTGCCTTTGCCTTGTACATCATAGTGCTGGGATCTGTCACCTTCATGTGCCACAGCATGATGAAAACCCTGATGATCCAGAAGGAAGGAACTGTGACTGTGAAGGGTGGGCCAAGACAACAGGAGAAGTACCTACGAAAAAGTGAGAGCTCAGAGGGCAAAAGCTCCAGGAGACAGATCACTTTATTCCTGGGTAAGAGCCCCATCCCCTTCCCTCTCCCCTTTCCTCATAGGAAGGAAACCCAGATGTCTCCATTTTATGTCACCAAATTCCCCCTGAATGAGGGATGTATGGTTTGAAACTGGTGCAGAATGAGGGATGGAGATAATTATGATTGGATGGTATGGATACTTGCAGATACTTATGTATTTTAAGAAACCTGATCTTGCTGCATGATTTTGACTCACTCTTTTTGTCATTAGAACAGATGGGAGGGAAAAAGTAAAAACCCATCTACTGTCTGCTGTTTATGTTGTTTGGATTAAACTGCATGCTGCCTGGATATAAAGTAGCTCTACTTGCATGTTTTCCCATTAAATTACACATAGGTGCATGTTTAGTAAGGTTCTTGATGAGAGGGAGTACTGTCTTGCAAGATCTGAAGCTTGTCCCACTCTGAAGTATGTCCTTCATAATTCATGTTGCTCCCTGGAGGGTATTTCCTTAGCCTCAGTAATTGTGGCTCTTTTGCATCTGAGCATGAAGAAACCTGGGCTGGAGAGCTGATTTGGTCTTGCATATTGCTGTTGCCCTCTTTAAATTTTTTTCCTGGTTTTACTTGAAAGCCTATAACCTTGGAATTATGTCTGATTCTGATCTCCCTTGCCACATTTGTCAGACAAAAACTAATCAAGCTGTCATTTCACCAACATGGAATCTTTGTGGGCTGTGATCCATGTAGTCTCCACATTTGTTGATGCTCTTAGAGGCAGCCTTAATCATGCCCTGGCTGAATTACTGCTAGTTCTTTTTCTGTTGGCTTGCTTAATATGATAGTGGATATAATAAATGAACCGTCCAGAGTATGAATGCTGAGCAGACTTAGTATTCTAGGTTGCTTTTTTGGTCTTCTGCTTGATATTGCAGGAGGGGAATTGAAACTCATGGGTCTGTCCACTTTGACAGCTTTAAGTGTATTTTTGTGTGTGGGTCTTATTCTTTTTAAGCATTCTCTGCTTCCTCATGTAGTCCTGCTTTTGCTATGGTCTGTGGTTGGAACATGAGCAGCAGGGTAAGGAGCCCAGTCTGCACCCATATTAGAGGTGGGAACAGGTGAAAATCTGTCATACAGACAAGGCATAAGACTCAAAGGTTTTGGGAAAGGTTGGAGTTACTGCAGACCACAACAGCAGAGAGGGTGACAAGAGCTTCAAATGGGAGATGTGACACTCCAGGCTGTGCAGAGCTCATCCTCATGCTCAGGGTGTATATCTAACAAAGAAATGCTCTCTTTGCATAAAGCATCTGTTAGTCTGGGACAAGAGGCCCATATCTGGGTCATTAAAAGAGCTCTTGGTATCCTTACTCCACCAAAACTACTGATTTCTGGGGCTAAATACAGCATCTTGTACAAAGCAGAAAAAGTGATAAGGCTCTGCTCTTTACATTAAGTGCTGCTGTGGGATCCTTAAACATCTGTGTATCTCTCCCTCCCCTTGTAAATTATCATCCATAGCTCCATAAAACCCAGTCTGAGCTCCAAATCCTGTAGCAAGATCTAGCTAGGCTGAGAGAGAAAGGTAAATTGTAGCAGCTTTTCTTTCCCTCCTTGATTATTCTTCTTTCTTGGTGATGGCCAAGCATGGAATAGGGCATAGTGCTGCTTGCAGGAGTGTTAGAAAGCTAAATTAAAGTGACTGGCTTGTCCTTTATCTAATGAAAATTTGCCACTAATATCTGATACTTTCTCAGTGCTCTCAGCTTTCTGGAGCCAGTAGACACTTCTGTTAGTTCTATAAAATTATTTCAATAGCAAGTCTCTTAGTATGAGTCTTGCTAATTTACTTGGATTAGGAAATAAATTAATAAACTGAGGAAATAAAAACTGTGGCCTGCATCCCTCAAAACAATGCAAAGCAATTCAATTTGGAGATTTCATAAAAATGATGCCTTAGGGCAGTTTTAACCCAGAAGAAATGAACATATAAATTGTTTACAAATCTCTGAATTTAAAGATAGTGGTTTAAAAGTCCTCTTTGTTTTTCATTTAACAGATGGGTCAAATTAAAACAAATACTTGAGCATTCCCAACAGATTTCACTTTTAATGTGAAATGTAAATGACAGTATATGGCATGATGTCTTTGAACATCTAAGAGCAATAAAAACAAGTCAGCAATTTCTTCTTCTAGTTGTTAAAAGGGATAAGTTCTGTAAAACAGAGATTAAATTAATAAATCTCCTGACAATGAGAAAAAACTAAGTAGAAAGGGACAGAAGAAGAAACTGATGCTTTTTTAGTGTCAAATTATTGTGTGGCACTCCAAGACGTTCATGAAAAGGAATTGTGAATGTTGAGAGTGAAAGGCCACTTGCTATAGTTAGTATTGGTCACTTGCAGGGTGACAGCTCTGCTAGAATGGAGGAGGGAGGTGACACAGGGACAAGTGTGACACAGACCAGTGTGCTGGGCAGGCTGAGCTCTTGTGGCAAAGAACTTTTGTCCAAGGAAGGTGGCTGCAGGGTTTTGGCCCCAGATGGTCCAGTTGGGTATTTGAGGTCCTTGATGCAGAGATGTCAGTTCCTTCTATTTCCAGCTTCCTTGCCAGACTCACAGTGGAGAGGAGGGACTGGACCAACAGCTCTAACAACTCTATACCTGGTGTTGGGAAGGGGGAATTTCCAGAGGCTGTTCAGCTTGATTTTTGGTAGATTTTCCCCAGTGGAGGAATGAAAATTTGAACTGGTATTTTGGAGAAAAGCAAATCTGTTTTTATAAAGTAGGCTGTGCAGTGCTATTCCTTCCAACTTCCTTCCCAGTATTGCTGCTGGCTGCAAGAAAAACATGATGGCACGTGTAACTCTCTGATTAATGCTCCTGCTCCAGTAATCAGGCATTTTGTGCTTTTGGACAGACTGGGGTATACTTCCTGAAATCTCTCTGTGTTGATTTATTTAATCATCACTTGAGTCATGTGGTAAAACTACACTGCCTGCAGTGGGTCAGCTCACAGGTATGAGCAGTGTAGATCAGTTGGCTGCCACTGTGTGGGTTACCTGTGTTTGCTGTTAAAGCAGTTTTGTAGCTTTTTTCATGCTGGGACAGCAGATCTTTCTTATAGTAGAGGGCTATGTGGGCCTGGATGGGTGAGGCCTGTCATGAAGACACTTTGAAAGCACTTTCAAAGGAAATGGTAACAGGTGACCTGATCACAGGGAAATAGGAGTTGGATGGGACAAGCCTCTCTGCTGGTGGGGTGGGATTCATGACCACAGTGCCATAGCTACACCCTTTTAATCTGGTCAATAAAACAAAGCCACATTTTATACAAAAGCATCTCCATGCTTTGCCATCAGACTAGATCTGACTGACCTGAGCTTATACTCTGCAATGAAATGAGTTTTGACTGTCCCAGATGAAAAATTTATTGCTTCTAAAGCTTCTGAGATATTTTCCTGGCAGCTTCAGTTCTGTGCTTCTGCTAAAAGCTGTAATTATTTTGTATAAAGCAGCCTAAAGCCTACCACAGTAAAAACATTGAAATAAAAGATGTTCTTTAGTATTGCTGCATCCTCTACATTTCTTTGTATACAGCTCCAATTTGCCCTTGGAGCAACACTCTTGTGTTTGCACAACAGAGGAGTCCCACTGCATGGGGCAGTGCAGTGGGTGCTGATCCATTTGCCATCCACCATCTGGGCAGTGTGGTGGTGTTTATTGTTAATTTTTTCTTTAGCCTAATACTTAAGTGGGTCAAATACACCAAGAGTCAATCAGATGACAGTAAAAGTGGTGATTTTGTGTGATGTGGTATGGTACAGGAAGCTTCAGGTCTGGTCTTCTCCATAGAGGACTGGCAGCCAGAGGCTTTACTGAGACGTTGGTAGGTGCTGTAGAAGGAAAGAGAGGTCCTGTCTTTATAGCCAAACAAAATGGGCAAAAGAGAAAAATGGGCTGGAAAAGCTAAACAGAAAAAAAGTCAGTGATCTGGCCAAGGCCACAAATCCATCTTGTGCTAGTGTGTTACCTACTGAGCTGCCTGGCCCCTCTCCTGCCACATTTTTGGTGGTAATTGTTAAAATGACACCAGACTATTCTACAATAATACCATGGACACAGCTGTACCTGGCCATAAGGTAGATCTAGTAAAATTTTAAATCTTAGAACTTAAGCTGGAGCACCATTTCCCCCTCCCCCAACCCATATATGAATGCTGGCAGATTAATATTTTGCTCAGAATTAAAGTGTTGTGTGTAGAAATAGCCTTTCCAAAGATCACTAAGGAAATGTTTCATAAGGAATTTGGCAAATGGGTTTTCAGGAGGCAGAGTACTTCAAGTAGTTGTGAAAAATTTGTGGTTGTCATCTAGAGATGACTCAGACACAATATAACTTGACAATGGTAGTGCTTCTGTTACAGGAAAATTAGATGCTTCTTTACAGGCTGGAAATTGGTTGGTTTTTTTTTCCTAACTGTAAAAGGAAAAGCTTGAGGATAGAACAAAAATTGAAAGAATAACCTAATTGATTAGATTTCAGTGTACTGCTCCAGCCCACATTCTTAAAATTTGGCTTCATGGACTTCTCTTGGTTAATTCCTTTAATGATTCCACTCAGCTTCCTTTCTTCAAGGACTTTGTTGGAGAAGTGCATGAATATAAATATGTTGTAGGCTGAGTATGATTTTCATCTCTGTGTTTTATATGGAGTCTCCATCTATACATCTCTCTGAGCAGAGCTTTGAATTACACAAGACAAGTAGGAGACTGAATGCTCTGAAATGGGCAGCAGGGACCGAACAGGGAGCATGAAACACTCAGACCAACAGACCCAGGTCTGGTCATTCCACTGAATGGGACATCCACCCTCTGACACTAGTAAAATTTTTCCTTTAGGTGCTCCATTCTGAAAAAGACATAAAAGCAAGTGATTTATCTATTGGTGTAAAATTTGCTTTCCTCTTCTCTGCCAAAATATTAACCTGGTGTCAACAGCAAAGCTGATCAATTCTACTGAATGCTGGTAGCACAAAACTGAAGCTCAACTATTCTACAGGTAACAATGGAAAGGTTGTATTCAGGGATTGCTTCTAAGGGCAATTGTGTACAACCAAACTCCTCTGAAGCCTTGGGACTTCTGTTGGTTTAAAAAAAAATTACATAGCCACAGTAAAATAGACTCAAGGTAAACTTTCAAAATCCAGATACTTGTATGTTCAGTTTTCCCACACTGTAATTTAAAAGTGAACATAAGCAGAAACCAGCATAATTTTCCTCCCTATTGTATAGAAAGCAATTTATCTGCTGCTGCTTTTCACTGGACTCATGTAATAGAAGATTGTGTTTTTGGATTAAGAAGAGACAGTCTTCCTTTCCTCCTATGCCAAGGGATGGCAAAAAGGTACAGAGAGAAAAAGAATGGAAGAATGTCAGGGACTAATCGAGGCCAGCACCCCCAGGGTATTTAAGATTTTTGTGGTTTTAATGGAAAAATCAATTTCTGATTACACTTTTCTTACTTAAAAAGTAAGTAGTTGAAAATTACTTCAACATGACAAATCCACAGCTCTAAGAACAATGTAACCCTGCTAGTACTGTAGCCAGAGAACCAAATTCACCACTGGTGTCATCCACGTAATTCTCCATATGTGGTGTCCTGGTAGATACAGTCTCTATGGGGCAGTGACAACTGTCTTTGCTTGTGTGCACAAGAAGCCCACGGGGACAGTGGTGCTTAGTGAAAATCATGGCTGTGCTTCTGTCTGTCACAGGATGTCTACAAGCATCCTGTGCTTATAGGAATAGCAGTATTCCATGGGTCTGATAGTGACCATAGGAACTGGAGCACTGCTTCAGCCTAGCTCATCGTGTAGCACAAGAAAAACAAGGACCTTTCCACTTCTTTAGGTTTTATCATTGGTGTTGTCCAGACACTGAGTGGACAGCTGAGATTTCTTAATTATTTCTGCCCTATACTTTCCCCTGCTCAAAGTCCTCAAACCTGATCAAAGACTGTTACGAGTGTTGGCCTTAAACTTTGTATCTCTAATCTCTTTTTTACAAGCAGTAGATAAACCTTTCTGGCCCTTGACTCTTCTGGCACCCCTAGATATACACTAAGAGAAGGAAGGAGGGAAGTGCAGGCAACATCCCTTGCTGTGGCAGTATGAGCCCAGAGACATGTAAGGGGAGGAGGGTAGCGAAATGAGGCAACCAGGTGCCACTAATTACCAGGCAGTGGGCATGAGTTTGTGTTAAGCCCACCTGTGCCTGATTAGGGTGGGCCCCAACTGCGCATGAGCAGGATTAGGGGGCCAATAAGAGGTGAGCTTCTAAACACAGGCTTAGCTCACTCCTGAGCAAGCCAGTGGAGAGGTTGGTTGAATCTGGAGCAGTAGCACCAAGCCAGGCTGACCAGTCCTGAGGGCAACCAACTCAGGGCACTGTTTGTGCACTTCTGCTGGAACACCCGTTGGACCTTGGAGTGTCGTGCCCTAAGAGAGGTTCGTCTTGCAACAAGGGGGGGGCTGCTGCTTTTGGGGTGCTGAGGTCTGACTGTGTCATCTCAACTTTTATAAAACACAACCATGGCAAATTTTCTCTGGGGCATGTTTCCTTCCAAGCAGAAGCCTTGGAAGCCATCTCTTTGTTCAAAGAGTGTATAAGGAAAGCAAGATTTCTTTTCATCAAAGTGGAGGAATACAGATGTTGCTCCAGTGATGTGAACAGTGGAGGGAGAGAACCCTCAGGTAGAACACAGCAGCCCTACACTAAGAAAGCCACCCCCATCAATTTTTGTTTGCTCTCTTCAATCTTTGGCCAAGAAACTATTGTATGAAACAGTAACTTCCCAATTTCCCTCAGTTTTCTTGCTATCTCTTCTAAGCCAGACATATCTCAAATACAGATTGCTCCTGTAAGTCCCCACTTTGAGAAGATTGGAGTCATTTATGGCAAGTACACAGATGATTTACTGAAGTTCTCACCTGTGAAAACTAAAGGAATTATCTATTCCTCTATTGTTTCATGTTCCAATTATACTGTATTTCACAAAATTAAGTCTTTTGTTTTCCTAGCTGATAGTTAAAGCCATTATCTTTAAACAATGATTGCCAGTCTGTGAATTTTAATGAAAGACAGCTTTAATACCTGAGCGTTTATTAGTAATGTGAATCTTTCTGTTTTATGTTCCACAACCTCTTGGTTTGCTAAAGGCAACATGTTGTTAGAAACTGAGAACCAGCCAACTGTAAGGTGAAAGATTATTTTTTTTCTCCTTTCATTGCTGAGTTCCTAAACCTATAATTTTACTGGACAGGTAGTACAGCTGAAAATCTAGTAAAAAGGAAATCTGAAATTATGTTTTGCACTGAAGATAAACATTCAAGATTTCAACTTAGATTTTTTTTTTTTAGCCTTTTTGAGAGCATTGTAAGAATGTTTGTGCTGCTAGATGCCAGCCCTACTTAAGTGAGAAAGCAATTATCCTTCTGATCTATGTTGTGGATGGGTATAAAGGTCAAAACATGGATTAAACAAGGCTCCAAAGAACCTACTAAATGTATAAATAGTGACTTACAAAGAAAGGTGAAACTGAGAAAGGGGTCTGGTATTGTTATGAACCAGCTTTTCCGTGTCTCTTCTTGAGCAGTTCTTAGTCCCTTGGTTATTGTTTTTAATCCTCTTTTAAAAACAGGTTTTATGGGTTTTTTTAACGCATTTTTAACTGAAGGTATTCAAACTCCAAGTGCAGCTCCTGGGGTTGGAGTTGAGGATCTCTCTGACAAGCAGATTTGTGCTTTTTACAGAAACATGACCTCTGTGACCACTCCAGAAACACTTGACATCCACCTGCAAACAGGTGCACATGGGTAATAATTACCAGAAAACTAAACTTGACTCCTGAGTATAAAGAAACCCAGACACAGAGGTTCATTAAAGGAGGTAACATTGTTTAGCCATCCCTCCTTGCCTCACTCAGCATAAAAGGCTGTTGTCTCTCATTTCATTTGGCAGCACCTGCACAGATATTCAGGAAGCTGTTCTGCTCACATGTGCCTGCTCACATGGCATTTCTGCAAATCCACCCTATTTTCTTCCACCACATCATATTGCCACCTTGTCTTTTGTTGAATGTAATTAATGTCTTACATGGCTAGAGTAGGGGCTGCCTCATGCCCAGACTTTTAATGGCACATCCAGCATGGTGCTGCTGAACATGATTTTGATTTGAAGAATTATTAAAAGACTGTCCTGACTGCTTCTTCCTAGAAAAATGCCTGGAGTTCAGTATAAGTGTAGCCCTTCTATTAAGCTGCAGTAACTACATTTATTCTAGCCATTTTTCCATAAAGTGTAAAATTTAAGGTATGGAACTTGGTATGGAGGCCAAAGGTAAAAGTGGGCTCCAAAAGAGATTCAGTGTAACCTTGAAGTAAAGTGCTGTAAAGATCAAGATATAATCTCCACTTTGAGTAACCCCTGACATTGCTGAGTACCAGAGACACAGTGGGAATAGTACAGAAAAATCCCTCTATGCTTGTTCCTCCTCACACAGATGTCTGTGTGGGATCATCAAGGAGAGAAATTAATGGTCAGATGAGTCCTGTGTCTCAGTAGGTCTGCTCTTAATCTGAACCATCCTGTATGTGCTAAAATTGGCAAGCAGTCACAGTCTGCCTTCAGCCAGGTACAGGAACATAAGTTTTTTAAGATAATGGGAAAACAAGTTTAACTGGACAAGGGAAAAGATGATTAAAATACTCTCCCTGAAATTTTGGTTATTTTTTTCTACACTTCCCTGCCTTCCCAAGCATAAACTTTAAAAAAAAAAAAAAGTCTTCATTACTGGGTGTGTTTTTTATCTGAGTGTGTTAGAAAATATGTTTTGTGTGAATAGCTTTGGTATTTGTTGGTTTTTGGTATCCTGTGCTACACATTCTGTCTCTCTGAAGTCCCAATTTTTTGAAAATAAAACTGACCTTAAATTTGTCCTTTCAAGGCATTAAGTAAGAATGAAGGTCTTAACTGAGTCTCTTAGTAACACTTAAGGATGTCTGTAGAAGAGAAGTTCTTGAAACTGCTATGACTGAGCCAACAATCAGAATTAGACTTTTAAAGTAGCTTGAGATTGCTGTACCTCAGCAGTAAGGTACACAGAGGTTCAAACAGTCTTTATTGTGGACTCAACTTTAACACGTCAGGTTTGTAACCATTAGATAAGAACTGACATGGTCTGGTGAAGGACAAAGAGAAGTCAAAAGCAAAGACACTGCAAAGAGCTTGGCTTTGCCCTTCATTCAGAGTGAAAGTGCTAAAAGCCTTCTGACTTTGTGTCACATCTTTCTGAGCCACTGAAAGAAATGCAGGTCTAAAATGGATGGAATGGGTTGTGTCACAGTTGTGCAAAGGATGGTATTTAAGTGATCTTTTTGCCTTAAAAGCCAAAATATATTAATTCTAGTGGTAGTAATGATGACACCAGCTCCTGCCAAACTGTAAAAACGCCTGTTGGTATTTGCAGATGTAGACATTTATATAACTTTGAAAATCTTGGATTAAGGTTCTAGGGAGTAACTTAGCTACTGATGTATAGCTACACATTTTTTCAGAAGTCCAAGCTTATAAAAAGATGATGTCTACCTACATGTTGAGGGTTGGGGAAAAGGTCTGCTAAGACGACAAGAGAATGAGGAGGTAAACTCTTAAAAGAAGCTAAAGTGAGGTTGTATTTTTTTAGTGTAGCAAAAGGGAGAATACAACTGGCTTTTAGTTGTCTGTAAGTACATTGGGGTAGTGAGTACAAAGGGAAGAGGAAGATCTGGTTTGAAAGCCTTGCAAAACAGATTCAGTGACAGCCACAGAGTGGCTTTGGGTACAATCAACCTGATCTCACCAAGCAGTGAGTTAAGCTTCCTGTGCATCTTAGAAACAAGGGACACAGCCTGTGTGATGTCAAGGAGTTTGCAGTTACCTTTGTTTCAGTTGTAGGGCCAAGGACTTTCCCTCCAACATAGCCCATCCCTCCAGCTCAGAGACTTGAGTCTGAAAGTTGAAGTACTCTTAACTGAAATACACAGAGCTGAGTATGGATTTGCTAATTTGGTCTAGAAACAAAAAAAAACAAACATCAAGACCAAAATGACAGAGTTCTTCCCAAACTGTCTGCTGGGTACAAAGGGCTGTCACCCCTCATCTGGAGCAGTCACAGAGCCAGAGGAGAATTGATCTCTGTGCCTAGGGAGGTATGTGAGTGTATAACCTCTATTTCAGTGCTTATCTCTGGTGCCCTTTCTTTAAAGATTTTCCCCACCAAGGGTACTTGGGAGCAGCCTTGGGAGTTCACTGTTGAAAGTTAATGTCTGGACATTGAAACTTTCCTTTGTCTTGATTCCCTTCCTTTTTCCTGTTTCTGCTTATATAGACATCTACTGAATTCTAAAAAGCTTTTTGATAGCAACTTGAAATTCAGATGTCCCCTTTATACTTGTCTTCTGGTCCAAGCCAACATTTAAATGCATCCTTTTCTATTATAAAGAACATATTGACAATTTAGGAAACAATGTCCTGCACTGCAAATGCTTCCATATTACAAAATATTGCCATGTTCTCTGCAATGATCTAAATGATGGTGTTGGCACAAGAAATAATAGGTCTACAGGGGCCGTGAATGAGTACAGACAGAAATGAGAAAATATCTAATCATGAAAAGGACATGTTCAGGGACGGGCCTCCAAATGAGATATGGACCAAACTAATTGAGTTTCTGGGGTAGAGAAGGTGATCATTTCTGAAAGTCCATTCTGTAGCTGCCCCAGTGGGAAGTGGAGGTGTGTCTCTGGTCATAAAGCCCAAATCTCCACGGGCTTGGAAAGAAGAGTTTGTGTTTGTTGCTCCTTGATGCACTGCATGACTCTGTAATCCTTCTTTGTGAGAGTGCTGAACTTGCAAAGAAGGTCCAATGAGCTGAAGATTATCCAGGTTGAACATTTTCTTGGCAAATATCTGTTATGAAAGGAAACTTTCTGAAAGCTGTTCAGGGACTACACAGCATGGTATACACCATGTATACCATACAGACTCCAGCTGTAAGTCAGGAATCCATTTTCTTGTGTGTTTTGGTCTCTGAATCAAGGGCAAATTTATCACCTGTGCTGCTCCTCCTCTTGCTGATGCCAGCCCACCTTTCTGCTCTCCTTAACAACGTGCACGGCCGTCAGTCTCCTTGTGCCCCACGACTTGCATTCAAAAGCCTGCCTGAGTCCCTATGTCCAAGAGAATTGCTTTAACCTTATCAAATGGAAGTGAAATTTAAAATTACTTAATGTTTATTTGCTGACAGGCAGGAATGTCATCTAAATTGACTGTCACAGCTCTAATGCATGCAGTGCTGTAGGACCAAATCAAAACCTCTTGTTTGCCTTCAATGAAACAATGTAAAGTCTGGGGAGTGAAGATACTATTTTGGCCTCCCTGGATATATGGATAGCATTCTACTTTGAAGCTTTATACAATGAAGTTATATTTGTTATTTGCATAATTCAAATAGATGAAATCCTCAAACAGGCACAGAAGACTTGATTTCATTAACTGGGGATGCAGCCATTCCCATCTCTCATGCAAATGGCAAATACCTTTCCTGTAAGTATACTTTAAAGATTCATTTCTTTCTCTAATCAAGTGGTGAAATCCTACCCATGGGAACCAGAATTGATTTCTTTTCCCTTCAGACTTAATAGCACAGACCTTATTTGGGTTAAATTCTGTCGTGAAATGTAAGGTTAACCCTTCTGTGTGCTGCAAATCAGTTTAAATGCATTCCCATTTGCTTCTCCAGCACACTGAAAATGTACACATTGCAGTCGTCCTGCAAATGTACCCATCAGCTCTGCTAAGCTCAGCAAAGCTCTGCCAATTGTCAACAAGGATCTATTTCTAGAGACCCTCTCATGGGTTCAGCCAGTAACCAGTGACAGAAACTCTGTTATTCCCCCACAAAAGACAAAAAAAAAAAAGAGAGGAATAAGGCAGAGAGGCTTTAAGGTTGGAAAAATTACCCACTAGAGGAGGTTTAATGAAGCAGTATTTATGATGATGAACTACAAATATAAACAAACGTGCAACCCATGCTCCTCAGCTGGTAATTCCCAAAGAGAACAATCCTGAACTGGATCCTGCAGCAGAGGGGGTACCTGAGTTCTGGGCCCCAGAGAGAGCCCTCATCAGCCTTGGAACAGCTGAGCTGGTCCTGCTGGGAGTTGTAGCAGAAGGTGACCTGTCCTGGTGACCAATGTCATTCACAGAGTCACAGAATCATCTGGGTTGGAAAGGACTCCTGAGATCATCAAATCCAACCCTTGATCCACTGCCATTGTGGTTCCCAGACGATTGCACTGAGTGCCACATCCAGTCTCTTCTTAAAAACCTACAGGAAGGGAGAATCTACCACCTCCTTGGGCAGCCCATTCCAATGCCTGATCACCCTCTCTGGAAAGAATTTCTTCCTAATCTCCAGGCTAAACCTCCCCTGGCAGAGCTTAAGCCCATGGGCTCTTGTCTTGCTGAGAGCTGCCTGGGAGCAGAGCCCGACCCCCCCCGGCTCCAACCTCCTTTCAGGGAGTTGTAGAGAGCGATGAGGTCTCTGAGTGATGAGGAGCCCTGAGCCTTCTCTTCTCTAGACTGAACACCCCCAGCTCCCTCAGCTCTTCCTCACAGGACTTGTTCTGGATCCCTTCACAGCCTCCTTGCTCTTCTTTGGACCCGCTCTAGCACTTCAATCTCCGTCCTGAACTGAGGGGCCCAGAAATGGACACAGTACTCGAGGTGTGGCCTCACCAGGGCTGAGTACAGGGGCAGAATCACTTCCTGGGACCTGCTGGCCACGCTGTTCCTGATACAGCCCAGGATGCCATTGGCCTTCTTGGCCACCTGGGCACACTGCTGGCTCATGTTCAGCTTCCTGTCAATCCAGACTCCCAGGTCCCTCTCTGCCTGGCTGCTTTCCAGCCACTCTGTGCCCAGCCTGGAGCTCCCCATGGGATTGTTGTGGCCAAAGTGCAGGACCCAGCAAGCAGTCAGTAAACAGAATCAGCAGAGGGAGTGACCCCAACCACAGCAGCCCCAGGCCAGGCTGGTCTCTCTCCAGAGGTATTTTGTACTCCGCACCCTGAGCCCCCATCACTGACACTGCCACAACGTGGTACTGACTGCGGCCTGGGGCGCCTCAGCCCAGGACAGGCACAGGTGGGGTTTGTTTTCCTTATAGAAAGCTGTTTTTTAAAATTTCCTCCTGTGCCTTGAATGCTGTAATTGATTAAGGTTGCTTTGGTTTGAGTCTTGAACAATTACAGTGAAGAATTAGTCCCCAAATCGTTAAGATGTCAGGGGGAAGGCAGCTTCCCCATGGGTGGTGTCAAGGAACAGCGGCGGCCGCTCTCAAACCTCCTTGACATTTGGTGTTCGAAATGGAAATCGGGCAGAAATGCTCCTCTCTGGAAGCTGCCACCTTTGCCTTGGCATTAGTGGGTAATTAAAAGCCATCAGGTGTTGGTCCAAGCACTCTGAGGGAACCATCCCTCACACTGTCTCAGCACATTCCTGTCCCTGTGCTGAGAGGAATTTCCCCCTCTCCTTAGTCATAAATTGTCCCCATGTCCACGTATTACCTTCTTGGTAACAGAGCTCTGCATTTCTTTTCTGCCTTTCAGATGTATCACTTTTCACTTCAGTCCCCTTACATTAGTTGAAACTGATAGCCTGACCTCTTGGCCACTGTGTTTCTCTGAAACATTCCCAGTGCTTTCATCGAAAGCAGGATTCTCAGCTACATTCTAATGAAGAGCTGTTTTTCTTAAAAAAAAAAACAAAAACAAAACGAAAAAATGTATTTTTCCTAGTAATTTAAGATGCCTAGTTTTCTGGTTCTCTTTCTCTTAGGGCACAAAGTGGTTATTGGGAAGGGTTTTGGTTTTTCTCTGCACTGCAAATGAATTCTTGGTATACTCTCTGCCTGTCCTGCCCACCAGCATCCCCTGCAGAAGGCAGCAGTAGGAGGTCACCTGCATTGAACAGCTCAAGAAAAGCCAAGATGTCCTGGGTTTTCCTCTTCTGTAAAAGGAAGAGTATACTCTGTAATGGGCACTAATCAGGAAACCCTCCCTTAAATGTATACATATTGTGGTCTTTGACCTCTGAAATTCCTAGTCTGAGGATGCACACTGGGTAGCAAGCACTGAGCTTGCTCTGGTGTTTTGGTTCTTACATGAGAGGTCATCTGCCTTTCATGAAGGAGTTTAAAAGTTCAGCTCTGTGGTTCTTGAGAGCTTTTTATCAGCCTGACTTTTCTGCTTCATTTAATTAAACGTTGCACTGCCCCTTCAAACCTTTGAGTTGCCAGCCCTGCTGGGGGAATTCAAGAACCAATTCCTGATACCAGCTCAAATAAAGGAAGCAGCAGACTGAGCTGTACTTTGTCTCTGCTTTTTTGGAGGTTCATGTGACAGCAAAAATGTGGCCTTCTGATACCAGCTCTATATGTGTATACACCTACGGATGTCTGTATGTGTATTTATACATACATACAGGAGTAGTGACTAATTAGGAGTATCTATTCTGACCAAACTATTTGTCTTATGGCATGTTCCTCATGAACAGGTTCCTCACACTTTGTAGTTAAAGCAGCCCAAAACCTTCTTGGTTGGGAACACATTGCATTTTACAAGAAAACCAGCTCAAAATATTGGAGCCTGAAACCATTGCTTCATCTTTGTGTATTTGTAAACCTTGGAGGTTTCTTCTCAATTTTGGGGTGAGTCTTTAGTTTTTTGGTTTATTTGCTTTAGTCTTTAAGCAGACTCAGTTCAGGGAGTCCTAGCTCCCCACCACTCTGGAAAAAAACCTCATTCAGCAAAAGCCTAAAGAGCTGGGAGAGTAAGGCAAAATTCATGTTTGTTGGGGTGCACTGGAGGTCAATGCACTGCATTCAGTAGGAGCATTTAAGAATTTTTGTGACAAAAATCTTGTTGACTGAACTCGACTGAACTCTACTTTCAAGTCATTTCAGGTCAGGAATAATTACCATCCTTATATTACCATTTTAAAATACTATATCCCTTGAAGCAATACTGAGAAAGTGTCTGTAAGGTTCAAATATTCTTTATTTAATTTTCCTACTATTTCATATATCAATGGTTCTGACAATTTTTGCTCAATACAGTTTTGAGGAGAAAATTCTGAGGCATGAAAAAATCTGTTGAAAGTGAAACATCACACTTTTGATCCAAGCATTGATATTTTAAGAAGAACAGAATCAAAAACCTCATGATAACCTCTATGCTTTCCTAAAATAGAAAATCTACCTAGTTAATGAATATAAATGAATGTACATTCACTTCTTTTTTTTTTTGAGGTTACTAAAGCTGATTAACATTAGGTACCACAATTTATTTAAAGCAGTTGAGTAATTATTCTGCTTCCTATCCCATGCACATGCAACTTATTTCTTACTGAGGGCTTGGGTAGTTTTTTTTTTTTAATGTATCCTTGAAATCACATTGGGGGACATATCTTTGTCATCATCAGAGTTTTAAAATAAGTATTTTACAATAGGTAATTCTGGTATACAAGCAAAGAAGAAAAATTGGGCAATGCTATAGAAATTCAATAAACTGTGATGCATTGTCTTACAGGAAAGGACCTGAAATCCTTAGGAGCAAAATAATGTATTGACAATTTGGAGTTACACAAGTAGAATTCAATATTCAGCATAATTAAATTAGAAATAGATATCTGCAGCAAAACAAAACAGTTTTTCATAAAAATTTAAAATAGTTGAAGGTACTTTGCTTTATTGTGGGTGGATCAAGGTGCTTTGCTGAGAGTTATTTTCCAGCAGATCATCATGAAGTGGCTTCTGTGTGTTGGCTTTTCCTGGTATGTGAGTCTAATGAGAATTTATTCTCTTCTTGCTCGTAGAGGCTGCCATAACTTCTGCTGTGTTGTTTGTTATGCCATGTGAGTTAAGTTACTCTCTCTTGGTCTATCTTGGCTAAAATTGCTCATTCCTTCTCTCCAAATACCCATCCTCAGGACTAAGAAATACACTGAGAGAAGTGAGCAGGTACTGCTCAGAGGTGGCCAGGAGCTGTGCTGTTGAGGAGTTGTAAGCTGGTTCCCTGTTCCTCTTGTTAATAAGCAGGTTGTTGAATAGAAATCCTTTTAACCTGGTTAAAAGTTGTTCTCTAAGTCTGCATAGTTTGAGGTATTATCAATCTTCTATGGGCTTTTAATTCCTCATGCTTGGTAAATGTCTGGAGGGACAGGTAAAATTGTGTGTGAAGGAAAAGAAACACTGAGATCCTTAAACAGAGTATAATGGTTTTAAATGTGGTAACACAGTTGTATATTAACTCACTTTAGGATGAAAATTTTATTTCAGGATTAATAACTAAGCTGTAGGCACCTCTACTCAAAATAAATGCATCTGTTGACACGAGCACAGAAACAGAGCACAGAGTTTGATTATTAGGTCTGCCAGCCCACTGGATCACACCATAGCTCTCCTTAATATTTGCAGATTTTGTGTGTGTACCCATAATGGAATATCCACCACTTAAAAGCTGGGGGAAAATAAAAAATAATCCACTCCAGAAGTTTCCCTGCCAAAGCACTTCAACCTCATCTAAGGAGTATTATGGGACAGTAAAAAGTTGTACAGCTGGTGAACTTTATGGCAAAGTTGCATTTCATCCTCAGACCTGTTGTAAAAAGACAAGTTAAAATAAATCTTCCACGTTCTGCAGATGTGCAGACAATTCATGAATAAAATGTAATTCTGCAAGCAACCTATTACAGCTATAATAACAAGTTTAAAAAATTCAAAGCAGCTGGATGCTGCTCATTTAAAATCACCAACTTCTGAAAACAATGCTAGCCCATAGCCTAGCTTGACTTAGTAGTAAGTCATACAAATGTAGGTACTTCAGTGGTGTCTCTTGTAATTCATCTGTTACATGACAGTATTTTGGAGCCCAGTCAGAGACCAGGGGCTTATTGTTTTATGCACTGTGCAGACAAGAAGGACATGGCTGACACCATACATCTGGCATCTCTGTGTCAAATGTATACAATCTGGCTATGAAGAACCAGAATGGTAAAGAGGAGTAAGGTAAAGGTAAGGTGAAAAATAAAGAATGTATATAAAAATAAATAAATATATAAAAATAAATAATAACAAATAAACAAATAAGAGTAAAGGTAGAGAATGGTAAGAAGGAAATTTGACATATGCAGTCGATCTTCTCCAGCTTTTATTAACACAGCTGTTGCATGTTAAGTGCACGTATTAAAAATTTGAAACTAGACAAGAAATGTTTATTTACTGAAGTGGCCCAGCTACTTCTGAGAACTAGAGGCAATGTGAGAGCTGTGTAGCATGTTGTAGGTAGCATGTGTAGCATGTCTAGGTAATTGGTTTGCATTTCCTGAAAATGCACATGCAAGAATCTTCATTGTAAAAACAATTTTTTTTCTTGAAGACTTGATGATTACCAGGAGCTCCAACAAGTGTTGGATTTTTTTAGATATTCACCAGGGGTTAGCAGATGAAAATGAACTGTAGTCATCAGTGAAGACAAGATGGATTTGAGCAGCAAGGAGTGTTGCTAGTAGACTTCCATTGTCAGCCACCTCTGATGCTGGTGAGGGAAGATGAAGAGGATTATTTGCACCAGCTGGTAGCTGCTCAGAGGAAAAATAATTTCTGTGTATTTGCAGATTAGGCTAGACATGGGCTTTGCTTCTCTGAAGAAAACTCCTTAATATAATTTGAATTGAGGCTCTGAAATGCAGAAATGTTTGTATTTCTCCCTTGGCAGTGTTAGAAAACCTCATCTCTCCCTAATCTGCATTTGAAAAGTCTTCATTTTTATCTCATTTAGATAAGGGACTCTGCTTTAAACACTCCTCTCTCCCTCTCTCATTTGAGCACAGAGATGTTGGGAGGTTGTTTGGCTCTTGTTGGTTTTTTTTTTCATCTTGAGCCTCTGCAATAGTCCAGCTATTTGCTTTACAGCTTCTCTGCTTTGTTGGTGGGTAGTCATATTTCCAAATGGACTGAACACAGTTTTTCTGTATAAGTCTGTTTTGTCTGGTTGTGTCTTGGAGTAACACAGGGACAACCTGTAGATTTCTTTGTTCATAGTCCCTCACATTCAGACACACCAGTGCATTAGGTTCCTGTGCTTTATGCCCTCAGGATGGCAGAGTTCCTGTGACATGTAGCCTGCAGTCTCATAATTCCTAATAAATCTGCAGTTTAATTCTGCAGCAACCTGTAGAATTATATGGAGTGTAGAAAAATTGAGAGCAATGAAACTGTACAGTTGAATTCAGGCACACATCACTCCACAGGAATATGGGTGTCACTTTAATGCTTGCTGCACAACCAAATATTTTGGAATTTTGAAAAGACCAACATTAAATGCTGATATTCCAGCTATTCTGAGCCTTGATAGCAGATACAAAGAAACAAAGCTGAAAACCTCCCTTCCTTTCCCCTTCTTTCTTTACATATTCCACCCACGTGCTTGTTCTAGGTCAATCAGCAATAAACAAATATGCAGGAGAAATGCATACTGTTTACAAGTGAAACTTGGTGTGAGACCAAAAGTGAGTAATTAATCAGGTTCTGGAGACTGATCTTCATTTTTGCCCTGCTTGCAATCCCTTTCTCCTCAGCTGGCTGAACAGCAGGCTGCAAGTATGTACCTGCAGATAATACGAGAAATTGCTTTGAAGCCTTCTCTCCCTGAGTATCTTCCCTGCTTTTAATTTGGTAGTTTATATGTGGAAAATATGATTATATAGGCTGTGATTTGACAGAGGGTGTTTTCCCCTTGAATGCCCGTAATTCTGAAAGTGATTGTGAGGCGTCCACTTCATGCTTCAAAGACAACTTCTTTTTTCTAACTTATAAAATTATACAAGCCAGGAAAGTCTCATGTTCAGAAAATCTATGGCTCCCTCTTATGTCCTACCCGTGATAGTTATTTTACAGCTCTTGTGCTCTTTCTCAAGCCTGCAGAACAGTTGCCTGAAAACAAGTACCTAATCTGCTGACTGGAGGTATATGCATAGCCTGATTGAAGAAGAGCTTATATTGTCTGCTCTGTTGTTTTGTAGCCTTGCCTAAGAGGACTTTTTAATTCTCTGGCTGAAGAAAGGTGGCAGCTTCACAAAGCTGTATTACTTGCTAACTGGTACAGAGGAAGATAATCTGAAGCACAGGAACCATTAATAACAGAAAGCACTGGACAGAAGAAAATTTTCTATATGGGAAATTGCCCATCCATGGCATAGTAAAGATTTTATTCCTTTCATAAGTCAGGATTCTGACTTCAACTAAAGCTTTCACAACTTTAAATTTTTATCTGACTGTCCAGCTGCCTCTTTTTGTTTCTTTTGGAGAGACACTTAAGAATTTTCTTGTTTTAAAATACCTTTTCCATGCCCCAGCACCATGCACCAAAGTAAATGCATATATTTGCTTTCAGTCTGGCCAGGGTTATTTATTATTTAACCTGCTCGCAATCAGGGTTCTAAAATGGAAACTACTTTTGCCTCTTTACAGTTAGGGAGGAAACAGAAATTTTCACAGTGCTCCCTCATTCTCCTCTCCCCTTTGTTACCCGAAAACCAAAGGTAAAGAGCATTTAATTTCATTTCCTCAGTCCCTGCCTCCAGTAGTTCTATCTCAATGGTGCCATCACTGTGATTTTATTTTATGTTTCATTCTTTAAAGCGTTTCAAATAAACATGTTTACTAGCAATAACTTTGCTAAATTTGTTACCCTTACACTCAGGGACTATGCCCTCAGGTCCTCTGTGGCTTTCCTATAGAAAGATGGGACAAGAACTTCAAATGGTGTAGCTGAAAGAAGAACCATTCCCAGTATCTTTTTCTTTCCTTTTAAAAAGCATCAGAAATTATTTCAGTGACACACAAAAAGATTTGTGTTGCAGAATAGCTAGAAAGAGGGTTTCCCTGCATTTATATTCATGACAGCTTCTACACATCCAACTATCAAAACCTATTATGAAGAGCTGTATTGTAGCTTAGATAGATTTTTATGCCTGTCATAACACAGATCTCTAGGTAAATTTGTCCATGATACATTCACAGTCACATTGCCATATTTCTTGTAGAAAATATTCTTAACGATCACTATCAAGTTAAATATCCTTACCATGTAAGTCTGAGTTTATTTGGTTGCTCCATTTTAAGAAGAATGTTTTAAATTACAGGGTTTGGGTTTTTTTGTTTTTGTTTTTTTTTGTGTGTGTGTGTTTGCAGCACATTTAGAAAGACAAAATTTAAACCAAAAGTAATTTACTGGGCTAGTCACTTTCAGCATCTTGGGTTTTTAATAAGCACGGTCCAACAAGCTTCCTTCTCTGATAAAATTTTCCTTCTTCACATTTATATATGTATATATTTTTATACATATACTTGTCCAGCCCATGTTAGCAGCTTATTCTGGAATGAATTTTGGCAGGTTGATGACAAATGACATCCGTGGTGACACTCCCTCCTGCCCACTAACACCAGCCTCACTGCTCACATATTCAAGCTTGGAGGCCTCTGCCTGTTGTGGTACCAGAAATTACTTCTGTTCTCCTTCAGCTCTGACTGATTTCCTTTCTGAACATAAAACTGACATCAACCACTGACTGAAAGACAAACGAGGTGAGGCCAAGAGGAGTATGAAATCTGAGTTAAAAGATGCCACCACCACCCCCAGAGGAAAAATTTCTGAGTATGCCCTGTTTTGGGTGCCCTGGGGAGGTGACAGTGCCCACCCACCCCAGGAAAACTCTGGATGTGCAAATGGGACAGCTCAGGCAGCACAAATCAGTATCTACCTGTTAAATTCTTCCATGGGCATTTGGGCACCCACCCAAAAAGTGCCTCTGTGGAGGTATGAGACAAAGGAGAACTGCTGTTCCCCTTACATGGTGCTTCCCCAGAATCAGGAGCTGAAGAGCATGATCTTTCTGCAGTGATTTGCAGGTCTTGGTTTACAAATCAACACCCTTGAAACCAAATCTTAGGTACTGCACATTAGAGGTACAAGCACAGCCAGTGGGGTACCTGTGCAACATGGTTGGGTAGTATTGTGTTGGACTTGTCCACAGCTGTAAGCCTGCATCTGAGATTTCTCTTGCATCTCTGCCTTTGTTTCTGGGTTCATTCACCTCTCCCAGTCATCCCTGTCTTTTCAGGCTCTATCACAGCCTCTTTTTTTGGGTTGTGGGCACATGCAAAAATATACAGATTAGCTAATTTCTGTGACACAACGGATAGATCCCCTGCTGAAGGACTTGTGTGCCAACGAAAAAGGTATAAATTTAGTCAGAGGGGCTTTTCTGACTCCATATCACTGAGCTTATTATATATTTCTTTTCCCATACTGTTCTGCAGGTTAAACTACTACTCCATGTTCCGTGTTGTCCAGCCCCTGGTACAGTAGGTTCTATGGCATCAGCCTTCAAGATGAACCCAAATTAGGGCTGTGTCTGTGAGGCAGATAAAATAAAGGCCAAATTGTTCAATTGCTCCCTGCTCAGATGTAATTCAGTTGCATTGCACTGAGAAAAATAAATGCTGCTGGGATGTTACGAGCAATTAGTAGGATAATGGAAAATACTTTATACCTCCGTGTCCAAAGAATGCTCTGCCCTCTGCTTCACAGTAGTCTTGAGTGAGTTTTCTGAATTTTGTTTCCAAGGAAGAACATCTCTTTCCTTTGGAAATGTAACAAAATCCTGTCACAATCCAAAATGCTTATTTACAGTCTGGAAATGATACACTTTAAAGAGGTCACCTTGGTCCTGAGCCAGCCAGAGTGCACAGACGCAGGCTCTTGAGAATACCCCTCCTCTGGGACTCAGGAGTGACAGGAATACTTTCTCACCTGGCAGTTTTTGATTTCACACTATTTTTCCTAGCAGGCACATCTAAATGCATCCTTGGGCCCTCCACAGTGGCCATTCAGAACATTTCACAGCTATCTCAGCCACTGAAATATGTCACAAATATCTTCCTTTATTATGTTCAAGACAGAAGACTTTTTCCTCTGCCACTGTGACAGCAAAGTTAGAACAGCAACTTGCCACTAATGTGTCAGCTTATCCTCCCAGCACCTGCCAGCTGTAAATGCACTTGCCCCTTGGCTATGGGATCTGAGCCTCTTATCCCAGCTCCAATATGGTCCTGCTGCGTGACTTTGTCCAAGCTGTACAGTCTCTCTGTGCCTTGGACACTTGTGCACCAGAGGGATCATGATTTCTGATTCCTTTGTAATTGTGTTTTATTTGCTACATGGAGTCCAATTATCCTGGCTTTTACCAATGTAGGAATTACTGGCTACCAGCACTTGTGGGCACAGAGGGTGAGCTTGAGCACATGTGTGGGCATTAACACAGATTTCCTCACTTCCTTTGTTTTGAAGTTCTTCCCTTGGGATAAAAAGTTGGGGGATTTTTTTCTGCCTTAGTCTCTCAGCTGCCCAGCTGCCATTAAATGTCAACCTCCCCGTGCAACTTGAGAGAAAAAAAAAAATAAAAAAATTCCTCTTTAATGTGAGATTAGTTTAGGCTTTTGTACTTGGTTTGCTTGGGATTCTAATGGCAGCCTGAAAAAGAAAATCACCCCTGAGAACATCTAGCACTTTGAGTTTCACATAAATGTAATCCAATTACCCTGGTCTAGGCCATGCAGAACTATTTGGTCTGAGGTACACATCAATCTAGGAGAAGTACAATATACTGAACTGAAAAGAAGGCAGGTTGGGTGTATTTCTTAATAGCATAACACAATGGAATTGCCAAAGGAAAGGCATATGCTTCTGTCCTGCATTTCTCAGTGCCTGAACTGAGTAATATGGGAGGGAAGACGAAGCGAAGTCCTTGCAGGAAGGGATTTTAGAGGTATCTTCCCTGGAGGCCAGTTTTGCAAAGGCATGCCATCTGGTGCATTCAAAATGCAAAAAGATTTGTTCTTCAGAAGTCTGAGCCAGGGATAAAAGTCCATCCCTGCCAGGGGTGGCTTAGCAGTATCCGGAGAGAGGGATAAGTTTTATCACAAACAGCGAAATTCTCCTTTTCCTCCGCCCTTAACCTCTAATTCAAACATCAAATAGAGAGTGATCCTACAGGAGCTGCTGGTTGCTACAGTGGAAGTTTCTGCTGCCCTTGCTGACTGTGAACTGAGCAATGAACTGTTTCATTACTATTTCTGCATTGCTTCCAGGCACCTTCATTTCACACAGGGGTCAGAAAGGGGTTAAGTACAAATACTGACTTTATCCCAAGTACAAGGACTCACAAACTGCCTACTCCTCTCTCTCGAGTGCCTTGAGCAGCAGCACTCAGATGACAACTGTGGTGCAGAATCTTATGGCTGCCTTCAGCATCAGCCTCAATATTGGCATCTCTCAGGCCTGAGCTGTAACGATTGGGTCTCTCTGCAGAATGAAGCATTTTTTTTTTTGCCCTGTGCTTTGCAGAGTAGATTTTGAATTGCCTTTTAGAGGGAAGGCTTGGACATTTATCTTGCCTGGCTCTGGTGATGGAAGCCCTCTGCATCACTGTCACAACTGAAGCTCTCTGCAGCATCTGGAGGCCTGCTGGATGCAGCCACTGGGTCTGTTTCTCCAAGCACAAGCACTTTGGTGTTTACAGTGTGCTTAAAGCTCCTGTGATATGTTCTCAGGCTGTTCACCAGCTGACCAATGGAATCTGCTAAGTAGAAGCTAAGAGTTTACAATCAAAGCTGGTGTGGCCAGTGGATAAATAAACATTACTGCATCGTGCCTGAATACTGAGGAATTTGATCCCAGCCCTGTGGCTCCTGGCATAGCTGATGGCTGTGGGGTGAGTTTCCCTCTGGAAGCTGGGTTTGGGATCCATAAAATAGGAACCTTGAAACACTGAGAAACTGTGCTGATCTCTAGCTGTTAGTGCTGTGTTTATCCTCACCTGCAGAAAAGCAGCAAGACAAGGACCTGTGGGCTGTGCCTGCTTTAGCTCAGCAGAGTGTAGCATCCTGTGGCTCCTCAGGTCTCAGGACTGCTGCATGTACAGTGATGTGGTCCCTATGGACTCATTTCCCATTGCTGGTGTCCTGTAAGCCCTGCTTCTCACTCTTCATGTCTGCAGAGCTTCAAGCTTACCTTTTACTTTGTTAGCTTAAACTTCTCTTGAACATGCTGCAGATTTATGTCCTAGTGACAGTGAGCTCTGAGTGCTGTCAAACCTCTTCCAGATGTGGCTTTTTTGATCTAAGTATATATAAAAGAAGAGCTAAACTTAATAAATTACTTTCTTTAAAAACATTTCTTACATTGGTTTTCTCATAGTAGGGAAAAAAGTCCTGTCTGCCAAGTAGAAGACTCCCATGTAACCTTATCTTCTACAGATATTTCTGCAAGTGAGAAAATAGTAGAAAATAACTTCCAATCTATTCCTTTTAATGTCTTCTGCTCTTCCTCAAGATTTCTGGATAGGCTTTCCTGTGTCTTTGAAGCTTGATAGCTTTCATCTTATTCCAGACTTCCTTCAATTTGGGCACCTAATGTGTAATATCATGAACCTCAGAAGGCAGTAACTCACTGAAAACTTACAAGGCATTTTCCTTATGCCCTGCAGCTAGTGGATGCTTCAGCCATGAGGAAATGATCTGATGATGCTTTGCTTTGTGTTCCCTTTATTTGTTCCTTATTGATCTCTGAAATCCATTGGATGCATTATTATTGAGTTCTAACAACTCCCATATAAAAGCTGGTTTTTGTCATTAATTTTGTGATGTTTGCTTTGTTAAGCACTTACCTGGGCATGGCTACACCTTTTAACCTTGGCCACAGCTTCTGCTCTGCCCATCTTATTCCTGTCAATTGAAGAAGAGACAGTACAAGAACAAGATTTCTTTTCTTATTATGGTAACTTCTGTGATCAGGCAAATTAATGCAAAATAAATGTGTTATGGAGGAGCAGTGATAAGAGAGCCAGAGGCTTTGAGTTGTCCTTTGCATGGCCACAGTAGGTCTGGTTATTATGAATAATTATAATGATTTAAACTCAGGCTTTTTTCCTGGTATGTCATCCTTTCCTACCTTCTCTGTAGATTGGATTCCTACCTTCTTCTTGATTGGAGGATCTTTGTGGACTTCTTAGGGTCTGAGAGCTGAAAAGTTTATTCACATGTAAATTGTGTGGTAGGGTTGATCACTGATCTTTGCTTTCACAGAATCATAGAATCTGCTGAATTGGGAAGGACCCATCAGGATCATCAAGTCCCAACTCCTGTCCTTGTGTAGGGCACCCCAAGAATCACACCATGTGCCTGAGAGCATCATCCAAATGCTTCTTGAACTCAGGCAGGCTTGGTGTTTTGACCCCTTCCCTGGGGAGCTTGTTCCACTGCTCAACCACCCTCTGGGTGAAACCTTTTCCTGATATATAACCTAAACCTCCTTGGATTCCACATCCTACCATTTCTCTTAGTCCTGTCTTGGTCACAGGAGTGAAGACATTAGTGCCAGTCCCATCTCCTCCCCTCATGAGGAAGCTATTAGACATGCTTTGTCCATGTATACATTCCCATAACCTACCTCAACTGATAAACCCCTGTGTCAGGGGGGATGGAGTCACTATCAAGCTTGGGACAATTTATTAAAGCCCTTGGAAAATCTATTAAAGGTCACATTAAAATCAGAGTTATTCTTTGCCTGTCTATTCCTTTTAAGCTTTTCTAACCATCCATGTTGGAAATGTCTCTGACCCAGAAGAGTATTTCAGGTGGAAACCAGAGCAAAATAAAAAATGCAGTTTAATTTAAAACTCTTTCTGGGAAAAAAATGTGTGTTGATCCTTACAGCAAAATGCCAAACCATCATTAAATGCTGTAATTATCCCATTAATAAAACAGTTATTTAGAGTGGTCAGCCCTGATTTGCTATTCTTTGCAAAGGACATGTGGTTTACAACTTTTTTTCCCACCAGTCACTTTGAGTAAGGAGGACCTTGCCTATTAATTGTGAGATGGTGAAGGGGAGAACCCGTGAGAGAGGTAGCTGCCAGAATAAATAACCCTGAACTTCCAAATTTATAAGTCAGTACTGCTTCTCTTCACCTTCCTTTTGTGACACCCTTTCCTCTGTAGCTCTAAGTTACCCTCCAGAGGCACACTGAGGGCTCAGCCAGAGGGTTAAGATGCTTTTTGCATTTTATGTGTGAGGATTCCTGTGTGATATGGGGCCTTGAGTCATTTCAGCTGCAAGGGTCAAATTTCCCTTTGTTCTCTGGGGGTGCAACACTTCTAGAAGCCACTGAAATGCTGTTGGCAATGAGCAGGAAAGGTGTCTGATGTTGATGTGAGTAAATTCCAAGCCTGTTACAATACAGCTTCTGTTTTGTTCCTCCCTTGAAATGCTGGAGACAGGCAGGATATTTCAGATGTCTGTCATTGAAGGCATTAATTTTTTACTTGGCTCTGCTGAAGTTGGTGGTCTCAAGCATATAGTCCAGTGCCATTACATATTGCTCCATGCTTGATTTTCTGGTTCTGTTCACATCAATTTCTGCTGCAGCATTTTCAGGCATAAATAAATCTGAAATGTACAGATCATTAGAGAAAGTATTGAACCATTTACTTGTAGAACAGACATAGATTAACTGGGGATGGATCAGTGAGCTCCTATCACATAGCATCAATAGTAAGACTGAAAATTTATTTGGGATGAAAAAAAACCAAACAACAGAACATTTGCAGTGACAAGAAGATGAGGGAGAGCTTGAGAGAGAGCGTGGTGTGAGAAGCACAGCATCCTGTATCCTCCAGATGGAAGTAAATATTTGTAAGCACACTTCAGCCCTAGTTTAGGTGAAATTTCACAAGTATAAAAAACCAACAGCCACTGAGGAGGTACACAGGGAAAAGTGGCTGCCACTCTGTCATGATTTCTCCCCTCCCCTGCCCTCTCCCCACCACCTTGCTTTCTGGCACCAAGTCTCTACCCAGCAGTGTAGGGGGGAAGTATTGCTCTCCCCTCCTTCCTTAGTGCTGCAGTGGCAGCAGGAGTTGATTCAGCGGGATAGTCCTGTGGCCCATGTTGATTGAGCAGGTTAGACTTGGAGATTATAGTGGTTCATTCTGCCTTTCTAATCTAATAACCTGCTTTTATCCAGTTACCCTCTGGACTTTAATTTTAGCTACTATTCGATCAGAGCACAAACAAATAATAGAAAGCCTCAATGACAGCATGCCAGAGGAAATGTTACAAAACCAGGATTAGTTGAAAATATATATTCCAAGAGTGAGATATGGTCTCTTTTTCCAATAGACTTAGACTTGGATATTGTTACTGAAATACTGGCAAATTCACACATCAATGTAAATTGTCTTGCTGCATCTGTCAACAGGCACCTAAAGCAGTAATAAAAGCAGAATAGCTCCTCATAAATATCCAATACACTAATTATCAGAGCTTGACTTAACCAATGGCAGGGTACTAAAAAATGAGACTTTATTTTTCCCCCCATGAAATATACATACTTTATTCTTTGAAGACTGACTGCAGTGTCACAACTTTTGTGGCAAATAGAGCATGAAGCATATTGTCAAAAATACAGTTAGGGAATAGAAAGCCACTAAATATTTTATCTTCCTGGCAATGTACTAGGACAAAAGTATAAACCTTAAATCTATCAGCTGCCTCCTCCCACCTCCCAAACTGTTTTAATAATATAGAAATCCAAGTTCCTGAGAGAAAAGCAACACATCCATTTGTCAATGTGTTTTGATATAGTGGGTATCATGAGTTCTGTGGATCGTTTGCACTGGGGTTTAAAATGTCATCAGTGTGAATCTGAGAATTGTTTAGTAGTCGAGTGTTATAAAGGTCCATTGTTTTCCTTTTTACTCATCAGTCAAGATGCTCTGGCTTGATGTAAACCACTTCTGACTGGATGTCTCAAGGTGGTGGGAGATGGGGGGACAGGAGAGACCCGAGGGAGGGACAGGCAGCCACATCTGCTGTCAGAAAGTGCAGTCCCATCTGGCAGGGTGAGGTCTCTGCATGCTGTTCTCCTCAAACAGCCTCTGCCAGCTGCTTTTTCATTGAATCTCTTTCCTGAAAACCAGGCAGGATGGCCTGTCTGCCTGCAGCAGAGCCAGAGCTGCCCAGCAGGATGGATGCCCCAGCTCTGCAGGACACTGACCTGGTGGGCAGGTGCCCCTAGGGTGACACTGGCTTGTGATGTTCTTTCTGGGTTTTTGCATGGTGCTTGTCTGTGCCCCAAGTTGAATTTCAGCCATGAACTTAACTCTGGGACAAGGAACAAGCCACGTTCTTCTCTGTAACTTCCATCTTCCAGTGATTGAGACTAAATTAGCCTTTCCCCCTCCTCATCACTCTGCTTTGAAAATTAGAGCTCTACAATGTGTTACTCCTGTTGGCTTTGTGACAAGACTTCACTCATAGAGACCCTGTCTTTGATCATCAGCATGGCCTTTGACTTTTCATGAGCAAGAAGATGAGCTGCCCTACCTCAGTCCACATTTGTAACCCTATCTTGCTGTGTGCTGACACCTGATTTTGTCATTAATGAGCATTTGTCTCCAGATGATGTCAGGGAGAAGGTAGGAACAGTGACACTCATGGAGGCTGTTGTCCCCTGGTTGTCTGCTTAAAGATCCCTCCAGCAAAACATGGATTAGTATAGTTGTACTTTGAAGGGAAATGGATGGAGAGGCTCCAGGAGTAACAGAATGTGTCTGATTTTTTCATCCTGTGGCCACTGATGTGGGTGGGAGCACAGGACCTGCTCAGTGAATTGGTGAAGATCAGTACTAACCAATCTAATGAAATCCATACTGAGCACCTGGGTAGATGCTGCTGTTCACATTTTAATTTACTGAAACAAAACACTTTTCTACAGTGAAATCAGCATGTAATACTTTCATGGAAAGGGGACGTGGGGTCCTTGGCTGGCTGCTGACATTCACCTGACCCTTGTGGAAAAGGTGTGCTGGTGAGAAAGTGTCTGAGTTATGAAATAGCTTTCTGCTTTTACTATAGAAAGGGCAAGCAGCATGTGTGTGCAGAGCTGGGTGATGTGAGGACTCAGGTACACAGCTAAATAATGCAGCTTTCTACTCTCCAGGAGGTTGGGATTTCTGTTAAACCAGTAACATGGGGACAAATGGTTTCAGCATGAGAAGCAAATTCCTTCACAGAATCACAGAATTAGCCAGATTGGAAAGGACCCCTGAAATCATCAAGTCCAACCCTTGATCCACTGCCACCGTGGTTCCCAGCCCATGGCACTGAGTGCCACATCAGTCTCTTCTTAAAAACCTCCAGGGACGGAGAATCCACCCCCTCCCTGGGCAGCCCATACCCATGCCTGATCTCTTGACTTAACTGCTGCCTTTTCTCTCCTTGGATACCTTGAAAGAGCCAAAGAGGTGTTTCCCAGACTGTCCCCACACATGGCTGCTGTTACAGCCAGTACCAATGTGATGAGGAAGGAAACTGCCTTCCTCCTGGGGGAGATGGGGGGGTTCACACCCCCCTTGCAGTGTCAGTGAAAAAGCTCTGGTGTTGGTGCCAGGTGTTAAAATGCTGTGTGTCAAATTATTGCTTGAGGAGACCTGGAAAGAGGAATATGTTATATACAGATCTTTCTGGTGAACTCCACTCTTCTGATGTAGGAATTTAAGTGTTTTGTACAATGCAGCTGGCATAAAAATATTGCCTTCACCCTGCTCCACATGGTTTGAAATAAAGAGGACTTTGAGCACATAGTAATGTTTTGACAACAGTGATTTTTGGGAGGCTTTATAGCGGGGTCTGTTTTTTCTTTGGTGACAAAAGCTTACAGATGAATGTGTGTAAAGCAGAGGAGTCCAAGTTTTCACAACCTGGGAAAAAAAAAAGCTTCTTTTCGTAACACATCACTTGTGCTCCCAAGAGTGTTCACCTCTCTATTTTAAAGCACGAGAATGTGTATCAGACAGGACAGTGCTGAGAGTACATCCTTTAGAAAGGATACTCTATCATCTTGTCTCTAGTTTTGTACTCCCTGTTGAACAAATCTGCCAGCATGACACTGGGTACTGATGTTTGTATAGTTATAAAAAAAATTGGCAGAATTCCATTGTTTTGCTATTTAATTCTTAATTTACATTTTTAATGTGCTATGTCCTCATTCATATTACAGGTTTTACTCTTCTGTGTACATCTATAATAGAATCCTTTTTTTTCCTAAGAAATAATTAACAGTACTATAGAGTTTTTACAATTGCACTGTGTCTGAATTAAGGACCGTGCCTGTCTTTTAATATATGCTTTCTTAGGGAGGCAGTACATTAGCAAGGGACAGGGGAAGGCAGAGTAGGTATCTGTTGTAGAACAGGTATATTTTTAAGTGTTCTGCCTGTACTAAAGATTGCCACCCAGTAATCAGACTGTCAAAAAAATGTAATAAATTATGGGGAGTGGAGGCACAACTTCTGTACGACCTGTCTCAATGTACTTATTACTCTTTCCTTCCTCCCTCCTGCTCAAACTCCAGTTTTTTTATGAGGATGACATGTTTTTTGCCAACCCAAAGAAATAAGGACATAGCAACAGCACCTTCACTATCTGTATCCAAGCTCTGTTTTTCAGTTGCTGTGTCCAGTAAAACTTTTTAACAGGAGAATAATTTGTGCTAGGACAAAATTGCTGGTAACTGGTTTGATTTTTCACCTCCAGAACCACTTAACCACAGTAAGCATCCTAATATGAGTGTAATTTTGTGTTGTCTTCACACAACCACTTGAGCTGATAGCAAGGGCAGAGAAATACCATGTCCACTGGCAGAAACAGAGGAGGAAAATAAGTACTCCTTAGCAGGAGGAGCAAGCTGCCACCACCCTGCTCCTGTGTGGGGAACTAGGAGTGAGCATCCCTGCGGTGGGTTTGCTGTACCCATGAGTTGCAACAGATACCACCTCCTGCCTGGAAAAACCAGAAGTGGAGCCTGTCCCAGAGAGAACTGTCTGTGAGCATTTTATTCTATTAAGCAGCCCATCATTCCCAGTGATCAATGACTTAGGGAGTAGCAATGCAGTGAAAACACTGATGGAAGGTTTAAAGTAGAGTTTAAGGACTCTGAACCCAGAGCAATAACAGCAAACAACTTCACATAGCACAGGCTTATAAACCTGCTGCTGGGAGAAACCAGGGAAGGAAAATGGATGTGTTCCTAAGAGCAGTGTTCGTGCAGAACACCTCAGTGCTCCCTTCCCAGTGCTGTGGTTCCCATGTCCTTGAAATACACAAAGGAAGATTTCTTCTTTTCAGTGCATTGCTCCAGCAGAGAGCTTTAAAGTTGCTGTGAAACCTGGCAAATTTAGAGCTGTTTTCATTAGTGCAGGCTTTCCCCTGAGAGCAGGCAACAGCACATCAGGGTGCAGTAGAAGGGATTCTCACTGTGTAGTCACAGAAGACCTTACAGGAAGGCTTGGGACAAGTCACAGAGAGTAGGAATTAGACTGGGAACAAGTTTTTCCATGTTCATGCAGACCTGTGCATTTTCACGAGGACTCATTAAGCCATGGTTGAGGTAAAACAGTGATGGGAATGGGAACCAAGTTGTTCAGTGGAGGAACTGGGACATTGATTTAATTTTGGGTATATAATGAACAGTGCTGAATCAACCAACCAACTCTTCTTTGGGAGGTGCTCCTAGGAAAGCTTTCTTGAAGTTAAAAGCATGGAGTTTGTTCTAGGAACCTGGAAAATGCAGCAGTGCTTTTAGTGTGGGTTCTCACTGTGCTGCTGAGGGCACTCACAGGGCACAAGCAGAGGAAGGGGAGAGGGTGAGCAGAGGCATCACTGGGAGAGAAGCCCACAGCCCTGCAGCTTGGCTCAGCTCTCACTGAATCCCAGGGTTACCCATTCATCCATATCCCTCTCTCTCTTTAAAAATTTTTTAAAATCTCTGTGTGCAGATTACAGGACCTGTGGGCTCACAAGAGGGGTGGGAGCTGGGAGCAGAAGCCCTCCCAGCAGTGGGGGGAGCAGAGATGCACTGGAATGGGTGTCATTTGCCATGTCCCAGTGGAAGAAGGATGACACAAAGTGGTGCTTTGGGCCAGGGATGTAAAGGGGACCCAGATGCCCATCCAGACCCAAGGGCTTTTGCTCCTGATGCTGTCAAAATCCAACTCCCTGTGCCCTATTGCAAGTACTGGAGAAAGAAGTGACCACTGAAGCTTGGACATCTTGGTCAATAAGGCAAATCTGATCAAGTCCCTTCCTTTGGCACTTAGACTCCAAAGTTGGATCAAACCTGGCAGTGTAGGGGAGATGTGCAGATGTATGTTTGAAATGGAACAAAGGCATTGAGGAGAGCTCTGTTGAGAACGTGGTGATTAATTTGTGCAGTCAACAAAGCACACCTGTACCCTATGCATTAATGTATCTCTCATGGAGCTTTCAAAGTAGACAAATGTCTGCAGAAACTTATTTGACCCCTGGCTCATTCTCTATTTGGATATAATATTTTATGGTCAAGCAAATCTATGATGAGGCCTCATACTCTGTGAGCTTGTTTCGTGAACCTTTTTCTCAGACATGCTGAACTTTGAAGGAAGGTGTTACTCTATCATTTGGAGACATTTTGCTGCTAAATGTTGGGTATGTGAGAATTGTAAAGCAAAGCTCTTGGTAGGTCTATTGTTCAGATCAATTATTAAAAGCTGGAATATGATTTAGGTGCCCAGGTGATTGGGTTTTTTTCTGAAAGGTATTGATTCTGGGTGTCTGCAAACTGGAATAATGCTTGCTTTTGTGAGTATGCCTGCTGACTGCTTAGTAGGAAGCTCTTTGTGGTGCACTAAACATTTTCTAGAGTGAGAAGCTTACCAGGCAGCTCTCTGAAATGACACTGCTGTCTCTAAATCTGTCTCTAGGATACCTGCTCTCTTTTTAAAGTGATGTGTTTACCTAAGAGACAGGTTAAAGTAAAAATAAATTACTCTGTTTTGAATTCATAAGACTCTGTGCATCCTAGACAACTTTGCTTGGATAACTGGAGATCTGTGGTGTGTCTTGGACTCTAAATGCTCATTATGTGGATTTATATTCTTAACTAACCATTTAATTCTTTATTTTCTTTTACAATAAGTAGCCACAATACTGCTAAAAATAAATGTGTGTGGGGGGTTTTATTTCCAGATTTGAACTTCTCTTTCAAAGGCATTAGTGGGAAAAGAATTGGGGCATCCACAAACTAAGACAAATTTTCCATCTTGGTGGCACTTTATTTTTTAATAATTTTTTTTGTTCTACACATATGAAATGTTTGTGAAAAGAAAAGCCATGATCAAAGAGAAATTACACAAGGCCCGGTGCAGGTCTGTCTCTCCTGTATGATTTCATGTAGTCATGTTTCTTCAGAAACACTAATAGATTTTTGGGGAATTATTTTGAAAGCATATCCTGCAATGGTTTTCCTCTGAAATACTCTGTAAGAGTGCTCAGCAGTGAAGGTGAGAATGGAATGAGATGCTGGAGGAGAGCTCCTGCAGACCTCCTGTTCTAGAGCATCCCTTGCACTACTGGGGGCTTCCTTGTCTGGGACAGGGGGACATTTCCACCCCTTCAGCACACCGTGTCTTACCCTCCTTCCCAGCATGAGAGTTTCTAAGATGTGGGGTGGGTAAGAAAGACAGAAGAAACAGCCCCTCCAAAGGACACTGCCCCCTCAGCTCCACTGGGTAAGGCCCTGGGAAGGGCACTGTGTGCAGGGCAGGGGCTGGGGGCTGGTGGCCATCCTGTGGTGGTTTTGCCCATCCCATGGGTGGTTTCTGGACATCCTCTGGGTGGTTGTTGGCCATCCCGTGAGTGGTTGTTGGTCATCCCGTGAGTGGTTGTTGGCCATCCTGTGGGTGGCTGTTGGCCATCCCATGGGGGTTGTTGGCCATCCTGTGGTGGTTTTTGCCCATCCCATGGGTGGTTTCTGGACATCCTGTGGGTGGTTGTTGGCCATCCCATTGGTGGCCGATGGCTGTCCCATATGTGGTTGTTGGCCATCCTGTGGGTGGTTGTTGGCCATACCATGAGTGGTTGTTGGCCATCCCATGGGTGGTTGTTGGCCCTGCAACAGAGCTTGGCTGTGCTGTGCAGGGCTTTACACACAGAGTTTGGTGCTGACCCAGAGGCTGCCTGGGACTGGGATGCACTGGGAAAGGTTTATACCTGCTGCACGTGTGTTCAAGTAAATATATTGGAAACAGCACTCTCAGCTCCCTGGGTGAACTGCCTGGAGCATCCTCAGAGCTGCACAGGGTGTAATAAACTACTACTGCAGGGAGTCCACCAAGTGCTTTAGTTTTAATTCAAAAGATGACTTTAATCTTCCTGTTGCTTTGTGTATACTGTAAATCACACATCCCCGTGGAAAATTATTTGTAAAGTAGGATTATGATCCTCATTTTCATTATGAAACTGGCTCTGCACGCTGAAAACTGATGGTCACCATCACTTAATTTTTCATTTACTCCCCGCTTTACATTTCATGTATTAAGCTCCCTAAAATTTGGGTGGGTTAGTGTAATTTGGGTATTCCAGATTTGTTTGTAAACAAACCAGCTAAACAGATGCTGTAGATGCCAACTGTAAATGACCATCAGATTGGGGCTGACATGTACAGGGAGCAGTCTCAGTGTGCCCAAGGCTGTTCCCCTGCTGGGGCAGGGGCTACACATAGAGGTGGCCACAGAACCCTGCAGGGCTCTTGGTGCTACAGCTGGACCACAGCAAATGACATCCCCAGAGCACCCACTGCCCAGCCCTCAGGGAGCTGGGATGGGGTTCACGGAAGGTTAAAAGTAACATCTTGAAGCAACACTGCAGATTTTCATGAGTGGGGGCTGTACTGGGAATGAAGAAGGAACACCAGAGCATCTCAGAAGCTTCAACTTGGCTGTGACACCTGCTGGTGGTGGCAGTGCTGGAGTAAGGCAGTGGCTTGGTGAAGTTTAGACTTCTGTGTTCTTATTGAGTTCTGCACTTCTCTGTATCCTCAGCATTTACTGCTTTGGAGTTTATAGTTGCTCTGAGAGGAGAAGGGCATGATTGGTGAGCTGAGGGGCAGAAAGCTTTCCTGAGGAGTCAACCTGAGGTGGTAGTGGGAACAGAACATCAAAGCAAGGGGAAGGAAAATTTAAAATATAGACAGGACTTCCTCTCTGTCCTGGATGCTTCAGATCTCTGCAGGCAGCAGCAGGCTGTTTGGGTGGCACAGATGATGTACTGGCCAGTAGACTCTTCCCTCTGGGAATTTTAGCCTCTCCCTGCTGTTGCTTTCCAGCTAGCATTGGATTTACAGGAGTAATTGGATCTTTGGTTTAAAAGCAGAATGAAAAAACCACCTGCAGGTCCTATGCAGTGCCACTCACTTGCCAGCTCTGTGGGACTCCAAACTGGGTTCCATGGTGCTGCAAGGGGAGAGGAAGGGGGAAGAGGCAGAAGGATAACTCCCAGCAGCACAGCCAAGGATGAGGGATGCTCTTGCCTGGGGAAGGTGTGACAAAGTGAGTGCTCACACCCTGTGCCCACAGCTGAGAGTTACAGCTCTTGCCTCTGAAAAAGCACAGGGAGGTTTAGGTGATGTTGGAAGTGCAGCTGCAAATCGTGAGCACTGGTGAGGACATTGGCAGCCTGGGAGTCAGAGGGACCCAAATGGCACCTGGAAAATCTGCCAGAGCAGGGCTGGGGTGGGGATGAGGCTGGGTATGCATCAAGAGCTGGGGTGAGAGTGGACTTTTATACCTGTGTCCTGCAAATACACAGTTATGTGAATGGCAAAACGAAACAGGAGCTAGAGAGAGGTAAGGAGGCTCGATAGAACAGGAGGGGAAGGGGGAGAAATGAAGAGAAAATAACTAAATGCAAGAGTAGGAGAAGATTTAGTATAGCACATAAGGCACTAGCTCAAGTAATGACTTTCTAAAATTTTCATCCTAAAATAAAAGAATACGAAATGGTGCATTATTTCACTGCCAGTGCTGAGTGCACAAATATTTCCTGATCGTTTGGGATTTTGGTGGTTTTGCCCTCATAGGTTGAAAATTTTGCACTGAGCCTTTCCCCTCTTTCCCTTTCTTCTTTCCTTTCTCACCCCTACTTCCTTCCTTCCTCTCTCTCTCTTTCTAATTTAAGCAAAATTGGTTCAGCTGGTTTTGATTTATGCAAGCATGGGGAAAATATATTTTTCCCCTATCTTCAGAATAAAATATGTGCACACTCATAAGTCTAAGCTGGCTGGAACTAGCAATGTCAAATTAGCTTGTTTATAGCCCTCACTAGGGAGTTCCAAGTTCTGGAGAAAATTGGTTCCATGTTTTTAAGTTCTGAATGCGCTGGAAGTCAGCATTTTAGCGTACACACATTAGGTGGGGTTTGTTTGGTTTTTTTTTTTGCTCCTTCCCTAATGCTTTTAACCTGAATCAGCTTTGAGCATTTGAGGGTGCGTTGCTAGGAGCCTTGCATTCAGTTCAAGTTGCCTTGCTAAAGCACTTTGGTCACACATGACTGCAGGAAGCTGCACAGTCTCCTTCTTTCTAAATAAACTTATATGAGCACCAAAATGCAGGGGGGAATCTTGAATAATGCAAGCCTGGAGTTTCTAATGCAACGTTAACCATGGGAAATACTTTGCTTTCAGAATGATTGGATTTGTTTCCAAGACCTCTACCACAACATTCCCAACAACTGCTGAGTGATACACTCTGTAACACGCAGCATCAAGCAGGTGTACAGCAATCTGTAAGTGCTTTAAGAGGTGCCTGTGTGCTCTCAGGGAAGCCCCAGGGACCTTGCACCTCTCTCTGGGGTTGAATTTGTCCCTGAGGTCCCAGCCATGCCCTCAGCAGCCCAGCCAGAGATCAGACCTGGCAGCTTACTCTGCTTCAAGATTTGGACTCACTGTTAATACAGATCCTCCTTCAGATTAGTATTGGCTGAAGCTAACTCTGGGAATAGACTGCTAAGAGCTGAGGGCTAAAAATAACAAGTAAATTAACCTAACCTTAAAGTCCTTCCCCAGCCTTTTGCAGTTCCTGGCCTACTTGCTTAGAGAGAGCTTTGCTGAGTGAAGACTTTTCCTCTCAAGGCTGTGGCCATGCTGCCAGCATGCAAATGCTGCTGCCTGCTCCCAGCCAGCACTGGCTCTCTCCAGCTGGGACACTTGAGCTTGAGGACCACAGGCTTTTGAATGTTAACTTTTCCTTATTTTTGTCTGTACATCTTATTTTTTTTCCTCTTGTGTTGGAACTGATCCCTGTTTGCCTTCAAGTGCAAGCAGGTGGTGGTAAAAAATTTGAGACCCCTATGTGCACAAAACAATTCACACCTCAGAGCTGTGTTCAGTGGAGAGGAAAGAAAAGGAATTGGAGACTCTCTCTCTTCCTCACCTCAATTCTCTTCTCTACCCACTGAGTGGAACACCTGATGCCTGCCCCTGCCTCTTCCCTCCCCACAGTCACCCAGGAGAGATGGGAAAGTGGGGGGGATCACTGCTGGTGCAGGAAAGGAAGGGGGAGGTTTGAGGCACCTGGTGAAAACCCCTGTAAAAGTGAAGAAAGGTTCTGGAACAGATGAGGCTCAAGATCTGAGGGACGCAGAGGCCAGACAGGGAGTGCTGGGCAGCACTGAGTATCTCTGTCCATGCCCACTTTGGCTCCCCAGACCTGGGATATACCTTAAAGCTGCATCATTTAACCCAAGTGTCTGCATTTGCTTGTCTGAAAATGTGATCTGATGTTGTGCTGTAGTAATGTACCACATCTCCAAGGTAAAACTGATGGCTTAACTGTGGCTTGGAAAGGCAGTTCTTTAAGTCCTGGTGGATGTTTTTGACTCTTGTACATAACATCAGTTATTTTTAGCCCTTCAGCATAACCTGCTTCTGTGTAATGTATCCAGAATCCCTCTCTATCATCGTTAACATTTATCATTGTTAATGCAATTACTTACTTAATCATCTTAACCTTGATGCTACCCTGGATAAAAGACCTATGATATAGCTGTAAAGGAATAACTACACATTTGATACAGTTGAAAAGATAGCATTAATTTATTTTAGTCAGATTTATGATTAGTACTGCAGAGCACAAAGTTGTCTATGCTGCTCTGGACACCACTTAGGGTCCATAGGCTAAATAATTGCTGTACTCACCAGCCCCGAAGCTGCATGTGTGGCACCATAGTTTTCAGTTTCCAAACTCTCTGTGTGTTTGGGCAATAAAAAGGCAGCAACAGGTGGTTGTGTTACTGCCCCTGCAGTGCATGTGTACTGCCTGCTGTGGGTATTGGCAGGCTCCAAACCTGGGAGGATGCTGGGCCAAAATCAGTCTCAGAGGGTGTGCAGCAGTGTGGGAGAAGAGATCACAGGGCTTTGACTTCATCAGAACAACAAAAAAGGCTTTATCAGAATTTTACACACTTCTCCTAAGAGAAGTCATCTCCAAATTTGGCCAGCAGGATGACAGTTCAGGACCCAGATTTCCCAAATGAAGATGCCCAGATTTAGAGGTTGCCTTTTTAATTGTGCTGGGCAGTCTGACAGTGAAGGAAGATGTGCTGTCTTGTTTTTGGTTCTTCATTTTAATTTGACTTTTTCAGTCATACCTTAATCATGTAGTGCTTCTTCAATCTCAGAGAAGGCTGGATCATTAGGATAATTAGAAGCCATTAAGAACAGAGGATAATATCACTATAAAGCTGCACAGATGTTCTGTATTCTTCAGGTCTCTGCCAAAGAAGGAAATGTAACTTATGTCAAATCCTACCCACAATGTCTACTTTATTTCTGTAGCATATAGGAAGCCTGGAGGGATTCCTCATGCTAGACTCAGAATATTTTTTCCTTCTTTTATTTCCAGTAAAAAAGTATTTACTTCCTAAAGTCAGTAAAGATACTTGTCTCTCAATCCATGGCCCTTTTCCATTATTTAGACTAAGAGGTATAAAACCAGGACGTTTTGCCAGTTGCCATTTCTCTCTGACTTCCAACTTGCCTTTTTGTCTCCTGCATTTATTCAGCCTGTGATCATCAATTCTGCATTACATGAACCTGTCTAACCTGTCATAATTTCCTCCACTAAATGGAAGGGATGGCTCTGTTTACCCATCTCCATCTGTGATAGCTCTGGACCTTGTACACTCACATGTCTGGGTAGGGACAACTGTCCCCACGATAGGGTCACACTTTGAATGAGAGTTACAACTGGGTGACCTCTAATGTGTCTGTGGATAAATTCAGGTCTTGGTGATTTTATACACCATTTCCAATGGAATTTTTTCTTATTTTTTATTTTTAGGAGGCATAGTTGCTTTGTCATGTTGCAATACATGGTTATAGATCACACTGTTTAGATTGTGCCTTCTTCCCTTAAATGCTTTGAAGTTGTTGTCATTTTAGGTACCATATCTGAAATAGATTTCCAGATGATGTGAGTGAATATCTAAAGGTATTTTAAGTCTTAATGTTACATTTGGTTCATATCTTTCACTCCCTCTTGCTTGAAATTTGCTTTCATAGTGCAGAGCTTGGGTCCTGTATCTGAATGATTGGCACAGATTTAATAATCTCTTTTGTCTTTATGGCAGTTCCATTTGTAGCAATTTAAGCATCAGTCTCCAGTGAGTCTGAGTAAAAAACTTCACTGAATAGGAGCCAGATAAGTATAATTTCCCATTTCTTTGATCTCTCCTATTTTAATTTGCTTCTTATCAGGTACCTGTAGGGCTGGTAGATACAGTTGATGGTTTGTTGCTTACGGAAAGATGTTTTAAGCTGCACGGATTATTGTTGGTGAGATATTGCTGTACTCTTCTCATTATGCATGTGGTAGCATAGGTTAGAGATGTTATTGCTAACAAACACCCTGCAGCTGTTGTGGGTAAGGGTTTTGGTTCTGAATCTCCCTCCAGAAACTTCAGAAAAATATAGAGAAGGGATATGATGAAAAACATCTGAAGTTTGTTGCTAAGCAAGCTTCAGTTAACTTCAAGCATCTGGTGTCCAACACCAGGGCTCCTTCCTCAGTCACCTTGATGTAGCCATGGAGGGGTGCTGAGTAACCAGAGGCATGCCAAGCTATCCTGATGCTTGGGAAGCTGTGAACACAAGAGCAACATTTACCTCTTGCCCTGCAGCAGTAGCTGGGATCAGGATCAGACCTCTCAGGCTCCCATGCCCTCTGCCTGGTCCAAGGTGTTGGTGTGCCTCTCTGCAGTGCAGGCTGATGCCCCCAGGGTTATACTCTGGGGACATTTGTGGTCTGTAGTCACTGGTGTGAAGTTGCAGAGAGAGCACCCCTTCTTGAACAGCATCAAATTTAAGTGTAAGCAAAACAAGGATGAAAGAAATGCAAAAAAGAACCAAGTGTGGTCAGTGCATGTCCCAGCTACCTGCATACACCCATGTGTGTCCTCAGTCAGAACCACCTTTTACAGGCAAATTTCATCCTGAAATTCCTTTTCTGGATTTAGCTGGGGAGCAAAGGAACATCCAAGCCCCTGGTTTTATTTTTGCTGCATCACTTGTTCCTCAGAGCAGCAAGAGGCAAATACTGCTTCAAAATCCCTGGAGGAAAACATCTCAGAAACAAATATGAAATGCAGAAAGGAGGAGGCAGGTTTCATTGATGTTTTGTGCCTGCTCCCACAGGAGGTTTAGCCTTCTGTTTGCATTTCCCTTTGCCTGAAGATAAGTGTTGGGAATTGGTGAGCACAGTCCCTGTGTCCTCTTCACCCGGGGAGACCACCTGAGTGTGTATCTGTAGAAATAAAAAGCAGCCAATCTTTCACAGTGTGGATTTTGGTCCTTCTGCTCAGTAGTCTGATAAGGACCTTGGTGCTTGTGAAGTAAAGTTCAGGTGTGCACATGCACACACAAGTACATTATACTAATTAGAGGCAATTTGAAAACCAAACTCTTCTGCACTGTTTGAAACACAATAAACAGCTTTGCTCTCTAAGTGTTAATCATCTCCTGCTGTTCAGTCTCTGAAGCTGAAACCCTCCACTCACTTCAAAACACTCCCTCAGTAACCCAGGGTGACACTGCAAAAAGGATTTTGAGGACTTCAGTCTGGGGAAAAAGCAGATGTGTTTAGGAGAGGAAAATCACCAAGGTCTTTCGATCTACAAAGAAACTCCAGGTAAGAGAAGGAGCACAAAAAAAAAAAAAAAAAAAAAACCAAACCAAAACAAAAAAAAGAATAGTCAGCTTAAATAGAAGTGCTCCAAAAGGAGGTTTCACAAGCCTGCCTGGGATGTGGCCTGGCCCAGGCACCGTGTGGGTCCTCACACAGCCAGGAGTGCAGCAGAGGAGGTGTTGATCTGCTTGTGCTTTTAGGATCCCCAGCCATGGCCATGTGTGCCCAGAGAAGGATGCTGGGAGGGGATGGCTGTCACTACCTCTAAGTCCTGACACGAGAGCAGGCTTATCATGCTGGAGGTCAATGAATCATAGAATAGATGGAAAGGGATGGAAAGGACCTCTGAGACCATCAAGTCCAACCCTTGATTCACTGCCACTGTGGTTCCCAGTCTCTTCTTAAAAACCTCCAGGGAGGGAGAATCCACCCCTTCCCTGGGCAGCCCATTCCAATGCCTGATCACCCTGCCTGAAAAGAATTTCTTCCTAAGTGTGAAAGCTGCCACTCCCAACCCATTTCATCATTAGGAGGCAATGAATTATCTGACATCTGAACTATCTCCATCTGCCTGCAGAACGGGGACATGCAGCTGGGGGTGTGGGGTACTGCTGAGGGCCTTGAACCCACTGTGGGGTGAGGCTTGCTGGTGGGTTCCTGCCAGGCAGAGGGAACTGGTCCTTCCCAGCCTCTCTTGCCTGCTTCTTTCTCAACCACTTTAAAGATCATATTCTGCCACACCATCCCCACTGTGAGATGGAGTGTGTTTCCACACTGAACCTCAAAATAAAGAAAGGGTTGAGAAATTGCTGTAGTTACTGACCGTGAATTTATTATAATTGAGCCTATTAGCCTAAATTTTAAAATTTCTAAATTAACTTTGCACATTTACAAATGGCCTTAATTGCTTGATGGAAGGAGTTAGGCTGTAACAAAGCTAAATGCATAAAAACTGTATCAGTGGCATCAGTATCAGTGTGTTCCTTTGTAACTTAATGCTACCAATTTAGATCAAGCAAATTGTTTAGAAAATTCATTGTTGAAGTATCAAAGTTACTTGAAGTCATTCTAAATAATAATAAAAAACCCAGACCTTAACTGAATATTTTCACATGCAGGTTCCTCTGTGTACTGAAGCCTTTCTACATTATTTTAAGCACTATTTTGTGCTTACAAAAAGTGTTAGTGTGCAAACCAAACCTTAAATTACCTCTCTTAACTAACAGTAGCCTCCCTGTATCGAAGTTCTCATTAGAATTTGGGGTCATGCTCTGTAATTTTAATGCCGTCTGTGGAGAACATTCCATTTTTGTATTATACTCTTCAATGTGGCTTTCTTTTGAGGACAGTTTCTAGTCTCACAGCCTGATGAGAGGAGGCCCTCTAGACAGGAGCTGTTTAAGCTAAAAATGTATATTAGGGGTTTTGGAAACCATGTTCTTAGGGGAAAATGCTGTGGAGAAACCAAATCCCTAATCTTTATTTATTTGTAGCAAATCCAGCAAGTAAAAGAAGGTTCCTCCAGTCCATTAAGAGATGTGAAGTGATGTGTGGTCTTAGAGGGCTTATGGGCTCTGCCTGCTGGAGACAGTTTTAAGGAAGTAGCTGATAAAAAACCAGCAGCCTTTCAACTTGTGTTTGGTTTTGGTTTTTTATATTCACATAAACCCAAAAATGCTCTTTAAAACCTTATTTTCCTTTTGAGTGTGATGCTGAGACTTGAATTCAGTCCAGCTGGCACATTCCCCCAAGCAGCTGTTGCTGGTGTCCATCTCCTTACCTGAATCTGATTGGATTTTCTTTGTTATTGAGAAATGCTGACCTCTAGCACTAAAACAGATTTGTTGCCAGTGACTTTAAGGTGAATATTTTACTATTTTCCCTGAAATGCTGATGCTTGTCCTTCTTCACAGGTAGCATTTTCTGAAGGCACTGTGAAGTTTAACTGTCTGAGGGATCAGCTACTGTGGCCACAAATTGCTGCTGTCCTAAACTTCTTAAAGCAAGATGTTAAGGCTGAAAAATTTACTTCTGACTACTTATATTCAAAGTAAAAGGGGATATGAATATCAATTTTTCGTTGTTTCATCTTTTTCTAGAGAAAGAAAATGTGGAGGGTGGGGGTAGAAAAACAAGGGTGGGAAACTATTTTTAAAAAAAGGATTTTACTTATTTGGGGTTATTAATATGCAGCAGTGGCACCTGTGCTTGGGAAGAAAGAGAACTTATAGACTTCAGCAGACAGCTCAATCTGTGATGTTTGGGTATATTTGATTGTCAGAAGTACTCTGTGACTGACATGGAACTGGGGACAAGCAAGAGCAATTTACACATGTTTTTATTTGAAGATAGAAAATGTTTCTTTGCAGATGTGGATGTTGGATTGAAGCTTAGAAATGGAGACACTTGATAAAGTAGGCAAAACAGCAGGTATACCTAGATTAAATACTTTTTTTCTTTCCAGTTTCCATTTCAAAATATCAGTATTTTTCTCCTCTTCTGCACTTAGATGAACTACCTCCACCTTTCCTCCTTTTATTCCCTCAAAAGAAAACCATCCCTACCAGTAATTTGGTCATAGGGATATTGTTGAAGGTAAACACCAGAGCCAAGACTGTGACCCAGTCTGAACTTGCATATTATTGCCTATTTTGAGGCTGAGTCTTTGTGGCTATGTCTGAAATTTCCCCTGAGACTGAATGATTTTTTCCTGGGGAGAAAAAAGGTTTTATTTAAAGCTATACATATATTTCTATAAAAACTTAGTGTTTTATATATGGTTTATTTCAAGGTTGAGAGTGAAGAAAACAAACTCCTGGTTGAGAATCCTCTTGAGTTCTGGTCCCAGTGGGACCCAGGTTATTTCCAGAAAATATTGACCTGTTTAATGTGATTTTTAATATTATACTTTAAACAACTTATTTTGTTGCCTGCTCAGTTAGTTATAAACCTGAAATGCCTCTGAGAAGAGGGGGGAAATAATAACAATAAAAAAACAACATCAACCTCAAAGAACCAGAGTGTGAGGGGCAGATAATATTACAGATAGTGGTGATTTCAAAGGCATCACCAATGCATTGTAACATTCAGGTGCAGGTGAGCTTTGGTGCCCTTGACATTCCTGGTGCTACATTACTAATAACAGGAATCAGAGAAGGGGCTGAGGAAATCTTTACAGAAGTAGCTGTGCTGTCACTGCACCAATTTCCACTGCCTAATCTTTCACCTTCACATCCTCCACTTGATGCTGCAGTCCTCTTAAGTACAGAATAGCAAACTTTTCCCAGCATGCAAGGATGTGACCCATTAAATCTTTCAGCTCAGTTCTTTTGTTGGAGTATCTGGCCTGGAGGTTAAAGCAATAATTTTTTCTGAGACCACTGAAGGCCTTTTCTGTTACAAGCACTGGAAGGAGTCCATTGGAACTGTGCATGATCCTTTTGTCTCGATCACTATCTGACTGGCTTTGACTTGGATTTTCCTTTATTTTTGTTTAAGGTTGCAATGTTAAATGCTTCCAGTTTAAAAGTTTAGAGAAAAGGGAAAGTGACAGGGCACAAAGGGTCTTGTTGAGGAGCTCTAAAATCCAGAAAGGCAGTTTCTTCCCTTTGTTTTGTTTTGTTCAGAGGCAAATGAGCAATAGGGGATAACTTAGATGGACTTCTTGAAGTTTTATCATGCTCCTCCATTGAGTAAAAAGCCTGGGCAGAGTTATAGGAATCTGGGCTCTGAACAAGACCCGTGGAGAGCTCTCCTGTGAAGACAGTGTAGAAAGGAATATAGGTGGTATTCATGGCCTAATTGAAAACTACCTTTTTGATTTGCAAGAGGGTGAAATACAGATGATAATGTTCAGACTGGAGGCTTTAATGGGGTGTGCTGCTTCCTTTGATGTTTGATAACAAGCAACATCCTTTTATGTTTACTAATATAGAAATAGCAGCCACAAGCTGTGATTGAATCCTGGTGAGGCCTGAACAATAGAGCTAAGCCCACCCTCCTCCTGCCCTACTAAATTTCATCTTTCTGATGCCTGGTTCATGCAGAGTCTTGTTAGCTCAGAAGAGCCCTTGGGTGTGTAAGTTTGGTTTCCCCATGCCAGTGATGTGAGCTAGAAACCCCACAATTAAACGAGGGAATTTTGTACCCCAGCCAGTCCTACAACCACATGCAGAGAAGAAATACCTTTCTCTTCAGTGAGGCTTGGAAAAAGCTGAGGAAAAAGCTTGGAAAAGTTCGTGAGACATTGGAGGTGTGGTGTCCTCTGGAATTCACTTCTTCAAGGGATTTTGGGCAGAAGAAAAAGCCCCTTATTGGATTCCCAAGGGACCAAGTCCATGGATCTGACCTCAGTTCAGACTGGAAGTCAAGGTAATCTCATGTTCCCCATGTCCCCCCATGCCCTTGACATCCCAGAGTGTCCCACCACACCAAGGTTGGGCACCTGAGTTTGGAGGGGTTGTGCAGCTCCTGTGTGACACTGGCACCAAGTGTCCCAGGCTTGAGAAGCCTTTGTAACTTTCACCTTTTTTGTGTCTTTTCACACAAGTGTGCCAACCAGCATCTTTGAGGTTTATAATTTTTTATTTAAATAATGCACTTGTGTCTCATACTGAGAAGATGGGGAGGTTCATGGCAAGTATGTCTGCTGTGAGCTCAAGTCTTGCAGAGAGCAGAGGTGCAGGTACAGGGGTTTCCTTCAGGCTTCTTAGCAATGAGGCAAAGATGGTCCAAGATGAGCTTGGGTGGCATGGTGGGGACTTTAGGGGCATTCAGGAAAGGGACTTCCACGGCAACAATGAAGACAGGGATGGTGTGGTTTGGGTGCATGAGAGTATCACAATAGCTGCCTTATTTATTCCAGCATATTGAAAGTGGAGAGGGGATGGGAATTGCTGTCTATAAATACATCGGAGAAGTAAACACCAGGGAGAGAAGGGAGCTCGTTCAGCTAGAGGACAGTGCTGGCACAGGAACAAATAGGTAATAAACTGGTCGTGAATAAATTTCGGATGGAAATTAGAAGCAGCTCTTTAATCAATAAAAAGGTGAAGTTCTGGAAGAGCCTATCACTGGGATTCTGGGGGCAGATGGATCTTAATCAGTTTATTAAAGGGATTGTGTGATGTGGCTGTCTCCAGTATCAAGGGACAAGGCTCCTTGACCTATACATCCCTTTAGTGCTATGTTCCTACGTATTATATTTAGTAATTATCTCTGAATTGCTGAACTGCACTGAGGACAGAGAAATCCTGTATTCTTCTGACACAACATTAGTTTTCAGAAAGCATTTCCCACTGTAAATGCACAGGGATAAGGATATTGCTGGGCACCTTTTTATTTAACCTGCTTTAAGATGAAAACTGGAGACTAGATGGCTTTAGTCATTCACAGGACATTGGCCATATCTCTCCTTGCTCTATAACTAATTTCATTTCTGAAACCTGTGCTTCCAAAAAATATTGGCTGCTTAGAACTGGAAGTGTTAGAGGGTATATAATATTCAAGGTTACTCTATGATTAAGGACAGCAAGCTGCCATTGCACACACTAGGTGTTAGCACAGCCTTGTCCACAAAAAGACCAGAAACTAATCATTACTGCTTGCTCCTTCCCATAGTGGAAGACACTTCAAGCAACACAGAAAGCAATTTCTTACCAAGCAATTGTTTTACTCTTTTTCTTTTGAACATCCAGAATCTTCACTCTCAGGTTTCTGATCGATTGATTGACAGTTGGAGTGGAAAAAGGAGATGGCTGCTAAAAAAAGCCCAAACCTCTTTCTCTAGTTGTGTACTTAGTTTTAAAATTAATCCTATGAGACTAATTGAATGTAATTGGTGTCTGCCACTGGTACAGTCAGGAGAGGAAAGACCTCCACTCCCCACTGGGAGAAAACCATCACCTTGCAAAAAGCTGTTCTTCCTTCATTCATCATCTCCCAGAGTTCACAACAGCAGCTAAATAACAGGAAAAAAATTACTAGATTCTGAGTCTTCTTTTTGAAATGCTAAAAGGCAAATCAAGAACCTAGTTCTCCCTAGTCTAAGAGGTCTCAGAAATTAAGTTGAACTATGATGGCTGTACCATAATGTGGAAATTCCAGCAATGATTATTCTGTAAACATTATAAACAAGTAGTCTGAGGGAATAATTTGTTTTGCATTGAACAGAGTGCTCTGGTTGTGACTGTCAGCAGAATCTAATACCGAGTGGTCCCAAAACTAATTTCTATTTTAAAAAAGGTGTAATAAGCAGATGAAAAAATGTGAGAGTAGAAAGAAATCCATATAAAACTGCATATAAGCTCGAAAATATCCTCTGCATGAAGGATGTGCAACCTAGAAATGCAATTTATTTATGTAGGCTTAAAAATCTTTTGTGCATCTTATTGACTATGGTGTGTAATAAAGCTATTTGCATTGGAGCACTGAATTCCACCCAGTGGGGGGGGAAGCACAGCATGGCACAGAGCTGCTTCTGTTGGCAGGAGTAAAAGTGGAGGGTTTCACTCATGCCAGTTGGATTTGTTTTGTGTCCCCAGTCAATAACTGCCTCAACTTTTACCAGAGCTCTGTTGCAGGAGTTTTGTTGCAAGTTCAACACGAGCCATCAGTATACATTGGGAGCCCAAAAAGCTAACTGGATCTTTGGCCGCACCAAGAGGAGCCATGCAGCAGGTTGAGGGAAGGGATTCTATCCCCTCGGCTCAGGTCTGCTCTCATGAGACCCCACCTGGAGTGCTGCATCCAGTTCTGGAGCCCCTGTTACAGGAGGGACATGGAAGTGCTGGAGTGTGTCCAGAGAAGGATGCTCAGAGGGCTGGAGCAGCTCTCCTGTGGAGATAGACTGAGAGAGTTGGGGTTATTCAGTCTGGAGAGGAGAAAGCTCTGAGGAGACCTTATTGTAGCCTTCCAGTATCTGAAGGGGCTGCAAGAAAGCTGGGGAGGGATTTTTAGGATGCCAGGGAGTGATAGGATATGGGGAATGGATTCAAACTGTAGGAGCATAGATTTAGACTGGAATTCAGAAAGAACTTCTTTACCATGAGGGTGGTGAGGCACTGGCCCAGGTTGCCCAGAGAAGTGGTGGACACGCCATCCCTGGAAGTTTTCAAGGCCAGGCTGGACAGGGCTCTGAGGAACCTGAGCTGTGGGAGGTGTCCCTGCCCATGGCAGGGGTGTTGGAACTGAATGATCTTAAAGGTCCCTTCCAACCCTGAAAATTCTATGATCTGTGACATGTGCCATTCTGCAACACATTCTGTGCAACTGTTGTGCAGATGTGTGAGGCTGCTGGTTCTGGGCTGTGTCTGCAGAAGACGTGAATGAGCAGTTTAATTATAGGGAAGAAAATAGTAAGTGTGGAAGTAGACTGAAGTGACAGGTCTCCTGCCATAGCTGGAGATGAGCCCCAGATTCCCCAAATGTTCCAGTCCCTTTAACAAAGTTACTATTTGTTGATGTTGGAGTCTATTTTTCTTCTAGCCAAGGGGGTAGTGTTAGGAGGGAAAATGCCATTGAGATGATGTTTTCACAGGACTTGATGTTCTGAGTACTTTTCCATATGATCCACTTAACTGTCTGAACCAGATGGCCAACTTCAAATTCAGTTTGTTGAGCACGAAATACAAATAAAGAATAAAACAGTTATTTTCATCTCCATTTTTGTAGAGGAAGAAAGGATGGCCCAACGCATGCTTAGGTTCCAAATTGGGAAGTAATCTCTCAGACCTTAAACACTGGATTTTTTGATGCAGGTACAACTTGTTTCATTGCATAGTAGACCAAATTCATGTGCTTGGGGCATTTCTGTTTGATGCCACTCTTGAGTCCTTTAGTATCTGCTCTGTGGCCTCTGCAGCCTGACCAAGCAGGAGCAGTAAACTGAGTTTGTGTAAGAGCCCAGCTGAGGGATTTTGACGCAAGAAGTTAGTTCTGAAAAACATGATGTAGGACTAATCTAACACAAAGCATGGATTTTTGCCACAGTGGATTTTCTCTGTACCCTGGCACAGGCTTGTTAGGGAAAGGGAGTGAGTGGGTTTCAAGGAGATGCTTTGTGGGCCCTGCTTCACTTCTTTGAAGTATATTTATTCTGTTTTCCTTTCAATGGTAAAGAGTGGCAGTATTACAAATGTGCAGCACTGAAGCTGATGGGAGCCCCAGTCATGTTGTGCCATGTTTTAAGTACAACAATGGGTTTAAAAAAAGGAATGTCCGCAACCAAATAATGCAGAATTTTCTATAGGGATTTGGAAGGTTTCTGGAGGAAGCTGAGTTCAGTTTTGCAGATGCTCACAGTGTGAGGAGATGGCTAGAACAGAGCATGAATTGTTAATTAAAATCAAGAAGAATTTAAGCAAGCCCTGATGCTATGGGCAGAGCAGATGTGGACACCAATGTCTCATCTGCTAATGAGGAGTAAATGTGCAGGGGGGAACAGGCTGAAAACTGTGTTCTCACTTGGCATCCCCATCTCTTATGTAGCTTAAGGGAGAAGTGGGAAGAAAGGGGTAAGGTGTCCATCTCAGCAGCCTGGGAAAAGGCAATGCTGAGCACTCTCAGTGGGTGCAAGTGAAGCAGAGGAACATTTGTTTAGGTGAAAGAAGAAATCAGTGCAGTGTGTGCTGTATACTGAGAGATCCAAGGAATTTGGTGAGGATGAAGGCCAGGTTAAGATGGAGGCAGGAGAGGACACTGAGTGGGCCAGAGATGGGCAGTGAGGTGGCAGGGTCTGAAAAGATCAGGAAAAGAGTTGGTGGTGAGAGGGGGACTGAGCTTTTGCTCTGGTCAAACTGCTTGCAAGCTGTCAGCTGGCCATCCAGAGGTGCATCAGGGTGACAGACTGAGCCTCTTGCTGGGGTAGTGGAAATGGCAGCTGAATTTCTGCTGGCAGCAGAAGGGAGACACATAATCAGTCTGTGATCCTACAGTAAGGAGAGTGAGGAATTAATTTTTCCAGTGATTAAATGAAGCAAGAAAAAAAAATCAAAGAGGCTGAGGTACTTGGGGGGAGTGGAATATTTTCTATTTAGCAAAAGTCTGTAAGATTGAAAATATTAATATTACAATTTAGAAGAGGGTTTTTTTGTGAAATGGATGCTCCAGATAACCAATAGCCTCACACTTGGCTAGAAGGTCACAGCATCCAAAAGGAGTGTCCTAACCTAAAAATCTACTCTGCTGCCAAAGAACTCTTTCCCATCTTCAATAAACCCAATATGGCACAGCTAGTGCTGTGGATAAAACTTGAAAAGAGAACTGCAGAACCAATGTTTTCAACATGCTGATGTGTTGGGGCAGATCTTATGATCATTTATCTTCAGCTCACTTGTATGAGGGTGACCACAGCAAGATTGGTGAGCTGTTTATGCCCTTGCCATAATGGAGTTGGTTTTTTTTTCATACAGCAGGAGCTAGAAAATGGGAGAAGAGAAAAATACTGTGGTTGGTAACCACCCAGCCACTGCTCTACTGTGAGTAATGTAGTGAAATATCAAGGCCTAAGGATGTACTAATGGGGGAACAAAAATCAAGGAGTACTGGCAGAGCAAATAGCATAGTAGTAGCTGTATGCAAGCAGGTGGGTTGCTTCTCTCAAACTGTGACCTGAAAACCAGAGAAGTGCCCCTGCATTGACGCAGTGTTGTGCTTGCAGCTCTTCAAAATCCAATGCCTTGCCTTGCCTTACATTATCTCTCATCAAGCCACGGTCCTCAGACTCCTGTTAAGTTTGATGAGTGGAATGGTGGCCAGGAGCTGCTGAGCTGCTGCATAAACTGCAGGGTGCTAAATAAACCCTGTGCTTGACTTCCACAACAGCTGTCAGACTTGTGTGCTGTCCAAGTCATGGTGCAATGGGTGATGATGAGCACAGGGAGTAAGGAGAAGGAGTGTTCCCTTGTCTTGGCAAGGTCCTGCCAGTGCATGAAAATTCTCAGATAAAGAGGTAGAGCAGGGCTGTGGGCAGGAGTTCTTGCTGAGCTGTAGCCTCCTGATGCCAGGAGGAAACTTGCCTCAAGATACTTTCTTGTGCCACTTTGCTTTGGAGATTTTGTAACTTCTTCAGCAGCCTATGGTAGCTGTGAAAATTATTAAAGCAAATTAATGCAGGGGGCTGGCTGGTGAGAAGGCAGCATGGTGCTTTGCTTTGGAAGACTTATGAGTCTGGCTCTAGCCTTGGTGAGGTCAATAGCCATGGCTGTGAGGATTAAATGGGTGCTGCTGCTGCTGCATCCCTCTTTTCAGCACCAAGAGCTGCCTTTGGGTTCAGTATCTTGGTGTGAAACAAACCACAAAGAAAGGGACACTGAGCTGAGTGCAAACTGTCCCCCAAACCTGCTGGGTGGGAAAGGCCATCAAAGGTGGGGGAATGGAGACCAAGGGCAACCAGAGACTGCAAATGAGTTTGAGGACAAATCCTATGACTTTGGGAGCATCATTATCTATCAAAGCTATTTTTTAGAAGAAGGAACTCAGAAAACCCAGATGTTTGCATGCAAATCAGTCTGCAGGAGAAAATCAACGGGAGAGAAATTGATCAGCATTTCCTCTTCTGACCCTTTTCTTCTGTCCTGGTATGAGCACTTGGAAAGGCTGCAGACCACTCAGGTCTCCCTTGACACAAACCCAACACGGTTGCTATGTAATCAAAAAGAAGTGGAGCAAAAATGTTGCCTGACCATTTGGTTCATGGGAGGTGGGGAAGCAGAATAAAACCATGGAAAAGCATTCAATTCAACAGTGGCAAGAGCTGTGTGTACAGCAAAGGATGGAACTGTCATTATTAACCTAACGCTTGCATTGGTGGAAGGCTGGGTTTTTTTTCCTATAGCTATGCCAACTGCTGGTTTTGTTTACACTATCTGAATCTTTTCATAGCTGTTGTTATATTTTCTTTTATAAAGACACATATGAGGCTCCCAGCAGCATTAGTTCAGGGTCATATATTTCCTATGGGCAGTTGCAGACTTCTATGAAAACCACTTCTGGTCCAGTTGGAAGACTTTTTAAAACAAACAAACAAACAAACAACAGAGAAACAACTTTCTCCTGGGTCCTCAGTTATTTTTATTCTTAAATATTTTGGTGTGTGAGAGAATTTTTTTTATTAAAAGTAGGAGCAACTGACTTATGGAAAACAGTTTTAATTAAACTGCAGAAACAATATCTGCTACTGTATTAACAAACTATGTTATTAAAATAATACAAGTGAAAGAAACAATTTATTGAGGAGAAAATAGAGGAAAGGGGAGAGCAAAAAGATAGATAATGAAAAGCAAGTAAGGGTTTGGCAGCCCTCTACAGGGCAGAGTGGAGCTGGCAAAAGTCCAGCTGGAATATGTTTCCTAATTAACTTTAATTCTCTGCTTTTAAATTCAGACTGGCTTGCAATATTGTCATTGCTCTGTCGTGTGCTGAGTTCTTCTCCTAAGCAGGAATTTCACACCGAGTGGCGGGCGAGTTAAGTAAATAAATAAATAAAATCGGTTGCCACGAAGCATTTCAGTTTTCCAAGACTACAGGATCTGCTTTTAATGCCCCTCTCAGAGCTCGGTGCTCAACTGCGGGAAGTTCATTAACACCCTCATTAGCGCTGTCTGATTCACTGCTGCAGCCCCTGACTGGGAGCTGCCAGCAGCAGCTGGGAGAGCGGATCAGCCTGAGCTAATGCATATGTTAATAACACTAATGTGGTAGCATTTGGTGTTGCTGAAAGAGAGAGGCAGTAAAATATCTGCTCTGGCTCCTGCAACACTTAAAATAAAAAATAAAATTAAAAAAAAAAAAAAAAAACCAAGGCAACATAAAGTAAAGCTCTCTGCTAGCAATGTTTATAGCCAGTGTTTATAGATTAGTGCAGTATGTTGGAAAATCAAACACTACAATGCACACATGAAGGCCCACTTAATGAATTATTCAGGGACATCTATTGTAAAGTGCTCCACTGACAAGGAAAGCAAACTAATGTTTCAGAAAGTTGAACTGAATCGGCCACCTCTGCCCTGCCAGCCCTGCACTCTCCATAGAGCTCTGCCAGCACAAACTGGGGGTTCCATCTGCCCCCTGCACGTTGGTGCTGCTGCTGGCACCCAGGAGATCCTGCAGCTTGGGGTCACTCTGGAGGTCCTGAAAGGAGTCAGGATGGACAGGGCTCTGAGCAACCTGATGTAGTGGGAGATATCCCTGCCCATGGCAGGGGTTGGAATGAGATGATCTTAAAGGTCCCCTCCAACCCTGAAAATTCTATGATTCTGTGAAATTATCAGCTTCTCCATGGCCAGTGGGGGAATGATGAGCCAAGTTGGTCAGCTCCAAAACTGTGTGCCCAGGTGGCCAAGAAGGCCAATGGCATCCTGGCCTGCATCAGGAACAGCGTGGCCAACAGGTCCAGGGAAGTGATTCTGCCCCTGTACTCAGCCCTGGTGAGGCCACACCTCGAGTACTGTGTCCAGTTCTGGGCCCCTCAGCTGAGGAAAGAGATTGAGGTGCTGGAGCAGGTCCAGAGAAGAGCAAGGAGGCTGTGAAGGGATCCAGCACAAGTCTTGTGAGGAAAAGCTGAGGGAGCTGGGGGTGTTCAGTCTGGAGAAGATGAGGCTCAGGGGAGACCTCATCACTCTACAACTCCCTGAAAGGAGGTTGGAGCCAGGGAGGGTCGGGCTCTGCTCCCAGGCAGCTCTCAGTAAGACAAGAGGACATAGGCTTAAGCTCTGCCAGGGGAGGTTTAGGTTGAATATTAGGAAGAAATTCTTTCCAGAGAGGGTGATCAGGCATTGGAATGGGCTGCCCAGGGAGGGGGTGAATTCTCCCTTTCTGTAGGTTTTTAAGAAGAGACTGAAAGAGGAGAACAGTGCCATGGTCTGAAAACCACAGTGGCAGTGGATTAAGGGTTGGACTTGATGACCTCAGAGGTCTCTTCCAACCCAGATGATCCCATGATTCAGTGAAAACACACCCACGTGGCTCTGTATTTGTAGATTTGAAAACTGTTTGATATAGCCTTGTGTGTTTGCAGTGCTGATTGAAGTGACTGCAGGAAAAAAAAAATCAGAAGCAGCAACCTGGGGGTATTTAAGCAGCAGCAGGACTGTGGGCTTTCCAGCTTGATGGATGTGTGCTGGCCCTTTTGAGTCCAGTGTGCTGTGCATTTCAGTGTCTCAACCATGAAGGGTGACACTGGGATCCAAGGTTAAGATTTTTTTTTATTTAAACCTGGTTGGCTCCTTGGCTTCTGTCATTTTCCTGTGGCCATAGAAGGTCAACATGGGGGTCAGTGGTGTCAGGGGTTTTTCTGCTCCTGTTTCCCACTCATTAGGGTCACATCAGTATTGCATAGGGCAGCATGGCAGAGCTCTGTCAACAATAAATGCTTATGAAAGGGACAGTGGTGAATAGTTTAAATAAGTGGGTTGAATTTTTAATGAGAAGGCCTTGTACATACTGCCTCGTAAATGTAACTTAATTCTGGTGTGAAAGGTGGTCACAGTGCCTCTTGAAGACTCACCAGGGCTAAGATACTCTGTAACGTGCACCTCAACTCCTAAATTAGTGAAACCTTAATTTTGCATCCCCTGCTTAAAGCTCAAATAGTTTTTCACCCCTCTTCACCTGATTGTAGTATTGCCACCTGGTTCCTCCTATTCACATGGGATAAATCTTCACATCTGGCCTTCAGTGTATGCTTGAACTTATGGATTTGTCATGCTGTTTGCTGTGATTTTTGTTTTTCTGCACATAGTCTCTGTTAAAATACTGATACATTTTCAATTATTTTTTAAATCTGATAAAGCTTTCAGCTAATTTCATCTGAGCTAATAAGCAATTCACCCTTCCAAACTGTGTTTTCAGATTTTATCTGGAATCCCAATCTCCATTGCAAATGGTGCTTTCTGCTCACCCGCTGAGGCTTTGCACACTGAGATGATGCACAGCACACTTGAGTGACTCTGATTTTAGACTTGCAAAGTATTTGGTCCAGTGCTGGGTGTTGGTTTTTTTTTCCCACTCCATATCTTCATATTTCACATTTGAATGTACCTAGTGCTGGACTGATATAACAGTGATACTGCCTTTGCACCCACAGAGCCTTTGATTGCTGTAAATGAAGGATGCCCTTCAAGTTGCAGTGTGGTGACAAAATACCAGATGCTCTGAAAAGCTGCAAGATATGAGGGGGACTGAGTGCGAGAGATTGGGAAAGCCTCAGCTTCTTCCATCTAGTAAATTCCCACCTGGTCTAAGCATCCTTTTTGGTTATAACCTGTCCAGAGAAGATTTTGTCTGTGGCAAGTGACTGAGTCAACAGCAAATTCCCCAGTGACCTGGATATGCTTTTATTGGTACAGATTGAATGACTTTTGTTAAATGGAAATTGTGGGGGTTTTCCTATTTACTTTACAAAGTAAAGTGCTCTGATCTTGCTCATCAGTCTTACCTGGGTCATTTGCCTTGTGCCACAAGGGCAAACCTGGTTTCTGTGACAGGCAGGTTGGATTTCTCTCTTACTGTTGATATTTTCAGTGTTCTTTTCCGTGCTCTGTACTTAAAATAAGTTAAATAAGGTCCAGGACTCCCTCCTTCCCCTGGAGCAGTGAGTGTATTTATGGCAGGAGGGTGCACATTGTTTGCCACTGGGAGGACCCAGGCAGCAGGCCAGAGACACCAGTCTGGGTGCAGTCACTCCCATCCACCAGAAAGTGCCTGCAGCTCCTGCTGTGAGCTCTGCAGCCCTTCTGCTGTGCTGGGTCTCGGGGGTTTTCATTATACCCCACCCTACACAATGGATATGGGACATGGAAGTGCTGGAGTGTGTCCAGAGAAGAGCCACCAGAATGAGCAGAGGGCTGGAGCACCTCTCCTGTGGAGACAGACTGAGAAAGTTGGAGTTAATCAGTCTGGAGAGGAGAAAGCTCTGAGGAGACCTTATTGTAACCTTCCAGTATCTGAAGGGGCTGCAAGAAAGCTGGGGAGGGATTTTTAGGATGCCAGGGAGTGATAGAATATGGGGAATGGATTCAAACCAGAGGAGGGGAGATTGAGATTGGATGTTAGGAAGAAGTTTTTGCCCATGAGGGTGATGAGGCACTGGCCCAGGTTGCCCAGAGAGGTGGTGGAAGCCCCATCCCTGGAAGTTTTTAAGGCCAGGCTGGACAGGGCTCTGAGCAACCTGATGTGGTGGGAGGTGTCCCTGCCCATGGCAGAGGGGTTGGAACTGAATGATCTTAAAGGTCCCTTCCAACCCTGACAGATTATGATCTGTGAGGATCAACTGCTGTTGAGCCACTGTGACTGTGGAATGTTATGAAATACCTGCTCTTTCTGACACATGTGGGGACCTTGCATACAAAGAATCACCACGGAGCCAATTTTTACTGTTGAGTCAAATCCTGTGGAAGCTCCTTTCTAATGGAAATGATTATGAAACTTTAATTATAACTGTGCTGTTTGGTTCCCTGAGCGTACACATCCCATTAGATTGTTTCTGCTAAGATAGTGACATCTTTCAAGCTCATATCCAAGCATATTAAAAAAAAAAAAAAAAAAAAAAAAAAGATATTTTACCTGAGACATTTTACAACCGTAGGTATGGTTTTTTTCTGGGTTCATCAAAATCTCATTAGTATTAATCAGAGGTTTGAACAGAGAATAATACAGTTCCTTAGCTTACAGATTGAACAGAAATATATCTATGAAACCAGAGGCATATTTTTAATGAAGTTTTAGATTTTTAATTTTTAAGGAAATTTTCAATGCAGCAGAAGGGCTTGTACTGATAGTTGTTTGGGCAGTATGCAAAACAGATTTTATTCAGGTGACTAAGTATATTGTTCCCATGTGACTAGTAAAGGGAAAATATAGCGTAGTCTTTCCTCACTTACATTTGTATCATCATTCTAGGCAATAATTTTGCAAAACGGGATATTTAATTTATTTTTTTTTAACAAATGAGCCCTTCTATCAGCTTAGGAGGGTCTGTGGGTACAACGAGCCGTTACTGCAGTTCAGAAATGTGCAGCTTGAACTGGCCTACATTAACCTGTTTATTAATAAGATTTTTTTGTAGAATAGCTTCAAAACTGAAGTCTTTTCTGCATGAGAAGCACCAGGCCATTTAGAGATTTGTGGATTAACTGCAAATAGCCATGTGTCTTTGGTAAGAAATAATCCAGGATAATTCCAGATGTTGGAATCTGATCCCCCCTGGCCTGAATGGCTTGTGCTTGGCTGAGGTGTCCCCTCGTGCCACCTTCTCCTTGTTGGCTTGGCACATTGAAGGGCGGTGTGCATGGAGGCAAGACCTGGCAGAGGCATTAGCAGGTCTTGAAAAGGATTTGTCTCTCCAACCTCAGCACTTTGGGGTGTAAGCAATGAATGTAACACTGCCAGCAGGGAGAGGCAGCTTTCAGACAGACACCTCTGCCTGCGGATGCTGGGATGGGAAGAGGCAGGTTAGCCCAAGGCACTGTCTGCTCTCAGGTCTTCTGTGACTCAGGTTGTTGGTCCAGGCTGGTGGATGGCAGAGTGCAGGCTTTAGAACCCATGTATTTGACCTTTTCTTTGTGGGCCTGAAAAAGAAAAAGAAGGGAAAAAATAATAATGATAAAGTGCAATCTCTCTGATACTGCTGGCTGACAAGGATGGGAGAGGCCTTTGCAGCATTGCAACACTGGAAAGGTAGCAGAGATTTTATGCTGTTGATTTTTGAAAGGAGAAAGGAAAAAGGAAAAAAGAAAAAGGAAAAAAAAAAGGAAAAAGGAAAAAGGCAGCTGCTCCAGTGCTGGAAAGTGTAAGGAAAGCCAATGTGTTTAGGTTACTATAGCCCCAGAAAGCAACTACTTGTCTTGTGGGAATTTAGGTTTCCTGGGTACTTCTTAAGCCTGTCCTGTAGATACAAATACGCCTTTCAAAGTTTAACCTGCTCTGTGAATCCTACTGGGAACTCTTTTTTCTCTCCTTGGCATAGTTGCTGTGTCTCCAGCTTGTCTGTGTGAGCAATGCCAGATTGCAGTAAAGTTGACATTACAACTTGGAATAAACCCTTCTTCCCTTTGTGACACAGGGGACTTGCTTTTTAGAGATAAGGTTAGCACCTGCAGCTCCAGCAGTACCCTCAAGTGGATGATGTCCTAAGCACAGAACTGGAGGAATGAGGATGGTGCTGGTAAAGGGAAAAAGATATTGCAGGGATGTGCTGCTTGTGATGTGACAGCTTTATCAGCTGTGAGCTGAGGGCCTGATATGTTATTTAGTGCCTACAGTAGCCTGGGTGCTACTATGAGTGCTTTCCCTCTGCTTTGATTTCAGCTTTTTATTCCAGCTTTTAATTTATAGAAGATGCTGAGATCAGGAGCAGCAAGGGAAGAGGATTCAGCCCAAATTCCTCACTACAGGGTCAGACCTGTGCTCCTGGCTGCCAAGCAAAGTGACACAGGAGTGAGCATGAGCTGTGGGACAAGGCAGATGCAGTGTTTCCAAGTGTGTATTACCTGTTCTCTGGGTACCAAACTCAGCCAGTGAATTGTCCAATCTTCCTGTATTTGGAAAAAAGAAAAGAAGAAAAAAGAGAAAAAAACCCAATCAAAACTTTCTGTGCACTGTTCATGAGAATATTTGGAATATTTTAATATCTGGAATAGCCAACCTATGTAGATCTGGTTCATCATCTTCTTCTTAAGGACTTTTCCCAAAGAACTGATTGAGAGTGGGGTTCATCTCTTCTCACTGAGGGCAGACGACAGGACAAGGGGAAATGGCTTTGTGTTGCATCAGAGGAGATTTAGGTTGGATATCAGGAGAAACTTCTTTACAGAAAGGGTTGTTAAGCACTGGAACAGGCTCCCCAGGGAGGTGGTTGAGTCTCCATCCCTGAATGTGTTTAAAAATCATCTGGATGTGGTGCTTGGGGACATGGCTTGGTGGTGGGTCATCAGAAATAGGGTAATAGGGTTAGAATGAGGTTGGACTCAATGGTCCTGGAGGCCTTTTCCAGCCTGAGCAATTCTGTGATTGGTTACAACATAGAGTGCCTGTAGGAAATGGGCAGAGCAGGTTGCTGCACCGTGGTTGCATGAACACCATGGCTGTAACTTCTTAAATCATCTCACTTCACAATGGTACATCATTGCAGGGCCTCACAGCCCCTGGCCTGCTCCTGGTCTGTCACTGTTGTCACCCTCCCAGCTCCACAAGGAGTCATCTCTCCCCAGGGAGCATGCAGGGCATCAGCATGGCCTTGCTCCTCATGCCTGGAAACAGGGAACTCTTCCACCCTCAGTGCCTCATTTGCACAGGCAAGATATGAGTCTAGGTACTGTCCTTCTAGACTGAAAAAAAAACCCCAAAATTTCCGTGCCTGACAGTCTGGGAACAGTGGATTTTATGTCTGCAGTGTCTCAGGAGTATGGGGTCAATCATCTCTGTTGCTCCTCTGAGCACAGGGAGATGGACACGCAGAGAGGGAGAAGGGGCATCCATGGGCTCTCTCTGGGGTGCAGGAAAAGGTGCAGAGGTGCCAAGCAGATTTGCACATCCCACATGCCTTTTTTCAACTCTTGAACAGAGCCAAATCCTGAGAGGAATGATGTCTAAATGGTATCAGGTGGGTCCAGAAGGGAGAGACACAAAATCAGAGCTGAAAATCAGAGGGGCAGAAAGGAAGAGATGCAAATTCCCTCTGTCCCCCCTGCTGCTGTAGAGACTTTCCTCTGGGAACAGACTGATCCTGGACAAAAGTGCTTTGTTATTTTATTTATGTTAGAAGATTTCTCATTTAATAATTCTGTCCTTAACACAGTAGTGTTCATCTCTACTTTGTGATCTCTCAGTGTCAAGTGAACATGTCCTACAGAGCACCAATTTGCATGGAAATTCTTGCATATCTGGGGGGAAGTGCTCTTTGTGTCTGCAGTTTGACTTTCTACTCCAGAGACTTGCTTGAAACATAAATCTGTACAATCTCAGGAAAAAAAATTAAAAAGCCAAAACCCAAAGAAGCCAACTAAAACAAACAAAAAAACAACCAAACAAATAAAAACAAAAAAAAACCAAAAAAACAAGCAACCCAAAACTATGACACATGAATTCTTTTTTTTAAATTAGACTCTAAGGGCCGAGCATTAGAACTGAGTCAGGCCAAGGTCTTTAAGGTCTCAGTACCTGATGTTATGAGTCTGAATTCACATTTACAGATTTACCCCTCCAAACTTCCCCCCATGTCTCCTCCTGCATCACCTGAAGGATCCAGCAGCTGAAAAGGCTCCTTCCTCCTCAGGGATCAGCCTGGAATACAGAAAATCTCTGCAAAACAAAGTGTCTCTAAATTGCAATTTAGAAAACAGAGTAGAGATCAGGTTCTTTTTCTGACTCCCTGAAGCTATTGTGAAGAGAGATAGGCTTTGTTGTAACAAAATATCTAATCTTATCTACAGTGTCCTTGTTTTTAATTGCTGTGGTAGTATGGGAATAATGGAGGAGAATAGTGACCTGCAGGTTTGGGATGAATCTAGGCAAACCCACCCAGTTTTCCAGGGAGGCTCCACAGAGGCTGCAGGAGCTGATTTTGGAAGCATTGTGAAAGTGAAACTTCATGAACTGGAAAATAAACCTGATAACAATGCAGTCAAGATAAAATTTTTGAGTTAAATACTTAAGTATTTTGTTGTGCAAGGAGATATGGATCATGGAATCACAGAATGGTTTGAGTTGGAAGGGACCTTAAAGCTCATCCAGTTCCAACCCCCCTGCATGGGCAGGGACACCTCCCATACAGCCAGGTTGCTCCAAGCGCCATCCAGCCTGGACTTGGACACTTTCAGGGATGGGGCAGCCACAACTTGGACAGCCTGGGCCAGGGGCTCAGCATCCTCACAGGAAAGAATTTCACAGAATTATCTGGGTTGGAAAGGACCTCTGAGATCATCAAGTCCAACCCTTGATCCACTGCCACTGTGCTTCCCAGCCCATGGCACTGAGTGCCACATCCAGTCTCTTCTTAAAAACCTCCAGGGATGGAGAATCCACCCCCTCCCTGGGCAGCCCATTCCAATGCCTGATCACCCTCTCTGTAAAGAATTTCTTCCTAATATCTATTTCCTCCTGGTATCTAACCTAAATCTACCCTCTTTCAGTTTGAAACCGTTGCTCTCTGTCCTATCACTGACCAAACCCTCTTCATTTGAGGGCTTACAGAGGAACATCTTTCCAAGGTATGCTTTTATCAGCATTAAACAGTTTTTGGCTCTCATAATAATCACAAGGTCCAAAAAGCCGAGGGTAGAAAATTACCTTTTTCTGGGAAAAAGCACTGCTAATATTGAAATCATTAAAGCAGCCAAACTCTGTGAAGGGCATCTTTATTCCCTTTTGGCACATCACCACTACACTTCGATCAATGCAAGAGATGTCTCCATGGTTTTCTTTGTCTAAACCAGCTTTGATCAACTCAATTGCACAGATTTCTTCAGCTGCCTCTGTAGGAAGGATGTGTGTGCCAAGTTGGGTGCTGGTGGTGATCTGTCCTTATCCATTTGACCCTTATGATGAAGAAATAAGATTCGGAAATGAGATTTTTAGATGAAAAAATAACATTTAGATCCCAGGCAGTTCAGGGAAAGGACGTGACTGTGAATTGGTGCCTGTCACTGGAGCTGCTGCAGTTTATTCCAGCTGCATGAGGTACTGTGCTCTTTTGTGTGGCCACTGGCAAAATGTGGGAACTTCATCCCATTCCAAGAAGGGAGCCATAAACCAAAAGTGATGGTTAAATGGAGATGCCTCCTGCAGTCATGGGCTGAGCAGGCTGGGCCCAGTCAGGCTTTGAAGGATGGGATGGGATGGGATGGGATGGGATGGGATGGGATGGGATGGGATGGGATGTTTGAGGGGCTGCTTTTTTGGTGGGAGAAGCAGATACTGGGAAAAGGGGAGAGGGGTTTGGAAGATGGGGGAGAAGGGGAAGATTCAAAAGGCAAAGGAAAACGTCTGCTTTTGAGGCGTGAGGAGAGGAGGTTCCTCTGATGAACTGCTTTTGTTTTCAATCTGCTTCAACTCTTGATTCTTCTTTTCTCTCCCTGGTTCCTCTTCCCAGTAGGATCAGGGTGCCTCCCCACCAGCCTCTGCCTCTCACCCACCCCCAGGCAAAGCAGGGAAGAAGCAGGGAAGGACACAGGAGACAGAGAGAACTCCAGCATGCAGGGAGAGTAAACTAGGGTGTTAAACAAAACCTCTGCTCTCAGCTGGCTAATGTTTCAAAGGAAAACATTTCAAATGCTGAGGGAGATTGTGCAGTTAGCCAGTGATGCAATTACATGGCTGTAAGCTGTAGAAACTCTTTTCAATGTGGCACATATTAAACCTTTCAGAGGTAGTGCTTTGATTTTTAATTTTACGCTGTTGGCAGGCAATCAGGGTCTTTAATAGTATGGGGGCCAGAGGGAAAATGTTTCAAAACAGCAAGGATCTTATCATAGTGTGCAATTAATGAATAATTATTAAAACCCAGAAATAGCTGGAAGAACAGGCAAGAGCTCGTGATGCAATTCTCTGGTTTCAGGCCTATAATGAAATCTCAAGAGGGGAAAGTATGATATGCAGCTTTGTGCAATTAAAGCTGGGATTTTTTTTCCACTAGTTGAAAGATCAGTCATCTTGGAAAAAATATACCTTTGACTTTTGTTTTCAAGTCATTTAATTGTCGTGGTAAAGCATTTAACATCTAATAAGCATGAAGACATTCTTCTGGTAAATCATGGCTTTTTGGGGTTCTTTTTTTAAAATAATAAGAGTTAGATTATTTATTTTTAAAAAAATGTTTAGAAAAAGTCTGTCAGCAGAGTTTGGATGTGTTAACCATGGGAAAGGACTGCAGCAGTGCTTTCCCATTGCTATGTCTGGTGATTTTGTCCAGGAAGACATCATAGTTGGTAAGGAAAGGCCTTGTTCCTGTGGATATCCAGGTCTGTTTGATGCTCTGCCACAGGATAGTGGTTTCTCTGTGTGTTGGGGAAATTTCTGTACACCCGTGGTGCCTTTCTCTTCCCAATCTATTAAAAAAAGAAAAAAAAGAGCAAGAAAAAGTGCCTGCTGAAGTCTCTCATGCAGCCCTCTGTGCAGGCATCCTGTTTTTGGGTTGATGGAAGAGCTCTTTAAAAAAACCCTTATGACTTAACCAAAATATTAAACTCCTCCACCAAGGAGGCCTTTGGAAGGACCATCTGTGACCTTTAGATTCAAGGCTTTATGTTTTCTATTTTTTTATTTATTTATTTTTTAATGTCTGTGTGTTATCACTGGTCTTATTTTCCTAAGGAAAAGTGAAATTATTGTTTGCATTTTCACTTGGAAAGAATAGGACCTTCCTGCTTGGAAGTGGGAACAACTGATTTGCTTTCAAAGCTGCATAACAAATCTAATAATTAAAGGTATAACAGTCCTGTTTTGTCACTGAAATCCATTAGTCTGTGACACAGTCAGGGTGTAGCAGGAAGGCTTGGAGATGCATTTGCCTGAGCTGCCTCTTCTGCTTACAGAACCCCATTTTATCACTGCTGTTTCATTATATATGAACTAAACACAGAAAAAAAGTTGTTTACAACTATCAGGCACTTCTCCATGCAGTAGTAAGAGAGATTTTTCATTAGCTTCACGATAGAACAACTTAGATTTTGTATGTGTGTGTTCCTTGGCTGCTACTACTTTGTGTACATCTCTCTGGTGTCACCCCTGATGTACTGGCACACCACAGGGGTGTAAGGTGTTACTACACCCTCCTCTATCACTATGCTCTAGTGCATGACTGGTATTGACAAAAACAAACTGTGAACTGCTTGGATCTGCATGGAATGAGGGAAAAAAAAAAGATTCCTTGGAAAGCTTTCTGGCTTGAGCACACTTTTGCATATTTATTTAGCAACTTTTGATTGCCACGGAGCATGGAAGCTCTAAAGAACATCATGAGCTAGAAAGTGCTTTGAGAAACAATTAGATTTTCCAGACCCATTGCACTGAAAACCAGTGGCAGGCTGGTGGGGAGGATGCCAGATTGGCTGGTGGGGGCAAGCAAAGCCCAGAGTGAAGGAGCATAAATGAGCTGTGGCATTTTCTTGAAACTTCTAGGAAACAGAAGTCAATCTTCACTACTGAGCCTGGTTTCTCTGTGCTGGTGTTTTGTTTTCTGGCCTCAGGGTTTTTTCTGTTTTTCTTTTCTCCCAACTAAGATGCCCCCTCATTGCTCCAGGGCATCAGAAACCTGGTGTAAATGTAAACTCTGAGAGAGGCTCCCCAGAGCTGGCCTGGGACTTCCCAAAGAGAGGTGAGAGGGGGCATCCTCGCTGAGTTTTGGCAGCAGTGCAGGGACAACTGTAAGCAGTAGAAAATGGCTCTGTTTTGGCAGAGATTTTGGTGTCCCTGATGGTTCCCAGGCAGGGCAGGTGGGTACAGGAGTGTCCCAGCCAGCATCGAGTGCCACGGTACCAACCAGGAGCAGTGTCACACCATCACACTGGTTTTGGGGATGGTCCCCACAGCTTTTGTCCCAGCTGCCCATCAGCCTGGGGAAGCCCTTTGGGCCTTGCTGCCAGCTCTCAGCAGCCCAGGAGGGTGGAGGCATTGCCCTTCTCAGGGTGTTTGTCTCAGGTCTGAGGGGTACCCGCAGCTCTTGGAATTTTTCTTTACTGCAAAGCTTGCTTCTTGCCCGTGAAAAGCAGGTTGCTGGTGTTCATTTGCTCCTGAAAGGCCTTCTGGAGGCAGTAGCTTTTTACTTTCTTCTCCCTTAAAAGCCTCGTGGCACAGTGTGCACCCATGGAGTTCATTACGGTGTCGTAACTGGCTTCAGCTCCTGTCATTAATTGATAATCTTGCCGGATCTGCTCTAATGCAGTGCCAGCTCAGCAACCTCTGAGGAACTCTTGGGTAAAGTGCTCTCCATTTTGAGACCATTGCTGGCAGTTTATCACTTGATTTATCTACTATTTCCAGGTGTGGAACTAAAAGTAAACTGTCATTGTAAATCACCAATTTGAGCAGAGTGAGGGAGCAGCACACAGTTTGCATATTTCAATACCACTTAATTAGAAAAAAAAAAAAATCCCTTGCTCTGTGCAAACGTGCAATGCAAATCTTTTCTCCTAATGCTTGAGATGAGTAAAATGTCCTTTTGAGTCCCACATGTCTAATGCTGCTGCACATCTTGTTACAACAGACTTTTAATTTTACCCCTGGAGCCAGATTGGGAAGCAGCTTTCTTTAAAGCCCAACTCAGTTTGTATCTCAGTCTGGGGAACAGTCCCTGCCTGCTGCTGGCACATGAACCCATGCTGACACCTCTTAACTCAGCCTCGAGCCTGCTGACCTTATTTACTTTTTATTTTCTTTTTAATTAAAAAAGCCTTTTGTGCTTGCTAATTGTGTAGCTGCCATTTTACATTTCAGCAGCCCTCGATGAGACTGAGCTATGTGTCTTCCCTAAAGGTGTTCTCCTCTGAATGTTGTTCAAAATCAGCTGCCAACTGCAAATTGTGCTTTTGCATGACTAGACCTCTACCAGCCCCTTATTTCCTTGCGGCCACCTACACAGAAAACAGAATCATTTACTGGATCAGTGGGAATAATATTTTCTTGTGGCACCCTGCTTCTTAAAAATAAGTGATTCTTGATACAATCACTGCCTCCACCCTCCTCTCTGACCACCCCCCTCTCCACCTTCCCCTCTCTCCCTTTCTCCCCCTCTCCCATTACCCTCTGAGCTCTTGCTGTGCTGCTGGATGTCTGCACCACCAACATCTGCATCTTTTCCCTCCCTCTTCTCTTCGTCTTGCAGGATGAATTGCTCCACCAAGCTCATTAATTTTGATCTGCAATCATTTAGCTTATGGCACTGCACAAACCAAACACCCACTTTCTTTTTAGGCTGGGTTGCTGGTCCCGGAGTATCTTTGGAACCAAGAGGTTTGTGAGGTTCCAGGTGTACCCAAATGTGGATTAAAAATTGAAGCCAGAAGTGACAACATCCCTTTTAAAAAACATTTCTATTCCTGTTTTTTTTTTTAATCTTTGAGCCCTTGCAAGTTCCAGTTACTATCTAAACACAAACTTAAAAACCCACAATCCCCTTATAAAACGAAATATCCTGCTTTAGAAAAATGAGGAAACAAACAATTATCCCATCTTTTGATTTATTGGTGTGATTTTTTTTTTGTTGTTTTCTTTCCAAAGGTGATTTCTAACTGGCTTTTCTATTGTGGCTAAAAATGTGGTATCTCTTTTAAGATTTTCTTGTTCAGATCAATTTGGAAAATTTTCATTTAGTTTCAAAGTGGTTCATTTTGTTGAGGCTTCATTTTGTTCAGGCTAGCAACTTGAGAGGTTTCCTGTAGCTTAGAGTAGATTGCTTTTGAATTGGTACATCATTCAGTCATGAATTGTTTCTTTAGTATATGAGCAGCTGAGTAGAGTTTTTATTACAAATATGAGTTTGAGTGTAGAACAATCACTATTCTGGCTGAACAAAGAATGTAAAATTAAGCACAGCTCTTCACAGTACATTGTGAAGCTTTTCTACAGTGTGTGTACTGGGGTTTTTTTTTAATTATTAAGTAAAAAGCTCCTGTAGGGCGTGGTGATATGATTGACTGTGCATCGAATTTAAAAAGTAATACAGTAATACTGTAGGAATATGGTTACACTAGTAAGAACTGAAACTGTTTTCCTGTTAGCCATAGATAAAAGTAAATTTTGCTCTGTGTGATCAGCTGCTAATTAAATAGCTTTTCAGCTGCATCCAGCATCTGATCCTTTTGTGATGGTCTGAGTGAGTGGAACAGGATTTCTGCAATCACTGAGGTAATGAGGTGGCCTGGGGTAGCAGAGCAAGTGCAATCCCACTGTTGTGCTCCAGCCTTTTAAAATATGGTTTTTCCTCTGTGCTGTTTCTTGTTGTTTACCAGTGTACATGATTGCTTTTACCTACCTGGAATTAGTTTCTCCCTCTGCAGGATATTTTTTTTTTTTGTCTGATAAAGTTAACTTGGGTAGATGGAAAACATTAGTAAAAGAAAGTCTGTTTTTTGAAGATGCTGTGTCTGGATGTAGGGACATTCTGTAGATGGAAGATTCTTGCATCAGATCAGTGTTTGCTCAGTGGGTGACAGTGATTTTGAGGACCTTGCACGTTCCAGCTGTCCTGATAAAGAGATGGAGGATCCCATCAGTGCCCAAAGCAGATCTCCTGCTGTGTTTTGCTGTAATAGACTTTGCAGGTGCAGTCACCTGCAATGATTTTCCCTGAGGTTTGTAAGGGCAGCCCACTGCCTGCAGCACAGCTTTACTGTAGCACCAGCTCTGGGCTTTGGCTCTCTGACTTAAAGGAGGTAAGAGTCCATTTTTTGCTCTGATATCTTAGGAGAAAGCTGTATTTTGCTACATGACTTACTAGTTACAGAAGTTTATTACCATGGGAGGAGGTGATTTGGACTTTTTTTTTTGTTTTAATCACTTAATCTTGAATATTTTAAGAAAAATTAACTCTACTAGTTCTTGGGAGCTAGAATTTCAGTCCTTACGAGCTGAAAACTCTACAAAGCTCAAGAAGGTATTTAGGTATCTAAAAATCTCTTTTCCCAAGATGTCTTGATCAATAGGCCTCAGTAGGAAAACTTATTTCAAAGTAAGAGGAAAAGAGGATGAGGAATGAAAGTCTAGTGGATATAACTAAGTTAAAAGGGGCAGAGCAGCTGTGTAATTACACAGTAATGTCAGAAGCAATAGGTTTATCTATTTCTGTCATGGTACAGGTCAAACTGTTCCATGTTCAGCAGCTGAACTTTAGGTGCTGTATAAATGCACAGGAAAGTTTCCAAATGCTTTATGACTGCCCTCTCAGTTGCTGTGAATGCTGATATTTAGTGATTTTCTTTCTCATAATCATATATTCACTATATGTGAAAGGGTTATAGGAGAAGTCTTCCCCCCATCATTATTGTCCTGTGTGCCCAAAGGTGGAGCCAGGTGTACAAGACTGGAAGAAGAAATTTTTGTAATTTACAGTAGGGTACATTTAGTCCTTGCTCAAATCTCCCACATTTTCACCGTGCTCCCAAACCCACCATATTTATCACCAGATTCCAAAATTTACATTAAAAATGGCTTAATTGAATTAAATGCATTGCTACATCTTTATTCCTCTTTGTTTAGAGGATTCCCTCTCAAAAGCACTGTCTTGTTCTCTAGTTTCTTCATAGGAAGAGAAAAAGCTGTTGGGTAGCTGGAGCTTTGGCTTAATTAGTTTTCCCAGGTCTGCAGTAATATCTTATAGTTCTTAGTGTTTCTTGGAAAGGTGCTACAAGTGATAGAGGAGCTGCATGCTCCAATCCCACCTGGAATACTCTACTTAGCTGTGACTTCACCTTGAGAAAATAAAAGAGAGTTAAAAGGCCAGAAAAAATGCACCCTGTACAGCTTGGATTAAAAAAGGAGCATCCACTGTTTTTTTCACAAAGTTAAAAATCATTATGAGGGGTTTGACTTTAAATAAATTACCTGTAACAAAATGAGGTGACATCTTCTACTAATACTGAGGTACAAGACTTATGTTGTGCTTGTGGAGGAGAGGAAGAAGCACTGCCTGATGTTTGCTGAGAGCTATTGCTGTGTGCCAACCAGCTCAGACATTTTCCAAGTCCCCAGCAGCTCTCTGAAGGCAAAGTGCAAATAGCAGAGCCCAGGCACAAGGCTCCCAATCCAAACTGTGCCTGCACTCCTGCAAATCCATGTTCAGGTGTTTATTTGAATGTCATTTCACAGAGCACATATTCACCTTCTCACCTGAGATGGGCAGACTTGGAGTCTCCCAGACTCTGAATTAGGCTGCTGACAAGGTTGTGGCAGGGGGGAGGAGGACTCTTTATCTTGATATATATTCCTTGAAAAGGTTTGAGAAAGGGAGGTTTTGACATGTTTGCACTCATTATGAATCTCTGGGCAGCTCTGAAGTGTAAATAAAGGGAGATTCAGGTGTTAGCAGAGAAGAGACTTTGCTGAAATGGAAATACTACTGCTCCTTCAATGCCCTTCTGAGCAAGAAGCTGCAAACAAGTTGGGTTTGGCCAGAACAATTTCCTTAATGTGATTTTTGAGCAGCTTCACTACTACCCAAGACTCTGATCCAAACTGTCAAAGGTTAAGCCCAGTTTAAACCTTGCTGTGGAGTAGATACTTATGGTTCTCCCATTAACATGAAAACCAGGCAGGAATAGCACAGATTTCTTACTGTTTCTTGGAAGAAATAGAGCCAGACTAGAATTTGGCTTTCATTCACCTGCAAGGTGGGGATTGCTGTGGCTGTGCTGGGGGGGCTGAATCCAAGATTCTCCTCTCCTCACCCTTTCCAAAAAATAATTCCTGTTGCCCTGAAATACCTCATTTCATTTCTCACAACACTGTTTCCAGGCCAGAAAGCCTTCCTCGCTCTCTGTGTAGATTATGATCTTCCTTAAACCTTACAACAAATTGGTTCTGAAGATGTATGAAACTTCAGCTTCCATTTTGCCTGCATTTGTTTAATGTTTTCTCCCAGAGAGGAAAATGCTCAGAGCAGTTCCAGGCTCTCTGTTGCCAGGAGGAGCAGGCTGGCAGTGTCTTTAAAATGTGAGTCCTTCAGACAACCCTTCACCTGCCCATGCTAAGCTTGTAGTAGGTAAAAACAAATATTTGTATAGGTGATTTTATTTTAGGATTAGGTCCTGGGGACTAGTGGCTCCCATGTGCTGGTTTGGGGTGGGACCTGTTTGAGCCCCCTTCCCACCCACTCCCAGTCTCTTACACCACATTGTACCCTGCAGCATCACCTGCCTGGCCTTCAGCAGAAACAAAGATACCTGATACCTGCTGATGGAGACAGGCTCACCCACACCAGAAAATACAGACAGCTCTGTGCTACAACAGCAGAGGTGCAGAGGCAAGGCAAGCACAGGGGGGATTAACTCCAGAAATATTCTGAGGGGGCTCACAAAACTCTTGTGGCCAGGTTGTAAATCAGGGTGGTAGAAGAAACAAAAGGTTTGACCCAATGTAGCTCAACCTCTTTTTCCTCCCACCAAGGGAAACTGAGGCACCTGTATCTTACTGGAGTGACAGTCACCTTCCTCAGGGACAAAGAACAGAATTGGCCCTCAATCCCAAAGCTCAGCCACTGAGGTGCCAATCTCCATCCCACTGCTCCTACATCTGCTACCTCGGTGCATTTCTGCTATTCCCTTCCCTGGATCCTGCTTCCTCCTGTAGGTTCTGGTGCAGAATTTGGATAACTGCTTGTAATTTTTATAGCAATTTTTCTTTGGTTTCTCTTTTTGCTCAGGCTACTGACCATAAACTCCAATTGCATTTTTTTTTTAAAGCAGCTGGCATGCATGATCTTGCTACCATTTGTGCATCAGTAGTTCCAAATTTGCTACAGAATCAGCAAGTTTCCTTCATTTGAGGTTTTTTGTACAAAAGTCTGACTTGGAGATTGATAATATCTTTCTTATTTAGGAAGAGCTTTGCTGATTCCCCTATGGTAATCAGTTCCACATAATGTTTTGCTCCAGTTTGTGTTTCTAGAGGAGCTCATAAGTATTTTATGTTATCTGCTGAGCTAATATATTGTCTTTCTGTATTTGTATTCTGCAGTTGATTGTTCAATGATTTCTCTTGTTGAATTGCAATATATGAGCTCTTTAATGTTGCAACGACTGACTTTGTAATGTAAAAACAAAAAACCTCTCAATTCCAAATTGTATTTGCTAGTTAGAATGCAGAATTTAAATGAGATTTATGTGGAAGATGTATTTTCTCCATTGTTTTGCCAATAGAGAAAGAAAACAATTCTTCACTCTTTCTAAGAGAAAAATCAAAGCAACCTTGGTAAGAATTTGTTTTGCAAGAAAGAAGCATCAAGAAAAACCAAGCCTGTTCCCTTCTCCATATTTGTGACCAAATTAGTGTTTTTTAAAAATAGTTTCTTAATGCAGAAATAACAGTTTCCAATAAGCATATCTTTTCTGACAGCAGGAATGTTAAAATTTCTAAAAAACAGTAATTTTAAAATATTTATTTTCCCATGCTGTGTCTCCTGGTGCTGAGTGTAGGCACATTGCCACAATAGTCTTGATCTTCTTTTTGCCAAATTAGCCCTGATTTAAAATATCTTTGATGTTTTTACTGGTGAATTGTTGTTGTGAAGAGAAAGGAATGACTCAAGAGTAGATGCTGGATTTTGTAGCTTTTATTGATAAATTGGATGAGGTGGGCACCTGTGTGAAACAGCCAACCACTGCCTCAAATGCCAGGTTGGTATTTACTGTGAGGTGTAATGATTTCATGGCTGTTTACCCACCTCTGGGAGGGAAAGCACCAAAGAGAACAGAGGAGAATATGAAATTCTGCTATTTGCTTTTCTCCCTCGTGGCAGCCTTGGCTGTGACCACCTTGCTTGGTCCCCAGGAGAGCCCTGGGGGTGCTGGCACAGTGATCTGATGGGCTTGCCATGTCCCAGCACCCCTTTGGAAACAGTTATCCACTTACAGCATCACAGACTAAACCATCATTTCTGTGTAAAGCTGTGCACATTTAAGATTGAATTATAGCTGGATGATGAGGGACATGAGGATTAAGTTTGAGATGGGAACATTAAAGCCAAAGAGCAAGATAAACTTGTATTTGAAGTACAACTTTTAACATAATGAAGAGAAGAAATAAATGACCCTTAAAGGCAGGAACTTCCAGGGGGAAGATTTTCAAAGGTGCTGCTTTCACTGAAGTGCCTGTAAATGTGTTACTTCCTCAATAATTTTAAGTATGTGGTGGTTTGACCCTGGCTGGACAGCAGGTGCACACCAAAGCTGCTCTGTCACTCCTCTCCTTAGCTGGACACAGAGACAAAATATAACAGGAGGCTCATGGGGAAGGGCAGGGAGGCTGCTCAGCAGTTACCATCATGGGTAACACAGACTCAGAGAAAATAAATTCAATTATTACCAATCAAATGAGAGTAGGATAATGAGAAATAAACCCCAGATATTAAAACACCTTCCTTCCCCACTCCTCCCTCCTTTCTTCACAGCCTTGATCTCAGTCTCAATTCCCTTTACCTCTTTCCTCACAGCAGCACAGGGATTCATCCCACATTGCTTCTGCTTCTTCCTTCTCATGGGCAGGACTCCACACTCTTCCCGTGTTTCAGCGTGGGGTACCTCCCACAGGAGACAATCTTCCACAAACTTCTCCACTGCTGAGTCCTTCCCACAGGCTCCAGTTCTGCAAAAACTGCTCCCTCCAGCACAGGTCTCTTCCCCAGAGTGCAGTCCTCCAGGAAGGGGCTACTCTGATGTGGGACATCCATGGGGTCACAAGTCTTGCCAGAAAACCTACTCCAGTGTGGGATCCCCTCTCCACAGGTCCTGCTAGGAGCCTGAGGCAGTACGTTTTGGACTGCAACAGGAGCCTGCTCCAGCACATGCTTCCCATGGGGTCTCTGTCTCCTTCAGCCTCTGTTCCAGTGTGGGCTCCTCCAGAGGCTCCCATGAGCTGTCTGCTCCACCATTAACTTCCAGGAGCCACGGGTGGATTATCTGCTCCGTGGGCTGCAGGGGCACAGCCTGCAGAGCTGTTTCACATGTTCTCACTCCTCTCTCCAGCTGCAGTTGTGCAGGGTTTTTTTCTTTCCCCCTTCATAAAAAAGTTCTCAGCCTTGTCCAGGGGTTGGGCTGATTTGGAGTCAGGTGGCAGTGGCTCTGTCAGACATGGGGGATGCTTCAAGCAGCTTCTGACAGAAGGCAGCCCTTGCCCCCCTTCTCCCACCCCAAAACCTTGCCATGCAAACCCAGTACAAGGTACTCAGGTGACTGGGATTTCCCCTGGTAAGGTGTTGACCATGAATGGTTTTTAAAAGCATATCATGACTTTAACCACTGATCTGCAAAAAGGCTGCTCGTGTTATGCATGATAGTTATGCCATGAAACTTCCTGGAGTATTTTTAGCTTTTTCTAGTGTTTGCAGTGTGAAATGGCAGTATTTAAAAATATTTGAGAAGCAAAACGTGACCCTTCTAAGAACTGAAGATAATTGCCAGGTGCTTTAAATTGCTAAGAAGTAAAACTGCTAAGCTTGTGTCCTCACTAATTATCTCATGCATATCCACCCTGGCAACTTCTGATGGATTTGGGATCACTCTGCCTAATGGCTGAGGGCTGTTAAGTAACAGTGCAAAGCAAAATGAGCTCATTCCTCTTAAGAGCTCTGTTTGCCATTGCTTGAGAAGTGTGTGATGGGGTCCCCAGGAGCTGGGATGTTTTAATGCTGCAGAGTCAGGAAAGATTTTAGTGCAGTGCCCTGTAAGTCCCAGCTGGATGGATCAATGTTACACAGACCTGAAACTTTTGTTCAGCTCCTTGTAAATCTCTCAAAATCTCCTTGTTTAACAGGAATGTTTCTCAAGCTGACATGAAGTCTGTCAGTTGCAGGGGACTTAACTGCAATGGAGACTGAAGCATCATCACTTTGCAAACAAGTGCAGGTATTTTTCTGGGTGGGCTCCTTCAGCATTAGTTTCTATTAGAAATTGGGGTGCTGGAAACACAAAATTTGCCTCAGCATTTGCCACCACAGAGCTGACACAAGATTGCTGTGCTGCCTCTAGCCTAGAGCAGCTCTTTGTTGCCAGTCATAGAATCATGGTAGGTTTTGGAAGGGACTTCAAAAGACCCTTGAATCCAACCACCTAGCCAGTCAAGAAGCAATGCATGGAGCAGAGCAGGGAGGATCTGGACTGAGCAAACTGTTGGGTGATGCAGGGGTTTCAGCTGGAAGAGCTGTGGCTGTGCTGTTGTTCTGCTGTGGCATTGATTTGACCCAATGACACAACACTGTGCCCAAACCTCTGATGAGCCAATTTGGTCTCAGTGATCTTGTAGCACTCCCAAGGGTATTTGAGAGGAGGAAAATGTAGCCCAGTCCAAGTGAGAAGATGAACACTTCAAATTCCGCTAACATCTTCTGGGTCTTTCTGATGATTCACTGGCATGTAGTCACCTGTGAAATGAAGTATCAAGAGCAGCTGCAGACGGTTTGCTGATGCCAAGGGTGGTCAACACTTAATTCTTCTCAGCAGGGCTGACAAGTCATGATCTATGGAAGCCTTTAAAAAGAAAAAGCCAAATTCTGTGCTGCCCCACACTTGAACACGTTGCTGTTCTGAGAGAGTGGCTGTGTGTGTGGAGAATGCAAGAATCCTTTTGCTTTTGTGAGTTAGCAAGACCATTCATGGTGTCTTTAGCTGGAAGAAAGGAGACTTTATGTGCAATAGAACATATTTATTAAAACCTTGCAGGTTTGGGTCATTTATTGCACCAAGAGGCAAACTGGTTCTTCCAAGTGCCCTTCATTTATCTCTACACTTTTTGGGACAGCTCTGTCCTATCACCCCACTGTGCTCACTGATGAGGTGCAGCCTCATTGCACGGCACCCTTGAGGCCAGGAGGAGCATCATGAGCACTCATGGACCCAAACCTCTTTGCAGGCTATTGGAATTGCAAGTCCATTGTTTTGTTTTTTATTTTTTTTTAATTGCTGGAAGCTGTTGACAGGATCAGATGTAGGTGGAGCTGGTTTTCAAATGTTTGTCACAGGCCATATGCTTAATCCTTCCAGTGGTATTTACAAAGATAACTTTTATGACTGACTTCTGTTCCATCCAAACACATCCTGAGGAGAGCTGTGGTGTGTTTGCCAGAGCCTCTGTGAGCACTTGGAGATTTGCCTGCTCATGCAGGTGACAAAAATATTCTTGCTGCCTCCTTTGTCCTCGTTATCCCTGCAGAACCAGCACAGGCGGGAGCAATGCTGGATTTATCTCAATTTTTCTTTGCCAGTGGAAGCCCCGTGTGTGCAGGCTGCACAGGGGGGGCTTCTGCAGCCCAAAAAGCAGTGAGCTGCTGATGTGCAGCCATGGGGAAACTCCTCCTCTCTGCAGAGGCTGCACACTTAGCAGCCACCCCAGGGCCCCTCTCAGATCCCACTGTGAGCCGTGGCTGGGAGAGCTACACTGGCTGTGTCTTCTCCCTGTAGCCACTGCCTGGGCAGGGATAGTTACTGATTGCCTCCCTCCTGCCAGAGAAGAGAGTTCTTGAAAGGCAAATCTCTGGTTCTGAAAGTTGAAGGTAAGAGGAATGGAGCTGTTGAATAATTTGAGCTTCTACAAAATGTGTGTAGAAATGCAGCTATCGACTTGTTTGTGAATATCAAAACTTATTGTCCCCTGAACTAAATATTGACACAGACAAAGCAGTATCAATATTTATCTCTCGGGTTAATACATTTTTATATTCACCTCAACATACATCAATATGTGCTTATCATTACTGTAGTGTTTGTCCTTCAGCAGAAGGAACTTGCATGTGGGTGAGGAGGAAAAGGGGGGTTTACATTATTACTCTTTTTCCATTTTAAAGTTCATCAGGTGCTTTACCCTGGCCATGGAGCACACTGCAGCCCTTGTTCCAGCCAGCCCCCTGTTGATGGTTATGATACTGAATGCAGGATTGAGTGATTGATTTTTGGGGAAATGTGAATTTACCTGTCACTAGTGAAAGGGACAGCAAATCCACCACTTCTTCTTTTAAAGACCAATTGCTCGGGGGTGCTTCCTGTGGGAACTCAGTAAGTAAAAAAAGGAATGGAGGCAGAGCCTGGGGTGCAGGACTAATGGACAAGACTTTGATCAGAGTTCAGCTGTGGATCTAAGAACTGATGCTGTGAATGCTGAACAGGGGGACACTTCCAGATCTGTGGGGCACCCAGGGGTTATCTCATGGCTGTGCTATATGAGGCACACTGTCAGCATCTGTGTGGCAGCTGGAACTTTATTTATGGGTACTCCAATACCACAAAGACAGTGGCCTATTTGGGCCTCATCTTTGGGCATTTGTTCCAAGAAACAAGTAGAGTTTGGCCACTTCACTGTGTCTGAAGGATTCTCCTTCTGATCTGTCCCATTGCCTTTTTATCCTTATTCTAGATTTTTAGCCACCAATAAGTCTGGTTTCACAGCTGGACAATGAAGGCAGGCTGCACAAAAAGGATGCAGGGATGATTGCATTGGGTGTAACAAGACTTTATTGGTATCTAGAAATATATTTTAACTCAATTTATGCTCTAGGGACCATTTATGTGGTGATCCCAGCACTGGTAGTTAGGCAGAAACACTGAGTTCCACTGAACCACTGAAAATGCTGTTCCTCTCTCAGTCTTGCTTTTAAACCTGCTGACCATAGACATGAGGGAGGTGAAGGGATGGGCAATAACCAGACAGGGAGAAGTAAAAGGTATGTTCCTTTCTCCACATGTGGTTCTGCTTATCAACAGAGAGCTGCTGCTGGGGAGAGATGGAGAGGGGTCTGAGTGAGGCAAATGTTGATCTGGGGAGTGGCTGGAACACCAGAGACTCCCCAGAAGCTGTTTAAAACCTGAAAGCTTGGATCTGAAATTCTACCCAGCTGCGGGTAGACCACAGGAGCCTCTCCAAGCTCTTGCCTGCCAGAGGAAACTCTGGTAGGGAGCTCTTAAGGCTGCAGAGCAGTGACCTCCTTGAGATGCTCCAATCTTCCTCACTTCAACTTTGCTGAGGAAGAGGAGTCTGCATTGCTGCTGCTGCCAGCAGCCCTTTGGGATCACTCTGGTTGGTTCCTTTGCTGCACTTACAAGTCAGACTGGCAGCAATGACAGTAACAGCTGTTTGTAAACTGACATTTAAATGGCAATTGTCAGCAGACAATAAGCAGAAGGTAGCTGACTTCTCACGTGCAGACAACTGCAGTGGTGGAGACGCAGAGCAGCTGCACAGGCTGGTAAACAGCACTGCATTGATCCGTGGCTGGGAAGGTCATCCCAGTGACTGAAAACTCTGGTTTCTGGCTTTTTTCTTAAAAGCTAGAAAGAGAATAAGCTAACGACTGATGTCCCTATTTCTAATGAAAAGCAAGATTTTTTTTGTGCCCTGTTTCACTTGGTTTTTCAAATCTGTTTGTAGCAGAATCAAAGGGGGAGCAAGTGGTTTCCTCATGATTAATATTGCTTTACAATAGGTACCTTAATAACGAGTGGGTACCTCTGCTGCACGGCTGCAAGACTCCAAGGCACAGGTCAGTAATGCCATGTTATGCCTTGGGATACAGTTGGGCCAAGGATACAGATGTGAAATGAACATGAAACAAGCCTCACCCTGACCCAACTGCATGGCTGCCTGCACTTGGCTCATCCCTCAGTGCCCAGGTACTGCTGTTCCGCTGACAATTGCCATTGAAATGTCAGTTCCAAGCAGATGTTGAGGACCTTTGTGCCTGTTATGAACCCACAGAAAAGCAAAGCTTCAGGTTTAAGGCTGCTCAGGCTATGAGGAGAGGCAGCAGAGCTCATCAGGCCTTGAGGGACCAGAGCGGGCTGGGTTAAGTGGCCTGGGCACAGCCACAGCCTGGGCTAATGGCCTGTGGCAGCCAAATAAAGCTGGTTGCTGGCATCTCCCCATGACAAGTACCATTTTGTAGACAATTACAAGTTTTGTGGGACAGCTGGCACAGCCAGGAGAGAGGGGAACTGTTGGACAGACTTAATTCCTCAGGTGCAGAAAAAAGATGGAAATCTATCAAGTAGAAGAACAAGGAGAATCTAGAAGGGTGGGGAAGGAAGCCCTCTCTGCTCTGCCAGACATTTGCATGTGCATCAAATCCTTCCCAATAAAGTTCATAATGAATTTAATTCAGTCCCCTATGGCCCAGAGGAATGTTCTGAGTAATAAAGTATTACTAAGGGACAGATGACTGCCAAACTCCTGCTCTGTGCCAGCAATGCATATTTATATTATTGGCACTTAAATGCTAGGTTGATTTTACTACATAAAAGATCCTTTGTCACATATTAAGAATTAATACTCTAAGATCCACTTTTGGAAAGTTACAATTACAGTTCCCGAATTTAAATCATTGTTAAATTTGTATGCTTTAAAGAGGTTTGGGGTGTTAGTTGTTTGGGTTTTTTTTCCCCAATTAAAATAGTGGCAATTACTGTTCTGGGCAGACTATTTTTTAGTTGGCTTATGGCTTAACTATTAAAAATTGTTTTATTCAAGGATCTTTTAATTCTCTTTTTTAAAATTTTTTTCCTTCTTTTTGTTACCTTGAAATATCTACCTTAATGTTAATTATAAACTCAAACACTTGCTTAAAGGTTGAGATGTATTCCCTTACACAGTCAACTAGATAACACTGATAACACTCTCCTGGCTTCTGTTGGCATGGGCTAATACACTTGTGATGATTATACCCAGTGGTTCAAACATGTGCTGAAAATTTCAAGCACCAGTGATGAAGGTGGCTGGATCACACCATTAATTTGTTTATAAACATCATTACTCCCTGAAAGATAAATCTCTGCTCTCATCTAGTGTGTCACTTCAGCACAGTAGTCAGGAAAATGGAAAAAAAAAAATAGAGCTACTAATTTTTTTTCACTTTAATAAGGAGGAGTGGAAAGTTGGGTATGAGATGAAATGTGAAGGTGAATTTCTAGCAGGCAGCAAGCTTTAGGGAAAAATGCATCTGTAGTGGTGTCCCATGCACTTCAGTTCATGTTCAAACTGATACAATGTTGTTTAAGCACCTTCTGCAGCCTGCATGGGAGTTCAAACTCACAGCAGCATCAGCTCAGTCAAAGTATTTAATGTGCAAAGGTCTGAACATAAAGCTTTTCTTCTGATGCACTTCAGTTTACTTCATACCTCCAAGTCAAGTGTGAACAGTTGGAAAAAATATTGTGAAATTGTCAGCCTGTTTATTTACATGGTGCATCTCCTCTGAATGAAGCAACATTCTTTTTTTCCCCAAAGTGTAAAAACGAACAATTACTCATCCCTGCAAAGCACCAGTTTTACAGACACCTCACCACACTCTGCAAGGGCAATAAACAGCTCTTTTCTTCATTTGCTGTGCACACAACAAAATAGTTGGCCAGAACAAATGTGTTAGGAGAACAGAAGGGGCATCTTAAGCATTTGACAGTTTCAACTAAGAAGAAAGGTCAATGGCAAAGAATTCAGATACATAAAAAAAAAAAAAAAAAAAAAAATCAGCCATCTTAAGGCAGTGCATTGGAGCTTTATAACTGAACGCACACATTGTTTGTTCTTCATAGCAGCATTCATAATTTAGGAAACTATTAATCAGCATGATGAAGTATCCTGTTTGTAACCAAGGAAAAAAAAAAAAAAACAAACCTGCATCAGAGAGCTTGTTTTCTTTTCCCTTGAAAGAGATCATCTGGTAAAATTTGACAAGGAGATTGTAGATCTGGGTTTGTAGTCTTTGGGTTTATGCTGCAGAGGGGGAAAAGCCACAGCAGAGCAGTAGCATCCTTTGGCTGCCTTCGTGTAAGCCTGACACAACTCACTGCTCAGGGCTCCTTATTTTCTGTTGGGCCATGCCAGGACCACAGTCCCTGGAGCTGTTATGCTGACAGCAGAGAAGGAAGCACTGAAGGTTGGAAAATCTGCAGGACTAATACAAACTTCAGATCAGATTTGGGTAGAGACAAACCAGCTACTGAAAAATAAAGCAAGAAGGGAGGGGAATAGTAGGGCAGCCAAGCAAAGGGGAATGGGATTGGTAGGGATGAGAGTGAGAATGTAGAGAGTGTGGCTGAGGAGATAGGGCTGGTGAAGAGCAGAAAACAGCACAGGTTTTGTCTACTCGGAGCAGCCTCCCAGGGCTTTTCATCCAGTGCCTGAAGTTTAGGATTTGCTGCTTCTCCATCCTACTGAAATCATTGTGACCTTAAGTGATTACAGAAGAAAATTACCAAAAAGACAGCTTTTATTGGGTAGCTTATTCAGCAAGATAATTTAAGTAATTATAGCTTTTATTAACACAATTACTATTTTTTTAAAAAATATGGTTTCATAACTTTTTTTTTTTTGCTTGGGGGGAAGGGTTGGTGGGAAGCACTTGGACATACTCTATTTAAACCCTAGGCAGTTTCAAAGTTATATTAAAAAATATCTTTCTTCCCTTTTCTGATGCCTTTCCCTGTAACACTCATGTCTTCCCTCCAATGAAATACCATTTTCCTAGCATGAAAAAAAGTCAGTGTGCACAATTTCAGAATTGCATTCCTACAGTGAGCTGTTCAGTGGGGGCACTCTCAGCCTGGACAGGTAAGAATTCAAACAAACATTTCTGTGCTTCCACTGAGGAAGGAAGCCAGAGCTGGGAGGAGATTACCAAATAACAACTATCTACTGGAACTGAAAAATGTGCCCCCTCAGGAGATTCTGCTGTTCTGTACCTCTGCAGCAGGGAAGCCAACCTGCAGCTTCTGCTCCCTTGAGGTGCTCACCTCAGGCACATTTCCTGTGGAGAGAAAAACAGAGGAAACAGTAAAGTGGTGGCTGCATTGTGTTCCAGAATTAATGCTTTCTGAGGGGAGCACAGAGAGGATTTTCTGTACCTGCTGTTCCATGTGAGATGTCAGCATTTCCAGCGCTTAGCTGCACCAGAAGCAGTGGCTGCCCATGAGGAGCTGAGTGCCCTTCCCTGGCTCCTGACTGGGACCAGAACCTGATCCAGTTCACCCATTGGTTCCTCAGGGCTGCTGCAGCCCCCACCGCTGCAGCCCCAGTGATCACCAGCCCACAGGGGCAGAATTTTCAGACACCCAACACATAAGTCACCCCCTTTTTAATGCCATTAGTGATGCAGCAACATGTATTTATATTTACATATAAATACAAATGGTCAGATATCACCACATTTTTAAGCATAATTTATAATCTGAAACTGCTTACACTTTCATGACTAAGACTGAGTTTTCTCATTTACATTCATCATTTAATTCCACTGGAATTTGATTTTTAAGAAAGCCCAACATATCTTAATTACCATAAAAAGATTCATACATATTTTACTTAAAAATATCTTCTTTAAGAGGAAATTTACCAAAAATAACACAAAATATATTATTATGCATATTTTCTTTTTTTTGGTAAAGTACAAACAAGAATCTGATCTCTTCTGGGTATTGCCTGATCTAATATGGCTATAGATTCTATATAGGTTTATAGTTTATTTTCTAAGTCAAGGGAAAGACATAAGAAATGTAAGAACACAAACCAAAATAAAAATGCATTCTTTCCAAAGATACAGATATCAATGAAAGAACACTCTGAATGACAATAGGTACAAAGAAACACCATCCAAGCACTATGTAGTCTTCTGTCAGAGCGTGTGCTTCAATGACCTTGCAACAGTTATTAAAAACAGACAAAAAAATGTTACTGGCAGAAAAAGCTGTCAAGCAAAACATTGAAAAATTTGTACTATTTCCTAACAAGTAAGTGCAGAATTGGTATTATTTTATGTTTTTTCTTTCCCCCATGTATGCACACTTTATTCCTCTTTCTCTTTGCAGGACTGATCGTTGCAACTCTGGCAGTCTGCTGGATGCCAAACCAGGTCCGAAGGATCATGGCTGCTGCAAAACCAAAGCAGGACTGGACTGTCTCCTATTTCAGAGCATACATCACTCTTCTTCCCATTGCTGACATCTTCTTTTACCTCAGCTCAGTGGTGAACCCCCTCCTGTACAACATCTCCTCTCGGCAGTTCCGCAGCGTGTTCCTGCAGGTCCTCTGCTGCCGCCTGACCATACAACATGCCAACAAGGAGAAGTTCCTCAGAGCCAACCTCAGCTCCAGAGCAAGAAGCAGACGGTCTCTGCAGCCGCTGCTCTTCATGTCATCGAGGCACAAGTCTTCTACAAGGGGCAGTAACAAAGTTTCCTTAAGGACTTTTCCAAAGGAGACCAAGCCTGACTGCAGTCGGCAGAAACCGGGTCTTGAACCAGCGGAGCCCAGCTCAGAAGCACAAAACAGCCTTGGTGAGCGTCGAGTGTGACTTCATAAGGCAAAGTTAATGATTAGCAATGAACTTCAAAACATGGAAATTAAAAGGACTGAGGAACCAACTACATCTTAAAAGGAGTAACGTGGATGGATTTGTTTCCAATTACACAAACAGAGCAGGAGTTCCATATCCTGATGCTGGGATTGTTAAGTGCTCACTGGAAAACTAATCTGCTAACTGAACTCATTAGCTGCCAAAAATATTGCCCACCCCCCACCCCCCTTCTCCCCACAACCACAGAACTTCCCTTGCTGTTGACAGGGATTTGGAAACAAACAGAAAATAGTTGCAGTGTCTTTGAAGAAAGGAGGAGAAAGAACAAACTGTGTCAGGACAAAAAAAACCCAAAACAACCCAACTTGCTTGAAGTTTAGCAAAATGCAAACAAAAGAGCCAATTTAAGGAGCAGAACAGTGGTTACCAGGTGTGCCCTTGGCACCACACCAGAATTCCCCCTCTTTTTTGGCCGGGGTCCGTTGCAGAGTGGAGTGTTGCAGCAGCTGATGCAAACAGAGTTCACCTTCCCTGGAGAGCAGAAGGACTGGTAGCCAGCAGAGGCGATCAGACAGGCAGCTGAGGAGGCGCAGGACTTGCGATACATGATCCCTGTGACACAGAGCAAAGGCTGCTTAGGTTGATACAAGCACAGCTCTGCTGCACAACACCATTGGTGCTTGGAAACTCCTGTGAAACCAGTTTACATCTCCAAAGCAATGCTGGTGATCAAGCCAGACACACCTTGGCTGTGACATGGCAAACAGCTCTGCACACAGTCACCCTGCTTTGGATTTTTCTTTTGATTCTGGTTGGAACAAAAAAATATTAGAAATTTACTTTATATTATGTATATCAAGTGATGCATTTTATAACCAGAATTCACCATCTTCTGGAATAAGATATTTGAATAGCTGCAAATGAAATGCAATTAGTTAGAAAATTACTTTTGTTTCTGTTGTTGAACACTGGAGTTGTTTAAGGTGTATAAGTAATTACAGTTTCTTATGCCCTTAGTTTATCTTTAGCATTTTTTTTTCCTTTTCTTGTTCACTTGCCACACACAGACGAGTAACCAAGAGTAAAAGGAGAATGACTATCAGCAAACCTTTCATCTTCCCCTCCTTCTTTTATTATTTAAAGAAAAAAAATAGAAGTACTTTTCCAGGTAATTCCAGTTCTTGCTTTCTTTGAAGCTTAATACCTTCAGCAAGAAACCCCATTTGTAAAGCAGTGGCCTGAATTGAAAGTCTCCCTTTTAAAAATGTAATTTAATTTAATCTAATTTTAATTAATAAGCTAATTAAGTTTCTAATTTCTCAAACTGTTTTTAACTGGAAAAAGTACATTCTGATGCACATAGCTGTTATTTAAAAATGGTTTCTATAGGCTTTAAAATCCATAGTTGCATTTTCCCCTGCCACAGTGGAAGATGGTTGTGACCTCAGTTCTACCTCTCATTAAAAATTTTCTGCATGTGATAAATGGAATTGAAAAAAACAAAAAACAAGCAACAAACGTAGACTTTAAACATACAGATGATGGAGTTTTTCTTGTATTGTCTTGAAGTTACAAAAATAGGTAAATATTTCTAAGGATAATAAAATAATTTTTAATATGGGTTCTTGAGTGTTTTCTTTCTTCTGAAGGGCATGGGAGCAGAACTGCCTTGGAGAACAGAGTCTCTGTATCCTGTAGCACAGTCCCATAATGTTTTAAATATACAGTGATGAAGACATTTTTTTGGCTGGAACAAAGCAGGAATATGACCAGTAGGTACTGATCTTGCAGTACCTGCAGAGATTTGCTGAGTCCCCAGGGACTTCAGAAATAAGCACTAGAGCACCTACACGGTACAGTGTGCTACTAAGGGTTGCGTAGAGCAGCAAGACACTGCTTCAGTTATGCTTAGAAAGAAGGATTTCCTGTCTACTGAGAATTTTAATAAAAAAGATTGTTTTATAGTGTCACTAAATTGCTGCCATCCCAACTTTGCAGGGGTTTCCTGGTTTTGTGGTTTCCCCCTGTAAATCTAAACTCTCAAACATGCTTTAGGGCTATCTGTCTTTTGAAGAGAAGCCCTCAAGTCACTGTTAAATCTTCCTCTGTCTCCAGTGAGCTTCCATCAATCCACACAGCAGGTAAAGCCTTTTCTCAAGAAGGCAAAGGAGCTACAGGGTGTCCTGGCTGTAGCAGTACAGGCACACAGATCAAGCAGCACAATCTTTATTTCTACACTTTGCAAAGAGCAGAGAGCTCTGTCCCTGTTGACAAACCACTGCTGTCAAGGAGCCTCAACTGTGCTGCCACTGATCAGTTTACAACCTGAAAACTCAGCTGATGTTTCCCCACAAAGACCTGAGGCTTTGTTCTCATTCCTCCTGCAGTCTTTCAAGAGCTGAGGCGGGCATGACCCTTCCTGTGGCTATGATTATCTTTTTTATTTCCCCTTCTCTCTTGAGAAAGGAATCCTGTATAAAATGGACCTAGGCACTGTGGATTGTTCCCATGTCTGCTCATCACAGATTCCCTCCCTGCAGCCACACCCACCATCAAGCTCTTCCCTACACACAGCAGTGAATCTCCACTTTCCCTCAAAGACCAAACCTCGAAAAAGCTTTTGACATTGGCAGATTTCCTGTTCTCCTGTTCCACAGAACCCTCTCCTCCTGCCATTTCCCTTTCATAGGATTCCTGCAGAGCCCTGTTCACAATTTGAACAAGTGATTTATGAGATTAGGTCCCTGAAATATGATGTACTTTGCAATCTACCTTTATACTAGCAGACCAGAAGTGTTCAGTGCTGTGACCAATTAGATAATGCCCTCTGAGGCATGGTTTTCACCAGGCAACTCTAGGAGGCCTTTCCTTAGGAAAAAAAAAACAAAACAAACAACCAAAAAAAACCCCCCACAAACCCAACAACAAAAAAACCCCAACAACAACAACAACAAAAAAACAAAAAACCTCCCAAAACAAACAAACAAAAAACAAAAAAACCCCAAACCAAAACCAAAAAAAAAACCCCCCAAAGGACCCCCCCCAGAAAAGTCCTGCAGCTTAACTCCTTGTGTTTACAACTGCTCTCTTCTCCAGGATAAATTCCACAGCATAATCTTGAGCTCCTTGTAAAGTCAAAACACGCTATTCCTGCACAAGACAAACTTTTACAACTCTTAAGTTCCACATGCAGATGGACCATGTTCATGCCTAAATAGAATAATTTACCCAGTAGGGAAATCCCATTGTAATGCTTCTCCTGTGGCTTTTCTGTAAATGCATCTTAGAATAGGAAATTCCACTCCAAGGAGTCTGTTTATTCCCATTCTCAGCTCTAGTAATCTAAATTTTAATTCTTTATGCAGTAAAAAAAAAAAAAAAAGCCAGCTCTTCTATCAGGTTTTTAACAGCTACTTGGCTAGAGACATGCCCTTCACATCCAAGTTCTTTGGGTTTTCTTTTTTGTTTTAGGTACTGAAAGATTAATTTGAGCTTTCAAATCAGCTGCCATCATACACTAACTATGCTGTTTATCAAGCATCAGGTATGGACTAAATCTGCAAAGAAAGGCTGTGCTTTTTCTCTAATGCTACAGATACAATGAAAACAGGCATAGAGGATTGATGGAAAAAGAGAATGTTAGCATTACAGGAGTGACATTTTCAATACTTCAGTGATAACATCATTTTTTTTTTCCTTTAACCATGAGTGTGAAAAAGCTTTAAATAGTATGATTCATGAAAGGCAGAAAAATATTCTTACACCTTCTTCCTATCTTTCTGTGATTTCAGTTTAATTGTGGTAGGAAATAAATTAGGACAACTGAATTCCATGGTTTAATGTCATGGACACCACTCTGTTTGCTCCAAGACACAGGTTGATGTACCCCAGTTACTGAAGCTCATCCACTGAGTCCAGAAGGGACATCAGAGAATCCATTCAGGATTATCTCTTGAGAATAATTGCTTTTAATATCTAAAGGATGTCTCCTCAGACTCCTCTCTTGCAGTGGTTTATTGCACTGTTGAGCCAGCTCTGGAACTATTTCTGAGATCTTCCTGAATCATTTGCCACAAGCAGGCTGAACTGCAGACAGTTCCTCAAAGTGGTTATCTGCCTCATAAGACTCATACCACAGACAGAGCTGCTAATTACCCAATATTCTTCTTGAGCAATCAGCTTGATACATAACACCACCACCTAGGAATAAAATAGCAAACCTTTCTGGGAGCAATCATCTGAGTACTCTGAGCTGCTGGCTAGGAGGCTTCATGTTTTACACTCTGCTTCTACAAGGATGGGGTCACTCCCAGTTATTTACCCTCAAAAGTTTACACTACTGCTCAATTTGTACATTTCCTAATATGCTATTAATGTATTTACAGCACAGTCTCTTAATGGATGAGTACTGAATAACTCATCCTTTTTCACAGATTCAACAACCCCCTAATAGCAAAGTGGGTGAGGCACTCGTTTACTATGAAGGACTTGATATTAACTAAATGATTTTCCTCCATTTTGGCTTCAGGGTTTGTGAACGTGGCTGAGGATGTAGTTCAAGTACTTTTAAGAAGGCAGAGGATTGCACAAGACCAGAATATCTGAGATACTGCAATATTTCACACCTTCTCCTTCAAAATACATCTGCTACAAATGCTTTCTTTTTCCCTCCCCACAGTCTATTGCACCCTGGCAATGTTTTGGCCACTTGGAGATGTATTCACTTCTACCAGCAACAAGCAATTAATGATACTTATTCAAATTCAAAAGTGATACAATTTATTCAAATACACTTACCCTGTCTGCAGAACTTAGTGCATGTTTGCTTGAACAACAGTTTAATTTATTACTAAGACAACAACAACAACAAAAAAAAAAAGGTGACGACACACCTGCTTCTTACACTGTGTGTATGCAGAAGGCACCAAAAAATCCAAGCTTTTTCTTGTACTGCTTGGAAATGGTCTTATAAGGCACCTCTGATTCTTCCATTACAGGAGGTACAGACAAAAAAGAGGAAGTGTTAAGTGTGCCTCCAAAACTTAAGTGCCAGCCCTAATCCTATCAGTGTGCAACTTTAGTTTGCACCTGTACTTGACTCAAGGCTGTCCCTCAGCAAAACACACACAGTGTCCAAAGCTAAAACGGGCAACTAGGATACCACCTGGGAGATCAATGATCAATTTCCAAAACAGTCTGTCACTGTCCCACTCTATTACCCAGCCACCCTGAAACCACTTGTGGTGGTTGCACACCTCAACAGGACCCCCAGGCCCCTGCTTCACCCCAGAACACTGCTGCCTCATGGCCACAAAACTGTAATTTTGAGTCTGATCCAGTAGACAATGTTTCTTTGCCCAAGGTTAACTTTCCCAAGCCAAATGCTCTTTTTTGCAGGCTAGGACTCACACTCCTTATTTGTAAAGAAAGTTTTTGCTACAATGTTTTGTACATATACAATTTTCTAAGCATAGCTAAAGTCAGATGAGTCTTCTGCAACTCCTTCCACAAATACTGCTCAAGGAAAATCTTGTGCAGGGCCTCTAAGCACACCTGCTGCATCAGCATGCCTGGAAAACTGTGCCCAGCGAGGGTCCAGGAACAAGGCATCCCCCAGCAGTTGTTGGGAGCATAAACAGCATCAGAGCTTCAGGCATGTAGAAAAGTTTCCTATCATACGTAACTCAAAGTTAGCAGGCAGATCAAGACAAGTTTTAATGCCATTAAGACTTTGTTAGAATTTCTCTGCTCAGCTCCTTTAGATTAGAAGAAAGCTGGACAAATGTTGACCTACAGATGACAGGGGTTTGGATTACCACGATCTCTCTTTCCAAGTCATGCTTTCTAATTCTGGTACTGGAAATATGACTCAAAAATGTATTGTCAAAAATAACAGCACAAAATAGTCTGTCACTGCTTGCAGCATCACAAAGCAGAAGCAAGGCATTAAACTGCTTAAAAACACATAGGCTGAGAAAGTTAAGTTCTCCTGCAAATGATGGTAATATTCAATACTTTTTAAAGCTGCAGGAGACTGCAAACCAGAAGTCAAATCTTCACTTTCACCTGCATATCTAATTCTTTTGTTTTCTACTGTCCTTATTAAATTCTTTGCCCACCATTGTAGATTTACAGGCAAGCACTAAAGCACAGACTTTTTGAATAAAGCTGGCTCATAGCTTTTCATCCTCTGTGCTTTCCTGCTATAACAGTATCAAGATCTGTTCAAGTATCAAGATCAAGATGGCCCCGGCCATCAGGATCTAAATTTACTTTATCTTCTAGCAAGAAAGGTGAACTTAGACTCAATTTTCAAAATCCTGTATGAGCATTTTCTTGTCAATCCTCATCTTCTGAAATGAACAGGGAAGCCACAGTCCTTCCACCTTTATCAATGTTATTATGCTACTCATAAATATCCACAAATAATTTTACTTGTTGCATCCTCCTAGTTACTGTCTCTGCCAGTTTCATTGGAATGTCTCACATATTTACACTTGCATGCCAGTACCTTTGAAATCCATTCAGTTTTTATGTCTTTAGCTATTTTCATGCTTACAGTTTTGCAGCCTGTTCAACTTCAAAGCAGAATTCACCTGGTCTTTATATTACTTTTTCCACATTCAAAGACTCATTGGTAATGTGGCAAAATAGGCTATATCAAGTTTTCAAAAAGAAATATCTAGACTACAAAGGAAAAAGTGAAATGACAACATTTTGGACTAATTAAAAGACACTTCCCAATGCTTTGATCAGGTCACTCAGAGCACAGATGAGTGACAGGGTCAGGCCACAAGAAATTTTGGGAAAGACTTTGTGTGTGAAATGCAGTAGGAAACTCAAAGGAGGTTTAAGAGAACCCCAGGCTATAGGCACTGTATCCTCACAAAATTCATTGTCTGCCTTTCATACAAGCCTGAGAAATAAAATAACATAAAAAAACTACCTTAATCATGGCAGAAACATAGTAAAGCAATTAAATAAAATAAAAGTAAAAGTAATAATCACAAGAATTTACTGTAGGCCAACTTATCACACAAATGACTGGGAAACTAATACTGAGGAGAGTTCAATAAATAAATAAAAAATCTAGTTCAGTGAAATAAAGATCTTGCTCATGATGTTCCCATGCACTACTTTTAAGCAATACAGTAATTGCTTTAGTTACAATGCAGGATTCTATTATGTAAAAAAAACCCCACTATATTATACCAAAACAACATTGATAAACCAATGGATAAGTTTCTTATTGCAGATTAATGGAAATAATGAGGTTGTTTCTCAATTTACTTGCAAAGAAAAATTCATAAACAGTTTTCTATAGACTGACACTTTGCCACTGTAGATTGTTTTTGCTTCCTTGCAAAAGTAAGTTCATGAAAGTCTGTTCACAACTGCATTAGAACACAAGATGTACTGTTCAAAATATACACACAGGCAGGGGAACTTCCAGTGAGTTCTGAGGAATTGACACTGGCTACCTTTCTGGGCTGATTGTCTCATCTTTTCACACTTTATTCCTTCCTGATCTATTCACATTGCAAGTTTCATTTTGTTTTAAGTAGGTTTTAGATCAGCCTTAATGCTCAGATAGCTCTTAACTTCAGTAAAGGGTAAACTTCATTAGCAGTATGTTTACCATGATATTTATATGAAAGCATCCACATACACTCATCAAGATGCTTCATCTGATCCCAATGTACTGCAAGATTTCTTTGTTCCTACAGATATTCTAGAAACAAAGGAGCTCTGACATTTCTAAGTTAAAAGTTCAGAGATGGGAAGGAGAGGCAAGTGGGAGAGGGGAATCTGCAGTGGGTATTTCCACAAAGTATCTGGAAGTGGAATTCTTATAAGCAAGAACTTTGATCCTCTGTCAAACATATAACAGAGTTTTCAAACATCTGCTCATCCAAGTGAAGAATGCACTAGAAATGTATCCCTTATGTTAATTTCTGTGGGACAAAAATTCACTTTGCTTAGTTTTCAGCCACTGCTCATTCTCACCACTCCTATCTCTAATGGAAGGAAGTATTTGTATTTTTCTTTAAAAAGTAAAGTAATAAATTCATTTGCAAGATTTTTACATTGCAGGCAAGATACTGTCCTGTCCATCTGGATCTCCCCACTGGAACAGACTTCTAACATAACTGCGTAGAACTTGGGCTAGGAAAATTTTTAACTACAACTCTGCTTAAAGAAAGAAAAATATATTGTCATTTACTGGACAAGGTCTCCAGTTCTGTGCACTGACAGATCCCCAAAGTTCAACTGCAATATCAGCTGCCACAGTAAAGCACATGTTTGCAGGGGAGGCAGAATTATAATTACTTAATCAGATACATGCTTACATACTGCTCCATTCTCAATTAATTTTCAGTTGTGAAATGGAGCAGATTTCTAGTTTATACTACAAACAGCTGGGTAACATTCCTGTCAATCTAATTCCAAGTATTAGTGACTAGTACCTATCTTCTTAGCTACTCACATCAGAGGCTGCCACAGTAACAGCCACTTCCTAAGTTCTGGGTTAGGAATGTGCCTCTGCTGCAGTTATTTTTCACCTGAAGATGAGAAGTACTTCCTAAAATCGTCTCCAGAAATTGACATAATATTCTGAGACAACAAAATGACATTTAAAGAGCTAACCCTGATTTCACAGTGACTGAAGTGGTTTGTTTAACTATGATCAGGAATAAGGAGTTATTTGCAATGCAAATGCAAAAAGCTGCACAGGTTTGCAGCTCTTTGCTGTGTTGTTGGTAGGACCTTTAATAAGGAACTGCAGTTGAACCATGGCACTGTCACTGCACACACTGCACAGGCTGTAAGGCAGTGACCCCCTAGATAGCAAAGCAAATACCCAGATTTATGCATACTGCAAAGGAAGGTGACTACATCAATAGGTTACTGATTCAGACTGTGAACTTTATCTGAAAATATTGCATTTAACTTTTAAATAAGGTTTAAGAGAACTTGTAACATTTTGCTCCCCGACACAGCTGTATTTTATTAAGGACAAAAAAGGCTTAGTCTATATAAATTAAATTATACTCCTTTGACTGTATCTAGTCAAGAGGAAAAACTCTAATTATGAGGTTGTGCTGTCAAATAAATGCAAATTCACATCTTTCATATTCTGGGTTAAAAACTCAAACTCAAGTCTATTATAAAGTAAAATCAATATTTGAAATATTTCAGCTTTCTGTGATAAGCAACAAGCAAAATAATCAAATTATGAAAAATGCTGGTAGAAATGGAATGAAGTATTAAATAAAACTTGAGAGAATAAGGCATTTATATTACACACATTAAAATATCAATTAGAAAAAAAAACAATAAAGGAAGATGAACTGAATCATCTCTGTTTTACAACCAGTCCTCTCTAGAATTGAGTCAGGATAACAGAGAAACTAAGCTTGCAATGTAAATTTCACTCATTTTGAAATAGCTAGGTTAAAAATTTAAATTTATTCAACACTTGAAATGTACAGTCTCTAAGCTTAAAATAAGTAAGAACTGCATTTACAGAAGTAAATTAAATAAAACAGCAGTACCTGCTATGCACAGCATGCTAGTTAGCTCCTAAAGGGAAAATCTAAGACTCTGCTCAAAGACAATATAAAATTGCACAGCAAAGAGAAAAAAAGAAACTTCAGGGTGGTTTAAGACCTTCTTATTTACAGCACTGCAAACCTATTTCTTCACAGGAGTAAGGACAAGTTATACATCAATGTATGTCTAAAATCTATTCACAGTTCCAATTTGCATTTTCAATGTGCCACAGCCACACTGACCAGATTGCAGCCTTGCCTGCCAGTTTGAGAACAGATGCACGACTGACCACCCCACAGTGCACAAGTGGCTGTCTCCTAACATACCCACAGGGGTGTGCACACACGTGTGCAAGCCCAGAAGAGTTGCACTTTAATCTGTTTACTTGACTGAAAACACTGAAGGAATGCTTCACCTGAAGGGACAATGACAGATATGTTTCTGCAAGGCTAATTCACTGTGAGATTATGTTGAGAGGAAGATAGGAAGGAACCAGGGAAGATATTTAAAATGGAAAACAGCAAATGAGCAAGACCAAACAATCATCTAAATGAGAACAGATGGGGTTTTTTTGTCTGTTTCTATATAGTATGTTGTTGATAGCCCTTCACACAGCCACAGCATCCATTCAAACCTACTAAAAGTACTTTAGAAACTATGACGTGCAAAACCTTGGAACAACTCACTGAGAGTTACCCAGATTTTAACAGCACCTTGCAAGCCATAACTATGTCCCAACCCTACCACCCTTTGCAAGTAAACTTGAAATAAAATAATCCAACAATACATAGCTTGAAAGAGGTTGATCTTCCTTTAAACATACAGCTTCTTTCTCTATACTACAGAGCTTTTTCTTTTCTTACTATTTTTCTAGGATGCCTAAAGTGATCTAAAACTACCAGCACAAGTGGAGCTAGCTGATTCATAAACACTAAAATCCTAATGACAAGGTTTCTAATGCAAAGAATCAACATTACTGTGCAAGACAGAGTCTGCACACATTTGCTAGGTAGACAGTGATCCTGCTGCCACTGGAATCAGTAGGACACACTAGAGCTTGATACAAATCAACAGCATAACAGCCCTTTACATCAGCAAACACCATGCTCTAAAGCACTCAAGTTGCATGTTGCACAACCCCCTTAAATCAGCAGCTTCCCCTTAAATCAGGATTCTGAAGTCCCAACTTGGACTTCTTAAGCCCACCACTGGGTACAGAGGTCACTGCTACCTGGAGGCACACCAGTGAGGTTCTCTGATCTTGCTCTTTTTAAAGCCTGGTGTTTTAACAGCCTGGTGTCTGCAGCAAGAGCTGGAGGACACATGAACTCCAACTCCCACAAACACATTTCCTTGCCATCCCACCCAGCCCTGAAGTCCCTAAGGAAGCTGTAGTCTTCTACTCACAGGGATGGCTATGAAGCAACGTGGTGGTTTAAGACCCGAGACTGTTCACTCTAAATTTCAAATGCCTTCCATGATGCTGAATTAAAAAACCAGTTTATACTACAGCTCAAAAGACAGTAAAGATGAGAAGCAGAATCACAGCTAGATTCCTCTTGAACACAATCATCTCTAAATATTCTAACTCAATATTAATTACAGTTTGGGAAAAGCCCCCTTAGATTTAGAAAATTAGCATGGCAAATATATATTAATTTGTGTCCTCCTTTTCCCTACAAACTCCCCCCAAAAATGTTCTTTTTTATCCCTCTCTCCTTTTTGCTTGTTGTTTTCTTTTAGGGATGAAAGCAAATATGACTATACTTTCCTTCCCTTAAGATGAACCTTCAGAATATATGAATTGCTAGAGTAAATAGAAGAAAGGAGGGAATAACTAATTTAACGCTCTTCCATCTCTTGGGGAAAAAGCCCATGTAATTAACTGTAATGAGATTAAACTAACTTGTTGTTATTAATTTCCCAGGGCTGGGAAACTAAATCTGAGACCCATAAGACTGTGTATTAACAGCTTTATCAGCATTTGGCTTGCATCCTTTGGTTTTTACACCAGTTTTAAAGGAAAAATGATTAACTTTATTGAGCTGGAAAGTCACTCAGCAGTGTAAGAAATTGGATCTGGCCCCTTTGAAAGAATACCAGTTTCATCTCTAGCTGAAGACTGTGAATAGGTGGAGCCAAAAACCAACAAACTCCATACAACACAATGAGAATTACCAAATTCTTACCAAAACTTTTTTCCATTACTTCTTTCTGACACATATCTTGCACATTCACCGTACAATTCACGATGAACTCTGGAGCAGAGCAGTCATTGTTTAGCTGGAACTCCTCACACTGGTAGCACTGTATTTGCAAGCTGAAACCTGGAACAGATAGAATTTTGCTCAGGCTAATAATAACAGTATATATATGTTTTTTAATAAACATGCCAGAAATCATCCTTATTTTCCCTTATCACATTCTGCTCTTCTTAGCTTCTCAGCAGAAGTACGATTTCCATAAAAATGCCGTAAAAAAGACACATCGCCACCTCAGCTGAGGCTATGCCCTATGTGCCCCGCGCTTAGTTCAGGAGCGGGATCCTTTCCGCGGGGGTTCGGGGGCGGACATGGGGCCGTACCGCCGCTCCGGCCTTGCCTCCCGGGGCGTGGCGCTGGGGACGCTGCCGCCAGCAGGCGGCGGGGCACGGGCGGCGGGGCTGCCCTCAGCGTAGCGGGCTGAAAACTACCCGCGCTTCGAGGAAAACAACCCGGCTAATAGATGTGCTTCGGCTCTTATCTATGCCGACGTGTTTACTTAGCTACTAATTAATTACAAATGATTTAATTACTATTTTGCCGTACACAATTACAGCTGCGGAGCATCCTCCACCACCCTCCTTTATCATGCAAACAAGGTTCTCCCCACTGTTCGCCCGCTGCCGCTCCTCCAAGCCCTTTGCCAGGCCGCTCCGGGATCCCCGTCGGGGAGCAGCGAGCCCCTCGTCCCTCAGCAGGGACCCCAACCCCCGGCTCCTCTGGGCTGAGAGCTGCGGAGGCGGAACCGAATATGCTCCCCGCAGGAGCTGACCGCTAACCCACCGCCTGGGCCAGGCGGTTCTGGTCAGCAGGCGACATCCACCGAGTCCGATGCCGAGCGATGCGTGAGGTGCACGCTTCGCTTTGCCCCCGCCGAGGGCAAGGGGCTGGGATGCGCCCTCTCCGCCGGCGGCGGGAAGCTCTCCGGGCCGCGGGCAAGACGGCGGGTTCCGCTGCCCCATTCCTGTTCAGCGCCAGCTCCGTCGAGGGGCTGGTAGAGAAGGAAGCCTCCCCGCGGTGGCTGCGGGCAGCGCCAGGCAGCCCGGGCTCGCCGGAGGCTCCTTCAAGGAAGCTGCCGCGGAACGTTTTACCTGAAGCTAGGCAGAATCCCCAGAAAGTTGCAGCGAGGAGGAAGAGCCGCATCCTCCCGGAGCCGCGGCCGCCGGGCTGGCGTGCAGTCGCGAAGGGGCATCAGAAGGAGGGAGGCAGCGGACACGCCGCGTACTTGTGCGGCTTCCCCGCCGCCTCCGCTACCGAAAGCCACCTCGGGAGCGGGCGGCGGAGCCCGCCCGGCTCCCGCCTTGCCCAGCTCCGCGCCGCGCTCCAGTCTCGCCGGAGTTGTGCGGTGTGACTGGAAGAAAACTGTACGAGAAGCGAGAGCTGGGGGGCGGCTCCCCCCCTCCCTCCCGCAGCACCATGTGATGCCGGCGGAGCGGGGCGGGGATCCCCGCCAGCCGCTCCGCACCTTGCCTCACCGAGCGCTCTTTGGAGACGGGGAAAGTTGAGCGAGGGAGAAGATCCCCCCCACTCCTGTCCCCTCACGCCGTTCGGAGCCCGCACAGCACCGGACCGCTAACTTGGCGTCCAACTCGCACGGTGCTGCGGTGGCCTGTCGCGACCCCTTTGACCACCGGGGAAGCTCGCTCATCCCTCCCGAGCTTCCCTGGAGGCGGCAGCGAAGCACGGGTACCCGGGCGGCAGTTCGTCTCGGTCCACCCGTTTCTCCGCCATCCCGAAGCCCCACAGGTGGCTGCCGGAGCGCGCCTGTGGGGGAATTTCAGGCCGAGCCCCGGATAGCGCGAATGACCCCGCTGACAGGCGTCACCCGTCTCCCGCAAACGCCCCGCAACGGCCACCTTCCCCCGGGGACGGGGCTGAGGGGAGGCGCGGCCCCACGCGTGGCCCCTCACTCTGTCAGGCGCCGTTCTCTCCCCTCAGGCCCCTGAAGGGAAGCGAAGGCGTTAAAACAAACAAAAAAAAGGGAAAGAGAGAGTGGGAGCGGACGCGAGTGGGGCCCCTGCGTGTCGCTGTTCAACCCCTCCCTCCCTGCCTGCCTCCTTCGCGGACACTGACCCGGGCTGGGGGCCGGCACCTCGCTGCCCCCCGCAGGCGGCCGTTAACGCCTCCCCGCCGGCGGGGCGGGATGAGGCGGCGGCGGGCACGGAGCGAGCAACGCGGAGCCGTTGGCGGCCGTTAGCGGGGCGGGGCCCGAGCGGCGGGAGCCGTTACCGGGGCGGACTGAGGCGGGCGGCCCCGGGGAAGCCGGGGAAGGGGAAGCGGTCAGTGCCCGCCGGGATGAGGGGGAGCCCCGCGGTGCCACGGACCGGTTCGCCTTTCGTTGCTTTTAGCCCCCTTTGAACCCTGCCTGGTGGGTGACTCTTCTCCCCCGCCTCACCCCGGATAGGCAGGTGTTTCACTTCGTTTCACAGCTTTGTCTGCAAGTGAAGAGCCCGAGTTTAGCTTTAAATTGCAGTTTAACACCCCCCGGGAGCGGAGGGGGAGGCGGAGGGACCGGGATCCGTTCGCTGCCCGCCGCTTGAGCCCTTTCCCGCCCAGCCGCTCCGGCCAGCGCTCACCCTCCCTCACACCAACCCCTTCCAAAAACCCCTTCTTAAAACACGCATAGTCAAGAGAAGTTTTATTTACGAAAGGTGTTTCAATGAAAATTTCTTAAAAGTCAAAAAAAAGGCGATGCAAGTTTACGGCGGAGAGGACTTAAAAAGTAACAAATTGCACGAAATATTAACACATCATACAACATTTCGAAGATTAACAGGCATGTGCTAAAGAAACTGTAGAGTCTAGAAATAGCCCAAATATATCTAGTTTACAGATTGCTGTACAAAAAGCGGATATAAATACTTCACATCTAGAAAAAATACACAGAACCTTTGAAATAGACTTTCCCTTACATATAAACAACCTTTGTAGAAAAAAACCAAAGACACCAAGTTACACGCCAACCCCCCTTCTAGATGCGTTTGAACAAGTACTGGTTAGCACCAACACCTTTAAGAATGTCACAAACAGAAGTTGAATTTCGATTTTTTTTTTCTTTTTTTTTAAATCTAGTGTTTACAACTTAATTAAATGGGGACTACGAAAGAGAACACAAAATGGTACATTCAGAAATTGACAGGAAATGAACGCAGAGGGGATGGGAGTAGAGAAACTACGTTGCAGTCAGAAGAGAAGGCGGTTTGTGCAGTTCTCATTCATACAAGACTCCTGCTTGTGTCAGCAGTGAAATTACTTTGACCCTGATCTTTCGAACAGTTAAGTGCATGATTTATGAAGTCGATACCACCAGTATCAGGCCCTTTAATCTATTCATTTTCTCACCATGTCAAAAGTCAAAAACCTTTTGAAATAAGACACCTGTTGTGAAGCTGTAGTAGCTGAAATGCACATTTCCCTTGAACGTCTGTATGGAATTGCACTAAGAATAAAAAATAAAACATGTCTTGCAAAAGGGAGTCTGAGAAAGTTAATGACAGACAATTTGACGGGCTCAGGTTTATGGTAATGCAGTGTTTCTACACACAGTTTTAAGACTAGAACAGTTATAAATCTTTTTTAAAAAAATCTACTAACTTGTTAATATTAACATCAACTTCTTTAAGTTAGTAATCTGCCATTACAGGAGCATAGCACCAGTTTAATATTTATTGCTGTCATTTATCCCTACAAATATATTTTCCCAAGATATTTACACCTGTACAAATGTTCACAAAAGTGCAAAATTAAGATTTAATTCTGTGTAACCGTTTGCTGTCTCCAGAGTCTCACGATGACTGCTGCCTTGCCTTTCTTATTGCTGTGTCGTGGTAAGTCAGAACACTCGGCCAGTTGGAGTGGGAATTTTCAACATGGGTCTCTTCTCCCCCCCCTTGCTCCCCACCCACCTTCAGTTCTGCTGCCTGTGGAATTTCCAGAACCACTGGGAAGTGTCCTTACACATCGTTGGAGCCTTGGCTGGTGCAAGAGGAAAAGCTATCGTATAAAGAATCACTCAAGGATTCCAAATTGTCCATGTCGTGCCTACCCGAGCTATTTAAGGAAGCTTCTTCCTTCTTTCCATTTTCTTCCTTTTGTCCTTCAACCTTGTTCAGACAATTCTTCTCTTTTTCTAGTAAAAGTACGTTATTGCTGTTAAATTTATTGAGAGACTCCAGGGAAATTTTAGATAATCTATTCTGGGAATCCTCTTTTGTTTCTTCCGTTTTCTTCAATTTCTGTAATAAGCGAGAGAAATATTAGAAACATATTTCTTACAAAAATAAAGTTATCTGACTGTAACCAATAATTTATGTCTTTCCAGAGCTCACAGGGTTAACAGAAATAGATTGTTATATGCCTAAATCTCTGCTGTAACTAAATAGAACATTAATGTCCATTTTAGGATAAATCATAACTCATCCGCTGAGACAAACAGGGTTCCATTTACAAAACAGTTCAGTGCTACTAACATCCTAAGTAGCAGATCCTGGGTATGCAGCATGTGTTAAACACCTTCAGCATCTTCACTGTTAAGTTGTCTCCTTTCAGAATACCTTGGGGTGTATGTTTAAACAGGTATTTAAATGGAGTTTGGAGTCTGCTAAAAAAAAAATAAATGTCTATGCATAGACATATTCAGAGGAGAAAATAGCATTTTCCATAAATTACAGACACAAATGAAACTTTGCTAGAGAATAACTTGGTATTTTGCATGTGTAAGCCTGCTGATCTCCAGGGACCCAAACCCTCACTAACAGACAAGAAAGCAACAAGACAGGAAATTATACTGAAATGGGTCAATCCCCACAGCCCAGAATCAATCAGATATTAGCCAGGTCTACTTGGAGAAGTAGTGTAATTCTGCAGGAACATCAGATGATGTATTAGCACATTATATTAAAACCACACAGTTGGATTATGCAGGAGTAATTTTATCCCTTTGTTAGCTACTGGTATTTCCAATCAGAGATCTGACCAAGGAATAGTTAAGGAACTGTGGAGGGAGCAGTTCAGTAAAAATGACCTGCTGTTCATTTACAGGGTGTTTCAAAATCTGTGTAGCTAATTCCTCTTACAGATAACATTATCACAGGAATATGAGATAACATTCAACATTTTACATTCAACATTCAACAGCCTTCCAGAGAGGGAAGATGCAAGAAGGTTCAGATATGCTGTGGGAGTGCAAACCATTCCTCATATTTGGTATTTCCATCAGATAGTGAAGGCTGAATCAGTAAATTACTGTCAATCCAATACATTAATATTTTGGTTCAGATAGAAAATGAACTGGTATTTTAAGCACGGTGATAATAAAGCATGGCCAGATGTGTAGGTGATGGGGATGATTAAAAGCTCAGTTGTAAAGGATCATTAGAACTTTAAAAAAAATTCAAGTAAATTGAACATGCTTGCTATGCTGGTTATCCTTGAAGATCTTGGACAAGAGGAGAAAAAAATTGTTTCATAGTTTGAGTGCTTGTTTTTATGGCTAATTAGGTAAAAATGCCATTTTATGTTTCAATCTTTTCACATTTCAAAGTAATAATGCCTGGATTAGCTGAGTATTTTCATCAAATGTTTCAAACAAACAAGCAAAGCAACAGGAGATGCTGGTGTCAATAAACAAAATTTTTCTGTTTCAATCACTAATCTTCAGTCATTTTAGGTGATTCTGATTTTAGATGACAGTCAAAACTAAGATCTATCTAATTGCAGTGTTTTCTGAAATAAAGAAATACAACCCTTGGTAACAAGAACAAACACAAATCCCTTCACAAACACAAATCCCAAACACAAAACACAAGGACCCTTCAGTAGAAATTCTCCACAGTTTTCTTTGCCCTCACTTAAAATATTTTACAGTATCACTGAAACTGGTGTTTCACTTCTCTGTAGTCCAGAGGAGAAAATTCTCAGACATGGCATCAATAACGTACACATTAGGACTTCCTGCTCTTCAGAGTACTAAACCTAAAACACTTTATTATATGACAGACTAAATGATTTTTCTTTGTGTATATTTTTCCCACTTCACAGCTCTTCTTTAGATAAATTGAATGTGGCTGCTTAGCACAGACTTGGGGCTGCAAGAATTCAATACTGGTGTTAGTAAGGGCTAGGATGAAACGTGTATTGATTCAAATGGGGCCAATTTCACCTCCTGGCTAGGAGAAGGAGAGACACCTACAGCATTTATTGCACAGACCAGTTGAGATGAAGGATCAGCAGAAGAGCAGGATCATTGCCCGGCTGAAAGGCAGATTTAAACCACAGGACAGACTGGAAAGAATTCAGTGATGTATTCTACACGTATAAATGTATTTGAGAAGCTGCAGGGAACTACAGTATTCTCTACAAATTTTAAGTAAAATCATCAAATTATTCAATAACTAAGTGAAGCCCATCAGTGAAACCCATTGATAAAAGACACATAGGGCAGTGAAGAGTACACCTACAACAAGAATTAAAAGAGAAACTAATTTGAAAAGTTGTAGCAAAAATTTAGTACTTCAATATAGGCAGAACTCAGAAATACACTATGGATATTTTTTGGACATACATCTGTCCTTTTTACATGTCTTAACCCCAGTCACATCTCTCTGTGTGCAAGTATGGAAAGGTAATAATGCTCATGTAATGTGCAAAGTAATACTTCATGTTTTTTTCAATCTGTTTGGCTACAATACAGATTCAGGCACAGTCTTATTGTAGGACCTAGTGCTGCTTACTGCTAATTTTATAATTAGGTAAGAATGTGGGGTCATCTGTATGGGATTTTAGTTAAGGAATACTAATAGGCTAGAACTGTACTCAGGTATCAGATGTGCAATATGTACAATACGATTTAATCTCAATTTTGTTCACACAGCTGCACTTAAACCTGTTCAGTTTTTTGTTAAACTGCATATACAATAAAAATAGGCTTGCAGTTAAAAATTAAAGCACGATATTCTAGTCCTTGACACATGGAAGAAAGCTCATCCTAAGCTGCATGAGCACAAATAAAGACAACTTTTAGCTGAGATATTAATATGAGAATCTGCATAATCAACAAATAATTTTCTCCCACAGTAAGAAAATTAAGTACATGCATAGAGTTGAAAAGTCACTGATTATTTCTTTAAAATTGGTGTGTCAGAACAAATGTTACTGCAAATTCTTTAAGATTTTTTTTCTCTTGTTACTATAGATACAACTTGGAAAGAACTACACAAAAGTATTTATTTAGATTCATCCTTAATAATTGTTTCTTTTTTCTTCCATGTCAGTCACAACAGCTGCTAGATGAATCAAAAGGCAAAACCAAAGCAAGAGTTATTAGAATTGTTTCATAAATAGTGTATGTGGTTAAGTAGTGTCTTCAGTTTTTTGTTCATGTAGATATGTTAATGACTCCAGCAGAGCTGCAGACAATCAAGAACAAGGGTTAGCCTAAAGATGTTAGTATTGTGCATTTTAAAGTAATTACTTCATTAAAGCATTTAAGAGTCACACTAATGTGAATTATTAGCTTTTCCTAAAAGACAGGAACATATTTAAGCAGACCAGATGTGTTTCATATCCATGAGAACTGGGTGAGATTTGGTAATGGTGTGGAGAGCACCTAACCCCGAGGTCCTGGGTTCCAATGAAATCTTTCCTGCCTCAGTAGTGACTTTTTCCATAATGAACAGGTAGTTTTATCACCCCAGGGAAAAAAAAAAAATCTTGGTGATTTTATTCAGTGTTGCTACAAGATCAAGGGTGCTTCCTCTTAGGATTCTCCTCAGCAGTAATAAAGCCATTTCTGACTGCAGGTGTTGACTTTGCTGCTGACTATTCTGCACCTGTTCTGTGAATTCATAAGGTGCCTGCTGCATTCAGTGTGGTCAGTTTATCTTTTCCTAAGTATTAACTTAGGGGAAAAGATAAAAAAGCCCTAGTAACAGATTTTTGGTCTAAGCAAAAAGGTTCAATGCAGATAAGAACTGTGATTTTCACAGTGCCTCTGTAGAAACATTGGCCCATCACCCTAAAGCAGATCACTGCACAGCTTTTATTTTACTTTACTGTATTTTGTATAGAAAATATGTCCAGTTATAGACTTAAGGTATGGAGAGCATTTTTTGTTCTACCCCATGTAAGTGGAGAGCTTCCCACCACTGGCATTGCTGAGCCAGTCAGTGTAGGGTGCTTGGTACCACCTGGGAGTGGTGACTGGTTGTCAGGAGGAACTCCATCTGACAGAATGCAGACATTCATAATGAGTTACATCACTTCGAAATAAGCTCATGAGTCATGAATCAGAATAATGTTTCCTTGTTGGCAACATCCTAAAGGGAATAACCAAAACCCATTAGTGATATAATAAAACCTGGCATGTCACTTCAAGCACAGCAAATTAGGAAAACAAAACTAGCCTACAGTTATGCTGATACATTATAAATAGGTGTTATTTCTACAGTAATACATCAAATCAGATTTTTTTTTTTTTTTAACTTTAAAAATGAAGGGTTATATGTGGGTAGAATGCATTTTCAGCAGCATGTGATCAAGGCCCAGTGACAACTGGAGCTGTTTTGAATGGCATAAAGACTCTGCAGGTCTAACAGGAAGGAGCAGGGAAGGATGGGTGCAGAAAGGAATGCAACAGCAGCTCCATTTTTTCTACATGGTAACATCCAGAGGCTCTGACTCTCTGGAGGTCAGGCCATGCTTTCATGGCATGCCAGAGCCTTGGATTAGCAATGAACAATTCTGCAGGATAAATGTATTTTCCAGCTGTCTAAGTTTAGTTAACCAGCACTTTAAAGGGCTTGGAATCAGTTAAACACAAGAATAAAATGAACTTTATTTATGTCTCTCATGCACCGGGCAATTTAGTTTTTAGATTAACACTAAAGCAAGAAGGGCATCGCTTCAAGTGAAGTATAACTGCAAAACACTATTGGGTAAAAACAACTAAATTGCTATGAGAATTAAATATAGATCAACAAAATCAATACTTAATTGTATAACTCAAGGCCTTTCATTTCAGATCTAATCTCTAATAGAAGATACAGTATGTTCACTTTTTATTTTTTAGATATTATTTAAAAACTTATAGTGAAGGAAACCAATTTCCAAGATTTCTACCTTTTAAAACTTATTAGCTACTTTGTCTGCATGTGTTCAAGGTGAACTGGATCCCACAATGCTACTGTTTCTTATTTTAAATTCAGAGTCCTACCAATTTAGATATCCTCTAGTCCTATAATTACTTTCTTTAATGACACATTGTGTCTAAACGGGGTACAAGGCATCAGCATTACACAGGTTGCTCGGATCTAACCTGTTAAGCAGGACATTTTTAACATGTTCACAGGTTCCTGTAAGCCAGATGTACTGAGGTACAGAGCAGCATTCTGGTCAGAGACACAGTGGTGTGATCAGATGTAACTTCCCACTGGATTCAGTGGCATCACACAATCAGTTTGCAGCAGAAAGGTGTCACCTGGAAAGGGTTGGTTCTGAGCTGCCAGGAGCAGCTTTCTAGCAGCCAGCCAGGACAGAATGCAAGGGTGAACTCTGTGGAAAGTGAACAATCTTCAGATCTCATTTAGCATCAGATGGACAGCTAACACTGCAGTGAAATAGTTGTACAGCCACATCCAGGAAACTACAAAGGTGAAAGCTGTAACTGCATGACCTCTGCTGTATTACAGCTGAGCTAAAAATGTGATGTTTGAACTTCCTTCTCTTTAAAGCATAACCTTAAAAAATAAGATAAGCTTTGCTCTCCCTTGTATGTTGTCAAATGCTTTCATCTACTTTTCTGGACTGACAGTAAAATAATTTTTGAAATAATGAATCACTTTTTTTCTGTGTGAGCAGCAATCCCATGATTATTTTGCTGTACAAGAAAATGAGATTCTCAAAAACACACCATCAGATTTTTTAAAAACTCCTAATATGTGCCAGTTGCCTTTCTTATGAAAAATGCATCAACATGAAGTACTTTTAAAGTTAATTACTGCATTCAATTGTTCATAAGAAAGCCTATACATGGATATCATCCTCTAATGGCATGACAGGTAGTATAACAATGACAAGAGAACCACAGCTTGTCTACTGTAGTTCAGAGTATAATAATGTACAAATATATTTTCCTATCACAAGGACAGCATTTCTGATGATCCCAAACTGTAAGGAAATTACCTTAGAAGAAATAAAGCTGATTACCATGAGCTGCATATGATTCATCCTGCAAATCTGGACAAAAAAGCTATTGCTTAATGAATGGGTGACTGTGGAGTTGAGACTTATATTGTCTATAGCTTCAATTCTTGTATGGTTTAGGAAATAAAAAATAATTTAGTGAAATCACCCTTTTGCTTTCAAAAGCATAATTTTCATAATATGATGAGTAGGTACATTCAGCTTTCTAATGCCAAGAATATGATCCTCATACTTTACGAAGTATATTATTTTGTTGATACAACAAGACTGTTTGACCTGATTAGGTATATACTGGCCCTCTTTGGACTTCTGCATAACCAGAATTTTCAGGTCCCAGTTCCCAGATCAGGTAAATCTGTCTTTTTTTACTTTCTGTTCAGTTATTACATGAATGCCACAAGTCTGTATTCTCTCAGTGCCTCAGAATGGCCAGGAGATGCACCAACTATGCATCAACAAACTTCATTTAAATTGGAATGAGAAACTGTGATTATAAGGGGCAATACCTTGCCAAATGGTCACAATGCAGGCGCTCAGTCAAGTGTGTTCTGGGGAATGATTAAGAATAAAAGCAATTAAAACCCAGTACTTTCTCCAGAAGGTAGGGAAAAGCCTCACTGTGCTCATGGAGGTGGAATCACCAATTTTTCCTCTTACAGAGGGAATCGACCCACTAAAGCAATGCTTTCTGCAGAGACTCATCACAATGAATTAAGGAAGAAATATCCATGGTGAGGGAGGAAGATTGAGACTCAGTTTTCAGAACCTGATAGACTTAAAATGAACAAGACATGCTTAAGATACACTTTTCAGGACTCCTTTTAGCTTTTCCAGTAGAGGGAGTTAAATAACAGAATTGTTCTGATTTTCTCGGATGGGACAAAAATCACAGTGAAAAAATTCATAAAAGATAAGATTGCTGACAACATTATAGGACACCACTTAATCATTTGAAGTTCAGTACTGTTCCTTGACAGAATTATGCTGAGGGTCACGTTGCCAGTGGTGACCTTGCTAACAGTCCTGGAACTATGCAGCCTTAAGTTAACTTCCCCATTTCAGTCTCTATCAGACTGTATTTCACCACACAGCATTTAAGTGTACAGAGATTTCTCCTACTGAATTAAAGTACTTGTCTTTACCTTGAAGAAACTATAGCTGATTTTTTGCATAAAGGGGCTTTATTAAGAAGAGGCTACAATTTTATCCTAGAAGTTTGGAGGATTTTTTAAAAATTGGGATAATTAGAATCGAATCAAGGAGGGGGCAAAAGCATAGTTCAAGAGAGATATTTAAAATCTAATAAAAAAATGCAATTTTAAAGAGGGAGGTTTTATCCCACATTAGACTGTAGCAAAAAAATTCCTCTCAAATTCAGTAAATGCAAGATCACCCTCACACAACATAGAATCTCCCTGACATTTTGGGTAATCGGGGGCATTTTTCTGTCTGGCTAAGCTACTCTCAGGCAACTGTTCCTACGTATTAGCTGTGCCCTTACCCATCTTCATCTTCCACCTTTGGCTTTTTTGAACAAGACTATTTATTTTGGTAGTTACAAAGACACTTTCTCCATCTCTTGTGACGTTCAAGTTCCTAGCCTGTAATGCCTGTGTGTCAGTCACCCAGAATACTGAGGAAAACAGAACTGCCTTTCAGGATTGGACTGCAAATGCTTATTGGCAGAGGGTAATGGTTTTCCACATCAGTAATCCTTTCTTTTGAGAATTGGACTAGATTCACTTTGGGTTAGCCTATGACTATTCAAGGTACCTCAGGTGACCTAAGGGCAAAAAGGCAAAAGCAGAAGATAGAGAAGGAGCAATATTATGTGGCAGCATTAAGAGCAAATCATCAGTATGAAGAAACCATGTAGAAAGAATTCTCCCAGCTATGAAAACTGGCTTGTTGTATGCACTAAGAGGGCTGTGCTGCCTGCAGGGGAGTTCAAAGAGGATGAAGCTCTGCTGAAAGACCTGCAGAAGAAAGAAAGGGAATGTCCCTTACAAGTTTTAAAGATGGTTAATAAAGGTCGTGTAAACAAAGGAGTGAGCCCCACAGCAAATACTTTTTTCATTTTTAGCTTCTGAGGAAGGCAGTTGGGAAGAGACAAACAATCCTCTCAGACCCACCAGTTCAGCTCGGTGTGACTGCACATTTAGACACCACAGAGGGAGCCTCCATGTTCATGTACATGGTGTACAAACACCAGAATGAGACTTCTGCCAAGGCCTCACCAAGCAGAAATACAGAGGTGATAAGTGTCACATTTGGAAGCAGGATTTTCTTCAGTGTTTAAAAAATCTGAATTAGCATGCATAAGTCCTTCCTCAGCAAAGTAACTTATTTTAGGAGCCTGAAGTTGTGAGTTTCCTTTCTAGTCCAGGTTTTAATCAACTCTACCTATCAGAGTTGTTTCGCCTTTAATGAATCCAACCAACCCCCACTGCCCTTTCCTTCCCCTTCTGTGACACCTGGTCTCCAGTGGCACTAATGAAACCTATCAGGTCTGCCCCCCACTATGAGGATGTGGATTTACCTTCCCTAAGTGGTGCCCAGGGGATACAGCTCTGCCACATGTGGTACTGGCAAGTGCTCCTGGAAGCAGCAGAGAAAGAGGCTTTGGCCCAAGTTGCCTTCCCAGGAGACCTACTGCAGTCTGAACTATAGGCACATGGTTTTCTGACCCTGTGCAATGAGAATATAAAAGTTCCTTTGTAATCAGAGAAAACCAGATGCAAATAATGATGCTGGTTACATGACAGCACTTGACACCTCTTCAGCTGACACAATGATCTGCTCAATTTTCACTCCAGATCCAAGCAAAGCATGAATTAGAGAACAGAAACTTATGTCTATGTTCATCTGCCATCAAGTCCTACACAACAGTACAGTTATTTGCATGCACTTTTAAAACTGATGCAAAGAATTTATCTTTGCTTTAAGACAGAATATTTTGAGGGACATCAGCACAACAAGCACAAAAACCTAAGCAAGAGTTTCAGATACAAACCAGAACAAAATTGAAGTAGAAGGAAAAAATCTTCTGCAATTTTGAGTTCACTTCAGTACACCAAGCTTCATCAATAAAGAGCCCATAGTATAAGTCAGCTAGGAAATAAATGCTGTGAAGGATGTTCCATTTTATGTCGTTTGAATTTGATTAGTGATTAGTCTTGGTGGTTAAACCACATGGGAACAGTAATCAAGGTTTCTCTGCTGTGGTTCTGTAACAACTGGAAAACACTGTTGGCTCATGTCCTATAGCATGATGGGATATTAACCTAAAATCTAATTAATCTATGAATGAATTATGATTCTAGAAACATACTATTTTATAATCAATTTTAAGTGAGTTCCTAACAGAAGATAAGATGAAGAAAAAGCTGTAAAATTACCAGAGGTTGATAAACTCTGTTTACTATGACTGATGATTTTTATAGAGGATAATTTTACAATCCATCAAACTTTTGGCAGTTCAAGAATCATGCTGCCAAACATATGCAGTAAATTAATTTTTAAATTTACATATTTATTAAAAATCTTATTGAAAACAGCAGGAAGTAAGCCTTGTTTGAATAATAAAATAACTTGTTATTCTACTGGAAAGAAAACAAAAGAAAAAAAACCCAAACACCAACCAACCTTCTATTAAGATGATTTTATGGTAAGGCAATAATTATAAACACCTACATGAATTAGTTAACCAAACAATGTATTAAATAGCCAACCAAAAATTAAAAAGGAATTTTTAAAAAAACTGTTGGAAGATTAATAAACTAAAAAATGTAATTTAAAAACTGAGAAGTTAATGGCTGAGTTTCAGATGTGCTCGAGGACATGTCTCAGAGACTCAAGTCTGTTTTCTCACAGAAGAAGTTTGCTGCTTCTTTTAGAAACATCAATTTCTGTCCATGAGAACCTCTATCCATACTTTTTGGTTCATCCCAGTGTATGAACATCTCTCACTTGGATCTGGCAGGAGGCATTAGTGCTTGCAAACTCTCTGGGAGAGGGGAACAGAAAGGAGTCCAGGACAAGTGTGCTGAACAGACCTTTACCTTTCTGCCTTTGCCTTCCCTGGATACCAGAAGGCTCAGTTTAAGGATTTAACAGGATCTAAAGGGCTGAGTCCACCCGGGCTTACAATGGAAAGTGTTATTTTGACCAGGATTTGGAGGCTTTTTCAGAGAAAAGACCCACAGCAAAAATATGTATTGGGAACTTGGGTTCTGTGAGGTCTGAACTCCCTATCTGACTGATACAAAACCTTTGTTGGGAATGATCAAAGAAGAAATTTGGTGTGAGGAATCAGGACAGGCTCCTGTTCTCACCATGGGCTTCCCTGCTGTGACACAATAATAATTTTTTGAAATTTATTTTGCTACAACTTGTGTTTAACAGAAAAAAAAAAAAAAAAGTGTGAAGTGGTTGCCAGTCGTATTAACAGAGCTGTTGGACAAATGCTTTAGAAGCTTTACTGACCTTAGCTCTTGAGATGTGTTATTGCAGTATTAACCCTGCAAACTGTTGTGAGATTCTGGCAATACATAACATGTTTCTATGCCTAAAAATAAAGATTATAATATTGTTAATATAATAGGCCACTAGGAGGACTAAAATACAACTGGAAGTCCTGCAGACACACTGTAGAGCTAATATGCACTCTTTTTTTAATGACTGAAGATAATACAAACAGGAAACTTGGATAAAAATACAGAATAAAGCAGTTCCCAGGCTCTAAAAGTGAACTGATAATTTGAAAAATGTTGTTGAGAATGAACAAGCTTTTGATATTCATTGAGATTCAATTAAAAACCCTAAACCATTAAAGTTTTTCTTTGGTATTTTAGATTACTAGGCATTCAAATGTAAGAATGGAAAAAAAATTCTGACACTGAGGATCCCTCTATGGACAGCAGGACAGCTGAAGGTATGGTTCTGCTTCTACAAAAATCTTTGCAGGATCAGGGTGTGAATTTGCTTCTGACATCACTAAAAATTCCTCAGCAGAGGGGTGATGTGTTTGTGGTTAGCAAGATCCCATCTTGGGTAAGAATTCTGGATGAGAATATTAATTGATTATGATTATTTGCTTAGCTGCTATGGAACCTTAAAAGCCCTCCAAGCAGCCTGCTAACAGTACCAGATTAAATTCCAAATACAGCTGGAATGGAATATTTATATTCTTTATTTAAGTATTGTGACTTGAATAGCAAGAGAGGTTTAGCAATTTGGACAGTCAGCCAGAACATCACCCGGATCTCCACAGTCCTGCACTCTTAACTGCTAAGCTTTGGGGAATATTGACTGTTTTATTTGCAGGCAAAAAATTCTCTGCAGAAAGACAAAGGCCTTTATCATTCCCCTCACCTGGGTGCATTTGGAATACTCTTCAACATACAGGACCTGGCATTTAATCCAGTGTATGTGGTAGTTAATCAAATGTTTTGCGCTGACTTCTGTAGACTTTGGATCAGACTCCTGATGCATTAGGGAGATAAATTATTTAACTTACTGAGTTCCCCTAGAAACAAAATATTGAGCTGCAAACAAAGCTAACAAACACCAAATGGGCTACCATCTGCTGCAATGAAAGGAACATGACCAGTTTCCCCATGCTTGAGATTCTTCCAAAATACAACCTGAAATAGGTCTGTCAAACTCCCAACTGTCTCACAAAATTGGCCTGGCCCAGGTTAGCTAATGCCATCAGAAACAGCAAGCCAGACTGATGATCTATGGGACTTGTCTGGGATTTTATTTCCATCAGACTTCCCTACAGAAAAGCTCGGGGGTTCTTTGCTATCCAGAGCCTATGGAGATTTTCCTGTTTGTGCTCCTTGACCTAGGGCCTACAGACACTGAGTAGTTTCTGCCCCTGAGTAAATATAAATATACCCCAAAAAAGCAAGATACAATACTGGAAAAATAGATTAGGGCAAGAAAAACATGAAGAAGATCTTGGAGACCTTAATGCTCTCTACAATTACCTCAAAGGAGGTGGTAGTGAGACTGATGTTGGCATCATCTCCCTGGTGACCAGCAATAGGACAAGAGGAAATGGGGTTAAGCTCCACCAGGAAAGGTTCAGATTGGATATTAGGAAAAAACTAATTAAACATTGGTTTAATTTAACATTAATTTAATATTGGTAAAACATTGGAACAGGCTGCCCAGGGAGGTGGTGGAGGCGTCATCCTTGGAGGTGTTCAGAATAGAGGGAGATGAGGTGATACAGGGGATGGTTTAGTGGTTAGGGGTTGTAAGGTGGATGGTTGGACTTGGTCATAGAGGTCTTTTTCAACCTTGATAATTCTATGATTCTAATCATACACTCATAGATCTGGATGAAGCCTCCACACTTCATGCCTTACAACCTTTTGAAGGAACAGGACATGGGGCAAAAGAAGCTCCACCTCCCACAGTGATGCCAGCACTGACCTGAAATCCCAAGTCCTGAGCACTGCATTCATAGTGTCAAAGTTTTTTGCTGTGGTGGACAACATGTGAGTCCCCAGAAAATTTTTTCAGAGAGAGCAGGACACTGCTCAGCTATATGTAGTGAATGTGACACTGGTAGGTGCCATCAACATTAGCTTCTTTTCCACACAGAAAACAGTAACTGAACAACCAAGAATTTTTTTAGGTAGTGTGAGTTGAACCATAGTAGTATGTACCCTGTAGAACAAAAGAAGATGTCTTCATACCTAAATTACCTACAGAGACAGACACTTCATCTTCTAGCATCACCACGACAGGAGATGAAACACGAGCAACCTTCAAAAACTATTCAGTCTTTCTCAGTTAACCAGAAAGGTTACAGCTCCTCACATTATCTCTCTTTTTTAGATGGCCACTGCTTCTTCCTTGGCTTGCTCTGCTGCCTCTGTTTTCACCACTGTGCTGCTAATGATGTCATAATACATGTTTTTTTCAAAGGATTTTCTTAATAGAAATGCCGAATTATAAATGTTAAATATGCTGGAGCCCTCACTTGTTACAGTGGTTCTCAGAACTGTGCTCAGAAAGGGTGATCTTCCAATAATAGTAATAATAAAAACATTCTGTAAAATGATATAGAGGAGAGTTTGAGTATTGTCCAGTTGCTCAGACTCTAATGGTGTGGAAAATGCAATAAAGAAATGGGTTTAAAAGTGCAAAGAGGTTCATTATTATATGACCTTAACTGTAACATTGTAGGACCAGACTAAAAAAATGTACAATATTTGGCCTTCCTTTTAACTTAGGTAAGATGCTGGGTGAGCTTCCATGATACTGCATATAGAAACAGGATGCTGCAGATTAAAATTCTGCCAGATAAATGGAGAATATCCAAACCAATTTCTAAGCATCTCTATAAACACCATGATTTTCACAGGATCCAAACACGTGAATCTGACAGAGACATCAGTAAGAGCTGCAGATTTCTAGCACCTTTGAAAACTGGGCAGCTGAAGTGTCTAAATATGAATTTAGGCACAGCCATTAGGAAATGAAGCTCGAAAAACCTGCCCTGCATTTTGACTAATTAGGGGCCACAAACAAGACTCTCTAAGGCTATGCAGGGCAAAATAAATCCTGAAATAGTGATCAGGAAGTGTGTGCTGGCTGCCTAGAGACTTCTTCTCCTGGGTTTCAGGCATTGTCTGTAAAGCTCCTACATTTCAAACCTGCTTTACATCTTAGTCACAAGTTAACAGCAAGTTTCCCAATTTGGTATCTCTTCTGCAGATACAGTGCCTTGGTGACGGCACTCCTGTTGTAAGACTTCTACTGCATGATGAACATTTAATTTTATAAAACTCAGCACCATAATATATTCATATTTAATGTCTTAATTCCTGCCTACTTCTGCTTTACTCCATCTGAGGTCTTGTTTTACTGTATGCTTTAGAGAGCATTCAGTAACCCGCAGGATATCTGCATATGTAATGGGATGTCAGAAAAAGCACTTTTTCAGCGTTTGACTGGTAATTATTCAGATAATTCTTCAAATAATCACTGGAGGTTTTATTTCCTGAGAATAACTCCAGAGTAGTTAAGGGAAGTTCTTAAGGCTACAGCTTTTTACAGTACATGAAAGTTTTAGTGACCTCTATTAATGGTCAGGCAAAGAATAAAGGGACGCAGAGAAGGCGGCACTAATGGGCTTGGAGCTATCAGGATGTGTCTCAGTTATTGCTGGATTGATGGGCAGTTCAGGCTGGGAGGACTCTGACATGTGCTATGAAAAGGTTTGTCACTCTTCTTGGACTTTGTGAAAGGCAATTAGACACTTAAATTACAAAGCTAGATCTTACAAACTTCCCCAAACTCCATGTCACTTATTGCTAATAAATCTGCTAAATCCCATCTTTGTTTCTCCTACCAATTGCAAATATTACTTCTCATCAAAATAATATGGACACAGCACAAGGCATGGAATTCATGTGCCAGGACCTAAAAATATAATAAGAAATAAATATTTCACTTTGGGTCTTGCTATAAAATAGTCTTTGAGTTCACAAAAATCCTTAATATTTTTCTTAAGAATTTAGGCAATCTGTGTGTCCTTATTGCACAAAATCCAGTATAACTTCTCATTCAAATAAAAGGTGAATCACTGCTGTGAGATGAAAATAGCTCATGGAAACAACAAACACCTGCAAATTATTTCAATATGATTTATATATTTAATATAGATTTACCTTTTTTTCAAAGAGTGTGTTGATTAGGATATTATTGTCTGTGTACCTATGAAAAAAAAAGGATCTTTATAAAAAAATGAATGGTTTGCTTACATATTTTCAATATACTACCACAGTTCCTGCTACCATCAGCTGTGTAACTTACTCCTCATGTATTCTGCTCAGAATGGAGCTCTCATTTCCTACCCTTCCCTGCATGATGTTTGAGTGCTTTATGCAAAACGTATCACTGTTATAGATGAGAAGGCAAGTTTCAGTTAGAAAAACAATTCAGAAAAATATTACAGCATTATTCATCTCATTTAACTCTGCTAATCAGATACTCCTCTTGGAGTCAAAATATTTGCCAGATTCAGAAAACAAACAGCTCACTGAATACCTCTCTGCCCTACTGCTCCTATCTTGATTGAGTCAATCCAGTGTTTATTGCATCCAATTTATTTTTCAGCTTTTTCTTTTATTACTAATATAATTTCTACCATTACAACAATTACACTATCTCACAAGCTTACTAATATTTATCATTTGCTGGTGTTAATGTGCCCTGAATTCCATTTTGGCGTGCAGCATTATTACAATATTCCAACTCAACAGGGAGAGAAATGAAGCCTAAAGCTGCATTTCCAAAGATGGAGGACTGAAGAGAGTCTGGTTACAAATGGCAAAAACGTCAGTGCACTCTGGGCCATGCTGCAAATCACAGCAGCTCCATCTGTCAAGCCTTTGAAAAACAGCTCAGAAAATTTTCCACTCAGAGAAATGACTGGCAAATTATATTTTTGTTCAATACATACTTTTGGTTCTTATTACACTAAAGGATCTAGCAACTTAAGCCTGGGAGACACAGTGCCTATTAAATCCATAGGTAATCTATAGTTATATGGTCAATAGATCTCACAGGGTGTATCTACAAGGTGTAGTGCAGTGTGATGGGAAGGCATCACAGAGTAAACTGGGTGGGCTGGGGCCAAATGCAGTGGGGTCTCATCAACATCCCCCTTATTGCAGCCTCTCAGCCCTGATGAGAAGTGGTCTGGACAAACCAGGCCATAAGGGACTGGGCCAGCACTGTCCCCAGGCAGGCTCACTGTAAATTAGCTCTCTATAGCTCTGTGCTGCTCTGGGCACTGGAACATGAGCAGTTTATGACCTTTCCTCTGGGGACTCCAACAAATGACCTGCAGGACTTTTTGGGACATCTGGGTCAGTGTGTGATGTGCTTATGCACATCTTCCAGGTGCATAGAGACAAGGTTCTCTCTAATTTGAAATTTTTCCTGAGACAGTGGGAAAAGGGGTTTCTGCTCCGGTGGTCAAGTTTTTCCACTAAAAAAACGGGCAAAGTTCTTCCCTCCTTACAGTGCCAAAGGGGTTATAATCAGCAGAACACACCAGCTGTGGCCACAGGATCTGTCAGGGTGTCACCTAAAATCAGACAAACCCACACTTCTGCATCTGGCACTCAACCAACCACCCAGGATGGGTGCTGTGAGTTTCTTTGGGGATTTAGCAGTTCCTGACACTCTGCCACAGGCACTGGAACTGCACCTACATGCCAGTGATGCTTCAAGTCCTTTACTTTCCTCCTGTAGTTAAAGCTTTTCACTTCCTCCACATCTCAGACTCCCACCCAAACACCTCCCTGCTAGCCTTGTGTTTTAAATGCCACACAAAAAGCCAAAGCCTTTTTGACCTTCACCAATATCTAGATACTCTTTTAAAACTCTGTACTGAAAGATATTTGAGTTGGAATGTTGGCACTTCCCCATCCCCAGAAATACAATAACCAAACATAAAATAGAGGGAACTGTTACACCATCTGGAAAGTTAGTCAGAATGGGATTTGGTGGCACAGTTCTAAAGCTATAGAGTCCATTAGTGTTAGAAGCAGAACTGTATCAGCAGATAACAGCTTCTAGGTTTTTTTAGTGTATGTTTTTCCTAAAAATATCCCTCACATGCCATTAAAAACATTATTTTCTCTGGCGGACTCTGCCTTCCAAATGTTGTTTTGCCTTCCCAGAGCCCTTTAAAAACTTAAAAAGTTAGGGAGAATGTTATCATGCTCCTTGCTGAGCCACTCTCCATTGCATGATTATTTACTAAAACTCTCAGCAGTGCAAGAAGTCTCAGTTGTTTCACCTAGAAGGCACAGGGAGAGAAATGAGTCTCTGTATAACTGCAGCTTTTTATTGTTGCCAAGCTCGTTCCTCAGGCTAACTGTAAGGATGTTCTTCCACACTACACAACATTTCTTTTAAGTGATACATGTCAAGTGAGAGTTTGGTCCCAGGAGACTGCCTGGCAGTCTTCAAATTGCTTGTTTTGCTGCCTCTTCGCTTTACTTTTTGGAGGCAACTTTGATGGCAAGACACCAGAAACAGAAAGACCTGATTAGGAAGATAAGGCTTGGTAGCAGATCTTAGTTAGAACCTGCCCAATGAGGAGAAAAAACCATGCAGAGGTGTGGGATTTGTTTATGTTTGAAGACAACCTCGCTTATTTCTAATTTCCCATTTCCCCACGTGAGCTGAATCAGACTTGAGGCTAGGAAAAATATTTTTAATTCTGTACTGCTCCCATGGGTGGTATGGTAAAATCTGTTTTCTTTTCAGATCATGCTCCTGTGGTTTTTGTCACTTATGTTGTCAAATACTCCTATGAAACTCCCCTGACAATAGATCTTACATCAACTTGGGTAATTACTCAGACAGTCTTTGCTTTGACGGAACAAGCATTTCATCATTCATCTGAGAATCAAAAACCTTTGATTAAGTAGAAAGGAAGCCTTGCAGCTCCAAGCCTGTCAGTGGGTATATTCTGTTGAGACATCTCTGACAAATGGGAATGTGTGGTTTAAAGCCCTCCTCACATGCCATGGTTAAGGAGTGTGGGGGGGCTGCAGTGCAGCCCATGCCTGGGAGGACCCCAGATGAACCTCCTGGGTGACCTCCTGGGTGTTCTGCTCTTTCAAACTGGAGTCCTAGGTGGACCTGTCAATCTGTTGGGTAGTTCACTTTCCCTTTTTTTGGCCTTGCCTTTTTAAAAACTGTAGCTGGATCTTCTGTATTGACCCTGTGCTAAGACAATCTGAATTTTGAAGACCTAAGACAAAAGCATAAATAGAGTAAATGTCATTTTCAGTTCCTGTGGCAGGGAGGATGCGAGCATAGCTGATGCTGACTGAATTAGAATCATAGAATCATAGAATTTTCAGGGTTGGAAGGGACCTTTAAGATCATCCAGTTCCAAACCCCCTGCCATGGGCAGGGACACCTCCTCCTAGATCAGGTTGCTCAGAGCCCTGTTCAGCCTGACCTTAAAAACTTCCAGGGATGGGGCTTCCACCCTGGCAACCCTGGGCAACCTGGGCCAGGGTCTCACCACCCTCGTGGTGAAGAAAAAATAAATTATACAATCAGTATCCAGAAACCCATAATCACATAATTCCTGGCCTTGACCCAAGCCATCTAGATATTTTGTCTTAGTGACAAGGGACAACCTTCTATCTTCTACTGCTTTCTAGTATAATAATTTGTAAAATTCTGTATTTGCATTAACACACACATTGTAAAAAACATTGTAAGACCTAGGTCACCTAGAGCATTTTGCTGATTTCTATCTGGTTGTAACATGAGATAGGTATTGGTGTTCGAAATTTAGTAAGTGAAACAGATTCTGAGACCAAGCAACCAGCTAAGTATCACCTGGTGCTGCCCCAGCAGCAGGAATTCTTGTCATTATTGAAAGTATAGGCAGATTAATTATTTAGTGCTCACTTGAGGGTCCACTAAAATGCAGTTCACTCTCTAAAATACAAAAATCATAGAATCCTTGGGGTTGGAAGGGACCTCGAAAGATCATCTAGTCCAACCCCCCCTGCCAGAGCAGGGCCACCTAGAGCACTTCGCATAGGAAATGGTAGCTACAGTTCCTGCTTTTCACAAGTTCTCCACAGAGGAAAGCTTGAAGTAATGTTCAACTCCCTGACTTTGAGTTAAAAGCCTTCCTGTGTAGGTTCCCTTTCTCTGGTCAAGGCAAAGGAGAGAGCAGTTCCACAGGTCAGTACCTCCTCCCTACTTTAAACTCTTAGGATTTAGCTCTTCCCAATGGCTAACTGGACCCAAACCATTATCTTAGGGTATTTTTTATGTGATAAGCAGAATCTCTTCCTAAGCATGTCTGATAATGTGAAAAAAAAAATTCTGTGTGAAAGCAGAGTTCACATGGTCTCCCTGGAGCTACTTCAGACATTTAAATAGGGAGATTCTTTTAAGACGGGCTCCATTTAGCAGCCTCTCTCTTTAGAGAGAATAAGGCACCTTCAGAAAGTGACTCAGAGAACCTAAATCAGGCACAGAAACTTTGCTGGCATGTCCTCCAAGAGCTTCCTAAATAGGCAACAGTGTGAAGTGCCCAGTAAGATGCCAATTCATACCCTAGATCAACACTTACTGATCCCTGCAGGAGGCAAGAAGCAAGCAGAAGCAGCTCATGTATTTCTTTTCTTTCTTTTTCTTTCTTTTCTTTCTTTCTTTCTTTCTTTCTTTCTTTCTTTCTTTCTTTCTTTCTTTCTTTCTTTCTTTCTTTCTTTCTTCCTTTCTTCCTTTCTTCCTTTCTTCCTTTCTTCCTTTCTTCCTTTCTTCCTTTCTTCCTTTCTTCCTTTCTTCCTTTCTTCCTTTCTTCCTTTCTTCCTTTCTTCCTTTCTTCTTCCTTTCTTCCTTTCTTCCTTTCTTCCTTTCTTCCTTTCTTCCTTTCTTTCTTTCTTCTTTCTTTCTTTCTTTCTTTCTTTCTTTCTTTCTTTCTTTCTTTCTTTCTTTCTTTCTTTCTTTCTTTCTTTCTTTCTTTCTTTCTTTCTTCTTCTTTCTTTCTTTCTTTCTTTCTTTCTTTTCTTTCTTTCTTTCTTTCTTTCTTTCTTTTCTTTCTTTCTTTCTTTCTTTCTTTCTTTCTTTCTTTCTTTCTTTCTTTCCCCCTTCCTCGTGTTGAGTGTAGCCTGCAGAGATGTCTGGGCTGCTTAAACTATTGCTGTAATTCAGGAATGCTGGAATCTCCTCTGTAGCATCAGTTTAACCTTCTGGGGCCCTTGAAGATGGCAAGTGGTGTGCATTTACCAAATTTCTTATTTTATTTCCAGTCCTTTTGCAGATATTCCCTCTGTTAAGAGGATGCATTTGAAGGTTTCTGAGCACAATGAGTCAATCATATAGATTAACACTCAATCAGCTTCTTCAGAATAAAAAATCTAGACTTCATCTGGGAATGCCACCACATCAGGCCCATCTGTAAACACAGCCAAAACAGCAACAAATTCTCTGTTTTCTCCTTTCCCTCTATATGCCAGCAAGCTCTAATATCTACTTGACTTGCAAGACATGGTGATTCCAGCATTTGATCTCCTTCCTGAATCATCTGTACAACACATATAAGCTTTGCTGTGTTGAACAAGACCCCAAATTCACATTGCCCATGCAAGCCTCTATTGTTAAATGAGCCCATCTGTTAAATTGCTGACATAGTTATCAATGCACTTGTGACAGAAATGTCAGACTTCTCAGGGATGTTATCACAACTGAGGGAAAACGAGGATTTAGAAACTTGTGATGGGTACACAACCCCCTTCTATAAAGCATCTTCTCTTTAAAGTGCTCATCAAGTCATGCCTTGATATACAAGCAAGCCTGGATGGTGACTTAAATTGAGTAATGCATAGGGACTACAGAAAGCAAGAAGGGCTGCATTACAGAAAAAAATCATGTGATGGTTGGTTGAGGACAGAGAAGAAAACACATTTTTCATGATGCCTTGGGATCATAAGGATGATTCATTATTAAAAACTTTGGCCAACTCAGTTACTTCTCCGAGGAACAAGAAAGACAATAAAAAGTCTTGTGTTGGTTCTCTTTTGGTCATAAAATAAGCTGATAAACAGTGGGTCTGGGTGAGGGAAATTGATCTTGTTTTCTGAGTTCTTATAAGACAAAAATAAATCATTGAGCTTTTAAAGTCTAAGCAGTAAATTAATGGAAATGTGAAAGAGTATTTTCATTGCAAAAATGTGATAGCAATCATGATGTCAGCAAACTGCTCAAGGCAGTACCAGCTCCTGCTACAAGGAAGAGGAACAGCTGCTTTATGCCTCACTGAAGTTTCCCTGAATAGGTGTCTCCCCTGGGCTGACTGCAGAGGACTTTGGAATAAGTGTTTTTTTAATTAAATCAGATAAATTTCTGTTTAATTAACAGTAATTCCATTGGTACGTATAAAAATATTATATCTAATTTTCAAAACCTTACATAAGAAAACTACAGAAGAGATTTTGATTAAAGTAAAAGTTTTATGTCCGTGACTCAATGCATTTTATTCCTTTCTGTGAAACTGTGATTTGTTTTTCTTCTTTGAAATTTTGCTGTACACAAAGGGATGACATTATTTCCAAATATGTTCCCCGGGTCAAAACAAATGTTAACATCAACTTGGTCTTAGTGCCAAGAGAATTTAGCTGGAATTAACCTGGATGCTGTTTAAAACTCAGCAAATAAGAAACTGGAACACTAAATATTTCTGCTTTCAATGCATAAGAGCCTTTTTTGATTCTTTACACCATCCATTTAGTGTCTCTTTCTCATGGTTGTTGTCCATGGATTGTCTCCCTTCTGCAACTCTTTCTCTGCAAACCTGTTTTTGTTGATAAAAACTTGTTTGTATATACTTTGGGGGTAATGCTGGTGAATATGCTCGGTGAGAAGGAGACAATTCAGATGACAATAAGTCTGGGTTAGCAGAGCTTCCTGCCAGAATGTCTCATTAGAGCACCCAGGCTGAAGGCACTGTGTTCTGGTGCTGTAGAGTCCAATTTAATTGGGCTGAGGAACTGATGCAGCACACTGCCCTTTTGACAAGTAGTGAAAACTCATTCTGTCCATCACGACATTTGGTGGTGTTTTTTGTGCTTTTTTTTCTTTTAAAGGCTTCACATTTAGGAGTGAAATTCAAAGCACAGAGCATCTCCTTTTTTAAAATGTCAAGCGTTCTACATGAAAGCTGCATCTCCCCCCAACTCAAAATTGATGTTTTGTGGGTTTTTTTTCCCTTCTTGCGAGTTGTTGGCCATAAATGCCTCAGCTTCTGGTGTCCCTTCTTTTTTTGTGGGTAATGTTCCAGATCACAGTTCTAATTTAAACAGACTGCCAATCTACTTGGGTTGGACAAATTACAGCTCAGAAAAATTTGCCACGCTGGTTCAAACAAGGAGTTCAGGGCAACTTGCTTTTTCATGGTTACTGCTTCTCATTTGTCATTCTGAAAAATTTAATACTAATGGGCACATCTCTAGTGCTTTATTGAGCTTTCACTGTTCACCAAGAGGCTGTGCTGTTTTGAGAGCTATTTCAGATTCTCAGAAAGTAATCTCAAGAGCCCCCCAACATAATGCACATCAAATGGTAGTGCTGAGATATACCTGCTGCCTTCTAGTTTAACGATGGATTTTTACACAGATCCTAAGGCTATTTCAATTATTTTTAAGTTCAGATGATGGTTGGGCACATTGCAGAGATGTCATACATAAGAAATGCAAAACAAGAATTAATTAAAGGAAGATTACAACTCTGAGGCACTTTTGCTGTAGTAGAACCAAATTAATGCTCTGTTAATAGCAACAGACCTTGGCCTTCAGGAAGGCAGAACTGGTTTTTATATACATACATAGAGAATTAATCTCATCTTCATAATTAAGCTATGAACTTCTAGATGTTCAGCATAAGAATTAAGTGGATGATCAAATTATTCCCTTCACCTATCTTTTTTAATACTTTTCTGTTACTATTTTTTTTCCTCTTTTCTTCTTCACATCTGTGAAGCCAGATTCTTTAAAATGCTTCTTTCTAATAGGACCCAAATATATTAAAAATTAATCACACTCTGGGTACCAGTCAAATTTGGTTGACTGAGAAATGAGACAGATACATTTCAGGATTTTTATTTTGAAGTTTGTGAATCAATTTAATATTCAGTTAAGTGGGGCTTTCATGCCAGCAGAGCAGGAATAAACAGAGACATTGCCAGTTTGTTCCACACATTCCTTCTGCACATTTGGGCCAGAATCCTGAAAGCTGTAAAACTCTAACGTTGGTTAGAGTTAATCACTGAAGTTACAGTGCACAGTGATTTTCTGAAACTGAAAACTGGTGTCTAGGAAGAAATAGAAATTCTTTTTCAATCATGAACTACACCACTATACTGCCAACCAGCAGCTCATTCATTATTTTCTGCTAGCACCTTTGTTTATTCTGTAACATACATGAAATGTGCAGAGTGTTACACAGAGAAACAAAACAACCTTGTATTTAAAAGGGAGAAGAAGGAGAAAAGCTGAGGAAAGTGACTGGACATGGAGGTGAGAGGATTACAGTGGATCAGGGATGGGTGGTTCTGTTTTCCAACATACTTGTGTATACAGAGTGAAAACATGAAAAAGGAGAGTAAGGATGAGAGGAGAAGGCATGAGAAAAGAGAAGGAAAAGTGCAGGCTGAGAAGTTGCTTTCCAGGGTTGTTGAGACTGCATGATATCAGGTTCAGCTTTTTTAGGGACAGAAGCAGGCACTGGATTCACATGAAGTAAGGGAAGAAAACAAATTTGTTTCAGATTAGTGTCAAGATCCATCGATCAGATCAGGATTGATCTTCATAAAAGAATGTTTAAAGCTCTCAAACCAAGAGTTCCAGAGATAACACCAAGAATTACTTTAAAAGAGACCAGAAGCAAGCATGGTTTCATTTGAATTTTCAGGAATATTACTTGATGTGTGTAAGGCATTTACTACATGCTGTGCTATACATATTAACTGACCATATGTGAAGGATAAATTCTCTGTTTTCTTTACAGTCTGAAATTTCAACTTCTCTCTAATGGGGGACTGCTAGTCCTAGCATGTCTGCTTGTCAATTTTGGAATCTAATTCTATGACAGGTGAGCATAAGAAGGTAACATTCTGTTAGAAAAATATTTAGATCTTTACTCTTCTGCAGGTCATGCTGTTTATTCAAGTCTGTCTGGTTTTCATACACAATCAACACATTGGGGGAAAAAAACAAGAGACAAATAAAAACAATAAATGAAGAAAAGGAGAAGTTATATAAAAATCACAGTAACTCACACTTGGAGTCTGCTTGCCCTTGCTGTCTTTACTGGAAGCTCCACTCAGCTCTTCAATTAAACTGTAATGTGTTAATTGTTCAGGTCCATCCTCTCCAAAATGGCCATAGAGACTGTGCTGGTATAAATCCAAGATTGACATTGGGTTCCCTAGAAATGACTTTCTCTGGTTTTGTTTTTCTTGCTCTGCTGTAAGAGAGGTAAAGAATAGGATCATTATGAGATATTTAATTTATGAAATGCAGTCTACATACACTGGAATGCAGTTTTACTGTTTTTAAATGAATTTCAAATTAGAATCATTTTGCTTGATAGAATTATTTTGATTGGAAAAGATATTTAAGATCATCAAGTCCAACAGTTAACCCAGCACGACCAGTTCCACCACTAAACCATCTCCATAAGCACTTGTAAGTTATCTGGAATTCAGTGTAATCAAAGTATTAAAATACTATCTCCTCTCTCTCCAATCAATGCATACACAGGAGACTGTTTATACTTAATATTCAAGGAGAAGGAAATGGTATGAGACAACCAGCATTAATGTCTTTTCTTTTTTAATTATAGATGAGATGTGTATTTTAGGGGGATTGTTCTACTTATTTATTTGCTCAAAGTTTTTGTTTGTATCTCTTAATAGGCTTACATGACAGATGTGCTAAGTCCCTTTAGCATGTCTTTCAGCTTGACTATACATTGGCTGACCCTTTCCTTTTCACTACATTTTTAGCTAATGAATTCAACAGTATAAAAAAATATACCAGTAACATAAGAAACAGGTCCTACCCATTGTTATGGTTGCTACAGTGACACAGGAACGTGAGGAATAAAATCTCAGTTTCCAAAGTTCAAGGCTGAAAACTCATTCAGAAGATCAAAACAAAACCAAAGAATTTGGGGGCAGCTTCATGCAAATGCAGAGGAGACAGAGGCTTCCATGATCATCATTTGCTTCTTTCCTCACACTTCCTTACACAAATTTCAATGCTATCTTATAACCTATAGCACTAGGAAAGCCTCTGCTTCCAGTGCCTCCAACAGAATCACATCAGAATAAAACCCTCACAAAACTGGAAACAAAACATTTCCATGGGTGAAACAGCAGAATTGGTTTGCTGCAGCCTCTGCCTCAGCTTCATGTGGATATTTTGAGCTTCTATCACTTGCTTAAAGAAGCTGACATCTCTGAACACAGTATGGAATAAACTGTTGTTATTAATAAGACGTGAGAACTGCATTTATGGAGCACAGAACAGAAATCCTGATCATAAGGAATGAGCATAGCAGAAATATTTTTGCAATAATGCTTTATAATGTTATATTCTATTTGTTTCGATCACAATTATGAATTTTAGTCCTGTTAATAGCCCCAAAATTACCCACAAAATTAATGATTTGCTCTGTAAAATGGTGACTTCAAGCCATTCTTAGATATCATTAAATGTGGAATCTGCTGTCACTTATTACAACTGCTTGCACATGATAAATTTTTTTTTTGTTAAATTGTGATCAATACATGAATGTGCTTATCTACCTCTTTAACAAAACACCTCTTTCTTCCATTAGGACATGACAAAAAGCAAAATTTTTTAAAAGTGTTGAATGACTGATTAATGATACAAAGTTACAGGAGTAACACAGAGTCCTAGCTTACTCCTTGTTCTATTTGGTGGTGGAATCACAAAAAATGGATTAGCTCTGAAAATGCCAAGTGTTTAAGCCCAACTCCCAGCAGCCACTAAAGAGCAGAGTGTGTCTGTCACCAATATCTGCCCATCCACAGCACGTTTAATGCAGTCATCACTGCAGCATCCACTCTGGGTGCTAATCCCTGCCAGGGCAGGCTCAGCACCCTGCAGAGGGGCAGCACAAATCCTATGAATTACTGAAGTTCTGCTGAAGCTGTCAAGGCTGCAGTGATGCTGAGGCTTTGGAATGGCCTTTGCACTCCCTGGAATTCATCCTCTGCAGGGAAGCCATGGGCTGCAGGAGCCTCTCCTTCCTCCCAGAGGACAAGCATCTGCACTGGAAGGTGGCTTGCAGCACAGAAAGCTGGTGGTCAAGACAAGACAGCAATGTTTTGGGGTTATTAAACACACAGAAATCCACTAACTCAAGAACTTAATGGGGTTCTGTCCAGTGGCATTCAGTAAACTCCAAAGTGCCATCAATTCTTGCAGAAAGGTTTGACCCTTGGAAATGGCAATGCACACATGGAGGGCAATGGGAGACTCCACTATGGCACCGTAACCAACATAACTTTGATACAGAGGTTGGAAAACCATGACCTTGATCGTTGGCTTAATTCAACTGGATGATATAATTAAAAAGAAAAAAAAAAAAAAAAAAAAAAAAAAAAAAAAAAAAAAAAAGGGAAGCTGTTTTTATAATCACCTTTTAAATTTTTGTGTTAATGTAACAGAAGACTTCTTTTTATTTACACCCCAGGGAATTATGCATTTTTTTCCTTGCTAAGAGAAAAAAAAAGATACACAGAATGAAAAGCAAAAAATAATATAAGATAATGGTAAATTAGACTGGAGTAAGATCAGGGGTTAGAGAGTGAAAAATGGACAGAAAGTTTAATGAAGGACACTATGTGCTGCTGAGTCACAGCAAAGATGAGTGATATACATTTTTACGTACAAATTTTAATTACCTTGCTTGTTGTTCTTTGTTAACTCCACAAAAGTCTCCTCTGCAGTTCTAAAATAATTTTTTGTTTCATACTCTGGCTCTGGCTCAGTGTCACTGCTGCTTGCAGAATAGGCACATACCCTCAGAGCTCTGTCCTGTACAAATAAGGGTGTTGCAATCATTCAGATGATGCATACATATCAAAATAATGTCAAAGACAGTATTAGGAGTGGAACATTTCATACTCATCATGCAGTATAAACAGATAGTTCAACTGGAAAAAGGTCTGTGTTACCAGTTTAAATAACCATTTCTCCTTCCATGTAAGCAGAAATTAAATGATCTTCAGTTGCACATTGATTTCATATCTACCAATGTTTTAGATAATTTAATCCACTTAATTCAATTTTTAAATTTCTCTATGTTTAATACAGTGTATTTGTAACATAAAATTATCATGCAACAAATGGTTTGCTGCAAGCAATTCTATAGGCAGTCAGGACAGCCAGTGGACAATACTCATTCTTTCTATACCACTTTATCCTGAATTCTTCCTATATTAACTTCTCTTGTTCTGGCATTTCTAATGCAGTACTGGACAGCCCTTAATTCCTGTCTGATTCCTCTCTCTTTTCTCTTCAGGAAGAAACACTAAGGATTTTCTTCTGGGAGTAAACAGGAATGCTGACAGCTCTGGATAGCTTCTAATCATGGAATGCCTTAAGGTTTAAACCAATAAAACCCCACAAAATGGGTATGGAAAAGCTAAGCTTAATACTGCTAAGTTAATCTATCTATCAGCTACCCTGGCCCCAACTGCTTATCAGTGGCTTAAAAGTTTTTAATTCTTAATTCTATTTTTCAAAGCATGATACTAATTTCCCTATCTTCCAATCCATGTGGCATTTTTTGAACTGATGCAGACAGACATCCATTGGAAACAGATGCTTGTGGAGATGGGACCAGACCTGAGGATACCTGCTTGGAGAGAGGTGTGCCCAAGATTACCTGTAAAGCTGGGAGACTACAAGTCAGCTGTAGTCCTAAAGTCATTTAGACACATTCACAGGCCAGCTACACCCCCACTGAGCTTCTGACTCTGAGGCAGACTAATTAGCAGAAAGGACTAATTAGCAGTTAGGACTGTATCAAGCGTTGAGATGGTTTTGGGAATAGAGGTGGTCAGTCACGACTGGTTTAAGGTGAAGACCACACTGGTGCTCTTGTTCCTTGGAAGCCAACACTATTGCACTACAAAACTCACCAAAGCTTGTCAGTGATATAGAAGGCAATTAATTTTATCACTCTGTTTGAAACATCCAGAGCGAGGGCAGTAAAAAAATACAAGATATCCCAGTCAGTAAATTGATGGATCAAGCAGACATGCAAAACAGGTACTCAACAAAATGTTTTGAGCCTCTTGCAATGGAAGGCTCATTAGTTGGCAGTGTCTGACAATTTCCTTCCCTAATGCCCACTTTTTTGAGGAAGCTTTTTCCTCTCTTGGCTAACCTGCTGCCCTTGAGCTTCTCATGGGGCTTAACCAGCCTAGCATCCTGGGTATGGATACCCTGACAACCATCAGCAGTACCTTTTACACAGGTATATAAGTTTGCCTGTTGTTCTTTCTGCAGTTTTCATGAAAAGATTAAAGGACAGACAGACCACTGCAGGGATTAACCAAAACCACAGAGGCACATGTAAAATGAGTGTTTTCCCTTCCACATTACTTTGATAGCACAGCTGCTCAGATGCTCACACTACACAGCCCTACAGATCAGGAACTCTAAGCCTGGGGAACAAAAGGAAATCTGAATCTCATGGAAAGCAAATAAACAAGATCCATTTTTCTTTAAGACAAAAATAAGGTAAAAGGTCTCTGCTTCCTTGTCTATAAAATGCCTGTGAGGATTTTAACTAAAACATGTTTGTAAACTGTGAGGACAAAGTACCTGTGGGTGCTGTATTATTATTATTATTATTATTACTAAATAATGAGATTGCAAATGAAGGGCAAGAAAGCAAATGTAGCTGTTAGATTGCTAGTAACTCTTCCCACTATATTAAAAAAATTCATTTCTGACTCTACATCACAACACATATCTCATTTAATTAATGACACTTATACCTTTGTCTTAGCAGTTCTCTTGGTGGTCCACTCTGGCAGAACTTTTCTATTTTCCACAATTTCTTCAGTATGCTCTAATGATGCAGAGGTCACAGAACTTGGTACTTGTTCACTTTGCTTTGCAAGGTTAATTATTCCTGAATTATGAGAGACATAATTTAAATTCTAGGTCTTATCAGCATCTTCACAACAGTGTTTCAATTACAATCCAGTAAAAACTAGGGGCAATTCATGATACTTTCATTATGCCAAATAATAAGTTACTATCCAAAGGAACAACTTAGTAACTTACTGGAATGATTGTAACAACTAATTCAACTAATTCTATCAATAATTCTAACTACTAGTGGCAGAATTGGATCCAAAGCCTCCTCCAGTTAACAAGAGGAGAGGAAGGCATGGATTTAAATCCCTCTAATACATCCTCTTTTACACAACAAACAAGATTCAATGACTTGTAGGCACTGTAGGATCTGCTTTGCTATTTTATGTTCTCAGAGAGAGAACACTTTGTTAACACAAATATAATTAGACCTATCTTTCTAGCAGAAATTCTCAATCAGTTAGTCTCTATTTGCTGGATTTTACTATGCAAAATCAGAACATCAAAGAAGATATATGGTGCCTATGAAATAAAGTGATGATTGTAATTTGGATGAGAAAGTGAGGGAGAGAAGAACTGAATGAAAATATCCCAGTAAAGAACGAGTTGACCTCACCCTCTGATGTATACCCCTTTTTTTTAACATCTCCCCATGACAATTTAATTAAGATACAAACGTTACAAGGTCGATGCAGTGAATATTAGCATTAAGATCAGAACTTGATCTTCCTGCTACTGACTTCTTATGAAGCAATTCAGTGCCTGCAGTTTCTGTTCAATTTGTTATAATGACAGTGTTTAATCATGGACTCTGGAGCACGCTGCTGAACTGAGGTCACACATGTGGCTATTCAAGCATGTAGCATATAATCTACAGCTAAGATTTCTCTTCTGCATCCTTCTTAGCTGTACCATTAATTAACAGTACATTTATTTAAAAAGGTACAATATCTTTTATTTAGCTTGGACTTGAAACAAGCAGGGGAGTCTGCAATGAAGGCTACACTGTATTTGCAGTCTATCATGCCATTACAATACTGCACTGGGAATATTGCTACATCAACTAAATTCTAAGATGCTCAATTAGAATTCTTCTGTTAGGCATCTTATCAACATGTAAAAGAGGCTTTTTTCCTCCTGGGCTCAATGTACATCAGCTCGTTAGCAGAACACATATTTGATGGCCTGAAACTAACTTTAAACTTGATATTTAAGCTTATATGTTAATTACATAGAATCTCTCTTATAGAGTGACACAGTTTGATGCAAGTTAAACACTCACAACTTTTATAAGTGCAAAAAATACTTATGTTAACAACCCTAACCCAAATGAAAACTTGAGATTGCATTTGGTCACAATAAAACAATCCTCTCCTCCATTAAATCAATTACTTTCACTGCACTTTGTAATACACCTATCTTACTGACTATGAAAAAAAATCCCTTTTATAAATGCTATATGTAATGATTTGTAATGTTACTGACATATATAATAACTCAAATGTCATCCAAACTGTATATAAGTGGTAAGTGTGCATTTATAAAAAATTGCACAGAGTTGAACAAAACTATTTACTGACACAAATTAGTAAAAATTAGTTAAATTTGTTTGTTGGTGCTTTGCTGAGCTGCTGGTCCTGTTGTTCCTTTGTCAGCTTTTCTTCTACAGTTTAAACACATGTGTAGTTGATAAGGAAAAGTAAGATATTTTATGTTTGTGTATAGAAAAGTATTTGTATAATGTTGTAAAGTAACAAGACTCTTGTTTGAGGTCAAAGCTGTATATTCATTGGGACAGAATTTATGCATTGAGGCCAAATGAGTTGTTAGTGCAAATCTGTTTTCAAAAGCAAGTCTCTATGAATTTAACTTTTCTAAGTCACAACATGACTGTGCTTTGTATTCAGCCATAAAGTCTGATCCTGAATATTGCTGAACATCTGCATTCTTATTCAAGTCAAATTCCAAGGCTGGCATATGTTTTTCCTTCAAGTACTGTTTCTTGAGAAGAGGATTTAAGTACTTAACACATTTTTCTTCCTCAGATCAGCATTACATGTCACAGAATTTCCATATGGCTTAGGTCACAAACTTGTTAACCTTACGCAGTCACAAAAAGCATCTCTTCTGCTCTGCATTTAACATTTCTATTATCAATTGTCATTATTACAGGACTTCTGCTAATCAAAACAGACGTCAGGCCAGAAATAATGTGATTTTCAGTGTAATTGACATTTTACCTGAGGAAGCAGGCTTTGGGAGGCGACTTGGAAAAGGTCGCATCCCTGTAGCAGTCATGGCTGGATCAGATGTTGAGTGACTAATTATGCTTTCCACAGCCTCCTGGCTCTTAGCTGCTGAAGGCACTTCTCGCTCAAGGGTTTTGGCTTTTATTGAAGGAGCTGAAAGAAGAACTTGCTCAGAGGGTGCAAGGATCTCTGTTTCCAAGGTTGAGTCTTGCTTAGCCATGTGTCGCCCTGTAGATCGGTTCCCTGAGTCGGGGAGGGGGAAGGTTCCAATCCCACTGTCCAGTGTCCTCATCTGGCAGCAAGACCCTAAGATACAGGAAAATTGGGTGAGAGGAGGGAGCTAAAGGTGTTGCTGGTGTTTAAAGACAGTGAAAGGTTCTATGGGGAAAACGAGCATCTTCAAAGGGAGGTTTCAAGGAAATAAAAGCATTTTGCAAGTGCACTATAATTTATATGCTTTTGACACAATCTATCTAGCTGAATACAGACCATTTTGAGATGCAATTAAACCAAGAGAAACACAGAAACTGGCCTGCTTAGGAGTTACAATGGAGAAGAAGGCTGTGCCTAGAAAGTGATTATAAATAGAATTTAAAAATTATTTCATTCAAAGGCCCCCAGAAAGACCAGAGGGTACCAATATGACAAACTGAGCAGTGTAAAGTATTTCTTCTGACACAAATACACACCCCACAAAAGTTTGGCCCTTCCATACTCCTGCTTGCTTTGCTGTTTCTCTTACAAGACTGTGTTAAACAAAATGTATGATTCATTCTTACACAAAATTAAGATCTAAAGAATTTCCTAGAGATAGTCATCTCTCCAAGCATCCTGAAAAACTTGGATAGCAACAGCCATACCCTTTTTTACCTTGTTCTACAAACCCCATTTTGGGTAATCATACACTTTCCAACTCAATGCCAGACAAGGAGAACTTAAGTACTTGGTTCGGAAAGAGCAGGGTCACACACAGCTTATTTATCCCACTCAAAAAGGTGTTCTACTAACTGTGGAACAGAGAGATGCAAGTGTAGATGCAGGCATGGTGCTATTCTAGCAGCCAGGAGGTAACACTACCACCCTTCTATATCAATTTCCAGACACTTGCCTTTTGTTTGTAAAATGAGCAAATGCTATCAAAGGGACTACAGTGAAGAAGTCCTTCTGAGAGGCATAAACACCAAGGAGGCAACTTCAGCACTAATGGTTGGAAAATGAGCATAACGTAGGTTAAATGCCTGGAAACATCCCCTGACAGTGAGATCTTCAGTCTGTGGCAGACACTCCCAAAGGAAGTAGAGGAATTTCCTTTGCTTTACACAATTTAAGGCTACACTGAGTAAAAGATAGACTGTATTGAACAACTGGACTATAGCAGATGATGCAGAATATGACCCAATATATCTTCTCCATCTCTATTTTCTGTGTTCCCGAGTATTGATTTTTTTATGTCTATTTGTAATTTAAGTCTGTTGTAGTTAGCAGTCCTCTGTCAAGTAATTTTCATTGTTTCTCCTCTGCAGTGTTTCTAGTACTCTCAGAAATGCAGAAATATTTCTCCTCTACCAGCTTTGCCTGTTTGTTTTTTAAAGAAGAACATTAACATGGTCATTTTCTGTAAATACCTTCATCTCAATGGGCCACGCTTGATAGCAAGAAAGAAATTACTTGCAGATAAATTAGTGTTCCTGGATCTTGTCAAATGAGAAGCAGTCTATATTTTCATGGTCCTCATTACCATATCCTTGTCACTTAAGATCAAAGCAAGACTGAGAGTCACAGGGAGCACATTAACCTTTCAGGGTCGAGCTGAGGTGCAACCACAAAACAACCTCAGCACAACCTTTCAAAAGGGCAACAAGTGACTGATTTCTGTCACATGTACTGCTTCCCAATTTATACTTTCCATAAGTAAAAGAAGATATAGGCTGGAAATCATGGCTAGCTGTAAACTATATTTTCCCTCACCGTTTTGAGCTAATGTGCCATAATGACGGTTATCTAGGAAACATGAAAAAGAAAAGAATCATACAACCCTCTTACTCCATTTATCCTTCCCCTAACATACTTTTTGTTTTGCTTTTGAATACCTACCTAGAAATGGGTGAGCAGTTCCTCTTGGGATATAACAGACTGTAGTTAAAATGTTAGGTCTGTCCTTAGCTCATGGACAGGCAACGCTTCAACTACTGACTATCAGTATGAGTTAGTAAATAAAGAAAAATACAGAATGAGGAAAGACTTCCATTATTTTTTCTTGACCAGAAGAAAGACATTTATGCAATACTTGTTGGAGAGGCAGAGCTCTTCAATAAACTGGAAGCACCACAGAAAAGAACATCCTGAAAAACAAAACTCTGGAGTTTCCCCTTCCTGGTCTGTACAGTCAGTGCTGGACCTGACTTTTTACACAAGGACTTTAAAAGATTCTGTAGCACTGTAGTACTGATTTTGTAGTACTTTTCCCTTTTTGAGCACTCTAAGGAATTAGAAGAGTCAGTCCCTCCTAATTACAAGAAAATTAAGGAGATTCAGAATCTATATCAAAGAGCAAAGCTAAGTTCTGCTCAGGATGAACTGGAAGATGAACTCTATTTTATCTTCTAAGGTCACATTTCTTAGTGACATGAGGACTGTCATCCTTATTATGTCTCGGAATTGACTACCACAGCAATGGCATAAAATCAAGAGAAATTAATACCAAAGGCCATCCCTCCCAGAAATAGTCTCCTGCTGTTCCCAAAATAATTGGTAGAGTGATGGAGGAGCACACCAGAAGTGTTACATTTGCTTAAAGGGGAAAATATTTTTAATTGATTGTAGTCTTCATAGAGATTTTATCCATGATAAAGGAAATGTAACATATAGAAAACTGATTTCTAAAAGCAGTTCACTAAATTTAGTTATAAACAACTACAAAATGGGCAGCCTTTCAAAGTTTTAAAATCTCAGTAACTCCCATTGTGACACTGAAAGTCAGAGTTTTGAAAAATCCTGTGACTCAGCTATAGTGAGCAATCCTTAAAATCCTTGTCCAACATTGTACACCACTAAATTCTTCATCTATGTTAATTTTTTCACTAATAAAAGTAACTAATTCCTCCCTAAAGATATGTTATACAAATAAAAATGTATTTCTCAGAAGAAACTGTATTACTGAATGAATGGATGCCCATTATCTTGCACTGTTTTTGACAATTCCATGAAGCAACTGCAGAATAAAAAAAATGCATTATACATCTCAGTGACAGCTTTCAAACCAAACTGTTCATGGCCCATCTGATCTCATCAGTTGCTCTGACACTGACATTGATCAGTGAGAGCTGCACATGCACATAATGAAAACATGTACAAGTTAAATCTCTGATGCTGCAGCAATATTTGAGATGAAAAATGAGTCTGCAAAACATTGAAGTCTGAAAAAGAGTCACACACGAGCTTAATTGCTTTTGCTAGTGAACCTTTCCTGGCATGCAGGCCAAATTCCTTGCCTGATCCTGTTGCTCTGGGGTTTTTTTGGTTTTCTTTGTAGTATTAGATTTTATACAGACAGAGACAGACTCACCATCTGCCATTTCACTGAACAATAGGACTGGAATCAGAAGTCTAAAAGATTGAAATAGCTCCTCCCCTCCCTTCCATCCTGTGGATTTGAGTCTTGGCAGAAAACAAAGTCCCTGGAAGTCCCTACTGTAGAGGAACATTCCTCAAAATGGAAAACAGAAACAAGGAAGGTTTTAGAGAAAATTCTTGGAATGGGAAATCTTTTGATGACAAAGTGTTGGAAGAGCTTTGTGGCCAATCTGAGGAAGACTTTTAATGTTGAGAAGTGTAGTGAAATGAGGCAACCAGGTGCCACTAATTGCCAGGGAGTGAGCATGAGCTTGTGTCAAGCCCACCTGTGCCTAATTAGGGTTGGCCCCCTGGTCCTGCTCATGTGCAGTGGGGGCCCACCTTAATTAGGCACAGGTGAGCTTGACACAAGCTCATGCTCATTCCCTGGCAATTAGTGGCACCTGGTTGCCTCATTTCACTACAGAGAAGCTTCTCAGCCACTAAGCAAAAGGATTTAACATAAAACAAAGTTTGTTGAACTCCCTACTCCTCAATAATTTTTGGGTTTAATATTTTCACAGGCAAGGTCATCATGCAGTTCATGTCCTATCTCAACTGGACAACATGGTAATTTGTTCAGATGGACAGGCTTTGTTGTATTCCAACATCAATACTGTTGTATCAGTGTTCTGGTATCAGTAGATCACCAAGACCTCTTCAACATGGAGTCAGCATCCAAATTAGGTGGAGTAAAAAGGGTCTTCCAAAATTACATGCTATTCTGACAGCATGGACAGGGGAGAGGATAGAAAAGGGACATTTAGGCTGGTAGGTATCAGGAATTCCAAAAATTAGATCATCACTGAAGAAAATTAAAATATCAGATCTTTCTGTATGTTTGTGGTTTTTTTTTTTTTTTTTATATCTTTCTCTAAAATGGCAAAATTTAAAGAGTTAGAAGTAAACAACAGCCCACTGACAAGAACTGACAACCTAGAATTCATTACAGTGTTTTCAGGCATTCTCCTGAGCCCATTTAAAAATACAAACAAATTGTGAAACCTAATTATTTTTCAACTTTCTCAGTATCTTCTGAAACATTTGACACAAACATGCCACCACTAGTGAAGGAACAATCCTTGGTACAAATCCTATGGAACTGGGAGAGAACACCCAGGGAAGCTGACTGCTGATGCTGCTTTTGTGCTCCTTCAGAGGCCTTGGTACCAGTCAGTCTGCAAGTGCTAGGAGCTCTCAGTGACCTGGTACCATGCTGGGTTGTGTAGTTACATAGCACTCTCTTACTCTTTTTCTATAATGCATGTGACAGGAAAATCAACCTGGAAAAAACCCCACAACATAGAAAAACCACTATGAAGGGAACTGATCCAGCACACACAACCCATGAAATGTGGGTCCAGCCTCCTTCAGACTGAGTTCTACACCGATGCAAAATAGAGTATTACTCAAAATAGAAAAATCTGTTCCACTTTCAGATTAAGTACATGTTGGTCTTTCTAATGTTAACCTCCTGTAAGCCTGCGTTGAGCCCTAGAGCATATCCAAGAGATTTCATTAATTTAATACAAAAGACATAAAGCACCAATATAGCTTTCAAACACAGCTTCTGTAACATATTTCTTCATCACTGTGAAAAGATACTTTTACTAAGGGGGATGTGTTGCCACATGTTTGTGTAAAGAAACCTTTAACTGAATAGAGAGCTTCAAATTCTTTCATCAGGTAAAGATTTGCATTCTAATAAAGTCTTTTTATGTTGTATATTAAAAGAGTTTCACAGATGCTTAGTCTATTCACAAACCACACACCAGTCTTTCTTTACCTAGGGACTGTTATCCTTTTAAGAAGTCTATATATTCACCCATAACACCATATATATATATATAATCACCCATATAACACCCATGGTTATTTTGATCATCTAGTTAAAACAACATGTGAATTATATCATTACCATTACAATAAAGAACCACAATTAAACAAACCAAAAGATCCAAAGTTTTACCCACAGAGCAAAAATAATCAGGCAATTCTATTAAGCAGGTATTTTGTCTCATGGGCATAAATAATGTCATTCAAAATGGTCAAGCAATTCATCCACTTGGAATTAGCATAAGAGAAGCCATTTCTGGATGTGGGCAGACAGGGAAGGACTTAAAGGTTCTGAGCTGAAATAATTAGAGGCCCTAACATGTTGTAAGTAAAGTAAAGCTTCTCTACCAGCTTGTGCCATGACTGACAGAAGGCAGTGGTGTCTCAGTGCTGCTTGAGGGGGTCAGGATTTACAGAAGGAGATAAAAAACCTCAGAAATTCCCCATCAGGTAGAGTCACAATGTTAGTGATGAAACAGACTGATGGGTACCACATGCAAGTACTGCAAAAAGAATTTATCTCTACTGCAAATGACTGGCACAAACTTGCTGTTTGGAGGTGGCAAAGTTAAAGAAGGGTTAAAATTGATGGACTATCTATCTTAACATTAAAAATAAACAGCAGCAAGGAGGGTATCTGTAGTTTAGGTCAAAAAAGATCACAGGTAGTTCTGCTTTAGTCAGTTCTATATTTAATCCTAGCAGTACAGGGACATATTTTCTTTCAAAGAAGCCTCCCACTTCATGAAAAATATGGAATTCTCCCCTGTGCTCACCACTACAGCTGGTTTGAGATCTCCCTCACATAAATTTTCAACTTTCAGCCTAAAAACTGCACATGATTGACACAAATTTCATCTGAAAACTTTGAGTAACCACCAGCATTTTCCATAGAAATAAGACATTTTCAGGAGGAAAAAAAAAAAAATCAGTCAAAAAATAGCTCTGTATCAAGAACAGTTTCACTGGGAAATTTCCAGCAGGCTGTTTTCAGAAGCACAGAATCACTTAAGCCTTGAAAGGAGGTTTTGAGAGATAGGGAAGATTGAATGTCCTTTCTGCAAGGAGTATCTAGGACACTAAAATGGAAGGACGTAATTCTCATCAGTAACAGAATGCACAAAATCTAAAAAATTACTTTTATTTGTGTTAGAAAATTCAAGACTTCCTCCTAAGCTGACATCAGGTATCAGAGAACATGTAGCTGTTTTCTTCTGAAACATAAAGGGAGTATAGTTTTTCTAGTATTTTGAAACATGCCAAATTATTAATTAATACTTTTTCGTTTTTTTTCAGAGTAATATTTCAAACATAAATAGGTCTCTGGAAAATTGCTTTATTAGTTAATAAACATCTTTAAGCTACATGTGGCATTGGCAGGAAGAACTTAAACTACAGATGGCAAAACAGATCTCTTTACTTCCACATCTTCCTCTTCATCTGCAATGCTAAAGCAACCACAGAGAAATGAATGTATTTCTGCTAATTCAATGCCAGTTTTTAGTAGATTATTCCTTCTGGGTTTACACCATAATTTGATCCAATTAGTCAAAGATGAACACTTTATTCTTTTCTATCAGATCTGAAGAATAATGAGTATGCAAAACTGAAAAACCCTGAAGGCTGTCCTAGGTAAAACTAGAAAAGACTCAAGCTTTCCCAGCCCTGATATTCCCAGGGTACTGCATTGGTGAAATGGAATTAATTCTAATGTATACTAAAGAGGGATAAATGGGAGGAGGAGTGAGCAGTGTATTTTCACAAGCTGGTTCTAAAAGTGAACTGCTTGAATCTGGGATTCCAATTTCTGCTTACTTATAATAACAATAATAATAAAAAGCACAATGAAGACAGATTTTATTGACTTATTCACTGTTCTTTCTACTGCATAGATGAGGGTTGGGTGTTTAGAAGGAAGGGACAACCTCTCCTCACTTATGCCCTGTGATAGGATGAGGGGCAACGGATTCAAGATAGAGCACAAGAAGTTCCACCTCAACACGAGGCAGAATTTCTTTACTGTGAGGGTTACAGGGCCTTTGGTGGTTGCTCAGGAATTAATAGCCAGCTGCAAAACATTTGCAGGAAGAATTAAGATTGTTATTTTTGCTAATACTATTAGAGGTGGCTGGTTTAACTTGAGTTTGGGAATAACTGTATTAGGATGCATTTACGAAGGAGAAGAGGTCACACTTAGCATCCAGTGAAGGTTTCTGTTCACTGACCAGTGCATTCGAAGAATTTAAGCATAATGGGATGGAACCAATGATTGGCCTGCTCTGAAGCATCTCTTATAAATTAGAGTTTGTTTCTACTCATGTTGAGATACTTTGATTTTCTATTCCCAACAGACAGGATTAGTGATAGTGCTTTAAGCATAAATTCTGTCTCTGGTAAACACAGACCTGTATAAAAGTGCATAGGATGCTCTGGGTTTTGCAAATGCACAGGAGAATATACTGTATTTATTTTAGTGACAGTACTGCTTTTTGTTTATTAGTAAAAAAAAAAAAAAGTCTGAAATTAAAGCCACATGACTATTAAATGAAGCTTTAAATAATTCTAGTTCTGCTCTGCAGATGACTTAAGAGTACTACTAATAAACAATTACAAATATACATAAACACCTGAAACAGCCTGATTTTATTTCTTAATTAATGAAGTGAAAACTCATTAACAGAGCAGAAAGAGCCCTGAGTAACTTCTAGGTAAACCTATAATCTTTCCATTTCAGTACTCAAGTTCAGCTACTGCTAACCAGCTGAATCATTGTGAAACTAACTGCATGGAAGCAGAAGCTGGTAAGAAAACATCATTACTTAAGGCCAGAGGAATGAATGGATTTTTTTCAGGAGGTCCATTTTCTAGAACAAAAAGGAAAAAAAAAAAAAAAGGCAAAAAAAAGATGACCATTTTGAAGCAACATACTGGCCCTCTTTGCATGTTAAAGGCAGAAAATAGGGAAATTATTCATTATAGATCTATTTGTTGAGTTCTTTTTATTTTCCTCACAATGGATTGCCTAAGCACTGAGAAATTCTAAACTTTTCACTAAATGTATAGGTATTATTTCTCTAGTATAGTGACTTTTTTATTTTTATTTTTTAGGTCTGTTTTTCTATGAAATGCTACAATGGCTTGCATAATCCAATTGCCACAATCGAAGTCTCTGACTGAAGACATAAGTCCCAACTCCTCAAATTCAATTAAAAATGGCAAAGACAACAACATTTTCAGTTTGCTCACTTGTACTTCAGGTGTATGAATTACAGTTAATGGCAAGTGCATGGCTTAAGCATCTACAGATGGCCTTAGCCAGAAGCAAAGATGTAAAGCAGAAGACTCTGCAATAGAAGGGCTCATTCTGTTATAGAGAATCCTGGCATGTATTATCCTGTAGGAAGTTTGTTAACCAGGCACAGTCCTGATTTGAGTGATAAAAATGAAAAGAGATTGGGCCATCCTGCAAAGTAGTGTAAATCAACATAGCAGCATTAACTTCAGAGCTGAAGAACCCAGTCATCCTCTTTAATTGACATTTTAAGCCTGAATGAGACCAGCAGATTCTCAGTATCTTGAATGATAATTAGACTGTATCCTATATATATAGACTGTATAAAGAGTCACACTTCTTCTCATTCTTGTGATTATTTTTCGTATTTCTGGCTGAATAAACGTAATGACAATGAAGGAAATCAACAGCAAATCATTGTGGCTAATCAGGAAGTGTTGATCCAAAATATTAGTTCTCTCCACAGAAGGAAGAGAAGCTAAACAGCAGGCTGCAGAAGAACTGGCAATTAGACAAGTGCTACGTGTACTGTCTTTTAAAGTACAAAGATGATTTGTCATTGCCAGACTGTGAATAAGGTAAGCTGACATAAATTAGAAGACACTAATGGATGTTAGTTTCATATTACTCACATTGGCAAGGTGCTCCATCACCTTCAAGAAACATAAGTAACAACTAGAAAAATACACAGAAAGTTTCACTCTATTATAATAGGCTCCTCCAGACCATCATTTCAAAATTAATCCTTGCAGATATAACCAAATGCCAAACACAAGTCAACAGACAGTAGAACATAATATTAATTCCATTTCTAGTGGTCCAAACTCACATAATGCTGTCCCTCTCACAGCTCTCTACATTATGCAGAGTAGCCAATTCACTTTCTCACCTGTATGAAAAACACATGCTAATAAAATACAGAAAAAACACTGAAAAGATGCAGAGCAACTCAGTATGAGGAGAGAATATTTAATCAGCTTTATGCACAAGTGGGTGTTGTTTCTGATAAGCAAGCCCTGGGATGGTAGATGCCCTGGAAGACCCCTCAAGAGCATGACCACATTGAATCTTCAGTAACATAAATATTGCAGCTATAAGAAAACAGGATTGATTAATGTTATGCAAAGAATGGCACATTTGCCATGCACAGCTTTAGAACAGCATTTTTGAAGATATTCAGAACCCAACTGTTGAAGTCCCTGAGCAGAACATCCAACCTATGAGCTGGCTGGGTTGTATTTCTACACACAAGAGCATCAGTTGGTCTTGCAAACCTTACTGCCTGTTTGGATTTCCCCTTGGTTATGCCTTATTTAAGCTATTCTGGCTCAGAAAAGTAAAGCACAGACAAAGGGCATTTCAATGGTGTTGAAGGATCAGAAAATGAAGATTTTAAAATACCAAAAGGGAAGTACAGTGTTTGATAACTGCATTAAAATGTAAATGTTTTGGGCTTTCTACATGAAAGCATGAAATGGTACAAACTTTGAGGAACAGACAGAGGCATTTAAGTGACTGAAAGTACAAATGCAACTGCATTTTACCCAGCCAAGCTCTGGTTTGTGCACTTTCACACAAACCTTCTGTCTGAAGTATTCTGAGGGCAGTGAGACCATGACAGATAAGGAGGCTGGGAGCTTGCCTCCTATATCTTCCAGGACCCTTACTGCACTAGGCTTTGAGGCTTTATTTTATTTTATTTTGTTTTGTTTTGTTTTATTTTATTTTATGTTATTTTATTAACAAGTTTGGATCCATATGTTGCTAGAAGCAAGCAGCTTATTTTACTATTTATTAATTCATCATTTTAGCAGTCAGAAACTTAATGCTTTGGATTAATAGCCAAGCTGGGTAGATATAGCAAGTGAGCACTTAAGTTGCCTGCTACACTGAAGTCCCACATCAAAGTCCCAGCCCAGGAAGGATGCTTAGTAAAGCAATAGAGTCAGCATGTACAGATTTAACACCTACCTCACAGGTTCCACATGCATACAGGGCTTTAGAAAATGGCTTTGTTACTGATGTATAAATAAATGCATGCATAGTTGTACATGGCTCATTTATAGGGGATTCATGAAAAACCTAATGCCTGTAAAAAAACCTGTAACCTGTATACAAAACATAACATTTTTGAGCATGCAGATTTGAAATAGAATCAGACCCAGGTTGGAAACTCATTTGGTGATAACTGGGTTTGTTTGATGGCTTTTAGAGGCAGCAATCTCATATGCAGGGGCTTCTAGATACTCCACATCTTTGCTACGTGGTGATGGGGAAGATAAAACAAGCATTTTTCCTTTATCTAATCACACGTAAGTGAATGATTCAAGTGCTGTATCAGTGATTAGATGATTGCTAAATGGTTCTTCTCAACTTCTATCAATTGCCTGATGAAAGGAATTAACACTGACAGTGGTATGTTGTGTTTCAGGAATTGAGACTTCATGACAAGAGAGGATTTGTTTTGCGGTCAAAAGATATTTTATTAGCTGAATATTCTTCTTGATTAAATGCATTAAAGAGGTGCAAGGATTTGCCTGAGCTTAAAGCAACTTTTGGGTGACCCTTTTGCCCCTCCACAGTGATGTGTATAACTTGTCTTTCCTGAATGCACAGGCTGTAATGCAGATCAATTTATTCACCATCTTCCCTCTGTCACTTACTCTGTTACATTTATCTCAGTAATTCATTACAGACCTCACCTAATCTGTCTCCAGGTTTTGAGGGTTCTTTAATCTAAATGTGTTTGCTCAAATATGTCAGGCTTAATGGACATGTTTTAAGATGATGCATGTCAGAATTAATGTATTTACCCCATCAATCAGGCTTGTTTCCCTCACATCTATTTCCATTCCTTGAGAATGAGAAAACATGAATTGAGTAGCTGTTTATTTAGTACTCCAGGAAAAACACCTAAAGTTTTAGTAGTTCATAAAATGGTGAATAACATCAAATCTTTCAACACAAGTGGGTGTCCTTTTAAAGGCAAGTTCAGAATTCAAATTTGAATTATTCTTTCTCAGTTCTGGTGTTTATCAGATTTCAGAGAGAAACCAAGAGGAAAAAGGCAGATAACACTGGAGCAAGGATCTGTTGACTAGAAAGGGTATGGTTATGGAAAGAAAAAACTGTGGTCTAGATTTGTGTGTAGTCAGATAATGAGCAATCCTGGGCCACCACACAAGCTGTTAGCACCAGTTTTACATGATACAGGTGAAAAAATAGGAGAGGAATGGTGAGGACAAAATATCTTGACAATAAATGGGTATGCCCGTGGGAAATCCATACAGAAGAATAAGAAAGAAGTCAAGGAGACAAGGAAACTCAGCTGGGGTACCACAAAGAATGCAGGTCCTCACAAAGTAGTCTGCTTAGGAAGTGCATTTTTTTGTTATCATATGGCTACCATTGCTGAATAAAACCAGTATTTGAACACACAGATAAGGCTATATCATCTTTGGTGTTTTGATGCCTCAATACAAGTAATTATAATGCTGATATTTCACTGGAAGTCAAACCCACTTGTATCTACAACATGTTATATGTCCTACATTTGCTATCACTACATCTGTAAAATTGCTATCAAGTTGCTAGCAACTTATCTATAAAATATGCTGTGAAGGATATTCCTGGCTTCTACTTTATTCTTCTTTGCTGCACACAAAGCTTAAAGTAGTGGACTTTAAAACAAAATGTAACAGAAAATTCCAACAACACTTCCTTTCTGGAACATTACACATTTAAGGGATTCAACCAAAGAAGACCAGTCTCCAAAAAGTGTCTTAAAAGGCAAACCTACCTTTTTCTGACCAGATTGCCTTTAAATTAAACTGCAAAACCCTCTTCAAGGTTGTTCTTGGAAAGTAGAAAAAATTATGACAAAGCCTGCTATAAGGCAGATGATTATCAAGAACTGTAATGGAATTGAGAGCTGGGCTACAGCAGAGCTACAAAAGAATCCCTTGACCTCAGGGTGTGTTTTTGTTCTACCATAAAGCAGCAAAGTCTAGAATGTACTTTTTAATGTTGCTTTGATAGTGTGGAAGCCCTACCCTCTATCCAGCTAGAGACATTTCAGAAACCTTTTAAGGATCTGCAGGCATTTTCTCTGTATTATAGAAGTGCCAGTAACTGCAAGGTTCCCATTTAATATTGGATGAATCAATTTTGAGCAACTGACCTAATGAATGACCTCTAATGAAAATTGCATAAAAATAAGACCCAAGTCTTATTTCAAAAATTCTGACTTACATTTATCTTCATAATCATTACCTGGCTCTAAATTTCACCTGAAATACTCCAAACAAGAATGAGGGCCAATACTCAGATAATTTCCTTCCAAGAATTGTCAATCTTTCCACTGTGGATTCTAATCCCAGACTGGCTCAGGAAATAAACTCCTGTGCCATGCAGCTCCTGTGGGTCATATCTGGTGCTTCCAGAGGAGCAGATAGTACCAACAACACCCATATATATTTTATATTACTACAACCAATTCTTGCATCATCAAGCTTATGTTCTCTAGAATACCCCAAATTCTCAAGCAAACTACAGGTCTATTGAGATTTTTTTTAAAATTTATTTTATTTTTACCAGCCACATAATTCTGAGGACAAAAATCTACCTGCACTGATGTTCTAGATGGAAAAGCTCATCTGGCTTTTATTGAAGAATGAATCCTGGCCTTTTATTTCAATCAGTGATACATTAGAGATACATTTAGAAGCAAAAAATTGCTGGTTCACCAAAATAATTCCTTTAGAAGAATGGTCTATGCTTTCATGTACTCACTGAACTTCAGTGCTTTAGACCAGAAGTGCTTCTTTAAATTCACTTAGGACTTGCTCAAGGCATACTCAAAACTGGAAATCCACTCTGGTGAATAAAACTATGTACACACAGCAATATCTGTGACAAAAAAAATCTGTGCCTATTTAGAATGGTGAATATGTGCTGAGTTTGTGTTTTGTGCAAAGCTCAGGTGAATCATTAGCAAAAAGTATATTCAGTGTTGTCTTGCTTCTCTACTGGATGTGTCACTCATTTGGGGTGACAAAGAGAAAAGGAAATAATTGAATCCAGAGAAATTATTATTATGTGCCTTTCAAACATGGGGTTTGGTAAATCACAGAAGGAGTGGAGTCTGAGAAAATGGCACACTCAATCCTTCCCCCTTTAGCCTCAGCATAGCTTTATATCAACACCAAAGAACAATATGATTAATTAGAACTTTTCTCTTAATTAAAGATATATATTCCTAAGAAGAAAACAAGGTCAGGAAGCTTTTAATTTGTGTAGAGAACTGTAGAGCCAAAAATACTATTGCTCCATCATGGTGCCCCTATTTTAGCCAGAACAGATAAAGATTATAATCAAGGGAACTGTTTTTGGCATGACTGTGACTGTATACCATAGTATTCTCATCTGAAATTGTCTGTCAGAATTAAATTTTCAGTAATTAGTATTAATTTGCTTGTGCTATAGATTTTTGGCTTTTCCCTGGAAGCTGCTTACCAATGAAAATTGGTAATTCATTATAATTAATACAGTCACACTTTTCCAGGAGTGGCTGGTTTCAACTGTAGTTGAAATATGCAACAATAGAATTTCTCACAAATACTTTTTTCTTAACATCTCCAACCAATAACTTTCCTATGCAAAGGTGTCATTTGTAGCTGTATTGCAATTTTTTTTTTTGTCATTGTGACAACAGGGAAATTCAAGACAAACACTGGCACTTCTCTCCCTTGGGGGAAAAATAAGCTTTTGCTCTTTGTGGAGTGAAGGCTTTCTTATGTTTACATGGGAGCAATGCTGTCAGGAGCTTGACATTACATCTTTGCATTCAATAAAAGAATTTTTATATAAAGGAATACCTGGAGATGCTGCTGTAGCTGCCTGAGTTGGGGAGCAACTCCTAACATGAAGGGAAACTCAACCTTTTGATCATATTCTTATTATTAGGTTCTTTAACATTTCCCACTTCATTAGTCTTCACAAAACTCAACTAATCTATTGCAAAGGGCTTGAGGGAGGAGCTCTGCAGATGACTGGACTTGATTGTGATTCTGATGTTTCCTGGCTGTGGGAAGTGGGAACAGAAGTAGCATCTCTGCTTCCAGGGCCACGTGTGGCATCCTTACTGACAGCACACCCAAAGCCTCCAGGGTATTACATAGTTTTGTTTTAATTTTTAAAAAATGTTTTAAACGTATGCATAAGTAAAGTATAGTACAATATAAATGATTGTTTCATCTGGACATGATCATGTGTTCCTGAAATATAGGTATACTAGAAGGGGAATTTTGTATTACTGTGCACTCTTGTATTCTTTCAATTTAGCAAATCCCAGAAGTCAGCAAAATACTTAAATTTGTCTAGATCAACAGCTGACAATAAATTAAAAACCTAGGAACTGGCATTTTACATATTTTTTGTTTAAGACAGCTAGGAGTATCTCATTATTAGAAAGTGATGAACCAGCATTGTCTTACGTGGTACCAACCTTGGAGACTGATCAGTTACATATATCTTGTTTATTAACTAACTGGGCAGAACTGATGCTATTTTGGCTACTTTGCAGAGACAACTACAAGAACACGTGTTTTAACTATTATGTAAAGAACATTTTCCCTGATTTATCAATGCCTTTCTCCATCTGCTGTACATTCAGCTCTATTTTGTTAACAGTTTAGATCAGAAACAGTGGAATAAACTCATTAAAGTACAGCTACAGTGAACTAAGCTTTCCTAAAACAACAGTTTATGATGGTGAAGAATGCAATAAGAAATGACTTTGCAGCCCACTGAAATCTTCAAGATTTCAAACATGTTCCTATTCTGGAAGAATTCCCAACACTGAGAAACTGTTCCATGAAAACAGATCAAAAAGCCCCCACCAGGAGAAGAACTGCTCAGAGGACAGAGCATCCACCCTCTTTGATCTAAGGACCTGGTGAGACCATGTATTTACAGAGCCATTCTTCCTTCACTATTTCCTCCTGCTTCTGACAACCAGAATTTGGCTCTCTCACATCTCAGATAAATCTCCATACCAACAAGTTCTTTAAAATTTTCACAAGTTCCTCCTTGTGTATCATTTTGACTAAAAATTGCAAGCACACATGGGAAATGATCCAAATGAAAGTTTCTTAAAACTGCACAGAGTTTCAGTCCTGAAAAAAACCCAGTACATTTCTATTAAAACCTTTGTGTCAGAAAAATGCCAGAATTTCTATCAAGGAATTTGATAAACCAAGCTGAATTATACCAAGGAAAGATTGCTATCCACTAAGAGCACTGCAGACATAGAGCAGCAGAAATACCAATGTAAGACAAAATACAGCCTGAGGAGAGTGGCATAAAACACAGCAAGACACTGATTTAGGAGTGTTCAGGAAGTGCACTTAGCTTCATGTTTCTAATTTCCCAGGCTTTGGCTTGTCCTGCTGCAATAAGTAATGTCTGGTACATGCTGTGTTAGGACTCACTGTGCTAATGTTAACAAATTTGATGAGACTTCTGATACTTTTACTGCCCCAGTACTACCTAGCACTGCATATAATGCCTCCCATCATCAGAGAGCTTCCTGACATTAACTAGATTCTCAGAGTAAACTCCTTCTCTTATTTTAGATAGAATATTTTAGATAGAATATAGATATTCAGATCGATATCTATCCATTTAAATAGACAGAACAGGGATAGCTGGCATCCTGTGTTGAGCCTTTAAGTTCAGTCTTTAAGAGATGGTATTGCCTAGGGAAAAGAAAATACTTTTGTAATTGGTATAATTTAGATGATGGAAAGGTCTTTGTACAAGCTATAGGAAGTTCCCAAGGGCAGCACTGCCTGGCATCTCTGTAGCACTGCATACTGTGGACTTGTATGGGTCACAGTCCTATTTGTCCCTTTAACCATGTTATCAGCCCTGAAAAAGGTGTAGAAAAAGGTCTTTTTTGCAAAAAGGGATTTTGGTGTGCAGAAGGGCTAGACTCAGTGATGACCTTTGCCTGCTGAGGGCTTCACAAATACAAGGTATGACTGAAGTCTGAATTTGGGGTATGCCAACCACCCTATACTGTAACCACTAAGTCCTCTTGAAGATTCAGTTTTGATGCCTATGGAAGGAGCCAAATATTAAAACCCTCAAAAGCCACCACCTGCATGACATGTTATAGAACTAAATAACAAAGTAATATATTGAAATATATAGAAATATATATATTTCAATATATAGCAATTAGGTCTCAGCCACAATCACCAATTACATTGATGAACACTAAAGAAGCATTGGAGTCTTTACAGAAGAAAGTTCTGCAAATAGTTGTTTTCTCTTGTTCAGTATCTGGAACAAGAAAGTTAAACTCAAATATTCCACATTAATCCACAATAAATGTGTTAAGAATTTTGATGTTGAGAGAAAATTATTGCAGTCTGAGGAAAAATAATTACGAAAAATTTTAAGTGAGATATTCTCTTTTGGGCCATTTCTAGTAAGAGAAAGTTCTTTATTCAGTGAAGTAAAGAGTATTTCTCTTTTCAGAGCTAGTGCCTACCCACTCACAGAATCCACGGAGAGTCTTAGACTGCATTGCCCAAAGTTTCTGTTATTCCCTTATTCTAATGGAGCTGAATTATAGCTGGTAGAGTTTCAGGATATTTTCTACAAGTAAGACAAGAGTTTACTCGGCTGCACTTGAGACTAAAAACCATGTACAAGTCAGTAAAGCATGAAAACATTTTCCTACCACCCTAAAGAGAAATGTGGTTTGACATGACACCTCTGTTCAGCCCCACTTGCTGGGCTGACAGTATTAGTGAAAAGAGCTTCTGAGCAGCAGAATATCTCCCAGTGTCCTGAAAACACTGAGTCAATTTTAACTATTGCTGCAGCCTCTGCCTGCGAAGGGAACTTGCTAAAGGAAAATCTTTTTCATTCACTGTCAGTTCCTTAAATTGGTGACACACTGCTTTAATACAGATCTCAAACAGACATATTTTGTTCTCCAGTGCCTATTAGATATTTTAACAAGAACTGAGGTTACAAATTAGTACATGCCAATCAAGAAGTAGGGCAGATGGTGATACCCTACTGAAAAGCAAATGCAACTTTTTTTTTTTTAAGTAGTAGCTTTAAGGTCTTCTGAGCAGACACCTGGTTTGCTACTCCTGGTTTAGTTTACCACAGTAATTATTCTGCTATTCAGAATTTTATTCTGAATTTTACTAATTCAAGGCCAGATGGCAGAGTTACAGTATATCAGTATAACTCCCACTGAAAGAATCATTCACAACATGCCTCAAGTAGCACCACGAGATGTAAACCACTAGTTTGGGAGGATGAAATTATCTTTCAGAGCAAGATCCCAAATCTGTTCCATCAAGCATTGCATTGATACACAATTGGTAATGCTGTGTACTCATCTTTTATATAACTGGTGAAATTTAGCTATCCAGGAACAGAGCTAAATGAATGCTAAAGCTGACACTAGATGGGAAAACAAATCAAGTAATTGTACTTAGACATGGTTTTTTTCCCAAAAACTGAAACAGTAATAAAATGCAGTGTAAAATAAAATTCTGTACCTATCACATGACTCTGACATGTAGTCCTTGTCATGGTGTCCTCCTCCTCTTCTTGCAGGTTTTCTGTGACTACTTTAGCCTGTACATAGTACAACAAAAGTGAAGAACATCTGTGACTCTGTTTATGTTGCTTAATAATACCAACAAAATTTTTTCTCAGGAATAAAAAAGAATAAAGTTAAAGGGCAGCTAAGAGTGTAAGTATGTATCTGCCTTATTCTAGGAATGATACCTGAGGTTAACAACTTTAACTTCAGTCAGTCACAATATGCAGCACTCAAAAAATATTGCAATGTTCCAGTTTCCTGACCTTTTTATTTATTTCTCTCCAGAAATACCATGTTTCAGATTCTATGTTATAAAAAAATCTGATGTGGTATCTCTCTACTTCAGTTTGCAAACACTGAACTTTGGCACTGTTGTTTCAATAGCTGCCTAAAAGCACTTATTAGCTAAACAGAGAGAAAAACTTCATTAAAGAATGCAGTGCACACTAAAAGCCTGAATGTGTTACTCAAGTATATGTTATTCAAATCCCCCAGATATTCTGGTTTTTGGATGAAGACATATTTTTTCTCTGTTCTGCACTCTTCCTTCCCAAAGGTATGTATAATCTGAGTATCTTCCTACTACACAGTGAAAACCCCTTCCATTACATGCCATCAGTGGCTACAATTCACATCCAGGAACATATTTGTCTGTCATGCTTCATAAATCAAATAGGAATGAAGATACTCTTAGTATGAGAGGAGGAAACCCAGCACTGCAGAAAAAATTACTTTTGGTACCTTAGATATTAAATTATTTGTTAATCACTCTCTGGTGTTTAAAACTACTTACAATAACATTAAATATATTCTGTAATCTAAAGCAGTAGAATTTATCACTACTTGCATGAAGCATCTTTGATCACAGTGTGTTTTCTGCTTGTTTGGCTTACACTTTTTGACCTCTTGTGACTACTCTGGGTTAGGCATGAAAGACTTGCTCTTTATATCTATAAAAGTGCATTTATAATCTCTTAATCCCAGAGATTTGACTACATCTTTCTCCTTCTGAAATAAGAATCTTCAGCCTATGGAAAATGAAAAGAATGTGATCATTTGGCATCGAATCCTGGGTAGAAGAGTTTCTCACATTTGCAGACTGCGTGGCGGTCTGTGGCTGATGTGACATTTCAAAATATTAGGATAGATCTCTGGGTATTCCCCAAACACACAGACTGCAGCCACACAAAATGCCTGGTGTCTTGATTTTGGTGCCACCCAGCAAAGTAAAGCCCATGGCTTTTCTAAATTACACAGGGCTGCAATAAAATCACAAAGATGAAGTGAAGCAGCACAGAAATCATTGTATCTCACCTGAAGCTTCAGCCAAGGACATGAAAAAGCATTGGGGACTACAGAATATCCTTGGTGTGGGCTAAAGGATTATGTATTTCTGTTGGATGGCCTTTAGAGCAAAAGTGCTTTTTTTGATGAACACTAATGGGAAGCATCACCCTCTGAAAGTGAATGCACAAGGCCACTATTGGTGGAACATTGCTTTTTCCATAAATTCCGTGGCAGTCAAGCAGTAACATTCTTTGCATGAACAGAAATCAGAGGTAATTGGTGCATATGTTACAGCATAATAGTGCCTCAAGTCTTTACCTGGCACATCATAAGATAAAAGATTTAATCATCAAAAATTAAGCAGGCTTTAAAAGAAAAACTTCATAGAAAATGAATGCTGAAAAACAGAATTAAAAGAAGTAGTATATATATGATTGGCAGTTTTGAAATGCAGCTGCTTCTGCACTGAACCCATATGACAGAATGCACTTTTGCTTGTTCAAAAACAGAAAAGAAAACTTAATAGTTTAGGGATTTTCAATAGATTTATGCTGTTTTCTCCAAAAGCATTCAAGCATTCATTTTATCTTTTTACAAGCAAAAAACTGCACAACAGGCCATTCTACTGCATGTGACTGCTTTCAGTCACAGCTGTCTCCCAGTCCTTTGCAATCGGCTTCAAAGTAAGCAGACACCAAAGAATAACTGGAAATAATAGTAATAAGATGCATGAACTTTGATTTTAAAGACTTTCATTGTTTTTCTTGTAGACATTTGGAGGACAAGATGAAATATCACACACTGTGGAATCTTAAGGTACATCTCTTTCATAGGTTAGCATTTAGAACTGTGGCACATTTTTATTTGTTATTCTAGATGTCCCTGGTCTTTTGGCACTACATATTTCTTTCAGGAATTAAGTGCCACAAAACCCACAATATGGACTCACAAAGATGAAACAAATAATGTAACTTAATCTTCAGAAAAAATACAAAAAATTCTTTGTTTCCCAGTGAACAAAAGAGTCTATGGTATAGAACAGGTAATGCCTTTTCCCCAAGACAGGTCCTTAAAAACTAAATAGTATAATTAGCATTTTTGTATTATTTATGCATATTAAGGAAAATCTTTGTAGTTCCCTGAAAAAACAAAGTATGTTGCTTGGAGATATAAAGTCCTCAATTACTGCACTTAAAAAGATTTCTCAAAATGACAGACAAAAAGCACAGGAAATTATTGCAGCATTAGAAAATACTAAGTTAGAGAGAAATTGCAGAAGTAATGTGTGGAGGTTTTTGTACTTCTGTACAGTGAAGATATACCCTAAGCTGTCAGGACCATATTAAATGGGGCATAGTTAAACTGAGTGGCTCTGATAAGGGGCTCTGCTTTGCTATCAACGTTCTAGATCAGCTGGATTGAATTTCCTGCATATTGCACATTTCCAGACTTTCATTCTCTCTTTCCTTTCAGTGACACTACAAGGACAGCCTTAGATACGCTTATAATTTGTGGTTTTATAATGCAGGAGACATCTACATTTTCAAAGAAGAGATGATACCACAGGAGTAAGGAGGAAAAAGTTTTCCAACCCATTCATTCTGCATATGTTCTCTGTAAGTTTTAAAAAACGACCTTGCAGATGTTCTTAGAAAAAGACATCTGCATTAAAGTAAAAAATAATTTGCCTGAAGTTGAAACCACATCTGGGATACTTTAACCTTAAACATCCTAAATGGCAGTACTAAGCTAACAGTATTTCCAGTTGCCATTATGAAGCAATTCTGAAATTTGTTTTACCCTTGAAGCTCATCCCAAAGAATTCGTATTTCAAATTCTCTCAGATGAAATAGTTGCATGCACTGTACCTCAATAACTCTGTTTTATCAGAATAACAATAGTTACACCCTCAACTTTGTGTTCAATGTTATATTTGGCATAAGTTTTCAGACTTTTGTGAAAACTGTGACTATTGCTAATAATCATTGTAATAATATAGTCAAGACAGCTATCAAAAAAGAGAAAAGAATGCTCATCAAGTTAAAGCATCTCTGTTCTCCTGGTGTTTGGACTTTAAAACATCATGAGAAAGGCCCTTGCTAGACAAGAACTAAATTGTACTGTTAATTATTAGAAGCTTCATAAGGAAGGGCACACATTGTCTGACTTCAGGCTGCAATCCTAGACCCTATGTGTCAGTTTCTTGATGCAGATTATTTAGCCACTCATGTAACCTTTCAACAATCATAATCTAGCAGCTAATAAAAAACTAATTTTCTTCTACATGGCAATGTCCATACTCGGGGTAAATTAAAGTATCAAATATAGTTAGTATTATATCAAAGTATAAAACTAACTACAGGGCATTAACAGGGAGATTTTCCATGCTACAAAGAGAGACATGGGTCAAATGAATGTTTTTGCTTTCAAAAGACTTCCTCTTAAGTGACAAATATACCCAGAAGTAGTTAAATACTTTGCCTTTCTGCCTCCAGCAGTGCACGTTTTAGGCTTAATGATTTCTGTAATGTTCAGGGGACTATTCAACACTGGCATGCAATTTTCATGGAAAGGAGAAAAAAATGAAACAACCCAGTCCTATTATTTCACTCTGCTACAATATGATTATAGCATCTTTGTGCATGTGTCTCCACTGGAATTGAACTGCCAGCTGAAGCAGTAGGATCTTCATGACTATCTGTACAATCTGGCCTATAGTCAAGCTGCCAACTTGTGTATTAATTCACAATTCTCTAGCTACTCAAAATCTTTCTATCATATATAAACAGTTATGGCCCTGTTTGTCTATACTGACAACAAGGAACACATCCCGAAGTTCAAAAGAAGGCAATAATGTTTTCATGTACTAAAGCACTTACCAGGGTCTGATTCTGCATTTCCATATCAGCTTTTGTGTTACTGTTTTTCTTGTGGTTTCCTTGAGAGCTGATAGAGTTGCCGTGAACAGAGGAGCCCTGGGAGCTGCCCTTCGACACACTCCTGTAGGAAACATTATTTGATCCACTTTCTGTCTGCTGAGCTGCTTTCTTATCAACTCTGCAGGTAGAGAGTGATTCCTCTGATAAATTACACTGCCCTTCTTCAATCACTCTACTTTCCCATTCCTTTAATGTTTAAAGTAACCTCTCTGTATCTTTCTGTCTCTAGACCTTTGAGTGATAAATGTTTCTAACTAGCCTTGATCAAATCTGTCACTTGCAATTTCAGGCACTATATCAATTTAGTCTTTCACACATAATGATTTATAGTATATTTGGGACTGCTGTGGGGCAAACATGAGAACATAGTATAGCAACTACTGAGTTCTTCTGTGACCAAAGGTTGTGGTAGCCAGAAAGGTCATTAATTCTGACTAGAAATTTAAAAAATATGTTTGCTGGTTACAATACATGAAGGTGGAATACATTAAAAATTGTACCAAATTATCCTCTATCCTTACACATCATCTGCCTAGATTCTTGATTTCTGGAATCATTTGAATTTCCATCAGCTTGAATGTAACTTGCCATTCTTTAATTTCAAACACCATTGCCTTGGTTAACAAAGTAACATGAACAACGTTATCATCTCATTATTAATGTTGGGTTTTTTGTTCTTTTTTTTTTTTTTTTTCCTGTAGACATTAAAGACCTGATAGTGTACCTTCTGATTACTAACATACATTCTTAATATAAAAGCAACATACATTAAACTTAGCTCCTGAGCATCTGTAAGGCTGCAGTATATAACAACACATCCCAAATTGTGTTCCATTTTTTTTACCTGTTTAAAAGCTCTCTCATAAAACTGTCTCTTGGTGAATATGTAGCTGTGGTAGAACCTTTGACTTGTTCACACTCAGTCTCACCGGGCAGATCTTGTGAAGGTTTCATAATTTTGCTCTCCATGACATCAGCTAAAATGTCACTGCTGTCTGTTATCCTGTTAATTTCATTTTCTATGTCACAGTGTTGTTCGGTTTTCTTTTTTTCTTTTCTTCTTTCTAATTTTGCCTGCTTAATTCCAAATCCTGAAACTTTTGCATCTTTTTTTTCTACCTTTGATTTAGGAACCTCAGTTTTCCTGCTACTCAGTGCTGGGAGCTTACTCTTTCTAAAGCCAAACCAACTGGCTATAGAGGGTCCAGTCTTTTGTTTAGTCTCCACAGTTGGAGATTTGCTTTGTCCCTGCCCCTTTTGCACATTTTCTTGGATGCATAACATGACTTTCTCCTCTATTGTAGGTTGTAGAGCTGGTGAACTCAAAACATCAAAAACCTTCTCAGAGGCTTCTGCTAACTTTAACGACATTTGTTGTCTTTGTGACTTTGCTGCTTCCACTTTATGAGGACACTTTATTTGATCCAAGCTTTGAAATGATGAAATTTGTTTGGAAGATCCAGTAGCTGATGCTTCTAACTCCAAGTCTGCTGGGAGAACACTTTTTTTACTTCTAGCTTCGTGTTTAAAGCTTTCAGTGCTTTTCTCACTCTGGACAGACAGACTGCGTGCATCTTTCTGAGAAAACAGTTTGTTTCCATCACATTTTGAAGTGTTGTGAAACAAGTCTACTTTTGGAGATGATCTGAAGGGCAGTTTGCTTGGGCTTCCATGCTGGCTATTGCAACTACTCATGTTTCCAAGAGAACTTTGTCTAGAATAGGAATTTTCTGTGCTTTTGGGAATATATGACAGAGTCTCTGGTACCACCACTGACCCAGGAATGGCCTTGATTTGAAGTCCTTCCATGGCTGAGTTCTGCCTTGTTAGAGAATTTCCTCTGTCAGAAGTGTTTGTAATAATCTGAGTCCTTACTTTTCCAAGACCTTCTGTTCCAGAGGCAGCTGCCTTTTCCCCTGTATGAATGCTAAAACTCTGACTACGAGCTTTTGCTCCATTCATGCCCAGAGCTGGCTTCAAATGGGACTTGTTGCTAGAAGAAACTGATCTCTTAACTGATTTGTTTTCTAATCCATCTGCTCTGCCTACCACCAAATTGCAGTTCTCATGTGAAGGAGGTGATGCTGTTTCCAGACTAAGTCCCACAGTAAAATTATTTTTTACTTCAGTATCAGATGCAGAGTCTTTTAATTCAGCATCCATTGCATCTCTAGTGGTTACACTTACAGATTTGCTTTGCTGGTACATATTTGAGCTCACATTACTTTTGGAAGCTGCATTTATACTGTCTTTTTCCTGCTTCCCTGGTACAGTAGAACTCTTCCGGAGAAGTTGGGGAGATTTGACAAATAATTTCAGCCCCACAGGGAGACGAGTTTTCATCCCTTTCTCATTAGAGTTTTGGGTAGCATGTGCAGTGTCACTACCATGAAACAGTGCTGAAAATGTAGAATTGTTTACCTGAGATAGTAAAGGCTCACTTGTGCTTGTTGTATGACATTGAGGAGTTGTGGGGAGAATGTTTGACATCTTTTGTGGCTGATCCATTCCACTGACACTGGAAATATCTTTTTTATTAGAATATACATGTTGTGAAGAAGTTGTTTCCAGTGATGGACTACCTATGGAAAAGGACCTGGCTTTTTGAAAATCTGTCTTGGAAAATTCACGATTCCTGGGGAGACCCAGCTGATGAGTGCTTTTTGTGCAGACTTGTTTCGTGGAAACTTTGGAAACTACTTGGCATGCACTATGGGGTTGCTGAGATTTGCATTTACTTTGCATAATTGCTTCTGCATTTTCTTGAAGGTAAGATAATTCAATTTTGGCCCCAGAAGATACAGTTTTTGCTTGCATTTCATTACCAGATTGATTATGAAAGCCAGAGTTCACAGTTCCTTTTAGTGGTGATGATTTCAGTATATTTTTTGCTGTTTCACTGGGACCAGCTCCTCCTAACTTTACTGCTACAGGTGGTGAATGAGCATAATTAGGGCGAACCAAGAGGGATGTTGACCTGCCTGGAGGAAGGGGTGGGGATGGTGATCGGGCTTCTACGGTTGCTAAATCACAATGGGAGTCTCTGGTTGGAGGTTCTCCATAGTCACTGGGCTCTATAAGGTGCTGAGGCAACAGTGGTGATGCTGGATTCTGACTCTTTGGATGCTTTGACCCCTCACCTCTGCCTGGATGTTTCAAGCCAGGCAAAAGGTGGGCAGGGGACTTTGGAACCTGGAATTCAACTTTTGAGTCAAAATTACGAGGCGGACTTTGCGCCTTTTTGAATCGTGAGAGTTTTACAGGTGGGAGAGCAGGTGATTTTTCAAGGGTTACAGGGCCCACTGGGTGAGCTACAGGTGTCTCCTCACTCTCCATCACTGCATTCTTTTGGGGAGAAAATTTACCTCTGCTGGGTATTTTAGTCAAACTTGGCCTCTGACGGATCCCTGCATGCACCGTGGAGGTTGAGCTGGCCTTGTATGATCCATCATACACTGGCTTCACCAGTTTTTGTTGTGGAGTATTTTGCAGTGTCACATTTCCACAGTGTGAAGATTCACTGCTGGTCATGGGGACAACTGTATTTTTATTCCCTGTGTTATCTTCAAGAGTCTGTTTCTCTGTTTCATCTTCAGGTCTTTCTATAGCAGGGCAGTTTCTAGCATTGGTTCCTGTCTGCAAATCAGTTCTTCCCTGAGGTTTAAGTTCAGCATATTCTGCACTGGACCTGGTTTGTAGTTGGTTGATTGAAATTTCATTTCTTGTTACAGTGACAACTCCAGTTTGATGTGAGCTGAATTCAATAGGCTCTCCATCCTCAGCATCAAATATTACAGTGATGCACTCTTCAGAAGAGGTCTTTTTTATAACCTTTTGTTGTTTAATGAAATTACATGTCTTTGGCCTAATGTCTGAGTGAGCAGATACCTGTTTTTCCTCTTTGTCAGTGGATAGAAACTGAGAATTCTCTGTGACTTTGAGCATGTCAGAGGTCTTTGTGTACTTCTCAGTAAATGGGGTTGCTAATAAATCTGAAGGACTTTTCTCATCACTGCTTTCTATATGCAATTCATCCAAGACTTCATTGTCATCAGTATCTGAAAGCTGAAAATTAAAGTCCTTCCAGCCTATATTAGCATGGCTTTGATTGAACTGTAACTCTGGCAGCTTGGCCCTGGTGCATGATTTTACTTCTGCCTGAAATTCACTGACAAAACTAGTCAATTTTTCAGGTCTCTCCTTTGAATGAAAATATGAATTTCTTTCTGGCAAGTGTTTCCTATTAGGATCCCAGTCAAAGAGACTGTCAGAAATGCTGTGAGTTAATTTGCTACAATAGGTCCTGCTGTCTTTGCTTGGTACTACCTGCAGCAGCAGTGAGGAGGAAGAGTCATCATCAGCATCATCATGTGAATCTGAATCATAAGAGAAAGTTTTGTTATGTTCAATGCAAACACTTCCAATTTCCATTGGCTTGCAATGAGTCTGCTCATTATGGCTGCCACATTTAACTCCAGGGGAATATATTCCTTCATTAGAGTTCATACAGTCTTTGTAACCCCATTTTGATATTACTGAAGGTGATTCAAGTAATATTTTTTGCTTCTGTAATTTCTTCAGAGCTTCTAAGATATGGTTTTCCTTGATACGAGTTGGAGGTAGATCATCTGCAGGACTTGAGAGGTTGCTTGGGAGTGAAGAACCAATGCTTATTCTTTTATCCCAGCTCATGGATGACTGTTAGAACAAAATAAAACTCACATATTACTCACAAGTGCTGTTAATGTAAAGTGTTACCATTTTAATAAAGAGATTTAGGAGTCACACTGGGCTTTACGTGCCATCCATTGCTATTAATAGCAATGTTATTTTTTAATAAAGGACTTCACAGTGGTGTAAAAGGTGCAGTGCATTAAAAAGCTTCAGGAAGAACAATATAAATGGAAGGATTAAGATATAGAAAAACAATCTGAATTGCGAAAGGCAGAATAAATGTCAGAATAAATGAGGAAACCAAACAAACTGGAGTGATCAAGGAACAGTAAAATAAATAGCTAAGTAAGGGGAGAGAGGCAGACATTGGGAAGAGAACCTGTAGTGAGTTTAGCAATGTCAGTTTTAAAATTAGAAGAAGGAAAAAAGTGAAAACAAAATTCTAAAATAGGCAGTTTTTCAATTAATCTTGTTTCAGATTAATTTAAGCTAATAAATGAAGTCAATTAATTTGATTTACCCTTTTGCTGCATGTTTTTCCATCATTCCACGTGTGAGAGGAACCACTGGAATATTCACTGCAAGCACTTGAGAGGGAGAGTTCACTGCTGCTGCAGCTGCTCCGGGGATACAGGCGGCCAGCACCTGTCATGTTTAATTGACTCTGGTATTTCAAGACAGGTATGCTGGATTTCACATTCTGCTGGCATTCCTAAGATATGAGAAGAAACAGAAGTGGAGCAAGATCATTTAACTTCCCCTTGATTAAGAAGGACAAAGCAGAAGCAAGTAAACTACTTACACCTCCCTGTTACGCTATTAACATCTGGTGAATTTAATAAAGAGAGCTAAAAAGCTACAAATTTCATTTTTTGGGGGGAAAATACACAATCCTCCATGTTTTCTTCTTTATCCTGAAACTAGTATTCTGCTCTTCTTTTGCTAAGGATTATTCTGATTATTCTGAGTCTATTTGAATTACCCTTTCAATATAAGCAGTCTGCTCCAGTAAGAGACAGGAAACAAAGTTATAAGAACACAAGTACATCTTGACAACTGCATTATAGCCCTACAACGTAACAGATGAGGCTGTACACCCTGGACAAGGTAAATTAATTTAGTATCCCAACCAGAATGTCCGCTGAGGATGGAATCTCTCCATTACAGTCTAATTTTGGTTTCCTATCTAGTTCAAAGCTTTGTCTAAGAAACTCTCTGACGTAGGACAATCCATCTCCGTGTCGCTCACAGACAGCTGAAGCCTCTTGCTTATGCAATTTATTGACACTTTATGGCTGCCTTTAGTACTTGTGCAGTTATCTCCTCTCTCCAAATGCAATTTCAGCTGACTGTGACTAAGTGCCAGCTTTGAGGAAGAGAGTAATGAAGAGCAGATAGCACTTTAGGTAAAATATTAAACCTCTGCAGGAGCATCTAGGATGCCTTTAATTTGTTTTCAAACTAATACTCTTGTGCCTAACAGTGTTAGGGCTTCTTTAATGTTAAGTGCCTGCACCATTTGGTTATGCTATTCTCCAGTTTCCTTAGAGAATCAGACATCTTTTTAATTAGCAGGCACACCAGACAGAGTGACATGACTGCTTCATAGGACTTGGCTTCTGATTTCATTAAGGAAAGCTCAGAGGGGGTTTATTTGTTTTTGTACGTAGACATACAACAAATTAATTTTGCTTAGATGAAAATTTTGCCTTCATATTCAGGAAGACATGAGGAATCTAAAGTCATTTAATTTTCAAAACAAATTAGCAAAACTTTGCATGCAGAAGACACAGCTTCATCATGCAAATCTCTAGAAAAATGCTCCGACACTTTTCATACACACTAACATGTTTGTTGGCCTTCTGCTGATTTCTTCCTTCATGTCCTCCCATTTATTACTACTAAGGTTGAACTTTTTTCCAGTTAAATGGGAGAGAGCAGAATTTTTACTGCTGAGGAGTTCATCAGTACAGCTGTTCATGGCTCAAGTGACATAATAATGTTCTGGTTTTGACAAACGTAACTACAGGGGAAATCATTATTCTCTGTCAAAGGCAAAACCTATGAATGGGAAAATCATTTAGAGGTAGCAAGAGCACATTTCACCTCTGGGAGTTATTGGTACATGTTCTCCTAGGAAGTCAAATGGATGCAGGAGAAATAGCTTTTAAATCCAGTGGCTCTGGGAAGAATACATCTTTCAGCACCAGAGGCAGGCCTGTGTTTTTGCTGTGTTTTTGGCTCTGAAACAGAATTTCTCGCTTTGTTGAGACAAATTACTCTTTATTTCTGACACTGCAGTTCCCATGGGAGACCCTCTCTCATCAGCTCCCTCAGCTATGACGGTGTCATTCCCTGTAAGGTTGGCTGTATAGAGGCCAGTGACAGCATCTGCTTGTTCTGGCTATTTCCATGCCTTTCAGCTGTGGCACTGGGAAAACACATCATGTCAAATCTCTGCCCTTTATTCTAGGCTATGTCCCAGTCATCATGGTGTTTAAGAGAAGGACGCCTGTAAAATCCTTTCTCATGAGAATCTCCTGTAGGAGAAAAGAGGAGATCACAGCATGCTGACAAGTATTGCCTTCCCCTCCTGTCACCTTCAGCTAGCCTGAGAGCCTTGCCATCCCCTTGCTTTCTTGGTCCTACAGCTTTAGCCATGGGAAAAATGCATATCTCTAAGCAAAGCAAAGGAGGAGTATATTAGTGTAATCACCTTTATTGCTTAAGAGGTGAGAAAAAGCACAAAAAACATCATGCCACTAGGGAAGTAGGATATCTACCCAATTTCCAGATTGCATTCAGATCATTAAAGAGAGAACAGAATTTTCTCTTGCAATTTGCCTTTATTGTCTAAGTTATCTAAGAAAGTACTTTGAATAGTATGCTCACGATGCACTGATTAAATACACCTAACTTGCATATGGGTCTATTAACTAACATGGTGAAATTTTCATTTTTTCTAATAAGGACTCTTAAGTCATTACCTTTAACAAAATGAGAGGAAAAAGGCCAAAGTGTTGTCTTACAATTTAAGTACATTTTTTTTGCTAGAAATCACAGAAAACTGAAAGAATCGGGCTGCTGAAGACACAAAACTCTGTATTAGAAGAACCTAACCTGAAGGCTTAATTACATAATACTCTAAGGGTTGTTAGCATTTTTGTGACTCTTTGAAACAATGCCTTTTCATTAAAGTATGTATTACAAAGGAGACCACATTTTTGTTGACACTACTGTACTTCAAGATCAAAGGCAGACACAGGTTTAATGTTCTGTTCTTGTCCTCTTTACTTCCCTCTCTCTTTATGTGACTTTTGTTTTTAAGCTACTTTTCTCTTTGACAATGAAACATGAAAGCCACACTGGCTAATGTTTTGCCAAATAAGCACAAAGCTAACCCCATCTGAAAAAAAAAAAAAAAGAAAAAAAAGAGCAGAGCCCATGAATTTTTAAAAGTTCATACATAATATATCATAAAAGTAGGATGAATAATACGGTGTATGGGCTTTAATAAAAAGCTCCTTGACCATTTCTCAGAGTTACTGAGTTGTAATCAATACATAAAAGGCATACTGGGGACATTGCAAAGATTTACTCTTTTTTGCACAGAGTGACACTATCTGCTTACTGTATCAACTGAGGACAAAATATTGAATTCCAGAGAACAGAAGGAAGAAGAAGTATTGCTGACTGCCTCAATAGTGTTTCCATTCAGAGATCAGCTTTATGGTTCATCCCAACTTCAGAGGCAAAAGGAGGGTTTCAAATGAGGGGTACCAGGACAGCACAAAAACTCACGTGAATGGGAGCATCAGCAGCTCGAGGCTGCATCAGGCTTCTGTTTCTTTCCACTTCTGAAAGCAAATCCCCAGATGAGAGGTCCAAGATGCGTGAATGGAGTTTCTGAGGAGGGGAGGCAAAAGGGAATGAGCAAAGCATAAGCATTTCTCAAATCTACATCAGGTCAGCATTTTTAAAATTCCAAACTCTGCTGCTAAATTTCAAGGGAAATGAAGACCCTGAGGTAAAAGAAGATTTGTTCTCATTTGAAATACTGCTCTTTGTGCTTACTTTGTCCAAGACTTCCTGTCTGCAGAACAGATCATTCTTCATCCAAAACAAACTCTGCTTTTTCTTCTAGTCACTGTTTTGCAACTTATCATTACTTCACGTGCAACAATGACATATGGACATGAATCCCACTATTATCCATAGAGTTTGACAGGTTTCAAGGAAAAAGCATAAAAATGAACTACAAAATTAACATTTCTAAATCAATCAACATGTTAATGCTGTTTTATTTACGAGCTGTTACACCTTGAGTGAATGATTACAAAAGTGACCCTATTTTTAAATGGCATTGATCTGCTGAAGGCCTTCTTAGCACACATTTTAACTCAAAGTCATTAATGTCATCTGTTAGGAACAATTAATGTGAATAGAAAATAATTGCATCAGGGAACCAGGGACTCAGAGGATTTTGTGCATTAATATTCACATGCAGTTTGATTATAGACACAGTTCCTTTTTTCAGTTTTGCTTGGAAGGATGGCTAAGCCTGTGCCTTTTCCTCTGCGTTCACCTGTATACTAATTACTAAAGCTTTCAGTGTGCATTAGGACCAATTTGTTTTAACTGCAGTTTCAATAAAATCCATGATTTATGTGACTGCTTTGGCCAACAACTTCAAAGGAAGGAATATCTGCAGTCTTGTCAGTCATTGGGCCAACGCATCATGCAACAGACTGGATGGATCTGACTCACAATCCACTGAAATAAATGAAAAAGAACTAAAAAAAAAACCCTAAACAACCCCCCAAAAAAGGACAAAACTTCTCTAGGCTTGCAACCTGGGAGACCACATCTATCCTCTCCACAGCACCAAGGTACCCAGCTTGGAGGAACAAATGGTGCCAACCCTGCCAGGGTGCTTTGCCAGTGGGACCCTGTGAAGGATGCAAACTATGGAGTCTTGTTGAGGCTGCATGACTGGTCTATCACTCTTTCCATCCAAAAGCTTACATAAAGAGGGAAAAAGGATTTGCAGCCACAAAAGCCCTTCTACACTGTAGTAGTAATGGCAAGACATGGCCCTGACACATCAGTCACACAGTATCTCATGGCCAGCTGCTCCCCAGCCCACTCTTCTGGTACCCACTGCAGAAATTGATCTGCCAGAAAACAAAGCAGGCACCTTTCCTACAGCCTCTGTTATCTGTATGCTATGCTTCAGGCCTCTATTCCAGACAATCTAGCAATTTAATAAAAACTCTCTACTAACTATAAATTTGGGAGCAATTTCTCAAGAATTACATGTTCCTCCAGGTCTCTTCAGGAGGTAAAATCTATTGCAGAGAGATTATGGAAAATATTCTCAATGATAATATTCTGTATAAACATATTTCATTCAATATATTTTTAGTAGATTAAAATGCTACAAGCCCTTAGAATCCAATAAATTTTTAATTATAAATATTAACTACATCCAGGCTATGTGCTTTTTAACACACTGTTCTTCAACATGCACCTTTCAAAATAACTCTTAGTAGATTTACTGTCAGGTGTCTGTTCAAGACTTCAGCTCCACGTAAAATGCCTTTCCAAACTCACAGATTCAGTGCTTTAGTGTGTGTGTTATTCCTGACAATAATTCCAACTGCATCATTGACCCATCAGAGAATTCCACTGTTTTCAGTACCAGGAGTCACTGATGATATGAGCAAGTGGTTGCACTTGCTCTTTGTGGAGGAATTAATTACTTTCTTCAGTGAAACCATTCTGCAGCGGGAGGAGCCATTCTTGCTCCTGAAGCTCGACGAGCTGCTGGTCTCTTCCAGGACTCCAGCCACCACACAGCGCTTCCAGGGTAGAAGTGTAGCGGGAAGAGCCTTTCTTGCTCCAGAGGCTCAACAAGCTGCTGGCCTCTCCATGCCTCGCACCAGAGTGAACTTGCTTTGTGGGTGTGTGTCCCACCTTTATTGGCCCCCTGGTAATAAGGGGCCTGCCCTAACCAGGCACAGGTGGACTCACACCCACTCTTTGGCAACTCAAGGCACCTGGTTTATCTTGTTTCTCTACACCATTCATCTGAGTTTTGCTTCTAGAGGTGTTTTAGTGGAAGTTACTATAACCAGATATGTGCCTTAGGGATGATGACTAGGGACATCCAAGATGGATGAACATTTATACCCGAACAGTTATTTTCCCAGGAAAAAAGGTGCTAAAGGAGTTTTACAGCTTTAAAGATGCCTTCCCATTTTTCCAGGAAGACATTTTAAATACTTCATTACTTAAATGTGATCATATAAGAATCTCAATAAGGAAAAACGAAATATAACTCCAAAGCATCATCCAGTGGAATTTAGCATGCTGCTGGTTTTTTCCATATCAGATATAAGATCAGCCCAACTGGAACAGGTAGAAAAGGGATACAGTTTCTGGGCAGAGATAAGATGTAGCCCAGCAGAGCAGGATGTAAATGGCTCAGAGGTATGGGGGTACCTCCACACTGGTTCAGAGACCAGAAGGGCTGTGGTGCACATCAGTCGTGCTGTGTCTGAATTGTATTTGCCAGCTACAATAACAAAGGTGAATCAGCAGACTAAAATGATCAACAAAGAAGGAAAGTGTGTTCACAAGATGCATAATGTGATTATCTTTTTGTATCAAACAAAAGATCATCATAATGCCCCCCACACATATGCAAATGAGCCAGCAGACACACAGCCAGCACAATGACTGGCATTAACAAATAGCATAACAAAGTTTGAGATCATTAATTAAATACAGTCACACAGCACTGAAGCAAGTCATCCAATTACAAAAGAAATATGATAAGAAAATTGTCCTTCTTCTTTCATTTATTTTTTTCTTTTCCCTTCTCCATTTTCTAATTAAAAGATGGGTTTTTTATTTGTTAAAAAAACCTCATTAACGATGCATTTAAAAATCAAGTAACAGATTGCATTAACTAGATATTGTCAGTGTTAGGTTATGGTTGGACTTGATGACCTTGAAGGTCTTTTCCAACCAAGGTAATTCTGTGATCCTGTATCTTGATCCTGATTTCCTCTCAGATATGCAAAATGCACTGTGTCCTTTATGGTTATTTTCAGATGACAGCCACATAACACGTAACAAGGAGTTACTGCTGCCTTGAAAATTGTCCAACATTAAAATCACTGCTGATGGTGTCACGATGCAAAGCAACAAAAAGTGGACCACAGCACAGAATGACTCCCACTGAAAAGATCCCATCAGTTTAAAAGAACACTTAGATACAAAACCTGCCCCATTTGTTTGTGCCCTATATAATGATCAGGGAAAATGGGGAAGCATTTGTACATGGTGGGGAACATCTGGGCCCCTCTGAACAGAAGAAATGCCTGACTCTACATGGTTAGAGACTACAGAAAGTGGGTGCTGAGAGGCACAGAGGCCAAACCAGAGCAGAAAGGGTCTCTTGTGGTAGCCTGTGCCCAGTAGCAGAAAAGCTCCTCATTCACCTGTGAGACTGAAGCAGAAAAATCTGTGCCCTCTGTGGCTCAGTGTCAAGATTAACTTCTGTAACCCACATAAAAATAAAAACAAAGTAATTGATAATTTAGGTGGAAACCTATTATATCAAGTGCAATAGGAAACACAATTACCTGGCAGGCAGAGAACCAATCCATCAAATAGGAGGCTGCTTCCTCCTCCCCCCAGCAGTATCCTTATTAAGGCTTTCTTAGCAAGATAAAAGAAAGCTTTTACTATTTGCTGGCATGAAGCAGCATTAGAGAGACTCCCCCAACTATTGTGTCTCTATCTATGTGCAGAGTATCTATCAGTTCTCGTCTACTTTTTGAAACCTCTAATGCCCTGCTGCATTGCTGGAACAATTTTCCATGAATTATGCCAAACCCTACAGTATTGGATGATTTAATTGCTATTAAATCAATCGGCTTTGCTTTCCTCACATGAGCCAGAGTCCATCATTCACAAGAAAGAAATTCTCTTCCCAGGTCCTAAGGAGACATTTTCATCCTGGTGCCTTCTGCTCTGAAAATTTATTTTGTGTGTGGGGTCTCCTCCCATCTCTGCTGATGTCTGGGTGGTACAAACCTGAGCAAGCATTTTCTGGTCTGTTCCCCTACATGACCCCACCACTGTTATGGGCCTGGCAGGGAATACCATTTCTACAGCCTTCACAACCATTTTTAGTGATTCTCTGGCACAGAGAAGCTTCCCCTGAAGCCCTCAGGCAGCAACACCATCAGTCTGATTCTACCCCAACATATAAAATGAGTTAACTCAGTAACTCCACTAAAAATGTGCAAAAAAATGTGCAACATAAGAAGAACTCTAATATGGTGATCTCTTTATAGAAGCTCAGGAAAGCCAAGAGCTCTTTCTAGATGGCTTTTTTTCTCCATCACCTGACCTGTTTTACTCTTCTTGTTTGTCCAACTGTTACATCCATCAGAAGCAGCTGCTATGAATTAATCACACCTAGGATGAGCTTCAGTTTCAAAGATCTTACAGAAATACTACTCTAAAATACATTTCCATTACACCACAGGAGGTAGCAGACTGACAAAAGAAAAAAATCTGATTAGGTATGCAATTTATGGAGGATTAGCTATTCAGAAATAAATTCTGTTGTGAAACTAAATCTTGACTTTTTTAGTCATTAGATATACTGTGTCCAGTTCTGGGCCCCCCAGTTCAGGAATATATCGAGGTCCTGGAGCAGGTCCAAAGGAGGGCAACCAGGCTCGTGAAGGGACTCGAGCACAGACCCTATGAGGAGAGGCTGAGACAGCTGGGGCTGTTCAGTCTGGAGAAGAGGAGGCTCAGGGGAGACCTCATCACTCTCTACAACTCCCTGAAAGGAGGTTGTAACCGGGTGGACGTTGGTCTCTTTTGCCAGACGACTTTCAACAAGACAAGAGGGCATGGTCTTAAGTTGTGCCAGGGGAAGTTTAGGTTAGATATTAGAAAGAATTTCTTTACAGAGAGAGTGATCAAGCATTGGAATGGGCTGCCCAGGGAAGTAGTGGATTCTCCATCCCTGGAGATATTTAAAAAGAGACTGGATGTGGCACTCAGTGCCATAGTCTAGCAACTGCAACGGTGGTAAAAGGGTTGGACTTGATGATCTCTGAGGTCCCTTCCAACCCAGCCAATTCTATGATTCTATGATATATTGCAGAGGGGATGTTCATCTGGAGATGAGAGAACATCCTTCACCTGTGCCATCAAAAGTTTCCTAGATTAAGAACACACACTATTCAAAGTATGAACTTCTCATACACTAAATACTCTGAAATAAAGTAGAAAGGTGAAGTATAAGGAAAAAGCCCAATAAAATATCTAAAAGTAGAAATAGATTTTCCCTTAAACAAATCAGATTTTGTAAAACATGTTTTTGAGATATGGTAATTCTGCTTGCTAAAGAGAATGTCAACAGGAAACAGTCAAGTACAAAGCAAAAGTGAAAAATGAAAAAAGTCACTTATTTAATTCTAATAATCACCAACATAGGAAATTTACTCACAATTGTATACTGTGCACATACAGCAGTGGCTGATGGTTTATTGTATTATTCATGTCATGAAAATAAAATTAAAATAATTTTTTTCAGCTCTTGGAAGTTATACGTTTAATGGAAAATTCAGAATTATGTCCTACTTTCCACTATTCACTTCCTATAAACAGAACTGCATGGCCATTACTGTTGAACTTTGTAGTGAAAGAAAATTATTCTTTCCAGTTTCACAGTTTGGTTGGGAACTTGCCTTCATCTTTCAGCTGCTTACTGCAAGCAAAGAAAAAGGCAGCTTCCCAATAGAGCTCTTGTGTATTGTTTATGACATCTCAGATTCCTTCTTATACCTATATCCTTCAGGGTAATTACAAGGACATTTTACAGTGGAAATAGCCATGCTTTTTTCCTTCTAATTCTCTAATAGTTTGCTTTGCACTCATCATTTATCTTAACAGTGTGAAGTTACTTCTGACTGGGGTTATTATAAATATTTTAGACTAATAGAAAGTCAGGCATTATGGTGGTTCAGCTGCCAAATACACTTTTCACCAGCATGAAATAAGGTCCCCCATGCAAAATCATATTCTTGTATTTCTGCCTAGAAGTAAACAGTTAATAATGTGATTTTTTTTTTATTATTTTTTTTTTTATTTTTTTTTTATTTTTTTTTTTTTATTTTTTTTTTTTTTTTTATGGTGCCAGTTCTGGGAGTAAAGCATGACCTTTTCTTACAAGCGCCATAGACAAATCCATACAGGTTTATATCTCTTGATTTTCACATCTGCATTAAGAAAAGACCAAAGTTTGAGGAAATAAGAAATATGAAAACAACAAGTATTCCTAGGGAAAAAAAAATAATCAGCATTTTCAAAGAAAGCAAGCCTAGGTTCACCAGAGCAAGTAATGAAGAAAACAGATATTTGGAGAAATTGTGCAACATTTTATGTTCCACAGCTCAGACTGGAACAGGCAAAGCAGCTCAGCTGTCTATACACTATTGTATCTAGGAAGAATATATATGTTTTCTTTCCTATTTAACATTATCTTCTTTCTTAAGGTCTCACAGGTAAATTAAGATTAGTTTGCCCTATATGTTGCTGCTAGGATTCTTGATGGTACTGCAGGAGATTTACCACCATAGCTGGTTGGATTTCTTTTTTGGTGGGAGGAGGGAGTTAATGCAAAGTGAACTCCAGGATAAGCTTAGCAGTGGTCTGAGCAAGTAGTTGGGGATGGTTATTTATTGATCTTACCTACAGCTGTGTAAAATACAGGGAACAATCTCAAACATGCACAGTTGTTATAGAAGGAAGAGTTATATGTAAAATGAATACTAAAGGATTAGCTGAAAAATGTATTTCAGTAAGCTAAATCAGTTCTTTGTACCAAAAAAAAAAAAAAAAAAGAAAAAAGAAAAAAAAAGAAGTTTCCAGCTTTTCCAGAAATTTCAGGTCAAGCAGAAACTTTCATGAAAGGTCTAATTTAATATTTTCTATTTGGTTTTATTGTTTTCCCCTCCTACTGGGCTGACTTTGCTAAAACACCTAGAAACTTGATGATACAGACGATGCTAGATCTAAATTCAAATTCAGTATTTACAGTGACTTGTCAGTTTTTCTGGCAAATCCTCCAGGCAAGTTTACTGAGATTTAACTTAAAACATTCAAGACAAGGGTATGAGATTTGTATGCAAGATTGGGGTGCTAAAATGACATCAAAGAATCTCTTAACAGGGCAAATCTGGTACAAAAAACAAAACAAAGGTTTCGCTTGCATCTGCTTCAGATTTTCCAGGCTTGCTGCTCTTGGTATTATTGAGCCATCCAGAGATGGCAAAACCCAATGAAATAGATGCCAGAGTAACTCAGAAGGTTGGAAACTTCTATCCTAGGGTATAAATTGGGAGTTATTAAGCAGACATTTGATGCATAAACAAAAATAACATAATCTCTCTGTATTCTTCAGAGAGCTGACAACATTAATTAAAGCTTAAAATTACTCCTGTTCCAAATTCCTTAGTTTTATTAATTTTTATAAATTGCTTTAAATAAAGTTACATTGCAGATGCAAAGTAATCCTTGCTGATCCTAGTTTTCATTTTATAACTCTATCAGTGTTTTCAAGCTCTGAGACTCCAATGTATTAATACTCATTTTAACAGCACAACAGGAGGAGTCTGCAAATATTGCAGTAATAATAAAATGAGCTAATTTAATATCTTAGGAAAATGTATGCATGCAGTTCCCTGTGGTTTGTAATTACAATAAAGTCAATGTTTACATCAATGACCTGGTAATCAGCTAGTCAGGATGTAAATAATTAATGAAATAAATGTTTTCAATGAGCTTGAGCATGGAAGACTCCTTGGAGTAAGTTAAACAAAGCAGTTTTGTCAGAATAGTCTTGTACAAGAGTAAAGCTTCTTATTAGTATATTTTTGTGTTTTGTTTTTTCATTAATGTGGTACAAAACAGTAAATGCTTTTTTGTAAATACCCTTCTGTTGATCTAATACTAATTAATATGTTATTCCACTTTGCTAGATGAGTGACAGCATCATGTAGGTGCTGTGAATTATGGGAACATCAAAGACTGAAAGGCAGAACTCTGCACATTTTTATACCTTCTCTTGTTTGGAAACAAAACCAGTTTTCCTTAACATTTCAGCATGGTCAGAATCACTCTAGGAAACAACTTCATACTGAACTTCGGTGGCAAGGAAGAATTACACCATTAATCTTTTATGGCATGTCCTGCACACGGTATCTATGCTTTAGCAGGAAAAAGGTGGGCTGTTTTTTATGGTTTCACTGTATTTAAGAAATGCTTTAGCATGAAAACACACAAGAAAAGTACTGATGTTTCAGTATAACTTACACAAGAAGCCCCTATCAATCACTATCTGGTTATATGCTGCTCACTAATTCCAACACACTGCTAAATTACCAATCCTATGACAGTCTGTGAAATTGCTGGTAGCACAACATAATTTTGCTCTTTGTTTTTGTGATTCCTACAGTTTAAAATTAATTTTCACATTCACTTTCTGCCTGTGCCCCAAACCTATCTAAAGGAATTAGGCAGACCTCAGGACGATTTTGTTATTGACATTTATGTTGATCAATGTTGGCTCTTACAGAATTGGAATCTACAGATCAATTCCCTTATTAGATTCCTTCTCAGTGCTGCCATGATCATTTTATCACTGAAGCTGCTGCCATCAAATGCTGCTTTATCACTTTATAATGGGATAAGCTGAAGCTTTCCTCTAGCATGTAGTTGGAAATGAAAACTGCCTGAGCTCTAAATATTTCTTTCACAGATTGTCAAAAATATCCTTACTAACTGCAAATGGCTATTTTAAAAGCTATTTTGAACTCAATTTACCTAACCAGTAATAATTTTTACCCACAAGGAAATTCCAGATCTTGAGGTGGTAAAAAAAAAGCTAACACTGGAGACTGCCCTGGATCTATTAATCACATTCTTCCTGCTGAGTCTATGGCTCAGATGATAGAAAAAATGAAATTAATGAAAATATGACAGAAGAAACCAAAATGGTCTCAGAAATGGTTACACCCATGCAAAGACTCAAAAACCATACAAAACAAATACATACACAAGGTCTGTTGGAAGTGTTTAAGCTGGTTTTGGAAATATGCAAGGCCATGGAATTTTTTGTAACAGTGATGTTACAGCTCCTGTTGAGAGAGTTCATCACATTCATTTAAATCTCTGATAAAATAAATTAGCTTTTTTATTGCCAGGTTGAACTACAGGGCTATGATTGTTATGTATTGCTACAATCTAAGTCTTAATGGCATTTGAGCCCTGTGGTGGTCAAACAGAAACCATTTGAAGGCTTCTAAAGGCTATTAAAACACGTGCAGATGACTGGAAAATTAATACTATTGTCTTAGTCTAACCTTTTGCCTCAGGAGAAAAGGGAGAGAGAAGGCTCAGGGAAGATGTTTTAGTTCAATACATAGCAACTGAGGAGAGTGAGCACTGTTTCACAAGAAGTTCATTGGCTGTGAACAGGTAATTTAAGTGAGCAGATACATCCTTATTTGGATTTCATTGAAATCGTTCATTTACTCAGAAAAATAATTTAGGAGAGATGAGCATCATTTTTGCAGTCCTTCTTCACTGCTGTTTCCCAAGGCCCATCAGGCTAGACACCAGAAAGGTTCATTCATTTCAATGACAAGAGCAGGAATTTGCCAAGGTTAATGTTGAACAAGCCATATTTCTCTTGCCTTAGTACTATGCATGTAAAGGTTTCTCTATCCCTCTACCTTTTTTTTTCTTTCTTTCTTTTTATCTGGTGTAATATTGCTGAAATGTCAGATGGACTGAAAGCAGTAGCAGTGGGATTTCAATAAACACTTTTATTGTTAGTTTAAGGCTTTTACATACATATTTTCTCCCCAGCTCTAATGCATTATTGTTTTTGTCTCTGACAGAATAATTTCAAATAAGGAGAGATTTTTGAAGAGTTTTCTTAAATACCTGGAACACAAGGTACTTTATTCTATTCGTTTTCCTCACTTGAGGTATGGTTTAGAAAGAATAAGTGGGTAGATTCCCAGCTGGTAAGACCTATTGGCTTATTGTACAGAAATTAAAAGAATTTCTGCAGGTCAGGAATTGTCCCATATTTGTCCTGAATTTCTTCTGCTTTTCAGAAATAAATCTTCTAGAGGGTCAGAGTGTGCATATTTTGTGGTGTTTCAGTCCTGAAAGTCTCAAATCTGAGCAGAAGATCTCCAAATACCAGTTCAAGTTCTGCAACATTTATACATCTGATATATAAAAGTCACAGGGATGTGTGCAGGACAGAGAATGATTTTGCAGATCTGATGATCTGAACAAGAACCTCAAATCCTGGCTTCACACCTCAGTAATTCCTCAGGAATCTGTGCCCTTGTGAATTGGTTGTATTTCCACAGTGGATACAAACAGAGCCTAAAAGGTATTATACAGGAATTTCAAAAGGGGCCAGGTCCCAGTTTGGCACCAAATAAGCAGCCAGATGTTTAGAAGAGTTCAGCACAATGCCTGAACACCTGAAAGTTTGGTCCCATGTGCAAGAAAGAGCTAAAGACTCAAATTAAAGGTTAATTCCATTTGTTATTCCCCTACGAAGTGGTGAAGACTGGTAACTGAGCTGAGAGCACCAATATTTCTAATTACTGCCAAGATCTCCTAAGGACCATTTAGTGGAATAAATTTAAGTGAGTGTCTAAAATACAGCTCATTTCTGATTCATGTTCACACTTGCAGTATCTATAATCCATATCTGTGCCTAGACCTGTGTGTATAGTACTGTACAGGAAAAGTATCAGGCTTCTTTAGAGGAAAAAAAAAACAGGTAAGAGTAAATAATAGGAAAACAAACAAACAAATAAGTAAATGGAGCATTTCTGCTTTTAAAATATGACTGAACAGAAAAAATTAGCATCAATGCACTACAGAATTAAACAGTCCACCTCTGAAACTGTAGACCAGAAAGATAAGCTGAAGAGTGGGCGTGTATTTGAGATTTTTAAAGCCCTGATATTAATTCAAGATGCCATTATTTTGGCACTTTGGTTTCCATACTTGTAATGCAGTAAAATGGAGTTTAATTCATAATGTTGAAGATGCCCTTGCAATGCACACAGGACACAGACAAATCACTGCTCCTCCCTGCACCCAGACATCGGTGAGTAATGAAACACAGCTTGCTCACATCCAGAGGAAGAAACGAGCATGAATGCAATCCAAAAATGCTAAAAATACAAAAAGACTCCAGTCTGTCCAATATCACATTGTTAAAGATTTAATGACAAAGGTAACTTTTCCTTTTAGCTTGTCCTTATCAACAGAGATACCCAGATGGTAATTTAAGAGTTAAGGCCCTAATGGACTCTTCAGTTTCACTGAGCACCTACGTGCTGATTTTATCTTGCAATACAGAATTTCACATCCTCAGCGAAGTCAACAACAGTGCCATGGCCTTTGGACGAGGATTTGAATCTTACCAGCACCCAACCATCATTAAAGAAGATAGGTCATTTAGGAAACAAAGGAGAGCATTAGCACTAAAAGATGGGGTTGGTTCAGTAGGTGTTTTATGATTCATTATGAATAGCATTTTTTCTCATTCTCACCCTTTTTTTTCTATGCACAGTATCCATAAGAGCATACAAAACATACAAATTATATCAGAGGAAAACTATTTTTTTTCTAAACAGATGGCAACAGAAAATACCTATCAAGTGATCTCATGTGCTATAAACCACTTAACATAATGTTCATTTGATTGATTTGATGGAATGTATAAACTAAAATTAGAAGCAACTTACACTGACCCGATACAATCTGAACAGCTTAAATGTTACCAAGCTGAGTACTTATTAACACACCTATTTTTTAGTAGAAAAGCCATAACACCATCTTGCTTCATGTCTGCCAAGTGTCATTATACTTAAAAAATAGGAGCACAACCACAATTATAAAGAAAAATAGAAAAGAAATTTGAAATGTACTGAGATTAATAACAGATGAAATGAATCCTTTATCTATTGTAGCTCCATATAAACATGCTTGTGCAGTCATCCTTCATTTAAGTTTCAGTCTTACAAAAATAAAAATGAACTACACACTTAGCTCCATTACTGCATTATGAAGAAAATGACACATCTGTAATAATGATGGTTGTATTTATAAACTGCTTTAGAATTTCAATAAGCTCCCACTTTCCCACAATAAGAGGCAGCCCTCTAAATCTTGGAATCATTTAAGTTTATGCATTCTTATGGTATTTCATTTGGGAGTTATGAAGTGTGAAATATGCATCATGATGAGAAAACAATTATCTGGCACACCTGTTGTTTATGCATCTTGTATTTAAGCAGCACTTGTAGTGACTACTATTGCATTCCATTGGGAAATCCAAGATGAAGAGGCTTTAAAAGTTGACCTGATGACATGAACTTAAACTTTTATATGTAAAAGGTGGCCTCTACTCACCATATCCCATGCTGTGATAACATTAGAACAAACCCATGCTAAGTTTTTCTATCAGAATGCCATCGAGGAAGATTCTTCCATTAAGAAAGAAAACCTGGATGCAGGACTAAACTTAAATATAGCAAATATCTGTATCTAAAAAAAATGTAAATTTCAAAACCCAAAAACCTACCAGGCAAAATGGATCTGTTGGTCACACAAAACATAAATACAGAAGTAACTTAGAGAGTTCTAACAAAGCTTACAATCTAGAATCTCTATACATGGGTAAGTTGCTAATACAGTCAGCAAATAGAACAGGCTGAAATAGCATCCAACAGGTTAAGCCTTTTTATAAGTTAAATATAACTGTATGAAATAAAAAAAACAAAAACCTGTATCATTTAATGTTTATTAGATGCTTGAAGTACAAGGCAAGATTGAAAAAATATATAACAGCACCATTTCATACTGTAGAACTTGCATATTTTGCTTTGTCTCAAAAACGAGCAGTAAAATCTTACTTTTGTTGTGAGGGTTTATCACATTAGTACAGCCCCACAGTTTTCTTCACATTTGGTTACTCTGAAATACTGTCTTAAGAAAAATGCATATGTATTTCTTCAAAACTTCAAAAACCTTGCTATCTTCAGTCAATATTATTCCTACCTTCCTCAGCATCACTTGTGTCTTTCCTAAAGATTATTAGCTCATTTGATTAACTGGGTTTGGTGTCTCTGTGGCAATTTATTCTCATTAGGATAATGGAAAAACCTAAATTTTAGATTTGTCATCTGATAATTATAAATTTTAATTTGCATCACAAAATGTCAGGATTGTGTAGCTATTGAAATCTTTTCAGTGTTTTTCTTGGACCCTCTCAAGTCTGGTTAAGGTGCTTGGACACAGGAAATTCTAGTAGTTAGGGGTAATTTCCTCTACAAAGTATAATTCTCATCAGAAATGCCTAGTGGGCTTTAGTTAATATTTTCCTTTTGTTTGAGAGCAAATTGGTGAGAATTTGGGTGCTGAAATAAAGGACAACAGTCTGACAAGATTAGAAGATCACCAAAGCACACATTGCAGATGAAGCAGAGCTCTCAGGTCAGTTTATCAACTCCCCCTTAATAAATAATGCTCTCCACTGAATCTTTACCTGTGCTTTGCTTTTACTTTCCAATAACACCCTCCTTCTCCTCTGGTACATCAGGCCATGGTCTGTAACAAAATTTTTTGTGGTGTTCCTTTATCAGCCTGAATTAGATTTAGAGCTAGTTAATCATTCTGGCTAATGTTTTACTTTAAGAATAAAAGTTTTATAGTTTCTGTAGTGGGAATAAAAAAAAAAGTCAGGATTCACCCACGTTAGAAACTGATATTCTTGAGGGGTAATAAAAGCTCAGCCATTTCCCTCAAGGGATCTCACAAAGCTGCTTGGAGGTCCCCACACTGTGGTTGGGCTTTACACAGACCTCAGTCCCTCTAACTGGAGATGTCCTGGAGGGAACCACTGCTGTAGATGCTCCCAGAAATCTGCTTATATCAGAACCTCCTTCCAGAGCTGGCTGGATATCAGATGTCAGCCTAACTCAGGTATTATGCTGCTGCTCTTCATTCAAAGCTAGAAGTCATTTGGCTTAATTAAGGGACATTAGCCCTGTCTGAAGGAACTTCATCTATTTCCTTTCCTTCTCTCCTTACTGACTGGGTTCACCTATTCACCTAACCAGCAGGTTCTTATGAAATAGTTCTCTAATTTGGCTTTCACATATATTGGGAGCTGCAAACAGGTAAGCAAGAAATACAGTTTATAATGTATTATTGCAGGCTGATGATTTAAGGAGAAATTTGAAGCTTTGTATTTCTGCCTTCTCAGAGGTTGTTTGTGTGAGGACATGATGGAAATACAAGGTAGGTCCCAGGTCATTGGAAACAATGAGATAAGCATCTTCACCTGAAGAAATGTTCCTTTACATTGCTCTTGAAAGTCTCAAATTTTTTTGAGTGTTTCATTACCAGATCACTGTTTTGACTGCTGACACAGAGAAGCATTCTTATAATTTCTGACTGCCACAAGGCTGGATGCTCTTTCTTGGAATAGGATCTTCATGACAGTAATTGTACTTCCTTGGCAGCCTTGAGCTGGACAAAGCACTCCAGCAAGGCTATGAGAAATCTTTTGAGAACTGCAAATGGTGTAAAAACTATCACCTCACTTCTTAATAGGTGCTCTACTGGCAACAGGAATTCTTGGATAAAGTTTAATGTACTAGCCCAAACTTCATATATATCTCAAACATGCTTTAAATGCATGTGATTACCTTTTTGTCTGCTGATACAGTGATACAGCCCTTGAGACTGTCACAGCTTTTGAGCAATTTTCCATTACTGCTGAAATAATTACCAGATCTGAAATTAATTTCTCCTTCAAGCCACCAGTCCTCATTCCTGAGTAAGTAAATACCACTACAGACACTGTGAAACCTGACTTATATTTATGTGTTTACCAAGAAGAGAAGGACAGAGTTTGTTCTGGACTGGAACTTTCCAGAAGGTTTGCAGGTAAGACAAATCAATGTATACAAAGGAACAAATGTGAAGTAAGCAAATAAGCAGATCAACTGCAGGAGTTTTAAAACTTTAAATACAATTTGCTGCTCTTGGTCAGAAGGCTGCTTGCTCTCTGCAGAGCCTAGAGGCACAAGGCAGGAGTAGGAGCCATCTTCTGTCTGATGGGAATTCATAGAATCACAGAATTGGCTGGGTTGGAAGGGACCTCAGAGATCATCAAGTCCAACCCTTGATCCACTACTGCTGCAGTTACCAGCCCATGGCACCGAGTGCCACATCCAGTCTCTTTTTAAATATCTCCAGGGATGGAGAATCCACTACTTCCCTGGGCAGCCCATTCCAATGCCTGATCACTCTCTCCATAAAGAAATTCTTTCTAATATCTAACCTAAACTTCCCCTGGCACAACTTAAGACCGTGTCCTCTTGTCTTGTTGAAAGTCATCTGGGAAAAGAGACCAACCCCCACCTGGCTACACCCTCCTTTCAGGGAGTTGTAGAGAGTGATGAGGTCTCCCCTGAGCTGTCTCTTCTTTAGGCTGATCACCCCCAGCTCCCTCAGCCTCTCCTCATAGGGTCTGTGCTCGAGTCCCTTCACCAGCCTGGTTGCCCTAATTCTGCTGCTGCTCAGCATGGAAGATTCCAGTTTATTTCAATGTGCTTTGGACTGCTGACAAGCTGCTCTCTAAGTGTGTGATGATCTTTAGTTTCAAACCCTCAGTTACTTTCTGAACTACTTAAATTGTAGACTTGATTGCCTTTTAGAGATCTGCATTCAGATATCATCATGTCTAACCATGTCTGAACCTGGGGTCAGATTCTGAGGCCAGATATTCCATCTCCTTTTGTCAGGTGTTAGGGCAATTTATTGCCTTCTTTTTCTTCCCATATATAATAATGTCACTGGTGCAATTTACCCCTTCCTGCTAAGTTGTACTACTGTTTCCATCTAAGTATGTCCAGCTATGCTCTATCCCTTATGTTAGGTCATAGCTGCCAGCTTATTAAAAGAGCAGTTATAACAAAGTAGTTACTGTTTAAATTGACCTTCTGAGAATTCAGAAGACTTTGCTTAGCATTCTAGACAAATTTTTAGAAATAAAATTAAACAATTTGGATGGTCCATGTATAACAAATCACAGAACAGTTTGGGTTTGGGTTGGAAGGGATTTAATCTAGCTGAGAAACACATGAAATAGATGCTTCAAGAGTCCTCCCTGCTTTTTTTTTTTATTCTAGAGTTGATAAAGAAGAATTTTTATGATAGAAATAAAATGGCAATGAAAATATAATTTAAGATGAAAGACACTGTAAATCTTATGATTGGAAATATTATTTTATATTTACCCAACTATGAAAATTGTATTACTTATTTAATCAAATAAATCAACTCAACAAATGTTGGTACTTGCTGCTTTTTACTGCATTTCATTGAAGGATTTATAAAAAACTGTGGCAGAAAACCTAGAGAAAAGTGAAAGCAAGTCTTCATCCATGGGAAGAACTCAGCTACCAAATATATTGAATTTATGTTAACAGAGAAACACAATATAGACATATCTACCAGAAGGCAAATCCTGACCCCGGCTATTCTCACTGACTTTATAAAAGCCATCAGTGTGGTAAAAGAAAGATATGTAATCAGGTTTAATGTCATCAGTTATACTTTCAGGAAGTAAAAAAAGAAGGTGAGCTAGAGGAAAAATATCTGCAAGAAGATCTGTGCCTCAAGACTGAGCAGCCTATACCTGATTAAGTCTGTGAGACAACATAGCTCAGAAAAATTCTGTAATTGGGTGATTTTACCAGTCTAAAGTTTCTTTGAAGAAAACACCATGTCATTTAGAAAAAAAAAGAAGGCAACGACAGAAATATACTGATATTGACATTTACATTTAAAAATATTTCATAGGTACTATAAAAGGCTGTGAGCAAAGCAGAAATGCTACATTTCATCCAGGGCTTCTTATTCCTGCTGTTATCCACCCTTTGGATTTATCTTGCCCCTTCAGCAACCTTCTGTGTATCACCTTCACCATTTTCCCTCTTCAGTTCCAACTGGTTTCCCTCTACCTAATTTTATATCTAAAGACTATGATTCCCAAGTTTTTCTCCCACGGCCAGATGAAAAATAAGGTGGTCACTAAAATGGAGCTCCCAATCCTCCCCAAAATCTCTTGCTGTGACAGGAAGACTTTAGTATTATTAACTGAGGAAAATGGAGGCTGCTGGGGCAGAAACTATTCCTCTGTGCTAATTTTTAACTAAAATTATTATTATTCCTCAGATGGTGCTGAGACAGAAAGGCTTCCAAGGTTTCTTAATTTTAAGAAGATAGACTGAATAAATTAAAATTTAAAAAAAAAAGTAGGTGATCAGGCTCCTCTTTATTTATGTACCCTAATAGTGGCTGTGTAGAGCACATCCTTCAGTTAGAAAGATTATCTAGAAAAATACTGTCAGGCCCTTTGATTTAATGAATATATACACTTCTGGTAAATGCATAAAAGTGTAATACTTTTAATAATAGTTTCACAGTGAAGGATTCCTGAAAGTCATGACAACCTTACTCATAGTTTTGGTGGCTGTTTTTCTTTTGATCTGTTTGAGAAGGATGTGGAAAAGCAACACAGTGCAACCAGTAGGCTATAGAGGCCATTATTCTGCAGTCAAGATCTGAACACTGGTACCAATTTTTCATTTTAAAAACCTGTATGATCTGATTTCTAAGAAGACACTCACATCATGTATCATTTGCTTAAAGTCAAATATATAAAGAATAGGGCAACAGTGAAATTCTTGTATATTTTAAGAAATCTATGCTATATTGAAATCTAAGATGTCAAGAAATGTTTAGGTTTCAAAATAAGCTTACTCTTTAATAAAAGAGTCCTAAAGTCAGTTGCTGAATAGTGTGATGGTAATACAATCAAATCAGAGAAGTTGGTATGCACAAAAAATAACTAGTTATTTTTAGCTTGTATCCTCCTCTGCAGCATCCTTCAAGTTTTTAAAGTGTATGAACTGGGAATATTACTAGAATGAGATCAGCATGTAAATAAAATATAACTTTATTGCATCAGACAGTACAGGATGGGTGAAATTACACCTCCTCCCATTAGCAGAATTAACACATTCACTTTGATTAGGGTCATGATTTAACAGGAATGTCCTTAACCACATACTTTCTACTCTTCTGTAGACAGATATTTAGCTACTGCTCTAAATCTGGGATATGTGCATTTTGAAGAAGACAAAATCCAAACTGTGCTTCAGTTCTATGCAGGCACACAACAATATTTGCTAAATTTCAGTCCGAAGAATACACCCTTCTTCAGATTTTATATCTCAGACTGCAAGATCATTGACCAGACACCATTTATTCAAGTTCAGAGTAAAATGAGGGGTGATATATAAATTACTGGGAACTTTCAAATTTGGTAAAAATGACATATGAAGTGTTTGAAGAGAAGCTCTTCATTTTCTGAGGTAAGCAGTAAGTCCATGGATAAAACAGTAAATTTCACTGCTGTCTGGGAGACCTGGACTTTGAGAGTTATCTTAATTCTCTTCTTCTTCAGCCAATAAAGACAAAGGAAGTAAAAAGAGAGAAAACAATCTATACACATTAGCTCCAGCCAAACTGGAGCAGGAAGAACAATGGGAAACAGTTTGAATCCCTCAAGAAAAAGCAGGTGATGGGACTGTCAAAAGTGGAAGATGGGAGCAATAAAGGTCCATGCTGTAGTGGATGTGTCAGAAACTCTGAATGCATAGAGAGAAATCAGTCTATGAAGGAAAGAAAGAAGGGGACAAGAGAGAAGAAATCAGGAGACAGTCCTGACAGAGTAATACCTAAATCAACATAAATCAAGAGACAGAACAAGAACCTGAGATACCTGTGATGGTGACCTGGCACCAGCCTGCCTGTGCTTTAGAGTTTTACAGTAAGTTTAGCTATTGGCCCTCATCTCAGTGATTCCTTCATCTTTGAACACCAGTTGGTGAGCACATCTTTGTTCCTTCATCAACAGCCCAAGCTGATGAGAGTTATAGCAACTCTCAGATGCCAATTTTACCTTGAGATAATTTTTTTTAACCTTGAGATAATTTTACCTTGAGATACAGATGCAGAGCATCAGAGATTTAAAATCACTTTTACTGGACATGAATCAGATTTCTACTCCAAAATAAATTAAGTGTTCTCTAATAAGAAATAACTTAGATTGCTAGAACCAGAATTTGGCCTATTGTTAGAAACCTGCCACATTTTAATTAGACCTCATTTACTGTTCTGCTAGCTCATGGTCAGATTTGTTGGAACATCTGTAAAGCCATTCTACTTCCACAAAAGGATGACAAAGCGATGGATTAATTCACAGTAATGGACTTTGCCAAATGAAAAGGGATACTCATTATTCCAGAATGGCAAAGGAGTAGGAGTCAATTGGTTCCTCAGCTATATCCTCACATAAAATGTTGGGGGGGGGAGGAAGGGGGAATCACTCTATGCCTTTGAAGATGTACTTAGGTCCTTGTAACACATATGGCAAAAGTTAAATAAATGGGCTGTCTTCCCACAGGAAATTACACTGTTCACCATCAAGAAGAATGCTAAGGAATTCAAGCTTCTCCCCTGCAGAGGGATAATGAACCCATATAATTCCATTTATCACAGTGAAGAAGCACCTAAAAGACTAAGTTACTCTGCAGGTGTGCTACTTTCTCCACATTTGCGCATAATATGTACTCATAGCTCACTGGCATGTGCTTTGAGTTTCAATGATAGCAGACTATAGGTAAAGGATATTCTAATATATTACATCTAGGAACTGTCATTTCCTCCTTATTGACATGACCTTAAAAAGAAGAAAAATACTGTATAATTCTCATAGATATAAAGCTCATTGTTGTCCTTTTGCAACGGCCATTCCTTACCTGAAGAAGGAGGTCAGAAGCTGGTCTGACTCTCTGCTGGAAGAGCACACTTAATGTTCGATTCTGTTGTTCCAAATCAAAAACCCTCGTTTTCAGCTTTATGCATTCCTCCCTCAGATCCTGCAGCACAAGTGAAAAGAGGAAGATTAAAAAGCAGGTAACAGAAGTACTTAAAAACCTCTAAGTAATGACAGATACCAAGACAAAATGCATATGCAACTTTTAAAACAGTAGAAATCAGAGAAATGTGCTGCTACATTTTGTCTGGTTGTTTGATCATCACCTGATAACATTAAAAAAATCTTATAATGAGACAAAATAGTTACCTGACATATCCTTTGAGTATTATGTTAGTATTAGAAGCGACTTTGCCAGCAATGTGTTTCATTTTGCAGACGACATAATGCAGGAAGCAGCAATTAGGTTATAAATAATGTAGTAAGCATATGCTAAGAAAAAATCATAAGCTAGAGCAAACCAGGAGGAAGTTCAAAGTGATATTATGCCTTCAAGGTACTTTTCTGAAGTTTGAGCCTCTCCTTGCTTTTTTTTGCCATACCCAAGTCAGCATAGTTGGCTGGCATATTGTGGATGGTCTCTTTCTTTCCCCTGTAACTTGCAGAGCTGGCTAGAAGACAGTGAGATGCTAATGCACCAGACAAGTGGTAGCATGATCCTGTCTGACATTTCCAACATGAAGAACCAAAAAGCCTTAAAACAGGCCAGTGGGAGTCTAGGTGGAGTTTAAAACCTCTGCATCTTCAGGCAAGGGACATTACTGTTTCAAAACTGAAAGATCCAGGTCTTTTAGCCAAGGCTGAGTCAAGTTCATCATGAACAAGCCATTAATGGCTTTCAGATACAGCAAGTATCTATCTCCAAGACAAGACCTGCTTTTCCTGGACACTTGAAGATACACAGGATTCTATCAGAAGAAGGATTTTGGAGAGCAGAATCTGACACTCATCCTTTCAGCACAATTTGTGCATTGTCCATTCTGAGGTGTGAGACCTTAATAAATCAGCATTAACAGTGTCATCAGATCAAAAGATTACCTTTGGGAATATTAAGATGCAGCCATATCTAGCTTTGTCTTCTAAAAAAGCCTCAATCTCCAAAATAGTCTCCCCTGTACTTTGAAATTTAGGACAGCTGCTTCCCTGTAGTATTGCCTATTACTTTCCCCCATATCAAGGTGGAAAAGCAAGCCTCTGGATCCCCATATGCTGTTCTGTCAGTACCATTATCAACATGGTGACCTAACCTATGGAAAAACAACTTCAGAGGAGGAAATTGTAGTCAAATGTTGCTTAAATTCTTCCCTACAGTTGGTCTGCTTTCCACTGTAACCAGCACTGAGGTTGTAAACATCTTTTTATGCATACAGTATGTATAAAATTTTATAATGCAACTGAATGAATGTGGGTTTTTTCTCCTCATAGTTTCTTTTTTTTTTGTTTTTTTGGGTGGCTGTTGAAGTGAAACGGCTCGAGCCTTTGAACAGGATCGCCCAAAAATCTTGAGTTTGATCTTCTGTAAAGCTTTTATTTCTGTCACTGAGACCTCTTATCTCTGATCTTACACAAGGCAATCTCTATTAGGAAACTGCAAGCATCAAGACCCATCATTATCTGCCTTTCACAAATAATCAGAAAATTTCAAACAGAGCCTTAGATGTTACAGCAGTGTTTAACATTTCAACACTGCTAAGTGCAGTGAAAGAGAAAAATGATTCACAGGAACTGACAATGTAGAAAAAGATTTAAATCTTGGCAACATCTCTGCTTAAAACCTTCCTATTTTGCAGTTTTAAAACCATAAGGTTTATGTTTCAAACTTTAGACTTTCTGTAAAAAGTGAAATGTAAGATAGATAATTGCCAGCCCAGATGCTATAAACTGTGCCAATGGTAACACCATCCATAGTCTAGAGGAGAAATGAGGCACATTAAGGTAGCAGTATTCTGGTAAAATAAAGTCTGAATTTAGAAAGCTGAAGTCTTAAAATTACCAATTAATACAACTACCAAATAGCTGAAGCATATCATTCCTCTCCTGTGGGCAAAATGACTAGCTATTAAGATAGTAATCTCCCAAATATCTAAGGTATTCCTGTGTTCTCACTCCAGTAATGCCCAAGCAGCTCTCAATTCTTCATTATCCTCTTCATTATGAGTCACTCATCTCCAAATGGAATTCAGTGCCTCCATTTAAAGTTCCAGAAATACTCTGCTCTTCCTCTAAATACGCTGCTTCTTTTTCAACACTGAATTTAAATTTTTAAAATTTTATTTCATTGACAAAAATGCAGAAGAAATAACTTGCATAGAGAACCCAGAGTAAAAAGTATTTTTCTGAGTACCTACCTGTATGCAAAGAGCAGCTACACAGATCACAGAACAATTTCATTAATGGTGTAACTAAAACTCCCAACTGCTGATCCAGGTCTTACATGGAAAAACGTAAAAAATTAAATAAAGATTTCTGTTCCCAGCACTCTTAGCATCTCATGTGAAACAAGAAGTTTTCAATGGAAGGAGATAGAATGGATGTTTCCAGTAAGTATCAAGAGTATACACATTTGTCTCAAATAAATTTGTTGGCTTTCTGACTTCTTAAATTTCCCAGAGGTGAAATTTTCTATTAGTAAGTCATAGAAAATCCATATAATTTTGCTGCACAGGATGGTGAAACTTTGCTGTGTGGTTAATTCAGCACAAATCTCAATTTAATATAGTTTCTTCATAGTCAAAGTAAAAAAAAAAAAAAAAAAAAATCTTCTCATATTATAGGAATTCTATACGTATTATAACAAATTATGCACTTGAAAAGTGCACAGTTAAGACTATAATTCCATTTCAAGGTTTCAGTGACATTGATAAATCACTCAAGCTTTGCTCACTCAATTTGTGTCACCAGAATCTCTCGGTGGAATCAGAGCCTTTCCCCATACTGGCGAGTACCCAGTGCTTCAGTCGTTCCATTACAGCATGTACTTCATTTAAACAAAAATTAGTCCTTGAGGGACAATTTCAAACCCACAGCAAAGCCCACGCAGCCTGCGTTACTGCACAAAATCATTCTTCTCTGTTTTCTGAAAGCTCTCAGCTTTTCTTCATGGCTCACCATGCCCCAGAGGTGTGTTATCTCACTGTGGCATGACTGCCTCTGTCTTACTGCTCAGTTGCACCACGAGAGATTTATCTGTTTACTGGTTACTATGTGGGGTCTGATATCTACCTATTGGAGACTGTGTGAGGAGTTCAATTTCCTCTTTATTTTATGCTATTGTGTTCCTGTCTTTCCTTATAAAAGGACTTGTATGAATGGTGTCAGGAGCATTCTAACAGTTAATACTCATTAGCATTTAGAAGAGTACCCTCTTTGCTCTTTCTATGGATATTAAATTAACTGTTATTACTCAGTAATAGGTAAGCAGCTGTTAAAGCTCATCAATACCAAGTAAATCACTTTTTAAAATGTATTCAAATCGGGTTTTATTTTATCCATATGAACTCCTTGGTTCCTATGGGTTTGGGAGGATTCATTACTGAGAAAGTCTGTAGTTAGCAAAATGTCTGATGTCTTTGCAAAGAGACTTAGGAAGCTTTTCTCTTCACTTGAGGAACAACTACAATATTCCCAAACTAGAGATTAATACATTGAGATTAACCCTCTGGTAAATATTAAATCACATATGGTTTTATATTACAAAATGTGAACTAGGTTTTTGTGGGCATTGTTATGAGAATATTTCTCCATTTCCATTTAAGCTGTACTGAAATACAGATTTGGGATTCTTTTTAAAAATAGCTGAAGTTAGGTTTCTAAAAGGTGTCACAACAATAGCTCTGCAGACTGCAGACCTCTGAAGATACACAGCCCATAGAGCATATGTGTATCCATAGTACAGGAGGAGTGACACAGCACAGATAACAGCAGGGCAAGATTCCCCATATGTTGTATTTTGCACAAATCACCTCCAAGCTACAATACTTTCAATTGCTGTAAGGCAATTTTACTCTTCCAGAGTAAAACACTTTGCTGTGCATCAAAAAAATGTAGGATTGAACACTGATACTTTCAGCCCCAACCTGTGGTAAGAGCTCTGTGGCTGTTTTGTAGCCACAGCTGTCAAGTGCAGAGATTTAGGGAATGTTATTACTTCTGGATTCCTGATGCTAGCTTGGCCCACAGGAATGTGTTATCTATATAATGGGCAACTGCATCTCCAGGGTCTTGCATCATTGACCTACAGGTCATCTGGACATCTCTGTCTTCAGGGCAGGATACCCAAGACCAGACTCAATGGGGTCAAAACACCTTTCTGTGCATCTTTTAGTATATCCATAATGTCAAAAAACTGCTTCACAGCAAATCTCACAGGCAAGGACCTGAGAAGGGTATCCAGCCTTCTCCCTGATTTCCAGACAGTCAAATGCAACCTTGGGCACCTATTTACCATTCACTTAGGTGCAGACAGTCATGGGTATGGCCATTTGTCTATCCTGCTCTCAGGGCACACTCCCCCCCTTTTAGGAGTTGAGGTTAAGGTCATCTTGTTCACATCTGAGCCACACAGTAGCCACCTTGCAGCTAAGCAGCACTTTGCCTCCTGGATCCTTGAGCTGTGTCCTAACCCCCTGGGTTTGGCTTTGCTCAGACCTGCTCAGTGACCACAGAACCCTGACACTTGGTGCTCAGCATCTTCCCTGCCCAACTCCTTTGCTGGGTGTTGTGCTGTTCTGAATGATGTTCCCAATGGAACCTTTGGAGCCAGTCCTCAAAAATCTATTCCAGTACTTTGCTATAGTTTCATCCAGAAAGATTTTCATCATGTGGCAGAGGGTTTTGATTATCTTAACTTGGCGTTTCTTGCTGCATTTTAAGAACATCATTTCTTGTCCTGGCATTCAGTGGAGACAGAAGAGTTTATATTCTTCTTTGCACTATAAGCACTAAAAGACTGTATTTATGTCTTTTTTCCAGACTTGTCTTTTTAAAGCTAAATGATCCAAAGCATTTTAATAATCTCACATTCATCAAGTGGTCTAGATCTCATAAAGGATCATTTCATGAATATTGAAGGGCTTCATAGATTATCATTATAGATCTTTATATTTTGTTTGTCTTCTCCACCACCTCCTCCCTCTTCAACAAAATGTCATCATGGAGTCATATTCAACTCAAAGAACACTTTTTTGTAGAACTGTCCAACAAGTTATTCCCCATCCTCTCTGGGCAGCTGATTATTTCTCCTTATCTGTATTACCTTGCTTTTCTCTCAGTTTGTTCTTTTTTTTTCCAGATAGCCTTCATTTTACCAATCTTATTTTTAATTTTACTCCTCCCACCCCATCTAAACCAATGCGACACTTCACACGCAACAATTTGGAGTGTGAACAGACACTTTAGTCATGACCTGACCCTGAACAGACCCTGAAAGGTCTGCAAGCACCCTACAAGAATTTTCCCTGAGCAGTACTTCCCCTGCTTACCCAGGTGAATGGAGCAGGAAGAAAACAAAAGGTTTTTTGAAACAAAATACCCATACTCTATTCCAGGTTGCCAGCCCATGAGCAGAGCATCTGAACGTGCATTCTGCACATGGAGCCTTCTCTTTCTCTCAGGTCCACCCCAGGAAGTCTTCCCAGCTCTTGACATGCACTGTAATTTATCTGTTTTATGTTCTACAGGAACTGACTGTGGGAGTGACATAACTCATTAGGGATAAGGAGTGGAAAAAAATCACCATCTGGAGGAAGGCTTTGCAGATTATATTGTCTCAATATAGATAAATAATACAAAATTGGATACTGGTCCTAAATGATCCAGCCTGAGGACTGAACAGCCACACAGATTTTTTGCTCACTGGGGTTGCAAAACACTTGACTTTGGGCCTGACATGTGGCAGCCTTGCTAATCACATGTGTGAGCACAGTTTAAAGATGTATACTATATAAGAATATACATCTCTCAAGTGAACAATGAACTGCAAGCTTTAAGCTACACTGCAATATAACTGCACCTTACCTTCTGAGTAAGCAGAGCCTGAACAACCTGGTTAGCTACCTGAAATAAATAAATAAAATAGTTTAAGGATAAAGTATAAGTATAAAGTAGTTTAAGTATGTTATCATGTCTTTTTATGCATAACAACACCCTCTTCTGTGGATTTGCACTCCACTTTACATCTACAACCACCACCAATTCCAGTATTTTTGTTACTTACTATTATTTTCATCACATAATGCTAACAAGAATATCAGAAATGCCCATTAACTACTTCTGTTCTGGTCCTCCTTATAAACACTGCATTGTATGAGTTGCAGTATGATACGATGGACATTTGTTTTTTATGTCATCTGTTCTTTGGACTAGATTAAAACTTCCCAGTCCTATATGCAGCTGGTTTGCATCAGCATGCATTGAATGAATTCACTAGAGCTGATTTTTGCCAGCTGAAGATGGAGTCTTCAATGTTTTCATGAAGTTTAATTATTTCTTGATTCAATATTGACAAAATGGTACATCTTTCATGACAAGGAGAAACCATAAAGTACAACAGAAAATTAAAGTACCTACTGTCATCAGAATGGGGTTGGATGACATTCACACCACACACCTTAATTGACTTGAGTGAGATTACACACCATTGATTAGTACAACTATATATTCAACAGGGAATTTTGGAAGTTATTTACTTTATACATCCTTTCTGAGTTATATTTACCAGCAGGAATAGGGGCCGGGAAGGGGATAAAGGAGGGTCAGAAAGAGGGACTTAGATAAGATAAGATTAGATAAGACTTAGATAAGATTTTCTTGATGACATTTAGTTTCTATGTTACATTTCCACTGGAATTTAGAACAATATATGCATTTGCTATCACACAAGCTGTTTGCCTATAACTTTTCCTCTTGCATTTAGGCAGAGAAACTTGAGATCCCACTCTGCAAAGAGAGAAGTTACGGTTCCTGGTTGGGTTTTGGCTTAAGAAGCAGAAAAAGTGTATGCAGATATCACCATATCTGCATTGATCCTTCTTATTAAAGAATTAAAGAAAACACACCATGGATGAGTTGGGAGGAAAGAGTTAAACATCATTAATTTCTGCCTTAATTTCTGTTCGGTTCCTTTAGATCTAAAAGCTGCATTTGATTCGTATTCTCATAAAATTGCCTTGTATTAATTTTCTTCTCCAAACTGTCCCTAACTTAAGGCAGCCCATGGAACAATGGTTACATAAAATAGCTCTATACATAATATTAGAATGGTTGTAACCAATAAAAGTAAATATGTTACAGATTTGAAAAACCATGTGCCTTGCCCTGTAGGCTTTCAGGATCTACATCTGACAAGTGTTGTTTCTGGCATGTACTTTTAACATCTGTTTGCTCTACCTGAAAATTGAACAAATCATACTGAAGATATTATTTCTGTACTTTCTGACATGGAATTACTTCACCAAGGAAGAACTAAAAGGTTCTTTGAAGCGGGTACCAGTCATTCACAACAGAATAGCCTACAAAATTACTCCTATAGCTTTATATATTGCACAGAGGAGTGTAAATGGCATAATCTTCCAAATGGGAAAAAAAAATGAATGTGCTGATGGTTATATGACAAATTTTCCAGCTCAGTGTGTATGAAGTTAGGTATCCAAATGGAAGCACCTGCTGGTGATCCTGAGCTACCACAGAGCTCAAGAAGAGAGATATGTAACTTCTTTTTTCCCAGAATGAGGTTATTTTATTCTAGTAGCGAGCAACTTGGCAAATTGTGTTACCATTCAAAGATTTTCAGGTCTGTATTATTGGTTTTCAGCAGGAGCAGAGCTGGGAAGTCTTCAGTGAAACATTCTGCAGTTACTAAAACTAATTTAGCATTCAATAAGTGGAATGATATTCAAGCTTTTGCACTACAAATGACACTGCCATCCCACTCCCACAGCACTAATGCCCAGATAGAAATAAACTGCTAAGCAAGCAGGTCTAGTTTATTTTTACTTACAGACTGTGGATATGAACAACATAAGCCAGCACTAGAAAACTGGTAGTCACAACTACCAAAAATCTGAGGAAAGTGACACCACTGAAGGCAGAGGGACCGACTTCTGACATGAGGAATATGTGAGCTTCCCACTGCTATGAGGCAGAACTGAAACTCAATCCCGGTAAAAGGCTGGCTCTAAAATGACTCGACCTGTGATTCATTCAGTTAATCAAAGTGAAAGAAGGAACAGAATAGGGATGGTTGGTTTCTCACTCTGCTATTATGTAGTAGATGAGGCTGCTTGCCTCCACGCTGCCTGCATTGCTACTGAACGTCATAGCCAAGATCTTTAGGTGAGGATTCCTTTTGTGGAATGCAATAAAAGAGATAAAAGGCCCAGCTTCATTTTTTCCTTCCACAATTATGTTTACATATGCATGTTATAAAGTGGTCTTAATAGAAAAGGTATAAAGGAATGAATCAGAAAAGAGATTCTACTGTAACATCTCTTGCACCTTTGACATGTACTGGGAATTCATACAGCTGCTTTAAATATGTGGCTTCATATGCACAAAGACATTAAAAGCAACATGAAAGGTCTTCCATTTTATTCAGATCTTAAAATGGTCTTTTCTAAGACAACTTTGTATTTTTTAACTAATTCTTACATCAGCAAAAATATCACCTACCTTAAGCTGCACAGTTTCCTGCACCTAAATATGGTGAAGCTTGAGAGAAATCTCAGCTGGTTCAGTGATGTGAATAAACATGACACTACCATTTACTAATAAACTTACAGCAGAATTCCAGATAGGAAACTACAATAAAGCATGTTAACCACAAACCCTAGAGGGACTCCAGCTTTTTTGCATCAGGTTTTTCAGAGTCAGAAAGTTATGTTTATGGAGTATTTCTAAATTTAAATGAGCTCTTTTCTTATTTATCAAGTACTGGAACATTTCAATGACATTTTTTTCCTTAACACTGTTGTAAGGTTGCTTACATGTACACTCCAGAGATGAACAATTACTTAAAAAATCAGTGAATATTTATTAAAAATCATAAAGGACTCACTTCAGCTTGACCCATACTCTTTTCAGATTTCATCTCCGTGAACATTTGAGTTTCACTGCGTTTTACCATGAAAATGATTACAGAGCATTCATTTGTAAGTCAGAGGTGCAAGCATTCATCCAATATTAAATGTGGGACATTTTACAAATGAAAAGAACTATGCAAAAGAATTGATTAATAAAAAAGAAGAAAAATGAGATGAAAATAATGGCAGGGACAGTTTTAAAATATTCAGCTCTGGTATGTTTTTGGTGGTTATTTCCCCTTCCTTTATATACAGATAAATGGCCACCAACACCTTCACAGAAAGCACAGCAAGTGTCCTTCCCTCATTGCTCTGATGCCTGAGGGACCAAGCAGGGACACTATTGGCAGGGTGGCCAAATTAAATGATGAGTGCCCTGAGCAGAGTTTGCCCATGGGACAAAAGCTGCAATTTGATGATGTTCAATGCTGGGTGAGAGATGGCAGCATTCACCCAATAGTTACCAAGGGATGGTTCCAACCTTCAGTACCTTAAGGGCCTGTATGTGGCAAGGCATGAGCTTTGGAGCTAAGAGCTTTTTGTGCAATAGCCCAAGAGATGATCAATGAACTCATAACTAATTGGACTGCAGAGGGAAATTTAAATTAATGATTTTAGTAGGCACTCAGATGTCTTGGTGGCAGTCTTAGCTGCCTCAAGTTAAGGTGTGATCACCCCCTGGTGTTCCTCCCTTTACACCTACCACCTCTCCCTGGAGCAAACCAGAGCTGCAGCACAGACAGATACAGAGCTGCAGAGGAGATGCCTGCTCCTAAAAAGAAGTCCTGAAACCCAAACTAGGGCAAATCTGAAGAATTTTTCACATTCAAGAAGTGGGGAATGGTGTAAGGTAAGCTATGAACAGAGGAAGTATTAGATTTCAAGTCTCAATGGCAAAAAAATATTAGGTGGAAGACTTTTTTTTTTGTCATAAAAATATTTGTGGAAAGTATTGTATTTTCTTAAGATCTTCATTAAAAATCTGTGCTTGGAAAGGATTTTCATCGAATCATAGAATCATAGAATTAGCCGGGTTGGAAGGGACCTCAGAGATCATCTAGTCCAACCCTTGACCCACCGGAGCAGTTGCTAGACCATGGCACTGAGTGCCACATCCAGTCTTTTTTTAAATGTCTCCAGGGACGGAGAATCTACCACCTCTCCGGGCAGTCCATTCCATAGCCTAATCACCCTCTCCGTGAAGAAATTCTTTCTAATATCTAACCTAAACCTCCCCTGGCACAAATTAAGACTGTGTCCTCTTGTCTTGTTGAAGGTCATCTGTGAAAAGAGTCCAGTTCCCACCTCACTACAGCCTCCTTTCAGGTAGTTGTAGACAGCAATGAGGTCTCCCCTGAGCCTCCTCTTCTTCAGGCTGAACAGCCCCAGCTCTCTCAGCCTCTCCTCATAGGGCCTGTGCTCGAGTCCCTTCACCAGCCTGGTTGCCCTCCTTTGGACCTGTTCCAGGACCTCTACATCCTTCTTAAACTGAGGGGCCCAGAACTGGACACAGTACTCGAGGTGTGGCATAACCAGCGCTGAGTACAGGGGCAGAATCACCCCCCTGGACCTGCTGGTGACGCTGTTTTTGATACAGGCCAGGATGCCATTGGCCTTCTTGGCCACCTGGGCACACTGCTGGCTCATGTTCAGTTTCTTGTCGATGCAGACTCCCAGGTCCCTTTCTGCCTGGCTGCTCTCCAGCCACTCTGTCCCCAGTACAACACATCCTCAGAAGACTCTGGATGGAAAAAAGAGGTTCCTGCAGTCACTGATTAAGCTATTGGCTAATTAAATTTATGTTTCATCTCCTATTCTCTTTATTGTTATTATCAAGATGTAGGGTGAAAACATGAGATGTACTATGAAGCTCCTGCAGTGGAATGTGCCCAGGTGGGTGCTAAGCTGTGTCTCCTTCAGAACTTGCAATTATTAAGCATGGTTTTGTTGTCTAAATCCCTCCTTCACCTCAGTGATCAGAAAGGATTAGGGCCAAGTTTGTGTCAGCTGAAAGAATTCTGGTTACACTACCAATGCCAAAGCATCGTGGGAGGTAAAGGGGGGAGAGGAAGAAAAAAGTGATACCAAGCCACAAGAAAGGTCAAGAGAGGTCACTACACACAAAACAGAAGGCAAAAAAAAAGAAGAAAATAAGCAAACAAAAAATAAAGCAAGGAAGCACAAAACCGCAGGTGGTAAGAAGAACTTCCTTCTGAAAAAGTTGACACAGTGGGAGAAGGTGGATACAGCTGTGATAATATGGAAGAACTGAGAACAGCCTCTGTAATTTTGAAGATAATAAAGTTCAGAGCATAGTTTGATATAATTATTCACTCTTTAAACTGCAATGGTCTCTAAAAAACATGACCCAGAAATGGAAATCCATCACTTTACTGCAAATACAACAAAACATCTTCTCTGTTCTTATAATGTGTATGGAGTGTTTTGCTGGACTGGACAGTTATGGTGCTTTACTTATTTCTAAAATTAATTAAGTAGGTAGCTTGCCCTAGACAATCAGAAAATATTTTAAAATTAAGCTTTGTAATTTAAAGTAAAGTTAGTAACTATCTGGTAATTTCATCCTTACCACCAAGATACTCAAATATCATTTAAGTAAGCACTGAATGCCTCAAGCCAATTCAGACCAAGGCTCTGCAGATATCCCAGTGCTAAAGAAATATCTGCAAGTCCTTTGCTCCAGCTGCCTGATAAAAATATCCTACAGTGCAGAAGTGTGGATTTCCTGATGAAAATCTGCACTAATCTGGCTCCTGCCAGTAACCACTCAGCAAACGCTGATCATATATTTAAATAGCTGGTATGAAGACCTGAGCTGTCACCCGTGTGCTCTGCACACTCATGTACTCTTTCCTCAAAGGTATTACTGAAATGCTACTGGAGTTTTTGCTTTCTTTGCATGTTACCTAATTCCTTATGCTCCTCTGCACCCTTGTTATGGAACAGGGAAATGATTTCTACTAAGCAACTCTCTGAGCTACTCAAAACCTTGAAACTATTTCAACCTTTGGTGTATGCTGAAGAGCTTTATTACAAGATAAATGGAAGGAACAAGTTAGCATCAGTATATATACATATCAACTTGCATGCAACAGGAGATACTACACATTTTTGGAATGGTAAGTATTGCCAGAAAGGAAATGATGGGTGTATTATGTAGCTGTAACTGGAAGGTCTCATCAAAAGCTGAACCACATGGCAGAAATTAGCCAACAGCTAGAAAAAACCCAACATAAAAAGCTGTATATGTAACTTTAAAAGGGAATGGATAGACTAAATTCCCTGGTTACAGAATGTATTGCATAGGAAAGCCAGGGGGGTGGGTTTGACAGAAGCCACTGTCACCCATGTTTCACTCTACAGAAAAAGAGTACATAAAACCTAATAGGAAAATTATCAATTTGTCCTCCTAATGAAACCAAAACAGTTCCAAATATTGGTCATAGGGTTATCAACTTTTTGGTGAAGAGATCAAGTCAAACCAGGATTTACAGCGGAGGTCATAGAGAACAATACCTATGACTGCCAGACACATGTTCTTGGAATTAATTAGAATGAGGTAATACTAGAAAATTGCAGTATAATGTCAACCTTGTAAGAGAGGGAGAGATTAATTTTTATTCATTTAATTATAGAACCAGGTAAGAATAACCTTTTTATCTACCTTACCTCATCAAGACATCTTTCATACTGTTCTCTCTGATTTTCATTTTCCAGAGCCAGCGCTGAATTCTCTGCCTACAGAAAAATAGAATAAATAAATAAATATGTAAATTAAACAAAGGGTATCTTGTGCTACACGTCAATTTGTAACAACTCTCTGGGTGCTTACTTTGGTTTATTTCTTTGTGATCCAGAATAAAAAGCAACACACAATTTATTTTCCTACAAGTTGCTATTTTGAGTGAAAGCAGAAGCGACGTTCATTTATAAGATTACTCACGCCATGCATTACCATTTGGAAAAATATTAGAGCAGATATTCTGAGTATGCCCACGATCTCATCCTGTCAGGTGCAATGGAGCAGGCAGTGAAACACTATAGAAGATACACTAATATCTCTTTTCTTCCTCTCCTTTTTCTGCTTAGAGTGAACTTGCTATCTGAGCAAGCCACTTGGAAGCAAGGAGCAGCAGCTACTATCAGAGGGAAATAAAAGGAAACCTTCTGTCAAAATTTTCACCTGTGGGAATCCTTCAGCAGCTGGGTTTCTGCAGGGGTTATCCTACAACTGATTGGTGAACCACACCCCTTAACTAAGCCATAAAATTTATTAGTTTTTACTTAAAAACCAATTCTTACCATTTCAAGATTTTTTTTTCAAGGTATTTTACTAGATCTAAATGCAATCTGCAGGTCAAAATCAGGAAATCTTTCTCTCTCGTATGTTAGTTTAAATATGACAGTTTTCTGCATAGCAGTGCCTTTTCTCTACCTTGAATTTCCATTACTATCATATTTTTGCATATTGCAAACAAAAAACAGGCCAGTCTGATATATAAATTACAGTAACTCAATGTATTTTTCCATGTATTATGACAATTTCAGTACTTCTTTCAATACTGCAAAAGGAAAATCTCTAAATTGTGATGTATACAGTTGCATCAAAGCAAATTTCAACCAGTTTGCTCTTAAATACTAAAAAACTAAAACATTATGTGAAAATCTATGAGTTAAAACTGGCTCTAGAAACCTTTCTGTCTCCCATGCATAACTTCACATCGTGTAACCATAACGCCAAGATCAAGCATTCACATAATTACAACTATTATACAATTCATATTATTTGCTTCACTTCAGCCTTCTGTCAACCTACAAAATCAAATTCTGCTTCATAAAAATTGCAGTTATACAAACCAACAGTCATAAATACAGTTAACATTTGTATTTTTACAGAAAAAAATGTTGTATTGTACAGAAAACTTCTATGGACAGATGCACAGTTCTCTGTTTTATTTTTTTTTTATTACCTTTTAAAAGAAAATCAGAGATTCAAAAAATGAAAATTCTGAAGTCCAATAAAATGAGTCATTAACAAATGTTTCATATACAGCTAAATCCTAAAAATAAGATTAGGAAGAAAATCTAAACTCGCATAATCATCCAGCATATTGAAAGACAGTAAAGACTAAAAGGGTGGTAAGAAACAAGGGCATATAGAGTTTACTTATTTACAAGTCTGAATAAACAACTGTGTGGAATCAGTGCTTTATCTTGAGGGTACAATCAAAGTCAGCAAAGATGGGAAAAATGTTCTGCATCGTATTTCCACAATGTCACCTACCAGTGGATTCAACATATGGCTATAAAAAGTCTATGGGTGATCCTGCAGAGAGCACAGTGAGATGAGAGAGCAGATGCAGAAGGAAGGAGCAAAGTAGGAGCAGAAGCCACAAAAGAAAAAGCAGCAGTAAGAAATCAGAAGCTGGAGGGTAAACACTCCTCCCTGCCAAAGAGACTGTCAGGTACAGTTATCAGTTTGCTACAACAGACACATTCTTGCAGGTTGATTAATAAAGTGACAATTGCAAATAAAAATGTATTTCTATAAATTAAAGATTTCTATAAAATAAAGATTTTTGCTATAAATTAAAGATTTTTGAGTTTCACCCTGGAATGCCATTAAAAATATTCTTATTGTTTTGAAGCTATAGTCAAAGGATTAGTCTGCACTCATGCACATAGGTATACCTCTAAGTTTTGATTTTTTTAACTTTAATTTTTGCTAATATATACATACATTGCCTGATTTTATCCTGAAATAGTCAGGGCAGACTGCTCCCTTATACAGATGTATAAAGAACTAAAGTATATAATTGTACCACACAAAATACCAAGAGAGTTCCCCATCTTTCTCTTAGTCCATATTTTTGAATGCTGTAAGGCTGTAAAATGGAAGCTAAATCCTCGTGGATCTTTTAGCTGAATGTCTGATTTCAGTGAGCTATTCCTTTACAAATAGCTACCAAAATTAGGGAATCTGAACTTGACAGCATAATAAATAAATACGACATTTCCCCCCTTATCAACCCACAGTGGAAACATCTGTATAATAAAATCCTTTTTCACACCACTGGCTTCCAAAGTCTAATGAAAGGATGCAATGCAGTCAATGTTAGCTTGACTTCTCTGCTTCTTGATTGCCAAGCAAATCATGCCTATTTATTTGGCATTTTTTGTAATGAGAACTGGACTAGAAGGGAACACTTGACTGACTATGCTTAAGATCCTGTGCCAGTTCCCACATCATGGGAAAACCAGTATTTGATTGATTTACTAAATCACTCTATATTGCAACCAAATACTTGATAATAATCCTCATTCCCTCAAAAGTATTCATTTGGAAAATTTGCAATAGCACTTGTGGTCTCAAAACCCTTCCTCCTAATCCAAACTTTCATTTATTTAACAGAAACCACTGGTGGTTTTGATGTTATTGTAAGTCTGCTCAATTTTTGCTCAGAGGGATCTGCCTACCTCCAGTATTGCATATTCCAGGCATCTTTTGCCAGTTAAGCAAAGTAGGTCTCCTTGGAGGAAACCACTATTACATTCTGGTTTTATTTTCAGGCCATGCTTACACTGGGCTAAGCCACAAGAAGAAGCCCATGATTCTCAAAGCATGAAAACTACTGCACACTTGTAGCCACCCAGAGGCAGAGAAATCCTTACCCCTAATGCAATAACTTCTCCTGTACATAACCTAGCAGGGGACTAGGCAGGGAGAAAAGTCAGATCACTGATAATGATGCTCTGTTAGGTATCAACTTGATTTCTGAAATGATTTCTGCTTTGAAGTGTAGGTGTCCTCTAGGAACTTCTCTGTATTTTATCCTATACATAGAAATAAACCATCTCTGCCCTTCCAGCCTCACAAACACTGAAAGTGATGCAGCCTAGTAAGCTGCTTCAGACAAGTGACAGTCAAGAGCTGGCACCAGTGCCTACAGGCAAGCATGGCTTTTCTTGGGGGTCAGGTCTCAAAGCTCAGCATCATTCAGTCAGCCAAAAGTAACTGGCATAATTTACCATGAAAGGAAACATTACATGTTGCTCTTGGTTCATTATAGATTCAAGGACCCTAAAATGTCAAAACAGAGGTACTTTCTAGTTCTGATATGGAAGAAAGTATTTTGCACCAGAGTCTCTCCAAATTAGAAAATGTTAAGATTTCAATCATGACTCAGATAATGCTAAACAGCTTCCAACTGCATTAATTAGAGGCAGCTTTGCTCTGCATTGTGAGAATGAATTTATGGAAAATCAATTTGAAAGTGAAACCTTCAGACTATTTTGTATAATAGACAAGTTGCTTGGTATTGATAAAATAGCTAAGAGACAGCCATTACAAGAGACTTTGTCAACTCTGATTTTAATCCCTTTCTCAGGATGGAGAGAATTTCTTCATTTCCTAATACTGAGGAAAATTATTTTTATGTCAGCTTAGACTTTTCTCTTCCTAGATGTTGAAGAACATACTGTATTTTCTCCTGCAGTGTAGATGTTTGCATCATTACATTCCAGGTGAGCAACAGGCAGACTGCACACCTGATGCACTGAGGTCCAGTCCTGCTCCTGCTGAAAGCAGTAAGAATCTGCCCTTTATTTCCCATTAATGTAGACACAAGTCAGATGCAAAGAATTAAACTCTAATTCTCTTCACATAACACAATGTTTCCTTGAAATCCCTTTGGGTTAAGAGGAAGTTCTTTGGTTCACAATGAGTTTTAGTTCACTATGCTACAGAAGGAAGAAGCAGACAGGCAGCAGCTTTAGCCTTTTCCATGTTTCTATAAGTAGCTATATACTGGGTCAGTAAAGACAGGCCAATTAATTATTATTCTTTACAAAATTTCTAAAACAGTCATGATAATTAGCTTTAGGACACCCTTAACATCTAACAAAGAAGCATCCATTCAGGTAGTACAACCAACTAAACTTTAAAATCTTATGAAAATGCATCTTAACCTGAAGTTTAAAATGCATCTCAAATATATTCTTAATGTGGTCATATTCCATTTTCTGTTATTGAACAACAAAAGACACTACAGCTTTTTGAATCAGAGGGAAAAAACCAAATACAAACAACTAACCTCCTCCCCCAGAACAGAGGGAAATGTTGTCTCCCAAAACTTATTCATTATTAGTTGGCTCTGGGGCAAAACCTGCTCTGCTCCTCTCCAGTTTGGAGTCTTTTTCTCTGGGTTTACAGAGCCACAGCACAAGGTCTCCCACTGCTCTTACTATGTGAAATCTTAGACTTATTGGGAGGTTCAGTCCTCACCCACACTGACAGAACACAGCAGCTTTCAGCTAAATAACAGCACCAGACTGCACATGTGTGAAAGAAATATACAACTGATAAATATACTCTTATGCTCATACGAACATGTAGGACAACCTCTTCATTGTCTTCACTCTTTACAGCTTTAGAGAGGTTTATTACAACAGGTTAAGGATTATCTAATAACTATTCTTTTTCACCATTTGCCTGTCTTTGGTAGAAGTGGCTGGTACATTCTTATGTTTGAGAATGTCATGAGACATCCATATCTCCTTCAGATTTGCCTAAGTGGCACTTGAGGGGACAACTTTCTACTAACATCCTGCAAAAGCCATTTCTGTGTGCTTCTTGAGCGAGCAGACTGAAGTGCTCAAATCCTGTTTGAAAAAAAGATTTGGATTTAAGTCCTTAAAGGGATTTTCAAAAAAGTTTAAACTTTACCCTTCTGGGCCTTGATTTATAAAGTCAAGAGAAAAGGTACAACAACATTTTGTTATTTAGCTAGCCTGTTCCTACCCATTATGAATTAGGATGCACTTGGTGCACTGAGCCTTCAAGTGAAGAATTACTTCATGTAGGTATTAGGAACTCTTCAGCAGAAAGTCTTCAATGTTTTTATAACCACAATGAAATGAATTAAAACACTGCATTTTGTACTAGAAAACATGAATAAAAGAGAAGCACACACAACCCAATTTCCCTTACTAGACCATTCTAGAGCTAGATAAAAGGATGGGAGGTGGAAGGGAGAAGAAAGGGGAGAGTAGTGTTCATTTTGCACTAAAGCGAAAGGAGTTGGTAGAATCATAGAATGGTTTGGGTCAGAAGAGACCTTTAGCAATTACCTATTCCACCCCCATTGCCATCGCCAGGAGACGAAGGTCTAAAGGTTGTACGTCAAGATAGCAGCTCAGCATGCTCTGAAGGTATCATCAATAAAGGTCAAGAGGAACAAAGTTATGACAGTGAACTTTAAAATCCCTGACAGGATGCTACAACATCTGCTACCATGTGTACTACTTTGTTATTCCTACTAAACCATTTGTCTGTTTATAGAAACTTTTATTGATTTACACAGACACTCATTTGTCATGCCCCGTGCAGTGTGTTAATGTGCTGTCCAAGAACTTCAGATGTGCTCAGCAATTTTTTTTTTCCTGCTATCAGCCTCTGATTTTGTGTATTTTTGTGGTCACAGCTTCCTATGGTGGACATGAGAGGTCAAAACCTTAGTAAAAACCTGCTGTTGGTAAGGTAAGAGGTAATGTTCTAATCTTTGTTTAGGTCATTATGGCCTTTTTTTTTTAAGATGCTATTCTAGGAGGAATTTACCAGGTTACCACTTGAACCATCACCATATCTTTGGCTGCAGGAAACTCAACAAGTTATCAGAGAAAGGTTTAACAGCATAGTTATGCTGGTTAGAAGTTCCGAAAATTACATTTGTATTTTTTAATCAACATAATTATGGTAACAAAAGCCTTAATTTAATTTCAGCTCTATGAAAGCATTTCTGCTGGCTGCTTGCCAGTGCCTTTTCTATTGCTACAGACAGCTAGGAGCAAAATGAGAACAGCACCTCATGACCTTCCTGGGAACATTTGGATGTTTGCACCTTCTGCTTTACATTGTGCACAACAGGGGAGCAACCATGAAGCATCTCCCAGCTGAACTGCAGCTTATGCCACACTAAACCTGCTGGGTAGTACTGCTAGGGATAATTCCTGACATTCAAAATTCCAAGAATGTATTTTTTAAGTTCTTTACTGACACAAAAATATTGTGATATTACAATGAGCCACCATCAGGTCTCAAAAACTGTCTAACTCATAGGCCATGCTATTCTAACACTAAAACAGGTTTGTAGTCTCAGAGAGAGCAGTAGAACCTTCTTCTAACATATTCTAGAAATCAGAAGAAATATATTCAACATCAGAAAGTTAACCACTTAAAATCACATAAAAACTTAGGTTTAAATGCTCCTAACAAAAAGCAGCCCAAGGTCTCTGCAACTGCATATGATCTTTTACCAATTATTGATGAGCTGATTCATGTATTTAAACATGAATGTACACCAGAAATTACATAACAGCTTTAAAAATTTTATGGATTTCATGCTGCCAGAGATCAGAAAACAAAATTTGCTTGTTTATCTGCTGATCTGCAGCATATTTCAGGCTCCCAGAGAGGGCTCATAATCACAGAGCTTTTTCCTGTCTCTCAAGTGTGTCCCATTTCCCATGAGAAGAAACAAAGGGTGTTGGATATACATGATGAAGCCTCCGTTTTGAAAGAAGGGGATAACTACAATTTAATCCTTCAAATCTACTCATCTTGCATAAACATATGAATTTCAGGAGCTGAATCAAACAAACCAAAACCAAATGAGATTCATACCCTGCTGATGAAACTGCCTGCTTAAAATGACTAAAAGTAAACCTCATATTCCTGGGAATTCCTCTGTGAAATAACTTTACTTTTCATTTGCTATTCTTCAGAAGCTGGGGATGTAAATTTTTAACTGGTTCAAGAATGGTAATATTTGTCTTTTTTATTTGGTTAACTCTAATGTTGTTAAGAACGATGAACCTTTAAAACATTCAACATTTTCCATTCTGACACCACAGAATGTCTGGAGCTGACATTTTAAAGAGAAGGTTAGGAATAGATCTAGCAAAACAGACTGCATTACAAGCCAAGGTTTATCATCCAGCAAATAAATATCTAGGCTACTGAGAGATATATCAATAGTGGCTTTGTATGTTTACCCACATGTGAATTGTAGAAAACAGCAAATTCCACCATTATTTACAGAGAATATGTCCACAGGTAAAGCCCTGTCAGTGGAGGCCTTTGAACAAATAGTTTAATATTACAAAGGATGCTTTTTTCCCCCCAGATTTTTTCCAAGTGATCACATATAAAACATTTTTGAGGACAAGGAGTCAAACAGATCTACATAAACAGAGCCAGGCAACATGAAGCTGTATTTCCTCTAGTTAAAGACACACATTCTACATATTATGGTCTATATCAAGCCTACACACTTGATAAAGCATACAAGTACAAGCACAGAAAACCACAAGTCCCAGCAAGGCTCCTTTTTTATCACTCATCCTGTGAATAAAATGCTGAGCTGTGTGATGCACTGCCCTGCCTGGGGACCACAGCATTCCCCTTCCACAAACAGTATTTCCAGGCTGCCTAAAGAGAAGCAGCTGCTATCAATGAGGGGTAAAATGACAGACAAGAGGCAGCCCTCAGAATAAGGCAGCCCCATCAAGCCATGTGATGTGCCTGGTGGGACAGAACATTGCATAAAGCTTTTAAACGAAAAGAGGGAAAATTCAGACTAGATATAAGAAGGTTTTTTGCAACGAGTGGTGAAGCACTGGAACAGGTTGCCCAGAGAAGTGGTTGATGCCCCATCCCTGCAAACCTTCAAGGAGAGGGTGGATGGGGCTCTGAGCAACCTAGTTGAAGATGTCCCTGCTCACTGCAGAGGTGCTGGACTGAATGACCTTTAAAAGTCCCTTCCAAAGAAAACTATCCTATGAATCTATGAAAATTACTACAGTTCTAACAGCACAGGGCATCTCCCTAGAAGCGTACAGCCAGGCACTGAAGTACTGGACAAAAAAATGTAAGATATAAGACTGAATCTTTATGCAGGGAACAGTGTGTATGTGTCATGAAATTTGTTTATTTTCTCATTTTCCAATATTTACACTCTGTGATCCTTCCCCTTGCAAACTGTGAATCAGAGGCAGCTGCTCCATCATTCTATTTTATCCTCTTGTTTTAAGTGGTTTGCTCCCTTATGGAACTGTTCTCCCTTAAGAACTGAGAGTGTTTCACGCTGCCAGACTTACTGTGCTTCCCCATGTAAAATTAACAGGCAGTTATTTCCTCTATCAAAGAACTAAAAATAAAATCCCATGTCCATTAAAAAAGTATGAGATCCTGAAACTGTAAGTGAAACTAAGATTCTATGATTCTATGATAAAATGAATGCAGGCAGATAAAGGAAAGCAGCGTGGACCTCATCCATCTTAAGGGGTATTTTGTGTTTAACTTCAATTTGTGTTTAACTATATGTGTAGTTATAGGTATATAGGTATATAAATATCTATATAAATACCTTTGCATTGAAAAGTCTAATATGAATTAACCACAGCACATTTGGTGAGTTGTATTTGTTTCAATTTTCTTGAAAAAAGACCAAACTCCTCAGGGAAAATTCTCATTTTTTGAAATTAGTAAAGACTATTTGAAAACCACTGACTATATATAAACCCAACATTGAAGCTTGAAAAACAACATACCAGCCCACCCATTTTTTAAAAAAAAAATAATATATTTTTCCTTGCATTTGAAAAGGAAAGATTTTGATCAAATGTAAAAGTGGCACTGAAACCAGTACAAATATTTCCAGGGCTTTGGGTTCATGGCCACATTTGGCAACCACTTTTTAAACAGTTCAGTTGCCTAATCAGAAACCAGAGGGATTTTGTATTTTTCTTAAAAAATTCATATCTTGAGGAAACATAACTTTCAGGACAGCTTTTCAAGCAATATGAAAGACAATTTCAGAATGTACTATAAATGAGGTATCCTTCAAAGCTTTGCAGTTTTGACCATGAGGTTACTGTCTCAGTGACAGTTTTCTACTTTCTATGATTCCATTATACACTCCCTACTGAGTAACATACTCAGCTTCAAGGTTAATTTAATGGAAAGTTTGGAAATAAGAGTATATGAGATCTATGTATGAAAATTAATCTTTGGACAACTTTATTCCAGCAGAAGGCACTTCTAATTTTCCCCAACTTCTCTAGATGAGATGTTCAGAGTAAATGCAGGCAATTCTACTACGAATTCATAGCACTGGGAGGCAGACATGGAAGAACAAGTCCAAGAGACAGATTGTCTTTACAGGACACAACTCAATATCCAGGTATAGGAATAAGATATAAAAGGCCTTATTCTCATTTTCTTCAAAAGTTGAAATTACAGAATTTAGCCATTCCTTTTTGCACATTTAATATAACATCAAATTTTGGCAGATCACATTAAAATAAAAGAAAATCAGGAATAAAAAGTAATTTTAGAATTTAATTCATTAAAAACTAATTTTTTTCCCTTTAAAAAATGAACTAAATTAAAAGTTATAGACGATGGAATTAAATAGGAAACCTTGAAATTAAGTACCAGGAACCAAGGATTACACACAAGGATATATACAGGATTTTCATTATTTTTTTTATGTCTAGAAATTCTATCGAGAGCAGGTGTCCTGCTGTAAAGTGGCTTTTATATATTTTTTTTCTAACATAATTGGAATGAAAATTAAATATAATTTCATGTTCAAAGCGAAAAATGGCCCTTGTGCCATAACTGCTACTTCCAGACTTCTCCATGCACCTGAGCTGAAGGGCTGTTATTATATCACAGCACACGGTTCAGATTTGGAGCTTAAATTGGCACTATCTCCAAGGAACACCAGCACCCACCTTCTTCCTATTCACTTGCTACCCTCCCCTGGAAAACTCAGCGATTGAGCATGCTTGAGGATGATGACAGAAAGAGAAAATTCAAAACTTCAATGCATTTCTGCTTTTTTTCCTCATGAGCCTTTTAATGTGAAATCACCAATTCCGTTGTCTCTCAGAACCAGTTATTTTGGCTCTTGCTACAAGATGAAACATCAGATGTTTTCCTCGGTCTTCAGAGAAAATGGATGCCCAATTTCACAATTTTTTCCCCCCAATTATTTATCCTGACTTCCTTTGTTTAGTTAAAATAGAAATAATTATCCAATAAAGTGATTTTAACTGACAGCCTGGAAAACATTGATCTCACACACTTAAATTTGTGTGGCTGTGTGATGGGAAACTTGCATCAATTCCTTGTTATCCACTGGTTCTTTAAGTGGGAAAAAATGGTTTTTTTGTCCTCCAAAGAAACATATTCAACTTTTTATGAAATGGAAAATAATATGTAACGCTTTTTAATTTTAAAAAATATCCCTTGAGCTTATTTTTATTTGAATTCTGAAAATAACTTTTCTTTGCTACACTATCCAATGGATTTTAACTATTACATGAGGCTATAATTGATAACGTCACAAAATATTTTTAAACATAATAAAATATAATGCACATTATTTTCCTGCTCCTATGATAAGAATTATTTTACTCTATTCCTTTACAGACTTAGAATTAAAAGCTTTCCACCACAATAAGCTATTAATGTCAACTCTTTCACGAGTCATAACATAAATTTACAACAAGTTTCTCCATCTTTTACATGAGAGCATTGAGTTATTTCTGAAGGCAACATTTCCTGCAATTTCACTCTCTTCATCAGAAGTCACCCAGAAGTCAACAGCCCCAGGGAGTTCAAAATGAACTTTTTTTCATGGCTTCAGTTATTTCTTTCCCTTCCAGCTAAGGAGTTTCCAAGCAAAGAGAATCAGGCAGGGATTGCTGCACTTACATTACGACCAGGATCAAATGCCATATAATGTGCAGCAATAGTTTTGTAGCCAACAGGTAACTTCTAATAACTGAAACACAAAATTACTGCTCAATTCTTGCTAACTGAAATAAAACTGCATTTGAAAATATCACCTTGCTGCTTCTGAAAGCTTTGAACTTTTTCTTTATTGTTTTTACACCACACAGTGCCCCTCACTCCATCCAGCAATACGTGGCAGGTTGATTTCTGCACTGACATTCACTAAATTAAAAGTTCTGGTTGGTTTTATTTTCAATCTTTTACAATGGAATAGCAAATTAGCAGACTAACTGTATTTTGCTCAAAAGAACAACAATCCAGAGCCCAAAGTCTGTTTTATAAGCTTCAACATTTTGGGGTCCCATCTATCTATTCTGCCTGGAGCCTTTAGAAACTGTCTGATGTGGCATCCTAACTAACCATATGACATTTCTCCTGGAATCCTGGCTGGCACCAGGTGTACCTACATTGTCTCTTTGGCTTGGATCAGCAGTGAGTATCCTTCTTGAGCAATTTTTCTGGTCACCCCACTGACTAGGCTACAATTCACACAGCCTTGGAGCCAACAAACTGAGCTCATTCCACATGGAATGGGAAGAGAAACCGAACCTAACCCTTAACCCTAACCCCAGCACCTTTGCTGCAGGGGTTACCTAGAGCTGGGCCAAGGTAAACTCCCCAATACCTCTCTAATGGTCCTTAGCATCAGCAGCTTGGCTCTACAGATCTGCTCCTGTTACAGTGCACTGCTTGCTAAGGCAGGCAGATAATTACAATCAGCTATCTTCAGATCCTAAATTAATAGTGATAGACCTTAGCAAGTCAACTGCCAGAACAAGAAGGTCTCCCATAGCACCAAAAGATAGGCCTTTTGGGTAGGCTGCTTCCAGCATACAAAGATGTGCCAGAGGCATTTTTTTCACTTGGATAATTTTACAGCTTTGTACTGAAAATACTTCACTAAAACAGAAAAAAAAAAACCCTATACAGAAACATATGCATTAAAGCCAGCTACATGCAAAGTAAATACTGTTTTAATTATAAAGTGTTTCAGTACAATACTAAATACTTTCCAATTATCTACTTAACCTTGCTGTTCAGTATATAAAATTTATCTTAGGTTTTGTTCTCAGTGCTTATATTTGTTGGTAAACTACATCCCTAGAAGGTCCAAGAAAAGCCTTAGATTACACAGTTTGGAAGAAGGCATCAAACTGTAGAAGTTCTTAAAAAAAACAAGGTCTGGGTGATCATAACAGTCTCATATGGAAGGTACACTGAGTCAAATTTGATGGCATTTGGTGGTCCTCCAGTAAAAAAGTTCAGGCATGAAGAGCCCAACAGAAGCAACAGCCCAACAGCCAAGCTCTGACCTACACAATGAGCCAAATTTCCATCACACACAAGCAATCACAACTGAAAGCAGCCCAAATTTGACATCAGATAACCAAATACACTAACACTGCTATGAACCATGAGGAAATGCTGCTCTTATTCCAAGCTGCTGTTCTGAGAGCAGTATCAATGATTAATCGATCGGCCTGAAGGGAAAATGTGGAGAAAAAACCAAAAATAAATCAATATATGAAATACAAAGCAATGTAATATATACCTAGGATCAATCACATTACTGCCTGTCACACCAGCCTGCAATTGGGAAATACTCCTACCTGGCAAAGGTCACTAGGAGGGAAAATCAGTTGCTTAAAAACATGAGAAGTTCTTGTCTCTTATTTCTTTTCAACTTCTCTGTGAAAAATACAGTTTTTGTCCATCAGTACATTCTTTTTTAAAGTGAGTATCCTTCTTGAGCAATTTTTCTGGTCACCCCATTGACTAGGCTACGGCACTGGTTTAAATAACTGGTTTTAACCATCTAATTGGTAAAAGGTAAAAATTGGGTTACCCAGGAGTCATTTGGGAAGGACAAAATATTTGATAAAAGGAGTACGAAGACAAGAACCATTGGGAGGAAAAATATATATTCTGCCACAGAAGAGGAAGACACAAGCTGTTCCCTCAGCAACGAAGTTATGCCAACACTACACCAAACAGCTGCAGCCCTGTGAAGCCCCACTAAGGCTGCTAATGCATTGTTCTACTGGGACTAAACCCTGATTTTCAGGAAGACTTAATTAGTTCAAACAAAAATGATGCCATGCAGCTGCACTGCTCTGCCACCTGAACTACCTTGTATGGCAGGGCACTACATAAAAAGACTATATTGTTTATAAAGCTTGTTATGTGGCCTCTTTCTCTATTTCACTCACTCAGCCTTAATATAATTAAATTGATGTATGCATGTGGTGATCAGCTACAGATTTAAGGTTAAAGAAAAGACATTCGTTGCTTACTTAAGGAAAAAGAACATTACGACTGTCACTATTGCTAATAGAGGTTAAAGTACAATGACATCAAAGCAATATAGGAATGAAGAGAATTATCAAGGAGGAAGCAGCAGGCTTTTTATCTGGCACATGTCAAATTTCTAAAGAAGAAAAATATATAAGGCTTAAAAGAAGAAAAAGAGGAGCTATTAAGAGGCAGGTAAGGAGAAAAAAACTGTTTCAGCCATAGGACCTCTTCACTGAAAAGCTCATTCCTGTTCATTTCCAGCCTACCATAAACTATTAATAGAAATGCTAACCAAGTATTTCAGTGGAAGAGACGCAATACAAGAAAGGAAGATTTTAGCTTCTCCTCTAATGCACAGCAGTCTGACAAAACACAACCCTCAGACCCATTTCTTCAGCTGAGCTGAAACTGATGTTGCAAAACCTTTACAGAGGACTTAGTCCAGCAAAATAACTGATTTCTAATTACTGGTTCTCTTACAGTTTACCAAAAAGCTGAATGAAAAACCTAGGTTTTACTTGCTTCTCTTTTTAAAATTAATTTTTCTTAACTTAAAATATGAAGTCCAAGAGCATTTGAAACCAGAAAGACTCCTGTGGAAGAACAGAACATTTGACTGAAGACAAAAAGGAAACCTGCAAGCTTACTGAAGGGAAAGAGCTGTAATCACTAACTGAGCATTCCTCCTCAATAATTTCTGAGTCTTGGCCTTGTATGAGTATATAACTAACCAGAAAAAGAACAGCAAAAAGCATAAATCACAAAGACAAATGAGCGTTGTCACTATATGTGATGTAAAGGCCAGGATGTATCCCAGACATTCCTATGGGAAGGGAGGAAACTCTGCCCTCTAGATGGCATTATGTGCCTTTATATCCCAGATCCAACTGGAGAGCCCTGCCAGGCAACCCAGTAATTTCTCCAGTTGCAGGGGAAACGTGGGCTCATGTGTCAAAAAGATCATATGGCAGTTCTTGGTCTCAGTGGGAAGGTGAGAGCTGCACACACTAAATGGCAGCACTGAGGTTATCCTGGGGCAGGGTCCCTGTTTCAGCTGTTGGATATGGGAAGCAGAGGAAAGGTGCTCAACATGAGAAGGGACAGAATGGAGGATCTCCCTGACTCCACATGGGAAAAGCAACTCACAACTAACAATTTCATATGTGACAGTGTGCAATTCAAAACCATTTTGGGGGAAAAAAACCCCAAAAAACCAACAGATTGATGTTTCTTTCTACTAGTACTGCACATCTCAACCAGACAAACGTATTAAAGCATGTATGTATATATATATATGTACACCTCAAAGCAATCTAAGGGTATACTGGACCAAGGTATAGCTGTTTTGATGATAAACTGAAATTAAGCTAATAGTGAGAAAGCAGCTGCTTATGGAACTATCAGCAAAAATGAGAGTCCTACATAATGGACCAAGGTCAGAGTATTCCCCATTTCATTTACCTATTCTCTTTATATATTTATAACTAATCTTAAAATCTGTGCCTGTCATCATGACAGATTAAGGAGACTTAAACATAATAGTTCAAGTATTTTCTGCTGTGGATTATTAAAATGAATGCATAATAAAGCAAGTGGCTATACAGTTTCATGAGTATGTGATCAAATAGATTTCACATATGTAGATAAAGGTATGGCCAACATAGGAGTCAAGACCCTTCCATGCTACATGCCAGAGCAGCACCAGTAATTGTAGTAATCTGAGTGTAACTACACCAGCCCAGAATCACAACTAAAATCTCAAATTCTGCATTTCTGCAGGACTAACAAAAAGGAATGCACTACCAAATGAAGAATAAGTGCATCACCATTCAGACCTCATTATTGTTTCATCATTTTCAAAGGCCAGTAAAGAAAAATGAAAAGAGAAATTATTTGGCTATGTGAGAGTGGTGATTTAGCTCTAACAGCTGAGGGAAATTAATTAGGATTTTCCTATGCAGACAGTGGAGAACATCCACAGAATACCAGGATTTTATTGATAGTTATTCTCCACGAACTGAAGCTATTTATTTAGTTTATAAACTCTACAACTGTCATTACTGTCAGCAAACTTGCATGCATTAGTATGTAGAATAAAATCATAAAGTATGATTCTAAAATCTCTTTTGCAGAGAGATTTTTTTTTGCACTTCTTTTCTTCTCTGAAAGAAGTGTCAGAGAGAGCAGTGAGGACTCACAGAAAGTGCTTGTGTAGACCCAGTCCCAGAGTGCATACCTGATAGAAACTATTAAAAAAAAAAACCTACTGAGCCTCCCTCTCTGAAATGATAGATGTATTGGGATAAACACAGTCACCTAGGTCTATAACACAGTGTGGGAAAACCTCATTTCATTCAGCAGGGAGAGTAATTTTCAATTGTACCACATGCCTGATTACTAAAAAAAAGGAAAGTTACATTATCTGCTGATCACAAGCAGGACAGCACTATACATGGAGAGAAGGGCACTGAAAAACTGCCATTATTCAAATTATAAAAGTCAGACTGAAATATCAGATTCCTTCACTGCAACACAGCAAGGTCTCTGTGTGGAACACAGTTAACATTTATTTCAATAGAGAAAATTTGACAGGTTTAATAAAACCACGACGATTTCCTTGACTTGCCTGACTTACCTTTTCTTTACTGCCTACACCTATTTCTCAGACCTTCTGGCACCAAACCATTATTCTTGTAGCCATATTCAATACTCTGAACTATTTTAAGAGTGTTTTTTATGTCAGCCAACAAAACAGTTAGAAAAGAGCCACTGTACTGGAATTTGGAAAATCATGGAAAAAAAATTATAATCTGCTTTAAAAATAAATATATGAAATAATATTTGGTTGTGCTAAAATAAACATTAAATGTTAATCTATGTTCTCTTTATTGTTTTGTAAAAAGTTTCAGACCTCATATACTCTCTTAAGGATCTAATAGTTTACCTGTAGTTTTTACAACAGCATGCACTGTAATTTAGGCAAAAGTCAACACCATAGGTAAACCAAAGGATCTTTGAAACAGTATCCTGACTAAAATATTAGTGTGAATTAAAAAATTAATATAAGAAATGTTTTTTGCACCTGGAAAATGTTTTTTGCCCTGAGATAGTGTATTTCATACCATTCTACCTTGAGAAAGTATAAATCAGGAAGAGTGTAAGTTGCTCACTCTGCCCTCCCAAATTGCCTTGTACCTCATCTGGATATGTATGATAAGAGCACTGAAATATCTGATGCTAGAAAGCTAGTAATTTTTATTAAAATCTATTGGACTGCATAAGCAGGCAAAAGAAGAAAAAATCTGATACACAGCAAAATTCCCTTTACACAAGTAGCTGATTGGGTAAGACCTGATGTTGCACTTGAAGCAATTAAAAGCAGTTTTAAAACCTACCAGAACAGGAACACTACTTGGAGCATATTCTGTTGAGCACTACTCTGAATTAGCAAATTTTGACAGACGGGTGCCTCGTGGCTATCTCATAGTAGAAGGCAAAGAGTTGATCCGAAAGATTTCACCTTTTCAACATGTGCCAAAAAGTCAGAGCACTGCATGTTGTGACCAAAAAAATTTAACTTTTGAACCATTGCTGTGGTGCTGCACAGGAGATGCAACTCAATGTTAATTTTTTTTCCCTAGCCCCAGCTAGAATAGAAAACAATCCCATCTGTTTCCCAGACTAAAACTCCCAGGAGGCACCACCGTTGATTTTAGAAACTAATTTTTTAAATCTTCCATTGAGCTGAATAGTCAGAAAAATGCAGATATCCACGGCCTGCTCTATGTCTCTTCCACCAGTCCTGGAGGCAATGACTTAATGGACAGACTTATTTTTATTGAGACACTCTCCCACTTCAGGAGATGGATCTGCAGGGTACCAGCAGTCTCTCTGTAATGACAGCAACCAATGGGTACAGCAATGAAAAAAAAAAAAGAGCAATTCTGAACAGCTCTTCCTACATCCAGTGGGCAGAGCTATTTTCAACAATCCTGTGTGAATTCAGAGCCCTACTAGATCATCTTAGTTTCTTCATGCCAAAGAAGAAATTGCCATGTATTCCGACTGGCTTAGGAAAAAAAGTGTAAAAGGAGAGGAAGGAAAAAAAGTCCTTGTAGATCCTCAATATTTTAGATGTCTGCAAGAAATACATTCTCTTCCCTTAAATATTCCTCACACACTAACTGAATTTAACTTTCCATAAGAGGTTTCTATTACTCTTAATTTGCTATATGAAGATATTTCTTTTAACATCCCAACTGATAAAATGCAGCAACTCAAAGGTATTCAGTGTCTGTGCCAAGTATGGAGAATGCAGCTTCATGAACTTGTGTCCAGCACGTAGGATGGATGGAAAAGGCAGATCTGAACAGCAGAAGGGTAGGAGCTGGCAGGAGGGAAGGGTACAAACATCTGGGAAGGAGGTGAAACTAAAGACTGCAGCAGGAGTGGGTGAGCACAGATGGCAAAGAAGAAAACACTCCAGGACACACAGGGAGCAGCCACGAGATCTGTTCCTCAAAGACTTGGGACAACTGAGCCCACTAAAGACCTGCAGCAGAGTTCAAGTATCAACAGATTATAGAATACACTCAGCTTGATAATACTTGTTTGGTTTGTATATAAAATTTACCCAGTTGTTGGGAACCTAAAACAGTTTTCCAGTGTTATTACCATCAAAGAGATGGAATAAACTGGGCTGGTTTTGAAACCAGTGATGCAAGTCAATGCTGATTCATTATCAGCCATGGGATGAGTCTGGAAATAAGAATTTCCCTGCTTCATCCTCTGATGCTTGGCTTAAAAAAAAATAGTTCTTACGCAGAGTTCAGAAAACTAATTACAAGTCTCCTGTTGTAAAGATTTAAAAGTAAAATAATCCAGTAATTAGGATTAAGTAGATTGGCCTTTGGTGACTGATCAGCATAATGAATCTAGTTATGTGGGTGGCCTAAGGAGAGGTTTCTGCCTGAATCAGGTTACATGCATTGGCTGGAACAAGACTGGTTCTATGAAATATTTAAAATATTTCGACAAAATACTTAAAAGTTTCATGATTTTTCTATGCATCTAAGTAAAGTGGTTCAAATTTCCTAGAAACCAAAGTGGAAGCAGTTGACTTTCAATAAACAAAAACATTTCTTCACAGTTATTTTTAGAAATTCAGGCACTTTACCCCTGCCTACTGCATGTTTCTTTCCATGGAAAATGAAAATTTTCTTATACATTTTCTTACCACCTTACATGGTAGTACAAGGCAAATGAGGGAAAAAAAAAAAAAAAAGGGAAGGGAAAAGAATGTAAAAGCAAAAAAACCAACCACCTTCCCACTTAAAATAAAGTTATCTTCTGAATCTACTCAAAGGAAATACATACCCTTTTCATATTTCTTTTTTATCCTTTTTATAGTTCATTGATAACATGTCTTTCTTCCTCTGCAGAGTAGTAAAAACATAATATGGGAAATACTTGACATACTTCCTCATTTGTTTAATGGTGATGATACAAGGGAAATTACCCCTCTAATATATTTGAGCATTTAGCTTATTATCCTGAGCGAGTTTTCTCCCAAAGCTCAATTTATTAAAACAAAACATATCTTTCCATGATGAACTGCAAAGGGCAAGAGGGCAAAATTCTGTAATTAAAATTAGAGTGGTTTCGTGACTCTCCCCTAGCAGCTCCTGCTGCTATTGCAGCTCAGTTTACTGAGAATTTCATTGAGCCTCACTCACCCGCAAGCAATGAGATTTTCACACATGAATAAGGCTTTTCATTTGATAACTTCAAGGTTACAGTTTAATGCTACCCCAGTGGCTTGCTATTTGGTGAAAAATGCAAGGTTGGGTGCAGCCTTCAATCATTATTCTTTGAGTCCAATGGAACTGGTGTCCACTGCAGAACTTCTGGGAGGGAAGGGGGACACTCAGCAAACCAAGAGAATCTCTTCCCTCTTGATAATGTCAATTTTAATTGACAGAGCCCTGCATTTTCAGTCAAACATTAGCTGTGCACTCCCGTAAGCTAAGGTCTGTAAGTCATCTCTTCTGAAGTCTGGAGACTTCTCCCACAAAAGCAAAACTCCTGAATTCCCCTAATGAGGTGGCGGCACACTGCTCATCTAACAGAAGGGAGTGGGACGGGCTTGTGTGGTCAAATGAGGCAGATCCATACTGCCATGAACATAGAATAGCTACTAGCAAAAATCTGATGTTCTCTCCTAAATGTGGGCACTACTCATCCTGTAACAGGCATCTTGTCATAAGACAACTGTGATGCACCAAATGATGCAATCTACATTTCAGCTCCTGCCATACAGCTTACAGGGCTCACAGGAGGGTGCACACCTGCACTCTGCTTACTTAAAAGCTTCCCAGTGATTTCTGGAAGAAAGGGATGTGTGCTCATCAGAAATGCAGTGAGAATCCAATCCTATGTCTTTCTTCTTAGGGCAACCAGAAAAGAGAGAGGGTTGGAATGAGGAGTTCATTCATATTCTTTTTTCTGCAGGGTGGATCTAGGATAGTTTAGATGTTTCTTCTATGTGGTAACTCAGCATCTAAGAGCTGGATAGACATAACCAGTCTTGGAACCTTAATTCTGCCTCTTCTGTGATCTACTTTCCTCTTTGTCTCCTGTGTAAAACATATTACCCTACCAGGGCAGTATGGTCCACTCCTCTGAGCTGTTTTCAGTTTCCATGTCTTTGAGTCCAAGCAGAAGAACTGGAAGCAGCCAGAGGGAACCAGCCAGATTCCCAGGTATTTGCATGCTACATTCTAGCTCTTTACCTGGATACAGATGTGTTACCAAGGCACAATTTGATGAAACAGATTGTACAGGATGCAGGAAATCTGCAGGTGACATGGGAACTGAATCCAGCCTTAGCTCTTCATCCAGTATCTACTCACACTCCCCTTCCCTTTTGAGGAACTGAGAGGACATGCAGCATGTGAAAGGATGCAACACAAAAAAAAACCCCAAAAAACCAAAAAACCAAACCAAAAAAAACCAACCCTAAGAGGTGTACCTTACAGACCCTTTTTTTTTTTTTTTTTTTTTTTTTTTTAACAAAGCTGAGCATTGTCCTAAACAACCTTTATTAAGTACTCTGGTTCTTCAGTTTAAGAAGCAATCCCACTCAGCTTATTTTATAACAACCAAAACCAAACTCTTTGTAAGAAAGCTGCACTCCTGCAGTTGCAAAGGAGGAAGTCCAAGAGCTGTAACATTTCATGCAGTTAGATGTAGTTAATTCATCCTGAATTACCCTCCCAGCATAAATGTGCAAATGACAGACTTTAATAAGCCTTCAAAGCTGACACAGTATTTATCACTGATTAAATTTTTAAAATCAAAGTAACTATGGCTTTTACAGACGTGTTTAGATTAAGACTGACACTAACTCATTATATCAGTTTAATTCACCTGCAATTATGCAGGTGCTCAGGCAGCCTGTATTTCAGTCATTTAAGGCTAAATTGGGGCAGCTCTTATATTGGGTAGCAAAGCCCTGAGACAGTCTTGAGACCTTTACAGACATCATTTTTTAAAAGACAGAATATTCTAAAAGCTTTCCTGTCTGCACTGTGACTTTGTAAACTTCTTGCTGGAAACAAGGAGTATTACACAGTCCTGCAAGAAGAGTCTGTGTAACACTTAACATACCCAGGGAGGCAAATTAAGTTTTTGTGAAAAATTTCCAATTTCATGCATATCACTTTGGAAATACATTACTGGTTTACTGCAATTGTGTATATAACTACATATGTCTGAATTTCCTGTATGGGAACCAATGCACATTTTTTCTACATTTCTGGGTACCATTTGAAAAAAAAAATTGCAATTCTTTTAGTGATGAAAGCAGATTAAAAAACTGGAATTCCACCAAGGAGCTGATAAGTCATTCTCTGTAGTTCATTAATATTTCATTTTTTTCCTGCACTCCAAGTGCACAGAAAAGCTATCAGAGAAGTTGTTTTTTCTTTTGCTTTGTAAGAGTTAGAAGGCATTTGATCATAACTGCTGAAATAAATTAAGTGGCATTTCAAGATCAGCCAACTAAAAATGCTGAAGGCACACAGGAGTTTTGATATCCAGGAAATCACAATTAATTTCAACTGCATAAAATGAGATACCAGGCCATATGAACCATTTGTTATTTGTCATCTGTTTCATTTGATTAGAAATATATGGTATTTATCAGTCAGTAGAGTGGAAAGAGAGTTCTCTGAAAACAATAAATTATGGAAAAAGATTACAGGTGAAAGGAGCAATGGGAGAATGTGTACATATATTTCTTATCGATGTGTATGATAGCTCTTACTTGAGCAGACTACAAAGACATTTATTATACTGATTTGCATTATTCAGTGAGAAAATTTCTAGGTTAAACAGAATTTAATAAAACCTAAAAAGTACTACAGAAATTTGTCAATACAGTTGATAATACAAGTGAACAAAAAAAGGAAATTATAAATAAGTAAAAAAAAAAGGAAAATATAAACACACGTCCACTTGTATTGAAGTATTTAAATAAAGTTTGCTATGAAAATGAAGCCTTATTTCATGTTCAGAGTTAGATTTGATAATTCTGTGGTCCATACCTAACAGTTCAAGATTACTACAGTTTTCCTTGCATTGATAGAAATTCCTGAGGAAAACCACTACTCACCTCATATCTACCATGCCAATACTTCAGGAAGGTCAGAAACAATTTATTTCTGTATGGAACAGTAACTTTCACAATAAAAGTAACTTTTCACAATAAAAGAAACCAAATAATCTACTACACTGTGTAGGTACCACTTAAACTACTCATTGATACCTGTGCTGGTGGGTAGCTTTTCTCTTTTGGTACTTCATTCACTTGAAACTGAGCATGGACTTACCCAACTATTTTGTTTAAATGTGATCAGTCAAGAGAGGGTATTAACCAGAAGAAAACATGCTGAATCTAACCTTTTACGTAATAAAAGTACCACCTAGTAGAACTTTTCCCTAAATGTATATTGTAATACACATCCATCCCTTATATACGTACATACATATTGTCCCATATACACTTCAAGAGAAGCCCATCTAGCAACAGCACAATGAACAGGACTTGGCTACATTTTGAGCAACAAACACCCAACTGTGAAGATAGTTTAAAAGATTTCTTAAAAGTGTCAGCATTCATGAAATCACATTCATGAGCATTAGTGGATTAGATCCCACATTATTGCTATTACTTTTACCAGGTTCTGTCTACAGGCAGTTTCAGACTCTACGGTGCACATATGGAGAACCAACTTGAAAAAGAACATTTTTCTGATTTTATTAATTGTATATGATACAGTAACATCTGACCATGTAAAGTAAGAATAAAGATTCAGACACGCACTGCACAGGAGCTAAGAAATTTTTCATTCCTTTCAATATAAACTAATATAGAATTTAGAATCGTTACTCTGTAAATAGTAAAGGATTAGAGCTGCTAATTGCATATAACTTCCAAAAAGTTTGTGTCCTAATTAAGAAGCCATGGAGTCTTTGACATTACAATTTCTAGTCTTCATAAGAAAAATCAAATGCAAGAATATGTGACAGTAAGCAACACACAGATAACACCAGCTTGTTTTAATTATCTTGGGCCACAATTAATGCTGGCCCTGCAGTTCATTTTTCTACTTTGATAGACTATTTATGTAGGTTAATTGGTGAAGTATTGGCATTCACTAATAATTGTTTTTGGAGAAGCAACTGTACAACACTAATGTCAGTGAGAAGATCTATTCACTGACCTTCCAGAACTAGATTCTGGCTGTCTATATTATGTTATGTATCTGGGCAATTTGCCACAACTGATAAAGGTTGTGATGTTATTGAAGAACTTCTTATCAATTGAGGACACAAAAAACTGCAACTGTCACAAGGAATGATTAGGAACAAAGTGAAGAAAACACAAATTATGCATATTTGGAAAGAGAAGACCACAAGGAACCTAAAGTCATTCTCAACCAACAGATAAAGCAAGACTGTAGTAAACTGCACACTTATCAGAAGTCTATGGACCTTAAAAATTTAATATCATGGTCTTTTCACAGGGCAAAACTACAGTTAATTAGTGCTAGATGCATTTATTTTACAAGCAGCCTAAAATTTTGGATAAATTATGGGGGCTGCCTACACATTTCAGATTTTAGATCCAACATAACTCTTTATGTTTAACTTTTACCAAAGTGCTCAAGAACAAAAATTCTGAGTTTTCTTTTGATCACAAGACAACTCAAAATAAAAGCTGTGGTGCGAAGGAACCTTCACACTAAACTAAAAATGTACTGACCAGTGATTAAGTCTTTGTTTATTGAGACCCTACATAGGCAAAATGCCACCAAGATCATTATGAGGAATTAATTTATCCATACCTATAGCACTACATAGATACCTGAACAGTAGAAAATGGAGTAAATTCTTGGTAATTAAAAATATGCCTTTGTACTAGTTCAGAATTACGTTAAAATACTGAGTCTTATTTTTTCATACACATAGAAACCTATGCTGCTATTAAGGAGCATAAAATAAGTTCATATATATATATATATATATATATGTATATATATGTTACATCTTATTTGAACATTGTTCATGGCTGCCTAACAAATCTTCTAAAATTTTTCCTCTAGTTAGGAATTACCACAAGGTGCACTATTTTGCACATCCTTGTTTTCCAGAAACAAACTCAAAATGTAGAGTGTGCAGTTCTCTACATAGTCTGCAAGGTAACAGATTTTCCCCAATCTGTTCCACAATCTTCAAGCAAGCAGTTCAAAGATTAAAAGTTGAGCAATAAAACACAATGAAGCAACAGTTTTAATGCCAGTTGTTAAACCACCTACATTAGACTTACATTATTAATACTTAAAACAAAACCAGTAAAACCATTTTTTCTTATGAAATGGGGTTATTAAGATGCTAATAATCACAAAGGGATCCTTTCAGCAGTCCTAAAACTAAGGTTCTGGTCCATCCTTGGTAAATGAATTGTAAAAAAATACCCCATAACATGAATATAGGTGAACTGTGAAAGATTAAACTACAAGGTAATTCAGTGCCTATAAATGGATTAGGCAGGGGGAAGGGTTGTCTTTTCTGTGTGAAACCAGTGTATTTCTTACCTCCAGAGCTTTCAGTCGCTCCAACAGCAATTTTGTCTTTTCTTTTTCCTCTTCAGTGCTGCTACTCTCACTTCTTGAATCTTCATCTGCTGCCATGCAAGTTTTCTCCATGCCTTCTTTACATTTCTTACTGTCTTCTGACAGCTTTTCCTGAAATAATTTTTTTAAAAATGGCATTACTCACAGGTGGAAATGCATACAACTATGTAAATGTCTTCAAATCTGCCTTGTGTATGAAGAAAAAAAGGACGAAGTTGCTACTTACATGATTACAGCCCTAAATAAGTGGAGTCATGAGGGGTCTGTTAAACAAGCTGCTATGCCAGCTCTGAGGAAGTCTATGCACAACTCAAACCTTACATCTACTTCTGAATTTAAAAAATGTATTTTTTTCATAAAATTACTTAAATTTTCTTCTTCAAAAGTTGCAGTGAAAACCAACTGTATGAGCTTTCAATGAAAGCACTCTGCCACTGAGATATAAAGCAGCTTACTGAGGAAAAGTTAACATATGCTCATGCCTGATGTATTTCACCTTTCTTCATCTAGAGTTAATATTTGAATTACTAAATAATGGGCTGGGAACCAAGCTACCAGCTGAATACTGATTTAAGATCCACACTAATATACAACTGGAGAGAATCTAACTGACAGCAAAATTGTCAGAAGTGCCCAGCCTATTACAAGCAAGTCAGATTGAGTTATTATTAGGAGCTGCTGAGTAGACCAGAGCTGCTGAGTTTTGAAAGAGGTCTGCAAAAATCATAGGTTTGAACACTGCATCTCACTAACTCCATTAATTATGTGCCCAGGTTCTGTGTAGAGAGAGGGAATGAAGACAGAGCAAGGAAAACACTGAGACTACAAACAGGCCATGTAAAATATTGCCCAAAAAAGAGAACTGCACAGCTGTATGTAGTGAATTTTACCATCTGGGTGAAGCACAAAGTGGACACTTATCCTGTAAACCATATTCTCTAACTATAAGCAGATGCAGGGTGAGAAATAATGAGAAGATGTAGGATGAAAAATAGGAGGTAAATCAACATTAAATAATGGGTGTCTACACAAATCTAGAGAGGTCTTTTAAGGAGCATTTAGTTTTCTTTGTGTGCCTTCTCAATAGGACTTATATACAAAGGCACAGACTTTCATAATCTTCTGGTCAGTCTATAACCAAGCTGCATTTCCCATAAACACTACACAACACAAACTCTAAGTATAGAAATATGTATTTTCACAAAGAACTGATCCAGCTTGAATAACTGTGAAAATATCTTATAACTCTTTGAGAAATAACAGCAAGACATTATCTTAATTAAAACCCATAAACACAGCTGAATTAAAATCAGCACTATGAATCACATTCCTAACAATGTCTTCTTAAAAAATTAACTATCTTAGAGAGTAGCTATTACCATGTTAAAACTTTAATCAAGAATCAATTTTATAAGCTATGGGTTTAATCACTGAATACTATTACACAAACCATGAGGCACAGATCTTGTTGTAAGCCTCAAAACAAAGATGTCCAAGAGCCATTCCATCAGATTTCCAGCACTAGTGTTATCCTCATCACAAACCAAGATATAATAGTTGTGTTTGTTTTGGATTTTTTTTTTTTTTGCACTCAGTGGTGCAACAAGCAAGCATCTGTAAAAGAGTCATTAAATCATTTTCCCTTCAAGCTGTACTGATTGGTGCATTCACATAAAACACTTTGATAAACTCAGAAAAAAAAAAAAGAAAAGGTTATTTGCCTGATGCAATTCAAACACAAACAATCATTTTTAGGAGAGAGTGTGACATGAATTAAATATGACTAAGAATGGAAGAGGATACAAGCATAACCACAGGGACACCTCTCTTGCTCAAACTGAAAGGGAAGCAATCCCACAGGACCAGCAGAAGAAAGCACAGGTTATGACATTTCACCACAAAAGGGGAACCCATTCATCTTCTAATTACAGAATTTGGTGAACTTTGCACACAAGTGGCATAATCAAGAATACACATCCTGGTTTACTGTGATGTGCACTAGAATACCTGAAGATACCTACCACTGGAAACCCTGTTTCAGCATTTAAGTACAGCTCATATATTTTTAAAGCTAGTTTATTACTGAGTAATAATAACCAAGTTTCACTGTTCCAGGCATGGACTAAAAAGGTCCCTGATATGTCACCAATCTGGAAAAGCTGCAGAATAGAGGAAAACATCATTAACCTTAGACATTGAGCTTAGGCATGCAGTTTGTGAAGGATGCTGCCCTGTCATTTTAACCAGTTTTACCGGGGTGACATAAAAAAGGGTAGAGTGGAAAATGAATGCTCATGAAAGTAAGGAAAACAGGTGCTTCTGAAAGACTCTTTGTACTTAAAGACAAGTCAGGTATGAAGAAGTATGAGAAAGACTTCTGGAATGACAGAAGTCTCTTAAGAGTGAAAGATGTGTTACTATCAAAAGCAGCTGGGGGGAAGCAGGAAGGGGCAGAGAGAGATGTGCAAGAGGAAATGTGTATTTCCTGCATGATGTTAATCAAACCTTACAGAAAGCTCTGGAGTGAGCATACTGAAGGCATCCAACACTGGTGTAGAGCTGCTTATTCTTTTTTTTCCCTCTAGATTCCCATACTTCTTTTGTTATCTTGACTAACAACTGTGTTTTGAATCTTCTAAATAGTCTCCCTTGTACTCCTCATGTACTGCACAATTACAAGCAGGCTGGGATTTCAAGCTGAGTAGCAAAATACTTTCCAAGTCATAAATCCAGCAAAGGCAGAGTAAGTGCTGTCTTGCTGATCAATGCAGTTTTATTCCTGTGAGAGGATAACAGATGGAAGTGGAGCTCTGGAAGTAAGCTGGACAGGTGAAAAAAAAAAAATGGGGGTGAGGAGGGCAAAATTAGTCCAAATGAAACAATAAGCTAGCTCTTGGTGTCCCCAGACCAGTCAGAGTTTCAGACACATGCCTATACCAGAAGAGGATGCAAACATAGCAGCCTGATAAGAATCCTACAGTAAAGGCTCATCTACACTTTAATGCTCTGTGTCAATAAAGAGACAATGAAAATATTAGGTATTCTAATCTTACTAAAAGGAAACCAGGATTATGCTACTCACTGTAGGACTCTTCCCACAGAAATTAATGAGAAACTTACAATCCAGTCCCACACTGTGTAAGCTTCTCAATCTGGTTTAAACTGTCATTGCTTTTCTGAAACCAACAGGATTTTGCAAATCTAAAATGATGTTCTTCCCTGACCATTATTTCTACGTACTAGGTTTGTTCTATAAATCAAACAAATAGCACACTGATGATGTACCCTTTGATCAAGCATTATAGGCCCTACAGCCAATAGAAAACAACAGATGAAAACAGCCCCTGAAGTCTGGAAATGGAAGCTTTCTAGAATCAATGCAAAGATATAAATCACTGAAGACATTGATTTATGAAGCTGTACAATGCAAAGACCTGACTGACATCAGAAAGCTGGTTTCCAGCTAGATGATACTGGAAGGAGCAGTATAATACTCCCTCTTTTCACTATTAGTGCAAAAATAAAAGACCAATAAATTAACAGAACAGGAAAAGCCACATCGAATTCCAAATGATAATTCACCAGAATCCATAGAATTACAAAGAAATATATAGAATATAAAGCAAATCTTCTCCCACTCACAGAATCACAGAGTTGACTTGGTTGGAACTCATCTTTAAGCATACTGAACAAGAAAGTGCTGTTCCTATTTATGAATAAGTAAGTTAACTACAGTGATAGAAAAGATCATATTTAAGCTTTTAAAAGGTGAGAGACCAAACTGCCTGTTTTGAAAATTTTCTCCTCCTTCATCCCAAGAAAGGCAAATCTGAATGTCATCCAATGTTCATTGGGAAAACCAGCATTTCAAGGATCTTTTTTTAATTCTTGTTTAGTTCAAGCAGAATTTTATCACATGTTCTTATGAAAGATTGTTCTTTATTATCAGTACTGCATGATTCAGGTCCAGTTATATCAGTATTAGGTTATGCTATGTTGTATTCTTATTATAGCTGGTTCTCCAATGAACTTTGTGATTCAGGAATCTTCCTGGGTACCCTCTTCCAGTTGACCATATGACCCCCCTCACTGGAGAACAACAGAAAAAGGTTTTCCTAATATCTAGCTGCAATTACTCATGTTCCAAGCTGTGGGATTACTCAGATTCAGACTGGCACTCCTAACACTCCTTCCTGCCATAATAAAGGCAGACTCTTAACCTCCAAACTACAATTTACAAGCCCATAAACAAGATTGTTTATGTAATAACAAATTGTCTGTGCTGTTCTTGCAAGGCTATTTTGTAGTCTTGATGTATTCTTAGATGATGTTATTTCCACTGCAGACCTCCAAGTCTGAAAAGAATTTTCAGAATGTCGATGCAGATATAACTGTAGATGAACATTTCCTCATACTTTAATGAAAAAAATATCCCCAAGCTATGCATAAGTGTCTGTCTAACTGCACAAGCTGAGAAAAGGCAACAATTGCTCTGAGGACCACAGTCTAAAAATTCAAACAAGTTTAACATTATTTCCCAGTGGCACCTTGCTCCCCTCTCTCCTTCCACCACAACCTTTTCTTCCTTAAACACTGTGGCTCAGACTCTCTTAAATATGCCCTGTGAAATTTTGCACTGTCTTCACACACAACCTATTTCATCTGGCAAAACCTGAGATGAATAAAAGACTCCTGTATATTATGCTAGAGAAATGTGAAGTAAGACTGACAAATTCACAAAGTCTCTCCCTTAAGACGCTTGGTACAGGAGTAGTCACTGATCTCACTGTGACATGAATATGTCTGTTCCATTTGAAACATTTTTTTAAAATTTGCTTTATTTCTTAATGTTTATTTTCTTATTTGTTAATAAACAGTATGACCATAACTGAGCAAACAAGTAAGAATGTAAAAAAAAAAAAAAAAAAAGCATACAACTAGACAGTGCAATCTAAATGACTTCTGAGTATAAGGCTACAAATATGACCTCTGGTTTTACCTTCCTTACTTCTGTCTATGCATTCAGCTGTTTTCTTTTGCTTTATTTTTCTCCCAATGGAAGGTCAGCCTAAAATACAGCTTTGCTTTAAATAGCACATCAGCAAGGGTAATAATACTATATTTTTGTTTAGCTAATAGCTTTTCTTCAGAACAAGCTGACCAAAATTGAAGGAAAAGAAATGAATCAACATATAGAGTAAGATTTTACAGAAACGTCCCCAGTTGTTCACAGTTTAACATTACCTTTGTCAGGAGCAACATATAAAATTCTTTTTTTTTTCCATCTCTGGAAGTCACTTATGAAGTGAACAGTGAGCAGTAACAGTCCCTAGATTAAATATGTGTGATGGATAAGAGAACCAAATCCTTTCTCTGTGTTTCTGATGTAAGTCTCCTACCACTCACATATCAATCTAAATGTACTACATACTCTTCATTCAAAACACTCCTTGCTAGAGTATAAGCTATCAGCCCTATTGAGCACTTCTGCAGTAACATTAATACACTTCCTGATGATCCTTTTATTGTCTGTTCCATGCATCAGAAACATCTATTTCTTTTGAAAATGTTCCATTCAAAAAGGATGGTAGAAGAAGAAAACCTTCACAGTGAAGTTCACTCTTAAGTGTACTTATCAGATTAATAAGAGGAGATGGTGTTTCTTGTTTTCAGGTTCCCAGCTGAACATCATTCCCGTGAGTCCAAGTGAACTACGCTAACCTGGCAACCAAATATTGCTGTTGACACCATCCTGTCTTTAGCAAATGGATAGTCACACAGTCACATTATCAACAGCCCCCCAGCCCCTGGCACTTCATCCATCAGAAGCAAAATCAAAGACTGACCAGTCTGGAGGTGCCTCTTCCAAGCCAAGTTTCAGGCATGGTGGTGGCAGGGCAGCCTGGCAGAAGCTCACTGGGGTTTTTATTCTATTGTCATTTCAAAATGGAAGACTTCAGCTACACTTTGAATAGCAAAGCAGCAGCAGAGAAAAATAGTTCTAGAAGTCAAGTTGTGTATATGTGTATATATGAATATGTATATATATTATTCTTCCCCTGTGCTCAGCCCTGGTGAGGTCACAGCTTGAGTCCTGTGTCCAGTTCTGGGCCCCTCAGTTTGGGAAGGAGATTGAGGTGCTGGAGCAGGTCCAGAGAAGAGCAAGGAGGCTGTGAAGGGATCCAACACAAGTTCTGTGAGGAAGGGCTGAGGGAGCTGGGGGTGTTCAGGCTGTAGAAGAGGAGGCTCAGGGTTCCTCATCACTCAGAGACCTCATCACTCTCTACAACTCCCTGAAAGGAGGTTGGAGCCACGGAGGGGTTGGGCTTTTCTCCCAGGCAGCTCTCAGCAAGACAAGAGGGCAGGGCCTTAAGCTCTGCCAGGGGAGGTTTAGGTTGGATAGTAGGAAGAAATTCTCTACAGAGAGGCTGATCAGGCATTGGAATGTGGAGGTGGTGGATTCTCCCTCCCTGGAGGTTTTTAAGAAGAGACTGATGTGGCAGTCAGTGCCATGGTCTGGGAACACAGTGGGAGTGGATCAAGGGTTGGACTTGTTGATCTCAGAGGTCCTTTCCAACCCAGATGATTCTGTGATTCTGTGATATGGTATTATGAGAAGAATATGAAGTGTGACTTTACATGCAGATATTCTCTTATAAATTGGTTCATTATAGTACCACACTTAAAGTAATCATCTTTCCTCACAGGAAACCTATATGCAGCAATTAAACTTTCCTGAAGGAGTTTGTAAGTATTAAAGTAACTACACTTGACTGAAGTGGCAGTACTAAAATATCTACCTTTTACTGAAGTACAAACAAGCCAAACTATTCTGAAAATTAAATTCAGTAAATTTTATGTAACAGCAATTAAGGCACTAGAATTACTTTAGATTTAAATTGCTAGCAATAAGCCATTTTTTCTTCATTTTGCAGCCCTTTAATTTTATTTTTTTAAATAATGTCCTTTCACTACTTGGATCAAGGACAAATTGCTCTTTTTAATGAAACTGAAAAAGTTTTGAGTCCAATTTTGCTTTGACCACCAGAACATCTCCAAAGTACTTACACTTGTTGATACCATTTTCAATAGATGGTTTCTTTAGGGAACACTATGAAGAAATGCTAAAGGACATCTCTGAAAATAAGTATTAACTACTATTTTAGATTGACAACAATATGTGAACTGATTAGTTCTCCCCATAAATGCAAATGCAGAAACTGACCTAATACACTACCTGTAAGATTAAGACAAAACAATGTGTATATTACTAATACCAGTTATGTATATTACTTTGTAACCAGGAAATTTTTTGCAAATATCAGGGAATACTTGGATTGTCTTACAATCGTGTCAGGGAATCAAAAAATTCATGTTCACACAAAAATAAAAAATAAAAAAAACACACACAAAAAATAAATAAAATGTAGGAACAATCACTCTGGCTCAGAAAAAAACTTCAAATTTTCCAATATGTTATTATATCTTAGATTAAATATATTTAACTGAAATGAAAAAATATTTGTCTTGATTAGAAGTGCACATTCTTTCCAAATCAAATATACTGGTAAACTGGCTAGTGCATTTTCTGTTAAAATAATTTCCAAAGAAGAGAATGTCTGTGAATACAACATAATCTCCTTTAGATTTTTTTCAGCTTTTCAGAATTTAAAAAATAGCATTGCTTTCTGATGATTTGAAAACATAAATGAATCACAGTACAAAATGCAGGGTGATCAGTGTCTTTCATGGAGATCTGGAAACAGGGACAAAGCAATGACTTGGCCACACAGAAAACTCAACCTTGGAATACCAAAGGACACAAACTGCTTTTCAGCTCCTGTCACTAGAGAGTTGAGTACATAAAATGACCTCTATTTAATATTTCTCATTATCCTTTCTGAGAACATTAGAAGGATTAGTTAGTAACAATGCCACTTACTTCTTTGACAGACCCTGTTGCCCAACCAGAAGTTCCCCAACACCAGCCTAAAATGGGCCAATGCTGTCAGTTCAACACAGCACATCTGGATCCTGACAGCATCTGGATAAACTAGAGGTAATACCAATCTTATGAAAATCTTTTTTTTTTTGATGATGATGACAGTTCCCTGAGCATCTCATTGCTCTGCTGAGAAGCAGAGAGGGGCTGAAGCGGCACTGGGTCCCTGCAGGGGACCTCTCACATCCAAAGGGATGTGGGCCAGCACAGCCCTGCTGCTGGTAGCCCAGATTTGACCTGAGTGAGGAACAAGTGCAGATAAAGAGCAACAAGTTGGTCTTCACATACAAGAGAGCTTCTCTCCAAGCAGCAGATTATTTTAAGGATGGTGTTTTGCTACGAACTCCCTGAGAGCACTCTGGTCTCTTAGGACTAATAAGCAGGGGCTTGTCAGTCACTTTCTCTCAAGTACTTCCCATGAATTAGCAAAAAAGCAGCCAGAACATCACCATGAAGGGCAAGACTGTGGCTGCTGCTGTGCACAAATGGAAAATCCCTGGATGCACTAGGATGACCTGTGTCTGTCGGGCTCTGGACCACATCTTTACCTTACTTTCCATAGAGTGTCCCTGAATTTCCATTATTTTGTATATGGTTGAAGCAATATATATGGGCTGATTTTTGTGGATTCATTCCAAAATAAGAACCAGAAGAAAGATATCAAATGCTACATTGCAGATGAAAATCTAAACATTGAATCATAATCAGGATAATACCTAACAGTACTATCAAATCAGCCACTCTTCACCTCTTGTTACTGTAGATATACAGAGGATTCTGGGAGGCAATTTCTCTTATTTTCTGAGAACCAGGTACACAAATGGCACATTTCAGTTATGAGACCTGTGGCTTTGTTACTGTATTAAAAATAATCAAGCAGGGGAAACTATTTGTGCATATTTTCCTTCCAACAAAGCTGTAGTTTGGAACAGTGTCTGAGGAGCACCATCACTCTCCTTTGGGGGCCAGAATCCAATCTAAATTTAGTTATGTAAGGGAATAAATATTTGTTAGAATCTTTGCACAAGGGTGGAAAATTACCAGGAAAAAGGCCATAAGGAATTAGATGTTACCAAGCTAGCCCTGGATTTCTCTGTACAGAAATGCAGTCAAACACCATCTGCTTGTGTCCTTGACAGCCCAGGGGTTTCCAGTGGGGGCTCCAAGAGTTTGGGTGACTCCTCTTCTGCCCTTCTCTAGGAGACACAAAACTTCTAAGCTTTGACTGGCAATATTCTCCCCAGTAGCTTAGGAGGCCTGGCTGATGTAGTCTCCTGGGTGCACTTCCAGTCCAGATATTTAAGTTTAATTTTAAGGATATATTTTCTCTTTCTGCAATTGTGGTTAGCATTAAAAATCCTACATGGATTCCAGATAGGGAATTCAACTAGTGACTTTTTTCCAATTCATGACCACATCTCATCTATAAAATGTTCCATATCAATGGCCTGAACATTAAGTTTGTATAATTTTGTGTTAAGATAAAATTATACTGCAAATGGATACAGTTTTCCTTCTCATGAAAGAGCTGTTAACACCAACGGCTGTGCAAATTAGAAGTGACAGTCACAACAACTGCTCCACATTTGAGTCTCACATAGCACACAGACGAAAAATTGGGTTGATTTGGCCAACTATGGCACCTGTAATGTGCCCTTATCACTTCTGTAGTATCACCTCTCTAACACTTGCTTCAAAGCACTTGGCATAACACTCCAGACTTCGTGACTGAGATCTAGCAGTCTGGTAGGACTGGAAAAATTTTATCTTTTTATTGAAGTTATCAGTATTGAGCCTTCAGAGATAAATCTCTCCCAGCTTTGGATAAGGCAGGCACATGTACACATTTATATCCAGCAACAGGGCAGGAACAGAACTTAACTTTCCTATGCTCAAAGCCACCAGTGGTGATGCCCTGCAAATGGGACAGATGTCCCCCATGGAGCTGTGTGCCATTCTTTTCATGGTGCACACTAAAGCCTTAGAAATCTGTTATCACTATGGAAAATGAAAACAGAAGGTAATTTTATTTGCACTCCTGCTTTTAAATTCATTTATCCTAAAGAAATTACATTGTCCATCTGCAGGTCCAGCAAAGTAAATTCCCACAGGGCATTGGAAAGGGTTAGAATATTTCAAGTGTGCATCCCAGCAGGTCCTAACATAATGTTGCAATAATACTGCACGCTCTAGACTCCATCTTATTATTATTATTCTAACATAAGCACTATGCAACATTTAATGTTCATTAGCAAGAATATTTATTCTGGAGTCAGGCATACTGATATTATAATAAGAACTCAATTTCATACATCCCAAAACAATAATTAGATTTGTAAAAAAACAAATATGTGGACGATGGTCAATAGATCAAAAGCATTTATTGCATTTATTGTATCTTTTATGACTATTCAGATATTAATTTGAACAGGCTTTATACACTAGAACTAACTTACCATGGTGTCACAGAATATGGGAAATGTGTTGATAACTCAGACTGGAGATCACCCAGGTCATGTCCTTATTTTTTATGAAATACATGGCTGTGAAACTGCAGTAAAATCTGATATTCTATTGCACTGAGTACTGATCATATCATAGTAATCAAAGAGAACAGGTATAATTCAGAATATGTTCTATAAGATAATTGTCAAGGATGGCTTTCAAAAAATGTTAGTATTTATGCATTCAATGAGCTTTTTGTATGTACACAAATATGTATCTCTTGGAATTCATATAATAATTTTTTTCCCAAGAATAGCTCACAACTATACTCCATTTATAAATACATAATGATAATATGGTTATCGTGTTCACAAGAACCTGAATATATCAGTGTTTTTAAGGAACATTGCTTAGGTTGCACATCCCAGTTAAATTCCCATATGTGAATTATCCTGTCTGAATGCATTTGGAACGATACAGAAGAAATGCTCCTATTGCAATATTGATGCCTCTTGCCAAACCTGGACACAGCATTTACAATAAAATTCAACATATATTTAGATGACTTGTTAGACTATGATTTCCACACAGTTGGTTTCAATAACATATTAATGGTTCCTATAAAGCTTTATTATATAAATTCTTGTTTAGCAATATGACTATTAGCAATATGACATCAGTTGTTAGAAAGGACTGACATAACTAGAATTTTTAAAAAGTGTTTTATCTGAAGGATTGCTATCCAGTATAGGCTTTAATATGTTATTTCCATGTTTTATGTCTTTACAAGGAATGCTTATTTTGTTAAAAAGATATAGAATAGGACTGACTTCATTAGGTGTTTTACTTAAGAATTCAGGTGCAGAATATCTTAACTGGGATGTATCTCATTCTTGTTTCCAGCCACCTAAAATGCTTTCCATCACCTCAGGTTCACTGCTTCCAGAATACCTCAATACATTAGGAAAATGTAAAACTCTCCTTTCATATAAACTAAATAAACCAAACTGGTTCTCTTTGGAAAACCTCTAAAAATTTTGCTCTCCTAAATTCTGTCCTGAGACACCCACTCTGTGTTCCACTTGAGTCTGATAAAATGCACCAGCCACAAGCAACAAGAAGAAACTAGGGAGCCTGATATGAAAGCCTTACACTCAATGAGTGGATAAAATTATCCATCATAATGGGAAGGGCAACTTACCATAAGCATCCATGTTTCCTGGAAATGCTGGAGTAGATTAACTAATATTAAGTGCTCTAATAAAGTCTTTAAAAGCAGTTTCTCTGTTCCCTGTTAACTCTGGGGAGTAACCACTGAAGATAACATAATGACAATAAAAATGAAAAACCTTAAGCTCTGCTGAGAAGGCCTGGTAAAATGGAGAGATAGTATCAGGCATCACTTACAAGTATTTATAACAAGCAGAGGAAACAACATCAAACACATTTCTCTCAGTAGTATGATTTTCATTTTAGAGAATTTTTCTATCACAAGAAAGCTGGTAATAAGTCACTGATACCTGATATACCTTCATGATATTGACAGTTCCTTCTCCATGCTGGCCTGGGGAACCTTGGCTCTGTAGCAGATTTCTCACTGTCTCCTCCATTCTAGAGAAGGAAAATATTTATAAAAGTCAACTGCATGGAAAAAACATAAGAGTCCTATTCAGTGGTTTTGTTCTTTACAAGAGCCTAATGCATCCATGGTGACCATGAAATTAATATTTAAAGACAATCCTGGCCTTATAATGTTTTCATACTCCATGTTATGAATAACACATTATGGGCACTTTTTTATCTTTGGAATATGCACAGTAATTAGCTGTCCTGTTAAAATCCTACTGGAGCTCAGTTAGAAAAATTAAAAACAAATGTGTGACATCACCTTGTCAACAGTATAACCAAACACCATGATAAAATGTCATTTAGGAACCCAATCAGTCAGATTTTTTCAAAAACCCACAGCCTGTTGTATTTCTAGCCAATTGTCAGTTTTGACACATTCAGACAGACTGTCAAAGACATTGGTAGCATTTGCCCTTTATGGTACAGGTGCTGCAGTGTGTGCCAGTACATTTGTTTATAGGGGCACAGCTGGTGAACACATTCACCCTCTCTGCCCTGTCAAAGGGATGTAAAAAGCAAGTGTAAGCTACAATCTGGTAGCACCATCTCATGCAAACAGAATCAACTTCAGTTCCATGAGTGAAAGGAGGTTTGCACTTCTGTTTTAGGTGTTAATAGACACCATCAAAAGTTGTCTTTGATCTACATCCAGCATGTTAAAACTGGTAACAACACAATCCCTCCTGGATGGAAGCTGAACAGAATGAAGAGTTCTGCTCCTTTGCACAATAAGGACACTGGGAAAAATGGAAGCTGTCTACGAAACACTGAGCCCATTCAAGGCAGATCAGAAATTAAATCCCCTGGGTTTAGATGTCACTAAGGCTGACCACAAATAAAGGAATTATAGCTGGTTTCAGCTCTGTGTGTAAGAGGAGGAAAGAGATCAAAACCCAGAGAAGCAGTGATAGACATGACAATAAGGACGCTGGGTTTCACAGCAAAAAATTCTGAGTGACAATTTCAGCCAAAGTTCCTCACTCTTCTCTTCAAACCCCACGTTCTCATACCAATTCTCACCTCTGCACAGCTGCTGCTTCAGCTGTACAGATGCAAGTTTTTCTCACCCTCCTTTTCCAAGTTTCTGTTCTGTCCTTTTAAGTTGTCTCAATCCTTGCCATAGTTGGAAAACCAGCCCAGATGGAACAAGGGCTGGAGAAGGCAAAACTGCTCTGGCACAGGTTTGTGCCTGATGTGAAGGCAGGAGAGAAAGAATACCTTGAGCCACATTGCCAGATATTCTGTATACTGAAACTGTGACCTTGAAGAAAGAGCCAAGCTCTCCTAGGCATATCAGACCAGAAACTGCCTGCTGTTGTTTATCACTACTGTATTTAAGGAAACATGACTTTTGTGTATCCTTCTTTGCAAATGTAATTGAGTAGAAGAATTACTCACAGCATATCAATTTTTTTTTTCTTTTTAATTCCTAAGGTAACAATCCAGTGAGACAGCAAATATTAGCTAACTGCTCTGGCCAAAGGCCAATAGCATTATCTTTTATAAAAGCCTCCCGGTCTTTTTGTTCTTTCAGTCTTATCAGAGTGAATGATATTAGCTAATTTAGCAATAATCCAATGTTTTTCTAGCTTTTCTCCTTTCAAGTCAGCCAGCTATGCCACTCTTCAAGAAGCTGACACTGGATACTCATTCTGCTCAGACAAACACTGACATTTTACTTATTCGTATGATGTTTTTTTGTCATTGATGTGCAGAATTCTACAGTGCCAGAATGCCCACAGAGTAGTTGGACCATCTGTTGACCAAATGTGAATAAAAACAAGCCAGCTCTAATCTCTAGTGCAGACAGTAGTGCAGTTTTTCAAGCTGCAGATTGGAACCATTTCTGCTCACAAGCTGACCTTAATCAGATGCCTCTTACACAAAGAACAAATCACTTTGGTTCATAACATAAATTCCTGTGTAGTCCTCACCAAAAGGTTTTATTTCTCAACATGCTCATTATTTCATTTTTCAATTAATGATGTAATAAGATTCTTAATTATTGTGCTTATATATGCACACACAGTTCCAACTTTAGCCCTTCATGAAGTTCTTAAATTAAAAAAACAAGCAAACCAGGAGAAAGAATAGATTCAACAATCACTAAAATTAGATTTTTTCAATTTATGCTTAATGGAAACATTGTCTACTTGCATGTTAGGGTCATCAGTTAGATTAGCTCAGAAAAATGATGAAGAATTCTTAAATTCAATAGGTCATTTAATCTTCAGTCTAATAGAGACAGTCTATTTTGGACAATGATTGAACAGCTTCATAGGGACTGGTGAACACAGTTTCATGCCACGATGAAACTGACACCTCCCACCAGCTCTCAAGATTTCTATGGAACAGAATAATCTCTGCAACATGACAAAGAGCTCAGTTAAATACAATTGAGACTTTTTTTGTTTTGCTGTTTGCAGCTTCTACAGAATTTTGCAAGTTGACAGCCATAAAGTTGATGTACAGGCATAACAGAGACACTGTCTGAGAGGTCACATCACCATAAAACCAGCACAGAGAGGATCTTGCAAGCTTTAGGTACCCATGAAATACCTGAAAAAGGGAAGAGAAAACTGCTTTCTGTCAAATACAGAGGTGAAATATGCTTACAGTCAAATTTACTGCCAAGTTCTGATGGCCAGTGCTCTTACAGTTTATAATCTACTGCTTCTTCACTAGCACCAAAGCTGTCCATTTTTAGGAAGGACTGCTTAATGAAACATGATACAGGATAATAATCAATAATAATTGTTTCTTATAAATTAGGATCTTTGAAGCATGAATTACTGGCACCCTATTTGGAAAGCAATTTTTATATTTTGATCTATAATACTCTCCACAGTGAGGGTGCATGCCAGAAGGATTTAGTGTAAATTCTTTTAAAGAATGCAGGAATAGTTAAGCCTCTATAAATTCAACTTGAAATGTTTTGCTCCCTGAACAAGGCTTCCAAAGGACGTGTGCATTTTGGAAGTGAGAAGGCTATTTCTACACATCAGCCCATACTTTCCACCATTCTGGTAACCACAAAAAGTATCTTCTCTTGCTCACGATTCTACTGTCCTAGATGGACCCTCTCCAACATCAGGCACTTGCAGATTCCATTTAGAATAGCTATCCCCCACACGTGTATTCTGGCCTATGCTAAAAACTTGTTTTGCCAAGGATGCTGTGCAAGTTATGTAACTATCAAGCTGTTGCAAACTGCAAAACCAGTCTCTAAAGCTCACCATTCCTGAGCCTACATTCTCCCATCACTACTTAGGAACATACATTTCCCCCATTCTTTAGTGCTCCATTCACTAGCTTATTCCTCTGAAGCATCTCACTTATTACCATTAAATTTTCTATTACATCTATTATTTGAATTGAAAATTGATTTTTTCTTACAATGGGAGTGTTAGTTTCAATTTTTGTTTTGTTTTTGTTTCTTTTTTTTTAAACTACTTAGGGGAAAAAATTAATGAGCACCATCTTTGCTAGAAGCTTCTTATGTTTCTTGACATATCAGTTTATAGTAAGAAAAAAGTCTTCTACCAGTCCTAACCTAAGGATAAAGTTCTCAAAGCATAAAACAGAAGAGGAAATCAGGTGCTCTGAAACCAAAACTGTTCACGAAATGTGAAAGCTTAAGGAGAAGAAATTATCAATCCCACTCTGGAAAGCACTGCCAAGATTTCATCTGGAATATTCCTAGAGAAATATATACTAGAGGAACACAGAGTCTGTCATGAGAAGAGACCAAAAACTTTATCTTGATAAACTTAGGAAACCAAGGGCTTACAAAGTATGACTTCCATAAAAGAATTAGTACGAAAAGGTAAAATGGGGAGGAAAAATACATTAACCTAAGACCAATGGTTGACAAATCAAGATGGGGGTATTGTGGTTATAAATACAGTAAAGCTGGAATTAGGATGTCTTGGATCACTGAAAAAGGGAGACTCTGACCCAGCCTGCCAGGTAGTGCAATGGGATGAGAAACAAACAGTTTGAAGTGAGAGTTGAGCACTTCGTGAAATTAATTACACATTAAGGTCAAGAGCCAAGGACTTGAACTTATGATCCACAGGTTGTAGCTGCTACTCCTCCTGAAACAAAATCAGTTATTCCTACATTTTGAAAATGTAATTTGTCCTGTGCTGTTGAAAGAATACCAGGAAATCAACTGAACTGCAACATCCAGGGGTTAGTTTTGGCTTTGTTTCTGTTCATGTCGCTGGGCAAGGGTCCAAGGGAAGCTCTGGAAAGCAGAAGACATCCTTCCCTACCCGGGGAGCAGCACACGGGGCACAGGCATCCAAGATGGTAGAAGGAAACTTCCCCTGCATTTTTGCTGCTCAAGCCTTGTCTGGAAGCCAGGACCTCCCTCTAAGGGCCCACTGCTTTTAAAGCTTCTTGGTTTTATGTTTCTGAAAGCTCTGCTTGCCTCCATCTCCTGATGCAACTCATGGCATGTACCAGGTCTCTGTTTCAACCAGGGACAGCCCCTGCTGGACATGATGCAGCACTGGTAGGCAACTGAGTTCCTGACTTTCCTCCCAGTTCTCTCAGGACAATCAGGTTGATAAATGAGCACTGCACTTTGTGCCTCTCCAAGTTCTGTCATTTCAGGTGGACCAAAGCCATAGGCTGGTTTCTGGGGGTCTTCCCCAAGAACAGATTTCAAGACCAGAGAGGAATTAATCTTTCCCCAAACAAACTAGTGGAAGGAGGCACAAGAATTTTCTCAGCCCTCCAACTCTGCAGAACATTCCCTGTATATTTCCCACTTCTCAAAAAAGGGGTCTTTTTCCAGACCCCTTTCAGTTAGTTTTATTAATTTTCTTTCATGAGAGAGGTGTCTCTCAGTCTGCCACACATAAAGAGGATATTCTCTGACCAGCCTCTCAGCTTTTTAGGACATATCTTTATGTCCTATCTCACTGCAGAAAAAAACAGTTCTCCATCCTGTAGCATAGCCCTTAGAGGGTTCTGATCTCCCCAGACCTAAAGCCTTTCCCTGACGTAGCAGGCTTTCCTTGAAATAAATCCATCCCACATTGATTCCTCTTCTAGCTCAGAGAATAAATACTCTTTCTAGACCATGCTCTGTGCAGCCACATCCCATACAGCCTGTTTTATACTTCTCCTTCCAAAGGACAGGTAGCACATAGTTCCAGGTCTAGAAGGTGCATAACCATTTTACCCCCTTCTCCCTTGACCTAAATCCTTCATGATTTCCACAGGCTGGCAGCTAGCTTTTGCTGGGTGCTACCACCTTCCCTTTCCATCACCCTTAAGCTGAGGTGACAGTACTCAGTGGTTATTTCAAATGCAGGTCACAAGAATTCCTTCAACTTGATACCAGCTTGCAGTCTTACAGAGATGTGTCCAAAGGTTTCTGGAAAACCTTACTACAGCAGTTGAGCTTTGTAGTTCAGCTTTTCCTGACTCCTCATGGCACACAGCAGGGGCAGGACTTTTTGTCTTGGATAAAAATATCAGTAACAGATACTTCTCCACCTTTAGCTTAACTTCTATGTAATCAAAATTTTCAGGTAGGAATTTTCCTACCTGTGAGACAGTGGAGCTTCCCACCTCTCCCCTGCTGAACTTGCTTGAATTTTATTTTTACTTACAGCCTCCCTGGACACGTGGCCTGGGTTTCAGCTTCTTGAGATGTCTAAACTCTCCCTACCATCTCATCTTGGGCCAAGGAACAAGTTCCCACATGGCTTCTCAGCTATTTCATCTCTTGGCTCACCTGTGAACCAGACAGCATTTTCACCAGCTGGAGTTCAGATGTCTCTTTGGAGGCTGCAATCTGTCTGGTTTTGGTGGCAGACTTCTGTGCTTCTGTCCAAGCCTTGCAGCTCTCTCTTCAAATCCATAATCCAACCAAACAAAAAGCCTCTGTCTGTCTCAGCTCCCAGATAAATTTGTTTGCTTACCCACACGTCGTTTCCTACTTCAGGTTTAGGGGTTACCTGCATCTCACTTCCCTCACCACTCCATTCAAAGCTCTGCAGTGGATCAGGTTAGATTTTTTCCTTACTGTGAGTTCTTCAAATTACCAAAAGGTTTTGAAGTAAACACACACAACATACACACACCCTCACCCCCAAAAAAACCAATTAAAAAATCCTAATTCTAGATTAAGGACCATATTTTTTTAAACAGTGAAAACATCGAAGTGGATATACAAGACTTATACAAGACAAATGAAAAAAGCAGAAGTTCCTGTTTACTGCATCTTTGCAGGAATGTCCTTCCTTCCACCCAATTCCAATCTCAAGTGGTTCCCTGAACTGCAGACCCTGATTACTCCCCTCTGGCCACAAGGATTCCCATCATCTTTAGCCATGGCTGTTCACCCTCAGTTTTCCTCCTGATCTGCAGCCTCATCTCCAGATGATACAGATCCCTGCCAGCCCCATTTACAGCCCAGAGCTCCTCTGCTCTCCCCTGTGAGCCATGGTGAGTCCTAGGATGGAGCGCTCTTCCCCAAGCCTGTGTCCATGCCTGCTGTTCTCAGAGCACCTACTATGAACTGCTGGACCACTGCTTCAGATGGGTGGGCAGGCAGGAGACAGAGGCAAGCTGTTCCAAATAATTCAGTTATTGAAAATTTAAAAGATTTCAAAAAGCAAATAAAGAAGAGAAAACAGATAAACGATAAACCTAAAAGAGAACTGACAGATGGGAAATGCTGGGGCTTTGAGCCCCAAGGGTTTTCCTCTGTGTTTTCAGTTCTGCTCAGGATATGCCATGGGTACATGCCTTACAGCAGTGTTGCTGGGCAAAGCCTGCAGAAGGCAGAATATCCATCCTTAATATTTCAGTTGGAAAATAAAGTAATAATCCCTTTTATAAAAGCAACAGAAAGATACACATATAACCTATAATTAATGTTTATTTTTTCTATTCATCACTTCAGGCACTTATCAATCCAGAGGTACGAAGGCAAATTTTTTTTCCTACAGCACCACTGTGGCCCTTCCCCCTCCACAGGCTCTGAGCAGCCGTGGTATTCACTAGTGGCAAATCCAAACTGTACAAGCCATGCTCTTTTCATGTATTTATGTTAAACCTTCCTTCTAAAAACATACTCAAAATACACTCAAACAGTTGCCGGAGGGGCAGGATATCTAAAGAAGTGTAGCACATAAAATAAAATATCTTGTGCATGATGAGGGCAACTATCAAAAGGCTGTAGTGGAATGGAAGATATCTCAAGCTCTGTTTACATGAGTGGAGAAGGATCCTTCCATGGAGTGTACAATACAATCAGGTGCTCTGTCAGCTAGACCATACCACCACTTGAAATTTAAAAAGAAGTGAAAGATGAAGCACAACATTTATTTAGCTGAATCACTGACTACTGAACATGCTGAAAATTTTCAAGGTATCCTTAATATAACCCAAGCATGTGCTTTGAGCCTCAGGTAAGGAAGGAAGGATTTTGAAAGACCTCAGCATTCTCATAGCATCACTCCCATACAACTCAGAATTCTGTTACTGTGCAGTGGCAAACCTGACTTTGCTCTGAGACTGCTCTACCTACCATCTGAGCCAGCCAACATTTTAGACATTTTTCCATTGTCACTTTCAGCCATACAGATTTCACTCAACAAACTTACACCTACAGCAAAAAGCTTCTGAGCTGCAATAGAAGCCAAGAGTAATGCTGATTTCTGTGCTGACAGATAGACAAATGCCATGTGGACTCTATGTCTTCCATTACCAGCCCAGTATGTGATTTTCTAAGTTACAGGCATGGAGGATTAAAGAAACAACAGCCTAAGTCTAAACCTCACAGAAAAGCTTCTTATGGGCAACTGAAAGGATTTTTCAAATGGAAGGACTGTCCCCTCCTGCAATTTCCCAGTAATATATCTGGGACTTCAGGACAGGAGATATTTTCATTAACAAGTGGACAGAACCAGACCCCCACACAAAGTTAATTCTTGTGTCAGCTTTAATGTATGCTGAGAAGTTTAAATTCTCTTCATGCTGGAGGCATCAGAAATAATCACAGTTTCAGTATAACTAAAAGCAACACAAAAATTACAGTCAACTACAGAACCAGACTGCAAATATTTCCAATTTTAAAAAGTGCTCATTTCCAGTCTTTTTCATGTTTTCTAAAATTTTAAAAAGTATTTATTTTCCATATTTGCAAACAGATAGGTAGATAGATACATCTACCAGCTCCTCCAAATACACATATATAATCTTGAATATAAGCACCCTGATACAGAAAAACCACTATTGCTTTAAGTTACTTAAGGGAATGTAAAGCCACTGAAAAGCTCTTGTTCCAGTCTGAGATATAGCTTCAAGATGGTACCAAGACAACCTTGATATAGCTACATAGATTTCTATGTCTTTTTCAGGAATAGCAAAGATGCTATGTGGAGGGAGGCAACTTTTGTGGGGTTGAAGGAGGTACAAGAGAAATGCAAGATGAAAATGAGATCTGTCATCAATGAGCATTTGCAGAACCCTCTACACAATGCAAACAAGCTGTCCTCATATATTTTCATGCAACACAGCCCACTGTGAAGCTTTCAGGCTCAGGTTGCAATGTTGTGGTAGATACCAACCTGTGATGTCCAGAGTAGAGACAACAGTTGGAAGAAAGCTAAAAATAGGAAAGACATAGATATATATATATATATATATATATTTTAGAATCTGCAGAAATTATTTTTATTTTCAGCCTCTCTGACTTGCTGTTGAAGGTTTTTTTAGACCATCTGATTCTGGACTTCAACCTTAAGCTTGAAATAATAAGATTTCACTCTCCTTATAGTGCTACCTGTTTGAAAATTTTATACAAGTTTTGAGGTAGTTCCAGGGTTCCACCCCATGAAGATGTGTGCCTATGGTTTTCTATAAGTAACATCAACTTCAGGGAACCAATATTTATTGTTATAGTATTTTCTTTACCATTAGAGGTTCCACTTTTTAAACTTTTAAGATTTATACAATGCCTGGGAAACCCATTACCAGGTATCGACATTTTCCAATTAGTGAAAAACTGCATTAAAAATCCAAGGAAGATCTAGTACAAAAGTTGAGTTTGTTCTCTTTAAAGTGACAAATCACACAACCTTTAATTATCATAACTCACCATGTGCTAGCAAACATAGTTACTCCATTAAACAGACCACTGATGTGAGACCTCATCTCAGGATATCCTAAATCTCTGCTCCTAAGAGATCAGAGCTCTGAAGCTTTTGTGCTGTGAATATTCAGGTTAACATAAAATACTGTGTTTGCATCTTACAGATGACCAAAACCAGGCACAGCAAGGTAACATAACCAGGACAGAAACAGCAATCATTAGAACTCAGGATGCCAACTCTTCACCCTGTTCTGCCCTCTCTATATCTGCTGCTATGACTCTACAAATCTGAAATTCTTATCATCAGTGAGCTCTGTACCTTGAAAAAGTATTTCAGTAGCTTCAAGCAAATTGACAGTTTTGCTGCCTCTTTTATGATAAATGTTAATGTTCCACACGTTTCACACAAACTGGAAGGAAGCTTGGTATCAAAAGTTTCATTCTGTCCTTTTATCGTTCCTACATTTCTGCTCTTCTGCACTAAAATGAACCCTGGAGGACTTGTGAGAGAATATATAGAGAGATATTTATACCTAATCATTTGACAACTGTTTAACATTAAAAAATTGCAAACCACTTAAAAATATGTAGATCTTCAAATTAAGCAGCTAGTGAGCATGCATGTTATTGCTGTGCAGAAAGATCTAAAATTCTTTTGATTAAGTGACAACCAAGTATTCATACCTTTAAAGTTCAGAAACTTTCATTATCTTGAACAATATACAACATGCCCTCATGCTTTTTTTTTCCCTGAAAATCTTAGCTGTGAATTTAATGTCTTGGAAAAAATAGCTACTAATGGAGATAATGAGACTCTAAATATATAAGTATTCAAGATACCACTCCATACTCAATAACCTAAATCTTACATCAAAAATCAAATTAACAAGACAGTACCAGCCCTTTCCTGACACTGCAGAGCAACACCAAAGGCCCAAAGACAAAACTCCTGCAAATGTAACTACACACGACTCGAGTATGAAAGGGAAGTTTCCCACTTGGAACTTGGATCCTCCCAAAATGGATCACTTCAGATGTTCAAATACAAAGAACAAGAACCAACAGAACAGAAAGAAACAATGACTCAGATTCCCAATCATGAGATTAATTTAAAAGTACTTCTAAAGACAACAAAAAGCCTTAATAAACTTAATTTCTTTTGACATCTTGGTTTTCAGCCTTTCCATATTTTCAGCTCAGGAAGACTAAAATTGAGAGGGAAAAAGATGGAGATTTTTAATGTAGCCCTGACTTCCTGAATGCTTCTAGATGTAAAACCATCTCCCTCTGTACACGTTTCCTCCAGCAGTGCTCTGGAACAAATTTCCTGTGCTGCTGATGCCCAGCTCAAAAGGAGTTTACCCTTCTGGAGGACAGAGTCAGCGACCTGCAAAACACATCTACAACCAGAGAAACCTAAAATACAGAAGTAATTACTCTTCCAGACTTGAGCTGTGAGTGGTCAGAAAAGAATCAAAACCCAAATCATGTCAGAGACAAGAATGAAAGCTTACTGAAATGTAAGGTACATTTGCAAACCCTAGCAGCACAGCAAACAAGGAACATGTGGATCAAATAATGGTCTCCCAGAGCTTAATTACCCAGATCATCAGGTAGTGGTAGTCTCTCTAAAATTCTATTGGCAGCTCTTCTACAATCAAGCAGTTGGTAATGAGGCAATAAAAATATGTGACAATGCACACAGAAGAGGCTTGGAATAGCATCATATCCAGCACCATCAGGTTTAATGACAACAAACAAGAGGTGCTGAATTACAACATGTGAATCGGTCACCAAAAATCAAGAAGGACTTAAATATAGTTCATCATTAATAACTTTGAATGGTCTCCCTTCCTGTTTGAGTGCAAACCTATCAAAATCAAAACAAGAAAATAAAGGCATGAAGAAGATTAAAGTGAAAATGAAATTCAAGAAGAGAGAAAGAACAGCTTCATGAAAAGAAAAAAAGGAGGAAAAGGGGAAGGAAAGGGGAAGGGGAAAAGGGAAAGAGAAAAAGGGAAAGGGAAAAGGAAAAAAGGGAAAGGAAAAGGGAAAAGGGAAAGGGAGAGGGAGGAAAAAGGGAAAAGGGAAAAAGGTAAAAGGGAAAGAAAAGAAAAAGAGGAAAAGGGAAAAAGGGAAAAAGGGAAAAAGAGGAAAAGAGAAAAGAGAAAAAGAGAAAAAGAGAAAAGGAGAAAAAGAGAAAAAGAGAAAAAAAGAGAAAAAGAGAAAAGAGAAAAAGAGAAAAGAGAAAAGAGAAAAGAGAAAAAGAGAAAAAGAGAAAAAGAGAAAAAGAGAAAAAGAGAAAAGAGAAAAGAGAAAAGAGAAAAAGAGAAAAGAGGAAAAGAGGAAAAGAGAAAAAGAGGAAAAGAGAAAGGAAAAGGGGAGGAGGAAAACCCAAGGATTTATCATCAGATAACTCTTTTATCTGTACAACTTAGGACAGAAAAAGAAACACTGAAGAAAACACATTACCCTGTCACAATCATTATTCATTATATAAATTAAAAACAGGAACACACCAGAATATACAGGCTCAAAATGCCAAATTTGTCACTATTGAAGCTCTCTGTAAATTGCATTTTCCTGGAGACAAACTGAATAATAGGAAAGGACTGTTTCTGCATGTAGGATCTGCAATGAAATACAGAGGAAGAACTCTGGCTCTTTGCTGCATGTAAAAAGGGACACTTGGGAGGGATGGCCAGCTGTCAGTGTGAAAAATAAAAGGTAAAAGGTAAGAGGGGAGAGTAAAGGGGTATGGAAAGGCATGAAAGGCTTAACCCATCACTGGCCCACAAGGGGAGCAACTGCACAGACTAAAAGTTGGATTAAGAGTGGAGAGGAGGAGGAAAAAATTATAAACAGAGGAGGAAAGCAGAGGAAAAAAATTCAAGAAAGCTTTTTAAAGGAAAGAATGGAGAGGAAGAGCACAAGAGGTGAGGACCAGAAACAAAGGCAACAGTAGCATAAAAGATGTAAGAGAACTCTGAGTAGAAGAAAAAAAGGACATGAAAAATGAAAAACCAAGAAAACAATGAAATGCAACAGGAATAAAAAAGATGAACTCAAGAGAAGTGAAAGGACATCTAGACATCTCTAAGGTACAAATGTGTATTTTAATTATTTGTAATGTACTTGCATTTCTTTTACAGAAGCAGAAGAGCTATTAGTTAGGAGTTCCAACAGAAGGTCATTTAAGAAGGGCTTATAGGAGGATTTTAGTCTATCTACAGCCCTACAATGAGAATCACTCCCTCCTCCCTGTTCAAGAACTCATTCTTTAATCATCTATCTTCAGCACAGCAAGGGATACATTTTAAAACTGCTTTGCAGGATTTTAGCCACAAGGCTCCCATTGTGTTTAATGGGAATCCTATGGACAGAACTCTGTATGAGACTTTGAAAATGTACTCCAGAAATCCCTCAATAATGCACTAGCTGAACATTAGCCTCTTTCCTTCTCCTAGGACATGACTAAAATGAAACAAAGGATGGGTCATTTATAAAAGTTGTATTTATTAGGAGCTCATCAGGGTCTCCTACAGGGATATTTTTCCTCTGTAAAATATTTAACTTGACTATGTAGGATTTATTTCTTCCACAATATCTAAAACAGGAAATAATTTGCTTTAACAAGCCACATTTGCTTTAGAAAGGCAGATCCAGCAGTTAACACATCAGCCTATGATTCGAGAAGCATCTCTTCAAGTTTCCTCACCATCACAGGATACCTCTGTGGCTTTGTTTTCCTCTGAAAATTGATTTAGCAGCTATGCTATTTTATAACAGCTTTATGACTATAATAAATACCAGTGAAACATTAATCAAAGATTCATCAGATAGAGAAAAAATGTTCCAATATTAACTCCCTCTCTCCCTTCAAGAGGAGAGTTGTTTCCATGATCAGATAACACTAAAGTTTTGAGAAATGTAAATCTGTGCCACTCATGCACTGTAAAAGAATATGACCTTTGTTTCTGTGATTTCACTTTTCAGAAGCAGCATTCAGAATAAATCCATGAAGATGAAACTTTAATCAGCTTTCACGCACCCAAACAGTAGATCATATTCCATCATCCTTTGGAATATGAACCAACTAGACTCAGCAAAATAAAAAGCTTCAGGAGTTTCTACTTCAGGGGACATCTCCTCAACCTCTTCATTCTGAGCAAGGCAGCATTACTGCAGAGAAAACAAGGCTGGGATATTCACAAGGCAGTTTAGCCAAGGAACAGCAAATACAATATATAGAGCTTACATTTTCAGCTTCAGGAAGGAATGTCAGAGGTAATATCAAAACCACCAACTTACTGTGAACTGTTACTTTTTCCCTGCAATCTGGGGTAACCTGAAAGTGGAAGATGACTTTAGCAATATCTACCTTTATGTTAAGATACCCTAGAATTTGGCACAACTAATGCAATTCTTCAGTCATGAACTAGTTCAGCACATCCTTCCTGAACTTACAGAACAGATACAGACATGAAGGTCTACTATGAAAACCCTGGGAAATAGCAGTAACACAGGAAATTCAGCATTTTTGCAAGATTCGGAGCCTATGGCAGTGGAATGCAGAAAAAAGAGAGGATTTCAGAAATTACTATCTCTAGAAGCTTCAAAATGTACCAGCATGAATTGTTGCAAAACTGAAAAACTTTGGGCAGAAGTCAATCCATTGAACTTAACAGTTCATTTCATGGAATCAGGGCCTTTGTGACTTAAGTGAATAGAGCCAGAATGTATTTTAGCTAATCTGGTGGAAACAAAGCCTCACAAGTCTGCCTTACTAAGAAATAATTTAGTTGTTCTCCTGAGGGACTTTTTTTTCCTCCAAGCAAGATTCAAAACAAAGAAAAAAAAATCCTTTTGAATCCTTAATTAAATATTATAAAAAGTTGAAAGAAGACACACTATCTTATAATACACCATTACAATGCAGGAGACCTACTTCTGAAAAACCAATTTAGATATCCATGTCCAGGAGGGGAAAAGGGCAATAACAACAAAAAAAGCCAGAATGATACATGAAAGGAAGGCTGGGTTGGACATGCAGGGAATACAGGCTTAGTGCTGAACAGTGGCATCTCACAGAACCAAAGCATTAAAAATTCCATTTGTTCTTCAGAGAGGAAGGACAGTTTACCTTCATCATGAGCAAGACCACTACATCAGGCAGGACATCCTGTGCATGACATGGGATTCTATTAATGTGAGAAGAAGTTACATCAGGTCCTTTTCTATCCATAAAGATAATTTCTATCCCTAAAGATAACCTGCAGGTATAGGAGACGTCCAAGACTACTGCTCACTTGATTACAAAGTTGACTATGTTTTGTGGCACAATTATAATAATTTACTCAGGCTTTAATGCTGTATAAAGGAAAAAAGATCATGCTTATTACAGATGTGACCCAGAGAGCCAAGTCACCACTGTGCTCTTCTGCTGCTGGGCAGAGGAGTGGGAAACAGAAACCAGAATGGACCAGACTTGCCAGCATGGGGCTCTAAGCACTTTGGAAAACACAGATTTTGCCAGCCTGGTTAGGTTTAGATAGATGATGGGCAATAGGAGGCAGAAGGAAGAATAAAGTAAGAGGGCAAAAGTCATATCCCTGCTAAAATTCACCTCTGGACCAGACACTCCTGGTGCACCCCAGAACTCTGCTCATGGAGTAGATCTATGTGCTGGGTATCCTCACATGAATGCAAATGTCATGGTGCAGGAGATCTAATACTGGTATTGATTGTAAAAGGAAACTAAAATGAAACTGAATTATTTTACATCACCCATACTCGCTTTATCTTGAAAATAACTGCTGTAATAGTAATCTGTAAATTAGCTGTATTTGCCTGCTTTATAAGTGTCTTCTAAACAGCATTTTTATCTCAAGATTGGTATGAAGATGCTGACATTCTTTTTATTAGCACAGTGCTAGCCTAGTATTTTATACCTTTGTTAAGCTTACTGCTAATGATTCACTTCAAAGTAATTTCAGATTACTAAAAGGAAGTGTAATAGACTTCCTTAATCTTCATCATCTTAAACCCTCATTTGCTGCTGATGCCACTAAGCACATGGTAAGTTTTGAGAAATTGTTTGGCCTACAAAGGGCATTAACTAAACCTAGGAAAAAAGCAATTATTGTTTGGAAATGTAAAAATTATAAATCCAACAATATTTGGAATTGCTGAAGGAATACAGTAATTCACTTTGCAATAAAGGTCACATTCTTCTGTAAAAACCAGGCTTTTTTTATATATACTGACGCACCTCCAAATTGAAAACAGTCTGGTGGGAGGAGGAGAGATGAATCTGTATATAGCAGGATGATCACGTTCAGCATTTGCCTCCTAGCACAGTTTGCTAAAGACAGATCTTTTGAAAATTTGAGCAAATAAATCTTGATTTTGTAGATTATATCCACATCTTGCTCTCTGAGCAAGTGGAAAGCTGCTGGATTTTGAACTCGTTTGGGAGTGAATCTTTCAATGTATCACTGATTAAAAATTACAGAGAGAAAGAAAAGCTATTGTTAACTTTAAATGTAAGCAATCACCTCTTTTTATTATTATTGATTACTCATCAATTTATCAGAGGCTGCTCTTTAGAGAGTTGTTTTAAGGACCTGCTTACAAACAATACACAGACAAATACAAAAGTACAGTAAACCCAAGGACTGCAAGAACTAAGGACTGAAAAATGGTTAATACACCAAAAAGATGGTCTGTTATCAGCAGATGTAAAGGATGACTGTACCTCTAGTACAAACATCCCTTGCAATAAACAATATTTTTAGTTGTGAATATAAAAATCACTTATTCTACAAAACACCCGATGACATAAAGATATCCTTTACTTCTACAACTTGTCACTATGTGGCTGCTGGATTACTGCAAACCACAGGACTGGCATCAGGACTGGATGTGGGATGTCAGAGGTGTAGGAGAACCTTCCCTTTCTCCCCCAGCTGTGCCAGGTGCAGCATCTCTGCTGTCACTGGACACCACCTGCTTCAGGCTAACCCTCAACACACGACTGCATTAAGACAGCAACTGGCATCAAGAGTTCAGGCTCCTCACCAAACAGATTTTTCAAAGGCAGAGATGGTTACAGCAGATTAAAACCTGAAAGCAGGCTCATGGATTACAGTCAGTGGAGAAAAGACAACCCCCCCCCCTCTACTCAGTGAGGTATGAAACAGGCTGTTTCAGAGCTTTTCAAAAATAAATATGAATACCAAAACCAAGGTAAGGATATAAGGTGATATGTTGTAGGTGGCACCTGATACGAAAAGAAAACTTGAATTCAGTTAATATTTCTTGGGATTACCACATCCAAATAGTTTCACTGAAAGAGTCAGAACCTAAGTTTACACATCCCTGCCCAACAGATAGAGAAATGCTGACTTGAAATTTGCTTGGATACTAGAGGGCTTCTCAGATAGGATTTCCACATAAATTCCATCAGAATTCCAAGTACTCAGTTCCTTAACAGAAACACTCTAGAGAAGTGATGCAAACTTAGATTAATCACTAAGATAAAATGTCACATATATAAACAAACGATACCTGAAGTTTTATGAAGTATAAACACAAGGTCAGTGGTGCTTCACTGCTGCAAAATAAACCTGACATTGGGACAGTATTTGTGAATCACCACCACAAATGCAATGAACAAGGCATATGAGCTGCTTATTAAAAAGATAAACAAACCCCCCAGCCATTCACTTTCACATGGATTTCTCAGAACACTGTACAACAAAAGGCTACTTTTGAAACAGTACCATCCTACAGTGATGAAACCATCGTAGGAGCCAAGGTGTTTTAATGTGATTTTCAATACCACTTGTATACAGAACTTCTATATGATGCAGTCACACAAACAAACAAGAGTTTGCTTCAGGTTACTGGTGCCCACGTTTGTCACTTTTCTTTTTGCAGGTGTCTGTGCTCACCACTGTAAGAAGGTAAGCTTCTTACCTTCACACCATCTCCTGTGGTGGTTTACTACTCTGCCATATGCTATGCATAGAAATACTGTCAGGAAAATGCATTCAGAAAAAATGTTTATTTAAAGTATTGTTATACTTCAAATCAAACGATATGCATATTAAAAGTGGATTTAGTTACACTAAATACATTTAATTTTTTTTAATTAAGTTTTTGGTCAGTGTGCCTGCATGCAAGGTGTCATATTTTATGATGCAAGAAGAATGACAGAAGAAGTCACTCATGTTTACTTTTAAAATAATTACCTAATTCAGGCCATCTCCCTAAACACAAGTCTTGGTGAAGTTCAAAACAGATCCTCAACTGCCCTCAGTGGGAAAAAGCTCCATGCTGGAGTTGGACAACTGAATAGCCAGATTCACACAGGGACTACTGGGGAAAAAAGACAATATTCACCAGTATACAGCATCTGAGTGTTACAGATCTGCCTTACCCTACACTTGAGACAGACCCAGAAGTGAGGTACAATACTCCATGGTTCAAGTTCCGTGGCATTTGAGCAGTGTTAGGGTTTTTTGTTTCTTTGTGCTTTTCTTTAATCTTTTAACAGCACCTTTGCTACTCTAGAGTTCCATTGTCATTTTGATTGAATGCCATTTACACCATTACATGTGCACATTATCCATCTGGCTCCAGGGCTTCCCTCTCAGTGCTCTATTTTACATCTCTGGAGCAGCTCAGTGCCTGTGCTACATTACCCTGTCTTGTGCTGATATTGCTCCAGACATGCCAGCCAGATACAATCCTCTGAAACCCTGAGCTACCCTTAGTTAACAGATGATCTTCGTGTTTAATTAAAGGCAAAAAGAATTGCAAAGCATAAAGAATTCCCATGAATATAATTTTTAACGTTCCACCGGACACTTTTCCTTAAATATTTTTACTTTTATTTCAACAATTTAGCAAATGGTAGCTCAGAGAATTGGTGTTACTTTTACAAGAACTTACGTTTGTACTTTATTTTTATCCAAGAGTTACTGAGTGAGTTTATCCACTGCTATAAAAAGCAAGCTTGGTGATCAAAATGCAGTATTTTTCTGAACAAGATAATCCATGCACACTTACTTAGAACACTTAATAAAATCTATTCATAAATGTCAATAACACATTCTCCAGGAGATGCTCTGACAGTCCCACTCTATATCATCCTAAAGATTTCACTTTGATTATCACTTTGTTGAGGGTTGTATTATTATGGGTCCAGTCTAACAGTGGAGTACAAATTTTCAAAGTTTAAACATTCACACCAATTTAACCAACAATTCACACCAGTTTAACAGTAATTTGCAAGTTTCTCTTTTTAGACATCAACCTCCTTTCACTGCTGACTTGTTATGATTTATACATTCCATTACGAACAGAAAAACCCCTGAGGAGCTCTGCAGAACTGATCACCAATACAGAAATGCTCTATGAGGCTGACAGGTTTTCTTCTATATTACATTTTTACTTTTATAAACAAATACTGATTTACTGTTAGGGGAAAAAAAAAAACCACTGAAAAATCTGAAGATCTTGAATGTCAAGAGGAATAAACTGCCCCATTTTTGGTTTCTCTCCAGAGTGGGGCCATAATGTTATCCAAGTATTATCCAACCTCCCCAAGCCCACTGCACAAAACCATCATTGGAAAGGATAAATGGGAGCTGGAATCAAGTGAGTGTTGCTGAAAAGTATGATAAAAGATAGCAGAAACACTCCAGAAACACTTCCAATGTCATTAACTCTACAAAACTGACAATTAACAGAGATGTAGCACCTCCAAACTGCAAGAAGCTTGAAAATTACTGAAACCTTTTGTATCTACCCTCCTTGTGGGGAATATAATCAAATAAATTCAGTTGTAATTACATGGGAGTCAGATTCAATTTAATTTTAATTATTTGAAATGTGTACACACTCCAGGAAAACCTCATTAAGATGGCTTAGACAGTTCCTTTTCAAATGGGATCAGTAAGCCAACATTCACCATTATCCATCACAACAGCTATCCATCCCCTCTAATGGTTCAGATTAATAAGTTATTACAGTCAATTCAAATCAGAAAATCATAATGAATGACATTGTTCTCCAGTTGTGTAAGGAAGATCTGATGCCCCAAACAAGAGAAAGACACTGCTAGAAATTTTTGTTTCCCATGTTGCTTCCTACTTTTCATTTAGCACATGATGTTGTGGGGATGCTATTCCCACTCTTTTCTTCAAATAAAAAGGACTTTAAGTTCTTTGGATTACTACTAAAAGCAGAGTATTGCAATAATGAAGAAAAAGACTTTTGACCTCAATTTCAATGGCAATAGGTTGATTTTAGGATGATGCCTATCTGCAATACATTAAACCTCACTGTCTATCTTGCCCTAAGCAAGAGCACAAATGTTGTACAGAACAAAAATCTTCATGCGTGGCTGTAATATTTTTCCTTTTCTCCCCTTTTATGTCTCCCTCTCCCCATCTTAAACACTTTCTGTCTTTCTTTGAGTAATTCTTGGAACACAAGACTAAACTGCAGCAGAATAAACAGCAAGCGCTTGTGACACATTACTGTGATTAAGTGAAATAGACTTTTATTTTAATCTTGGCATCTGAAGCTGCAAAATATGCTTCTTTTACCACTACCTGTGATATTTTTGTAACATCAAAATCATTAGCATATTAAATCTGCTGGTTTGATGACAAAAAAAGTAACAAGACCTCAGGCATGAACAGGGAGCCCATTGTACAAAAGCACTTCTGTGAAGTCAGCCAAAGCTAAACCCTGGGGTTCAGCAGAAGGTCAGTACTTTTTCCAGCCCAAGAAAACAACTGAGAAAGAAACCAGAAATATCTGAAAACCTTTTTGAAATCCTCATTTAAAACATATAGTTAGCAAATGCAACCCTTCTTTTCATGGGATCCCTCTCTCACCAATCACACTGTCCATGCATTATGCTTTCCTATACTACTCACTACACAGACTTCCAAAAAGTTATTCATGTATTCATATCCCCAATTATAATGCAATTCTGTTCTAAAAATACTGTAGTTATTTTATTCTCTGAGTAAAATTCACACAGCATTAAGATGAAACATTAATAGAACACTTCATCCTTATTAATTGGTCATTTGCTTCTCCAAATCATCAACATCCAAATGCTCTATAACCCACTTCCCAGATCTTCTTGTGCTCAGCTCATGCCCAGAAGCTCTCAGCTCATTTTTCTATACCAAATTTTCACTTTTTATTGAGAGAATCACTGGCTGGGAGCCACTACAAAAGTTCTTTTTTTGTGATTCCCTGCAAAGAGTCGGGAAATTCATTTTATTTCTGCAGAGTATCTGACCTGAGCAGAAATGCTGCTACTTACAGGTGTACAAACTGCAGAGGGTCTGACTGAATAGAGTGGAAAGCAAACAGATTCAGGTTGATATTTTGGGTGATTTAACTTATCAAGACAATACAAAGTATTTTACAATAGCAGTAACTTCTCTTTAAAAGAAGATAAAAGGAATATGAGTTTATATTTACAAGAATCAAAGTCGAGCAAACTTTCCAACTAGAAAGAAAGGCAAACAAGTCGAGCAATTTTTCTAACTGTTTGTACATTTAAATTTAAAAACTGCATTACAAACACTAACAGATCATAAATTGAATAAATGTTCTTACATCCCCATCACTGCTACCCATGAAAATTTTGTAATACTCTTCAAAGCAACTTACTGGAAAGTAGGAACACAGCAGCTTTATTTTTATGCCATGACAGGTAACATTCTTGTGAGCACTAACATTACCCCACAGTAAGGAATTGCTAGAAAATAAATAGATGTTAACTGAGTATTTGAACTGATTATAGTGTAACTTATATAGTTAATAAGGTTCAGTGGTTAAGCAAGAATACTTCTCTCTTCACTGCACCAATCATCTCTCGTTACTATTCATGTCATTACTTAGCTGTAGGTCACTCAAATTCATTTTCCCTGGGTAATATTATAATCTTGCAGGTATTTGAAGCAGACATAATAAAACAAAAAGGTTAATTGTGCATTCTGTCGGGACCATGTGGCATCAGGCCATGACCATCATCTGCCTGGTAAATCTTAGCTCAGTTTTCTTTGCTATTTAAGCAAATGATAATTTTTACTTTGCCTGAGTTGCCTAAAGAGGAGGTTTCAAAATAAAGGTTCAGGTTCTTTTCCGTACACCTTGATTTAATTTCTAAAATCCCTAATTTTGGCAGTGCTTAGTATACTCCTACATCTCTCTCACCTCCTAATTATTTGATTTTATTTGCTTTTACAGTTTAAATGTGTAACAAGACTGCTTAGAACCTGGCTACAAATGAATGAATCAACCAACTCAATAATATATACTTAACAAATTATGTTCCTTGCTATCAGCAATCAAGACAACATGAGGTTTGTGCACAAGATAAAGGCTGAAACATCAAACACAGCAGCAAATTTTGATTCTTTTGGCCAAATTCTATTCATCCAGGAGAAAGCCCAGCCATGCCAAGGACAGCTTAGGACTTCAGCACTAAAATCTCTGTGAATTGGATCTCTAAGTGAGCTTCTGTATCTGATACAGAGAGTTGAGTCTTGAGGAATTAGAATGGAGGAGAGAAGCACTGGAGCCATTGAAGAACATCAGATGTGGTGTGCACACCTGGAATACAGCTATCAGTTATGCCAAGGACTGAAATGGTCTTTAAAAATAGTAATGATAATTGTATTTTGAGGGGAGAAAAAGGTCTTGTTGACCTTTTATGTTATAGCTCTGGAATTAGACCAGTTAGGGCTAGGGTTAGGTCTCTTAAGTTAATGGTTGGGACCTAGGAGACATGGACAATTTTTGTCAGTGACTGCATAATTATATGGATCCATGTAAAAGTCCAGCAGAAGCCCAGCTTTAGGGAAAAAGAAGAAAATACTTCCACAAGGAGGCCATCCCTGTGCCAGTTAGGGGACACCCTTCTGAAAGGCAGGAGAAAAGCAGCTGGATTCCCTGAGTCTAAGCTGTGTGCAGAGACTGTGCCTTCAAGTTTTTGCTCAAGTGCTGCCCTCACAAAGTGGTCTGAAGAGAGGACAAACTCCATCATCATCCCTTCTTCCAACCAGCTTAAAGACAAATTCTGAGCAGTTAGCCTGTAGTGCTGGTTTATGGGCATAAACTCTCTGAAGGGATGTATTCTTTCCTTCATCTCTAGCTGGTTTCTTATTCAGCATGAAGGCTTTATGAATCATCCTTCAGAAACACCTTTCTCTGCATTATAAAGGGATTCTCAGCATCTAATTTTAGCTTTCTTATTCACTATGCAGGTATGTTTTTATTTCGCTTTAAAGTCCTTAATTTTTTTCACGTTATTTTCCAACAATACAACAGACAGACAAAGCCCAAGGAACTAACTCAAACCTGTGTTTCTTGAAGATGGCAAACAACTTCTTACTCCGTTTAATACAACACTGAATACAGGAACACCCAGACAAGGATAATATCCCTTTGTTCCAGTAACTAATAGCAACTCCCCTCAGAGCTCTGATAGGCTGGGAAACACATTTCATTTCTTGTCCTTTCCTGCTTGTGAAATAGTAATGGAAGAGAAATAGGCACAAGACTCTTGCAGTGACCTTGTGCTAGGACTGCAATTCCTTTAAACTAACTCAGAATCAGTATGGAGCTGTTACAAGTCTCCAGCAGTAAATGGTAAAGGATACCCACTAAAAATTTAGAGAGCATGCAGCTCAATGAGGCATTTCAGTTCTATCACAACACATTGTTAATGCCAATTATGGCATGAAAGATGCTAATGTAAGGCACTTCAGAGAATACGCAGAAGACTGATTCATTCTGAAGACAAAATTTGTCTTGGTTGCCAGTTTCCCTTCCCAAACACAGATTTCTTGAAAATTTTACAGCCTGCTTCCCTCCCAGTCACTTTCAGAGGAACCTAGAGCTATAGTAATGGGAAGCTAGGTACAAATTTCCCTCTCCAGAAGAAGAAATAACTAATAAAAACACCCCAACCAACCAATAAAAACTTAAGATTACTATTGTAGCCATATTTCCTGAGTTAATTTCTGTTTCCTCATCTCCTCTTACTCTCTATGGAGGAGTGAAATGGACTGCCCAGGGAGGTGGTGGAGTTGCCATCACTGGAAGTACTTAAAACCACACAGATGAGGCACTTCAGGACATGCCCTGTGGGCATGGTGATATAGATAAATATATTTTATTTATTCTAAGGAAGGGCAAGGATGTTGACAGTTGGATGCAATGATCTGAGAGGTCTTTTCCAACCATGAGAATTCTGTGAAATTGCAAAGTATCCATGCATGCCTTGGGGTTGGGTGTGAAACAGAGAGGACAGTCATTGCCTCAGTTACACTTCTTCAGTGGGTTGTGCTCAGACACTGCTGGATCAAAAAATACTAAAGCAGCAGCATAAGCCAGAAAGACAGTGTATGTCTAGAGCAAGGTATATTTGTTAAAGTAAAAGGCATACAAATCTCTTCAGAACCTGGAAAAGCCTATAGGAAGAAATATATCTGTCAAAAGCTAGACCTTAAGACCCTCAGAAAAAAATTTATGACATTTCTGGGTATTTTAAGAAAACTGTCATTGGCCTAATACACATGAAAATCATACAATAAAGTAACAAGCAGAACACAAACAGTAGCAGAATTTTGTTTTATGCATCCAGTGGTCTATTAATACACAAAATCCTATGGAATTATGAGTTTAAAATTAAAGTTCTGTCAGGACTATATTTTTAAGCTGCTTCTCTGTTATTTTTTTCTTTTATTTTTCTTTTTTCTTTTTTTTTTAGATTAGAAATAAACACATGTAGATGCTGTTCACCAGCACGCAAATTTAAGCAGATGAATTATAAGCCCATGGAAAAAAAAAAACCAAACATGAGGATTTTAAAATAAAAAGCTAAATACACCCTTTAAGAAAAAAATTAAAGTATTACCAAAGAACACACTGAATGAGAACACATTTGACTGCTACTTGTCCTCTTGGTATTTATTTTGCGTGTGATTAGTGATAGCTACTACATAAGAGCCATCACTGACAAATCAATCGGATTTCTAAAGGGAATAAAGTGGCCTCTTCCAATAAAAGCAAACAGAAGCCACTAAAAAGCAAACCAAGACAATGAGGTATGACTTTCCCCCTCAGTATAACTCTTCCACCCTGTGCCTGCAATCTCACAAAACAAGGTTAATGGAACCCATTGGGCCGGGGCTACAATAAGCAAATGGAAGAGATCCTACTTGTGTGCCAATATATTGGAAATTATAAGGAACGTGAGACAACAAGCTTCTGAAGACCATTTAAGTGGCCAATAAGATTTAAGTAAAATAATTGAAAGTAATTTTAATTATAGTAGCATCTATGTTAGAAGACTATTTAGCAATGGGGAAGAATCTGAATGGCAGAAGTATAACTACAAAATCAGTGGTAAGTTTTTCTCAAATTAGTAGGACTCAAATGTAGTAGGACTTCAGGACATTTAGTAAAGATATCAGGCTTGTATGGCAAATCACATCAAATATTTGAGATACGATTTAAGATACAAGCAAAACTTTTGTTTAAAGACATCTGACAAAGATAACGGGGCAGCAACTTAAATGCTAAACATGGATTAACACAACTTACTCCAACAGGAGCCACCACATTCATCCCCAGCTGGAAGACATTTCCTTTGCTCACCTGCAGCTTCCTCTCTTTAGCAATAGCCACAGGGATTGTTATAATCTATATTCCCATATATATTTCAGTACAAAGGCAGTATTCTGAAATATTATGAAAGGGTGGTTTATGTGCACGTTAATCTATGCCTATGAATTATGTAAGAGCAAGGAGAGCCAAAAAACCTATCATAAAATACCTACTTACCTTTTTTCACATAATGTCTAATAGCATGGCTTCACAGTAGAAAGGTGACAGCCACAAGTCACACATTTTAGGTTTTGACTACTGTTAAGTAACTTCATATCTTTTTGCAGAAGTCTGTACTCCACTATACAGTGATTTTCAATATAAATTAATCACATATCAGATCCACAAGAGCAAAAACCCCCAGAAGAAAGCTCCTATGTATAATATGAGCCAGCAGCATTTGTACTTTTTGGTTAAGTATTTTGGTTGATTTTTCTCCAGTTGGACACAGTGGTGCTCAACTTTTTTTAGCAACAAACACCTTCCCTATGTGTTTCTTCTGCATCTGCTGAGATAAAGTCTTGAGGATACAGATGAAACCAATTCCATTTTTACTCTCATGTAGTTTTAGTAACAGATGCAGGCACTTATCTGTCTTTGGACAAGTTGATAATCCTCCACAAAACCTAAATATGTTAAGATTTCGCCCAGCTACACTTCACTGAGCTTCATCTTCACAGTTTAGAATCACTGGTAGAATATTTAACAGCAGAATGTTGCAACAAAGAGTTTTTCTTGTTTTTTCACTATATTTGTAAGATATTTGATACAATCAATAAGCTTTAGAGCAGTTATATAAGTGGACATTGGGAATTACATGAACAAAAGATATTGCCACATTTTTCCTTTTTTCCCATGTCAATAATTCAGCAGTTGGAAATTACAGGTGTCATATACACAGCTATGGACCAAATATGTCTTTAGTTTGTGGGTTTTACCCCTACAATAAAAATACTTCTCTAAAACTACCCTTTCAATAAAAGTACTTCTCTAAAACCATCTCAGCTTGCTATGCCTTTTACGGACATAAAAGCAAATTTCCTGATTGACTGGAAAAGATTTTATATGACTAATTGGATAAAATTTGGATTTCCCCTACAGTCTCTTCTTTTTTGGAGCCACAAACCATCAATTATGTTTTGAAGAGGTTCATGGGCAATGAAGTGTCTCCTGAGCACAGTATTGCAGTATGGAATACTTAAACACCAGATTTTATTCCAAGTAACTTCCCTGCAGGAACAAAAGATATTCATGATATGTTAAATTTGACAAATGAGTACCTGCAACTCAGGCTCAAATTATGGTTCCGAAGACAGCTGAAAACTGCAATGCAAACTTTAACCACTGATAAACAGAAAATCCATACAATAATGTTAGAATGGCAATACCAGTAACTGTCCTATATATAATTCTTTGAGTTGTAAGTACAGATCTGTTCTTTTAACTCTGATGTGAAACCTTACCACGTAAGACTCAAACTGAGGAAAAGAAGCCTACATGATGGTTTCTGTCAGAAACCATTAATCTTCCCTGCTAAAAAAGCCACTGTTGTAGCTGAAACAATCCCTGAGAATCCAGTTCACCAACTGGAAAGAAAAGCTGCATACATATCAGAGAATCCCTCTGCTAGGATTTTAGGTAGTTATGAGACACAGAGAAATCCCTATAGATAATTTTTCCCCTTTTGCTGCACCACTAGGCTGGAACAGACCCATGTAAGCAGCACTCTTACAGCTGCTATATGACAAAATTTGCCTTTTGTATTAATGTAACTGCAGAAATTGATCTTAAAGAGACTGACAGGGAAGAATATAAGTCCTGGAATTAGAACAGCTTCTGTATTTGTACATCAGAAACTGCCTAGCAAAAGGAAAGAAAATTCAAGCTGTAAAGAGCCTGTTATCTGAACAAATTCTCCTTGTCTCAACTCAACTATTTTTATACGACACCATACATAAAATTCCTAAGTTATTTACAGTACCTCTGGATATTACATGCGACCAGAGCTTTTTTTAGAAAAGTTTTATTACTTGAATCCTCTCAAAAAGCTGGGACAAAGACAAGGAAATACTACACAAAGAAAGGAAATACCCCAAACTTCTGCATCTATCTTGTCCTCCCAGAATACTGGCAGTAGACTGAAAGAAGGATGAAGAGAGAGTTTTCCCATGAACATGTGGAAAGCAGACTCCTGATGCCATCACCAGGAAACACACAGATGTACAGAAAGAAAGATAGGTAAGCTAAATAGAATGAAGTATCATAGTTCAAGAATCATTGCATGCAATCAAGCTGATCTACCCCAAACAAGCAGCCTACAAAATATTAAATTGGCCTAAAAATTAATTACACTCAGCAGGAAGGCTGATTCATCCAGATTAGTTTCTCAAATGCCTGCAGAGCATAGTTACATTCTTTCCTTAGAAATGAAATAAAGATACAATTCAAGTGTCACACTTTGACATATAATCAATAGCTCCATTACCAAAATTTCCCTAGTAAACTTTCTTAAAAGAAATATCAGCCAGCATAATTTTGTGAGGTACAAGAAGGAAGAGTTAACAAGAGGCAAATCTAGTTTTATACAAGAGCAAGGTATGCAGTTAATCTGGATCTATGACTAATTTCAGTACAGTATGCACACAATTTCCAATGCAGGGAGTTATAAGCTATGAAAACACAGTAAATCAACAGAATTTGCATAGTTTATCACCTGCAAATGTAAACACACTTGATGGACACCAAGATCCGCAGCCAAACATGTCTACAAGAAGTCTTCAAAGATATATATGCTACTGCTTTTATAAGAGCAATATCAATGTACAACTGACAAGCTTAGGAAACTGACAAAGCAAAATCCACCATGTTCAGTTTTCACATCTTTTAAAAATTCAGCCACTCTTGTCTTTTGCATGAAGAATCCACTCAATAGACACTAGAGAAGCCAAAAAAGCAAAATGATTATGATTTCATGATGTGATCATGTTGATGATTTTAATCTATCTTGAAATTCAAGATTTCCAGGCTTGGGGTGGAAAATTAAGTTGCTGATACTTGAAAAACAAAAATGTTGCAAACTGACAGATTTTCTGTTTCACAACAAAGACTTTACAAAACATCAAAAGCTTTTCATTTTCTAGCAAACCTTCCACATAAGTTACAAAACTGTGCACTCTCTAGACACCAAGGGTCTTTCCTGATATAAAAGCTTTTAAAACTTCAGGGATTTAACAGCATAGAAATAATCCCCCTACTTTTTCTACACTTTTGATGACTAAACTGAATGTCTTCAGATGGTGGAAACAAGAAATAAAAAACCATGCCTGGTGTATGTTTCATTGCTGTGGGTGTTTTTTAAACTGTTTACAAATGCACTCTGCCTTTGATCATATTTCTAACCATGATCCCTGAAAAGAGCAACATGTAATTGAGCAGCAACAATCTAAAAAAATATAAATGTTAACTGTAAGAGTGAAAACATCTAAAAATTATATATATGAGAGATGCTTAATGACAACTGTAAATTTGTCTACAAAGAAAGCAAGACTTCTAAAGATCCACAGTCAGAGATGTAAATGTGAGCTGATCTGTGTGCAGTAGTTCTCAGAAGTCATTGTCATGAAATGCTTTTAAATAATAGGAATTTAGAATTCAAATTAAAAATAGGGAGGAAGGAGAAGACAGAAAACTAAACTGGAAATTAACTTCTAGCTCAAGAATAGAATTATTGCAACTTGCAAATAAGATTAAGAAAGTCTTCCTAACATTTCTTGCTGTAATTGAACTAGCCTATGATAAATCTATGAAACTATTATAAATATAATAAAATTATCTAAACCATGAGTAAATGACATTAAATTTGTGGCTTGCATAAATCACCCATTGCCACACATCAGAGCTTTATGCTTTCCATGACATGAAAAATGATGAGATTTCACATAAAACACTGAAAGAGTTCTCCAGACCAACATCTGAAGTGCTGTAAAAGGGGTCTTAAGACCTCTTCAAATTGATTGCACACAATGTGTGAACTCTATTAGTATATAATCAGCTTTAAGAATTTCAATGTATCATTCATCTTAAATTCTCTCAAACTTAACACAATCAATAAGAAAAGTTTCTCCAGAAAGATGCAATACCTGCAAACAGCCTCTCTTAGCATGAAATTAAAGTCAGGCTCCTGTGAATAGGCTCTCCCAGGGACACTCCTCTTGTGCATGTTCCGGGACATTGCCAGTTCCTTTTTCTGACTTGGACAAATGACTTTTCACAAAAGGCTACTCAGGAACTGAGCTGCTTTTTTTTTTTTTAAAAAAGCATTAACGTGGCCCCACACTGTGCAGTCAGAGACTCTTCTGCATGAAGCCTTCATTACTCACACATTTCAAATCTGCTGCATAGCACACGGGGCATCAGAACTGAGCATTCTGTCTGCTCCTCTGCTTCAAAGTCTGCAGAGCTCCTGTTTCCCCTTGCTACTGGGGAAAACAGGCTTTTTCTTCCCCACATGTTTGCTAGCGTCTGACCTACATCATGAGGAAGAATGAATCTTCCACTAATCACATCCTAATAGCCAGACTTTCTTAAACCCCAAGCAGGAAAGCCAGGCATGTGACAAGGAGCATTATTCCCCATCTTTTATTTAATATTCTGCTCCTCAACTTCTTTTTTGTGTGCTTTTGTTCTCCTTGCAAAAATACACCAGTGAATGACATTTATAATAACCTACTATGTTTATAAATTAAAAAGACATGATCTGCCAGTACTCCCTTTATCATAAAGCTGGGCATCTCTGCTGTAGTTTTTAATACAATAAACCTTTTAAATCAGCTTTAACAGAACTCAATCGGAATGTGCTGACAGTAAGTAATATTCTATACTGGACCTGCCACTTGTTTATTGAAATACCATAATTTATTCCATGTCAAATTTTGACACCCCAAATTATACAGTGGATTGTTTTTCTTTCCAAAGATTTTCTTCTTAAGCTGATTTGGGAGCCTACAGGCTTAGAGCCCCATGTAGCTGAAGCTTTCACCTTCTCAACTTGTGAGAAGACTTGTACTCACTGAAAACTTCATTAGACTTAACAGGCATCTTTGGAAATGTCCATCAGTTTTTTTTTCAATTTTGGGTTCTCCCCTTTCTCCTTTAGAGAGTAAAAAATTAAAAAAAAAATAAAATGTAAAAGGTTTTCTGCTACCGGTAGCTTACTGGTTGTTAGACCACACAGCTTGGTAATACAGAGCAGTTATCCACAGGATACATGAAGATAGGGACTGAAACCCCTATCTCAGAGATCTTCTGGGTTTTTCAGCTCTCAAGTCCCACAGCTGCACCACCCAGGATAGCTCCTTAGGATAACTCAGGTAGATTTGCTACGTTAGAAACCCATAAAAGTGAGGTTCATGGTGAACACTGTAAAGTAATCAAGACTTTTCCCTCTCAACCCTTTACTACGCTCCGGAAAAGGGTGACAAAATGAAACCCTCTGCTCTCCTATCCCCGTATTTCATCCAAAAACCCCACATTGCTATTCACCAAGTGACAGCCATAGCCTGTTTATTAGGTTCTCTCTTTAAAGAAGAGAAAACTAAATTGTAAGACCCTTTTCTGCCCACATCCCACTGGGGAATTTAGTTTGTGGTATAATTCCCAGGGAAGCTCTCATGTCCCTGTTCTGAAAGATGATTTTAAAACAACATCATCATACCTAAAATTTCATGAGAAATTGTGAGTTAATTGGCTGGCTCTGAGCAAAGGAATCCTGTTTCTGCCCAAAGATCCCATTTTGCAGCAATTGTCTGATGTTAATTAATCACAGCAGAATAATCATTTCAGTAGACTCTTGGTTTCTAATTCATTAAGAACATAATACACCAAACAACATACTGGATTATATACACACAGGGCTCTTTCCAGAGGTCCAGAAGGCAGATTTACTGTGAGTTTACACATAGAACTACTTGGAAAGACACTGAGTCTCATGTCCTACCAGTAAATATGGAGTTAGAAACACTGGGATCAGTTGCCACTTGAAACATTAGTATGGCTTCCAATGTAATCTGCCTGTGAAACAATTCACAATCAATTAGAGTTCATTTGTGGCTTTTATTTGCACAAGCATCTTTTTTTTTTCCATCAGGTAGATGGATCAGATTTGCAGTTACCAAAGTTTTCTTTTCATGTTTAAGTATCTGCAATTCTACTTCTTAATGCTATGTATAATTTTCCAGCAATATTAGTCAATAAATTGTTCTGAACTCTCCGCTAGCTTAGCTGTAAAATGTCATTATTTTCCAACAGAGGAAACAAATCCTGAGAGATTTCAAATAATTTTCTGATCTTCTTTTTAATACTGGTTGATCTAGACACAGAAAAATGAAGAGGGAAGCATGTTGACACAAGTGCTTCTTCAGGTCAGAAAAAGAAAATTTTAAAATGAGTACTGACTGATTTATTAGGAAGAGATAATAGTGTTTATTAGAACTGCATCAGCTTCTGCAACAAAAGAAGACAACAATCTTTACAAATCCCTAATTCCATGGAGTGGGAAGGCAATGACACTATTATTACCACGAGCGAATCTTTCTTCCCCTTTTTAAACTGATGTGTTTTTTCAAATGCAGATTTGAAATTTCCAAAAGTGTGATTATGTCTCTTCTATAACACTGCTTATCTTCCTAAGTTCATTTGCTGAATGGTATTTCTGCAAGAGATGCATGCTCTTCATTAAAACAGTTGTTGCAGCTCAAATAACTACACTTAAACTGAGCTACCTTACATCCTGGCTACCAAAACTGTACCAGGAGCTCATTGCAGAGCAGGCAACAGAATATTCATGCAGGAACAGCCAGGCTTAGAGAACACCCTGATAAACACTATTTCTGATGCTGTGCTATTCAGTGAATGCCAGCTCTGATAATTGCATGTTACTTACCATCATAATTTAGATTTACCTCTAAATATTCTGGTGGGAGGAGGAGTGCTATTTACATTTCTTTTCATCTCTGTAACTTTACAGGTTACTGTAAAACTGTGAAACCAACACTTGTGTTGGAAAATCATAAAGGAGTGGGTAAATCAAGTGTGGTCTCAGAATGCCTAAAATGTGCATTCTTACTTGCAATAATATGTACACACAACACATAATGACAGATGCATTAAGAGGTTTTACTGAGAAGTGTTAATACAAAACATATAAGAAATAAGAGATAGTGAATATGACACTAATGTTTTTATTTAATCCAAACACATGTATGAAATTGGTAGTGATATAACTCACAGAAAAATCAGCAAAGTTCTTCTTTTGTCTACAGAGCAGAAATAAACACAATTACTACAAGAATGGGCTAGAAAAAAACATTTTAAATGCTAAATTATCTCAATACTGCAGACACAAATTTGTTAGAATTACATAGCAACGTAAAAAGAATAAACAAATAGCTTAAATAAAATATATTATCATGTACTATATTTGTGAGATCACAAAATCACTGGCCAACTTCAATTTAAGCATGCTAGAATGAAATCACATCCTCAAAAGAATTAGTTAAACAGTCTTAATCCTTCATCTTCTAAATCCAGACCTACCTCTCAGCCTTCATATTCTTTAATCTGAGGAGTAAAGGGGACTGTCATTAGTTCTCTGAATTCCATGATGATTAACCCTTCAAAATGAGAATGTAAGGTACAGACTGAAGATTCAAAGTGATTAAGATTCCCCATCTGATTCAGGCAGTATTTTTAACCAGAAATATGCCTAACCACATCACCTTTGCTAAACCACAGCAAACACACAGCAAATATCAGGCTCTCCTGGATGCAAGAATTATAATACTGGTAATTTGGAAATTCAGATGGGTGTTTCAAGGGAAAGAGAATCCAAAGAGAGACTGTAGAACAGATAAGAGAACATAGATAGGAAAGATCTCAGGACAGCAGCAAAAGAAGGAATTGAGCAAGGGCAGTGCAAACACCATGGGTGTTGGGAACTTAGCCTGTGTTTCCACTCCCTGTAGGGCTGGGGTCAGTCCTGGCATTTTCTCTCCATCAAGTCACCTCAAGATGTCTGTGGGCATCTTCCTGGGTGGCAGCTCTATTGCTTACCCCCCATTTCCTCCCATCCATAGTGAGCTACAAAGTCCATTTGAAAGGAAAAGCACCTGCTCGAGGAAGATGGGAGCGACAGACACACAGTACCTGGGAAACTAGTAAAGAGCCATTGGAAATACATGGTAAGACTTGGAAGTCTTGGAAGAATAATTAACTTTGCAACAGGCACAGGGAAAGCTCAGACTAAGAAAGCTGGGCAAGTTTAGTCTGGTAAAGCAAGGTTCAGTGAGGAGAAGATTATTCAGGATGTGTTCACAAAATGAAAATGTGTTCAAAAAATGAACCTGATACATAAACAAAAATGCTTAAGTGAGTAGTATCATGTGCACTGCAAATAAGAGCAGTTCAGTACAGAACAGGCAAGCAATAGCAAGGCTTGGACAGAACTATTCTACTGAGGTCTGGATCAGATTATGTAAGGATTATGTGCCATGATTGCTTCTGACAAGGTGGGGGATGAAGCCTCTTGGCCTAATATTAGACCTTAAAATTTATGGGTAATCAATATCTGTAAAGTAATCAGAGCAAGTAAAAAAAACTGAAAGAATGAGCTAAATTATCATACTATAGTATAAACTAAAAATTATTCTCCCCCAAATGCATGTTGTTTTGTATTTATAACTACAGTAATATCCATTTTAAAATGCCATATTATTGTAAATAAAGACTGTGTTTGATATTTAAAACAATACTCCTCTATAAATTTCATAAACTGAAACAGAGGGTTTTGAAGAACCAAGATAAAATAATGAAGCAGTGGGTTTTTCTCAGTGCATAGTATTTAATTTCATCAGAACTTCATCAATGCCAATACTACTCCTGTAGCATGTGCCAACCTAATGATAAAAGATTATTTCACATTTTTATATACTCCAGATGGCAATGATTCAGAAAGATTCTCACTCTTTAGTTCAGCAGGATTAGGAAACCTCTTACAACAACCTCAATTGACATTTTTCATCCTGCCAGCACTGCAAGAGATCCCAATGCATGTGTTCCACATTGCACTTCCCAGTATAATTGTCCTCCTGTAAAGTGCTCATAACACACTGATTGAGAAAATACATATAATACTGTAATAAACACTAAATATGTCAGAAAATATGCAACAGAGGGCTATGCTGGCAAGTCTGGAATGGGAAAATACTGCCTGTTATTTTGCAATGCTATAAATTTCAGCAATTCAGTACATGACTACAACAGCTGAATGAAACCTACAATATTTAAAGTATTTTTACAACAAGAATACTCACTGGAGTATAAAACCAGTGAAACCAGTGGCTGATTCTCTCCTATATAAACTAAAATTGTCTTCAACAAATATTTCAGAAACTGATCCAAACGGATGCCATGAAACCCAAATACTTTTTTTAAAATGTAAGTTTGTCTCATTCTTTAACAGACTACAGTAAATTCACATCAATACAATATAATTCTACAATAAATTCACATCAGTACAACATAATCTCCCCCTATTCACTGCTGCATATGCTTAGACAAAATGAGCCCTTTTCTCTGTGAAGATATAGGAACTAAATTTGACAGACTTTTGCTTTTTAAGGCAAACATTGACAGTTGGGTTGTTTTGGTTTTTTCTCTTTGCTTTGAGAATACAAGCAGAGTAGCAGCAGACATTTACAGTATTTGAGATGATTAAGAAATCTTTGCCTTGAACAGAATTCATAGCCTGAGAGACACTTGCATTCAACAAGCCAAGGGGAGGGAGTGGTGACCACTTTTATCACAGATCCACTTTGATTTACCATAATTCTAAGTGTAATTTTGAAGTCAGTCAACTCTCTGGCTTTTTCAGGTTACCTCGCTCTGCCTTTCTTTCCTTTTCAGAAAACAGTTGGTCAGAATTTTCCAGTTTCTTACTTATTTTTCCAGTAAAGAGGAAGCCCTGCACAAAAGCTTCCTGTTAATTGCTTATCATCTATACATGTTCTATAAACCTGATTACCTTTCTTTTGGTTAGCAGATACAGGCTGGAAGGAATCTGGCAGCTGAAGACAATGGAGCACAGCAATAAAACCCATGATCAACTCAGTGCCTCTAAAACAGCTTTAGGATGAAGGATGAAACCTCTAGCTAAAGGCAGAAAAAGGTTACCTTCTGATCAGGTGAGACACTATATCAACCCATGCCACATTCATTCAATTAATAGACTCTGCAGCTTGCCAACCCCGATAAGGGCACTGCAACTTAATGATCTAATCTGTATTCCTAGAGAATGAAAACTGAGTTTAAAACACAGTCTGCTTGGCTTCCCAGTGCAGGCACAATATCCAGCAAGATGTGCTTTCTCTGCTATGTACTGGCAGGACAAACTGCACAGTTAGATCCTCCAGATATAGAAGAACAAAAAAACAGAGGATTAAAAGTACTTGCAGGAGAAGGTATGTTAAGTTTTAAAACACAGCACAATCTTCCTGTGCCAAAACAAAAGCCCACAGAAATCTCTGTTCCCTTGCAGCATTAAGTCTCATTGCCACACATCTCCTCCTAACCACTTCTCTTCTGACAAATGCAATGCTTCCTCAGCACACCACTTCTGAAAGTGGAAAAAAAAACCAAAAAACCAGGAGTAAAATCCCTTATCTTGAATAAAGCTACTGAAGTGAGATCCAGAAACAGAATGATGCATAAGAAAAATCTTCTCCAATGTATATGTAAACTAAGAGTCTATGTCAACAAGTTAAAATACTCAAGTGTGCTCTACAATATGATTTCTTCTGGACAGGATTTGTAGTTTCTGTCTCCATTTGTAGCATATTCTTAGTGATTTGATTGTCATGAGAGGAAATCATTGTTTTATGCAACACAATATTCTATTGACATCCTTCAGACAATGTTTGCAGATTAATCTCTCGATAGTTATTATGCTGCATACTTAGAAGATAATGAATGCTTTCTGAAATACATATTTAATTAATGCTATTTATTACACAGTTTCACTAAAGGAGAGCAGTGCCCAATTCATAAAATTTGAGATTATGAGCCAGGCAGTACACATGGAATTAAAACCATATTAGACTTAAACATTCAAATCAATCTACATTTTCTTTACAGTACCTGCAAACTGAAGCTCATATTACAGCCAAAGATAATCACATTAAGATTTTTGGCAGTGCTTTACAATAAGAGCTATCTGCAATAGTAGACAGTAATTATTACTAAATTGCAGCAGAATCCCTATGGAGTTAGGAATTATAACTGTATTAGTCATGTAAATTCATCGTGATTAATGACATTACAAAAAAAATGAAGATTTTAAGCAATAAATCCCATGCAAACAAAGCCCAGGGTAATTATTTAGGTCCATTCCTGCCATAAGCCAGACACAGTTGACTCTTTTTGTTGCATTATTAGTGCAGTCATCTAGCACCTTCCAGGAGCTGGTGAGGATCTGGCCAACAAATGTTTCTTTTTTATTTGAATAATTTGGATTATGTCAGATGACTTAAAATGGCAGCATTTGTCCTTCAATGATTTCTTCCTCCTTAAGAAGGGAAATCACACAGAGAATTGTCACAATTGGAAAGTAACTCTAAGATCACCAAATCCAACCTTCAGCCAGAAAAAACCACCATGCCCACTGAATGTCTGGAATGTCTGGAAGTGCTACATCTGCGTGGGGTTTGAATGCCTCCAGGGACAGTGACTCCATCCAAGCAGCCCAATCCAGTGCCTGACTACTCTTTCAGCAATAAAATTCTTCCTAATATCTAGTCTAATCCCCCTGGTATAACTTTAGGCTATTTCCCCTAGTCCTATCATTATTCACTTGGGAGAAGAGGTTCACTAGAACCTCCTTTCAGGGCGTTGTAGACATCTCTTAGGTCTCTCCTCAGCCTCCTCTTCTCCAAATTAAACATTCCCAGTTCCCTCAGCCTCATCTCACAGGACTTATTCTCCAGACCTTTCATCAGCTTTGATGCTCTACTCTGAACACACTCCAAGACCTCAATGTCCTTCTTGTCATGAGGGGCCCAGAACTGAACACGATGCTCAAGGTGTGGCCTGGCTAACGCTGAGTACAGGGGCAAATGTCCACTCCTTTCCAGGGGACATTCCCTAGGTCTAGATCCCAACTCAGTGAGAATTTGAAGCTTTTCCTTCAATCAGAAGCAAAGAGAGACATCACAGATGTTCTTACTGATATTGATGTACTAAATCCAAACACCTCTTAATTTTTACATCCTTTTTTTTCCTCTTAGTTCCATTACGTATATAAAGAAAATGCACAACCAATATCTATACAGCTAAAACAAACTGCTTATGCCCTCGGGGCATAAATCCCTGAGAATGTACCTGTAGAGCATCTAGCAAAATGTAGTTAGTATCATAGTAAGGGATGAATAATTAGAAGAACTAGGTCTAAAACCCTGTACAAGAAAAACAAATCCCACCCTGTTCTTTTAATGTTTATCATATACTCTGAGAAGCAAAACTCCAAAGCAGTTTGCACCTAATATAAAAGCTTTTTAGCTTTAAATATACTCACTGTAGCTTTTAATCATCATCTCTGAAATGTGCTCACAGGAGAAAAAACATACCAAAAATATTTCAATAACAAAAAAAGATTTAAACTGAATTTTTAAGTTGCCCTGTCCAATTTTGAGCACCGAAAAACAAATGAACTGCTGCATGGCCTGTTATATTAGAACAATACAGTGGAATAATTACAAGTTCTAAGATAAAATTAAAATTACCATAATAATTCTCCTGCGAAACAATCCAATCTATGCAGACTACAAATTGCTTCTAGGTTAAAGAAATATATCACCACCTCAAGTCAGGCAAATAAATTATTCTATTTCCATTAGTTAGTGTAGGTGCTTAAGAGGTTACACAGAGCAGGAGAATAAACTGATTATATTTTCAAATTATCTATTGGTTCCATTTAAAGACTAGCTCTTTCCTTGCATACCAGCATTTAGAAAACCAGCTCTGCAAACTGTTTATAAGTGGTTCTGAAACAGTTTCTCAATAATAAGAGCAGAAGTCCCTATCTGCAGTGCTCACCCTCAGGTACAACACACAATACCAATGGGTGCAGGTTTTCCTAGTCTGTTGCCTGGACCATCCCCTTTTCTCCTCCCCATTTCATAAACACATGAAAAACAGAAAACCTTGCTTTGAAAACTAAGACAAAGGATTTTCCTATTATCCTACTCAGGGAGAGAACATTGAAGATTTCGTGTTCTTCTCCCCTGCATCAGAAATCTGTACACCTGCACTATTTAAGGCACCAAACTCCTCAAAGGTACCAAAACACTCCCTTCCTTCTACCCTTAATGAGTGCAGAAGGCCAACCAGTACTTATAAAAAGCTGAGCTTTTCTGTATCAGATATTATCTGCTTGCAATTAAAATGGGAGTGTAGGTTCCCTCTTTTAATTTCTTGTAAAACTGTAAAGGCAAAATGAAGACTCAGTCATCCAATGATCATTCGAAGCTTCCAATCATGCTCATAAAAGAGAAGTATCACTATCAAGATCATTTAGTTTTATGTCAGCTCTTTAATCATAATATTCCCTTGTGGTTTAATTTGCTCTGCACCCACCATCATCAATCTTAATATATACCACTGTCCATAAATTATATTTTTATAGTTTATAACACAACTTCTATAGTATATGAAAATTATTAATATAAGCCACCTCAAACATCTAACAGAAAAACAACTGCAAAAGATGTGATCATAAACTCATGCTTCCCACTGGCCCATTACTGAAGAGAAGCATTCTATAATCTGCAAATCACATTTCCAGTATGGCTTTTAAGTGTAAGTTTACAATCAAAAGAAACAGAGAAAAGAAACCCTAAGTGTTATGAAATCAGCAAACTGAAACGGGATAAATCCATGTTGTCCATCTAGTGACTGAAATCCAATCATGGAACTCGATGACCAATCTTGACTAATGTTATACATACTGATTTTAGAATTGTTGGTCTCTTTGACTCTCCAAGAAAACTGCTGACTTTCAAGAAAGTAGCCTCAAGTGTGGCAGCACGTGTGCCTGGCATGAGCACTTAGGAGCAATAGCTGTGAAATGCACATTCAAGGGAGGCTCCAAGACATTCCCATCATTTCCATTTCATATCTTCTCCCTTCCCAGGAAGGGGTAATTTGTAAAAGGTACACATGAGAAACACTACAAAGGAACAAAACTGTAAAGACAGACTGAGTCACTGTGTAGAAAACAACTCAGGTGGACAATCCTGCAGCTAAAACCAGATTAATATTTTTAAAAAGTCTAATTTTACCAGGGTCATTCACAGACTCTTCACCACAGATCCTAAGGTACCATTTGTTCTTTCCTAGCTTTCTTGCCTGTTCTCCTTACCCTAATTCAACTTCTTAAATTATTTTACTGGGAAATAATACCCATTTTAACAGATCTCTTTGAAGCACTGGACTCAAAAATGTAAATAACAATGTGGTTTCAAAAGTGACTCTGTACTACATTCTACTGTAAGGATTCAGGATCCTCATCACAGCATTGTCCTTCTCTCACAGGTATTCTCTTCATTTCCTTATTAAAATTTTCTTCTTATTCAGATATTATGAAATGGAGACAGTATTTTTAAAGGAAAAAGGTACACACACAATCTGAAGAAGACAGTTTTTCACAGCTCAAGTGAATAAATGAAACTGTTGAAGGCTTCTATCCCACCAAAATTAAGAAGAAAACTCTCATCTGTTTTGGTAGGAAACATGGCAGAAATGATTGTTGATATTTTTAAAAGCACTTTGTTATCTGAAAGGCCTTTTTTTTTTTTTTCAGATTATATGGAACCATTATTAAATATGTCTTCAAAGTATGTCAACTGTAAACTCCATTAACGAGGAGGGAAACCGCATATAGGATTAACAAAATTACATGATCCTATAAGCAAAGGCAATCCTTCATTTTAATATTTTTAAAGTACACATGAACTTTCAACATATAGACAGAAGTTATTTACAGTTTTGTGGTTACAATCTAGACAGAAGACACCACCTTTAGCCAGTAAGAATGTAACATCTGATTCCATCCATGTTCTAACTATGTGAAAAGGACTTTGAGAGAGATACTATAGAATTAAACACAGCAGTCCTCCTTTGAGTACATTAAATTTAATTAAAAAACCCCTTCCTTGAAGAATTTCTCAGAAGCTCCTTTTTAAGAACACAGGCAACTCAACAGAGCACTGTGAAAATTACTGTTTAGTTTTCATTGAGACTACAGTGAAACCACATCTAAATTTTAGTAATAACAGATCAGTCTTCTGTGCAAAATTTCTTAGTTATATATAAATAATTAGCACTTGTTTAGTACTTCATTCATTCTTCAGCTGCCCACACATATACTTACGGTTGGTTGACTCCAGTTGGTGCCTGCAAGTATGATCAGGAAATTCTGGCTGAATCTACTTATCTTAATTCTTCAACTGATTACCTGTGACATTCTATCTTGTGACCTCAGATCATCCTTGTCAATATTTACTGGGAAATGTATCCTATTATTTTCCTTCAGAGAAGACTAATACAGAACAGCTGTTAAGCATTCCTGCTATCTCATCTATCATATGCCCTTCTATCCTCCTTTCATCCACATGGTTTTCTCTTTAAAAACACCTTCATAGAATCATAGAATTGGCTGGATTGGAAGGGACCTCTGAGATCATCAAGTCCAACCCTTGATCCACTACCGCTGCAGTTCCCAGCCCATGGCACTGAGTGCCACATCCAGTCTCTTTTTAAATATCTCCAGGGACAGAGAATCCACTACTTCCCTGGGCAGCCCATTCCAATGTCTGATCACCCCCTCCATAAAGAAATTCTTTCTAATATCCAACCTAAACCTCCTCTGGAACAACTTAAGCCCATGCTCTCTTGTCTTTCTGAGAGCTGCCTGGGAAAAGAGCCTGATGCCCCCCTGGCTCCAACCTCCTTTCAGGTAGCTGCAGAGAGTGATGAGGTCTCCCCTGAGCCTCCTCTTCTCCAGGCTGAACACCCCCAGCTCCCTCAGCCTCTCCTCACAGGGTCTGTGCTCAAGTCCCTTCACCAGCCTGGTTGCCCTCCTTTGGACCCACTCCAGGACCTCGATATCCTTCCTGAACTGAGGGGCCCAGAACTGGACACAGGACTCAAGGTGTGGCCTCACCAGGGCTGAGTACAGGGGCAGAATCACTTCCCTGGACCTGCTGGCCACGCTGTTCCTGATCCAGGCCAGGGTGCCATTGGCCTTCTTGGCTACCTGAGCACACTGCTGGCTCATGTTCAGCTTCCAGTCAATCCAGACTCTCTCTCTGTCTGTCTGCTCTCAGCCACTCCGTGCCCAGCTTGGAGCTCCCCATGGGGTTGTTGTGGCCAAAGTGCAGGACCTGGCACTTGGCCTTGTTGAACCTCATCCCATTGGAATCAGCCCAACTCTCCAGTCTGTCCAGGTCCCTCTGCAGAGCCCTCCTGCCTTCCAGTTGATCGACACTTCCCCCCAGCTTAGTGTCGTCTGTGAATTTGCTGATGATGGACTCAATCCCCTCATCTAAATCATCAATGAAGACATTGAACAGAACTGGGCCCAACACTGATCCCTGGGGGACACCACTAGTGACCGGCTGCCAACTGGATCAGCCCCATTCAGCACCACTCTCTGGGCCCAGCCCTCCAGCCAGTTCCTAACCCAGCACAGAGTGCCCCTGTCCAAGCTGTGGGCTGACAGCTTTTTCAGGAGGATGCTGTGGGAGATGGTGTCATCCTTTCATCCTTCTATAATCTTGCAAAAAGGCCCTGGTTGTATACAAATATGTAGATATGTATCATGCCTCTGAATAAAATGGTGACTTAAGTGTGAAGGAATTTGGCCTTTCACCTGGAGGAGGGAACCATGCATGGGAGCACCAAGGCAAGCTATGAAGAAAATGTGATTATGATTTTACAGTGTAATCAGGGCAGATTCTGTTCCTGAATAATGGCTTGGAATTAAAAATATAATGTTAAAAGAAAGCATATAAAAAGACATTCTTTTAGACCAAACTTAATTGATATCAAATGGCTTGAATTAGTGGAAAACAAACAAACAAAACAAAAACAAAGAAACAAAAAAAATCCTGAAGAATTTTGTGATTTTGTGTTGACCTTTGCAGATCTTTTTCTGGCACATTTGCTGACCTTTCTGCTCATCCTTGGAATGATGGTATCACAGCTATTGAAAGAAGCTTTTTACTAAATATGTGAAGGAATGTGCTGGTTTTAAATAGTCTCTTTAGTTTATATGGCATCAAGGAATCACAGAATAGCATGTGACACATCTGTGACTTTCCTAATTTCCAAAATGTGTAAGAAACCACACTATGGTGAGATTCACAGGAAAGAAACAATCAGGTTTTTGACTTTGCATATTCCAATGCAATTTTAAAAATAAATCCACAAGAACAGCAACCAACAATTGTAACTTATGTCACAATAAGAAACAGAAGTCCTCTTGACAACCACAGGTCCTATCTACCTTGGAAATGTCTTACCATTCATGACTGCACAGCTCTTAGGCAGCAACATTACTCAGTAATATAACTTTGCTCCTATATCAGCACTGTCCTTTCATAAATCTGAACAGGTTTTATGATGGAGGATTATCTGTAGCTAGGGATACCTGCAAACATATACCCATTACTGTACAAAATAAAATGCACAGAGCCATGAAATTTGACAGGTACAGGATTTCACAGTACATAAACACCAAGCATGAACTTCAATGTCTTGAAACAGCTGTAGCAAGGGAGTCTGCAATTTTACCAAAATGAGGTTTTCAGTGTCCTCCAACATAAAAGGGTCTGTAAGCCCAAACACTACATCTGCACAGGAATTGCTGCTTTTACTCTCAAGCACAATGTTATTTGGTACATGCTCAAGGAGCTCCCTTCAACATCTGTGGGGATCTTTCACTTTGGGATTGAAACAGCCATATAACAAGAGAGCTGATGGATCCATACCATACCCTACAGAATAAATACAGTTTGGTCAGGGCCATGGTGTGGGAGTGCAGAGAGTACTGAAACCCCTGCCTATTATTATTACAAAAAAGTAATAAATGCAGATGACATACTCTGTGTGGACCTGCATACAGACACTGGTAACCTGCTCTTACACTGTGGTGAAAATGTTGATATATTATTTTTATGTTAGGCTCTGTGTTGTATGTTTTAAAAGACAGGGTAAGCCAAGGGACACACAACACTGTAACCCAGTAATAGTTTGCTGCTATCTGTTTCATTATGCAAAAGGAAAAACTCAGCTGTATCCTATTAAATTGTAGTGCTAGCTAGAACAGAGGAAGCAGAGTATCATTTCATGCTCTGATAAATCAGTAAAAGGCAATAGATGCAACCTTGCAGAAATACAAGTATGATGCACATATTGTCAGCATATTAATAAATACAAACAAACCCCAGGACTTTCTGAGCACACAGATAGCCATGGTTTTTGTCTGAGGAAGAGGAAAATTACCTATTTCCCTGGACCCCTTGAAAGAAGCTTTCAGCAGCGAGGAGCAGGCATGAAACACCACAACACAATTTACTTGTGCATTGAGGTACTGAAATAGGGTTGGCTCTTAATGCAGCTTCAGAGCCTGAAAAGCACAGAGAAAATCAGGAACTGCATGTACCTCTATGTGCATCTTTAATAGTGCCTGAAGCAAAGCAATCCATTGCTCTTTAGAAGAGTTACATAAGTCAATATACATCACGGGGTATAGGCTGCTGTAACTTCTGGTCCTTGCCTGACTTCTGCATCTTGAGTTTACGCTGGTTCTTCAGTTCTCTGCAGTCCCTCTGACCTCATTACTTTTGCTCTTCTCAACCTCTGTACAAAAATAGGTGTTACCACCTGATGTTTTGTAACATGAGAATGACAATTGTGGGTATTGAAGAAAACTGAGATAACTCATTCTTTGAAGGTATTCCTCCTGTATCACGTTCACTAAGTGTGCATGCGACATATGCACCAGACATGGAGCCTTTTCAAATCAGAAAGTTGTGCTTTATAATTTCTAATGTTTCACACAGTCATATCAAATTTCTAATGTTTCACACAGTCATATCAAATCAAATGTGCTAGTACTGAAAAATTAGGGCAGGATGACTAGGTAAACCTTTCATACAAACTCTGTGACTATCTGCTCCACCTGAAAACTGGACACGGACCACTCAGGGAGGATGGTAAGAGATAACTGCAGGACTACACAAAATGGATGAGGAAAACTGTAGACAGCTCCTTCTGTAATCTTCTGAAACAAGGAGTGAATTTCCACATAGTATTTTACTCATCCATGCTATAATAAAATCAAATGGATACCATCAGAGTCTGCCAGGAGAGCATCCTAATCTCCCCTGAAACTCGATTAAAATGTCATTAATGGTGTAAATTGGCTTTCAATGGGCATTAGACAAACTGACTGACTAGAGGGGCTACTATGTTTGTGTTTACTGGTTTATACTTTCCAGACATGGTCTCTGCTGTACATGGATTACCAGTGGGGGCAGAAAAGCCACTGAAATGCATTCAGGTGTTGGTGACCTCTGTACCAAGCAGATGTGACAGCATTAGACACTACAATGTGATGATGCAACATCATCGTGTTGATGCAATGCAACAAATATCAGAGGTGCTAAGAAAACAGTTGTTATTTCCACTCACCTGCTGACAGGAGAGGATGGAACAACCAGAATTAACAATAAACAGATAGGATATTCTCAAACCAACAGCCAGGCAGTCCTTTTACACAAAGTGTTATCAGATTTGTAGTAGTCATTTTTCCCCTTGTCAGAAGTGAGAGGCTTAACCCTACGGTCAACATCAATGTGAGGGGAATGCTGAAATAAAATCTAATGAGAATTGCACTCATCCCATTTTCAGGACCCTGGCAGAACAAACAGGGACCATTTCCTACTTTTCCAATAACATCCATTCTATAAAGCCTAAGGGCACTTTTCCAGTCACAGACATTGATACCTATAAACAAGATCATCTTAACTGAAAGAATTTTTGAAATTTACCCACAGGGATTTTAAGATTTGATACTAGACTCTTCAATTACCTTTTACAGATACACTTTACAACATTGTGTATATTGAACTTGTTACATTTAGACCAAAATAGCAATCAAAATAACTTAAGTGAAGCTACCTCCTTTACTGCTTTAACATTTAATCCCAGTTTGGGGTCATATGTAGTGTGTGCACTTAACAGCCAACAATTTCTATTGCTTACTGATGTACAGCAGAGAAATGTAATCAATTTATATTGTGTGTATTAGGGTGCTTTTTAAAGTGATGCTATAAATCACACCTGCTGCTTTGGGCAGGGCTGTTGCATTTCTGTTCCTACTGTTGTAGGAAGATGCTGAAAGTAGGAAAAGCACAGCTGGAAACAAGAACAAGGAGGTACATGAGACACAGTGCATTTTCTTCTCTAGTGTCTAAGATGTAAGAGGTTCAAAGAGGAACTGATGTTAAACTGTGAGCAATGAAATGAACAACCCTAAAAAAAGAACGATCAAAAAGCAAACAAAAAAAAAAGAATTAACCTAATTTCCTCCAAAGGGGGTTAAAGAGGCATCATGCATAGTACTAACCCAAAGGGCAATCCACCAGTATTTTTGTGAGGATTGCCAACAATTAGAATGGGTAAATTGGACTGCTTGATATTGTCTTGGAAGAAATTTGGCTGATAGCATTTATAGTTAGTCATAATGCTTTTGTTCAACCTTCACCTATTATTATCATATCAAAAAGGACTTCATTGAATTTAACAGAGCAGCTGCAGCAGAGCAGCAGATTTCAGTGGTTTTCCTGAAGAAAACATCAAGGATTTCACCTCAATGTGAGATTACACTAAGGCAATGCAAAAATAACTGCATCCAACTACAGTGTAAACTCCTAGCTTTAGCATTAAATGGCTTTCCTGTGGTATCTTTCCACACCTTAAATATATTTACCTCAAATAAATTAGAAAACAATTGTTAAACTACATGGTACAGTTCTGGAAAAGAACTTTGGTTTTAATTCTTTCTCCTTCTACAGCAACTGTCACATATTTATCAAACGACCAGTGTGACATTTTAAGGCTCTGGCAGATTTATATAGATGTTAAGAAAGAGAACTTCGATTTATTTCAGACACCTAGCCTGGAATACTGCTTACTTGGTAGGAACAGAAACGTCAATCAATAAGAAAAAAAAACCAACTCTTGCCTTCTGAACTCCTCAATCCCCAACTATATGCTTATGACAGATTAAAGGTTTCACACAATTTCAGGCAGCTTTCCTCCCTTGATTACAAAGGTCAACTTAGAGCTTTCCACAACCTATCAGCTTTCAGTCTTTCAAAGATGCAGAGAAAATATTTTGAGATGCAAAGAAACATCCTCCAAATCACAGTTCAAGCTACTGCATTGCAGGTATATGTAGGAATGAATGTCTATGTAAATCCACTCAGTTCAGGAATTACACAGATTCAAAAGATTTGTGCTATAATACATGTTTTTCCTTTACTCTGTCTAAAAGCCAGATCATTTGGGTCCAAAGTATTACTCTCTAGCCATCTTCGCCCACAGCACTTCCAATTTGCTTGATTTTAATATCTCCTCCCCTCACCACCTGCCTTCTCCCATTTAACTGTTCCTGAATTGAGAAAAAAGTCTAAAATCCTTCAAATAATACAGAATCTCCAAGTAGCATGAGATTATCCAGTTGCTGGTCCTATTATTTTCTTATGCAGTGTAAGAAAATGTACTGATTTAGGGAGAAAGTCTGCTTCTGTGAGCAGATAGCTTAATATTCTCCTAAACAGAAGAAAAAATAAACTCTCATATTTATCATAATAAACACAACCTTTAAAAAGCAAATGAAGTATTTAAGTGATGCATTCTCTTCCTAGATTCTGCTCTACACTAAAATAAAACCCACAGCCTGATGAAGCCAAGGGCAGTTTTCAGCATTGGTAATATCAGAGCCTACCTCAGGTTCCATTAATGGAAAGTGCTGTTAAATTTCCTTTCAAAGAGCAGATCTAATGTGCAGCCAGCCTTACCAAGGACATCACACTGATTTAGACCTTTAACTAAATGAGAGGTACACAAGGAAGGAGACAAACAACTTCAGCCCAAAGAACTTGCATCCCTCTGCTTCATGATGGATCAGAGCAAGTTAAAGAGTAAGTGATGATAAAGAGGAGCTTAATTTGAAGAAAGAACATTTCAAGGATCCGAGCTAAAAATATAATTATTCTTTTCAGAAACACTCTGGAACTGAATCAGACTATCCCAGTTTTACAGGAATAATGAAGGGTTACCCTGAAAAGATCTGAATATTCAACAGTTACTGGGTGTGTTGCTCTGGAGACTGACTTCCCTTCACCTCTTTTTTTTCTTAAGCAGGGCTGCAGCACCTTTAAAGTTTATTTCAAAGGCTCCCAGTTATTGTAACAATAATACTGTTCTAAATGCATGACCTCAGGAAATTCTACCCCAGACCAAGATTAATATATAATAGAGTAAAATATGCTTACAAAAATACTCATAGGGTGGATTTCTTTTGTGTATTTTACACAAGGAGTCTCATCAGCATAACTAAAAACTGAAACCAAAGATCAGGTACCAAGAACAAACTAAAAAAGAAATATCCTTAGGATTTTCAACACCAGAATTTCAGACTTACTTGAATACTTTGATGGCTTTTTAAAATCTGAAGAGTATTAACTGAAATTAAAAAAAAAACAAAAACAAACAAACAAAAAATCCAACAAAAAAACCCAAACCAACAAACTCCAGCAACAGATCAGAACAAATTTTATTATTGCTATTAAGAGACTTTTGCAGTGTTGCCTAGAAACCCAGAAACCCAGTATCACATCAGAGGAGCAGCATGGCAGACACTGAGGAAAAAAACCCCAAAAACATAAAAAATGCCCAACACAGAAAAACTCTAAAACCCCAATAAAAATAACCAAAGAAAAAAAAACAATTCCACAGATTGTTTTCAGCATATTAAACTGAACTTGAACTTTTCAACGTTTCAGGGGCCTGAACAAATGAGTTAATATTCAGTTGTGATGGAACATATACAACTCAAATTCCCATTGTCACTTTTGATTTTGTTTTGTTTCTGATCACGTGAAAAAGCAATAAAGAATTCTACTCTATGCACAAGATTTCATCATACATCCTGAAAACAATAAATAAATCAAATCTTTACTGTCATCATAGGAATGGTTTGTATTAAATCCCAGTTCTGAGATGGTTCCCTTTTACGTGGAGCTCTGCTGTGTCACAAAGCTCTGGTCCAGTCAAAGCAAGAAGAGGTTCAAAGCATATCCAAGCAGAATGATTACCCAGCTGGTAAAAGTATCACTTTTTTCCCCTTTTATCAGATTAATTAAACCCATTCTTGTTGGTTAACAGAAACAAGCAACCAAACACTTATCAATGACATTCACTTTTTGAGAAGTGAAGACTGGTACTCAAAAAATTATTGGGAATTCTAAAAAATGCAAGATCTCTATAAATTAAAATTTTCACCATTACACAGAATGATGGTATAAGCCTTTCAAGTGTTACAGGATGCTAATAATAATTTCCCCCAAATCCCATCGTGCTTACAGAATTTCAGAGGGAGAGCAGTTCATTAAAGAGTGCAATCAAGCTACCAACAGGTTTTATCCATCTTTTTGCACCAGAATATGTTGCTATATTTTGAACACAGTTTACTTCTGGTACCTACCTGGAAAACTGCTCTTGCAGGCCACGCATCTGAGCTCTGCTGCGCTCCGACTCCAGGGTCACCTCACGTAACCTTTTCTCACTCTCAAGTCTTAAATGTCTTTCTTCCTCCAACTCATGTATAAGCTTCTCACGCTGAAAAACAAGTTATTTATTAACTGTAAACATAAAACATACTTTAAGCAAAAATTAAAGATTTAATTTGGAAAAAATCATTAAACGATTAAAATAATTACCCTAACTATCCAGTCCCACCATTTTTTGCATAGCTATGTTGCACATAAAACTAAAGTGGAGATGGAAAGCCTTTCATAGTATCCCTGTCATGTAGGGCTACCCTGACTCAGCCCAAGGCTCACTGAATTCAGTATATTTAAAAACAAACACTCACCCTCTGATTCAAAGCTCTTTTTCATCACCTCCAGTTAAAGTAAATGTAAAAAATTGCAGTTGAGATCTGTGATCCTATCTTGCTTGAATGCATAGATGGGAAGCATGCAACAAGTCAAGAGGACAACTTGTCACCTGTTCCCTAAGGTTTCAGTCTCACAAGCAGAGAAGGACCATCTTCTGCACCACTGGTTTTCTTGTTTTGGCTGAGATCTGGATCCTTATCAGCAGGACAGCTTATTTGAATCTATTTACTGAAATACTGTGACACAGAATGTTTTAAAAAACTAAGTATCAGTCAAATACAAGAGAAATAAAAACATCATCAGTCTTACTAATAGTTCTCAAAGGCAAGTAGCATATGGTTGTTGCTAATTCTTCAAACACGGGACCAAAAAACCCAGCCCACAACATACTGTGCTAACTAGATATATCTGCATATATCATGGCCTTTTTTTTTTTTTTAACTTCATTTCCATATATAAAAACATCATATAAAAAGGTACCTAACAATTTCAAAAGCCTGCTTTAAAAGTAGCTGAGTGCAATTTATGAGGAAAAGGAAATGAAGTGGAAAGTTATTTAAAATACTACTGGAATTAAAAGATGTATATACAGACTTTTCCATGCGACCTTGTCATACAAAAATGTAATTAAATTAAATTTTTTCTTGAGCCTTTAAATGAGATAAGAAATCAATAAAAAACCCAAGCAATTTATATGGCACTACATTATACACCGGCAGCAGAGAGGTTCCAATGTCAGTCGTCTAAGAAAATGTTAAATTGGTGTAAAGCTACAGTTGGGTTCATCACCTCTGTGCTTTGAAAAATTTCTATGCCCATGGTGCTGTAGGATTTGTAGCCTGTCAGTCTGATGTGGTTCCATTGCTGACCTAAATTTTCGTGACATACTTGCAAAGATTTCTCTAGAAATTATGCATAAAGTTTCATTAGCAAATAAAAAGGTAGCTTAGTGTTGAGCCACTAAATGGTGGAGACAGTTTATTTGCACAAGTCTCACAACTATAAATCTTACTGGATAACTATTTACTACAGCAGCAACCAAGGGACCAAAAATATGAACATTACCAAGTGAAAAGGGATCTTAAAGACAGTGATAAATAAGCAGGTGCCACAAAGGAAGGCTGTAAAGGATTAAATGAAATATCTATGTGCTTGTGAAAAAATACAGGAAATTACTCAATGAACAGAGGGCTTCTGTCTAGTAGGTCATATGTAATGTCTGGAAAACTGAAAATTGCAAAACAAGAAATAAATTACTGGGAAAACAGACACATTTTTAGATATTAAATTACCTAATTACCATCCTTACAGTTACATAAGCATGTACTGCCAGGTGCTGAGTAATCCTTGGCTTCTGCCAAGCTAAGGAGAGCAGAGTGCCCAGCGCCAGGGAAACGCTATACAGAACCTTCAGCTGTTATCCCTGTGAGCTCACTGAGGATAACTTGGGCTAACAATACAGGACAAATGTTCAAAGCAGTCAGAATTCCTCCAGCTTGAATCCTGTCAACACCAGCTTCAAAATTATACTGGTCCAGGGCCCCTTGCTGAACACTGTTAGCATCCTCTCTTACAGAAGCATTGCACTGGTGCTAAAGAGACATTTAGAGCTTCCAAAGAGTCAGAGAGAAGAGGGAAATTTACATGAAAAGAAATGTATTTTCACCACCCAGGGCATAAGACAGGCAAGCTTTCAGAAGATACTGGTGCCTATAGAAACTGATCTTAAAACAACATAAGTAATTGTCTCTACTGTAACAGATAATCCACCATGGAGGAAAATCAGGGATTGCTTTAAACCTAAGTGCCTGAACAGTAACAGCTTCACTCTGATCCTGCACTGAAGACCAGAGATTCATCCATGAATTCAACATTCAGCACCATTACTGCTGCAATCATCTGGGTCTGATACAGCAACAACCTCTGCATGTCAGCTCTGCTGACCATGCTCTGGTCCTCAAACAAACTTACTTTCTACCATAGGTACAAAGTCAGATCTCTACAGTGAGAGACAGGGAGGGACAGGATTTCTACAGTGAGAGACAAAACGTGACACTTCAGAAAGCAGATGAGTTTCCTGTCCTCCATCTCACTGCCAGGATGTTTTCCAGGTTGTACTGAGCTCCTCTGACTCTCCTGCAGTATGAGTGTCACAGATCTATGTGCATGGCCATGCTACTGCTAACCCCAAAAGTACATTTTCTAGCAGAGCACTGAATATACAACAGAGATGCACAAATCCAAACTTTCCACTGTAGGTCAAAGACCTGTATAAGCTGTTTCTACATTTCATTTACATCTTGCTGGTTGGTCAAAAAATGCTGTTGCTACCATCTACTCCTTCTATTCATGTGGGGAAGTCTGCACTGTTTTCCTACACAAAAAGATCAGCAAACTGACACGATTTTTTATTCTTTTTAAGAAGCAAGAACCTAGGAATTAGCTTCAGAGAAGTACCTGTAAACCAGCAACAAATTTACATTACAAGAAATATAATGCCACAGGATCGAAATCCTTAAATGTTAGGAACTTCTGGAATGAGTTAAATCCTCAAGTTCCAATTCAACCATCTCATAGGTGTGCATAACGACACTGCATATATAATATATTATATGAGTACCTCCTACTCTTGTACAAAAGTTACGCTTCTTTCAGGGTAGGAGGTGAATAACAAACAAGTCACAAGGCTACAGAAACAAAAGCAATAACCTATGGCCCTGAAATTCAGAGTTCTCTTCCCAGCTACCAAAGATTTCCATTATGAACAAGGAGACTGTGCACAGGAAAGCTGCCCAGCAGTAACACCATCAGCCTTCAATCATGAGCTTCTTCACATGAATTTGCTGGCACTTCTGCCATTTCTTGCAGAAAGCACATCTGCTTTCAGCCAGATCACAGATATTAAATAGTGTAGAGAGGAAAAGAAAGGGTAGAAACCACCTGCATTTCATAAGTTTTCAGTTTCCAGGAAACACTCACGTATACTCCACACAGAAAATAGCTCCTAGAAGTAGTGATCCTATCTATAAGAAAAGGGAACTACATTTCTATCCAAGAAAAGCCATCACAAGGTGTCAGAAAAGAGAAGCAAGCCTACAGAAAGGCCAGGATTAAACAGAGAATTATATTACGTGTGTGTGTCCTAGAAACAGATAACATATCCCCGAATTCTCCAAAAATTCTGCATTGCCATAAGCCTCTTCACAAACTCCTTTCCATTGCTGTGGAAAACAAAGGTGTGTGAAAGGAAATGAACAAGCCAGAAACAGCTCCAGGTTTTATAGTGCATGTAAGCTTAATGGTAGGAAATACAATTATCATCTCATGTGAAGAAACAGTTAAATAAATAAAAGTAACCTGTGAAGTAACAAGTTCCCATGTGAAATAAATCATTATGTTTTAACACCAGAAAAATCACTGCTGTCTTCCAGTGAAGTTAGATATGTTCTCCCTTGCCAATTCCTCTTTAATTGCAGTTTCTCTCCATGAGCTCTGCTCTATTTTCCCAGCTTCCGCTCCCTGCCTTCTGCAGCACAGCTATAACCTTCTCCTCTTAGAAGTATAACCCTTATTTCACTTTTGCTTCCCTTTTTTTAGCTTCTCCACATAGCCTAACTTTCATCACATCACCCTGAAAAGCCTCTGATAACTTTACAAATCCTCAAAAATTTTCTATGAACAAACCAGAGAGAAGGGCAAGGTTAGCCAACTCCACCAATATTTTCATGCAAGTACTGGAATATTTTAACACTTGAACAAATACTGTTTGCAATTACTTTTTCATTACATTTCAGCAATCAAGTCTCACTAGCTGCTCATTATGCTTGGGAGTCAGCATTTGCACTTCAACGAGTTTCGTGTAGCTGCAGAAATGCTGGTGTCAAAATGTTTCATTTCTCAGTCAGTCAGGGACATGGACCACAGGGTAACTCAGCTCCTCAAAGGAAGGAATCCAGTTTGAGATACCCATGATCAAAACAAAATGCATGATAACTACTTACAGCTACACTAAAAACAATAGAATTGTTTGAAAAAAAAAAGTCCAAATTGCTCCTCAGCATGAAGAGACCAAGAGACAATGAGTCCAAGAGTTCCTGTTAAATAGCTGTGCTCTCAGTCCCAGGACTGACCCAGTGCAGCCGTGTGACAAGTGTCTCCTATGAGATGCTCAACCCTTTATATCTCCTTTAATTCATTTGGGATATGTCACAAATGTCAGGTCCTGGCTCTCACACGTTCTACCAAGCTGCAAACGTCTCCTCTCTTGAGTGATCCCTGATGCTGTGACAACCAGCAAAAGACTCAGCAATAATCAAACATGAAAGCAGACATGGTGGGTGGCAGCCATGGGAGGCAGATGGCAGCTCTGGAGCTGGGAGCTACACAAGGGCCCTTCCTTTCTTTACAACCAACATGCAGAGGGGATATGTGGCACCTTAAGGTTTCGTGCAGAGAGGTTGCCTTTTTACTGTTTTTTCTCTCTGGGCTATCTCACTGTCAGCTTTAAATTTAGACATGGATGATGCTCAAGCCTCCCAAGTCAGGAGCTTGTAGTTTAAATCCTTCACATGTCAAAATAAATAAAGTCAGAAGATGTTTCGTTTGAATGACAGAACTGATTCTGTGACAGTATCTTCTTGGAGATATAAATAATAAAATATCTTCTCAGGAACTTCACTTAAACAGGGTCAAGCATCTAACTCAAGCAGATTTCTTATCCCAGACCCTCTAGTCCCATCCCTTTTTGCTGGACCTGATTTACTTCCCTCAATGCAGAACATCTTATAGAATCACAGAATGATTTTGTTTGGAAGGGACCTTAAAGATCATCTATTCCCAACCCCTGACATAGGCAGGGACACCTTCCACTAGACCAGGTTGCTCCAAGCCCCATCCAACCTGGCCTTGAACATTTCCAGGGATGGGACAGCCACAATTTCCCCAGCCACCCTGTTTCCATGTCTCACCACCCTTACAGTGAAGAATTTCTTCCTGATGGCTTATCTAAATCTCTCCTCTTCCAGTTTAATGACATTACCTCTAATCTTATCACCCCAACACCTTGTACAAAGTCCTTCTCCAGGCTTCCTGTAGCCCCTTCAGATACTGGAAGGTGCCCTGAAGTTTCCCTGGAGCCTTCTCCATGCTGAACAATCCCAACTCTCTCAGCCTGTTTTCACAAGAAAAGAGATCCAGCCCTCATCATCTTCATGATCCTTCTATATTTTTAATTCTGTATTCTTTTCTTCTCCAGTGCATTGTAAGACAAGTGTTTTACTACGGTACTAATTATGCCAACAGGGGAGCACTATTTTTTTTTAAAAGTTCTACATAAGTATACTTAACATAGGCTTAGTGTTGCTCTAAATTGGATTAATAACTCTCAAATCAATTTAACAACTATTTAAAAACATTTTCTAAAGAGAGTGACAAGTTCTGTGTAATTAATACTGATTTCAGATACTTTTAATGAATTTAAATGAGGGGAAGAAAAGAATGCAATTTTTTTGTTGTTTATAGTTTTAAGTATGGTTAAAGTCATTGCTTATTAAACTGAGTATTTATATAAATTCTAGTGCATTTTGTGATAAACTGATGCATCAGACAATCCTCTATGAAAGTCATAATCTAGCAGAGACACAGCATGTTCTGTAACACATCCTACCAGCCAGAAAGGTTCAGCTGGCCATAGAAACAGATAACAATAATTATGCCAATAAGAGTAGACAACACCAAAGACAGAATCAAGCAAACAGTGTCCACAAGAATCACATTAAAATTCTGCAAATTAGTGGCAATGCAATACTCTAAACCACTGTTTGTCACCCTTGTACACCACTTTTTGAAGACTGCTGAAGGCATGAGCCAGGGAACAGCCTGGGATAAGGGATGAGAGAGGAACTGCAAACCAGTTCCATTTTTCAGTAAATAATTATGAAATGTTACTTGACATAGAAACTGGAATTTGCAGCTTTGTCTCCCAGATGGTTACTTTAATGAAGTACCTTATTTTTCCAATGCAATGAATATTTAATGCCCCAAACATAAGACCTGGAAATCAAATGCTATTTGTTCAAGTGTCACAGAGTATACCTGAGCCCCAGCTGCCAGAGCTGGTGCTTAGAGGGAAGCGTCTGTGTTAGAGATGCTTTGTGAGAGCTTATGTTTGGGTCATGCAAAAAAACTCAAAAAACAAAAAAACAAAAAAAAAACAAAAAACAAAAAACAACATCAACAAGCCAAGAAACCTGAGGTGTGTCACTCTCATCTGTAAGATCTCTCATCATAAGGGGGTGAAATTCCTGTGGGAGATGGGATCTCTCCCTCCAAACTCCTCTTGTGCAGCCTGGTCCCACACCTCACACCTAAGAAGAGACTGTCTGTCCAAACTTATTCCACTCACAGATGACAGGAAATAAATGTGATTACAAGAGCAGAGAGCAGATATCATCCTTGATTTCATCATAAATTGTACCATGTACTGTATTTTCATTCCAATTAAAATGAGTCAAACTTCAGAGTGTCCTTTGCTTGCTCCTCATCGACCGCTGTTAAACCAAATGTTTCTCATTCTGGAATCAATACTTCTCTGCAAAAATAAACCAAGGCGCTGACAAACAACTCTGCAGCACATTGCAGCCTTCCTTGTAGTGGACTTTGACAGCATGAGAAAAACACTACCCCAAGAGCAGAAGAAAAAGAAGTGCATTGCTTATTGTGCTTATTACTATTTTTACAGGCTGCTTACAGCTGAATCATTTTATTGCAACAAGATTTTATTGAATTAGCCAGCTATTGAAACCAGGGCTTTCTGACAGTAGCAGTTAATATGCCTTTGTCCCTCATTTCTGCTTCCATCTATGCTGGGAATACTGACAAATACCCTTAAACACTGAAAACCTTTCCTAGGGATGAAGTTACAGGGTTTTTTTAAAGCACTAAGGTATAAACAGTTGTACCTTAAACACTTGGAGGCTTCAGAGAGGATGAGGGAGCTTTATTTCCACATTACTTCAAAATAAGAACGTTAAGGGTGAAGTTGTGTGACTGCTTTGTAATCAAAATGAATTACCCTTTGATAGAGGTTTGTTCTACAAAGGCTAAAGAAGACATTTCCTTGATTTATATCAGGCCTCTATTTTTTCCTTCAATTATTTTATGATGTAATAATTTTTCTGAACTTATTCCTGCTAAAGCTCTGAAACAGTAGGATATAAATAGTATAAAAAGCAGTATCCTAATTTTAGGCTGGCATCCTCTAGATGTTTCATTCCTTTAAGAAAAAAAATGGTTCTTTAGAATAGGATTCTGCTCCCCAAATTACAAGCTGGCTGAATTAACCAGGAATATCTAACTCATAATAAAGAACTGCTATAAGCATTTTCTAATAATGCCATGAATACATTTAAAGTAAATAATTTGAAACAAATTATTTATTTTGCATTATGCTATTTTAATATGCCAATACATCTCTCTCTTTGGCCTCGTATCAGACAAGCTCATGTATCCCATGACTACCAGATGTAAACTTCAAGATTTTCCTGGCTCCAAGATACTAAAGTTTTATTGTTATTAGCAATGTTTTAGTGACAATAGCTTACACACTTTATATTCTTGGGTGATAACACTGCTCCAGAGTAACTCCAGTAAATTAGAAACTCTTCCCTGGTTTAGTTACTCCTGAATAAAATAAGATGCTACTTTCATTGTGCACTGGCTCAAAATTGCCACCATGTGGCAGGACAGCAACTTAATTTAGCATTACTTCTGCTGCACTGATACAGTTTTAATTGCATCTGTATGACAGAATAACTGCTGTGGTGAAGCTCCTTTATCATTGCAAACCTACAATTAATCTGAATTAGGCAGGCAATTACATGAGTAGTACTGTATATATAGCTGGCAGTTGTGACAACATTTATTTTACAGGAAAAAAAAATAGCAAAACAATTCATAAAACCTTTCAGCCCAGAGCTAGATGGAGAGCACCAGTCTGCCCATCACATCCAACAGCCCCAGTGTATGGCCAGCCCTCTGCAAAGGAGCTCTGCCTGCCCAACAGCTCTTCAGTGCTATGAAACACACAATTACAGGCCACATAAATGGGATTCACCTTTAAAACAAAAATTAAATATCAAAACCCACCACCCTTTCAAACACTAATAAACTGAGGCCAGCCACGTGGACCTCTCTTAGCACCTTCCCTGAGGCCACACCTGTAGACAGGGGACACATCTGCAGCCCCAGGAGCCATCAGTCCCTCAATTCCTGCTGCTCATCTCTAAATCATATTTTCAACACTGAATGAAAACAAGTAATACACATTTGTTAATTCTGTCTCCCTTCAAATTCACAACTGATAGCCCAATTTTAAAGACTCAGATTGATCTTCCATTCTGAGCATAAATTTTTTTTTTTTTTTTTTAGACATTTGCCTATAGGGGGAGGGGTGTAGAGAGAATGTTCTTCGTGAACTTGGAAGAACCATACACTCAGATCTTGGATATTTTTTTAATTATTAATCCCAAAAAGATAACCCTTTTAAAAAATGAATTTGCAAATGTAATTGAGCTTCTAATAGCTTTTACAGACAGTAATTAAAGTAATCTCATTTCTCTAAATTAAACATAATGAAATGTTTTCCAAGATTGAATAAAAACCTGGAAACAATATTGAGAGACATAATTTGTATGAATACATAGTGTTCAGAAGTGCAAAGAGAAAAAAACCTCCATCAATACCAAAATGTGAAACAGTGGAATTAATAATATAACATATTCCCCCCCCCCCAAAACATCTTAGATTATAGTGACTAATTATAATTCCAAAACCTTTGCTATTAGTTTTTTGTCTAAAATTACTCGCATTATATTAAGATGTCTAGCCAAGCATAAAGGTGTTTGTTTGCACCAAGTATATAAAATCTTTTCTTATTAGAAACAAAGTTTTATAGTGAACCTTGTGAAACCAAGTGAAACTTGTTTACAGTGAACCTTCATCAATTCAGTTACAAGCAAGCAAAAATCTCCTCTGTTCAAGTTTGTTTCCCACCTGTTTGATTCAGAGAATTTCTCACAATGGTGTTTTAAACATAAAACTTCAGAAAAGTATCAGTGTAGACACCTTGCAAGAGAATACAGCCAACCCACCTGGGCCAGCAAAGTGTCAGGTGTTTGATTCACCTGCAACTTTCTGTCAGAACTGCAATTCTTGAACACTTCCTAAAGGGATATCAAAGTAGCAATGCACAAACCACAGAAGGGAAGGCTGCCTGCTGAAAAGGAGACTCAGAAGATAATGCCCTGGTACAAAGACAGTGAAAGGTGACCTGTCCCTCAAGCACCACTCTTTATACCTGGTATTGATTCCCCTGCTTTCCAAAGCATGCAATAAAGGGACACAGACCCAGAGCAGCAGCCACAAGGAGGGCCCAGCCACAGGGGCTCCCTCCAGGTTCAGCTCTAATGGAAGAAGAGGTCACTGCCCCTGTCTGATCCCTCCTGATCACTACCTGGAGGTCACCAGCCTTTCAAGTCAGCAGAGAATTGCTTGAGGCTCCTGAATGGGTAGGTACAAGGCAGCTGCTGCAGTGTACCCAGCACCAAACATGATCTGAAATAACCTGGTGGGCTGGGCAGTGAAGGAGAAGATGGAGCATCCCACCCACCCCACTCTGGCCACAGTAACCACCAGCAGGGAGATGCTGACATCCTAAATGACTCTTCCTTATTTGCAGTTAAAAAGTTCTTTCCCCTGCAACTGACCAATGTGTTCTTCAGATTATATAAATAGTTTCTTTCCTAAAGGGCTGAGTACTCGCAGAACAAATGGGCTGTATCAAGCCTTTCCCACTTGGATCTGTATTAGTGAGATAGGCGTGAGGCAGCAGGACACATTTAGGATAACCATTAGGAAAAAAACAGTTCTAAGAGTTTATTTGGCTTTAACAATTAAGCTCTTTTGCTCTAGGGAGCTCTGGGAGCTACTCAAAGGCTAGGACTAGCATTTGTTTCTTGCCCTGATGCTGAGGAGAGTTAGGGCTTCTTCACTTTCTGGACTTGTCATTAATGTATTTGTATTTCCTGCTAATTAAAAATAGACTATGGCAAAGTTAACTGAAATAGATTTAACAGAAAAACTGGGAAGATTGGAAGAACTAGAATTTCACCATGCCAGCTGTGGGAACTGGCTCAGAATGGTTTGCAGTGCCACCCATGGATTTGGAATATGCCAGTATTTTAAGTTTTCACACACACACACTTTGCTTTTCCCAGCTGATACACTCAACACCTCCAGCAGCACTACTTTGCTGCCAGCTAGCTTTCCATACAGCACTACTTTTTTTCCAGGCTCTTTACAGCACTGCTCACCAACATGTCAGATCTTATTACAATTTTTCTGTGTTCATTTCTAGAGTCCATTTATGGTCGATAAGTACCTGCAAAAAAAAGATACCTTATTTACTCAGCTGTTCCTTGCATGTATTGTAGAGTTCTATCGCTTTCATTTTCTGACAAATGTACCTCTTTATCATCTTCTTTCCTATAGCACTGCAGGCACTGCTACAGGCAATAAGGAAATGCTGTGGGTTTTTTGTTGGCTGGAAAATCTTCCATGGTATTTTTAACAGAGCTGCTACCACAAAATCTTTATTAGTGCTGACAACTCACACATGCAGAAGAACTGATTTGACTTGTGGGGCCAGACTGAGTTTGCAAGCCTGGTACCTGGAAGAACTTGAAAAAATAGAGTACAATAAAATGTTTGCAAGCTTTTTTTACTTTGTTCACTCAAACTAGAGTGACTGGAATACTGTGTCTCCACCTGATATAATTTTGTGGTGTTACTTTTCAGTAATAGGTTCACTTGAATGTCTGTTCATGGTTCTAGACAGCAAATTGAGCTCAGCTCTCAATGCTTTAGTCACCTTTCCTTACTAGAACAGGTAAGCTAGAAACATTTTTACAGTAGACGTTCTAAACCAGACATTAAAAAAATCTAACACTTAGTTCTCTGGTCTTCATTTCCATGTATATCTTTTTACACAGGATATAATTGTTTTATTGCATCTAACTATATTTTATTCTAATCCATTAATTACACATAGCTACATAAATGTCTCTCATTCAACACGTTTTTTTGAGGAGCAAAAATAAAACATGTTTCTTTCTCCATAGAAAATGCCAACTACTAAAGCCAAAGTGTGCATCTCTCCCCTCTTCTGCCTCTCTGACAGAAGTAGTTGCAGTTATTTGGCTGAGCAAATAATAAAACCATCAAATAATTCACATGCAGGACTTTGAATGTGTATTCTCTACCTTGCAGAGCACTGTAACAGGAGTCGGGGGAGCCATTCTAAATTTTTTGTACATTCTGGCTTGCACACCAACATTTCATATGGCTTTCTGCAGACAGTTCCTTCATCTTTCACAGTGGCAAGTACTCTGTAAAAGCAAGAGTGTGACACCCCCCCCCCCCCCCCAAGACCAAGACAGCTCTGCAATGCTTTAGAAACTTCCTGAACCACAGCCATACTGGTTTGTCTGTCCACTGGTTACTGGTACTATGAATATTGGGTTAGTAAACTCTCTGTAATTATGTCTTTTTTAAGCTTTGGTAAAAAAAGACATTTTGTTGTGCATCTGTAGAACAGGAAATTTGGTCTTTACCAGTGCTCTTGTGGACTGCTGGAATATATTTCTAAACAAAACATCTTCCTGTCACTCACTCACGTTTGATATCAAATTCAGTATGGGTGAAATATGAACAGTCTTTGCCTAAATGGGCAAAGAAACACCCTAGCTGTGCAAGCAAACCAAGCAGAGCTGGTTGGAGGGTACTGGGGTGATCAAATCAATCATAGAATTGGCTGGGTTGGAAGGGACCTCAGAGATCATCGAGTCCAACCCTTGAACCACCGTTGCAGTTGCTAGACCATGGCACTGAGTGCCACATCCAGTCTCTTTTTAAATATCTCCAGGGATGGAGAATGTTTAGTTCAACTCTTCAGTTGTTGTGGGAGTAGAGAATGAACCCCATCAATTACCCTGCCCAGGCATCTAGATGTAAGTCAGGAGCTACATCAAAAGAAAAAAGATAAGACAAGTTTCTTCTTCCCATCACAGTTAGATTAGACACATTTCCAGAGGCTAATACTCTTTCCAGTAGGTTCACAAGGATGTTTCTGCTAACCTGTTCACGTTCCTTCTAAAGCTCTTCCTTTTGAGATCTGTTAGATTGTTAGATTGCAAGCATTCTTCACACCCCAACTTCCACTCACCTCCTCCTACATGTTTCAGTTTGTGAAGAGGTTTCTCTTATCAACTGATGGGAGATACAATGGCTGCAAACCTGCCTTTAGAATCTCACAACCACAACTCTCAGTCTAATCTTAGTAGGAAATTATTTTCCACCTTCTAATTTAATGCATGTATTTTCCTACACTATCTCCCAGCTCACAAGTTTTCCCTTCTGAAGTGGTTTATTAGCAATGACATAAGAAAACTGTACATGATACAAGATTTCCAACAACCACCTGGGAATTCTGACCCCACTCCTGTAGCCATGGCCATGGAAGAAGTTTCTTAAGGTGAAAACTCTGCAAGTCACTGCCAAAGGGCATTTGCTAATGTATATTACAAGGAACAGGATGTTCCCAAGAGATAATAATTTTTCTCCAGCACTCTGAAATAATTTCTAAATAAGCAGTGTCACCATGGATGCCAATCACAAATGTGCAGTGTAAAGATGTAATTATAAAATGACAGTCGTATGGACTGTGCATACTGAGCCAAATCCCCTCTCAGTATTCATCCCAAATTGCTGGGCTGTGATTATTCATGGCACATCATCACCCTAGGCCCCAAACAGCTCTCAGCAATATTTAGATACCTTAGTCAGACCCTGTTTCTTTCTGAAAGAATTAACTACCTACACGGGCAACCAGACGAACAGTAGCAGAGTCAGAATAAAGCCTGTTTTACAAATGAGCAATTTGGGTGAGAAATTAATTATTTTTCCAAGCTTATACAGGATTTAGGTGGTAAAGGTAGTAACAGGACTTGAAGGACACCAAAGTTTAAGAGTAACCCTCAGTGAACATCATGAAGAGGGGTTTTAAGCACCTGCTTATTTAAAGCCACACAACAGGGTAGTGCACAGACAACAGGACTTATCAGTACAGGATGGAGAAGGAAGAGAAGCCACTTCACAGCCAGGTAATGTCCTGTAGCAGGTCTGGTATTTAATTAGTTTCCAGAGTAACTACAAAGTGTATCATGCCAAGTGGTATGGAAATAACACAATCCAAACATCACCATCGTTCCCACAGTCTAGACTGTCTCCCCTGCAAGCAAGTCTGATGACCAGTTCCAGGCTTGGAAAATTATGTCATGAGATCTTCATTATGAGAGATCCCATAGAATATCAAAAGATGCCTTATCACAATGCAACAGCCACAGAGGCAAAACAAACAGAAAGTATGTAAAAGCAAATTCCTGACAAGGCAAAAGCTGAAGTAAAGTTTATGAGACCAGAGTACTGAGTGAAAAGAAAGGAAAAATCAGAGTTGCAGGCTCAAATTATACAAATCTAGGCAAAGCTACATAGGTTTATTATAGGAAGATGTTACTTCCTTAATATATTTTAATATTTCTTTTAAATCCTGAACAGAAGTTCAAGAGAAGGGTGATTATGCTCTGCCCAAAGGAAAAAAAAAAAAAAAAAGCAAACAACAAGACAAATGGGGCTTTATGGAACAAAGAATATTCAGAAATTTAAATCTTGCTTGGATGAGCTGTGACTAATTTTCATGCCTACCTGCAAAGTGCTCTGTGGTTGGAAACAGGTCACCACTTTTCCCCAGTTTCTGCCATCTCTTTTATTCAGCTCCAACAGATTATGTTCTGTCTGCAGATGTTTGGTCTGTGCACAAAGGGAGGAGGACAAGACAAGAGTTCCCTCCCATGTGACCTCGATGCCACAGAGCTTCCATTATGGATCAGGGTTTCCCTGTGCTCCATTTGAACATCACAGTGCAGAGATTTTCCTCTAACAGGAGAGAATCCCCAGCACTGCTTGAGCTGACTCCTTCCAAGGGTCAGCACCAACTTCATGGTAGAAGTTCCAGGAGCACTGAGCTCATTTCAATAAACTGGCATTTAATGAAAGCAGCACAACTGTGCAATACCCTTGGTACATAAACTTTGTCCTTCCTTAGATAGAAGCCTCACCTCCTGGTAACATTTTGTGTCCCACTTGGGGGAAAAAAAAGTCATTCTTCTGCATCCAGACAAAAAATCCATTGCTTTGTGCGGGCACCTGTGCCACACATCACCAAAAAAAAAATTACTAGGGTAATATTATTTAATAACATTAATTACATTAAGTTCACCTTTAGATTACAACAACATTGAGAAAATTAAAAGACCATATTCCCTGTCCAGCAATGAAAATATTCACCTACCCTGACTGTCTTGATTAAACTGAGGTGAATTTGGGGAATGAGTATTTCTGCAACATCTTGTCCCCCCTGCCTTGCTTTATCTACACTTTACAAGAAAATCAGTATTGAGCCCAAATCACCATGGGGGGAACTGTAATGCACAGCACAAAACCCCTGGAAAAGCTGACACAGATATGGAAATGACAGGAAAAGGCTGGAACTGCTGTTATGTGTATCATGACTAGATTGGAATTAATTGACTCAAACCAGCAAGATGAGTTTTTCTTAGGTCTTACAAGTGGACCTGCATGATTTAACAAGGTGCAAACACTAGAGAAGAGGTTTATATTTTTAAAAGTCCATTTATGTTTATGTTTTTAAAAAGTCTGCATTCCCAGAACTGAGGCTACAAACAGACCTTTGGATGGAGTTACAGTTTTTGGTAAATATTATAAATTCTACACCATTTAAGTTCTGGCCGCACACATACAGAAATTAAAACAAAACCAAACATAACAAACAAACATAAACAAAATATAACAAAAAAGAACCAAAACCACAACAACTCAAAACCCAAATGATTTCTTTTACTTGTAATATGCTGATTTTCCCAGCTACTCCAAGAAATAAGTTGCAACGCCAAGTACATCTCAGCAGTTTCACTACTATTAATCTGAATAAATTTAGATTCTTGGTCTGCATAAAATTGAAATTGTTGGCCCAGAGAATACATTCACCTTTCCTCAGATGTTGTGACTAATTCTGCCCTAGCTGAGATCCTTTTCTTCCATTAGATAAAACCTGACTGCCAGTGTTCTGCCCCTCCAGCCTGCAGCCTGGTGCCTCTATTTAGGTCACCCTTGCAAAAACATTAATCCAGTGAGTGTGTGGCATCCTCCAGTCAACTCCTGCCATTGCCTGGAGGAGCTGGGGATTGCAGAGCTTAACCTTTGATATGAAAATGGCTGCAATTGCAATTCACTGTTATTAGTGTATGGGCACATCACTCATGAGGCAGTGAGGTATTGCCTGGAGGGGGACACAGCTGTTTCTAGTCCTAAAGCAGGATTTCTGAAGCCAAGTGCCACTGTGGTACTCCCCACCCCCACAGATGTCATGAGACTGCTTGTGCCCTTCTTGGACTTCAGCATCCCCTGCCTTTCTTGTCTAATGTATAAATGGCAATTTCTGCTCAAGGGCATTTTAGTTGATATGACATACTTTCTATAGATTGTCTCAGTTTTACTGTCAGACCTTATATAAATGAATTTTTCTTTTTTATCTCTGTTCAGTGATTCTTGCATAATTCTAGTTGATTTTTTTTTTTTTTTTTACTAAATACTTGCAGAAACTTGCTGAAGAGACAGACCACTTTGGTGAGTAGTTCCAGCTAAAGAACAAAGCTTATTTCTGTTCCTTTGGCTATAGTACCAGTCTCCCTTGCAGTGCCAGTGCCAACAACACCATCCTTGGCAAGCAGAATAAGAAAACCACAGACTGCCTTTGCAATGGCAAATACCAAGAAAACCCCTCTAGAACCCCGTGTATTTTAAAATACTGCAGCTGATAACCTTCCATCCCCACAAAACCTGGTGCGGGAAGAGAGGTTTTTCACCAGGGCTCTGGAGGTGGGTGCTGTTTCCCATGGCTGCAGCTCCCTCTCCTGGTGTAAAGCTGGAGCCGGGCAGGGTCCCAGCCGGGGAGCATCCAGCATCTTCCTCAGACCTCCTCACAAAACTTCTTATGCTTTGAACAGCAACGGAACGAAATTTAATTGATCTCAACGATTTATTGCGGAATTTGCTGGATAAATCGGACTCTGAAATTAATTAACCCGGGAGGAGTAACACAGGCTTTGAAAAGCAGAGCAGAGGCAGTCAGGCTCTCAGTACTACTTCTCTTTCATGAAAACCACACCACGGGGTTGAATTTTTTTCACTGAAAACTGACTGTTGGAATGCCTAAACAATTTTAAGTCCTAAAGAATCCTTAGATTAATAAAAGATGTAAAACACCAAAGCTGAAAATATTTGCAAAATTAAAGCAAACAACAAAAACTACTCTGGACACAAGAAGAACTAAAAAATTTTTTCTTTTAAATCCATTTGAGATAACACTGCAAAGCTGTGAACCAGGACATTTGGCCTAATGAAGTATGAAAAATTAATGAGGTCCAGGATTTTAAAGTGGGCTTGTAAAGAATTTCAATAATCATTATTGATGTTAACAGCTACCACTGTCATTGAGTTTCTGTGAGGGTTGCATGATGCCATTCCTAAGAAAAAGGAGTATGGCTACCTGTGTATAACTACACAGCTTCACAGAGAAGACAGAATCAGGGTCAAACTGCTGCTTTGTGGTTTAGGATATTCAACCCTCATGGAGACATTTTTAAAAAGTTGCCTCTCTTTGCTACTTTCTAATTACAGCACAGATCGCTGTGCTTCCAACAGAAGTTGGGAAATCCAGTTTAGCCTTTTGTATCTCATCTTTAACACCTCATTTATTACTAAATATCATCTATTTTTTTAATGATGACCTGAGTGCTCCTGCAAGAACAGCCCTTCCAGCTCCTGGAGGCGATTGCAGAGATCCATCACAGCAGTGACAGAAAGTGCCTCTGTGCTAGCAGCAAGAGGTTGTGCTGCCATCTGTAAGACCCCAGCAGCTCCAGAGCAACCTCAGGATTCCCCCTCCTCTGTAAAAACACAGTACACAGTGCAGATGTTAGGAGCTGAGCCTCTGATCATGTTGATAATGCCCCTCTTCAGAGGGCTCCCTGTTAGCTGATTGATGGACCAGCATCAGTACCAACTGCGGTGCTGACCACAAGGCCAGGATGGTGGCTCTGGCAGTGCTGAGAGCCCAGAGGGATAAATGCAGCTCCTGGGAGAGGTGTGGGAAAAGTACAATTTCCTACAATCATGGGCTGCCCCAATAACTGCCTTTTCAGCTTCCTTAAAAAAAAAGATGGAGATTTGGTTTTCTATTGTCAACTTCATTTTGCTCAGCTCAGCAAAACAGCATCAAGCTGGGGGCTGATCTCCTCCTCCTTCTCACCAAAATTTATCACCCACATTAGAAGTCTAAATTTGAGTGAAAGAGCAAATACTAAAATACATACAAAACACCCTGGGAGTCTGAAAAAGCAGAGAACATGGTCAGACTTTCTACTGATTTTAATACGAGTTCAACCCAGACCTTTCCTGCTCATCAGCTCTTCTGTCTCCATGTGAACACTCAGCTTGGCAGCACACGATGAGGATGGGAGTCAGAGATCTTTTCTAAGCTGATTATTTCAGAAGTTGTGTTTCAGTATCAGAAAAACAACAGTTTTGCACTTCCCATGGTTTTCTAAGAGGCTGTTACCTATATTTAAACCCATTACACTTAAGGAAGTTGTAACAAGCAGAAGTGACTCTGTTCCGTTCCTGGTAATAAGAGGATGTCTTACTGACAGTGTGGAATTTTTTCTGCCTTTCCTTTTTACTTCTTCCACTGTTTATTTAAAAATTTGCAGTCTCTACTGTTTTACAGCAAAAACCCTTTGTAAAGCAAGAATTGTGCTGATTGCATCAAAACTCATTAATATAACTTGTTTTTCCATTATTAGCACCATCTGAGCCTGTTGAAAGCCTTAACCAGGGCTTTAATTTTTCCACAGAGAGCTTTAAATTAATTAGTGGTTTACATGCTAACAAAGAATCTGATACATTCATAAATCAATCTAATGCAGAAGGATTACCAGAGGGTGGAAACCTATTCAGTGGGGACCTCACATTCACTTAACATGGTGGGTTTTAACAAAAGGGTGCAGGTGTGGAATAGACGGGTACCAGGAAGAGCCCATGATAATCACTTTGCATCACTTAAAGACCCAGCAGGACACATGGTGAAGCAGAGCCTAAGGCCCACCCTAAGTGAAATCCATGTAGCTCTAAAAGGCAATACCATCCCACTTTAACCTTCACAGCTAAATTGACAGCGTGGTACAATTTCTTTTGTGTAGGTTACAGGCCACTGAACTAATGGAAAATGGAGTAGAATTCAAGTATTGGGATGCAGAAGTACAAACTAACAGAACTGCACAACGCATATATAAATAAAGGGATCAAATAATATTTAAAAACTAACATCTTTTTCCTGGGGGATTATGAAATTAATCCCAGTTATTGAAACATTATGTAATTGTGTATACTTTTCATTTGGTTTGGGTTTTAATCTAGGTTGCTGCTAACAGAACACTAGCTCTGCTATGTAGCTGTGGCAGCTTTTTTCTCTTATTTTCCTAACCTGTCCATATTCACTGTTAATAAAATTTCAGAAAAATTAACATTTTTCCTGCCCTAAAGGTCCAAAATCATGGACCTAAAGCTAAAAAAGAAAATTACTATACATTTTCATGACTAAAGCAGACTAAAGTCTTTACTATGTTTTGAAATAAACTTGATCTATTTTGAAAGCTGCTTATTTTAATAATGGAAGCTGTGTCACCACAGACAACTGCACAGTCTCCATCAAATGCTGCAAGAACTGTACACATATGAAATTATCATCTTTTCCTTTGCAAAAAGGTAAAACATCCTTGATGAGTCAGAAGAAACACGATTGAGAAAATTGCAAACATGCACGTTAAGAAATTAAAGGCCATAAGTGACAGGAAGAGCCACCTGGCAATCAAAGCTCAGTGCTGCTGAAACTTTCAGTAGATAGATTTAGAGTAGCATAATTGTGCACTTTGATAATGAATAATCAATATTTACTGACTGTGGCTCATAAAATAAAGAAATCTCAGCAAAGTGTCACGTATTCACAATCTGAATGTATCCAGTTCTCCTAACTCAAGTAATTTATGAATTCATACTCAGTTCTATATACGAAGTGCCAGATCTTCCTTAGAACCATATGGAAAAAGTTATTACAGGCTATTTGTATATTTTTTGTGATAAACATTCATCTTTAAATTACATATCTTCATTACATCTTCTCTAATACCTTTCAGTAATTATCTACTTCCAGTAATAAAACAGCCATAAAAAATGTAACTCTGGAGCATGATAAAACATGCCTTAAAGGAGCTCTCCCAGGCAGACACACAGGTGTCATACTGTATGTAACATCTGATCTTCACCCTCAGCTGAAGCCTCCTCTGAAAAACGTCTCCTTATAAACATGCATTTCACCATCACTCACCACAGATGTGCAAAACCATTTTTTTAGAATGATGCTGAAGCTTACATGGTGCTTACAGCCCATGCTTGACATTTGCTGGTGGCCACTGATTTTCTGTACACATCCACCTCCCAAACCTGAGCACTGGGAACCTTCACATCCATTACAAAAGGCAGCAGCTGATAGCAGGTGACAGCAAATGCTGACTGAAGAGCCCCTGGAAAAACAAATCCAAGCCCAGGGTATTCTCCCCTTGCTATGTGCTGGGAAGGGAACCAGTAAGAGTGCCCAGAGCTTTCTTGGGCTGTGATCAAACAGGTGCCAAGCGGGAAGGATGGAGTGAACCCACTGCACCTTGTGTCCCTCTGCAGGATGCAGGCTGGTGGCAGCAGGCAGGGGACAGGGTGTGTAACTGCTCACCCTAAAAGTGAGTCTGAGTTCACAGAATGTGGTCACCTCTTTGTGACCCATTTGTGACAGCAAAACCCCAACAAAATCTATTTTTTTTTTGAAAGGAAGCAAGAAACACTAGGGCAGTATTAGGTGAATGCCATCCCGCTAAAGGCTTGTGTGGTGTTTTGCCCTGTTCCCAGGCCATGGGGGTGTAAGAATCATATAAAAATGCTCTCCACGAGACTGAGCAAGGCTGCATCAAAGGCTGTATTAAAGGCAGCATGTGCTCTTCAAAAATGAAGGAGTCAGTCCACTGAAAACCTTCATGCCAATCTAACTGGCACAAGAAACAAAGAAGAAAATGGGAGAAAGTAAAGGCCATTAGCTAATTAGTGATTAAATGAAGCTGTGGCCTGTCACTGGCAGGGGGGCTGCAGGGGTCTGCCATCCCTTTTATCCAGTCGCAGACAGTGACAGCACAGCAAAGCCCCCGGGGGCCCTGTGCTGGCTGGTACTGCTGCTGGGCCCTGGCTGCCAGCCCCAGAGGACTCGGAGCCATCTCCAGGGGGATGTCCATCACACCAAAAAGAGCAGCACATGTGATCTGGTACCCTGTGGGCATGCTGCTGGCAGCTGGCACTTCAGAGGAAGCCTCTCCGCCTGCCAAAGGCTTGCTTGCTCAAAATCCCAGGCTGAAATTTCCCTGTGAACCTTTCTAAAGTATTTGCCCTGGAACTGGTGTGTGCTGCAGGCTCCTTGCCACACACCCCTAGAATGCAGCCTACACAAGCTACTCCACCTGTGGCCTCCCCTGTGATCAGATGCTCCATCTCCGGCACCCTGACTGCTCCTGTGCCGCTGGCGGCCAAGCAAGTTCATTAATGTTAATTAATGACTGCTGTGTTTCATATTAAAATCACTGGTTCTGAGCTCCGAGACACAAAGAAGTTTCCATACATCAACAGCTTCAAAGCCATTGTCTCTACAGGCCCACTTGTCCCAGGCTATAGTTGTAGGATAATTGTGGAAATTAACCCTCAGGGAAGAGAGAAAAAACTACCTATTTACCCAGGGGGAAGACTGCACTCCCAGAGAGCTACCCGTCAGTTCCTAATGGGCTACAACATTTGGCCTCTCAACAAATTATAAAAAATTACCCTCTGGTTAGCAGGGCTATGGGCTTAATCCCACAAGCCCACAGTAAAAGGCAAAAGAAACATCCGAGTCTCATGAGATGAAGATACAAGGCGGGTGCATATCCCAAAAGCCTTACCAGGTCTAGGAGGTTAATAAATATTGCTCATTTCATAAAGTCTTCAATTATTCCACTAAATATATTTTGGACTCAGGGTATTACATTATTTCTTTGCCTCCAAGGGAAAGCTAGTTTAAAAAAATTAAAGTAAACATTTCAAACACAGTAAATAGCTCTTCACAGATTTTGAAAATTGTTTAGACTCATGTCCTGGTTGGAGAAATGAAATTGCAAAACCAATCCCTGATTTTTGCCATTCTTCCTCAGGCAAAATTCCTCCTGCAGGCAAGCAGCAGGTTCTTGGATTACATCTTGACTTGCTAAAGTTTGTTTCTCACTTCCTCCAGGACTTCTGCCCAAACACACCCAACTTTACCCAGCAGCCAGTCCTCCTGGCTACTTAAATGCTATCCCAAAGTCTTCAGGCTGCAGACCCAATGGCAGGCATGCCAGGGGTGGTGCTGGGACGGGCAGCAGCTCATGGCCAAGCTGGGCACGTAGAGGAACCATGGGGGACATCAGCAACATCTTTTCTCCTTCACTACAAAGCATCCAGGGCCCAGAAGCAGCTGCCTCAGCACAACCTCCCACAAGGCACCACCAGCTCTTCTGGAGCTGCATGTGGCTGTGGTGAGAGTTAGTTTCTCCTACCTTCCAGTTAGGTCCCTCCAGATGTCATTTCATGATATTAATAACTAATAATGATTTATAAAAGGCACTCAAAGGAGGCAGGTGGGATCTAAGGGGCCCTGAACCACAAAGCTAATGGAGCATTCACTCCCCAGAGATGTTCTACAGCTTCTATCCACTAAGTTACACAAATTTTGGACCAAATTTGCTCACAGCCTACTATGTGACTCACTAAAATCAGCAGCAGCTTCCTGAGTATGTTGAAGGGAACTGATATGGGTTTTAAGGTTTTTGAATGGGTCTGCTTAATTCCAAGGAACCCAAAGACATTTTATCTGAAGACCAAGGAAAACAAACTCCTAAACAGATGGGAAGTTTTCCTTAGATATTAAGTAATTAAGCATACTCAGCACATGTTCAAGCCTAAAGAAACTTGTTTTGAAGAAACAAAGCACTCCATACACCGAGGTTTGCAGTTAACCAAAAATCTGCCATTTCAACTTTTGCTCACAAGCCTAATCTCATAAATTGCTACACAAAAAAAATGAAGATATAAGGAGCATTATATGATTTACAACATTATTGGATCAAAGCTTCTTAGGCCTCCATGCTCGTATTCTTCCATTTTTCTGCAGTTGGCTGAAATTTAACATTTAAGTCAAAGCATTTTGATCTGAAATTTCCCTTCTCTGCTTGCCTTGCTTCCCAGCCCAGCAAGGGAAAAGGAAACAGCTTTTATCTAGCACAGCTCTTCCAAAGAAGCCAAGAGGGAGCCTTGAGTTTCCTCAGCTTTATAAATACACTGTTGGTGACCCATCATTATGCCCAAGACATCTGTAATGCTTTGGTGACCACCCTCAGCAAGACAAAATACACCTCAGTCCTCAAGCAGTAGGACAGGACCTGCGAGTCGCTCCCGCTTACCATTGCTCCTTCGCTCTTACTCTGGGCAACCTCTCGCTGCAGCCGAGCCACAGACAGCTTCTCCCTGTGGAAAGAAAAAGGGGTGAATAGGGGTTCATTTTTTCCACTGCTGCAGAGAAGTCACCGTGTCCCCATCGGAGTGGCATTCCTGCACATTGCTGGGGTAACTCTCCTGCCAGAGCCTGCCCTCCTCTCCAGGTTTCTCTGCAATATTGAGTGGCTGAGTTATTGTCCCCATTTTTTTGGCAGTCTGACAGAACTGTCAACAAATCAACTCAGTCTAAACATCATTTTCTCCATTCAAACAACAAACTGGTGATATGGAAACAGACCATGCAAATCAGATTTTGTCATTTCTTTTCCTCTGGCCTTGCACATTATCAGCTTTATTCTATGTTAAAAACATTGAAGGCTGTTAGATTATCAATGAAATTATGGATAAAAAACAAATTTAAAAAAATCTATTGCTAACCATAAGGTCCTGCACTTTGCAACCACTTAATTATAAGTTTATTTTTATTAAATCAGGTTTTTTTCATATAAGATCCTCACCCAAATGTTTGGCTTGACTTAAGTAGCAACTAATTTGGTTAATTAAGGATTTGGCAATCACAACACTTTTTAACCTAAAAAGTTGTAATAACAGCATGAAAGTAGGGTTTAATAAAAAAAGGGAATCTTTTAAAAAGGAAAAATATTTTCACAATGTATGGACTGGGAAAACGTAGCACATACAGAGTGTGTGAACTACAAAACCGAGTGGAAGGTGGTGCAGGACCAAGAGTCTGAGAAGAGAAGAATTTACTCTGAAAGCTTGGCAAGAGCAGAACAAGTGGGACCATATTATATACAATAATATTGAAATGTTTTAAGAAAAACAAAGACACTTCGTGTTTTCTATTTTTAATGACTATTTTTGAAAGAAAAGCACCCCACAGAAACATCAGCATATGAAGAACTTATCAATATACAACAAAACATAAACCTGCAGATGAATAAATTATTTACAAATGATGATCAGTTTTTTGAAGTTCCAACAAAAGGACTTCTAATACAGAATGCATCCATTACCAAGTTTGAAATTTTCCATTTATTTGTGTTTTGCCCAGAAATTCTACTTGGTGTAATTGGAAAGAGCAACCTGAACTACCTCAGTGTAGTATCCTGGTGGACAATGATCTCAACAGGCTCTGTAACCACTCTTGTCTTTGACTGGGTCACTCTCATCCATCAAAAAAAGCTAAATGCTCTACAATATTTTATTCCTGATCTTGCAATCTTTAAACCACTTCTGTGGGCCATTTCTCAGGAACTGTTTCTGCCAGAAGATCTCTGCGTGCCTGTCTAACTATTGCGGGAATGACAGGGCTAATGTCACTCAGCCATAACCCTGTGCATGCCTGGGTCACTAAACCAGCACTCCCTCTCCATCTCTGTAAAATATGTGGTATTTAAGTTAAGTCTCTGTAACAGTCACCTGCCTCCATTTACCTTCTGCAGCCCCACAACACTCCCCACTCAGCTGGCTGGTGGCATCCTGTAAGCAGGGTTATCAAATTAATACTGGGCATTGCTAATATAATCATTGATAAACATTTTTGCTGTTGAAACAACTGAATATTGGCAAAACCTAAAGATGATACAGCCACAGCCCTGTGGAAGCTGTATTTGTGTTATTCCAGCATGGTATCAAGATCCTCTCTTGAGCATTTTTAAAACTACTGAAAATTGAGAAGTGGCATTAGTGTAGCATTGACAGCCTTAACACAAGTATCCTAAAAACAGCCTCTAAAAGACATATACTGACCTCCTTCTTCCTTGTTCAGATACTATCAGAGACAAATTACAAAACTGGTTAATCCTATTTTAAGGATTTAGCTCATCTGCTGGAAATAGCCCGTTGCATTTTTGTGCCGCTTCAGTGCCCTAATGTGTTTCACAGGAAAAAAGTGAGTATATCCTTTGAGGGGGTTTTGACTTTTTAATTGGAAAACAAGTGCCTACAGATACTTTATTAGAAAATATGCAAGGAGGGGAGAGGGGAGGGGGAAATAAACAAAAAAACTCCCACAAACCACTCCTCCATATATATCTTGTTAATGGTCTGCAGAGATTTATTTAGTTATTCTTTCTGCATGAAAAATACTCCTGCTTTCCTCATTGTAACATGCAACATGGAATCAGTTCCATGTTCTGGGAGACTGGATTTTATCAGAGTAAATTCCATTCAAGCTCCATATGCAAAGAGGACTCCTCCTAATGAGGCCCCATCTTCCTTCTCTGGGTTAGAGAACCTCTGAGAGAAGTGAAGGAATGGAAAGGCTTCCTTGATTGAAGGAGTGATAGACTGGCATTCTTGTACTGGGTTTATACTATTCCCACCACTTTGTAACACCAGAAAATAATCCTCATGTACGAGAAAAAAACTTCAACAGGGAAATAAAGAAGAGCCACCTGTTCCAATGGTGTCTAAAAATAAGTCAACTTTGAAGCAAGCAAGCAAGCTCTGCACTCCCACTTCAAACAGGTCCCAGAGCATCCTTCTCCCTCCTGCCTGCATTCTACAGGTGAAGGAGCTGTGCACTCCCAGCCAGATCTCTGCAGATGGTTGCCTTCATCTAGGCAGGACCCATGGCAGAGGCTCAGTGTGCCTCTGGACCACACTCATCCCCAAGATCATTTCAGGGAGCTTCATTTGCAATGCAATTGGCCCCTTGCCCACAGCGAGCTGTTTCCCACCACCTCTGTACAAACGTATGCTGGTGTAATGGGTGAGAAATGTTGTCAAAATCCTGTTAGGAGCCAACAGCATTTAACACCAATTTGCAGAGTTGCAAGTTTTCACATAAGATACATGACAAGAGAGACCAAAGACCTTCATGTCTAACAACAAGCAAATAAACCCATTGGTTACTACCCACCACCTCAGGCAGTTTTGATTCAGACAGCACCTTCAGTGACTGTTCTCAGCCCACATCTTTAACATGGCATTGCAACAGGGTAAGCATTTTACTACAACTGAGATGCAAAAATAATAAGCTTTTAGCTGCTTTAGCCTTTCAGATGTTTCAAATGCAAAGAACATTTGACACGCAGCTTTCAAGTTAATCTTGGGGTTTTAATCTTTGCTTTTAAATAGAAAAAATCAGTAGCATTACTTTGTTGCTATATGGTTTTATTTATCTTTAATCAAGCATGCTTCATCCCTACAGCATGATTAATTAATGAAGTTAATTAGAAACTACAGCAAACCTGCAAGAAAACAAAATCTTCTCTGAGGATTAAAAAAATTAAAACATGTTCATTGAGAAGTTCTCATGTTCTCTTTTGAAAAACCACCAAATGATAAAAGGTTTACAACAATGCACAGTTTGTGCTCTTAAGTTTGAATATTTGCATTGTAAGTAGCAAAAATCCCAGCCAAGGATTTTGCAAAGAGATAATTAAAGGAGCCAAACAAGGACTCAATTATACCCTTTCCAGATGGAACCAAGCACACAAGTAGTCACTGTGTGGATGGAAGAAAGATATATTTCAAGTCTCAGTATCACTGGTAGATACAGGAGTAGCTTGGTCTAAAAAACAACAGCTTTAGGGAAACCCATTTAGCTCAAGAAAAACATAGATGTGTTAAATACCCTGGCAAATTCTAAACACTACTTAAATTACAGTTTCTACTTAAATCTTTTTTCCCTTCACTTTGACCTGTTCAACTACCAGACAAAAAAAGCTGTATTCTATGACAGTGACAGCTCAGGGCTCTGCTACCAAACTGCGCTACTTGGACTTCTCCCAGGTCACAGGGATGAAGGTTGGGAAGTTGAAGCAACCACATCACCCACCTATCCCATAATTTTGAATAAATGCCAGTACTGCTCCTGATCTGGTAACAGGTATCCTCAGAATAAAACAACACAATGAAAGCTACACTGGATGCATGAAAGGCTCCCTTTTCTTAATTCTCCTTCTTATCACTCTCTTATGTGGACACAACAAAACAAAAAAACTCAAGCAGTGAACTTTAAGATTTTTTTTTATTATTATTATTATTTTTAACCTTGGATTCAGAAGCTCTTAGACACAGGATTTTGCTCTACCATCTAATACCAAAAGATATTATGTATGATAGTTTCTGGATAAAGTTATGAACTAAAGATTCCCATAGAACATGCTGAATCCTATCTATTTCCCAAAAGCTCAGCCATACAGGATAAGGATATATTTTCAGTAGTAAATAATACTTCTCCAATTTTCATGAAGGAAAATAATTTTATACTTTTAATGAAGGACATGATCAGAACTCCCAAAGAATGGAAAATGTCTAAGCCACATCATCCAGTGATTCAATGAACCTTGATCTTCATGATCCACTGGGAAGACAATAATTATATCAAACCCTGATGTTGTCCTTTCCTGTCTTGATCCCCCACAGTCAAGCCCATGACTGCCTCACCACTGACTGCTCTTTTTCACATTTTCAATATTGACACAAAAAGATTTTTAAGTTTTCCCATTTCTTTTTTCCCAAGTAAATTATTACTTTACTACACAAGGAATTAAGGAGGTCAAAATTTATTAGGCATGACAGCTCCCGACTTATTTATTTAATTCTATCTCTAGTCACCTTTTTTTCTTTTATAAACATGCAAGTGTTTTCTTCATGTTTCATCCTTCCTTGGAAACTTTCACTCCAAAGGGATTTAACTTAAAAGTCATTGGTTCTATATCATAAAATAAAGCCCACCTTTTCTTTTTACTTTGTAACTTTCACTATATGTAAAGCCAAAAGAACCCCAACCACCTGACTTGCTTCAAAGTCAGGCTTTAAAAATACACTTTTAATGTTTATTTTGGGTTTGGGTGATTGTGTTAAATCGAAGTGGCCAAGCCATATGCCAATGAGTCTTTTTGTGCCTTCTGCAGGATATACAGAAAAATTCAAACCAATTTTCCCACTCCACACTATCGCTGTGAAACTCAGAAGATTAATAAATACTTTGTTCATGCAGGAAAAAAGCAAACAGAAAAATTATGAGACTCAGAATCCAAATTTGCAAAGCGTCCCTAACCGCTTCAGTGCCTTGGAACCACTTACTTATCACCTACCAAAAAATTATTTCCCTGTAATTTTTCCCCCTTGTCACCACAGTGCTGCTTTTCAAACGAACCAGAAAAAAACACACCACTTAAAATCTATTAAACACGGATGCAGAGTGCCACAAGCCTGGCTTTCCTCAACTCCTGGTTTTCCAGGGAGGTTTCCCTTCCGGATGCTGACCAGGCTTGACCTTGTTGAGTCTATGAGATCTGACAAGGGAACAGCCAAGGGTGGAACTGCTGCAGTGAACTCATGCTCCTCTTTCAGCTCCCATTGCAATCCCAGTGGTTACTGATGCTGCAGCCTTCCTCCCTCCCCCTGAGCAGCCCATGCTTTATAAATGTCACTGCTGTGTGCATTTTGAAACTGCTCTTCTGGAGCTGTAACGTTTTCACCAGATCCAGCAATAATAAAGACATCTTGGAAAGAAAGATTCATTGCAAATTTAAAACTGAGGAACGTGTGAGCTCTACTTAATTATTTTTACAATAATTGCAAAGGCAGCAGTTGCAGTAAGGGAAGTACTAGTGCTGTCAAGCAGAAGCAGAATAGATAGGACGAGGCACAAACAAGGCACAGGCTCTTATTTATTGCTAATTTATTTTTATGCATTTCTGAATGAAAGATAAACATGCAGAAAATATCACCTACATTAAACTTTTCTTCTACAAGACATAAAACTCTCAAATCCAGACAAGCAAACCAGGTAGTAACTTGCACTGTATTTTCCTTGGGCGATACTAACAGCAAGAAAAAAAAACAAAACACCCAGGAACTGCAACTGCAATCTAAAATATATATATCAGCAATACCCAAGGGCTCCTCACCAGTTTCCAGTGGATTTTAATGTATAAGAAATCTGAGCTAGAAGTTCAAAGAGGATGGCCTAGTTATTTTCCAGAAGCATCTAAACAAGACACCAAAACCAAAAGAAATACCATGGAAGATCATGGGGCTGAGTCACGTCCTTGGTCAGAAAGGAGGAGGCAGAAAGTGCTGTAAGAGGAATAGAGTGGGACCAACACCTTCATTATAAAACCAAAAAGGTTGCTTTGGGCTAGGAAAGAGGCAGAGCCATGGCAGAGAAACGAGATAAAGAAAGGTTATCAGGAGTCCACAGAAGATTATCACGGGATTGTTTTCATGACAAATGACTCTCTCAGCACCAGCAGAGCAGCAGAGGTCGGCTGGGCACTGCAGCACAGTAATTCTCCTGTCCTCAGCAAGCACACGGGGAGGGACAGCATTTCAACACAAGTGTCATCTCTCCCACTGGCAATCTATTTTCTATTTTTTTCTTCATTGATATTTATTGTTTTCAACATTGAAATCATGGGTGCAAGACTGCACACCTAAATGATTCCCTGGTGTTTTAGATGACGGCCCAAATCTAGGTATTTCTTACTGTTGAGGTGTATCCTTCCACTATTAGTGCTCACCCCTCCAATTCTGTATGTATTTGGGCCAACAGTATTAGACATAACTAGGGAGGTCTAGAGCCAAAATTTAAAATGCTGGGCTTTCCTTCTCTTGAGCTTTGAGATGGTTTTTAACCTTGCGACTGTAGACAAGTCAGCAAGAAGCTTTTTAAATAGACCTTTAAATAACCTTCATTAATAACTACTAAATAATTAGAATGACAATAAATAGAGCCACCAATCCCATTTTCGGTTCCTTGACAAGACAATAAGACAGAACCAATCATCACAATCAATGCTGTTTCTTGACAATGGAAAAAAACAGGAAAAAAAAAAGTTATTCATTGCCACGACACACATGTTCAATTGCAGGATAAAAGATTAATGTCTGCATGACACAATGCCAGATCATCAGGATAATTATGAATTATACCAAGCAATCATTTTACAAACCTCCTGGAACCAGATAATGCATTCAGCTGCAATTTTTTTTCATATATATTCCTCCAAAACCTTTCTTTTAGGTTGAGATTTCAGGTGGGAGAAGAAAATGAATGGGGATAAAAAAAGGTCATTTTTTTACAAAACACAAAAATGGAGGAAAATAGTTCACAATTTCATAATAATTTCTGAAGTCTGTGGACAGTACTGGAGAGATACTCACAGGTTTATCTTAAAAATCAGCCCAAGGACTGCAGCAGGCAAGGGAGTTAGACCTGACTATCAACTTTAACACAACACCATCTATGAAAGTTTAAACACCCAGGTGCCAGGAAAACAGTGAGTAAACAGCACTACTGAACTCTGAAATCCATCTAAAGTTCATTTTTTCACACTGTAAAATAAGTATTCCCAGCATTAGGTAACCTCACATTTAGCATAGTGAGCATAGTGAAGATTTCAGCAGGACCAAATTCTGTACAAATTTTCTCCATGTTTAAACATACTGATTTAACATATCCCATAAAGCACCAAAATGCAGTACTACAAATAAATGAGTACAAGATCTGTCTCATAAAGCTTTTTGTTATTGAAAGGGGTATGTTAACCATAAACCTCATTGTCTCTAAAAGGCATAGGAAAAGCAATCTGATAAATTCAACACTTAGTTCAGAATTTCTTAACATAAATGATTGATTTATCAATTTTAATGTTACATTAACAGTAATATTTGTATTTAATGCTGTATTATTTCTGCCAATAAGCTGCGATTCAAGAAGCATACAGTGGGAATTTGTATGATTAGGCAAGCTGTCAAGTTCTCAAAAACTTATCATGGAAAACCTAGGTGTTCAAACAGCAAAAAAGTAAGTAAAGCACTAAAAGAAGTCAGTTTGGAACATTAATTCAGCAAAAGAAACTTTAAATTATAATCAGGCAGCTTCTGCACATAGCATTCATCACCATCAGTCACCATCCCTGACTACAAGAATGACTTGCTTGTTCTTTCCAGAAGCTGCTTCAAAATCACAGAAATCAGAGTGTTAGGGTTTGGAAGGGACCTCAAGAGATCATTGAGTCCAACCCCCTGGCAGAGCAGGACCACCCAGTGCAGGTCACACTGAACACATCCTGGGAGGGTTTGAATGTCTCCAGAGCAGGAGACTCCACAACCTCACTGGGAAGCCTGTGCCATTACCCTCAAAGTGAAAAAGCTTTTTTTATGTTTACATGGAGCCTCCTAGGCTCCAACTTGCATCCATTACCCCTTGTCCTATCATTGGTCATCACTGAGAAGAGTTTGGCTCCATCCTTTTGACACCCATATATTTATAAACATTAATGAGGTCACCCCTCAGTCACCTCCCAGCTGCAGAGCCCCAGCTCCCTCAGCCTTTCCTCACAAGAGATATGCTCCACTCCCCTCATCATCATGGTTGCTCTGCACTGGACTCTTTCAAGCAATTCCCTGTCCTTGAACTGAGGGTCCAGAACTGGACACAATATTCCAGATGAGGCCTCACCAGGGAAGAGTAGAAGGGGAGGAGAACCTCTCTTTTCCTACTAGCCACCCTTCTAATGCCCCCCAGGATGCCATTGGCCTTCTTGGCCACCAGGGCACATTGTTGCCTCATGGTCATCCTTCCATCCCAGGTCCCCAGGTCCCTTTCACCTGTGCTGCTCAGAGGTCAGTCCCCAACCTGTAATGATCCATGGGGTTGTTCTGTCCCAGCACCAAGATTTTCACAAATGAAAGCATGTTTAACAAAAGCCCTAAGATGGTACCAAATCTCACAGCACAAGGCCTACAACTAACAATTTTCTCAAAAATGTAAGTATTTATCTTCTTTCTGACAGCATCTGAAGAGCCACTGCATCATTCTTATGACCTCCCCCAAGCAAATCTTACACTGCCACCTTTCCCCTCTTGCACAATGTTAAATCACTTCTGTAGAAGTTTATGGACTTCTATCTCCTTAAAGAGGACAATAACATTAATAGTGCAGCTGGGTTCAAAGCAGATAATGCCAGAGGCACAGGGTCATTGCTACGTGACCATTTTGCCCACAAGACAACAGTTTAAGACACCACCTTTTAACTCCTTGTATTTCCAAAACACTCTTCATTTCACACACCCACAAGATGCTTTTCTAGTTGTGATCCCCAAGTTGCTCCCATTGCTGTAAGGAGGGAAGCTGGTGACATTGGGATGCTCAGCAGAGCTGACACAGGCCTGGGAAACATCAATCACCAACACAAGGAAGATGCTGCTAAAGCAGATGCCACTTCCAAAAAGAATCACATTTTGATTTCTGTGACTTGTGAACTTGAAAGGAGCAGCAGAGATGTGAATAGAGCCACTCTCCCTACAAGTCATTGAAATATTTATTTTTTTTTTAATTCACATTCAATAAAGGAGAAACAAAGAGCAGAAGGAAACCATCACATGTACAGGTACTTTTCACATCTTGCCTTTCTTCAGCATATCATTCTGCACTTCTACTGCACTCCAGACTTAAAACCAGTCTGCTGGTGCAGGTTGTGCACTGCATCTCCATCAGGGACAGCAGAGCAGTTTCTCCTCAGTTTCACTGCTCCTAAAGCTGTCTTTCAGCTTGTGAGCATGTAGCTTCTTCCTTGGGGTCTTGCTGCTCAGTTTTAAGCTGGGTCCAACCCCCCTCCATACCAGATGGAGTCTCAGTTCTTGTGTTTCTGGTTGGGGTGGTCTATATGGTTTGAATTACTAGATCCTTACCACATACAGATGTATACTATTTTTACTGCATCATTTGCTTGTGTTAGTTTTTAAAAAAACAAACAAACAAATATTTGGAATCCAGAAGATATCTCCTGATATATAAAGAATTCACTGGACTGTTACCTAAACACTGAATCCTGAACCCATTCACCCATTCCTAGCACAAGTGAATTCTTGTTTTCCCACTAAGCCTAGACTTGAAAAGTGACCTTGAAAATTGAAAAACACAGGAAGAAACAAGTAAACAAGGTTTTCCTCTTGCAAAGGACTTGGAAGTTGAGCTAACAAATCCCCCAATCACTGGTTGCTCATATTTATTTTTTCTCTGGAGATTTGTCACACGGAGATGATGTGCTGTGGAAATTCTTTTGAAAGGACATACATTTCCCTAAAGGATTTTTAATGAGAATTTATTGCTCATGAAAGATTCAGGATTGGCAGCACTTCAGACTTCAGTTAATGATCTTTGTTTATTAACATAAAATGCATCACACTGAACAGGAGTGAAACTTTCTCAACTGATGCATCAAAGCACAAAAGAATTCTCACTCCTTCAGTCTTATCCTCAGAGACTGGCTGAGAGGGTGCTAGCTAAAATTTTTATGGTTGTCCTCTATGAAAATGAAATCAGACTCCTTGGTTCACATAAGGCTGAAAAATCATGGAAACATTTTTTTCAAAACCAAAATTACTGTGAAACAAACAGGAAGAGCATCAGACTGCTATTACTTCTCATTGTGTCTGTTCCTTCCATGCAAACCTTTTATCAGTATCAGAAGATCTTTGCTGAGTCCTAATATTAATTGCTCTTTCCATATGTAACATTTGTGCTAAATGCTGATTCCACATCCTGTTAGTAAATTACCACCTTCTGAAACTCTGTGACTTTGCTAGAGAGTGATGAAGGCAATAAATAACTGGGTCTGTCAGCCAGAGGTCCCAGAACCACACCACTGAGCCATCTCTTGTATTCCTATGGAAACAGAATGGCAGACGTATTTCTTCAGAAAAAAAAAAAAAGGACCAACCACTCAACTGAAAAAAATGGGCTGCAAGGCACAAACCCAAATACATTGTATTGGACACAAAGCCCAACACTGTTCTGGATATAAAGCTCAACCAAACCCTTAGACCTTACTTGTTTGTTCATAACTGGGTTTCCTCTGCTCAGGTGATGGATCCAGCTCACATTTGTGTGTGAAAATATTGAGAAAGGTTTTCTCTCTGTTCTCTAAAAAGCTTTTCTGTTTTGCTCCTACAATTCAGAGATGTCTGATTTTGCTTCGTTACTGGCTGACCTCTTACCTCTGTTTTCCACTCCTTTGTTCCCAGATCACCACAACACATTCCTGGTATTCTCTGTAATTGTTTTTGGGGGGATGTTACATGGTGTAGTGTGTTTTTATCCACCCAGAATCCACAGCATGAGGATTTCTGTTTTTCTTAACAGGCTACACTTGTCTTTTCTCTCCCTCAGCTAAATTTCTTGCATACTGTACCCTTCCAGTTGCCACTACATCTTGTTCTAATTGAACATAAAGGTATCTCAGAAAAATCACCATGGTTTTTGCTCCTTGTCCCCCCCTCAAAAAAAAAAAAAAAAAAAAAAACAAAACCAAAAAAAACCCCCCAAAACTAAACAAGCAAACTGATTTTGTTCTGATTCACTCACTGGACTTCTCTCAGTCTTGACTTTTTTTCTTTTGAGAATTTTTCAATGCTTAAGTATGCTGGCAGAAATTGCTAGCAATCTGCAACGACCTCCCACTAAAAATGCAAATAGAGAGGAGAATCAAAGCTTTTCAGAAAGAATATTTTTCTCCACTGCTTAAATTGGAGTGTTTTGTTGTTTCTTGTAATTTCCCTTTGCACCCTCAAGAATAAGCATACCCTGTTATTAACATCCAGAAATACTGCTCAGGCAGGTAGCCACATTTCTGCTGGGGACTGTCTCCCTTTTAAGGCTAGGCAGCAATTTGAAAAGTGAAGATAATACAGACTTTCCCAGAAATCTCTGTGAACTTCAGCAACCTAGTAGTTTTGTGGAGAAAAAAAAAAAAAAAAAAAAAAGGAGAAAAACTAATAACAAACTCCCTTGGGAAAAAGTTCCAAACTGCTAGGCTTCCCTTGGTCTTCCTCCAGGCTAGGGAATATGTTTCCCTATGTCCTACACCAAATAATGTCCTGTAAACCATGGCTCACTCTGCCAGAAACAAAAAACACCAGCATGTTGGAAATCACTTTGAAGTACCCTTCAGTAACCCAACACAGCCTTACAGCAATAAATCTGTTCCATGCTAATGCTATTAATTGTTTCTTCTATCACTCTGTCTATAAAAGACCAGACAAAGTCAAAACCAACAGCCTCTGGCTGATTATGTGTTTTGACAAATTATATGATTAACTGGAACCTCAAACTCAAGCTTTGTTGACTCAGTAGACCTAAAAGAGAAGAGACTTGATTTTGAAAGGATATGGATCTGCAGGGACCCCAGCCCAGAGTGGGACAGCCACTCAAAAAGCATTTTTAATACTGAACCAAACAGTGGCTGGCATGCACACAAAGCTGATTTTAATATAGAAATTAGAGTTGTCATTTTAAATAATGGATGCTGCATACAGTAATATATGTAAAATGCTTCGCAACATATTCATGTAGAGACAGAGAAACTAAGTTATCCGTGACAGTTTTACCACATAATATACCAGTGCAACACTTAATGACACTGAAAATGAAATCCAGAGAACATCAGATATATTAGTGGAGCAATGACAGTACTTTTGTGTGTGTTTAGTTCAATTCTAATGTAGTCAAATCACAACCTCAGTGGTTGTCTTGTGCTGAAACACAGAAGACTGAGTAGCAATAGCCACAAGGTCCACCTGTGTTACTCAAGTTGTTCTACTAAGCTCAGTAAAAAAAATAATGTGGTGAATTGAACTTGCTCAGTACATCTTTAAAATCTGCTCTCTGAATATTAAATGAAAAAAACATTACCAGATGAAACCTAAGCCCTTTAAGATGGTATAGCTCAACCAAGTTGGGAGAAAACTGTTACTTTAAACTTTTCCAATTATTAGTGATGCAACTGAAAATCCTATTACAAAAAAAAAAGTGTACTGACATCATTTTAAAAGTAAACACAACCTAAATAAAATAGCTTTCTGTTTAAAACATGAGTAAGGAAAGCAAACATCTTCAAGAAACCCCAGAAAAATTAAACCCTTTTGGGGAATTTTAAGTGATTTGTCCCAAAGACATCAACCAGATCTGCTTCATGAATGAGACCACCTTCTCAAAACCCAAATAGCATCAACTTCAATGGATGTTTAACTTTAGCAAACAAAACAAGTAATTTAAAAGATATGGGTGAATAAAGATTAAGATGTGTTCATGTTCAGGCACCTCCAAACATCTAAGGACACTGAGGTGCTCGAGTGAGTCCAAAGAAAGGCAATGAAGCTGGTGAAGGGTCTGGAGAAAAAGTCTTCTGAGGAGCAACTGAGGAAACTGGAGTTGTTCAGCCTGGAGAAGAGGAAGCTGAGGGGAGACCTTGCTCTCTACAACTACTTGAAGGGAGGTTGTAGCCAGGTCAGGGTCAGTCTCTTGTACCTACTCTTGAAGTAGTAAGTCACAGGATAAAACATCCTCAAGTTTCACCAGGGAAGGTTCAGATTGGATATTAGGAGAAATTTCATCACAGAAAAGGTTGTCAGGCACTGGGAAAGGCTGCCCAGGGTGGAGTCACCATCCCTGGAGGTATTTTTATACCCTGGAGGAATGCTGATGCTCAGTGGTGGGACTTGGCAGTGCTGGGTTTGAAGTTGGACTTGGTGATCTTATAGACCTTTTCCAACCTAAATGATTCTGTGATTCTACATTAAATGTAGATTTAAAAACACCTAAAATATTAAATGCCTGGAGTAACAAAAAAGGAGTTTCAGCCATTCAAATATCAACTAGATACTTGGGCAACTGTGCATTTCTCTAGTTTTCAAAACAAACAGCATGTTGTGAAACCAATCTGATGTTTGAATAAAGCTTCTTGCCATCTTTCCTGGCAGAGAGATTCCAGTAGTGTGCCTGGGTAATGCACTGTGCTCTGAAATGACTTCTTATCATCATCATCACAGTCAGCTACATCACCTTTGGTAGGAGGCACCCTAAAAATCACATACAGCATTCACATAGGATCACCACAAGTATTATCTCATTTACAGAATGAGGAAAAAGTACTCTTCAATCAAGATATTGATTATTTCAAAACTTAATTTCCCAGTCAAAAGCTATACCAAGAAAATAAATCCAGTAACAGGCGTTTGCCAATTAAGTAAGTGAGCCTAATCTTGATTTTAAGTTACTTTGATATTAGAGATCATAAAATTAGAATCACACTAAGTACTTGTGTTAACAGAGTAGGAAGAAAAATAGCCATACATAAAATTGGTGATAAAGGTAGCCGATAAATCTGTGTTACTATATCACCATACCTTCAACTTAAATGAGATCAAAACAGCTGCCAGAAAATACACACATAGGCATTTTGAGATTTTGCAGCTTAAGATCAAGATAAACATTTACCTTGAACTAAGAGGGTATCAGAATGAGGCTGCATCAAGCTGCTACCTGGGACATCCACCACTGTTGGTATTTTCTTAGAGAAAGCCAAAGGAAGTAAGCTCCTCAATACCCAGGGTTCATTAGCAAAATTTTAAGTGGCTCTTCTTAATAGTGCTTTACAAGAGTGCAAGAATTGAAAATAGACTTATATACAGAAGTTATTAATGGTCTAAGTTGCTATAGAGGTGTTCAGAGCTTTCCTGAATTCAGGGGATCAATAACTGAGAGATGTTTGTCTTCATTTTGCCTTCTGAAAGCCCCCAAAGCACAGCAGAACTTTTTCATCATGCAACAAGACCAAGCAGATTTTGATACACTAAAATAGTTCAATGTTAACATATTTTTCTTAACAAGATATTGTCTTAATTAGTTTCATCTGCCATTTGGAGGTTATCTAGAAGACATGTTAAGGATTTTGTTAGTGAAGCAGAAAAAAAACATATGGTTTTAATTACATACTAATTCTTACTATAATAAAACCAGTACCTGCTCATTACTGCACATCCCATAAAACCAGTTCTCACAGTTGACACTGAAAGCTGTTATTATCTAATTTTATATGAAAATTAAATGCTAGGATTTTATTCTGAACAAAATACCCATTCATCCCTTCACTAAACATGAGTGAGAAGGCATGACCAGAGCTTTGCCCTGCTGCTGGCTCTGGCTCTGCAGCAGCAGCTCCTCCAATGGCCTCTGTCTACAAAGTTCTCTCACCACATCAATACACCCTCCTCATGTGCTACATGATAATACAGCTCCTTGCTAAATTCAAATTTATTTTAGTTAGCACACTCGTTTTTTGGTTTTTTTTGCTATCTCAGATGCAGGAAAAAGATGAACTCCCAAAGTACATGAGGTCTATCAACAGGTACTTTCCCCCACTACTGTCTTGTGAAAACTTCATGAAACTTCTCCTATGAAAAATAGTACTTCTGTATGCACAGTTTTATTTAAAAACCTAAAGCTTCCTAATCTCTAAGTATAGCAAGTGGCAGATAGAGAAAACTATTTATTTTCTAGATAGGTAATGAATAACTTCCTTTTTTGCCATTTAGATTACAACGTTTCCCCTAGACACACTATTTAAAAATAACCAGGGATATCTTTTTAGAGCAATGCAAAAACATCAATCAAATTTATAAGTAAATGCACAAAAGTACCTCCCAGTGTCAAAGGTATTAATGAAGCAAAGTATTAAAAAACCCTAGAAGATTATGCCCATCACACCAAGCAGCAATTTAAGACTTCAAACAGGCAGCCAGATGGCTGGTTTCAGTCAACCTATTTCCATCCACACATATTTAATCAGCTGAGTTACCCCAGACAAATAACTAGCCCAGATTTTTAGGAGCCAGACAATGATGGAGCAGGAGAGCTAGAGCTGGACATCAGCAGGGTTTAGAAATTACTTAATGTTGGGGTTGCCCAGCCCTGGGCAGGCTGGCAGTGGATATGCTCACCCCACCTCTGGGCTAAAGGGATGATTTGGGCCCCAACAGGACCTGAAGGACATTCCTGCCCCAGTCCTCCAGCTGGGTTCCTAATTCCCCCCTGATACCCAGCCACCTCCTGAAAGCCCCCGATCCTCACACCTGCAGCTCCAGCAGCCTCAGGCATGTAAAATCTCTTTTGCTAGTGCCTACCTGGCCAGCCAAAAATCAGATTGAGTTTATTAGGGAGGAAGAAACTCCTCTCACTGCTACAAATGGCCCTCTGATCCTTCAGACTTCTAGTGTGTTCATGTCCTCCTTGGCAGAAGCCTCCAGCCACTGTCCCACTCTGGATGGAGTTTTTCATTTTCAGGTTACAAATCTGCACCTTCCATAATGGTCAGAGGCTTTGCCCAGGAGTTCACTGACCAGCCACCAAATGGCCATGCTGAAAGACAGGACCATGCTTCCAGCTACTTAACTGTTCAAAAGACAAGGTCCTAAACTGCTCAACTTTATTTCTGAGAATAAGCAATCCTGGGACTGACTTTCACTGTTGCTTGTTCTTGAATGTTGTGGCCTAGATTTTTAATTCCTAATGAAAAAAAAAAAAATCCCTGCCCATCAGTAAAACTCTCAAACTTTCACTTTTTCAAAATAAAAACTATAATGATACAAATATATCATAAATAATATATCATATGTCATAAATAATAATAAAATAATATAAAATAAAAACTATATATATATATATTAAAAAAATCCCTAATGCCCACCCTCTCTATGCCTCTATTTCATTGCCTCCACACTCTCACTTTCCCCAGCTCTCCAAAGCACACTGCTTTTCCCCTAACAGTTTCATATTCACAAAAACAAATTTTCCCCAGCTCTAATATCCATGTTCCAGGGATGGTTCCCCTAAGCAAATCTGGATTGACCCTGGATGGCTGTGGTCAATGCCACTCCGTAATGTCTGCTGCTGTCCCTTAAGGAGGACAAACCCAGGGAGTGCGAATTCACATTAAACCTCTGATGAAGTCAGGGCAGCTGGGTCCATACCCACAGAGAGCAGACAGAGCCCCTTCATTATTTTACATAGAGAAAATGTGTCATAAATTTACACAAATTGCTCAAATATTATGAGACAAGTCCTCAAATACTTATTTCTGCCTCAGGAATCTATGGGAAATGTGCAGTTCAAGCTGGTGGTAACAGCCACGTCTTAATGACTCCCAGAACCAGCCCCAGGTTCCAAATGGAGTGCCCTGAACCCTCACTGCAGAATCAAATGAAGACATTACCCATGCTCAAGGAATAATCTCATATTCAATGCTTGTTTTTACACAACTTACTGCTGCAGTATTTACTGCCCTTTCCATGCTCTTTTATACAGAAGAGGCAGAAAAAAATTGTTTTTATTTTGAAAAAATCAAAATTTGAGAGTTTTACTGATGGGCAGGGATTCTTTTTTTTTTCATTAGGAATTAAAAATCTAGGTCACAACATTCAAGAACAAGCACCAGTGAAAGTCAATGCCAGGCTTGCTTATTCTCAGAAATAAAGTTGAGCAGTTGAGGACCTTGTCTTTTGAGCACAGATTGCATTCTAGCATATCAGATGTTGCAGTAATGGGATTTTGTAAATCTGAAACGCATTCATATTGTGTACATAAAGAAATCTCTTGATGTTTCACTTAGTTTAATGCTCTTTTTCATCATATGTATCCACCCATGCCCCCCTGCTTTCAACAGCTAATAACCAATACATCTGATGAAAATTAATTGTCTTGACAGCTTGCATGAAAACTATAAAGGTCCAAAGGAGAAATGCTGTGGCAGCATTTTCTTTCTCTGTAGGACAGTAGCTATGGAAACTATCTTTAGAGGCCAACTGGCCTTCATCCCAGTACAACATACAAAAAAATCAAAATGCTGCTTTCAGTGGGTGAGTCAGTGGCACCAGTCTTAACTATCAACCTCTACAACATCACTGCATGTTTGCTAGAGCAAAATAGCCATTGATTTTGTTGGGAGCAAGCTGATAGGACATGATAGCACTATTACAGGCCTAGATAATGTGGAGCTTTATGAACTGTGCTTGTATTAATGATTATTATGATAATGTTACAAAGAACATCTAAAAATGTAAAACTTGGCAGTTACCTAAAATACCAATGTGCAAATTCTCCATATACTTAATGAAAAATATTTTTATAATTATTATGATAGAAATAATTTAGTTTTATCCTCAGGTAAATACTTGCAGCCAGAGGAAATCTCTAATCTTATTTAACTGTCACATTTCACTAAATGAATCTCCTATTCTTTTGGAAGAGTTTTATCCCATATAGTCAGCCTGAACAAAAGCTGTGATTTCTCATACTGCCTGACAAAATCATCATTTGTATGAATGCTGAGAGATTATCAAGGGCTTTTCCCTCAAAAGACGAGACACAAATGAGCCAGAGATTGACTGTTGCAAATGCATGTGGCAAATTCCATCACCAGCCACAGAAGAGCTCCTGTAGAACAGCAATCACAGGTCATTAATGAGGTTTTTAAACTTTTGAAAGGATTATGTCTTCCATCCAGAATGGTATTCAAAAAGTAGGGAAAGATTTCAGTCATTGAGTAACCATGGAAGGCAGCAAATGAGTAGTGATCACCTTTGCAGAGGTTGGTATTTCACTCAACCACACTATTTTCTGACACTGTAGTACCCTGACAGCTTTCTCCAGTTTTCTGGAAAACTTCTGCCCACACCAGCAATTTTTATTTAAATAGCTTACAGGGACTACCTAGGCAGGGCAGAATTACACAGATAAGGTTCATGTTGAATCAAGAGCCAAATTCTGCCCAGTGCCACATGACAGAAGCTAAGTATGGGTGTACTGGGGACTATGGAAATGCAGTAATCTTAATGGATCTACCTTAAAACATTGCTACTTTCAAGTGCATTACAAAAAAACAGCCATGAGTGGATACCCAACCATGGTTGGATATTAGAAAGAATTTCTTTATGGAGAGGGTGATCAGACATTGGAATGGGCTGCCCCGGGAAGTAGTGGATTCTCCCTCCCTGGAGATATTTAAAAAGAGACTGGATGTGGCACTCAGTGCCATGGTCTAGTGACTGCAACTGTAGTGGATCAAGGGTTGGACTTGATGATCTCTGAGGTCCCTTCCAATGCAGTCAATTCTATGATTCTATGATCATTCCCAGGCTAATGTTCCAACCCAGGCACTGGGCTGGCTCTTCACCTAATCAGGTAACCACTGAGTAACCACAAAAATTTGGTTGCATTCAAAAAACATCTCTACCTATTGGCAGAAGAGAACTAACAAAGAAGGCATGTGCCTAAATTACAGGAGATCTATGAAAATTTGCAAGTTAATTCAGCTCCTAGGTTACAGTCACCACTATTCATGAACATCTAGGTCTCTATCCCACTGCTTCCCCAAGGAATGTCTGTATCTCCTCCTTACACCACGAGGAGCTGCTTGTGAGAGGTTAGACACAACACAGTCTCAATTTTGCCCACTGGAGATAAAGTTCTCTAAATCAACCACCATGCTGGCCAACCCATTTTAAATGGAAGCCAAGGATGCTATTTTCAGGCCATTAAACCAATAAAGATATTTTAAATATCAAAGCAGGTCAAGACCACATTCCCCACTGTGTTTTCTCTCACTCACAACCAACAATCAAATTATGACCCTGCAGGTCCCACGTCAGGGTGGGAGAACCATCCCTTCAAGGTGGACAGGCAGATGTACCAGAGCTTCCCTGGCAAAAGCCCAGAGAGTGTTGATCAGCCCCCCCAGTCTGTCTCCTTCTAACCACAGCCTTCACCAATCTTTCCACTATTTTCCACAAAGGAACTTTTCTTTCTCTTACTGGAGGGAAAGAAAGATTTTGAGCTCTATTTATTACAGATCTAGCAATGAATGTCCATTCCATCTTTTTAAGAAATGAACACAGTGTTGAGAAGCCCTCTCTATAAAAGCAGCAGATGCCAGATGCAGCTTCTCAGAAATACGCTGTTAGTTGCACTACATATTAGACAATCAAAGAAATAAATTAAGACTTTTGATTCAGTCTTAATCCAAATTGTTTCACTGGTTGACTGCTCATCTCACCGTATGGGAATGAGCTGCTGTAGAGCTGGGATTTCATTCTGTGATTTGGGAGCTCTGCATCTGAAATACTGATTGGGGGAGAGGAGGGAAGAGGGCCATGCCATGCTTCTAGCCCCTCAGTGCCATCAATAAATCCATGTCTTACTGGAACTGTGGATTGTATTTTAGATCTAACAATAGTCCTCATTAATTTAAATGTTACCTTTACATAGATTAATGAGTGCAAGATGGAAGCAAACCACACCAGAATTATTTATTATGTGCCTCACGCTGAGCTTTGATCCAGCTACTAAATAAAGCATGTTTCAACCAACAACTGGGATCTGACTCAAAAATATGTGGTCCATACTGCTATCATAAAAAAGGGAACTGAAAGAACAGACAATAGGGCTCATGTGCCAAAAGCCCATCTTCCTTTCCTGTGTTAATCTCCTAAGAGAAAACCACAACTGAAATCCTCATCTTACTTAGTGTCCTTGAGACCATCACAGCTACACCAATGCCAGGTAAAGATGTTAAGGAGATTAATCAAGAGCCTAACAATATTTATCTAAGTATTGCTATATCTTTCTTAGAAAAGCCTTTACATGGCAAGGGAGAGAGAGACCCACGTATCAATACAGTCCAACCTATCCAACCTTTACCCTGGCACAAGACCCAAAATCAGCCACCAAAATGCAGAATGAACATTCAAATATGTTTTCATTTATCTATAAAGTAAACTCATCAGGGACCACTGCCATTACTTGCTCTGTATTAAGTTCATACTACAGCAGTGAGTGACAGAATTTTATCAGAAATATTTTTAATTAGCTATGAAAAATTTGATCCTTCCATTATTGCAAGTATCTCTACCCCAAAACACAAACCCTGTTAAAAGAAAAGATTTCTAACACCTGCCAATACCACACTTGCTCTCTTCCAGTTTTACAGCTTGGTAAAACCCACTGAGACACATGCTGCTGCAGATCCCAAGAACTTTCCCCACTCCTGCTCTTCCAATGCGTAACACCTGTACCATAAATTTGAAGACATGACAAACTGTTCCACTACAATTGCTTTACTCCTTTAGTCTTGATTTTTTCCTAACACAACTTTTCAAACTTAATAGAATATCCCACTGCAGGTTTTTTCTATTTCTGATTAATTCCTGAGAATCTGTAGCTCTCTTCCTGCACACAATATAGCCATTTTCTCCCAAGAAGAAAGTAAATCAAAACCCAAGAAGGTAATTTTCTTCCTTCTCATCTACCAAGATGGTGTTAATCTCCCAGTCCCTCCTCTCATCTGTTCTACATCACCTGCCTTACTGCTCCTCAGGGTTCTGCTGCCCATGGTGCCTGTTCCTTGCCATACACATATATGTCTTTCCTGGCTTAAAAAAAAAACTTAATTCATTCTCTAGGATCACTGACATGGTCTGAACTGCCACTCATCTTCACCTTTTGTCACCCATGTATTTTCTAGCAAAATACCAGAAACAATGCTCAACTCTCTGCAAGGCTAGACTCAACTTCTAGCTCCTCATCAAGGATTCATAAGGCCCCACAAATCCTAACTCAAACCAGGAGCTCCTGTACATGGAGTTCAGAGCTAGAAACCTTGGGATATTTGGGGGCTTTCTGGCTTTCAGATACAGTGTGTGGAGAGAGGCCATTCATGTCTACAAGGTAAGAGACAGCAGTGTCTGTAGACTCCTGCTACCCAGTAGTCAGGTATGGACTTGTAAGACACCCCAGCCATGGATAATTCAGCAGTTGAGAACTTTTCAGACATCTGATCTTACGAGAATGTCAGACTTTGAGAAAAAAAATAAATCTTGATTTCAGAAAAGATCTATTCCTGCTCTCTGACCAATGCTTCCTCACTTTCCCTTGTACTCTGTAGCCTACTTCTCTGATCATTTGCTAATCTTTACTTCACATGTACATTCTGGGCCACATTCCTTCTGATCACATTTTCATCCACCAGATGCACTTGTACTGATAATTTAACATGCTGAGTGTAGTGAAATGAGGCAACCAGGTGCCACTAATTGCCAGGGAGGGGGCATGAGCTTGTGTTAAGCCCACCTGTGCCCCCCTAGTTAGGGGGCTTTTATTGGCCCCCTAATCCTGCTCATTCGCAGTTAGGGCCCACCCTAACCAGGCACAGGTGGGCTTAGCACAAGCTCACCACTCCCTGGCAATTAGTGGCACCTGGTTGCCTCATTTCACTACACTCAGGGGTATTTTTTAGGTGAAAACTTGTCTTGCACAAACACTTGAAGTATTTCTAAGCTTGCAGATTCCCTTCTGCAGTTGTGCACTAGGACAAGAGCCTGAGTACTCCAGGTATAACATAGACACAAGGTACCCAGCAATTCACCACCTGGTACAGCCAAGGACCCGTAGCTGGTTCCACCTCTAGGGCCCATTGGGAGACAAAGGATCACTGCAAATAATCAAGTTCTTCTCTTTGTGCCACGTCAATTGATAGTACCAATGCACCTACTGAGTCCTTGGTGATGCCTCTTATTCCATGCAAATGTAAATATACTTGTGACAAGAGCTGGCATTAAAAAGGTTATATCAAACCACTGCAGTGTAGTGCAGTACTGTAATTATTTATTTCCTTTAGGTAACTCTCAAAATAATAACTGGATACTGATGCTAACTTAATCTTTAACAAGAGACAAGCAGTAGCAGCAAAGCCAGTGCTACATGGGAGAGAATCCTGCAGTAATACATACAACAAACTGATCCTGCTTTATGAACCACAAACACTTATTGAAGGCATAGATATCAGAGGCAGTCCCCTGTAGTACCACATGTGCTATTTACAATAAAAAGTATATTTATTTTGAAAGTTGGCATGTCAGATTCCCATTAACACCAGTGGGAATGATTATGGTTCAATCCCATTTTCAGCAGAATCACTTTTACTGCAGATGTCAAGAAGGCCAAGACCTGTCGAGTAGGGTTCAGCTTGAACTTCATCCAAGGTGTACAGAAAGATGCATTTATGGCACTGGGCTTGGCCTGCACTCTCCAGGTACTGCATTTTATACAGTTACATTTTCTTTAAGGATGAAACTGCCTTCAGGATGCACTAAGTCAGCGGGGTCATCGTTTTACAAACTGCAAGATGGGTTTTATACTTGAGCCTAGGAACATACACTGGAATGCAGACAGACACAGTGGGCATAAAGAAGAGGTACACAGGCAATTCAAGGAAGAAGAAAGTGAAAGAAAGAGCAGAAAAGTTCTGTAAAGGTCAATGTCTGTTGCCACAGAAATGACTGCACTTCTTGCAATGAAACCTGGAAATTCTGCTCTAAAGGCTTAAGGCATATGTAGATCATCCTCAGAAAAAAAAGAACTACTCAGAATAATGAAGTGGTGTACTCTGTCACAACTTTAACATCAGCAAATATACAATGGGATGGAGAGTTTTGGTTCCTGTAGTGCCTTAGAGCAACAACATGGGCAAAATCTTGGCACAGAGAAGAATTGCAAAGTCCAAAGGATTCAAGTGAACATAATGAGAGAGCAGCTGCATTGTCTGTTTAGAAGAACTCAGGCCACATGAGCCAAGAGTCTGTTTGAAGAGGTCTATACAGAATGCAAGGAAAGTTAATAGAAAATGGAACAAAGATGTACATGGAAAGCAAGTGGTAAATGTTTGGCTCAGATACTCAGATCTAAAGGGATTTAAGAGAAATCATGAGAGATGGGAAGAACATTTCTTTTCTTCTTTCTCAGCATTTAGCAGTGCTGAAAATTTTGTTTCTGAGATATATCAAGTATTTTTTTTCTACTGTTTTTCCCTTCCTGTTCCTACTTGCATTTGAATTATTTTGAGAAATAATTTTTCAGGTGTGACCTGTCAGTACACATCCCCACCCAAAAGAGTACTTGGCTCTCCCTTATGAGCCACTAATTTCTTTATTTTAAAGACTTTCTCCTGAAAAACAACTTCCAATTTTTTATCTCAAGGAATAAGTATGGAAGAAAAAAAGAAATAGAGAATTGCATGGTCTCTTACTTTTAGGATAATTTTTCACATACAAGTCTTGCTGACAGAACACAGTATTTCTCTAAAATGTTTCAATTATTTGAATAGATTTTCAAACAAAGAAAAAGAAGATTTAAAAAAAAAAATACATCCACATCAGCTTAGAACAGTATCCATCACCTAATACCCTAATAGTATAATTTCTTTGGTCATTCCTAGGCATTTCCATTACACAATATAAATGAGATGTAAATATTAAGGAGTTACAAACAATAAACATAATTTTGCTGCAGTAATCTCTCCAGACCTTTTTCAGAATAGAAGCATAAATCCAAAACCTACCAGGCTTCTAGTTGATATTTCTACATGAATGTTATTGAAATTAACATTTCATCATCTGATGTCTGAGCAGTGACAATTCTGTGTTAGGGCTCAGACAACCTCAACTTCACCACAGGAGAGTTTCAGGTGGAAAAAGTGGCCTCAAACCTCAATGAAAAAACAAGGCAAAAGGAGAAACAATTCCCACATCTTAAATACCAGTTCCCAGCCAGCTCCATCACACTATGCAATCACATCTGAACTAGATAACCAAATTAGCAGCTCCCTACCATAATTTTCAAGAACAGCAGTAAAGCAAGTGCAGTTTGGCTTATCTGGGGGTTTTCTGTACAGCACCTCTTTGTGAGCTTTAATCCTCTGAATAACCACACACACTTAACTTTAGATGTAGAGCAGCCTATCTATTTCAATGCTGTAACTCTAAGGTTAAGCAGGTGTCTAACTGGTTGCAAAATCAGGGTCTTAAACGGAAAATTAATCAGTGTAAGAAGTGGTTTTATGCACAACACCTGGCTGCTAGTGCTGAGCTTATCTGTGTAGGGATTTAGCTGGTGGAGTCAAGCTGTGGTGTAGCAGTAACACTCTGCAACAGTTTTAAGTAACCTTGCATGGCACAGAGGTGAGGTTATCCATTAATAACTACTACAGAAACGGAGGTTCTTTGCTTACAAAAGAAGTCAATACCAATTACCCACAAAACACACTTTTACACCTCACTCCAGCAAGAAAAAACTTGTCAATAAATAAGTGCTACATGCAGTTAACAGCAAAGATGCTGATGAGAAAAAGCTGACGTGAGAAAAACTTTCCTAGGAAACTTTTTAAAAACACCAAAATACAAAGAGACCAGACTGAAAAAGCCAAGAAGCACAGCATATAATAGGGCACAAAAGCTGAAGGACAGAACCTTCCTGCCCACAATGTTCAGTAAAAGGGGAAACTACACCAGAGATGCTGAAACCATCCTGAAGTTGTTGATCCTTTCCATTTTTCCATCAGAGCTCTGCACTGAGCTTCCAATTCATCCTTAATGACCAGCACACCACCACACTGTGGGGGACCCACACCATATGGCTCACTTTAACCACATAAATTGTACACTGTGACAGGAATGGCACTGCTCCATGGACACAGTCAATCACCAGCTTCCAGGATTTGGCAGAATGGGAATGACACTGCAGCCACTCTGGGAACAAGAAGGTTTCAGACAGGGGCAGCACAAAGTCAGGCTCAGGCTTCTGTTCTGCACCTGCGAAATCTGCTGGGTCACAACACATTCTGGGGGAAGTTCTTTACCCTGGGTGACTTTAACAGAAGCATTTTTAAGACAACAGCAATATAATAATGTTCATTTTTCATACTGCACAGTAATTTTCAAGTTTTAAAAGGAACACATAAATCTACAACACCAGGGACTTGATGACATTTTTATTCTTGCTACTGGCAAGCCTCATGTCATGCTGGTGACATTCATCCCAGTGTTCCCTGGCAAAAGAAAAGTCTTGGTAAATCCAACTAAGGGTCCTGACCACTTTATCCTGAAAGGGAATATTGTATTAAGCTTATATGATTTGTTTCCTCTTTTAGCAAGAAAAGGAAAAACATTTTTGGTATTCACTACCAAAAAGAAAAAAAATTAAAGAAAAATAATCTTTTTGGATCATCACCAATGACCAGCATTAAAATTACCAGAAAAAATTCCATAGAATTCTGATTATTCCCTAACCACATTTAAAAATCTAGTCTGCCCATTCCTGCATTTCAGTGCAATTTTTATTGACCTACTAACCTGTAACTCTGGGAAGCCTGGAGCTAAGAATGCAATAATGGCTAGCAAATACAAGTCTCCAAACAGTGTAATAACCTTAAGTAAACTACTGCCAAGAAAAAGTCCTGCAGATCAAACAGTTCCCACGAAGCCTTATGCTATTAACTAGCAAAAAAAAAGTCCCATGATATCTCTATAGCCATGCACAATAACAGAGCCCTGTGCTTCTGTTTACTTACACGGCTTATCTGCAACCCAGTAATGTATACAGCCAACCCCTCAGATGTAAATCACTTGTCTATTTCATGTTATTTCGCTTGTTAAAAACTTTCCTAGCTTTGTAATGAGAAACAAGGGGGTTTCTCTGGAATAAGTTTTTATGGTATGTAAAAATTTTCAGTGGAGGTTTACAAAGCTTTTCAATTCAGGAATCAATTTTATATCATTATAATGGAGAAAAAGAGTCACAAAAACATATCGTCAGCAATAATGTAGTATTTAGATAGCTCTGCTTTTTTCCAAAAGGAAATGGAAGGCCCAGTCACACATTTTCTACCTCATTTCAGTAATTTTCTTGATAAAGCCACCTCAGAAGAGGGACAGTGGATACAGCACTCTATTAAAACCCCCAGACCTAGCAACTACAGTCCTGGTGGGTCAGCATTTACTTCATAGCCTACTGCTTTGGGTATTTTAACTCGAGATTATTTCAGAAAGCTCCTTTCTGCCTAATACATTTCTCCCATCAGTACAATCTCTTCCCTCTGATTTGTGCGAGGAGTCAGACATTAAATAAATGGGAATAATAGTAATAATTTTTAGAAAAGCTCCTTAGGATGCTCTTGCCAGAGTCGCAACACCAGAATGGAAGCTGCTGCCTGTGAAGCAACAGGACTCAAACACCGACAGCTCCGCTCCCCACCGCTCCAGGTGGAGAGAACCAGACAAAAAAAAAAAAGAAAAAAAAGAGCATTGCACTTTCTCCTTGGGCGAAGGAGGGGCCGAGACCCGCGGCAGGGCCGAGCCGGGCGCGCACAGGCGCGGTGCGGGGCTGCCGGGGTTGGGGGGGGCCGGCGCGACCCGAACGAACCCCGCTCCCGGCGGCCGTGTGGCTACGGGGCAGCGCAGCCTCCGCACGGCGCTGCTGCGGGCAGGGCCGCCCGGGGCTGCGTGGCCGGCGGGGCGGGGAGGAGAGGAGGAGAGGAGGCCGGGCCGGCGGCGGGGAGCCGGTTGGCAGGTGCCTCCCCCCGCCCGCGGGCCGCGCCCGTCCCCCGCGCAGCTCCGCGTTCCCCGGGCGGGGGAGCGGCGAGCGCCGCCGGGGCTGGCGAGGGGAAGCCGGGGGAGGAGACGGCGGGGCGGGCGGGAGGGAAGGGAGGGAGGGAGGCGGCAGCGGGCAGGTGAGGGAGGGGATGCGATGCGATGCGCGGCGGCTCCTTACCTGCTCGGCGGTGGGGCATGCTGCGGCGGGCGGGGGCAGCGCGTCCCGGTGGGCCCGGGAGCCCACCGCCGCCGTCCCCCGCCTCGGCAGAGCGGCTGCCGCCCGCCGGGCCGGCCGCCCCGCCGCCGCTCGCCTCTTCCGCTTTGTTCCGCCTCGGCGGCTTCTCCTCCCGCTCCCGCCGCAGCCGCGGGACGCGTAACATGTGCCTGGGGAGGGAGGGCGGGCGCCCGGGGTGGCACTTTCGGCGGGGCGGGGAGCGCGGTGGCCGGGCCCCTCCGCCCCCGGCCCCGCGGAGGAGCGGGGCTGTCAGATCCAGCCCATCTGCCGCGATCGCAATCGGTCGCAACTGAATGGCTCCGGCAAATCTGCGCCGGCAGCAGGGGCTCGCCGCGGCGGGGGGGTGAGGCGGGAGGGGGCGGCCATTGTCTGCGGCGGCGGGGCCAGGACCGCCGGGCTCCCCCAGGCTGGGGGCTGCGGGCGGCTCTGCCCGGGGTCGGGGTGTCCGGGCGCCCCTTAGAGTCGTCCCGGTGGTATCGGGGGAGCTGCCCCTTCGGGTCGCACTTCTGCACCGCCTAAGTCAGCTTTGCCCGGCCGGCCCGACCCGCTTCACCCCGGGTGCACAGCCCAAAATCAAAAGGCTGAGCCCCAGCTGACACCGGCTCGGCTGTCCTCGAAAGTTCGGGGACAGCACTTGGCGTGGCCCAGCCCGCCGGCCTGCTGGGCCAGGTGTCCGAGGGATCCCTGCCCTGGGTGTGCGGCAGGAGGGTGGAAGGGTTCAGGTACGAGCTTGTAAACCCTCGTGTTTTCTGGAAAAAAGCACGTCCTAAGCAATCACTAAAAGCTTTGTCATCCGGTACAATAAATCCCAAGTCAAAAGATTTTCCCAGTTGAAATTGATCATGTTGGTGTTATTTCAGGATGTGACGAGAGCATTTCTGGAATCAGTACATTTAGGATAACATTTAAGCACAGACAGTAAAAGCTCGGCCAGGGTTTATTGGTTTAATTAGAGGAGGTGTTAGATAGCAGTCTTGGAAACAAAGTGAGAAAACCTGAGATGATACAAATGAGAGAGAGTTGGGTACACCTGTGTAAAGAGGCTGCAGGAATCAGAGGGTGTCAAGTGAATCCTCATTATACTTATAAAAGAATTAAAAGGTTTAGCTGTGTCCTGAGAATCAGAGACAAGAAGTATGGGAGAAAAGCTTCAAAAATTAAGATTTAAGGCGTTTCTGTGGATTTTAAATTTGGAGATTTCTGATCAGAAGACCAATACACTCTCAGGAATTAATGAATTACTGGAATTAAATTTACCCCCAGAACTGCTGAGGTTTTACTTAAATTGGCTGTAGCTGGAGGCAGTGCATTGTGCAGAAGGATCTCTTCCTGGGCTGGGACAGAGAAACCTTGTTGCAAACAGATTATTTATGACTGTGTTGTCTTAGATAAACCAGTAGTCAGGGCTGTTAGTGCAGATCTTCCAGGTTGGGAATTCCTTTTTACAGCATAGAGTGAGAACCTCCAGTATCACTTCAGTCTGTCAAATTTAAAGTGTCCTTTCCAGAACAGAACCTTACACCTCAGTCTTTGCTGATGAGACAACAGTTTAATTTTCTGCTCTAGAGTCCTGGGCTAGTCAAAGTCCTTGGGTTTAATCCAGTGTAATTGGGTTAAGCATAGAGCCCACTCTGTGAGTAAGCAATACCATGATTTTCTTCAATACTGCAAAGTTCTATGTAAGAAAACTACAAGGAAGCATGAGAAGGGAACTGGCAGAAAGGCAGCTAAAAGGTCTCCAGACCCAGTAGAATTTGAGTCTCTGCACAGATTCTAGTTCTTGGTTAGAATGCAGTTGTCACAGTCTAAACCATCATCCCGCAGCACTCACATAGTACTGAACTAATGTCTACTGATGTGTTTTAATTGCTATGTTGTGCAGGGAAATACCTTGAGCAACTCTCCTAAGAGCTAATTTTAATTACCGAGTTTAAAATGCGCTAATTTTCTGTTTAAATAGAAATAATAACATCCCAATAAAATGTAATCACATTATGATGCCTGTTGCTTGCACAGTCAACCTAAATCACCTCTCCAGATTCCTATATAATTATTGACTGAAACTGCAAAGGCTGAAGGGTTTTGAGACTCAGGTGATGCACGAGTGGCTGCACTCAAGCTGCCTGACAGGTCTGCATGGCTCAGTATCATTTCAGTGGCAAACCTCAAATATCCATGGAAAAATACAACACTTTTCCACTCTCCAGGCACCCAGAAGCTGAGGGATGTCCTGAACCCAACTTTCTGTCTCTGCATTTTGTGCATCTCACTAGATTGCTTCCATTACTTTGCTGAGTCTCTAGCTGAACCCACGTGTGCTTTTAAAATCTACAATACCCTGTTGCTAGTGCTCTGAATCTTTTTTACACATTTAATGAAAAATCTTCATTTGTTTTTTGATGTGCCACCTGTTAGTTTTGCTTGGTAGCCCTGTATTTCTTGCATTGAAAGAAGCAGGAGACATCTGCTCCCCTCACTGCTGCTCAAGTTTTTAGTTCTGTCATTCCCCTGCCTAAGTTAGTGCTTCTGCAGACTTGAGCCCTAGTTGTTCCATAAATCAAAGCCATCTCATTGCCTTCTTCTGCTCTCCTGTGAACTTTCTGTTGCACCTTTTCTGAAATGGAAGACCAGAACTGCAACTGGGGCTCAAGATGCAGTAAAATCACCAGCATGATTATGACCCCTTCCTAAGTGTGATACTGCAGATCTTAAAATACTCTGCTAGTCAACAAATCTATCAATCCATCAATTATTGCATAGAAATAATGCAACAGAGGTATTTAAAGGCCACATCTATCCACGATTCTCCTTTCCCAAGTTCCTAGTAAAATCATTGAATGATTTCACCAGTTATGCTAGATTAAACAAGACTACAGGAGTCTAAAATTATATTGCCAGTTATTATTTTCAGGCCCAAATTTACATCCCCTAAAATCAAGCGTACCAGAATTGGACTCCTACTCTATAACTAGAAGTGATGTAGAATTAAAACGAACCAGCATTTATCTACAACCTGAAGCTATAATTACAATTTTCAAATATTTTTTATGCGTACCAAGCTGTACTGTTCCTGACAGCTAATATACTGTTCTTCTGTGTCTCTTTAAGATTAATAGTGTCTCGGTTTCATACACAGCAATAAGTACATGTTCCAAATCATTAATTATTTCTTGTCCCTAGGCTAGCACAATTTTATATAGTATAGACATTTATAAGACAATTCACTAGTCTTCAAACAAAATTCATGACTTTGCCTGCCACTGCTTTGGAGTGATACTAAAAATGTAGTGCTTATAATTCAAAACACTAAAATGAAGTGGATGATAGCATTAGGATATATTATTGGTAGTCATAGTGTTAGGTATAGAAACTTAATAATTGGCACTGACAAATGCAGTCATTGTCCAGTATAGGAATTTTGACATTTTCTCAGAGACAGCAAGCTGTTGTTGAAAGGACAAGATTTTCAAGATGTTTCTTGAACTAACTTTGGATTTCTAAGTGGCATAATATATGTGAGGAGGTGATTTACCTCAGCTCACCATTGCCTTTGGCAGCTCTTTGAAATAGGAGACATTTGGGAAAGAAAAGGTACAGAACATTGGCAGGTTGGAAGCGAAGGACTTGCACAGTAATCAATAATGCCAAAATACCCAGCTAATCTTCAAGAGGTTTGGTACTTCAGGGAGAACTTTCACACCTAAAAATCTGAGGGGAATAAACCTCAGGAAATGTACAGTTACTGCATTTAACTCCTTGTCCTTTCTTTATTAGTGATTTATTTACTTACAGTGAACTGACCCTACAGACAGGTGATGCAATCCTAGATTTTCAGCTGTTCTACTGAAAGGTTACCAGCACTTAACACCAGCAATGTTCCAAAACTCTGGGTAGAAGTCACCTGTAATGATGTCATTTGTAAAAAAAGTTGCTCTTTCAGCCTGACGCAGGACACCTCTCACAGACCTGAGGCATCACTGCCCTTTTGGGGACTTTAATTCAAATATCAGGACCATTACCTGCACCTCTGGGAAAACTACCAGGCTGGGCTGTTACACAGAACACTGTGCAATGGTAGCTGATGGGGATGCTCACTGAGCACCCTGTACTGGCAGATAGAAAGTCACTTCATGGATCAGGTGCTAGAGGAGAGTTTTCAGAACAAACTGGTCCCCAGAAATACCTTGGTATTTCCCTGTGCAGTTTAGTAAGCAGGACTACAGAAGTCTGGCTGCTGCCCTGTGTGGACATCTGCTCCCATCAGCTCCTGCTGCTGATGGTTATGTTCAGCCTAAAAAAGAAATCTATACAAGTTTTTGCTTGATCTCAGCAGAAATTTAGAATTTAGGTCTTTCATAGGAATTCTGAGTAACTTGAATTGGCTGAAGAAAGGGTCAAGTGCTGCCACATGAACATTTCCACACTGCAGAATGGAAGCAAAAAGAAATCTTGACATTCCTTACACTGGGAGCAGGACAACATTTGGCCATTTTTTTCGAGCATTTACAACAGTGTTGTCGGTGAAAAGGAGTGGAGGGATTGAGAGTGCTTGCATCTTTTGATCTTTGTTTCTGGGCCAATCTCTGCCAGGGTCTGCAGGAAGATAGGTACTTCCTTTGCACTTGATCTCTCTTCCCCGACCAGGAAGAGTAGAAGATCATAAAAATAGAGGAATCCTTACAGGAACCATACCATATGTACTTGTTTCTCTCAAAAGGGCTCAAGAGGCTCTCAGCTTGCATTGTAGAGGACTAGGAATCTGCTGAATGAAAAACAGTATTGGATTTAATATGGCATTATCACAACTAGCATCAAACCTGCATCAAACCTCCTCAGCATCCAACCTCAGGCATGTGCCTGTTCTGGCAGCACCTGGAAGGAGACAGACTTATCCCCCTGCTGCCTTTAAAAGTGCCTCCTAAATTACAACAAAATTAATACCCTGCAAAAGCAGGTATCTTGTACTGCTAAGGACCTGCTGGAAATTATTCTAGGTTTTCTATTTTTTGCTTATTTAAGTTACACTTTCTAGACTCTGATTAGCTAATCAAGTGGTAATAAAACTAAGAGGCCTGTATTTTGCAAGCTTTTATTAACTTTTGAAAATCTCAGGGGAATATCTACATAAGCAAGAGTCTGCAAATTCTGAGCTATGCTGATTTAAGTAGGAAAAAAATACGTTCTTGTCTTTAATATATGATGAATGCTGCCTTGTATTTGAAATCTTGTCCCTAGCAGAACCCATTTCAATAATGTTTATACAGGTTTATGCTATAAATGCATGATATTTTCCCTGCAGCAAAATATGTTGGAACTTACTCCTGATTAAAAAAAATAATGTGCAAATGGGCCGTAACTCAGAGTATGGGTTGCTATAGACATAATTATGCCCTTTTATTAACAAATAAAGCAATGGAAAATATAATCTGTTAACAGTAGAATGGTTTCATACAGCAAGCAGAACTGATAGGAAGTGCACCCTGGATCTCCTGCAATGGGTACAAATGGGAAGCCAGCCAAATCCTACAGAATTAAAGGAAACTTTAAGAAAGCTGTTAAGTTCCTCCCTGAGCTCTTCCAGCCTGATTACAGTCAGAGTTTGAGCTAAACAGGAGATGAGGGGAGCTTCTAGGATAAGGCTAGATAGGGATCTAAAGTCCACTCCTGCAGAACCAGACTGCAGAGCATCTGGATCTTTGGCTGCCAAGTGCACACCAAGCCTGGAGGGAAGGTGCTGCTTGCTGCAAGAGGAGTGGAAGAGGAGAGGGATGGATCAGTGTAAACTTAACATTCAATAACAGGAAAAGGTAAAGTCACAGCAAGTAATTTTTCTTTTATTTTTAATTGCACAGGTGTTCTGCTTTCCACCCAAGCAGTTTTGTCCTGCAATAGGCCCAGATAGATGACCCAGGTATTGACATCCATGGTTTTCTCTATTATCAAAAACCTTTGCAGCAGCAAAGCAACACCAGTACCAATATAATTTAAAAGAAACTGCCTCAAGACAACAGGATAGAGCCCTTCTGTCCTTGTCCCCCTTGCCACTACTCCTCCCCTGACAGAGGGAACCACTTACATGTGCTTTTACACTGTGAAGTGGCAAGGGCTGAGGACAGGAGCTGGAGAGGACACTTCCTAACACAGGTCTCCTTTTCCATGCCTCATCATGCTATGAACATGACAGACACAAGGAAATGGTCTCCTGCCATGGAGCACAGAATAGGATTGACACCAAGCTTTCTTTGAGCCATAAAACCTTTTAAAGATGCAAACAGTGATGTGGGAATTTCAGCCAGCAGATAGGGAACAGGCTGACAGCACAGAGTGGGGTGACATGAGAAATACAACCTTATTATTGATACAATGAACTGGAAGACAGAAAAATGCTGGCTTAGACACAGATCTCTTGTATAAGCTCCATTACTTAGCATATTCATTCCTTTATTTTTTTCTGTAAAAAGGGAATTATGTTATTTTTCTGTTTCATCCTTGGGGCTGAGGAGATGAAAACCATTTCTCACTGTGTGTGGAACAATGAGGCCCTGTTCTCACTTACAGTCTTAAAGTCTTGCTTTAATGTAATTTAGGAAAATAAAAATGTCTGAGCATTACAGAATAAAACAGAAATTCTAAACTTGATTATTTAATTTCTCTTTCATGAGAGTGAAACTGATTTACAGGGAAGGGTGCTAACCCAACTTGTATAACTTCACTGATGTTTTCCCACTAACTTTTTCTACATCTGCCATTAGCACTGCCCTGTTTATAGACTTCAGAATTAAAACTGATCAGTGCCCTACCCTTCTTTTAAAAGTAACAAATTCATAAATTCTCCATTTCTCCTTCCTTAAACCCACCACCCCACCCAAAAACCCTGCCTCACAGCCTGTGTCTGTGCACAACTCATTTCTGTAATACATTTTGACATCCTGTTTTTATAAGAAACCAAATTCTCATTTGTTGCCTTGATGTAAATCCATGGGTTTTCCTCTGCCAAATAGGAAACAGGCTCTGAGTAAAGATACGGCTGTTCAGTCTTCAAGAAGACTTCAGGGCAGTGTCACTGTTACTCACAGGAATTACTCTTTGCTCTGTGAATAATTTCAATAACATAACTGGAATTATCTGAGCAGGGAAATATGATTCAACAGGAACAAGCATCTCTGTGCCTAGACATTAGTGGAAGATTAAATCCAACACCAAATAATGAACACAAACTACAGAGAAGTTTCCATTTGAAAATGTTTGATTTTTTTAAACAGGAGGAGATAATCTCTGAGCAAAAACAACAGATATAATTGCATATTCATGTCTTGTGGATCATTATGTTGATGTGATATGTGGATTTTTATCTGAATGAGATGAGATGGTGCTCTGATGTTTCCCTCTGTGCCCATCCTTTTGGCTGGGCCCGTGTTTCCCCCACTCAGTGATGTGTGGTGTGTCTGCTACCTGAACCAGAGGCTGCACTTCAGGAGACACAGACAAAAAACCTGCCACACACACTTAGCTTCAGATAAAATCAGCTCAGAGCTTTTTTTTTTTTTTTTCCACCCCTAATCCGAAATAGCTACTACAGTAGTATGTGTATCTGCATGCACAAAAGAGTTTGTTCTTCTAAAAAAATCTAAAGCAAACAGAGAACCATGACAAGATTATACATTTCATTTCCCAGCATACAAATGAGGATCTAATTTACTCTGGGCTGTTCATGCATTTTGCTTTTAACAAACATCCATATGTCAAATAGACCTTCCACATACTTCCCTGCTGGAGTTTTTTTCCTTTCAACTTGGTGGGGAACATTTGTGATCCTTATTCTACCAAATAAATCTAAAGAATATATTTTGCTCAAGGCCTTCTATTTTTTAATTTAAGAGAAACAAATCAATTCATGGCTTTGGCAGTCTTGCTATTAAGACAAGCATACATCTGTGCAAAAGCACCCCAATCCCTAATTAATTACAGAATGTTATTAACATTTTTAAATGTAACATTGGTTAATATATTTAATTTTACAAACATAGCCATATAAAGTTACTTTTTAAAGAACATTTTTCCATCTTCTGTCTGCAGTTTTATAATCTGGGTAGTTTAGCACAGATACAGAGATAGCTGCTTGTAGCAAAACCATTTTATATTCAGATGGTTCCAAATTCTGTATGTAATGGCTTCAATAACAGAGGCTGGATACTTCTCTACTGACTCATGCAGCACGGATGGGCAGTGTTAATGGGAGTTTTCTTCAATTAAAGGGAACAGGCTGAGAGTCATATTCTTTAAAATTAATACTTGTTACAAATGTATGGTCCCCAAACCATCTCAGGTCGTATTTCTCATATTTCACATCAAAATGAGCTTAATTTTAAGTCAGAAAATGCTCCACAATATATGCCCTGAGTTAAAATGGCTCACTGGTGAAGGAGATTTACTTATTTATCAGGTGAAGAGTTGTGCATAAAATGACTTTTGATTTTAATCAGTCAAGGTCAATTATTTGACTAACCAGTGGAACTGGCAAATTTTGAACAGCTGTAAACTTTTCTAAGAAACCTGTTTTACTTTTTATTTGTTAAAAAGACAGTGATCAGTTTTGCACATTGAGATAAATCTCACTAAAATACACACTTCCCCAACACTGCAACAAGTGTTCTCCTGTCCATCCAGCCTCCTCCCCTGCTTACAAATTCACTCCTTATAGTCAACTTACATAATCCATAAGGTTCATTTGTCACCTTTAACCTGGTCTCCCTCTCTTTACTCTGGTCCTCTTAAAAATATGATTTATAGGGCAAAGAGTAAACCACTTGCTTTTCTAATATACTCACTCTTCAAACTACCTTCCCCCAGTTCAGTCGTGAAAAAGTGGCTTTAACAACCATGGTGTGAGATGGGCATTGGACCGGGGAGGCAAAGGAAGCAAGTGGGTTTTATTCACAGATCATACAATGGCTCTGCTTTCTGTGGCCTGTAACTACATCTGCATTGCTCACTGAACCATACACATTTAGATTCAGCTAAAGAAAAGCACATTTGGCCAAAAATCAGATACATTTTTAATTGGTACCCTGATGCGCATATTCAAATCCTAATCCTGCATAGAAATGTGTCTCTGAAGCCATATTGTCAACTGGGTTAGGCAACTTGGTAGCCTTTTATGGGTTTCTTATTTACACTTTTGTGTGACTTTTTTTCCCACATAAAGTCACAAATCACAAGCCCTAGTTTTAGAAAGACATATGTGATTTTATATTGTTAGTTGGAGACATCTGAGTACCCGCGGTGTCTGAAGGACTCCTAATTGCCAAACTCACTTCTGCTTTGCCTCAGCCAGCCACACCTCCAAAAACTAAGGAATACATCAATGTTTTCATGTATTTTACACATTTCTCTTATATATCCACTGCTATATCCAGAGATGTAGCAAAGAAAAGCCAAAAAAGACATACTGCAAATAAAGCAACAATACAAAACACAGAGAGAAGCAGGTTTTAGTGGCTAATAGCACAAAACACCTTTTTCTTAGCTTTGTCCATGGCCAAGATGTGGGACAAGGGAAGGCAGATCAAGCAAAGAAGAAAGCCTCGTGGTCTTACTAATTACCAAACCAAGCCAATCTCCTCCTGATGATTATGGGCTACAACATTTCTGCAAGATAATTAATTCCAAATATACTCTATAACTCACATTAACATCGTAGACCAGAGGCAACTTTTGTTATCAGAAACTTCCAGAAAGGATTAAAATGGGGTTTCAGCCCCAAGACCTGGCTGCTTTGACCTTAATTCCCCTTCGGCCAAGTTACTAAGCCCCTGACAAGAAAGAGATACTTGTGCAGAGCATGACCTTATTTACCTGGGGTAGTATTTGTGGTTTTTTCACAGCTTTCATTACTGTAATATCATACATAGGGTTTCTCATTTGTTTGCCATGCAACTTATTCCCCTAAGATTAGTCCTTTTCTAGTCAAGGAGTTTAAAGCTAATCACAGTTGTTATTTTAATCTGTGCTCACAGTTCAGAATTCTTGCAAGTTATTTTGTTTGTTAGCAATTATTCTCTCCCAATGGAAGTTCATGATTACTGCAAAAGCAACCTGTTTAACACTTGGCACTCCTTTAGTACACAAGCATGAAACCCCAGAGCACAGAAGCATGCTAATTCTGGTGATGAAAGTATAGCAAATCTATTTAACAAACTCTGTTTTTAAAATGTGGCACTGGAGAAATCCAAGCCATGGATCCTTGTGCACAGTTGTGCTCCTCCCCCTCTGTGTTTTTCATTACTGTAATAAGGTTACAAGGTGCTGTTGATCCTTCATTCCTTGTATGATTGTCATGTCTGAAATGCAGGATAATCCAATGCTTTCACCAAGACAGACTAAAGATTTGGTAATGGTTCCAGTAGCACTAATAATAAAATTCCCTTGACAAGTGTTATGAACAGGGTCTGACCCTTGCATATTTAGGCAAGCACTCTATGCTCAAATACAAAGTCTTTATTCTGTTAAGGGATCTGGTAATTGCTGTCACTGATCTATGTGTCAAGACTTAAAAATTATGATCTTCTCTCAAAGTCAATTAGGAAAGACTGCAGGGACAAATTTCTGCTTCTCATGCCGTTGTCTCTGTGATTCTGTCATAAAAATGACTACATTAGCTGAATAAGAGCATTAAAGCACTATATGAAGAACACCACTGCAGGGAGATCCCCCATCTCTGACCCACTTCTGGTTTATTTAAAGTTATTTTTATGCAGGATAGAGCAAAGAAATCTAAAATAATTCAGTGTTCTGATGCAAAGTGATGCACAATCTCTATTGTACATAATTTCCAGTGATAAATGTTGGTGATTTACATCAACAGAGTCAAATTTGGCTCATACTGGACAGATTTATTTCATTCAAACTTGAGAAATGGGGGAACCATCGAGGTTCCATTTTCATCCTTCTCCATGAGGAAATAATTAGTCTAAAATGTCCAGGATAAGAAAATCTGTGTTCAAGAAGTCTGCATCTATAGATATTAGTGAGGTGCCTTAACCTGCCGTAAAGGTTTTAAACAACAGAACATCTGAAGCTGGGCAAGAGATCTCTTTCAGTAGAAAGCTATAAAACATGACCTGACCACAGGCAGTTCTCCTGGGACAGCAATTACAGCAATAAATGTTCCCCAGCAGATGCTAATGCTGTGTATAAACAGCCATCCTCTAAAATCAAAAGAGATTTTTGCCCCCAAATGTCTCTTAGGGTCCCATTGTATGGGTGGAAATGTAAAGGAAATGTAAAATTGATATGCACACCATGACACTGGCTGTAGTCTCCTGTCTTGGCCTGGCCACTATAAATCTGTCCCAGCTGTAAGTAATGCTGAAGGAGCTAAATGGTCAGAATTTGTGTCTGTCTTTTTTATTAGCTTGCCCAGAGTAAAGTAGGGGTTATTGGTCAATGTCAGGTTCAGAGCCCAGTGACCCACTAGGTTAAAATCGTGGTAGTCACAAATCAAGAGCATAATGAAGTCTGAGAAGTGGGCTATGCTGATTTATTAGGACATCTGTCTGGCTCTAGACAGCCCAGTACTGCCCCTGCATCATCAGAGCTATTTGCATAATCCTCACCACGAAACATTGGAGAGATTTAAAAGAGAGAAACAAAGTGTTCAAAGAAGAGCGGCAAAACCAGAAGGGCTTAGCTTGTAGTGCTCATTGTAAGCCTTAACTTTTTATGCCAATACCCCATAAAAATAATATTTTAAATCAATTAATATTGACAATAAATTACCATCTTCAGCTTTCCAAAACTACTGAATTTTCAGGATGCATCCACATGTCTGTACATAACAAAATAAAGTCACTACCCCTGCTATTTTCAAACACCGGCTAAACTTTAAATTTCTTATTATTCATTTATATTTACCAAGGTCATGTCATCCTTATGATGATGTTATAACCTTCATTCTTGAAAAATAATCTCCAGAATTCTATAAACTTAAATGTAAATGTCAATTTTTTGCACCGGTTCTTTCTGATACTTTCAAAGGAAAGCATGAATTTTACAGAAACTTTCTGAGTTTTACCTATAAGTAATAGTAAGTGTATATCATAAACCCTGTATGCTGTAAATGCTGTTATACTAATTTAAATCCTATAGGTCAGGAAGTTTGTGAGATGCATACCAACTAGCACTGTCATGTGCAAAGCTGCTTGTTTTGTACACAAGAAGCATTCAGTTGAAAAATCAGACTTGGTCAGAACTAAGGTGAAAAAGATTTTAATCTATGAAGATTAAATTGCTCTCTGAAGATTACTTTATTTTTGACTATGTATCAAGAAAGATTGGCACCTCTCATATTCCATCAGAATAAAAGAAAGAAAAAAAATTAAATCCTCTGCATAAAATATTATTCCAGATAGAAATTTAGCTGGTAACTATGAAAATATGAGATAGGGAGTTGTTAATAAATAGATACCAAAGAGTTCAGAAAATAGAAAGTAAAGCAAATACTACGAAGTGCTATCATGCAGATCTTTTTACACAAGCTGCAATAATAAGAACTCTGTACAAATGAAAAGTCTGGAAGAACTAATTCATAATGATCAAAAGATAATCAGCTCATTAAGGGTGTGAGACTTCTGAGGCTTCTGAAGATTAGGTAATTTCTGGGCTATCTTTACCATTTCATAGCAGAACAGTCCTGAACCAACAGCCAGAGAACAGTGCTGCTGGAATACAATGAAGAATCTGTAACATTTTTGCCTTCATGTCACAGTTACAAATGATAAATTTTAGGAAGATGCAAGCAATGCACAACCTCTCATGCTCCCTAAAGAAGGCATCAGCATTAACACAGCAGCAAAACCACTGAAGCACAATATGTAATAAACCTGAAACTGTGTCTGAGATGAGAGACACCTCCACCCATGAGCAGATGACTGACCAGACCAATGCATGGAGATCTGCAAGGTCCTTGAGCATCCTCATCAGAGGGATGCAGAAGCTGAGGAGGGCTTCAGAGCTGCTCAAGCAGTTATCAGATTTGCTGTCTGGCCAAACACCCACTACCTGCAAGTGTGGAAACTGCTGCTTTGCTTTAACCAGAGCTGAGCCTGGGCAGACCACTGAGCAACAGGAACAGAGAAGCAGGAAATCAAGAGTACTGCAAGTTTTTTTTTAAACCGTGTTTACTTAATTTCAAAATTCTCAATACCTCATGCTGCTATGCTGGGGGTTTTTTGGCAATGGCTTGTGTGGCATTCAGTGAAAAAATTTACACTCAAGAATATATAGCCATTTCTTAAATTCAGCCTAATTTATGGACTCTGAACTAGTGTCAGCACCCACTGCTTAGAAAACTGAGCATCATGTGCATGTATGTGACTGTCCTGATGAGCGTTGGCAAGATTCAACTCATATGTGATGCCCTACTTCTTTCACTTAGGTGGAGGAACTCAATGATTTCTTTAATATCAGGAATGGAAACTATGGAGTGCAGTATTTTTTTCCAAAACAGCAACATAAATAAATATGTACGTGCATGGTACTTACCTCCATAAATTCCAGCGCTGTTCTTCCAGCTGAGTCACTAAATGCTCTATGTATTTGTTTGAATCCATATATTCCTAGATGAAAAATTATTAAAATATTAGTTTTTCAATGGTCAAAGCCTTTGTAAAATTTTAAGTAAAATTCAGAGTCAGTTTATGGGCTTTACTTTCACTTTGTACCCGAGGTTATCCCATGTACACAGAAATCACAATGCTACAGAACTAGATTAAAGCCAAATTTAGATCCAAATGCAGTGGACAGGGCATCAGTCAAAAAAATTTTTCAGAGATTATTTGAGGAGAAGGCAGAAGGAGGTGAGGATATGCAAGTAGCACAAATAAATCAGAGTACAGAGAGAAAAACATCTCCATATTCTAAGACCAGGATTATCTTCCCTGAATCCAGACTGAAAAATATCTTCTTAACAATGCAGCCACTGTTTTGTTGTGCATTTTGTTTACTTTAGGTATAAATCAAAGTGACCTGAATATTTAGCTCAGATATTTATTTCATGGATATGAGAAATATTATAGCATGTATCCTATTTGAAAATGAAACTATAACTCAGCTCCTATATAATTTCCCAGTTCCACTTTTGCAGATGCTATCACTTGCAATATCAGCTGTAAGAAAGTTCCCGTGTTTGTGTCTAGACAGAATTTCTGATAAATATTCATGATCAGATGAGTGATTCAGATTTTTTTTTTTTTTTCATCTTGAAGTCTGTTCTTTAAACACAATGCAAAGAGACAAAGTTTATTCTCAGCAGAGGAAAAAGTCAATCACAGAAATACACTGTGTATTCAGTGTACAGGAGGAAGCAGTGTACAGGAGCAACTTCAGTGCTATTTATATAAAATATTTCAGAATAAACCCATGGAATAACATGATGCAATATAATATATGTGTATCACAGTGGTACAAACACAGGCACTTTACTATTATTCTGTGAATCTATTAGCAATATGATAACTCTCTTGAAATATCTCTCAAAATCAAAAATATGTTTCCAGCCTCATACTTCAGGAAATAACAAGAATTGGAGTACTAGTTGGAAAAGAATCCATTTTCATTTCCTGGAGAGAAAAGCTTCACTTCTATAGCTCCACTTTTTAAGCTTTGGACTCCTCAGAAAATCACTTAATGGAGTTCTTGTTTGCATTAGGGTTGTTTCTTTATTATTATTATTTATATTGTGTACAAGTATGGATTTTTGCTCCAAAGCAGTTGGTTCTTCTCAGCCATTTATCCTCATAACCAAGAACAGGAGATAGCTACTGCAGGGACTGTACATCATCATGTCTCCTCAAGGTGAAGATAAATGCTAGATGATTATAAGGATCATAATCCATATATAAATTTACATTTTTACTTCAGGATTCGAATTGTTCTAAATGTTTTCATGTTTCTACATACAATAATTGTTTTCTTGTTCTAATAGAGAGAGAGACTTGTTCTACAAAGTCTATCCTGACACAAAGAATTCTGGCACAGATGGGAAGGAAGAGCAAGATGCTGCCTGTGCAAATCCAGCTCAGCTGCACCCTGGTCAGGCTGCCTTGCCTGAAAACCTTTGGGTGCTGTGAAAGTTTCCATTAAACTCTGTGCTTTCCCCAGTCTTAAATTTAAATCTCACAGCTGTAGATAGATGCAGATTGTAGATGTCACTTTCAGAAAACATTTAATAATGTAAATCCTAAAAAATGGCATGAACTTCAGTGGCATTAATATAGATTTTTTACCAATGCTATTGGGATTAGACACTGGCATCAGCATTGGGCCTTTTCCCTGTTATTCCATTGAGTTGAATTATACTTGAGAGTATACCATTGAACAGCAAACTGCTTCTAAGCCAGCACAAGTCATTCTGTAATATACATACATTATGATTCAGAAAAATTACACTGCATAAATGTATAATGACAATTAGTTGTAGTACCAAGTTCTTTAAAACAAGCTGTGTTTTTTACTTAGTATTTTTTTTTTGCCACAATGGGCCTTGTATAAATTAGTATTAATACTTTCACGGCTTTTTAATGTAATATTAAATGATATTCTTGATTTATTCATCAGTGCACTTTGCCCTACAGGCAAAGATAGGATCAGCAGTTTTATTCTGCATAATTGTAGAATGATTAAAAAAAAACCCTCATTCTGAAGCAATTTTCTCAAAAACATTGCCTAGAAATAAAGACAATGGGGAAAAAGAAATCAGTGTGTTTATCCTGTATGACTGCTGCCTTGGCGTTGTTTTTCCTGTGGCAAATCAGCTCTATTATCCTATTTCTCTTTGAAGACCTGGAACTCAGGAGTGTGTCAGCTGTCAGTGTGCAAAAGTGATGTCAAAAAGTCAACCATGATTTGATAGAAACTTTGTGATCAGAAATTACTCCTTTCTTCTGTGTTGCTGGGGCACAGTCACGTGCCAGCCGTGTCCAAAGCAAGCCATCTGCTGCAGGCAAGGTCTCTGGTCCCAAGCCCAGGTTTCTGCTCTTTGCTGTTATCCCAATAAGCTAAATTTTACAAACTCTGGCTCAACCCCCCAGCATTATCATTTTGTCAACATGAAGCAAATCACCATTTGAGATTTAGAGCAACTTTGTGATTTAGAGTAACTGGGCACATCCAGTGAAAGCATAAATCTGGAAAAATAAAGTACCTTATAGTAATCACACTTTTCCACAAAGACTATATATATAGTTTAGTGAAGTACTGACATTTTTCAGTACCCAATAGATCACACAGAGAGGAATAACTCAGATACTTTTTAGCTTCCTTGAAGCTCTGTCATGTGAGTGCTTGCACCAGGTTTTGATTCGAATGGCTAAGAGTCTAAGTCTGAAAAATTACATGGAAAGTCATTTTCTCATGTGAGCAAACAACCTCAGGAGCCTGCTTGAGTGGGAGGAGGGTCCAAGTGACCCACACTTACTTAAGATCAGTACCTGTGTGAAAACAGAGAGAAGATGCAATAACTGAGGAAGGGTAAGAATCATTCAGGTAGGCATGAATTGTTAGATACTATCAAGCCAGGTCAATCAAACAGGAGAGAAAGGCTAGGAGAGGTTTAAGCATCCTCCCTTTCCCCTCTTTCCTTCCAGAAGACCAAAGTGTAGAAAGGCTGAACACTGAGCACCTGCAAAGCAGGAGGAGGTAAAGCTGTGTAAGGCCATGCTGACAGTTCTGAAATTAGAAGCAATTTTAATCTGGAGTGGGAGACTCCAAATTAGTGTGTATTTATAAATGTAATTATATCGCATAGAAATTCTGGAATAACCACACATGCTGCTATTCACAACTGGACTGAGCTGTGTTAGCCCTGCTTTGAGCCTCACTCTGACCAGTTCCTCCCAAGTGGCAGGATTACCAAAGACTCTTAGGTTTTTTTTGTTAAAAAGTGATTTTTTTTTAAATTCTTTTAAAATTCTTAAATTAAAATCAAATTAATTAAGTTAAAAATTCTTTAAAAATATCTTTTAAAAATTCCAAATAGATTTTTTAAAATTCTATTTAAAAATAAAATAATTTTTAAAATGGGTGAAACCTCTCCCTTTTCTTCTCAATTAGTTAAACTTCCAGCCAGAACCACTTCACTCTTCCATCTGTCCTACTGTGGTGGCATATAACTGCACTATTTTAAGGAAAAAACTCTCTGTAATATGTTTAAATGCAGTAGAAAATCTTTCTAACAGCTGTGTAGATTCTGGCATCCAGGAAGAGTTGGTATGCAAGTGTCACATACCAGCTCATCTGATTTAGAGAGCATTAGAGAATTGCTTTACCAAAACTGCCACTGTTTTGAGCTGAAGTAATGTCTGAATAACTAAGTATATTTTTGACAGAACTAAATATCTAGCCTTGTAACACTTATTTGTTTTGCTGTTTGTTTCTTTTCTTTGTTAGCTGGATGTCAGTCAGGAAAGAAAAGGGGAAGAGAAAGGAAATGAAGTGCCTCCTCTGAGGCCTGGGATCCACTGCTGGGTATTTGGGTCAGTTACGTGGGTATTTGTTCTGGCAAATCCACGTTGTTATGCTGGGCAGGGTATCAAATATTATACAGCACACAGAACATTTTCCCATCCATTGTTAGAGAGCAAAACCCTCAGGGCAACCTTAGGCTTGTGAGACAGGAGCCCCTCACTGCAAGCTGGAGGTGATAAATGGGAGCTGAAGAAAGATCACGTTGTCTCTGGCCCTCTTAAGGAACTTGCACAGCTTGGTATCAAAGAGAGTTTAATGAGCTTAGTGATATGTGAAAAGGATTAAGGATACAGTCGTTGATCCAGCAAATCACTTGATTACATACTTAATTCAATAGGGCCACTCATGTGCTAGAAGTGAAGCCTGTGCTCCCGAGCTGTCACGGGGCCGTGGGCCCTGGAGGTGGGAAGCTTTGGTGGGACCTGGGCATCCTGTGGCTGGGATGCCATCCCATATCTCAGGTCCCCAGACCCCCACAGACACATGGGGACACAGCTGCCCTGCCAGCCGCTGCCTTTCCTGCTCTGAACGAGCTCCCAGGGTGTGCAGTGAGAGGCCTGAATTGTGCAGAAAATGGGGAAATTTGGGGAGAGCCTCGGCCCGCAACTCATCTCCCTGCAGACCAGTTTGGAAACAGGGCTGGGAGGTAAAAGTCATGCAGAACCCTGCAGAGCCCAAAGCATCCCCTTCTCCCCTGGCACATCTGATGTCCCCTCTGGATGCTGAGCAGACAGCCTGACCCCAGCCCTCAGCAGCTCTGCCCCTGAGCTCCACCAGCAGCTGGGTTGGAAACCAGACAGGAAAACATCAGCATGGGTTTGGGCTCCTGTGCACTGCAGAGGAGGATGTTTGTGACTGGGGGAGCAGAGAACAACGTGGGATGAAAAAAAGCTGATAAATGTCCAGACAAATTCCTGTGAGTATCTGGAGCCGTCCAGCCCCGGAGCCAGGGAACTGCATGGAGAGCCCACAGTCATCTGCCTCATTGCAGAAAGTCCTCTTTTCACAGGGAAAGGTTATTAGAGATCAGGCAACACCAAAGCTGGCTGCAGCCAAACAGCAGACTCTTGCAATTAGGAAATGATGGTAGCAAAGCAAAGGGTGGAGGGGATTGACCTGTGAGGGGGAGATCTAAGCTGTCACACCAAGTGTGGAGACACAAGTCATCTTTGAAGGATCTTGGAAGAGTGCCCTGGGGTAAAGCTGTAGACCTAGGGAGAGTGCCTTGAAAGAATATTATAACTTCTGTTAAATATTTATTTTTGTTATCATCCTGCTGCATAAACCTTTGATAGAAAATAGGCTTTTTTCCCACAGCTCAAGAGGATATATGTACATGTATTCTTGCCTGGACTATGTTTTTTACATGTCTGAAAGCATTAGGATTGAGGATTTGAGTGAGCTGTTATACAGCATTACTGAGCTAACAACATTTTTTAAAAAGCAGGTGTAAAAAAAAAAATCTCTTTGCATTAGATATTTTTGTCAATCCCTTCAATACCACACCTAGCTTGGCTGCTCACCTGTAATGCTAAATAGCAATAAAAGCTAAGCCATGCAGCTTAGGAAAATAAGATCTTTTAAAACTGTCATTATTGTCAATCTATTGCTTTCTTGCCTGATTTCAACATATTGTTTTAATTGCCAGTTTTATTAGCAGCTGGCATGAAAGTGTACATTTAGAGCATCTGCAATAGAGCAGGCTGTCAAGAACCCTCATGCACATACTGTGGAATTACACCATTATGGTAAAAACAGTCATGATTATTTTAATAAATATGTTGAGCAAATTTCTTAATTGTTCAAAATCACGTAAGCCTCAGTGAACAGCTCATATTACATCTCAGCTGCAGTGATTAAAACTGATTTACTGAGTCATCTGAAGCCAGTTGTTTTTGTATAAAAGAAAAAAAATCAGCTGGGTTTTCTTCCTGCTGCTGCTTGGCTTCTGCTTTGCACCCTATTAAATGGCACTATCCACAGAGGACAGCAGAGTTTAATAAAGCCTGAAATAGCACAGGCTCATTAACTAACAGGCAGATTCTGCACCCTTGTGAGTTCTGAACACGGGGATGCAGAGAGAGTTTGCAGGGGAATGTTACCCAGCTTTGCAGCTGGCATCCAGAGCTCCACTGCATCTGAGTTTTTGCCAGTTTGTCCCCCCCAAAATGCAAGCTCTGGGACAAGGACACGAGTACTCTGCTACTCAGTGACACCTGATGTCCATGTTTTTCCCACGTGGGGTCACGGGGAATGCTGAAGCTTCATCTTCCACAAGTTTATAAAACTTTCTGTTTTCCAATAAGACATTTTCTGCAAGCAAATCCTGTGGCTCAGGCAGGTGTGTATGGAACAGTAACCTGCCAGGGCTCTTCCCCAGCTTAGTGGACTGGGGCTGGAAAGCTAAGAAGAGATTTGGTGGAAACTGCTGCCACCATTCAGATTTCCAGATGCTTGGCTGGTTTGTTGCTCCCTCTTTCAGGGTTACAGGGGTTTACATGTCAGTGAAACAAATGACATGCACCTCAACATGAGGGATAGATCATAGCAGGCAGAAGGATAGCAATGATGAGAGACTTAAATGCTGGAGGAGAAAAAGCTAAAAAGTTGATCTAACTGAAGTTATTTACATTAAAGTATATTTGCAGTAAATCAATGAAGCATCTCATACTGGGGATGAAGGGAAGAATCCCAGAGCTTCCCAGCTGCTACCCCATGGTGCTAAGGAGTGAAGTAAAAATGACAAAATAATATGTTTCAGCTTTCCAAAGGAAAGCCTGATGACAGATTCAGGCAGAAAAACAGCAGAGTAGTTTCCAGCTGGACTGAATCACACGGCTCTGCTGATTTCAGTCTTTTCTGACACAAGTGAGTGCTGTAATCTCATAAGATGCTGCAAAATTCATAATAATACAATATTGTACATCCCTTATAAAACCTTTCCTTCTCAGGAATGCCTGCTGTCCCCTGGCAAGACCACAGAGCTTCAGTTTAAAAGCACATCATTTCTCAGTGTCCCCATTCCTCACCAACACCAGATGACAAAACAGAGGCCACCATACTGGATTTCATAGCAGTTTAATACTCCAGCCCCAAACTTTCAAAGCATTTTCTGGTCTAAGCAGCAGCTGGGTTAAAGGACAAATGTCAATTTATAAAACAGTATGACAGCTGTCCTCATTCTGGGAAATGAAGCAGAGCTCAAGACAAAGTAGGTGAATGTTAGGATACATTCCTAAGATCAAAAAAATAGATTAAAATAATATTTTACAAAAAAGTGGCACTTGGACAGACCATTTCAAACAGGGATCTATTTAAAAAACATGCTTATTTGACAGGCTGGAATATTTTTCACAGATAGGAGATAAAGTAAGATAGTGGGGAGTAAAGTCAGAAATCAAGAAGATGGATGAAATGCAAAAGGAAGGCATAATTAAAACCAGAAATAAGGACAGCTGGAGTAAGCACAGTGAATATGTCTAGAACTGGACAGATATTTTTGTACAAATACCTTTTACTCAAAATTTAACATTCATGGGGTTTAAAAGTCTCTATGCAAGTAACAGGCTATGGAACTTCTGTAATTTCTACTAACTCTTGAGCAAATTATTGTTTGGCTGTATCTGTAAAGGAAACTGGGCAGTTTGTCCACCAAATGCTATTTTTATCTTTTTCTTTCCCCGAAAGAGGTAATCACTAAATGCAAATACAAAGCATTAACTGGAATTGACCAGAATTATCTTAAAATAGGAATGAATTATATAATACCATATAAGTTTGAATTTATTAGCCACAGAGCTCAAAGTCACAGAGCTTTTAATACCACTTAACATCAGCACTGACAAATGCATCAGAGGTTCACACTGTTCCTCCAGCAATAAAACCCAAGTTTGTGTCCTGTACCACAACAGGTACATGCCCTTGATTTCTATTTGAGGCCAAATCAGGAGATCCTGTTGACAGTCTGCATGATGGCCAAGTGTCCCTGGACACCCCACCTACCCTGAGTGTAGCTCAGCATGAGTAAAGTTTGAGCAGGTTGGGTAGGGCCAGATCCTGAGCCACAGAAAGGGAGCAAAAGCTGCAGAGGGTGCAGATTATGGGCTGTGCTCACCCCCAGTAGCCCCAGAAAAAGGAAAAAGGGAAATCTTTGAGCTTCTAAACTACTAAAAAATTTAACTAGGCCATTGGAGCAGCTGTGGAATTTAGCAGGAGTTGGGAAAAAACCTGCCTTTTTTGGCCAGGGAGAGGGATGAATATGGAAGAGCAGGCTGCAGCACTGATGTCTCCTGAGCAGGTTTGCAGCCACTGTCCCAGCTACCTCAGCACATGGCAACTCCTTGTCCTCAGTCAGTATAAAATTCCATACAGAGAAATGAAAAGTGGAGCTTAGCATAGCCATACAGTGACAGTTGTTCAAAGGTATTGATGACCATGCATAAGTTAAGGAGGTGTCAGAGTGACAGAAATGTTTCAGTCCCAGGAATTCCACAAATGAAAAGGCCTTGGTGTTATTTAGGGCAATAGGAATTTGCTCTATAGCTTAAAGCAGACATTCACAGTCAGGAAAACTGAGTGGAAGGAGATGTGCAGATGTTATAAGTTTGCTGCTACGCAGTGTGGGTATTTACATGAAATAATTAGCTCTGCTCTTGTTTATGTCAAATCTAATTTACATTAATAAAGTTCACCCAGCAAAGACACTGATGCTGTAAGAAAATGTCCAGAAATGTTACAGCCATAAAGATGCAGAATAAATACTGGAACACTTAATTAATCACTTTCTGACATTACCAGGTAATTAAAGTTTCTGAATAATTTCTTGAATTTTTTTTAGCAATATAAATCAACCACAAGACACAGAAGAACTGCTGGTTCTAGGCATTTGATTTTGCCTAGACATATGGCTCTTGCATGTGACTCACAAGGACTAAAGACGACAGAATAGAACAGGAATAGAAAAACATTCATGGGCTCCATTGCAGAGTTAGGGAAATCTAATTCTAAGGTTATTACAGATGTTTGGAATTCACAGATGAAGATGTTTCATTCACAGTAAATATCAGACTTGTTCACTTGTTTGGAATAACTGCTATCCTCCATCCTAACAGCAAACTAACAGCAAATACCTTGGGACCTGAAGTTCTCTATCCTTTTCCTGCTTCATTATCACTTGTCCTCACACATATTCTGGCAAGATCTGAGAGGCAACAGGATACACACACACACAAATCAAGAGCATCTTATTTCTACTTAAAAACAAACTAAATAAAATACCCAAGAGATACTCATCAGTTCATAGAATCATAAATCAGGTTTGGTTGGAAGGGACCTTAAAGATAGTCAAGTATCAACCCCCCTGCTTGGACAGGGACACCTCCCACTAAGTTCAATCATTCTCTCACTAAAACTCTGCAGTAAAAAATAATATCATATATAAATATAATATCAAAGTCCAATGCAATGTTATAGAGATATAAAGCTAATGATCCCCAAATGCTTCCAAGCATCAATGGACCAAACAAGGCTAGAAAAAGTTTTGAGGATTTCCAGCTTGCACCCCCTGCTCTCAGTACCAGGGTAATCCAGGCTTTATCAAAATTCAAATAATTGACCCTTGATGGTCTGTATGCATAGAAAACAGCAAAACTGGAGTTGAACAGAGAAGACTGAAACCTCCTTTCTGGACAGGCCTTGCTTGCTTTCTCCCACTATCCCTCTTTCTAGCACACAGTGCTCTAGCCACAAACTTTTTCAAATGGAGGAGGGAACTTGTTACAGCACATTTTGAAAATTTTGCACATGCATAATTAAAGTCAAGGAAAATTTATCTCAGAGTTAAAAATGTGGCAGTGCTCAGGAAGTCTCAGAAGCTGCTCCTACCACCCTGCCTCTTCCTGGTACACTGAACCCAGTGGAACTGCCCTGTCTTGCATCCATCAGAGTAACCTACGTGATACATTAACATATACACACAGATAAATGATGGAACATGCAAATAAATGTGCTCCTAAGCATCCCCTCTCTTTGGTTTGCTCTTCTGCTGTGTTTATGTGGAAAGAAAAAAATGACAAGGAATCAAAAGCTAACACTCAAATGCACCTATGCATTTTCATGGGTTTATTACAAACAAAGCAGCAGCCATGTTCACAGGGAGCTCACTCAGCTCCTGTTCTATCTGAAGCACATTTATTGTCAGCTGTCATTACCAGGGCTTGCAGCTGGGTCAGCTCAGGGTACCGACTCATTGGAGGACACAACAGAGTCCAAGGAAGTCACCTGTTCTAAACTGGTGCCCAAATCACACTCTTCCTTCAAGCAAAAATTCCCACTGATTTCCACAAGCTGTTCAAGAAAGTCAAGGCAAGAGTATTGGCCCTGCTTGTAGCTATGTATGCAAATGAAAAAGAAATATTTCCAAAACTATTTTCTTGTAGGTAACAACTCAATTCAATGCCTCTGAGGAGGCTGAGCTTCCCTGACAGGTTTGCAAAGCAGGTTTCTCATGAGGAGCTCTGATCTTGACCACTGCAGCTCTCTGACACACACAACCCACTGAGCTGGCAGGCCCAGGGCAGGACAGGCAAATGCACTGAGCAGCCTGGCTCTCTGGGGCCAGGGGATTAATTCCAAGAAGTCTGGCATTTCCTAAGTGGTGTATAGGCCAGGCAGCACCATGTGATACTGGTTGGAGATAAAGTTTAAGTATAGCAGGGATTTAGTGAAAGTGGATTTAGTGGAAGGAAAATGTTGCACTTTAATGCTAAGCTATAAACAGAAAGTGCAGTAAAGTCCCAAAAGAGAATAAGAACTGGAACATTTGTGTCAGCAAACAGCCTACAAGCATGCACTCATGTTGTGTAGGCCCATGAAATACTCAAGCAAAAGCAGTGCCTTTAGTTACATGCACTAATACTTCGTGAATTCTGTGTGGAACAGAAAGCTCAAAAAGCACTGAAAACACAATTTCTTGCAATGCCAACCCTGTCATCCCTAGAAATGCTCTGGCACTGACAGACACACCTATCAGGCTGGGACAGCAAGGGTAACTACCTGCATTGTAAGATAGCGTGGAGTAAATGGGATGAAAAATGCTGCATGGGGGAGCTTCCCACAGGTGAGGAGGACACTGCTGTGGCTCTCCAGTTGGCATCAGTGCCCAGTATATTGTTCTAAGTGGTCTTGCAGCAGCCTCTGTATCCTGGTGAAAGGCAGGGAGGGAGCTGTGCAGCAGCTCAGGGAAAAGATGCTTGGATGGAGAGCTGAGAGCTGGAGCTGTGCCCCCTGAGGGGCTACAGGGAATGGGGAGGGCATCCTGGGGGAAGCCTTTACTGACCTGCAGTCAGATGTGGATCAGGGAGGTGATGATGCATTTGGGTGAATATGGGTGCAAAGTGTTGAGTTTAACATGTAGAAGTGACAGAGCATAAAAGAAAGGCTTTCATAAAGTAGAAATTGGTGTATTTTCCTCCTTGCTTATGTTACAAACAAAGAAAAGAACTGCCTCTTCAATTCGTGCATATAAAATGGTATTAATAATATTTATCTCATGCTTTTATAAGACATCTAATGACTTATTAATGTTTTGTCTTCTGAACACTTGCCACTCACATATATGCCATGTACAGTAAATGTTAAAAAAATATAACAACAATCCTCATTTTATAATCTATTTCCTTTTCATAAAAATTAAAGTGAACTTCTAATTTCATGCAGCATTTTAGAATTCACAGGTACAATATGATACCAGTGAAATCAAAGCTATCATTTAGCTCCTGGTTAACACTAATTATTGATTTTTCTACAGCTGAATATCACTGCTCTGAATTGCATATGTATTTCAAACATTATGTGCCTGGAGTTATTAGTGACAGTTATTGCAAAACATTCTGTTTATTCAAATAATACTGCAACAAACACAAACTGCACCATGAGAGGCTTGAAAATACTTGTTCAGATAAATATTCATTGACAGCTGCCATGCAGGATATCTGGTTACAGCTCAGATTACATGATAGCTTTTTGTTCTAGACACTATCTTTCCAGCTAGCATTCAAAAATGTAATTTTAAAAACAGCCCTTAATTATATGTGTGAAATAGCAAGTTAAATACTTGGCTCTCCACGTTCCTTAAATGTGAATCTTTCAATCCACAGGGAACTTTATGCGAATTACAGCAAGAACATAAGCATAAGCCTTTATATTTCTGCTAATCTAATTATTGTCATTAACTGCAGCTTCCTGGAAAAGTCCTTTAAAATATTTAACTGGATTACATTTTAAAGTTCTTTATCTTCATCTGCTAGAAAATTTATGGCAACGAATGATGCCTTCTATTAGTGGCCCTGCTGCTCTATGGCTGACTTTGTGATGTTTAGATGCTGTGTCTGTCTTGGGAAAATGAGACATTTGCAGGATTTCCTGCAGAAGCCTTGGCTCTCACTGGTCTGAGACAGAGAACAAGTTAAAACAAAATGTGTGTCAATCCTGTACCTAAAAAGCATTATTTTTTCACAGAAAGGTGGCATCTCGTTTCTGCGTGTATGGCTGTTAGGGGTCAGCTTCAATGGGAATTGTGCCAACCTGGATGGAATTAACTGAGGGCATGGCAGTCCACAATGACAGACAAGAGGTATCAAAAGAAATCAGTTCTTTCTCTCTATTGCCAAGGGGAAATTTTTAGAGCAATTTGACAAAAGTGTTTTTGAAGACTGGCTGAAGAAGAGTGTAATTTGGGGATGCTGATGATCTTACACAAACACTCCGATACATACTGACCTCTTGGTGTCACCTAGCATTTGTTGAGCATCTTGTGTTTCTGAGCATTTAAAACCAATTTTTTTGGTTTTAATTTACAATAACAATTTACAAACAGCAGACAGGTTGAAATACTGCCTAGAACTGTGTAGGTCCTCCACACATATATCACAGACAGTTGATTTTATGATTCTAACAGAGACCAATGATTTTTATAAGCCTTAAGATGTTTGCATCTGTTCTCTAAATCAGAAATCTTTAGCTTATGTCAGATGATAGGGGAAATAATGGTAGGAATTCTCAGATCTCACTTCTCACATAAAGAGTAGCCTACCACCTAAGGATGGTGTTAAGGTGTTGCAGACATCAAGGTGGTCATAAAACTGAATTGTTGTACCCACTCAGCCATAGTCCTGTAATCCTGTGTGGCTGTGATGTGAAAAGTGCTGAGCAGCTGCAAGTCTCATTGATACTGAGGAATTAAACTTATTCAGGGGAGGAAAAGCAATTTCAAACTTTAGATACAGTCCTTAATCATTCATTTAAAGCATTTCCATAGCCATCAACTTGACAGTATTTAAATGAAAAGACTTTGAAAATCTCTTGTTTTCCAACAGGAAATGTTTTCAGGGATTGGTATTTCACATGTATAGAGGAATTTATAGTAATCATATCCTGATGACAAGTCCAAGAGAGGATTTACATCTAACGGGAATGATCTAATTTATCTTTCATACAGTAATACCCAGTGGCTATTGTGAACATTTCATTATCAAGGAAATTAAAGACAACACAAGAAAATTAATGTTTTAAGAGAAAGTCATATGGTCCATTTAACTCTTCTTTTGACTGTTCACATAATGTAATAAGATAATTTGCTTCTTTTCATATGCCCAAGTAATAGAAATAACACTTTTCATAAATCATCTACAAAAGCTTTAAGATGAAAAGCAAGCAAGTCAGTATAAAGCTTTCAAATTACTTCTATATAAATGCATATCATGTGTACTTCACCAGTTCCCCTTTCCAAGAAAAAGTGCTTACACTGCTTCCTCCTCTTCTCCTTTCCAACTCTTTGGTTGGACATCAAACATCCTCACTGCAGAAGGGTCCTGTCCTCTGGTCCTACAGAACCCAAAGGAAACTTTGACACAAACTCAGGTGCCACAAGCTCACTGTTTGGATGCTTGGTGGTGGCAAGCACAGGTTGCACTTCCAGCCTCAACACTTTATGGTCAGAGTTTTGTAGGGAAGTGCTCAAAAGTTTTGCTGCTGAACAGAGCTATTTCTCCCTCACCTCTTTTTCTTCCAGGCACCTTTGGGTCTTATAAAACAACATTGTTCAACAAAAAGGTATTTGTGGTAGCACTGAAGGACCAGGACCTAAAGAAGTATGATTATTTCTTGCACCTGGGATGGGGTTAAAACAGGGGCTGTCCAGGAATGCCCTAGACCTGGCATCCCAACAAGTTCTCCTGCTACAGCTTCTCCGGATGAGGACACTCAGACTGGGATTTGAGATTACACCCAACCTGACAGTGCTCACTTGAACAAGTGTATCTCAGAGCTTGGTATACCCTGGCTCTATCAGTCCAACCACTCTTGTCTGTGTTACTCCAGTTGTTGAAGGGAGAAGCACAAATCACAAAGCAAGCAAACCAGCATGGTGTTAGATGGGGCACTTAAACTTCTAAAGATGCAGATAGGCAGCTAACACACTTTTCAGGAAAATATGCTCATTCTGCTCCCTTGGAGATTTCTGAAATCCCTCTAGACTTCTGTTAAATTTTCAACACTTTCTCCCTGTTCCTTCCGATGTATCCAACATCTTTGCTTTTCTGTTTCTGAGAGGGGAGAGCAAGGAAGCTGAGCAAATAAATTCCTTTCCTTTGATACTTGCATTCATACCACATAAGATAAAAATATCCTCCCCTGTACATATTTGAAAGTCACAATCATTTATGTGGGTAGCTGCATACCCCCTTATATTACTTTGCAGCCCTGCACCAGATGCCCTGGGGCCAGGAGGACAGGCTGAGTCCTGGGGTTATCTGTCTAGCCACAAAGTAAATATGGGGCAAGGGGAGATTGAAACAGGGGAAATGAGTCTGCCCTTCCAGGCTGCAAAGCTTTGTAAGTTCTCCTGCAATGTCAAAAAGGTGAAGACTTTCACAGAGATGATTGGACTGATCTCTGTGCTGGGGGAAACTGAGTCACCAAACAAATCCCATCCTCTGAGTCCTTCTGGCAAGACCATGGTTGAAAGCAAGATGTCCTCAGTCCTTAGTCTGGTTACATCCACCTCCCCAACCTGGCATCAGAAACACACCAAGGATGTGTGTTTATTATACATACTCACATGCAGCTGGACAAAATATAAGCTATTTCCAGCAGTGGGTACTTAATTACTATTCAGTGGCTTCAAAAGCCACTTTCAGTCTTGAAAACTGGAGAGGCCTTTTCCAAAAGAGAGTTCTGCAGTCAGCTCTAGTGCCATCTCAGGACCAAAGGACTTTTTGCTGCTCTGAGAGAGAATATGACCAATGCTAAGATTTATCAGCCAATAGATCTCAAATTGTATTGAACTGTTTATCTTCTAAATTTTGAAAAACAACACTTTTGGATTATTTGTCTCCTAAAATGCTCCTGATTTGAGCTGCTTCTTTCAAATCTAATACTAAGTTATTAATCAAAGCAGAGATTTCTGCTTTCCACAAATCAGTAATTATTCATTTAGCTGTGATTTGTGCTACATAGGGAAAACCTCTGTTTTAAAAAAGGCAGCGTTCAACTCTTAACATAAATAGTACATTATATATGTTGCTTGGAGTTGGAATAATGCAGAGATGTACTGTTCTTCTGGGAGATCTTAAGATTTCTTCCTCATCTAATTTTAATTTATAGCAGTAATATGCTATAACTGCTTTATCTAAAAGTGGTTACTCACACCAAAGGTATGAGAAACATACTAATATCCATCAAGAGGAAATTCCTTAACATGATTGCAAGCTCCAGAAGTATTTACTAATTTATAATCTAGATGGGAAAGTTAGTTCCACAATGACATCTGATTGCTTGCATCCCCTCAAAGCTTTGGGAAAGTTTGTAAACCAGGCTGCTCTCCAGTGTATAGCACTGCAATTCCAGTGACACAGGAGAACAATATTCTGCTAGATTTCACCATTTCTACCACCAATTTAAACTGCTATTTTCATCATCCCAGAGAGGCAATCAGACATAGAATCCAGCTACACCAGCATATAGCAGTTTCTGTTCCTGCCTTGGCCACCTCAAGGTTGGAGGAAAACCTCAGTCTGAGTTTACAGATAGGACTGGATTTTGAAATGAGCTCCAGGTTCAGGGTCTACGTGAGCAATAGAGAAAGGGATGCAGTCAGATAAGGGTATCAGATATCCAGTAAGAGTTTAAATTATATTATTATCAATTAATATGCCAGAAGAGCATCTGTCTGCATTGCTAAATGAGAAGAGCAGGACCCAAGCCCATTCCATGCCCATCATTTCTCTGGACCAACCTGTGGAGATGATGCCCATCCTCAGGCAGCCCAGGCACACACATTCTGCCTGCTGAGCCAAAGTGTGCTACCAAGGCAAAATCAGTAAGGAAAGGAGCAGTAAAGAGTTCATCCCATTCTCTGAGCTTGGGAAATTCCAGTTAATCATTCAATAATATCACGTGGGGGCTTGTAGTTCACAGACAATAAACTACATTTTTGCCCTGCCAACTAATGTTTTAATTCTGAGTACTTAGCCGCTTGCTCATGCCCACAAAAAGCTGTTCCAAGACCCAAGTGGTGACATTTCCCACTTCCCCATGTATTTTTCCCCTGGTGCTCCTGTTATGACTGAAAGCAGCAGGATTATATTTTTCTCAGTGGGAAATGTGTCACCTGCTGTTGAAAGGAAAGCAATTATTGTGTCCTCGCTAAATCTTGGGTCTATTTGTGTAGAGCTTTAGAGCTTAAAGGAATATAAACACCCCTCTCTGTGCCAGTGAAAGTGGTTTGGCACTTTGGAACCCCAGCTGGGATCCCCCTGGATGTCATCTTTGGTGCCTGTGAAGCACAGGGAAAGATGCCAAAGCCCAGAGCCTTTCCCGTAAGTGTGTCTAATCAGTGGGATATAAAAGTGAGTGATGCGCTCTTAGTTCCTGCATAGGACACCTCAAAACATTAGTTCTCCCTCTCCCCTTATTCCAGGAGTCAGATTATACTTCTCAGCTTTACTCAAACAATATTTATGTCTGCCCCACATTCCTCCAGTTGTTTTCCCTCCTTTTTGTGTGGTTTTATGTGCCTGTAAACCTGTCTGACAGAGGGATGGGTGTTTTATTTGCACTCTGTCAGATGCTGTTTCTCTGTGCAATCTCCTGTTAGCAAACAGAAAAGGTCTCATCATCAAAATGGGAGATGAATCAAGTGGACATTTACATTTGCAGCTGGCCAAAAGCAATAAAAGAACCAAACTTACAAAATGTGTGTATATATGTATGTATGCATGCATGTATACTCACACATAAAGGGGGGGATAGATGCATCCTATGAGACAGGATCTTTTAATACACAAAATTTGTTTTTCATGAGTCTGTTGCTATTTAGGTGTTTGGTTTTTTTCCATAAAAGTGAAGAAAATGTAAATAAATCCTTGAAAGGGAAAGTGTGCAAGCATGATTACATTTAAGAAAAAACTAATTGATTATGAAAGGAAGTTTCTAACACTAGTGATCATTACCCTAGGATCTAGAATCACTTCTAGGAAAGGATTAGCAGCCTCAGGGGCATCAGGCATCATTTCAGGTGATAAAAGAAAAGTGTTCTTAACTTTTACTACCATATCATCCCAGACAATAATAATAAAAGTCATGAAGATATATTTTCTGCAATGTAAATTAAATAGTTGATATTTAAAATAGAGATCATCTACAAACACCTTTAGGAGGTACTGTTTCTGTAAATGTGGTACTCTGAAAGAAAATTCACCTTTGTGAATTTCTAACACCTCTCATTTCAAACAAAGCTTTCAAATGGAATCTAGAAAGCCAGTTTTTCATATGAAGCACTACAGGTAGTGGCCAGATTTATAAAGAACTGTCAATTTATAACTGTTTTAAAGTATCTGTTATGTTAACCATGTTGGATGGATCACAGGTGTCTAGTATCTGCTTACTTAGATAACAGACTAATATTTTGCCATCTTCTATATCATGATGAAAATGGATATCTGAGATTTACTGAATCTGATTCATCCAGTCCATTGGTCCTATCTCTGATAATGGCTGGGCCTACCTATTTCAGATAAAGGGGTATGAGCCTCGGGAGCAGAAAATGGTAATTTAGGCTGAAAGTGACCTCTGAGTTGTCTTGTGGAACCACACCATGCAAAGCAGGCTCGCCCTCAAAGATAGATCAGGTTAAAGGAAATCATATCCAGCCAAATTTTGAATGTCCCCTAGAGTCCAGAGCTTCTTTGGGCAGCCTGTTTCAGTGTTTAATCACCCTGATGGTAAAGATTTCCACCTAATATCAAATTAGAATTTCCCTTCAAGCAACCAATACCCAGTGATGGTTCTTTCACTGTGCACCTCCAAGAAGAGACTACTTCCATCTCTCCTATTACCCTCCTCTTGGTTAAGTGAAGACAATTAAATCTCCTCTCAATTTTCTCTGCATTCTGAACAAAACAAGCTTTCTCACCATCTCCATCTACTGTCCCAGACCATCCTGGTGAGCAGCTCTGGACTCGTTTCACTATGTCCAAAATGGACCAGTAAGGAACCACTGTGCAAGATGGACTTTCCATCAGCCAGGCAGTGCCTTCTCTGAAGCACAGAGCTTCCTATTTATTCTTCAAAATGCCTGTTTTATGTTAAATAGCTGTGGATATACATTCACACAGATGAATGAACATCTTAAATCCACATAGCTTCTGAAATCTGTGGTAAGTAATGCCACTCATTAATTACATATTAAAATCTATAGTGTTTACAACATATTTTCTATCACATTTCTATAAATCTTGGATAGAGCCAGCTGGTACACAAAAATTTCCAATGAATACACATTAGGGTAATTTTGCCCCTATGCAAGCCAGCACTGAATGACAGAATCAGAGAATCAAAGAGATTTTGAGAATTACCACACAGTAAATTAAACATCTCCCCTAGTTCCAATACAGTGGGCAGGCTGCTCCTTCAGTAGCAACTGAGAACGAGTCACCTGTTAACTTTGCTCTTGAAATGTTGTGGTGATAACAACACTTTTTAACTGCTGATAGTGTTTGACAAGATTCAGAAAGGACCTGAAGTGCTCCAGACCTCCAATTCTGAAAGCTGATGCCACGTACATTAGCCAGGACACAGTGTACAGCATAGGTAGTGTGCTGCAAACAGCATCTACATTTCAGTATGCAACCTTAAAATATGCAAGGGAAACTGTATGAAGAACACTAGATTTGTGTTGTTTGTTAAAAAAATTATCCCAAATTCTATTTGCTGTGTTTGGTATTACTGATAGCCTTTCCTCTGTTTTGTTTTAACACCAATGTACATCATGCTACACATAAATTCAACATATACTTTCCCAAAGACAATCCTGGCCAGGAATTAGTTTAGGTGAAGAATCTATTGTGTAATAGATTATGTACAATATTGTCCCAGTTTTTGCCTTTCTGTGCCACAAAACACTTTTCCAAGAGAATTCTTACTTTGACGATCCTTATCTCTTTTATTATAGAATTTCTGGTCAGAAGCCCAGAAACAAATCAGGTTTTCCTTCACTTGATCTGCTAGAAATGAGGGCTTTTGGTATCTGGCCACAGTCAAACACTGGTATATGCAAAGGTAACTGCTCAGAACTGCAGCCCATGAAATAAAAGGGTATTTAACAACTTGACCTAGAAAATCTTTCCTTTGCTGTGACTTTGAAAATATGATATTTGGTCTTTGCTGAGGCATACCAAGAGATTCAGTGACAATATAAACATAACAAGGTTTGGTGCTTCCTTTCCAAGTTATTTTTTATATAAGCTGCCAAAATCTAAAGCATATGCATTTCATTTCATTTGTCTTTTGTTTCTCTTTTCTCAAATCAGTCTGGAAAAACTGACTTAATTCCAGATTCATTATTACACCCATTTTAGTGAGGGAATCACAGCCATCTCATCATGCCCTATGAAAGCTCACAAGGTTCACTATAGCTCTTTGAAATACCACTTTGTACCCCTGCTTTCTAACTTCCTATGGGCTCCTAATGTCACAACCAGTATCCCAGTTACAGCTACAAAAGATTTGTACTGGGGACAACAGAACAGAAATACTATATTTCTCTTTCTTCCTCAGCTGTTGGTAAAAATGGTAGCAGACCACTAATCCTTTCTATACGGGCAGATGGCTGTTTGATGTATGTACTCATCTACAAACTAAATTCAGAAATTCATTCGGCTTTATCTCCATTCATTATGTGTTATTGGTCTCTCTTCATTTAACATCAAAAGCAGAAGTGAGAGGCCTGCCATTCTTTATGTTAATAGTCCAGTTGATAACTCATGAATAATAACACTTAGCATTCATATAGTTCTTTACATCCCTAAATTACTTTATAAATCTTAGTTCATCAAAAAGTCGTAGACTTCTTACCTTCTAGGAATAATATCTAACTAAAAGGAAAAAACCCAGTGTCACCTAACAAAATGGCCATAAGTACTGATACCAGAGCCTTCAACGAGTGCACTCACAAAGTTATAGATGTCAACAGAATGTCCTTGTAATAAGAAAGGAAAAAAAATGAAGCAGAACACTGATGTAAGGTAGCTCAGGCCATGTAATTCATGTGACGTGGCCGTGTAATTCAGCTCAGTGCTCCCTGCTGATGCAGGCCTGCAGCTGGCAGCCTATGCCTGACATAGGGTGTCAAGAACTTTGCCTTATTTCATGTAAATGAAAATGTTTATATATCACCTTTGTATTTTGTAGGAAGTTTTAAGCATGGAGTTTATCCAAGATGCTGCAAAACCAACTCTCTACCTAAAGCAACATCTTCTTCTCTAGGTGGAGCAAAATAAATACAGGTTTTGTGTCTAAAATGGAAGGCAGATGCTACACAGATCTGTATGAGACAGATTCCTCTGAAAAAATAGGAAAGAGTCACCATGTCACAGAGCAGTTCATGGAAATACATTCATGAAAGAATCCTGGTCCTTTCTGTAGGGAATCAAACACACCTTGATGCCAAGGGCAGGCACATAGAGGGGCCGATGTCCTTTTCAGCTGCTGGCCCACCCCAGTGGCTCGGGCTGCCTCAGGTAGAAGCTGGTAAGCTGATGTGTTGTGACACGTGTCAGGACCAGCTCTGCTCCTGCCAGATGACATGAAATACAAGGGGACTCTGCAGCTTTTTTCCACCTCTCCCCTGTATGAGAAAACTGTTAAAATTTGTCTTCCAGGGGAAACCTCACTTGCATGTTACTTAGTGTTCAAGCGTTTTACAAGAAGAGTAAAAAAGAAATAATTTCTTGATATTAGTTGTACAACTGATGTTTTAACAATCGTAAAAACAATTGCAGGATTCAAAATGTGCTGTTTAAGTGAGGCAATGAAAAGCAATGGTCCAGTGGCAATGATAGCTTCTAGGGGCTGAATGAAACAAATAAAGCTATTAAAGTAAGTGGATACTTAACCTCAAATCATCACATGATGTTGGGAATTATTTAGAAAATTTTTGCTAGCTTCAAAATGACACTGTGATTACTGTATAATTTTTGTCACTAACTGTCCAACATTCAAGAAGACACCAGCAATGTAAATACAACCTGATACCTTCAAGAAGAGCTAGCCCAGGCTGCAGCTACATTACTTCATGTAACCTTTCCAGCCAATCAGTCTGGCTAGAATTTGAATGATGTATTATATGACAAGCACAGATACGCTTTGGTATTACCAGGAGTTAAAAGCAAACTGGAGGAGCACATCCAAAGACATTTCCTTACCCAAAATTCTTCTGTGCTACTTTTTCATTTGTTTAGGACCAGCTTACTAGGAAATCTGTTGGAAACTTCTACAGCAAACAAACAGCCCCTCAAACAAACAGTCCTTAGGGAACAGCTCTGAGATAATTTCTATTATTCAGATATGTGATACAATCCAATGGCTAATTTGTTGGTTTGGTTTTTGTTTTGTTTTGCTTTGCTTTGTAATTGGGCAACAATTTTTCCCATGTATCCATCTGCTTTCAGAAATCCTTCAATTATAAAAGCAATCTTGTTATTTTACGATGCAGTTAAGGGTGTGCAAATACATGAATGTGTGCACATCAGTAGAGGAATTTGTTCATACAAACTGCTCTGGACACGAACATAACTCTATAGCACCTCTAAAAACTGTGAAAGAAAAAAAGCCACCACTAAATTTTCCACAAGCAGTGAGTGGTACTGAAGTTTTCAGTCTGGGAATGGCAACTTGGAACATTTAAATTAATCTGATTTTCTGTTTATACATTACGAAAGTCAGGGCTCATAAAAGACTCTCCGGGCAGATACTTAAACTTTGGAATTATGGCATGGTCACTTCCTTCAGATTAAATCCTTATTTCTTTCATGGCTCATATATGGAGGAGGGAACCAGAGTAAGTGGAAGTCCTGCAATTTTAGGGCCATTTTTAGTTTGGGCAGGCAAATTCTTGTCCCATGGTGCCAAAAAACTACAGAAACAGAAACACAAGTGTGTGCAACCATATGAAAGATCAGGATTCAATCTACCAATCAGTTTTATAAAGGAATGCTTTATTTCCTAAAACTTAATTATTTTGGGTTTGGATATATTTCTGACTTCTTGGCTTTAAGTAGGTTTGACTGCCATAGTAGTTAGAGATATAGTTGTGTGAGGCTCTCCAGCACATGAGCTAAAAGCTGAGTACTGGTGAGTGAATGTTTCATTTCATCCTGATGACTGTTAGTGGGAGGTTAAATAGTAACATGTAATAAACCCTTATGTTTAAAACAAATAATCATGATTTAATTGTCAAGAAGTAATTCTAGTGCCTAACTTCTGTTCAGCTTGACACAAAATTTGGTTATTGACTCCATTAGCAGTAAAATTATTGAAGCAGCAAGAACAGTAGCAATAGTCATGCAATCCATCTGGACCATAAATACTTCAAAAACCTACTTTACCAAAAATGTTTTGATTAAATAAAAGTGGTTTACTTTTTAAAATAACTATGCTTTTCCTCCTTAAAAAGTTAAAGTTACATCTCTGACAACAAAAGAAAGAATATATACTAAATAACAGCCCGTTTTAGCCATCCTGACATGATTAATTTGTAGTATAAATTGTGCAAATTGCCAATTGCATTATGACTTGTAGAGAGTCTTCTACATTATGAAAGCAACAAATATTTAAGCTCGTGTGTGTTTTTTAGTTTCATGTTAAACTGGTCTCATGGGCATTTTCTTAATAAAAAACAAATCCATTAGTGTAGTTGAAAGTCATAAATAAGCCTGGGCTTGGGTCAAGGCTTGCAGAGGGATCCTGGGCTCCAGAGGCAATGAAGAAATGCTGAGGACATTTGACATCCTGCAATTTTTGTGCATGACTTCATGGGGCTGGGTGGGTGGGTTGGTATGATTGCAAGAAGTTGAACAAATCTCACTGGGAGCTCTGGGAATGTCACAGGAGGGAATAAAATGCAGGCATTCAGAAAGAAACACTGATGGCAGATCTCTGAGATCTCAGGAGGAACTGGAAGTTACTCAAGAGAGCCCCATAACAAGTAAGCACACCCTTCAAAACTGAATTCTTCTGAAGGACTTTTTAACCTCAGTCTCCAGACTTCTGTGTGGAATAACCCAATAGTTTTCCATCTTCCTAAATTCCCTATTATGTGCCAGATGAGGTCGTCCTATTCCCTTGTATATAAAAGTTCATGATGATGAGAGGACAGAGCTGGAGAAGTCTAAGTCCTCTCTCTGCAGTAGCACTGACTACAGGTCTTTCAGAATCAAAGAATAATTTGGGTTGGAGCTCTAAAGGCCATCCAGTCCAACCCCCCTGCAGTCAGCAGGGACACCTTCAAATCAATCAGGTTCTCAGAGCCTCATCAAGCCTCACCTTGAGCATCTCCAGGGATGAGGCCTCAACCACTTCCCTGGGCAACCTGTGCCAGTTTTCCCATATCCTCATGGTAAAGAACTCTTTCCTAACATCCAGTCTAAATCAACTCTTCTCTAATTTAAAACCATTGCCCCAAGAAAGTCATAGTGCAGGCGTTAGGGAAAACACTGGGTGCCTTAAACAGCCATCCAGCTCTTTGCAAGGCTTGTGAGAATTAAAAGATAACACGGTATCCAGATAAATTTTCTCTTTTATGCAAGCAGGTTAAAAAATTCTTTTATTCTAAGTCACCAGTAGCTAGTGTGCAGCTCTTCTCCCACCAGAACAAGAACAGAGGGACCAGTAACACATGTACTGGGGCTACAGCAAGCAGATCTGCCAGTGCTGATGCCACCAAGGGCAGAGAATGGGGCTGGCACAGAGTGGGTGGCTCATTCCCCTCAGTCCTAGAAGTTCCCATTTCCATCAGCTCTGTTGCTGGCAATGGTGTGGGGCAGGTGTCAGCCCTCCTGGGAACAGGCTCATGCAGCCCTTTCACTGAAATCTCAAGAATTCATGAAGCCCCAAAAGACTTCAGGTTTCATGGATGAAATATGACCTTTCATCAGACAGGGGGGAACTGCAGGGACTAGTGTTTGCCTGAGGATTACCTCAATCCCCTGCTGTCAGTTCCAGAAGCAAAGTTCATTATTACACCTCTGCTGCTTCCTTGAACAAGTTTCTGCAGAGCAAATGAAATGATTCTTATTATCTGCCCATGATGGTGATAAGTTTGCACTTTACAGGAACAGCTCACTGCTCTCAATTGCCTCATCATTGATTTTCTCTAAGCCCTGCCTATCCTGTCACACCACAGACAGAAAACCTCCTTCAGCGAGGTCAGGCCAGATGCAATGAATTTGACTGCTCCTGCAACTCACTTGATCCCAGTGGAAATTTGCAGAGATGGAGTTAACAGAAAATCCTGTTACCTTCCTCTTGTCAGCTCTGCCATTTGCCTCCTGCAATCCACCCATCTGCATCAAGCCCACAGAGGGCTTGATTTTTCATCAGGAAGGTGAAAAAACCCTCACAGAGGACAGGGCAGAAGGGGATGGGACAGTATCAGCCCCTGCACTGAGGGGAGCTGGGCTGTATGGTAACCACAGGGCTGCTCCATCACTGCACCCTCCTGCCTCTTACAGGAGAAGATGCAGTCAGCAGAAGGGTGTCAGTAGAAAATTAAGAGTGAGAGAACCTGAAGAGCTCACAGGATAAATGTCATTACATTTGTAAAAGCTGCTAAAACTGAAAAGCCCGAACCCTGTGTGTGTATATATGTACATAGATATATTTATTTTCCACTGATATGCCAAAGTTAGAAACACAGTTTCTGAGAAGGCTCCATCCCAGATTTATGTGTGGCCTTCAGAAAGGCAGCTCTGTCCCTGCAGCCTCCTCTATTTTCCTCTGAGCAGCCATCTGTTTGGCCAGTTAGATGTCTGCCTATTGAAAATCCAATCAGAAGGAAAACTGTACAACTCATAGACAGTGCAATCCACTTCTCTTTTTCTCCCTCTCACTGAGCAAAGTGCACACTCTAACACCAATCCATCTGCCTCACAACACAGATACCCAGCCATCAGTTCCTCTGTCTATCAAACTTCCACCAAACTCTGCTTCCCCCTGAATTGAAGCCTGGTGATAATAAGAGCATGACAAATTGATCTTCTGCTGTGGCAAACCCTTTGATGCTGTGCTAAGAGCAGTTTGAATTTCTTGGGGACAAGAGATTAAAGCAAATCTGGAGTTTAAAGATCAGATTGAATCACTTGCTGCATCTGCAGCTACTGAGTGGTTCCTGCCAGGTAAATGTATTTTCTTCAGCTGCATGCACAAAATATCTAAAATAGATTATAAAGATGATAAACTCATATAATTAGTTACAGTTAATCAATGTATCAGAGGTTTGCATTGTACTGTGATCAGTAATTACCAGTTATTTCAGATTAATTCCTGTGACTGCTACTTGTCTGTGTCTTATCTGTGTGTGATAAGTCAATTTATCACAGGGCAGTAATGCTTCAGAATGCCTCAGAAACTATCCAGTTTCAGGGCTTAAACGCTACCTATTGGCCCTTTTGTGCCTAAAAAATTAAAACCAATATTAAAAAAAATATTCAAGTTGTCCTGATTTGGGCCAGGATAAAGGTGATTTTCTGTCTTGGAATTTTGCTTTCAGCTAAGTTTCTTGTAAGTAGCTGAAATTAACAGCAAGTTTCTCAGTGTCTGCTTCTGGGACTGATAACATTCAATGCTTATAGTTACAGCTGGAGAATGGGCTGCAGAACCAAGGCCACTGCTCAGTTCTGAGGAACATTTTGCCCTCTGGAAGGAGAAAAAGAGTAAAAAGGTCACACCTGAAACCCTCCTTTAGGGAGGAACAGACAAGATAAATGACCAAAATTGACCAAACAGAGTATTCCATCCCATACATGTCATACTCGGTATAAATTTGAGGGATCATAGGGTCAAACCCCTTCCTGCTTCCCCTTCTTCACCTGTCCCTGTTTGCTTCAGCAAATCCTCCTGGGAGGATTCCATCCATTCCTCTGCCTGTGGTCCTGATCCATTCCAGCCTGAATCTGTGTGTTCCTGCCTCCAGCTCCCAACTGCTGCTGACTCCAGGATTCCAGCCTGGACTTTCCCAGGGCTGCTCTGCAGCCTCGGTGGAGACGTGAGAGTTATTGGGGGAGAGGGGGTAAAGAACATGGTATCAATTTTCCTGTATATTTGTATATTGGTATATATTTAGTAATTTTTCCTTTTTCTTATTACTGTTTCATTAAAGCTGTGTAGTTTAGTTTCCAGCCCAAAAGTCTCTCTCCCTTATTCTCTCTCCTTCCTTTATCAGGGAGGGGAGGGAGGGAGAACATTTGGCATTTGGTTTAATTGCCAGGCCAGTGTTAAACCCTGACACAAGTAAAACTTTTTTTTTTCCTCCCACGAGGCTCCATGCACAACTTGCATTGGTATTAAGGGGATCTGAGTGCACAGACTTGAACCAACTTCACACCAATACAGTGGTCTAAGTAAATGCTTTGTTGACTGTGAACTTCTGTGACTTCTGGGTATTTTACTTTTTAAAAAATTATTTTATTTTTAATATTATGTCAAAATAAGTGCACATGTAAATTCCAGTAGCTTTGGCTCACTTCCTCATGTTTTCTGACACATTCTCTGTTACCAAGCTGTGCACTCCTGGGCATGGGGCATTGCCTCCTAGGGGGTGAATAATGCACATTTTGGAAGCTTCAACAACGGAACTGAAGTGAAGGGTTTTTCTGTGAAATTCTCCAATATCATGCATACTGAGTTGCAGCAAACTGTAATGAACTCTGGGAGACCTCCTTGCAAAAACACATGGTACAAGCCCTTGTTCTCATGTCTGCTAGAAACTCAAAACAGAAGAGAGAAGATGTGCTCAGCCTGCAAAGGGAGTGAGAGCTCTCTTCCAGTTCAGAGAGCAAGTGTGCTGGGTGAACTACAGATATGTTGACTCTTCCTCCTGGAATATGAATTAGATTTTTACTATAACCTATGAGGCTGGAGTTATGGAAATAGGCCAGAAGGTTTAAATCAGATCCCAGTGCAAAATACTACACTCCAGAGCAAATGAGGTAAAAATTACACAGATTTGGATCTCATTTATGCCCACACAAGTTTGTGTGTGTCCTCTGAAGAGGATACAAAAATCCTGCACAGTACTACAAGGAGATGGAATCCTACAGCAGACATGAGGGTTCCCTTCTCTTCAGTCTCTCTAATATTTGAAAAATACTGAAATAGCTCCAGTTTATAAAACAAAGTGTCAAGACCTCCAAGACAAAGTAGCACGAAAATCTATTAAGAAAATGCCTTCTGTTTTTTTGGCAAGCCTGCTGCAAACCTTTTACCATAATGAGAACTACTAAGTAGCTTTATAACTTTATAAGGAACTCAGGATATTTGAAAAATGGCAAAATTCCTGTGTGCTTTTTGAGCTCTGACATAAAATGATGGGAAACATAAGGTATCTATACATCAGTGCAGCACACCATGGAACAGGATGCAGCATCAACACAAAGACAAACATAAAAAAAAATAAAGATGCATTCTGTTGTTAAGGTAATTCTCAAAATACTGTGTAAGGTAAACATAAATATTTCATTTGAATAAAAGGACAACATATATTCTATCTTCAGATTTTCTGGCTCATTCTAAAGTATTTTAGTAACATATATGAATGATTATGAAGGTTGTTGTGGATGTTTTCCCATTGCCCTGAAGAAAATGTTTATGACCTGAATAGATTAATTATATTCTCCTCTTAAATATCATCCCTTCAGGACTAGTTATTGTTGAGTGTAAATGTGGCACTTTATATGCAAATAAAATTAATAGAGAGTGGAACAAAAAGTTCCACATATATCTACTGAAAAATCACCTTATTATGTTTTATATTAGCAGCAGAACACCTTGTGGTATGAAATGTTAATAGAGTTCAACAGGATGTAGTATTTGGCATCCTTGTTTCTAGAAAATCTTAGTCAAACTTTCAGTTATTTTTTACTACTCATCTTTGCTTCATTTGGAAAGGACTTTAACTGAACAGTAAGGAAAAGTAATACATAGAATGCAAGAAAAATATTGAAAACTCATGAATAGTTAATATTAGTAAAGCTGTTTAATAGAATTGACATACATTAAAAATGGAAGCTAATGTAATCTTGAGTGCTCTATGACAAAGGATTCAAAACAAATAATTCATATTAGTCCAAGTCACTAGAACCAAAAACCAGAGAATCCTGGGATAAACCTTGGTTATAGTTGTTACAGCTCATCATCAGACAGCCAAGGCTGCACCACTTCAGCCCTGCACACTTGTCATGCAAATGTCTAGATATTAATGAGAAGAAAGAATTGCAGGACACAACCTTATGCTCTTTGTTTCAGTTGTATTTCTGAGTACTGACCACCATCTGGCTGCATGGCAACAGACCATTGGTAATAATTTTCATTAAAAAATTTAAAAAAAAAAGAACTTGCTCACATCTCATGATTCAACAGTAGTCCAAACAACCCTTAATTACTACCTTGTCTATAATATTTGTTTAGTTTGTTACTTGTTTTTAAAGAAAAAAGATACTTTGGAATTTGCCATGCCATGCCATTTGTTTCTAAGGTGTCCAAAGCAACAGCCTACTGCCCACCCTCAGCCCTAAGGAAGAAGAAGACATTTACCATGTCATGGAAGACAAGATCTTGGGCTTTTAAATAAAGATCCAGGAGACCTGAAGAGGAGAAGATGATGTCTCTAGAAGACTAGAAAGTGTGAGGGCAGAGAAATGTCTTGGTTTGATTCTCACTTCAGTTTCACGTATTATTAAATTTTTTAAAATAAAAAATATTAGTTGCTCAGGAACAAGGAAAACATGGGGTAGGAATCATGATCAGTTCTTAGTTAACTGTTATCATTTATGAACAAAACTGAGAGTCTTCAATAAGGCAAATCAACAATGTGAATATGTTAACAGGTGACATACTAAACCCACCTCTGCTATTCCCATGATCTGGTATCTGAGGAATACAAGCTTGAAATGAAGCTGAATTATTTACATAAAATTGAATTATTTACATAAAATATTAAATCTAAGAAGTTATCTTAAATTTGTTCTGAATTGAAATAAATGTTTGAATTTAAATAAAGCACATAACATTAGTTGGATGGAAATAGCTGGATGAAATTTTATGGATCAGTTTAGTATATCTTCTTCTCCTGTATTTTTAGCCAAAATTTTAATTAATGTAATAACACGATTTCTTAATATGGCATCAATCAAAATCAGCTGAAGTCAATGTCAAAATACCTGACTAAGTTCAGAAGAGCCAGGCTGGATGTAGAGCTCTGGACCAGGTCATGGTAATTAAAAAAAAAAATCATCATCAGAATGATTTCATCATAGTTATGTCTTGACACAGGATTATTGCCCTTGAAGTGTGAACTTTATCACTGTTGCTGGGAATCCTCAAATTCTACTGAAGCTGGGAGTGCTTGGTGCCTCTGAGATGCCTCCACTCCAAAACTGGGATCACTGGGTTCATCAGGAATATATAAGCAGAATGTATAATGTATGTGTTGCATTTACACTGCTAATGTGTTTGCTGATGATACAGAATGATTACATTCTGGGCTGGCTGTTCATCTAGGATGCCATGCAAAATACTATGAGCATAGTAAGAAAGAAAAAGCACTGTGGTATGAATAAAAAAGTAATCCCCCTTGTTCCTCTCCCTAACTCCACGTGCAATTTTGAAAAAAAAAAAATATGAAAAGGCCTTCTTTCACTGGCAATCTGCTTGTGTGGATATCATATCTTTATAACTTTGACTTCCAAAGGACAGAGAAATAAATAGATAGGTAGACAGAGAGGCAGGCAGGCAGACATACATATATATATATATATATATATATATATATATATAAATAAATAAGGATGATGAAAAAACTCCCCACAATATTTTAAACTCCCTGTTAATCAATCTGCCCAAACAGCCTGAAAAAAAATTGAAAAAAACCAGTAAAAACCTACTGCATTTAGACCTTCCATGCCAAGCAGCAGGTCAGAGATCATTTTCATAGCTGTAATAATCCTGTGGAAGTGGGACAAAACTGCTGCTGGCATTTCTTAAACTGTTGTGGCACTATCAGGAGCCTCTGTATTATGAGGAGATATTTGAACTCATCATCTCCACTTTCCAGATAATATACTGACTTAATCACCATTCTCCACAACAAAAAGCAGGCAATCTCTCTGCCTTTTGTTAATTTTCTTCATCTTAGAACAGTTTCAGCCCTCTCTACACCATCCACTCCCACATCAGTCTGTCACTATATAGCTGTTCTTTACAATTCCTGCCATGCTTATTTTTGTTGCTACATTGAAATCTTGAGTGTAATTATGTGAGGTTGCTATGGAGATTATATGTGATTTGTCACGAGGAAAATCTATTGTGTTTGAGATAATTCTGCCCACTAATGACCACCAAATCTTTCTTCTCCCCCGCCCCGGGAATTAAGAAAAACTACCTGCCTGGCTCTTCCCAGCTGCAAACCAAACAGATTTTATAAACAGGAAAGTTTGAATCCTGCACAGAAGACAAGAACATTCCCATTTTTAGGCAGATAGATATGAACTCCTACAAGGTGGTAGTTTCACAAAATGCTGATGCCTCTGTTCTGGAAGAATGCATTAGAAGTAGTTTTAAAGTGTCCTTAAAGTTAATGTTTTCCTTTGATGGAAAATGTTCTCCTTTTGATGTTTTGGGTCAGTTCTCATTATTTCTCATGAAGAAGATACAGTGCAGTACAAATTCAAACTAGATACAATTTTTTGGGCAGAACTTGGAAAATTATGTAGACAATAGTATCCTGAAACATGAGCATCCCTAACCCTGGATCCTTTTCAGAGCTGGGAAAGCTTACAGTGTGATTGATTACTGCACATCACTCACAAGCAATTCACACCATCCAGCTTGGGCTGAACAATAGTAGAGGCTGACACCCAGCTTTCAGCCAAGGTCGTGGGTCCTTCCTCACCCCAGCTACCAACACCCCTCCTTTCTCTGGCTGGGACCATCTCAGAAAGCATTATGCATTTGCTTAGCAAGCAGGCAGGAAAATAGAGAAACACACTGAATGTTTCCCCCTGGAAAATCCAGCTAAGGAAATCACAGGGGTTAGGTAGGAAAATCCCTCCCATTTGAAGAAGAGGAGGTAAAGACTGCATGTTCCCAGGACTCACAGAAAAAGGGCTTTCATAAAGAAAGTTCAATTCAAGAAGCTGTTTTTAAAAAAAACCAACAAAAACCCGTTCATGTGACAACTCCAAAGTAAAATCTAAAGCCTGGAACAGTCACAGACTCTGCAGGTGAATCCTGTGGCTGCCATTAAGTTTGCAGGTTTGATATTCTTTACTACCCTGGTAATGCTGGATGTAAGGAAAGGGGCAAAAAGTAAAGATGCAGAAAGATAATGAGATCTTTAAAAACTTCAAAACATTCATCATCTTCTGCCATTCTTTCATTCCTCATAAGTAACCCTCATCATTTTTACTGCCCTCCTACAGATCACCTTGTAATTTTTACTTCTATGCATTTAGTGATGAATGTTTGCTGGCCTAAGCATTTCTCAAATCAGCAGTAACAGAAAAAAACATTGAGATGCAGACTGTAACAGAAGGACAAACACACCCTGAGGTGTATGTATCTTTATGCAGAGCAACTGCTGCCTTCCCCATATAATCTTATATTAACTGTACAGGACTGCTGACTATGAGCACAGGAATACATCTGAAATGGAAAGACTCTTTAATTAAAACTTGACTTTTGATGAAAAATATTACCACTACCACCCTAGTCTTTGAAAAAAATTTTAAAAAATAAATCCATATGACACCCTTTCACCCAGCAGTTTACACTTCAGAAGCAACAAGGCTTTGAGTGATTCTTTTGTATCATCCATTCCCTGCGTTGCACATTTACCATAAGCCTGGCTGATATTTGCAATACTTTGATTGCTGCCCTTCCATGTGCTGAAGGTGTAATCTGCTTCAAAAGCTGCATAAATTGCTTGGCCTGACTTTGGTGATATTAAAAAAAAACCTTGGAGTTTGCTCTGGTGGTTCATAAGGTTGCCAGAACCCCCAGAGGGATTTACAACCTCATTATGCACAACGGGAATACATTATTCTATATATTGCTAATGTTACAATAGTGTTGAATAACAGAGCTTTTTAGCATTTTAAAAGCTCTTCTACAGCACCTTTGGAAGGCAGTTGATAAAATACAGTCAGGTAAAGCCAATTATTGACTTTAACAAAGCTGTTATAGTACTCTATACATTGTTAAACACTTTTCCTTTTTTTTTTTTTCTTTTTGTGGTTAGAATTAATAAAAATATCTAAAATAGTTTTTTAAAATAAGAATAAATGAGAAAAAAAGGGAGAAATGGTGGTTAAATACTCAACTGGATGCCTTCCTTATACAGCTTAGGTATACAGGTTTTGAAATGTTGCATACAAGAAAATTGTGCAATTCATTGTGTCCTGGATATACACCAAACATGCTCTCCAAAAGACAGGGTGAGCAGAGGTGATCTGGAAAGGGCTTTTAATCTGAGTGATAAATTGCCAAATGCCATTACATTTAATGAGCACCATCAATGCTGTGTTGCAATAGCAGAAATAAATAAATAAACATATAAAGCCCTATCAAAAAACTACTATAAACAATTACATGAATTAATAATAAGAATCCTATTAAAGTCTGCATAATTTGAAGAAGTTAATGAAGCTGATTTTAAGTTTTAGTAATCTATATATGATGATTTGAAGTCTAATTTTCTGAAGAGGTCTTAATGCTGCTTTTCCCTGTTTACTCCCAAGACCATCCCTCCATTTTAAGAACAAGATCTGTAAAAAAGCATGCAATTTAGTGGAAAACTGTATTTTCTGAAGGATTTTATAACTGTATTGTGAATCTCTCTTTCCTGTAGAATACTCAGTGGCTTAACTAAAAAAATCCATCAGAAGCATAGAGCCACCATTTACTCTCTGTAACAATTGAGAAAAATGCCCATATGACCCTTGGAAGCCCAGTAGAAGAATCTATAGCTTTCAGGATTCAGATCCTATTATACTGTCATTTCATTGAATAAAAAACCTTGAGGAAAAGCTTCACATTTGGCCAAATGTTAAATAAACATTCAAAGAGGAACCATCATGCAAATACATCTTTTGAGGAGATTTTTGCACCTTAGCAACATTATGTAGGAAAACAGACACATCTTGACCTGCAACGAAGAAATGCAGTTATGACTTAAAATTCTCCACTTCTTTCCAAGCAGAAGATGCTATTTGTGTAAAAGTGTTATTTAGTTCTGCAGTACAGAAATGAGAAAAACGTGTCGTTGGGCATCAACATCTATTTTCAGAAAACATTTGTTATAATTTCCTGGTACTGCCTGTGACAATTCCACTTTTTTCCTTAAGTTCCAGAACTGATTTCTCTCACCAGCAATTGTAAATTTCTGGGAGTTAAGGTTCTGATCAGTGTCTGAGATGAAATCTTAATCCCTGAACAGAACAATGTCTAAAGTTCACATTGTCATCTGCAAGGTCACAATGTTTTACCCTCTCTTTGCCTTCCAAAACCAGGGTTTATAAAATTCATTAAGTGAAGTAGTTTCCAGATGACTGTGAAAGAAACAGTCTTGCCTTCTGCTTTTCCTGGCTAAGCTGAGATCCAGGCTTCTAAGAACGTTTCACATCTCCTGAGGACAGGACAGCAGAAACCTCCAGGCTAAAGCAGAAATCTGAAGGCAGGTGCTGTGCAGGTAGGGAAGGTGAGGACCTTGCAGGATGCCATTTGCTCTCTGGCTCTGTGTTTACTCACTGTCTATAAATAATAGTTAAAAAATGGATGTTCAGAGCTGACACCCAGGCTGTCAGAAACCAGAGGTTTGACTTCTGCTCCTGTAGCAAGGGGGATTTTTATTAAGGATCTGCACTGAGGCAGTGTTGAGTCAGTCTGGAAAATGTTCACCTTTAATCATTCTGGTATTTACAATACAGTTATAACCTCAGTTTTACACCTGATCTCTGCACTGGGGGGATTCAGGTTCTTTGGGACATCCTTGTGGCACATCTCGCCAGGCAGCTCATTCACAGGCGGTTGCTTTTGTTTTGTTCCAACCATTCTGGGCACTCTCACTTAAAAAAAAATTCTTGGAAGGGGCACATACTCCTTTCATTTACCTTTTCTTATACCAACTATGGTTTGGGAAAGGAAAAAAATAGAAAAAGAAAAAAAATTAAAGTGCTCAAGATTTGCAATAACTACACTGGAAGAGTGGCAGAGAATGAAGAATGCAATGTATTATTTTGAAAGCCTTCATGATATGACTGCAGAAATGAAATGACATTTAAAAGCTCCCAGTGATGTCTGGTTTAAGTTGCAGTGCAACTGATAGTGAGTTTACCAACTCACCTCAGCCAAAGACTACACCTTAGCAAGGGGAAAATTTTCTTTAAAAGCACAGAGCAGTGATATTGTTTGCAGCTCTTTTCTCCTCCTTAAGTAGTGTACTCAGTTATGCTTTATAATTTTTATCTTCCATTCAGCATGCATATCAGAACCCTTCCATTTTGCTGCGCAGCAAATGGTAATTAGTTATTTGTTATGAGAATTTATTGAACAAAATAAAAGACAGGAGAAATTGCTGATGAGTAACCCATCTATGGCAAGGGCTGTATACACTTAATCTTCAAGTTAAGAAAAGTAGGGTAGAACCTGCTTTACATTCTTAATAAATTGAATACAACAATGCTCAAACCCACCTAAAAGCTGTGCATCATCTTCACTCAAATCACACATGACAGACACAGCAAACATTTTAGATTTAAGAGATTTTCATCAAAGATAGAAAAAACTACAGAGAAATTCTGAGAAATATCCTAATGAAGCTTTTTAAATTAGGTATTTCAGCTTTCTGTCCTGTGAGGCTAATGGTCAGAAAGCCTGAGCATGAAAGCTTGGTGTGACAGTAGCAAGCAGCAAGTGCCTTAAGAAAGCGACTCTGGAGCTGGATACTGGTCAGTCCTTTGTATTTCTGGCTGAAGTGATAAAATTGAAGTCTTTCTACTTTTCAGTGTCCAGCATTTCCAATTAGCTACATTTTCAGAGGTGTTCAGCCAGAAGAGAAGAGTCTGAGTTGCACTTATAGCTCTGTACTTGTTGTCTCAGTCTGAGCCAGGGTACAGCACTCTTGTATTAAGTCTCCTGATTCAACCCCAATTTCACTTCTATTCAACCCCAGATCCTGGAAACCTAAATATACCTTTCCAAAAAAGCACATCATCATTTACCTTGTTCAATTGTAAACCAGATCCTAGAGCTCTACATATCCTCTAAGGTATGAAATTTAATTCAAAAGGATTCAAACTCATCCCAGCTCTCCTCCTTCATTTCACAAGTCTTTCCTTCACTCAGCTGCTTGTGAAAGTATAAGCTCATTATGTGCTGTCCAACACTCACCAGAAGATTATAATGTATTAATTTTCAAACCTAATATTGCATTTCTTCTTTGTGATAAAGTTTCACAGAACAGAGAGCTAGAAATTACTTTAGAGTGGCAATTTGTAAAGAAGATTAGTCTGGCAAAGTGGATCTGAAGAGTTTGTTTCTAATTATTTCCATAAATGAGCTTTACAGGAAATTCAAATTGGAAGGTCCAATAATCAAGCAATTTATGCCAAAATAAGCTCTATTATTCTCCACCTTTGGATACTGCATTTATTCCATTAAGATCTATAGACATTTTTGAGTAACACTAGGGTCCTAAAGTAACAATAAGCTTTTATTTTATTATCCAATTTATAAAGTACACATATCATGTGCTTGCATTCAGATTCTTTGTAGTTGTGTCTCATACCAAAAGGAGTTTTATCACTTCAGGTGGACTGTGTTATGCATCTGTGTTCAATTCTAAGCATTATTTCACAGTTCAGTGCTTTAAGCACAATAAGAAGAAGCTAAAGGCTTTGGCTATAATTTTGCATATGTATTAAAGTTGACCTGGAAAATAATGCAGCCTTTAATAACATCTTGCAACTTTTAAGTTGCTCGTGGCAGAAAAAAAACCCCAGTTATTCTGGGATGCATCATCTTCCCTCAGCATCAGCTTTCTGAATCTCAGAATTACAAGATTAAAGGGACACCAATGAAAACTTTGCACATGTCACACAGGCTCAGCCAGGACCCTGAACCCCACTCTCAAGATGTAAAGGCATCCACTACCTCCATTGTGAGCTGAATTATGCAAAGCTCTAACAGACCAAACTGAAATGAGCATTTGAACACCACTGAACACATCACATACCTCATTTATGGGCATTCCTATCTCATATTACTAGATATAGGTATACACACACACCAAATAGGAAGATCTCTGTGAGGAGTCACCCTGCCAGTCTTTGGCTATGCCTCATCCCAAAGCAGAAGGTCTGCAAGACTGACATTTTTGAAGCAAAGTTCACGTTGAAATGCCAGCTGCAATGTGGCACTAAGAACCTGGTGACAGACAGTGCTGTTGTCCTGGAGGTGACAGCTCTGCTGATTCCTTCCTGGTGCTTGCGATATATGAGGCTCTGAGGGGAGAGATCTTGTTGAAGATAGCACTTTAAGTGTTTTCTGACTAAAAGTTAGGGGTTTTTTGCCAGCCATAACTGTAGTCATATTCTTTATTCAACGTCACTAGGACAGAAAGTCTTTCCACAGTTCAGACTTTTGGGTTAATTAATAAAAATTAATAGATTACATCTATTATTTGCTTGCAAGTGAATTTTGTCTCCAGTGATGGAGCCCAGATAGCTCCAAATAAATAAATCATGAAAGAAAAAAAGAAAGAAAGAACTGCTGAGATTCATTCATGTCCCATATTTACTCTCCATACCTGCACACATGCCCAGTGCCAGGCAGGAACTGGAAATCATGGAAAACTACCCAGTCCACAGCTCCTTTTTGTACCATTTCATACATCATCCCTAAGCAGCAATCTACAAATTGCCCTCCACCAGCCTACTCAAGAAATTCAGGGCATCTAAAAGGAGAAAAAATAAAACATTGACTTTATCTTTTCCTTCCCATTTTTAAGGAGAAATAGCCTAATTTACAGCATGTCCATTGGTGTACTCAGCTGTGCCAGCTGTGTTGGTTATATGTCAGATGAGATTACTGATGTAAATCTGAAACTGAGCAAACAAATTTGACCTTTAATTCTGGGAAGAGTTAATATTCTATTTATTTTACATGGCTTCTGGAAAGAACTGTATTTCCTACAATCTCCAACCTCCCAGAGTAAAAAGCAGCTTCTCTGATATTTGTCGTGGATAGAGAAGCAATCTCAGAGGTACCAAGGGCCAGCCCATAGGTGGTTTTTAAAGAGGAGGGGTTGAAAGCTTGGACTGATCTGTCTGCTCAACAGAGCCAGCACAGGGAATCAGAATGATGTCCCTAATGAATCACAGAATCATAGAATCATAGAACTGGCTGGGTTGGAAGGGTCCTCAAGGATCTTCAAGTCCAACCCTTGATCCACTCCCCCTGTGGTTCCCAGCCCATGGCACTGAGTGCCACATCCAGTCTCTTTTTAAATATCTCCAGGGACGGAGAATCCCCTACTTCCCTGGGCAGCCCATTCCAATGTCTGATCACCCTCTCTGTAAAGAAATTCTTCCTAATGTCCAACCTAAACCTCCCCTGGCACAACTTAAGACCCTGCCCTCTTGTCTGACTGAGAGTTGCCTGGGAAAAGAGCCCAACCCCCCCCCTGGCTCCAACCTCCTTTCAGGGAGTTGTAGAGAGTGATGAGGTCTCCCCTGAGCCTCCTCTTCTCCAGGCTGAACACCCACAGCTCCCTCAGCCTCTCCTCATAGGACTTGTGCTGGATCCCTTCACCAGCCTAGCTGCCCTCCTTTGGACCTGTTCCAGCACCTCAATCTTCTTCCTGAACTGAGGGGCCCAGAACTGGACACAGGACTCGAGGTGTGGCCTCACCAGGACTGAGTGCAGGGGCAATGACAGACATTGCTATGTGGATTGGCACTCCACTTGTCACTTTTTCAGGCCCTTTGGATTAATTACTATATATAATGCTCTGGGATAATCAATATTAAGAATCATGAATTGCATTGGCCATGTGTATGTCAAATAGCTTGGTTTGCAACCTATTGACTGGCTGAGGATAAAGCTTAAAATTGAGCTACCAGAATGCTCTTCCCACAAGTGCATAAAGCAGCTCCACTCAGGGGAGTGCAATTAAAGAAGAGGCTGTCAGGCTGTTGTGGAAAGAGTCACTTGTTCATTCAGCAGTCCCCCAGCAGAGTCCCTTCATCCCTGCCAAGGCTCCCCCTGTGCCTCTCTGCTTGGGTTGTTGCCCAGGAATGGAAGTCAGCAACAAACAATGAATCCAAGGGCTAATGAGGAGTGCTTTGGTGAATGCTCCTTTTCATACAGGTTCAACCATGGTCAAATTTGCTCACAAAGCAAGCTGAAGGGCTAGGAAACACACTGGAGAGAAGAAGAAAATTGTACTGACCTGTAATATCAGGACGCACTGAAACTTGCAATGATTTCATGCTTTAGAGTAAATTAGCTGAGAGAAAAATAGTGTAAAAGGGTACCCAGAAAAATTTGATAGATTACACAGAAGTCTGGTGATGTGATTCTGATACTTTACAGCGATGTCCTACAGCAGTATTGTCACTGGTGGGAAGTGCTGTGTAGGATTTTAGGACATCTTCACAATCCCTCTTCCCAAAAAACACAATGAAAGAAGGAGCAAGAGTTTCAGTAGGAGATCTTAGCTTCTGCTGTTTGCAGATTGACAGCTGATTTTTGAGATGGTACTAATGCCATATGGCAGCCTTCATCACAACTGGGAGGTACAAAATGTAATCCAACATCTTTTAATAAAATGAAAGGGCCTGAAATACAGAACTTTGCCCAGTGCTTCCCGAAGGTAAGGAAGAACTTTACAAGAAATCGAGGTTTTTTTATCATGGAGTTATCTTGTAATAAATTCAACCTTACACTGCTGGAAGGCTGTTAAATCTTGGTTTTCAAAAAGAATTCAAGAAACAGCTACTAACCACTCTTTTATTTAACTTGCACAGGAAGACATGTAGGGCTGAAGCCATTATAGCTGTGCCTACAAAGGGGCATCATTTGGGAACTTTCTGGATCTGATACTCATGCAAAGTGCACAGAGTATCATGGATGTTACAGAGAGTGAGAAAAGGACTGAGCTGGTTTGAAAATTATTTTCTCATGTGTCATCATAGAGACAGAGTAATCATTTTCTTTCCCTTTCACATACTGAAAATAAGTTTTCATGAGTTTTTAGCAGCTAATCCACATTTTATTACTCTCTTCACTAACTCTTAGAAAATATGTAGCTTATTGTAGTGAAAGTTCACTTTAGATTATGGTAGCTTGAAAGTTATGTGATGAAACCCTAACCAGACTCAGTGCTGGAGATTTTCCACTTCATTTCAAATGAAAGGTGTGCCAGGCTCACAAACATTCCAATGAAGGCAGCCATGCAAGTATAGGATAATACAGCATCTGAGTTCTGCTTGTCACAAATAGGTAAAAGCCCAAGCCAAGAAAACTTTTGTTCAGGTAAAAATCCGAAGAGCAGCTGATAAAAAGCTCACAAAAACTCTGTTAAACTCTTGATTTGCCTGCATGCTTCCTCAGAGCTCCTTTTGGGGTACTAAGAACAGCCAAAGTAATGTAAATCCTCTATCCTACACTGAAATGAGTGGAAGAAAATGTCTACATTGCATTTTAAAAAGCACTAAATGGATATTTAGTGTAACTGTCTCTTTGCTCACATTCATACAGGTTAAATTAGAAATATATAAAATAAGTAAAGCTACTGTGTTCCTCTGGAATTCACATCTTTTGTGCAGACTGCAACACACCAGAAGGTATCTACTGTACCTTTCACTTAGAACTGATCCCACTATAACAATTAAATGCAGAGCAGCACAGTCTAATTTATTTACTCTAGAAAATAATCTACCAAGTCTAATTTGGTAATACAGATTACATTTACATATGTTTGAAATATTGTTTTAAAAGATAAAGAGATAACTCTCTTTATAGCATGTTCTCAGCAGAGTTTGTACTGAGACTGATACTCTGCAGATACTCTACTGATACACATAACCTACACTATGAAGAGAGAGAATCCATTCATCATAAAGTAGATTTTTTTTCTATAAAAAACAGTCTAATTCTGTAACATTTTGCTATCTAGGCTAGAAAGATCAGTGAACTGATAAACATGGCTGAGGAATCCAGATGTGCCTTTCTTCAACAGAGCAAAGCCTGCCTGCTCTGCACCCTCAGGTATACAGTTAAGATCCTTCTTGAATAAAGATGACCTTAGTAAAGGTAGAAAAGCTGCTATTTATGTGTTAGGGACTTTGGTAGCATTTAAAAGTGCAGACTTTAAAAGCTGAATCCCTAGCTATAATCTGACAGAAGTTATAATGAATTAATATGGTATCATGTAAATTCACATTCCAAAATAGTCTGTGGTACAAAAGGCTTCCTTCATCACTACCTATTTTAACAAGTGAGCATTTTTATATTTAATCTGAAGCCTATGGTGTGTATTAGTCATTATTATGGTCGTGTATTTAATTCCTTTACTGCATGACTGAAGCACTGTCAGTGCCAGTGATGCACTGAGGCCATTCAACCAAAGCAACATATTGTGCTGGTGATATTATTTAATATATGACAGGAGGTACTTGGGTATCCAAACCCTCTCGTCTAGCTGGTGTGAAGCCATAGGCTGTTCCAAACTAAAGGGCAGAGTCCCAGGTGGAAGAACTCCAGGAGGCAGACAGGAAACTTTCTGTTAGGTAACTTCTAAGTTATCACTTGTCACACTTTTGTTCTTCACACACAAAAAATCTACAACTTATTTCAGGCTAAAAACCTATTGAAGCACTGCAAAATACTTAAGTGTAACACAAACTATGAGGAGAAATATGGCAAGTACTAATTGTTTTTCTGTGTGGCATCTTCTTTCTAGGGATATAGTCACACCTGGCACACTACCACAGTTTTTTTAGTTGAGACTAAGGAGAGTGCCATATTGCATCTTATTTTGTATTTGCAAGGCAGGCTCACACAGGTCCTTAGTGTGAGGTCCTTTACCTCAGCTAAGGTGAAACCACTCCCCAGCCTGCAAGAGGTTGATGAATTCCAAAAACAGAAATAATTTTCTGGTTTTCATTTTGTCACAAAGGTGTTCTCTGTGAGCTTGATACCACTTAGAGCTTCATTTCACATGCTTTTAAAACATAAGGGTTCTCTTGGTACATGAAAAATCAAGTTTCTCTAAAGCATATGGGGGTGCAGACTTCCAGCAGAGCTGCATATGCAGAGCTCCTCACTGGGATGAGCAGGGAAGAAAAGTTGGTCTCAGGGCTCCCATCCCACCCTCACCCTCCTCCCCCTGGGAATTTGTCCCCTCATCTGTCCCCTCTGCACCTCTGTACTCTTTCAATACTCTATATAAATACTGTCATTTCCTGGTAACTTGCCATGCTATTTTTGCCAGGTTTACTGTTTTGTTTACCTTTAAACTTCCTCTTCTTTATAATTCCCTGGACATATTTACATTCACATAGAAGAGTAACCCCCTGGGTGCAGAGTAACTCACTGGGAAGCTCTGGAGGGCTTCCTGACCAGGGCAGGCAGCTCATTGCTGTTCTATTTTAAACTCAACGTTTGTTAGTCATCTCCAAGATAAAATCAGATGCTGCTTACATGGATCAAGGAGAAAAAACCAGTTCTTCTTCATTAAAAGTGTTTGCTCTATTCTGCCTGAAGCCAATAAATTTCAGAGCTAATGAATGGTATCTCAAGGAGCTGAGCTTTAGCGGGGAGCATTTCTAGAGTCCTGTCATGAAAGTCATTTCTGTCCTTGCTGAATCCAGGATAAGCAGAGGTTCTAAATGCTGGAACAGTGTCAAGGGTTTTATAAAGCTGCCACCGCTTATTTACTCATGCAGCAGAGGTTGAAAAAGTCTAAAGGAGCATCTGCTTGTAAATTACTCTGTGGAGTGGGGGACCAGAAGATGTGTGACTGTTCTGTCTAATTAAGAAGGAACCAAGGAAGTTATTAATAACATGTGAGACTTGTGTTATTTATACCCCATGTTATTTCTGGTGTTAAACAGGCAGTATCTTCAACTTCACATCTTCAGATCCATTTGGGGCTTCGTGGACAGCACAGAAAAAGTGACCAGTGTCTGTCTGCCAGAATGAAGTCTGATATTTCAACACGATTCATCTCATTTAATTCTAAGTTGGGAGCACAAAAAGTAAATGAAAACTGGTAATTGGAGTGTAAGGAAAAAAAAGATTAAGGTCAGGTGGAAACAGAAAAAACTCTAGTGATGCTTGCCAGATTTTCTATTCCTGCTCTTGGTGCAGCATACAACTGACTATGTAAGATGTCTAAAACACAGAGATTTGGCAAATAAAGAACTTTCCACTTATAATTTCCACACTCTCCCTTCTTGTAGTTACATAGCCTATAAAAGGAAGATTTATTGAGTCATGTTTCAATCAATGCTGTGCATTAGATGTAGCTATATATACCCTTAACATTTCAATCCTTGAAGTTCTGTACTTCACACAATTTTTTCACACAGAGGCCTAACTCCATAGTTCTTACTCTATTTGCTCCTTAACTACAGTCCATAAGCACTTGCCAGGGTTAAAACACAGAGGTAAAATCACAGACTGTTGATGTCTATGAGAGCTTCAGTCAGACAACAGACAGAAAGTTTGCTTTGCAGCATGGTCCTCTTGGCAGGATCCTCTGATTTGAAGGTTGAGCCAGAATCTGTGCTTTAGGTAATGACTGCATTAAAAAAAAACAAAAAACTCTAAAGCAGAACTAGAATGTACCTATTACCTACTGGCAGTGATGAGCAAACATTTTGCCAAACAGATGTTTGTTTGCTTATTATTGTAGGGGGAATAGGAGTCCAGAGACAGCTCTGGCACCTGGGTTGATTGTCAGGATGGATTGCCTGGAGCCTCCAAATCGAGCACCCAGTGAGCAGAACAAGGCACCTCTGTGCTTCCTGCCATGCTGCAGCATTTTCTGCACCTCCCCTCCTTGCTCTCTGAAGGTAACAGAAATGAAGCATCCCACACCTCATGGCAGGTTCTGGGCTCCATGAAAGTCAGACATTTTTATGGCTCCAGTCTCCCATGTCCTCTTGGAGAACACCCCACAATTTCCCCCTTCCCTTGCCAAGGTCGGTGTGAGCTGATCCCTGGTTTTGCAATCTTGGCTCAGGCAGCAAGAGGAGCTGAGTGAGGTATTTCCCTTCCTAAGATATGAGCCTTGACTGAAACTTTTTAGGGAGCTGTGTTTTGAGTCCTACAAAGCATCAGATCATCCCTGGTCTGGTGACAGAAAGGTGACAAGAAGGTTTGATAGCCAGCTGGAAGGTTTGGCTCTAGCTCAGCCTTTCACTCACCCTGGCCCAGCAGAAGCACTGGGGAGCACTGTGCAGCTCAGCAACATAGTTCTGAACTTTTGTCACAGGCTGGTGAGTTCAGAGGACTTGAGAGGAAAATAAAAATAGCTACCTGATAGATTTTCCTCAGGATTATAAAGTTCTAATTAAGATCTTCAATGAAGTTATTAAAAGTGTGGGTTAAGCTGAAGTCCTTGTCACCAAACTTGACAGAGAATTAACACATTAAACAATGAAGCATAAACAACAATGTGCTTCATTTGTCCATTAACTTTCCAGTCAGCTGCAAGTGTATTTAGGTCATTACATTTAAAATGCCATTGCATTAACTCATCTCTCAAACAGCACAAAACACAATACCCAGATGTTAGCAGATCTGCTGGCTTTCCTAATGCTTCTCTGGAGAGATAAAGAGTTCTGACTACTACAACAAAGTATTTTATAGAAAAATTGCAGCTATTTTGCTAGGTTCTAAATAAATATCTTATGTCAAGCCACAGCTGAACTCTGTGCTATGCAGAGAACTGATGTAAATTGATACAAGTTAAGGTAAAGGTGGGCTGATTCTGGGAGCACAACTGCCTCTGTTGGTGACTGAGAGTGAGGGTACTCATGTGGGGCAAAGAGGTTTGGCTGATGCCAGAAACGTGATTTCAGGATCTCAAATTTGAAAAATGACCCCAGAGAAAACATAGCCAAGACCTGGGATAAAAGAGGAAAGATTGCAGAAGAGTACAAGAGATGAAAGATCACAAATGCCAAGCATGAAAGAGAGAAAGGTGCCTGCACAGATCCACTCCTGCACAAGCTGGAAGTGCAGCCCAGTGTGGTTGTACAGCTCTTAGCATCAACAACACTGAAATTTAGATTGTAAGGGAAAAAAAAAGCCCATAAAAATAAAGCTCTTGAAAATACATTTTATAAACAAGAGACAAATCCAGGATTTAAATGTATTTCAGGACTGGAGCAGAAATGAATTCTGAAGAGATTTCTCTGTCTGCATTACCCTTGTTTACTTTTGAGCATTGCTCCATCAAACATGCCAGCAAGGACTCTTATGCCTAGTTTGAAATTATTTTGAACTGGGGTATTTTGTTGCCCAGATCAGGTCTCTCTATCTGACCTGTTCCCTCAGGACTTACAAGCTTCTGCAGAATGGATTTGTATCTTGCACTACTGCAGTTTACAACATACCCAAATGAAAGCTGCTGCTACTGGTAAACGGAGTGAGGAAACTACTAATTCCAGTACTGACTCTCTGTATTGTGCATAAATATAGTATGTGAAGTAAATATCCAATCTTGTGGGGAAAAACAAACAAAATCTTGACATGCTTAGGGTCAGGTAAAACTGAGCAGATATAGAGCATGGGGTACCCTCCCTCGATGTCCATCCATAGGCACCTGATGTGTCACACAGCCCAGCCCAAGCAGCAGCCCAGCAAAGTCCTTCAGTTAAGATCTGCCAGCTCCTGAAACAGCTTTAAATCCTGAAACAGCCACCAGCAGCAGTTACAGGAAATATCCCTATTTTAACAGTTGCATTCACTGAATGTCTTTTTTTGTCCTATTTTTCCTTTAATTCCTTCAGTCAGTGTTTTGTACATGTGCCTTATGAGGTACTGGTGTTGATTAGTAAATATTTTGCCAGATTTTTGTTTGATTAAAATTATGGGGGAAATAGATTGATTTCTGTGCCTGTCACTGTATATTGTAAATAATAATTTATCTGCTTTTGAACACTTAGGAATTAAAAGTAGGAGATGAGCAATAATAAGTGGATAAGGCTGGAAATGTCTGCAGTGACTCACCTGACAATCAGCACATTCAAATAAGATATGGGGAAAAACAAACCCTCGGAGCCAGTCAGACCTTCCTGCAGAATATCTGAAGGCTTTAGCTGGCCTGTCATCAGATGTGCAATCCAAGCTTTTCATTTCCCATATGTCTGGCAGTCTGCAGACAGACCATATGGAACCAGACCACACCACAGTAAGGGAAGGACCATCCTTAGCTGGGATGATCTGGGGAAGGGTCAGACAGGCTTTGCCCATTATTTTTAACAAGTTTTACCTGGAAGGTGCTAATTGATTGCTTTTCATAAAACAGATAACAATTCACAAAGCCATTTTTTACCCTGATATAGGATATAGAGTCCTCAGTACAAGTTAAGATTTATTTATACATAAATAAATCTTCCATCCTTTTTATTTTTAGAAGCAAATTTCTTTTACTATACACTGCTGACATGCTGCATTTCTGTTCTTGCATCTAAAAGCACATAGCTATTTCCAGAGTTTATTTTCCTATCAGGCTTTGAAGATACTCAGCATATTCCATATAATACATCTTTAAAAATGTCATTTTATGTCATTTTGGAGCCTGAGGAGTGGATTACATAGAGAAATGAACACAGTAGACAGAGAAGTTTGAGAAGGATTCAAGTCACATTTCAAAACTAAAATCCCCAAATTGGATTTTAAAGCCCCAATCTCAGGGAGGAGTTGCTGTGCAATTTTATTTCTGTCCAAGGCAGAGCCAAGGATCAGAACACAATCCAAAGAAAATACAAGTTGCAAAGATTCTTTTGTCAATACTCAGCCTGAGTTGAAACTATATCTTATGCAGAGATATTATGATTAGGGAGAACTACACAGTGCTAGCTTATCAAAAAATTGTAGCAACTGGATCAGCATTATATTGCTGCCACAGAACCAGAGACATCCCTGTGTATTTATGGGAAGGTGGCTGCCTCTGCATGAGGACCAACCCATGCTTCCTTCCAGGACAAAATTCCTTTCTATGCTAAAGGGATCTTTACAGGAAACACAAAACGTAACCAAAGAAAACTCTTTTCTATAGCATTGGCAGGGAGAGCCTGATGAAAGCCCTTGTGTCTTACCCAAATGTGATTACGTTATATTGCCTGCTTATGTCGAGTGGTTATTAATCACTTTTAAAGGCAATTTGTGAACTTGGCTTAGAAATCTGTTCTTACAACATCTTTGCTGTTCTCCTTGGCTTTGTTTAAATTGGTCAAAAATACAATGAAAAACATTACCAAGACAGATGGTGTATTCTTTTCCAAACTAGCATGAAAACTCAAATTACCTCGCTTCATGTAGGAAACTTTACACACAATTTTATTTTCACCCATTTAATCACAAAGTTCCTCTCAAGCTTCTGTTTCCATAGTTAAGCAAAACCAGACACCAAAAAGGAGCATCTTCTAATTTTTTAATTCCCCATTCTCCTGCCAAACATTTGGTTTAGCTCAATCACACAGAATAGCTCCAGGATTTGCAGTGTATAAGCAGGAATATAATATTAGGTGACAAATGGCTAAAAAAACATGAAAAATTTAAGTCTAATAATTCAAAATTTCCTCCAAAGCACAACACTTTCTTACAAATTTCTGAGACATGGATTAGGAGTATTTCTGGATTTGTTAAAAATATTCCATATGCCTCCCTAAGCAAACATTTTCCTCAGCTACAGTGAAACAAGCAGGAAAATCAAATCAACTTCATTGTATTAATATTACATTGCAACCTCTGGGCCAGATTCAATAAAAGCTCTATCTGATTTTAGTCTGTGTGACAGAACATTAAAGAGACATGGTATTTATTTAATTTAGCACTCACTACTTTTTAAGCAACAAATGCTAACTTCCTGCTGACTCTTGTTTACTGTGACTTATTCATGGGAATCGTGCTTTAAATAGCTGAAGTCCATAGGATGTCAAAATCTGGAACTTGGATTGGAATGCACACAGATCTTATTAATTAACAAGGCCTGGGAAAATAAGTATGATGGAGAAAATCTATTTGTGCTCTGCATTCAGCATGAGAATGGAATTAGCATTCAGATTCAAAGCCAAATCACAGCTAAAATTCAAGTATGCAGGGAATGAGGTCCCTAGGAGTGGTTATTGTAAGAACTGACAGAAATCTCCTGATATTTCTTTTATTTCTAGCCAACTCAGAGCAACCTTCTTGATTTCTCTTTCTCTTTATTTATGTGGTTTTAGACCCAGGAACTGGTAACCCAGTTCTGCAAATCTGAACCATTCACCTAAGCCCATCAGGCTCTCTTTGGGATGAATGTTCCCAGGGTGAAGAAGTGTTACCATAAGTTGTCACGAAGCAAGGAGCTGCTCTCATGATAAGTATTTCCCTGCTACTTGAGATCTTTTTTTCTCATGAAAGGTATAACTGAGCACACACTCTGTCCATTCAAAATGAGAAAGCTTTGGAGATTTCCCCAACTTCATCTTAAACTTCATTTTGCCCACCTGCATACGTGCTTCCTCCTGGCTAATGCTTATTACAACATTTTGCAAGAACTGCCAAAGGGATGAACAGAGGGTATCTTGCACTCACACCATGGTTGGGCTTTGTTTGCCAAGGAAATTATTCTTCCTTCAATAAAAGCCAAAAGAAAATGTATCTGCTCATTTTACTGACTGTCCTGCATGGCCTTTATGACTCTTCCCTGGAGAATGGGCTGGTAATCTCTGGGTTTCTTAATCAGATTTCCAAAGTATTTGCACAGCTTTGATGCATGGGAACATATGGAAGAGCTCTGCACATCACTCCCAGCAGACAGTACTCTACATCCACACTTCTCCCACTAATTTACCATTTTGCATTCTAGCTTGTGCTCTGACAAAGAAGATGCCTGAAAACCTGCATCTCTTCTTTAACCCCTGTCTACAGATTTTGTTTCCTAGTTTCACCCATACCCAAATTTGAGGGATATTTCTTTGCTCTTGTACATGAAATTTTTGTTTAAAGCAAGTCATTTGCCTTTAGAAAGCTTGAAGGCATGTGAAAACAGTCTCTCTATATTAAGAATTCCCAGTGGGAATTCCATAGTTGCATTTCCTTCTGCATCAGCACCAGAAAAGCAGGAACACAAGGTCATCCACAGTAGCAGAGAGAGGATATAACCCCTGGTCAGATGCTTGCCCCAGTTCAACCCACGTGTTTGCAGCAAACACTTTGAATGCCATAGCTATAGGAAGAATTTTACAGTATCTGAGATTGTTTTCCTTAAATCATTTGAGAAATGAAATCTTAAAAGTATTAAGGATCTCTTTCAAATTCTCAAAAATATTGTGACTTGAATTCATCAGGTTCTGCCTTTCCCCACGCCCATGTGTATTTTTCCATCTTTCTGGTTCAGCAATCTTTTATATTCCTAATCATTCTGGGAAGTAGAGTGTTTGAACCGTATCACAAAACTGTTTGTGGAAAAGATACCATTCCATTGTTTGCTATATATAATAGGGCCCATTACTTACCCTGGATTCATTCCTAGCCTCATTTTTCCTTTCTGAAAAACTATATTCAGTTTGGAAGCCTTTCCATCTGCAGAATTCCCTCCTGGATTAACAAGGCTGATGTCACCCCTGTGCAATTCTGGGCTAAGCTGCAGTAACTCCCCTGATCTCCATAAAGCTACAACAGCAGAAAACTCCAGTAAAGCTACAGTGAGTCACACCCAGGCAGCCCTAACGTGTGGAAGGGTTCTGGTTGTGTCCAAAGTGAAACCAAAGAATGCTTTCCCTTTTTTCCCAAGTGCTGGCTGTATTGCACTGGGAAACATGGATTCAGTATGCCAAAGTACACGCAGAAAACCCACACAAACCTAAAAATAGAGGAGTTGATTTGGGTGTTAGTGATCTGTACACATCAGTGACCTGAAGGTATTTGAGATACCAAAGCTTATCATGTTATAGGGCAGCAAAATTGATTCAATGTTCCTGAAGTCACAGCATAATAATCTTTAATCAAATGGTGTCACATAAGGCTCTCTGCTCAGTTTGGTACCTTGACTATGGCACTATGGGGCAGACTCCAAGTTTTTTATCAAGAATGTGCTTGTGATTTCAGCCTAAGAAGGAAACAGGAATTCAGTGTTGCACCCAGTGTTTGCAGAACCCCATGATATAGATTGTACATCACTGTGCATATATATATATATATGTTACACTTTCCTCTCTCCATAGCCCTCCTCTTTTCCCATCAACAATTCATCCTGAGGAACTGCTAAGAAAAAAAAGAGCTCAGGGAATTTCCCTGCTTTAGAAGCAGTAAACATCAAATTTAACATGCCCAGCATAGTTCTATTTAAAGTACTGGTAAATGAGCCAAAAAACTACTGTCCATGAGCATTACATCACATGTTGCCACTTTTCTCTGAGGCTGTATAAAGCTGTAATATGTTCACTAATGAATTGCATGGTATGTTCAGGCCATATGGCTCTTTGAAGTTGTACAGTACAATGCTCTAGTTATGGGGGTATATAACAATCTATATCTGACATATATATCATCATGTTTATGAAACTTCTCTCAAGGAGACTGCATGCTAAAATAAACAGAATATTTTATTGCTCTCTCTCGTGTGTTTGTTACGATTTGGTTTATATATTCTTTGTTTATAAAATCATTTGTGCTAGTAACACAAAATACCAACATATTTTTTATTTTCCTCTATGTCCTAATTTCACTGCTGCTGCAGGAATAGGTAGGCAGCAATTGGTTCCTGTTATTTTGTTTCATAAGTTCCAGCTGTTGACTAATTACCCTGCTGGAAAAGCAAACACGGCTGTTTCCCACATCTACACTACATTTTCTTACTTCAAATATGAAACTACAGGAATCCAAGGCAGTTAATATGTCAGGTTTTATTTACATAGCCCTTCAGTTATCATGTGGAGCAGCATCTCTGCCCAACCTTTTGGGTTACACAAGGATTTTGTTGAAAGATAAAATTCTAGGGAATGGGTTAAAGTATGTAAATAAATTTAAACAAACACATAAACAAAAAGCAGAACACTTGGACTATCACTGTGCATTATGGTAAATGAAGCCATAATCTCCTAATACCCCTGACAATGAAGTCCCTCCATTAGCTAATAGCTGGTTTTAAACACAGCCTCATAATAATTCCAGCAACTAAATAAACATTTTAAAACGAACACACACACACGTGCATAATCATTACAATTTACAAGGCAGAAAATGTAGCACATTATGTTTCACTGCCTATTTTTCATTCATTAAGTTTTGAGCAGTGAGAGCCAGCATGCAACTGTGCAACCCAGAATAAAAATATCCCCTTGAAGTTAAACCAGCTTCAAGTTATCCTCCCAGCTCCCTCCAAAGCTGCTGTACCTACAGGAGCCTCCTTTCTGGGAGAGCAGACCTACCTTTAACAACTGAAAAAATGCTAAGCCTCTGGGGTCATTATCCTGGGCTGGATGGTTGGGGTTCCTGCAGCCATTCATCCTGGGTACACAACTCCTGGATGTGCTCAATCAGAAAAGCAGGAGCAGACTTTTCTCTGCAGCCTGAGCACCACTGCTCTTCCGCTTCTTGTCAATATTTAACTAGTTTGTCAAGTTGGATTATATCGCCGGGCCTAAATCCCACTCCTTTAATTCCATCTAAGTGGGTGTGCTTCCAACAGCAACCTCTTAGTCAAATACTGATAGCTTCTCAAAGTCATTTGTTTGGCCTGAAAGGTTTCTTGCTGAGCTCATGATCATTTGTAGGTGATACGGTCAACAAACCAATGCACCGGAGAAACCCCCATGGTAAAGAACCAGCCACGATGTCTGGGCTCCAGGGCAGGATGCATGGAAAACAGAGACTGAGATGGATTTTCAGCAGCTCTTGATGATTATTTGCCATAGAGTGCAAACTATATAAAACCATTATTCACGGCAATAGGAGGAATTCCAATAAACACACACGTTTCAGCAGATTAGTATTAAACAATTTGTTTTTCTTTCTTTTTTTTTTTTTTTAAATAGCCTGAAGGAAGTGCTTCTGCAGGGCTAATCCCAGCCTCAGACTTGGCCTGCAGCAGTCCTCTCCCTCTAACAACTCCACCATGACCAGAGCTATTTTTGCTGACTGCAAACAAGCCATTTCTGTTTGACTTGCTGAAGATGCAACTGTACGCTGCTACGCACAGGCCCATCTGAATTCACTTTTTGTTTCACTTATTTACATTTATTTGCAAGCTAAGTGTGTCTCAGGCACAGGCAATTTGCCAATACCATCCTCAATGGAACAAAATTTTTGCAGTCTAAATTTAGAGACTCTAATAATATCAAGCAGCAAAAACAATGATGCAAAGCCCATATGCTATTTCAAGCTATGGCAGTTACCATTAAAAAGTCATTCGTTGTCAGACCACTGCAATATTTCATCTCAGGAGGTAGAATATTTTTAAGAAATGTTACAATGTCTTAGTTATTTGTTGGGGATAAAATGCTGCCTTTTAACAACAAACTTGCTTATTAAAAAAAAAAAAAAAGGAATAAGAAGCAAAGCTGCTATGGGATTCAGAATTAGAATATATCTCACCGAATTCCTTTTCCCTGTCTGCCAAGAAATTTAACAAAGAAGGCATATTTGGAGCCAAAAGGTGGCTTACTTCCATCCCTCTCCATGTCCAAAAATATCACAAGATGGTTCAGGATGGACATACAGGGTCTTGTCCAGCACAACATGCTTTCAGATCAGGAAAAACTGGTAGAAGCTCAGATCTCATAGAGAGATGGCCACTAACCTTCAGGTCACAGTCATCAGCCAGTGAAATAATCTGTGCAGCATAATAATAGTTCTTCTATTCTACTTCTTGTAGTTCTTCAAAACACACAGGGATTCTAAACCTAGATATAGTCTCTTGAGTTCTTAATTCCCAACCCCCTTCCCTGGTGCTTTTCTGAAACCAAGAGCCTTGGTTTTCAGCCTGCACTGAAATAGATGTTGAGCCTCAAACAGTCAAAAGCAATTTTCTCATTCCAAATCCAAGCCATGCACAATTGATCTCTGAAACTAGTGGAACAAATGCTGCCCTCTTGCAGCAAGCTATTTTTATCTTTGATAAATATTAACTGATGTGCAATAGTCATAGCAAAAGCAGCTGACCCATATTTCATAACTAGTGGAACTATGCAAAGGGAAAGTTTTCTTTGGCACTACCATTAGCAGCACTCAGCTGATGAGGGCTGAGAGAGGGATCCTGGTGTAAAACTTCCCAGATCCCTGAGTGCATCACTTAACGTGGCCTCTACAAGAAGGAATGGGTTGGAGCTCACTTGACAGAAGGCTTTAATGTGGTTCTTTTCTTTCTTTTATTTGGTAAAAAAAATTAAAAAGCAAAGACCTCTCAATTTTGTCATATTAAATGTTCTTTTCCACTGAGGAGACTCTGGGGACTCATCACTATCAGGTCATACAGCCATGGGGAGGAAGCAGATACTGGGACAGGGGGAGTTTTGTCACAAGGATGTTGTGTGACAGGGCTGACCAAGATGCTGGGATTACAAGACAACATATATTTTTCATGCAGTCATCATCATTAAATTGCTATGCAAAAAAACTCTATCATTAAATGCAACTTTGGCGATAACTATTTAATAGCTGAAATCTGGAGATCTGAACCAAAATGCTAGATATCAACAAGTCTTTCAAAAAGGCTGCATTCTTGAGCCTAGAATGTGTTTTATTATGAAGCTGAAACTTCTTATGTTTTCAGGGATGCACTTAAGTTTGGATTCTTTCTTCTTTTTTTGCAAGTAAATAATTACATTCAAAATTTGCCAGCAAAAAGAGTGCAGAAAATGAGAAAACAATAAATTTCTGCCTAACATTTTAGGTAATTTAAAAAACCCATAAACTCTAGGAAAAACACTACAAATTTGGTACAGGAAAATCTTTTTTTTACTTAATGCATTTCTGATTACTTATCTATTATTTATTTAAGTATTGCACGAGCTTCTCCAGCCAAGCTGTTCAGGTTGCCAACATGAATAACCTTCCACATCTGCTGCCAACTGATGTCTCCCCTGACAGTATTCAGAGCTGAAGACCAAAAATTTCACATAGAACAGAATTAGCTTTTTAATAAATGGTTCTGTGGAGCAGCTCAGCCTCGTATAAAGCAGCTGTTTCAGTGGTCAGATGGCTTTTGGCAATTGCCTCCAAAACTTTCCTTTGCCACAGCATCCACATCAAGGGGTTACCCCGTCCTTCCACTGAAATTCCCATTCTTGCATTCTTGAAAAATACTTTAAGTCAAATGGAGACCTTGAGGGCTGTATTTATTTCACTTGACATTCTGTGCTGTTTGGGGAGCAAATTCTGACCTTTAAATCTCACTCATGATTTTCCAGCCTTTTCTTGAAACCCATCTATGCATGTTAATGGTTTCACACGTGCAGAGAGGCAACATTTTCCTGACAGACTCAGCAACAAAGGTAACTCACAGATTCACTTACACTTCTTAAACCTATCAGTTGAGGTCTTAATGTCTCACAGTGACTGCTGAGCTAATGCTAGCAAACTCCCATTGCCCCCAGTGAAAATTTGTCCAAGATGAAATAAAAGAAAAAAAACCTGGATCATGCTCTGTGTTGGAGAGAAAAATGAACTGTCTTGGTAGCTGCCACATTTTTGTGCCAGAAATTGTTGTGTAGGATTTTAAAAGGTGCTTACTTTTGGCCTCTGTTCCCAATGAAATCAGTCAGTGATTAAACTTCCACTGACCTCAGTGGGAACAGATTTAAACTCCCATTAAACTTTTTAAAATCCAAGCGTGCAGGTTTTAAGTATTGGACAACATACCTTTCCAAGCACTATTCTAAACCTTTTTGTCCATCAAATTGGCAATGCATCTTTTGCAATAGATGTTAGAAGAGACTGAATAAGTACGATTGATTTTCAGTGTCACTTAAATAAATTGCATATAGTGCCCCAGGCTGAATAAGAAGAGACAATTTTTGATAAGCTTATAGTGTTTGACTCAAAATGTGCTCATTAAACTTTGAGCAGAGTACATCATGCAGCACCCAACATAACTGCTGTTCTAACACTGCCATGTCTGTGCCACCACACAGCAAACCAAACATGACTTTTTCATGAGAAACAATAAAAAACATTCATCAATTATTAACGTTTTGTTTTCTGTACAATTGAAAAAAATTAATCAATGAAAACAAATTATGTCTTCCTACATCTCACTTACACACACACTTATTCCTTATAGTGGGCCCAGCCACTCCAATAACTTGTTGTAGCATTACTTGATATCTATAATTCACCTTTTTAGGTATGGAGGAATTCAAGCCCCTCACTGCTGTCCTACGTGCAACTATGGCCTTGAGCTAGAAGGTAAATACCTGTTTTTCACAGAATGCAGTAGACAGTTTAGTTTTTTACAGAAATAAAATTATTCTTTCTCCATATCCTTTATATTGATCTTTTCAGAAACAACCAATTAGGTGAAAAATCTCTGAAATGTTAAGTATTTTTAATGTGGCAATGTTGATAAAACTGATGGCACCACAGTGTGGAGAAGGCAACTTGGAGGAGGTTCCCTTATAAGAACACTCTGCCTGGGCAGCTTCCAGTGATCTGAAGGTCATTCTTCTGTATGTAGACATTTGCTACATGGATGTCACTGAGGTTTTTCTTTTTAACCAGCAGAGAAAACAAGGAAACTCCTTTCCTCCTCTGACAACTTCTTCATATGTTATCACCACATTCCTTCTAAAATTCTGCTGCTTTTGTCCCCACCTAAAAAGTAGATGCTTCTTATATTCTTTGCTCTTCATTGCCATTCATTGAAAAAGGAACTCAACTCTCTCAAGGTGGAAAAGATCCTCCTTTGACCTCACTGTTCTCAGCTTTTCTGGGGTTTTTTTTCTGTTTTTCAGTTTTTCTGTACTGGTGGATGCCAAGGGAGAATGATGAGGAAATCCATTGCTTCCTCTCACCCCATGCCCACCCACATCTCCCTATTTCCCTGTAATGCCTGTAAAAGCTCCACAGTGCCTCACCCTCACGTCCTACACTTCCCTTATCTCATCCAAGAGATAGCACCTCAGCTACTACAGTGAGTATCAGCTCATTCTGAGGTTCTGTAGTGGATTTGAGGAAAGTGACTCACCCCAGAGCTACAAAACCCATTTCCCATGGCATTCGTCTATGTAAGACTGGAAAACCTAACATCCACTTAGTGGCCAGCCAGACTTGGCTTAAGGTGAGATTGAAATAGATCATGGCCCAGGGAAGGATGGCTGTGGGCCATAAATGCAAATAGCTGTGTGATTAACAACATTATATCCATAACATTTACATCAAATGTTGGTCACCTGCAGGTAATTAAAAGTAGAAAGTCCCTTAGTTCTTCAGTCTTCTCTGAAAAGCTGATAATCACCAGTGGGAGGTACAGTGGGCTAAAAGGAAATCCACATAGATTTAAAAAGATTTCAAGAAGAATTGATTTGCTTTCTATTATGGTGAGCTTAATCTGTGCAAGGAAAGCAGTAATAAACTATAAATTACCAGGAAAAAACACGACCACCAAAAAATCCTTGTTCATTTGAGTGACTATCATGAACACATATCCCTTGCCTAGCACTCAGAGAGAGTGCTGGCAGCACAAATATTGTTTAAACGGCCAAACTTTCTGGAGTGCTCTGGATATTTTTCCAGCTTTTGTAAGCAGAATTCAAGAAATGTGAAGCTACTTATTGTCAAATGGCTGCTCACTGCCTGTGAACAGGCATCTTTACAAGAGCTAGAGCAGATTTGAGAGCAGAGTTAACTTAATCAGTTAGCTCTGGTTAAGTTAACCCAGAGAACTTAACTCTGGGTTAAGTTCGAAGACTTTAACCCAGAGCTCCTCAAAGCCATGGAAGAAGCTCTGCATAGCCAAGTGCAGGTGTGCAGCACATCAGGTCACTGGGGTATGAAACAACTTCTGAATAAACAGGATATGCTTAATATGCTCCCATATGAATCAAACCATGTTTGCTGGCAGTACAAGTGTCAGTGTGGGGGGCTTGGGGGATTTTGGTTATTTTATTTTTTTTTAGTTGTTTTTGTTTTGCTTTGCTTTGTAATCTCAGCTGCTGAACTGAGGACAAATATGCTGGGTTTGGTTTCTCCAAATGGAGAAAAATACTTAAAATCCTTCATGAAAATGCCTGTGACTAAGGTACGTCTTCTACAGTAAGATTGAAGATTATAAACATCTATCTTTTAAGTTCATTTAAGAATTAGAGATTAGTGAAAGAAACTGAGGAAAGGTGAACATTTTGGTCAGAGTTGCACGTCACTGTAGTAAAGGAAATGCTGATGTGCAGCTGAATATCAGGTTGATAAATTAGCTTGTGACTCTTTCAAACTTTATCAAGAGATAGATCTTCCTTAGGGCTACCAAACTACAGGAAAAAGCACTAAAAGTCCAAAACTGAGAAGTATCTATCACACCTTGCCCAGATCTGATGGCAGAATATGTAAAAAAGTCCTGAAAGCAATGGGTCTCTGCATTGAAATTACCAAATTAAGTTTACAGTGCTTATATTTATATTTACAAACATATTATTTTTGCATTATCTTCCTTGACTTCTTTGTAAAGTTAAGGAAAACAAAATCACTCTGGTCTCCATCTGGAAAGTTTTTCTGATGCTGATTTTGTTTATTTGTTTATTGCCAAGTAGAAGCCTTAAGGATGTTTAAAGTATCTGTTGTGACACAGAGCACTTTCTTACTAGATCAAATCTGGGTCTCCATAGACACCAAGATAATAGCACAAAAGAGGAAATGTGAGATGAATTCACACTGGAATTAGGAAAAGAAAGGATTTAAAGCTGAAGGATTTGAGGGAAAACATCCATTATGATATGCTTCACAGTCACCATCAGGCTGCTCTTGGGAGGCAGAGAATAAAGAAGCTGTAAAAAAGAGTTTAAATGGGCTTCCCAGGACTTGAGGAACCAGTGGACCTCCATTAGACAGACTTTTGGCAGATCTCTAATATATATATAAATATAAATATATATATATATATATAAATAAATACAATCCTAGCTGACAGCCTATGGTTTCTACCACAGCGTAGATCAAGACAAGTCAGAACTCTTTTAGGACTTTGAAACCAAACTATTTTCTAAAACCAGAATAAACCCAAAGTACAGACAGAGCATTATTCATAGCTTGGAGTTTGTTAGTGGCAGCTGCCTTCTTTCTGACAGCCCCTGCTCCCAGGATTGGGCAGGAGGTGTGGGCTGCTCTGTTTGCTTTCCTGGGGAGGTGTGTGGGTACCTGGGTCTCCTGGAACACAGCACATGTGAAACTATCCATGCACAACCCAAAAAGGCTGAGCTAAAAAAGTAAATGCAACACATATCAAAGCTGTGGGTTTGTTCTCTTGTTTTGTAAATGTGTCATTTTTTATCATAGTAATGTTAATTATGGCCTTTCCTCATTCTGACCCTACAAATATAGGGCAGAAAACTGATAAATTCGTTCAGTTTTGCTAAATCTGAAGCCTGTTTTCTCAGTTACTTCAGCTTCTATCATTCTCTTCCCCTTGAGGAAGGCTCTACTCTGATTTTCTTGCAAATCTCTGAAGAATCTGTGCAGGAGGACAGCTTCCACCACATGAAGAAACTGGTATTGGAATATTGCTCTATACAGGCAAAGAAAAAGCTGATTTGAAAGTGACTAAAGACTAAGAGCTAGAGAAGTTTTGAGCATGGAATATATTGTTTTAGAGACAAAGAAAGTTCCTTGTTCAGGGGTCTCTTGCTTTACCAGATTACAAAGGATTTTACCAATGGGAAACAAAAGCAGAAGGGGCAGATTGAGCTCAGGGCAGTGGCTTTAAATCAGGCTGCATTCTCTTAATCTCTTGTTTCAAAAAGAAAATCCATCAGTAGAGAGATAAATCCTTGGCAATGAAAATAAATGCATTATAACAGTATCATAGAGTATATGGTTTTTTTTGGATGGCTTTAGCTAGCTAAATATTAACTGACTGAATATAATAAACATTTGTTTTCTTGTTGGCCATTCATCTCTGGATCTGCATCCTTTGCTTTATACATTCCAGCTTCAGAAACCCTGACTTCTCCACTTCATTGGTACTTTTTAAAGTTAAACAGCAGAATGAAGCCAGATAAGGCAAAACTGAGGCCTAACCAGAGGTTCAGTTAACTGGCTGCCTCCTGGACTCTGAGTCTGGCAAATCTGAGCTCCAGCAGCATCCTTTGAGTTCAGGAGGAACATTTTAGTTCATTCACAAGTTGTCAGGATGGTAACACAGGGTTCAAATAGGGAGATTTGTTTGTAAGTAAATTCTTCTCCCACTACTACAGCTGTGTCAAAGCTTATGCCAACTGGCACTTGAAGCTGTTTTACTGCCAAAATTTGCTGTCTCCAGAGCAAATGGGAATGAGCCAACATCCTGTGGATCTCAACTGTAAGCAGCCACCTAAGACAGAATATAAAATGAGCTTGCAGGAGAGACAGACAATTTCCATAGGAACATTAACTCTGAGACACAGACTGAAAAAGAGCAGGAGATTATGGATATTGGATAAACAGAGTTCATTTTTGTCTCCTGACTAATATTTAGGATCAGATTATCCAGCAGGATAAATTAGACCATCTTTAGCCCTGTGTTTGCAAAAATCCTGACATCATTGTATAAACCATATTATATGAGATGAGAAATCTGGGGTCTGTTTTCTTTGCCATATAGTTTAAGGGCCTCTTGGCTATGGTTTTCAAGACTCTTCCTAACATCAGACACTTAGACACACCTCATCGTCCTGCAAACTGAGACTGCATGGAGTTCCCCAAGTCTGAGCTTTAAGAAACTGAAGAGAAAACTGGAACCAAACGTCACAAGCCAAGTAACAAAACCATGAGAGCAAGTGGCTGCAAAACCTCTCCCGCTCCCATCAGTGGAAGTTTGGGATTTTCTGCCAGCTGAGGACCCAGCCCTCAGTCTAAATATTGACCCAGTGTTTGGTCTTGTGGACTAAACAAGAAGTTTCATGAGGCATTTCCCAACCCAGTTGAGTTTGGAGAGCCTGAAAGCCTCCACTTCAGCCTTTATGTGATCAAAATTGAGAGCTCTATTTGGGTTTACTCCTGAAAAGAGTCAAAAGACTTTTCAGCTGCTTTAAGGCTTGTTCTTTTCTATATGTTTGCTGCAGCACCTACAAGATAATAATTATTCTCCACAAACACAAGAAAAAAGAAATTCCAGAACATGTAGTCACATTTAAAGTTGGACACAATATTTAAGAATTATTTTTTCTCACAAAAATAAGTGATTCATCTGATTCAGGAAAAAAAAATAATTTGTCTTTACTGTGATGCCTGAATTGAAAACTATCATGTGTCCTACCGACAGCTTCGTCCTTTATATGGCCAATTATGTATGTTTTAGAAAAAACTAGCCAAAAAAAGGTCAATTAAGGCATTTGAACATTTATTATATTCTTTAAAAAATATGACTATTTGCAAGAGTTTTACTTTTAAAACACTAAATGTTAGTTAAAAGGATTTTACTGTAACCAAGTAGAAGGCATCAAATATTATCTGTTGCATTAGATACATAAGATCAATCTTACCCCTGGATGATGAGCACCAGAGAGTGCATATCATTGCTTTAGGATTTCATTTCTACAAGCCATTTTCATCCCTACAGCCACTAGAAATCTGATTTTTATGACACTGTTCTTTGAGCCTATCCTGCATTCTCAGCATACAGACTGCACTACAAATTTTGGAAAAAGAATTAACCCTTATCCTGAGCAATTACCTGTTTTTCTCTGCAATTCATTTGCTCTCAATTTCTATAAATTGCTTTCTAGATTGGACTCTGCTCTTTTCACAGGCTCTGTCAGTCATATGCTGCTACATACACTGACACAGACCTCATCAATGCACCATCCTCTGTTCTCATCACATTTTGGCAACTGCCATAATCAAGATAAAAGGTCTTTGTTAATTATTTTCTTCCTTAAAGGGCTATTGGAAGATTATGGAAAGAAGATAGGTACATTATTGTTAGCTATAATACCACTGCCTCATTCAAAGGCCATCAAAACCTCTCCCAGTTCAAAGTTCCCTACTGAGAATTTACACTGCCATATCCTAACAAGTACAGACTGGAATCACGAGTCCTCAGGGCCTGGAAAAAGAAAAAAAACCCTCTTTTTATCTGTAACCTTTTATTGTTGCAATTTTCCTTGACTGCTTAACTCCAGGCTTAAGAGCTCTCGTGCATCAGACTCCAACCTCCATTTACAAAGGAGTTACCCCACCAAAAGGACAAAAGCTACATCACCCCCAGCCTTGAGAACAGCCATACACACTGGGAAATTTTTCCCAACAGGAAATATAAATGCTTTTTGCTACTCTTCTTTTCAATTTGCCACATCTGCTTAAGATGGGATCCTTTCTCTTCACCTAGCAATGACAACAAAGAAGGCAAGTGCACGTTTGTCACCCATTCACTGCCCTGCTCCCTGACACTGTGTAATGGACATGGCCAGGGGGGACAACTCTGGTGAGTGTCATCTGTGCTGAAGGAAATGGATGGGGCAAAAGGCAGCTCATGAAGAGGAGAAGGGAATTTTATCTGTTTTGAAAGGCTATCAAGGGTTTCAATAAAGGGCCATAGATGCACTGCCTTTGATTAGCTCATAAACCCTCATATAACCATTCTGGGGAAATAAAGCTCTACTTAACAGTCTCTGCTCTTCCTCATGGAGATGGGTAGAATTTACCTCTGATGACTCTTCAGTGAAAAAAACCCCATCATTTATATCACAAGAAATACTAGGATAAAGAAAGCTGCCACACGTAATGCAGATAATTCCCCCAATTTCTTTTAGGAAGCTTTTTCATTAACAGAACTTTCCTAGAGGTTTGTAAATCAAGACAGAATCTGCTTAAATAATAGACGAATATATGATAATGCTCATTATTTTTCAAGATTCCTACCCAAGCCCATTCCTACCCACAAGTCCTGTAAACCAGGCAATCCCATCACCATAGCAGCACACTTGTTAGAATGTCTAGTTCAGTTTCATGAGTGTCTGAGGATCCCCAGTGTGCAAATAAGAGACACCACTTCTGCATTTTCTATTAAATGATACAAAGCAGCAGTAATTCAAGATTCAGCTAAAGGTCTTTATTTTACAGTATTTTTCAAGCCACTTGTTTGCATTTGTCTTAGTAGATGTGCTACCTTTTGAAAAAAACACAAAATGGCAACAAGTCCCACATCCCAAGAAAAGGCTAAAGTCAGCTTAGGAAAAGGGATCAGATTGCCACACTCTTAAAACAAGCAGAAGAAACCTGCAGCCTGCACCTGATCTCCTGCCTTCCCACAGCATCTTTAGCCCCACAAGTCTGTGCCTACCAGTGCGGGGGCAGGAGCATCTTTACAGATCCATCCCCACCTTTCCCTCTCCATCCCGAATCCAAGCAGGTGCTATTCATACACTCATGAACCAATGTGAATGAATAATGTCCAATAATTCCAGAGGAAGCTTGGTCAGAGGAGGCCCCTGGGCCCCATTCCCTTAGGGTGAAAAAAAACCCAAGAGGACTGACTTCTGCAACACAGGTATTTACACAGGGAGATCCTAAAGCCCATGGGTTTAGCAGATCAGTCAATGGTAAGGCCAGAACAAAAATCCAACACTTGGGAAGAGTTTAATTTCATTGTCTGGAGGCTTCTCCATTGACTTTAAGCAACCCTGCTCTCCACTTTTTTAAGCAGCTTTTCTTACAAAAGGCTCTGACACTCCAGCATCCATGAGAGATACAATTTGCAGATGCAGCAATGTGAGGAAGGGTTGGCACTGGCCTGAGTGTAATTAGGTTCTGGTCACTGGTCTGTGGGCAAACACCAGCTTCCAGTCCACTGATTAATTCATCTCTAGCCAGCACAGAGATATCCAAACTGGACTCCCTTCACAGTGGAGAAGAGGGATACTTGGAGGTTAAGAAATTATGTTTTATGATTTTTAGAAAATCCTGTGGTATAATATTGGATGCCACAAATTGCCAGAATGTGTATCCCAAACCCAGGGGCCACAGAAAATCTCAGTGCTCTTTTCTGCATGGTATCAACATGTGTATAGAGAATAAATCACCCTATTTTTAGGTTGGTCAGATATTCATCTCTCACTTCCCTCTATCCCTATCTCTGCTGCCTTCACTTCCTCAATTTTCCTAATTAGTGCACTAAGCTATACAAATGTATATGTAAATATAGATTAAAGACCTTGTGTTCCTGAGGTTTAAGAATACCCCTAAATGTAAATGGTTATTGTGTCTAATACAGAGCACTACTCTTCGTATTTCCTTCCTTGCCTCCATTTTTTTTTGAGTACAGAATAAACAATGATTTTACCATTATAAATAATTCAAGTTCATTCCACAAGATATCAGTAATGTCAATTAGACATGTTTCTTCCCATCAGTGGGAATTTCCTGTTTTCTACCACACTTTGGGAAAAGAACTCTTAGCCCTGATGCATAAGGAATTTAAAAGATGCTTTTTGTTTCCCGTTCACAGCATTCAGAGTTCACCTTGTACACTTTAAGCCCAGATTCACAGACTGATGCTTCCTGAGGTTGGTATTCCGATTTCAAAGTGCCATCCTTCAATTCAGGCAGGGCAGGACTGGACAACTTACCATACTTGATATGAAAACACCATAATGCAAGTTTATTGGGCCCATAAGTGGCATATGTCCTGAGACTGAGCCCTGAAAAAATCTATATTACATATTACATATTAAATAAAACCCTGAGCCATTTTCAGTAGTATTTGCTCCATCTTAAAAGGTCATTAGAAGGTGAGCAATGGTTGAGGGAGAACTTTATGCAAGGGCTAAGAATAACACAGCACAGATGTAACATTTCTGGTGGATGATCCACCAGGCTTTACAAATCTTAATTAAGCCTCACATTTTCCATATGAGGTAGGTAAACACTGTCACTCCCTTGCTCTCAGACGTGTAAAACAAGGCCAAGAGTAAAATTAAAAAAAAAAAAACAAACCAACCTTAGCAGCCAGCTCACATTCTCACAACCTGAATTAATTCAGTCATGATGGGATCCTGCACTCTACTCATGCAGGGTCAGGTCCTGATTCCCTTGCCAATGACAGCAGATGCCTGGCTGTATGCAACTTCCAGTTTTTCATAACTATAAATAAACTGCTACATCTCATTTTTCCAGAGTCCAGCCATCTCTAATTTCCAATGCAACTTCTTTCCTCCTCCTCTACTGCTTTCATGCTTAACCCCTCAGTTTTTGCTTTGCAGCGTGGTATCATGAGAAACCTCTGTAGAGAGGGAAGCTGAGAACCAAATGATGAACATGTTCAGCCAAGAGTCCACAGCTGTGAGAAATTCAATGTTAACAAAAAACAGCAGGAAAGTGTTTAAAATCTCCCTTTTGTCCTCAGACCTGAATACCAGCAGGGTGTAAGTGGTTCATGGCCATTGTACCTCTCCTCTTCACCATGGGATGAATTTCACTTAAACACCATTGTCGTATCTCAGCTTTGGTCTCCATTTCTACCCATTTTCAGTTCTGAGATACATCAATTAGAAACTATATCTAATAATAAATAACAAAGCACAGTTATGCTAGCTTTCAAAGACAGCTGTGTACATGTAAATCCTGAGTGCTTCACCAGGCTTGTGGAATCAGAAATGCCAAAAGACTCAAGAGTAATATAGATTAGAAAGAAGAATATATACTGGTATATATTATATATATACTGGTAATCCACATCTTTTACACTGCTGGGCTACACATATTACACAAAATGGATAACCAAGATTTCTCTTTCTGTAGCTGGCCAAGGATGTGTGAAACTCTGCCCTCAAGAGAACTATCGGAATGAATTAATTAGCAAGTTGCCTAGGACAAAAATTAAGACTAAGTAGTGCAGGTTCATAATCAGAATTCTTCCAAGGATTAATTGCATATCCAATTATTTAATCTGAGGTTATATTTACCTAAGTTATTGAGAAAATAATATTTAGTATTTTTAACTCTTAGAACCAACAATACAGCAGGAAAGAACTCCACTCTGTTCTCTTTGAAACACTAATAAAACAATTTCCAGAAATTTTTTACATTTGTCCCTTTGTGTGATGCAAACACACATGTATTTGTCAGCTCTGAAATTAGATCCACTGTGCTGCTTCTAGTCAAAAGAATTAAAACAATGATGAAGAATGGTGATGAAATAGAATAGAATCCTTCACCTGAGTACCAGGTCATGAGGAGCTCTAAAAACACCGCTGCCTATTTTCACAACCAGATGCACTAAAATTACCAGCATTTGTTTCATTTTTTAAAATATTGTATTAATAACTGCATTGCAGCATGGAGTGCACATTTGATTCTACACTAACTCAGTCTGTAGGGCTGTGGGCAGAAGAGGGCAAAGTCACCTCCTGACCTGTGTGTGCAAGTCCTGCATCATTAATGAGATGAAGAAGGAAGTAGCACGTTTAGGCAGACAATCCAGCAGAATAAATCTCTTGAGCTGGAACCATGGAGTTAATTCCACTGTATCAGTATCTCCACTGCATCAGGTTCAAATACACTTGCCAAAACCAACAACAGCTTGGTTTAAAACTTGTAACCTGCAATGTATTATGTGCCAGTGTTCTTGAAATACTTCCTGTTTTCATGAATACAAACTGCAATTCAAGTGCTATCAGGTAACCAGGACAAGATTATATTAAAAAAAAAAAAAAAAAAAAGGCGTAAAATGCAGCATACCAGATGGATTGTGTCTTAAGAACATAAACAAATATAGCCAAGCATTTGCTCCTAAAGTATCATTTCTATAATCTGAGTGAACAACCTAGACAAAGAGATGGTTTGTATGTGGTGGTAAATGTGCTCCTATTTTAGAGCTCACAGGCTCTTTTAAGACTGGCAGCATAGGAAATCCTGAGCAATACCATGCCAAACCACATTCAGTTTATTCAGATATAACATGTTCTGGGATCTGAAGAGGTGTGTTCCATCTTTCAGGACAACGTTGACTAAGCCTAACGTGCCTTTTCAGTTGATTATTCAATTTTATTCAAGTTCTTGTTCTGGTGTGACAATGCATTGTAGCTCCCTACCACTGTCAGCACCTCATTTCTTTGGACAGTGAGGCCAGGGAAAAAAAAAAAAAAAAAAAAAAAAGCATAATACCTAAAATCCTGGGGACATCCCATGCTTGGGACCCAAGTGTGGTTTGGACAGAAAAAATGAACAGAGAAGATGCCACCAGAATTAATAATTTGAATAAGCGATAAGTGATTCTTGAACAGATCTCTCCCTCCCTTTGTGTTGAAGCTCCCCCACTGTGTACAAAATACTTAATTAGCCAGAAAGATTTTCTTGTTCAGTAGAGGAAGATTTAGATTCCTATTCCTGTACGAGTGGACAGCCAATTATTTATACAAAGCAGAAAGGACTGTGAATGCCCCATGCAAGATAATGACCCATTGCTCAGAGGCTGCGGTGCTCTCAAGGCAGAGGAGAGAACTGAACCTTATAAAAGCAGGACAAAATCATCTCCTTCTCCCTGGATAATAGAGCTTTTTTGCTGTATTGCTTTTTTTTTTTTTTTTTTTTTTTTTTTTCCTGAAACGATAAGGAAAATTTGACCCAAATTCACAACCAGTTTCCAGGCAACTGAACTTTGCCAGAACTTGTAATGAAGCTCAAAAATGCTATTTGCCATTCTGCTGTAAAAAATTAATGGACTGCAGTCCTACCACGAGGTAAACTAAGGACACCAACTACTTCTGAAAGGAAGGAGTGAGAATTTTCTGCCACTGAGGAAACACTACATTGTTATCACCAGGATGTATTTTCATCTCCAAAGGATAATGATCCAGACCTTGAAAGTGATGGGAATCCTTTCCTGCAGCATCAAGAATCTTGTTTCCATTCCTGCTGTATGAAATTACTATTAACTCCTTGTGCTGCCTGATGATCTAGAAGACTCATTTATTAACCAGAACACTCATTGTTTTGATGCTGTAAACTGGATTTTGGGCAAGAGAAGCAAGGATTTCAGAATAGGAACCACTCTGATTCAATACACTCATATGCGGTGTATTTAAAGCAGTACAGATGTGCTTTAAAGGCTTTTGAAACACAGCAGTGAATAGTATTTTTTGGCTACTGATGGAGTGTTTTTCAAGAGCAGGAGGAAGACCTGGGAAGCTGCAGGAATACCTTTTAACACCTCTCAAGTGGGGAGATGAGCTTTGCATGCTTTATGCTGAATCTGGGTCAGGGAGCCAGGTCAGCTCTTCACAAGGGGCTTCAAGATTAAATTTCCTTCAGTGAATTTAGAGAAAAGGCAAGGACCACAAAGAGAGAGCTGATATGACCAAGTAAGCAGTTTGGGAAATGAGTCTCTCCCTCTTAAAGACTTAAGGGTTTTTTGCTTCTAACCTGGCTAACAGATTTTATGATTCTATGACAACATATTACTGAAGAAAAATGAAATTGACCTCTTCTGGCCTTCTGACCAGCTTAAAGAAAACTGTTCCAATCAAGTTGACACATTTCACTCTCTGCTGTTGGGTAACCATCAGGACATATGGTGACAGTCTGCTACAATGGCTCAACCTCCTGTGGTGACCAAGATCCTCAGGACTTCCAGTGAGAGTGCTCCTGTTGGAAGGGAGGAGCTCAGCTTGCTGACAATTTAATGCTGAGATGGTTTGCTGGAGACAAGCCAGGCAGTCTTAGCTCCAGGTTAAATGTCACAGCAGAAAGCAGAAGTCTGAAAACTTTTAATATCTTAAAAGTCAACCAATTTATTTAGCAACAGACTCCTCTCCATTTCCAATTCTGGATGAAACCATCTTAATTAGTCCTTGAGCTAAATGACATGCCAAAAACTACCAGATGCCTTTTCCCTGTTCTTCCTAGATATATGTGCATGAACACAGCAATACTCAAGGGGATAATTGCATCCCAACTCTTTGAACATTCACAGGAGAAATCCCCTGTTTGAGCTTGTGCTTCCTTCTTGCACTGAGAAACCCAACAGGGTGGCTCATTGCAGAAGTGGAAGGACCATAAATAAGCTGTACAATTTATTTTGTTTGCCTCGTTGTGTTTTTAATAATTGCTCATAATCCAGTCCCTAAATTATACCTTTTGTCTTGAAGAATGGACACATTTAGAGAGACACACTAGACACACTAATCCATATTCACCTGCTGTGCAACTTTTCACACTGACAAGATATTTTAATCACCCAGGTAATCCATCATACTATTTCAGTCATAAATCAAAACCTGAAGAAATCTATATGCTGATCAAACTCAGGCAAGAGGATGATACTTTCTCTCTAAATTCAGACAATAAATACAATTATATTTTTCAATAAAATATAACACAAAAAATAGACTCATACACTGTTTTGGATAAAAACACTTCAGAAAAAAAAACCCCTCTGTCTTTTACTATGTGGTTTGAATGATCATATTCCACACTAATATAATTTCACATTAATTTTGATGTTGGTTATTCTTCTGACACTGATAAAGTCCATCACTGGTAAGAGTACCATCATCTAACACCATGTCAGTTCTGTACTATTATTGCCCCCTGCCATTCAGCATGGAGGGCACAGGAGAGGAGATCTTTCTCCAGTGAAATGCCTGGCTGTCTGTTTCCTCTGCAGTCAGTCTTTTCTTTATGGCCTCTCAGATAAAGATGTGGGAAACAGTTTGTGCTCAGATTTGCAAGGCAAAACAAAACACAGTATGACTACTGCCAAGCATTACATTCTTCCTTGTGTCACAGTGAGTGAATTTAATTATGGTTCATTAACCCCAGATCCAGTTTCTCATTCACGTACCCAGCAGTGTGGTATCAAGCCACCTCTTGTAACTTCAGCATAATGTTCTTAAATCAATGTCAACTTTTTTATATATCAACATTTCCTATACTCCTTACACTCTTCATTACACTAATAAATGAAAACCTGGCACATTACAGTTAAGAATTTCAGGAGCTACTTTTCAACAGAAATGAACTCTTGGGATTATCAAATCTCCTTCCCTGAGGACAGAGACAGTATGATTAAGTGCTTCAAAAAGTTCCTTTTAGATATCTTTTGCAGAAAATATCCCTGCTGTGTCTGCCCTCTGGTTATTAGTTTCACCTGTAAACAGTTCACTGCCACTGCTGACTCTGCTAAACATCTTCTTTGTACTTCAATCTGCATTTTATGTGAACTCTGGAGCTATTAGCCACTAATATCAACAGCACTGCACAGTCTAGGAACATTTATTGCTCCCCTGCTTAGTTTAATGTTTCTGCCTTAGAACCGTAATATTATTAATAGTCACAAAGTACAATAAAAGAAAATTAAGTGTTTATTTTGTTTAGGCTTTCACCACTTTACCTGCAGCCTTTTTCCATTACATTTGCACATAAATGAGCATACACTACATTTTTTAGATGCAAATCAGGGTTTAACTCCCCTAATCATATTGTTCTATTTTCAATCATCCTCTAGGCTGCTTTATTTGTTATTGCAAATGCAAGTATATAATGGTAAATTTATACACATATATATATTATATAAATGCATAGCATGCATTTGGTAGCTATTCACTTTGCTAATAGACTTCATTTGTATATTTTTCCTTCTTGCAAAAGAAATCTTTTGCAAAAAAGTTGGTATTAAGTAGAAATGTGACTGTGGAACATGTGCACATCACACGCATACCAAAATAGCTTGTTCACTGCTTGTGATGCTGCTTGATCTTTTTGCCCCCTCAGTTTTCTAGATATAAATCCAAAATTAAGGTTTTAATGCCTATTAAGGTAGGCTTTCATTCAGACATATTTCAAACTGATGTGAATGAGATCTGGAGACAGTCGCCTTCAAACAGACAAAGAAAGTCCGAAGTGTCCACTTTCTCATGAAACATTGGCCCCCACAGAAAATGTACTGATAAAAAGGGAGCCAAGTCATATTTGGCCACAAGAATATAAACTCAAGTGCTTCCCATGGACATGCACAATTATGTGTAAGAATAGCATTAACCACATTCTTCCCAAAGACCAGCTCAAGTACATATTCCTACTAAAGGAACTAGGCAGTGGATAAAATTACAGATTACATGGTTAATGAGTATGTAAAACTGCAGCTGCAAAAAGCCTCTTTCTCTAGGGCACAGGCTTTGTGTGGCACTGTGGTGGGCACAGCCCATGCAGCTCTTCTCCCACTATGTGGCAGAGGCTGCTGGTGTCTGAATAGCCAGTCCAAGAAGTTCCTGGAGGGAACCAGGCCATAAAATAACACTTTCTGGGGCCCACACGCTAGCAGAATTAAAATTTAACCAGGCTGATAATCTCTGTAGAGGCAATTTAGTCATTTTCACTATCTAGGTAATATAGCTACACAAGTGTCCCAGCCAGCTCTACAGGACTTGCACAACAATGTAAAACAGTGGCATGAATTACCTAAATCATACACAATATTGGTCATGAAAGTGCAGGTTTAGGGGAGCCTGATGGGCTCTGATTTCCCAAATGGTTCTCAGAGTGGCCTCCTGCTATCCTGACATGAGTATTCAGTATTTCTGTACTCTGCATCTTGGATTCAACTCTCAGCAGTTAGAGCTTCACACTTGTAAGCGGCTTAATGGCAGACAGTAGGCGGTTTACATTTTTTCTGAACAGTCTCTAATTTGACAGTATTTTTGCAGCATTCAGGTGCTTAGACTATATGCCAGGAGTCTTGGCACCATAGAAAAAGTATTGGGTTCTCTGTTGTTTCACTAAGTTGATAGCCCTACATTCCTGCTCCCAGGGGACTGAAAAGTGATGCTTTGAAATGTATGCATTTGTTTGGCTCTATTTGTTTGTACACATAACTAATTATAAAGTAATTAGTATTATCTCATTACATCTAAACAGGCAAGCAAGGGAGGACAGAACCATCTATCATGGTGACAAAGGGAATCAGCATTTCCTTATCAAAAAAATCCCAGTTATCTTGTTTTCTTGAATGGCGCTGTAATTAATCCCTGTATTTAGCATTCACAGATAATAACACCCAGTATCTGCTTTGATGAGATACAAACAAGGATATTATGAATCACTTCACATCCAGACCATCTTAATTGCTAAAATTACAGTCTTCATGTCTGCTGCTGCTGCTGTGACAGCAGTTCACTCCATGAAATGCCTAAAACACCCTCATGCCTTGGCAACCAGTGTAGCTACCAAACTGGTATGGCATTTGTCACTCCAGTTAGGAAGCCATATTCTTCCTTCATTTACAGCTGCATTGAGCCAAAGAAGCCCATGGGGTGATGCAGGGCATAAACAAGGGCATAATCACACATCCTGTAGTGAATGGCTGAGGGAGTGAAAAAAAACCTGACAAATGCACTAATCCCATCTAAATAAACCTCTTAAGTGGATGGAACATGAAATGAAATCTTACTTTTATCTGTAACTGAGTAATAAAATAAAATTAAAAAATAAAAGAACCCTTATCAGTTAATTGAGATTGTCTTCAATTATATAAATACGACCGACTAACCTTAAGGGCTTTTCATTAACCAAGGTTCATCAATTCTAATCATCTGACACTCAAATACTAATGGCCATGCCAATGTAATTAAAGTTGCCAATTCTGCTGACAAAGTTCTTAGGTTACAAGCACAGTTATCAATGTAAGATAAGTAATCTTGTACCACACTGATTTCACAGATACTGTCCTGTCCCATTAATGTCTTAACTGATGACAGATTTTATTAATGAAATTAATCTTCAAATATGTACTCAGTCGTTACCTTCTATTCAAACCCAGAGGTAGCCACCAGCTTGAAATTCTGTGTGATACTTTATCACAGTTAATAAACACAATAGGAGTCCTGGTAGAATTAATCATCAACTTTAATCAAAATAATTAAAGTTTTAATCTTCTAAGGGTAATTTGTTTGACCCCATCCTACCAAAAACATTCCCAAACATTCAGCTCTATGGATTGTGACTGAAGGAAGGAGGAGAGTCAGGGTGTAAGAAACTAATTCAGCTGCTGCTTTAGAGTGTCTTTTGTAGCATACTTATATCCACATGCAAAGAATAAAGATTTCTCATCCCTACAAGATGACTTTCCAGTTAAATCATATATCTCCTGCCTACAGAATGTGCATAAATTCATTAAAGCAGCATATAATACAAACTGCTGGGATACCTGAAAAGCATTCTACAAGCTACTACTGCAGACACCCAAGCAACTGCCAGGCATTACATACTGGAAATGTTACACTGACTTCATCAGCTGATCACAAGAGTGAAATAGATGTGGTTTTCCTCTTCCAAAATAACTGGAGTATATTTGGGAATAGGTTTTCAACAAGAGGCTTCACCTTCCTTACATTCAACAATTTTTTATTTATCTTTTTTAAAATAATAGATCAAAAGGAAAAAAAATAATCTTTTACCATAAAACCACCTGACAGCAATGTGAGTTATGACAAAACACAGTCTGAGTTTCCAGAACCAGAAAAGGAAAGGAGAGCCAAACTGGGTCTGAAAGAGTTCTGAAAGTGGGCAAGAGAAGATGGCAAAAGAAGACTGTAAGAGGATGGACAGAATACTATCAGACATTCATGGGACATTTTCAGATAGTTCTGATCTCAACTTCTTCTCTAATGATCCCTAAAATAATTTTACTTTCTTGACTGCTATGACTATTGAGCTGATGTTGTCACTGAACTCTGCAATGATTATAATGCTTCATTTGCAAACAGCAGAACTTAGCTCACATCTAAATTATTGAGTATATTGGATATTTTCATAAAATCACCAATCCCTATATCAATCATAAAGCTTTCACATTAAAATACAGTTGTGGAATATACCTGAGTAATAAACACATCCATTGATCTCATAGGTGCTTTCACACATTTGAAACCAGAAAGAAAGCTGTGTTCTAAAAATTTTGAGAGCTAGATTTTGGTTTCTTGGGTAGTTGCTCTTTTCTACCAAAATGACAGAGTAAGCATCAGAATGATTTACTTACAGGTATGTCCTGACATTTTTACTCAAGCATTCCCTGGCTTTTTGACTGTATACCATAAAACTTATGAGATAACCAAAAGGAAAGATGAAAAAAAAAATATTAAGACATGCTAAACATTATTTCTCATGAGCCACTGAAAGTTACAGGTCATTCTTTTCCTTTTAGAATTTCTTCTGGCAGGATTGCAAGATTGTGCCTGTACTAAAATGAAGATAATAATACTAAATTGCTTCTATCTTGTAAGAGTTGTTAAGAAAACACATATTGAAAATTTACATCAGTGCCTGAGCTAGCCAAAAGTAAACATAAAGCTGAACACAGGCAAGTGTTTGATTTGGGGTATGTTTGGTAGAGGGTTTTTTTGTTTTATTTTTACAAATAAATTACTTTAGTAACTAGATAGGTACCTACCTACATATGCTTGGGGCTGCATCATCTTAGGTCTCAGCTTACAATAAAATACTTTGTGTATTCTTTGACCAAGAGCCAATATTATCTGTTTAGAATATTATTTAGAATATTACTCTGTTTAGAACATTATCTGTACCTCTATGCTGAAGCCTGTAAAGCCTTGAGCTTGCAAATTGAAGCATATGGTTTTTTATATACTGCAGAAAGTTTGGCTGTTGTCAATGAGAAGAGGCACCATCAGTAAGAACACATATCCAAGGTTTGTAGGAGGAGACAGCACAGAAATATCATTCAACTCATGGACTTTTGGTATTTGCTTTAAATGCACATTTCCACACACATTTCAAACACACTTGGCACTGTGAAAACCACATTGCTTGGAAAGGAAGGGTAAAAACTGCACAGAGAGCTGAGCACAAGCTCCTGGTAGAACTGCAACACTTTGAGTCAGATGCAGCTGTCCCCATACACCACGTATGGGTTTAAGCCATATATTTCCATGGGGTACATGACAGAGCTGTCTCTATTTCAGTCTGAATGGTGGCAGTGAAGTGCAATGCTATCTCAGAAAAGTGAGTAGAGGTTCAGCAAGGAAGCAGAGAGCAAAAAATACATAATTACCTGAGGGAGTATGAGGTAAATTCAAGAATGCAAGCCTGCTCTTGAAACACAGCCTCACCTTTTTCCACATGACCACCGAGTTGATGCACATGTCAAACACAGTGAGAAAAATCCAGAGTTGTATTATTTCCTTGATGTTCCATCATTCTCACTCAAAAAATACATGGTAGCAATGCAAAAATGTAGTAGCAAATATTTCTCAACAGTGGAAATAAAATCAGAAGCAATTAGAGAGATAGTAGTCAAAATTAACTCAATTGTTAGAAATATTTCTTCCCACAAAACATATTGAAGGACAAGTTCTACATTCAATTTTTTATTCAGCTTAACAGGCCCTCACTCTCTGAAGTCCCTGGGAATTATTTTCCAAAGGGGGCTGAACAACAATGTCAGCTTTTGGCCCAAAGTCAGCTGGAAACAAGCCACGACCTAGACAGAGTTGGCCCTCAGGATATGCTTCCAAAGACCTTGACAAACCTAGAATTAAATTTTAATTGCCCCTGTTCAGCTTGATTTATAATAATTGTCAATATCTGTGGTTTGAAATAACACATTTTACAACATGATCAGTCAGAGAAAATATTTTCCTAATGACTAAAGGGAGGAAGAGTCTGCAGTGAGTCCAAGAATTATATTATCAATCTTATTTATTATCTTTTTAAACCATAAAACACAAACATTTAGGAAACATTGATCTGAAATTGAGGTGAAAGGCTGAAGAATACTGTGTTTTCCTGGGTTTGGAACAGATTTAGGTGTCTGATCCTGCCTCCACAAGAACAGCTGATGTGCCAGGGGTTCACATTGATATTAAATGGCATTGGAAATGCTCTGAAATTTTGAAGAGTCTATAGAGCCATAAAAAAAATTCACTTGCCAATTATTTTTTAGAATTATTTTTTAGAAGCAATGATGATGTGCCAAGAATTGATAATTTAATCATTTGGACAAAGATTATTGGGGTGTACCTCACAGCAAGCAAACCCAAACCCATTCTGTACCTATGAAACATTCCATTAAAACATTCAGATTTTTTCATTCCTGTAGAGCTCCATGGAAAAGGTCACTTTTAACACTGCACACTGAAACTTATCAACTTCTGGGAACTATTTCTGAAATAAACTGCTGTGACTTTCAGGATAGGAGGCAGAACATAGAATCATAGAATCATAGAATTAGCCGGGTTGGAAGGGACCTCAGAGATCATCTAGTCCAACCCTTGACCCACCGGAGCAGTTGCTAGACCATGGCACTGAGTGCCACATCCAGTCTTTTTTTAAATGTCTCCAGGGACGGAGAATCTACCACCTCACCGGGCAGTCCATTCCATAGCCTAATCACCCTCTCCGTGAAGAAATTCTTCCTAATATCTAACCTAAACCTCCCCTGGCACAACTTAAGACTGTGTCCTCTTGTCTTGTTGAAGGTCGTCTGTGAAAAGAGTCCAGTTCCCACCTCGCTACAGCCTCCTTTCAGGTAGTTGTAGACAGCAATGAGGTCTCCCCTGAGCCAGAACAACAAATAAACTCTGTTTCTCAACTGGTGTTGGTGTTTCTTGCCTTTAAGGAATAGCCACTCACAGAGCCACAGGCTCAAGCTGTGGCTTTGCCAGGAATTTTCTAAATCAATATTTCCAATTGCTCAGAAATCATCAGCAGTCCTGATTTGAATCTATTTACAGAGAAAGTATTGCATATGGTTTTAAACAAGAGGAATAAATAGATTATATATATATATATAAGTCAATTCATGTGACATAAGAACTGCTACAGTGAAAACCAGATCCAAATGATGTCAGTAGAGGAGCATTCAGGGGTCATAAAGCACAGAAATATTGTAACTACTGTCCCAGATCTGAGTAAACAGCTCACCAGAAACAAATTCCATCTTTTGCAACTATTGTATTGGCAGGTCAGTGTAACAGATGATGTACACATCCTCAGTGATTTTTTTTTCCTGTATAAAATAGATAAAACTAATATATGTTTCCATTTTGATTTTTTTTTTTCCACTTGACTCTGAAATTGCTTCTGCCATGGGTCTGTGAATCCCCAGCCATTGCTTGATTCATTTTTACCAGCAGCCATGTTAGCTGAAAATATATTATAAGCTTTTGTAATTTTGTTTCCTTTTTTTAAAGGAAATAAGCCGTTTGGTTTTCACAATACCAGATGAATGAAACATTTTTCTTCATGCCTCCAATGTTGCCTTATTTAAAACATTAATCTATTTGGGCTATAAATAAAATTATCATCACCCTTCTTTTAAATAACTAATAAATAACTTTTAAATAATTATATAAAAATAAATATTTAATAAAATTTCAATAATGTGAGTAAAACTGGCTGATGCTGAACCTCACAGACAATGGAAAAAAAGAGGACTTTTCCTTTTACCTCTCAAACCTGCAATTCCTAAACCAACAGGCTTCCTCACACAAGTTCTTTGCTTATTTACAAACATGAGACCCAAAACTCCTTACATCATCTGGAAGGCTCTATATTAAACTTATTGATTAGCTCATACCCTAAAGCAAAATTTTTCCTTCAAGAAATACAGCACATTATTCTTTAACAATATTTTTCCTCTCCTCTCACCCAACAGAGACCTGAGAAGGTGAAAGAACCTTTGGTGGGAGCCACTGAAAGCCACAGGAGGGTGAAGCCTATGGCTCTACTCCAGCCCTGAGAGTAACACAGCTCTAAAATGGTTTCTGAGAGTCTCTTCTGAAGTCAGAACATCAGTTCCTCTGCCTGTATGTGTAACACTCTCAGCTGTGATGGGCAGTGCACAGAACCTGCCCTCCCCGACAGCAGGAAGAAATTAAGCCCAAGGTTTCTCACTTTGAGAGCCTCCTCCAGCCTCACAAACTATCAAAATCCTCCTGGTTCAAGGCTAAATCAATGTTTAAAAGGATGAGCAGGCAAGACTTCAAGAGCAGTGCAGGGAAACAGAAACCCTGGTGCTTCACAGGAACAAGTCTTTAATAGCAAAAATATTAAAATACTGTTGAATACTGAAAATCCATTTGTCATTTGGGGAAGGGGTCAGTGGGGATTTAGAGGACCATAGGCAGGTGAAAACACACCTAGTTTATGTTCCCTGGCCTGTGTGATCTTATGATAGGATAAGGAGGCAGAGTCCTCCCCCTAAATAAAACTGCCCTGTGCTGGAGGTCACAGTGTTTGCCTCTTCTTCAGTAATCTGAAGGAAAAGCCTCTTGCAGAGCTGCCAGATCTCATCCTGGCTGCTGTGAGGCTGTGCTGAAGGAAAAGGAAAAGCCAAACCTTCCCGTGGTGAAGCAAGCACACAGCTGGCATCCCAAAGTTTTGAGGACAAGGTCATCTGAGCAGGTCTGAATTACCAGCTCTGCAAACCTGGTAATGCAGGTAACACAACACCAGGGTAGTATTAACACTTAAAAATCCTTCTATCATTGGATATTACTTATTTACAGAACTGTTACAATACCATGAAACCTGCATATCACTCATTGCCACAGGGAATCTTTGTGAAAATTATCTTTTAAAGTAGGAGGTTTCTATAGAATTGTATCTTTAACTGTATATTCTCACAGTCCTTTGTTCATTAATCCACCAGCCAATTTATTCTTTTGTAAAAACAATACTCCAGAAACTAATATTTGAGTAGAATAATTTCAAAAAAGCACATTCCACAGGGAAGGGAATAACTATTAGAGAGCTAATTTGTGCTTATTTGGGAAATCTATGAAGTTGCTGACTCAATTGAAAAGAAATCTAAGAGAAAAAATCTGTTTGGAAAAGAAATCTCGTCTTCTTATAGCTCTTTATCACATCAACAAGACAGCTTTCTAACACAGAGTTTTAAGCTTCAGCTCCTTATCTTCCAAAGATGGTGGTGTAATAGTGAAATGATCTCAGGATCTGTATCCAGCACAGAGAAAAAATTAGGAAAAACTAAGGGGTTTTCAAATCATGTTAAAAACATCTTTCCAACTAAATCATTAAAGAGGCATTAATGAGCTTTTTCAAAAACTATTTCCTAGTGAAACAGTAGGAAGTACATTTACTGAATTTATCTTTAAATTCTGTGCCAGAAAACAAAACAAAACATAAAAGCTAAAAATTTCACCAGATACAAAAAAGTTGACAGCACAGCTGCCATCTTCAAGGATACTGGAAGGATTTTCAGTGAAGAACCTGATCCAAAGCTAGGTCAGGCATCCCCTGATGCAGATTTCCTGCAAGTTGGCTCAAATTTTTCAGCAGAAGGGGATGAAAAAATCTTCAGACTGCTCTATTTCCTTAAGAAAGATGTAAATACAACCACATCAAAAAGAGTAGAATGACTTTGGATCATTTGAATGGTGAAGTGGAGCTACTTCTTGTGGGGTTCACTGTGACATTTGTTGTGCTGACATCATATTTAGGTGTACAGATCATAAATCCAAAGGAGCTGGGGTCCCAGGGACAGCTTTGCTCTAAACCCAACACCCTTGCTCCATTCATTCATTTTCATCAAGGGAGCATCCCAATATGGGATATTTAACCACAGAGAAAAGGCTGAAAAACTCTGGTACAACCCATTTCAAATCCTTGAGCCCCGTATAAAGACTTCTGAGGTGTGGAGGGGGTTTTTTGTTGGGTTTTTTTGGGAGAGGGCTGAAAGTATGAGTCAAAGAAAAAAGCCACATCATGACTCCTACCCTGTGAACAACCTGGACAGCTTTTTAGCACAGAGAAGGGCAGAATGCCACTGCAACAGCCTGTAACAGACAGACAGGCATGAGTAAGACTTCTTTTTGGCCTTGAAGCTTCTAGTCCAGATTTAAACTCCCAGGCTATTGGCTTCTCCCCAGGCTGTCAGTTGTACAGCCTCAGATGGCACCTCCATCTTTCTGCTAACTCAGGGCCTTCTGTTCCCAAGAAATGGACACTTGATCTTTATAGGAGTTACAAATCATTTGATGCATGTCAGGAAGATTTTTAAAGGTCCTTCAGGAGACAGGTAGGCATTTACCATAAAGAAAAAAAAAATCAGATTGATTTAAGTTTGATTTAAAACTCATGTCTCTCAATTAAACTTTTTTCTGTTTTCAACAGATTTACATCCTATAAATCTACATCCTCTAAATACATCGGATGCAATTGCAGATGGTTTTGGCAGAAATATGAAGTGACCTAAGTAATGTTAAACTAGTTTAAAAGTTCTGTTAAATAAATTGGACGGGTCAAGATAAACACTTCAGTTTCCACACTCCTTCCAAGGGCCACAGTAAGAACTTTTCATTCCTGTTATATGTGCTTTGCTGCTCTTTTTCACAAAGCTGCACTGAAAAGCTCCACAGGTGTTTGGAACAAGCAGCATAACCTGGAGAGAGAAGCATGCAGGGAGCAGCATCTTGGAGCTGCTGGCATCCCCTCCACCCAGGAGCTGAATCCCACTTGAGAAAACAGGATGACTTTGTGCCAAAATGGCTTTTCTGCCTCCCAGCAGCTCTCGACTCACTGTTTTTGCCTGCAAAAATAGAAAAGGTAGCACACCCAAACACAGATGGGGAGCTGTACACTGTATGGGAACTGGAACTAGTGTGGGACGATGACAGCTGAAGTTATCCAGTCCCACAGAGTCCAAAATTTCCCCTCATTTCCTTCCCTTTCCCCATCCTGTCTCTCTCCCATCCTTTTGGCTGAAAGTGGGAAAGCCACAGGGATGTGGGGAACCCAGCATCCAGAAATACATCCCCATGGTCTTGGGATTCCTCCCTAAAAGAGCACAGAGATTGCAGAATGGAAGATTTTCCAGTCTGTCCTTTCTGTGACCTGTAACTACACACCATGTGAGAAGGATACCAGAAATTACACTGCTGGGCAGTTGTTTTTCTCAGTATCTGGAAGCTGAGGAGCAGTTACACACAGGATCTGCAGAGTGACTCCATGTACCACACTTGCATTTGATTTTCATTTCACACTCAGATATTCAATATTTAACCACTAGCAGTCTAACAGGTAAGGTTTTTGAGTGATGGTATCTTTTCATATGAGACAGTATCAGCAATTTGGGGCCAAAACTACTATTTTTGACAGAGAAATAAGGTCCTTTGCCACTTCCATGCATACTTTGTGTGTATACAAAACTTTTGACCAAAATATTTGCCTCTTTTGCAGAGTTGTTTCTTCTTTTGTCAACACTGACTGCTGCATGGAGAATAATCCAAACATTTTAACTTCAGCTTTCAGTTTTCCTAACTTTACATAATCACTACAGTCAGGTCTCACTTGGTATCAGCTGGCTCTAAATGTTTCTGCATACCTGGAGGGCAAAGAAAATTAGAAACAGTAGACATAATATAGCATTTAAAAAGAAATATTATAGCCCTTAATTCCACAAACACATCATACGTAAACCAGAACCAATTTCTGCCTTCAAACATGATGTGTCATTTTATATGTGTATACGTACAGAAAGTGAAGGGGAGAGCCAGGATATAAGAGGGCAGGTTAGCCACAGAATTTTATAAAGAAATGTCTGCCTTAGGTGGCTGAATATTTTGGAAATCTGTCATTGCTATCTTTGTTTAACAAGATGTTTGGTGCATTGCAAATGGAGTTGATCAACAAAATGAATTAATTATTTCACAGAAAAAGTTAGGGTTTATTTTTTTGCACTTCTAATTTAAATTCAGAATGTTTCTACCAGTTCTAGTTGTCAACATTGGTTAAAGTAAAACAGGCAAGCAGAGGATCTGGACCAATTTTATCATACTTGATATGATAAAAAATGTATAACTTCAAAATAGCTAATAGGAATCTGGCACAATATTAATATATTGCAATTTCATTTGAATATGAGTCATAAAACCTTGTGGGTTAAGCATCCCTATTTCTGTCCTATGCAAGGATTAGCTAGAAGGTCAGAAAAAGCTCCTAGCTTCTGTTTCTGTGCTCACCCCACTCATGTCCTATAGCTGCTCATTGAAGAAATCTTCCATTTCAGCATGTTCACATCATTTATGCCAGTTCTAGATAAAGGTAATTTCTGTGTGACTTGGCAATGGCACAGCCCAAGAGAGCCCACAGTGGATGCCAATGCTGCAAATAGAGTTTTGTGCTCAGCACACATTTTAGAATTTTCCTGTGCTGAACTGGGAAGTGACAGAAAATAAATGAAAATTCAATACACACCAGCAAGGAACTTTATAATTTTTAAACTGGCATTTTACAATAGGGAAAAAAGATTTTTAAAAAATTAGATAATATATATAAATAATTATATTCCTATTATTCTACTGGGTGCAAAATAAAGTGATGAAGTAATTAGATTCATCACATGGTCTGCACTGGCTCAGACAGTCCTCAGAAACAGCTCCTCAGGTCTTTTTTATTATGCTTCTCAGGTAAAAATCACATTGCGGATTTTCTGCTTCTTCCCCTCAGGTTTTGGCCCTAATGTGAAGAACATGATGCAACAAGTTGGGATGCTTCAAACTCCTCACCCTTCTCCCTTTTTAACTTTTATTCTCTTATTTGTGCCTTATCACCTTGGTCTTATGATAGATAGAGATTCCATTGGGATTCTAAAAGCAAAAGGCAAGCACATGCAGTACATGGCAAAGATAAAATAAATAGCTCTAAAAATTGCTGGAGGATCAGCACAGTGCTGATAGAGCAGTGAATCAAATCATACACATTCCTGAAGCTTTCATTGTGACAGTCCTGCACTGAAGGCAGAAGAAAACTCAGATGAGTCACACTGGGTTATAATATTTATCATAAATCAATGCTATTAATGCAAACAGACAAGTCACAATCTGATGCATTAGTCCAGAGAAAACAGGAACAAGCAGATTTTCTACAAACCAGTTTAAGACCAAATAAATATAAAAGCAGCTTTGCTCTTTGAAACACCCTCTCACTGGTGAAAAAAAAAAATCACCAACTGGTAATACTTTGGGGTTTTTTTTAGAAATTCTTCATATTAAATTAAGCTTTTCAGCACAGCATTTTCCTCTGGCCAAAATGTCAAAGGAATTTTAAAGCTGGTACATTCCTATTAAAAGTAAAGAGGGTCTTCCCTCTGTCCCCAAAGTCAGGGATGCTCGAGGTACCCAGCTGATGCACTAGATGATGAGATATTTCTGCCTTATTTTTTCCCTTCCCTTCACACCATCTCCCTTGTTACTTTTCATACACTGTTTCCAGCCACCTTTCACCTGCTGCATCCTCTCAATATAAAGAAAGTTTGCCCATGTGTCAAATTATTGTTGGCCACTTCTACTCATACCATACAAGTGGTGTGTCAGGATGATACCCTGTCCTCCAGACCCTCACAAGCTTGGAAAGCACTTGAGAAAAGGTAAAAGCTATCAGCCTCCAGGTAGTGGTGATGAAACTGAGAGGTATTAGTCCTGGTCAAAGGACAGCCATTAGTGGAAGCACCTCCTAACTACCACTTTCTCTTTTTCACCACCATTTTGCCTATCACTTTTGAAAAGTTATACCAGACCTTGTTTTTATGGGTTGCTGGCTTACAAAGAAGAATAAATTGCTGCATATCTTTTTTCTCTCTGAGAATCACAATAGTGATATTTTGGCTTCATAGCATTAAAGAGATGAATAATAAGGAGAGGTAATACCAGGGAATGATACTGAAATCCAGTTCCTGATCCTTGATGCTCTAGAACTGCAGAAGAAGGAGATCTCATAAGCAGCAGGACCTCATTATCTTCAAGTCTGACCTCCTGCACAATGCAGGTCACAGAATTTCATTCAGGCAGGGGAAGGAGTTAGTAAGGGATGCTTTATTCTTGCCTACTAAAGCCTTGAGAGTAAAGTCTTGAGACTCCTAAAGTGGTAGTAAGGCTAAAACAAAGGTCAGGTTATTTGTTGGTTGCTCCATTCCAGACAGTAAAAACTAGGTTAACTCTGTACTGTCCAGATAGGAAAAATGGCAGGCATTATTTTGCCTTTATCCTCCTTTATCTTCTCATTCATGAACTCTTCCAGGCTGTATGTATGGAGCCATCACCCTGGAGACCTATACCAGGTTTGCTCAGACCTAACCACAGTCCATCCCAGTCCTGGAGCCCTCATCAGCAAATCCTTTTCACCATCTCCTTCATAATATTCCCTTTTCTATCATCTATTTTATATTTGTTTGTACATGTGCCATCAGCTCAGAAAGTCCCAGATGGCACAACAACATAAGCAGCTTTGGTAGGGCTACAATGCCTGACTGAGAATATTAGGGTTCACTACTCTGACTTGGAGCATCCTAGTTTGGCAGCATTGAATCAGGGTTAGGCTTGTGCAGAGGGAAATGCCCTTGAATCTAGCTTTATATTCTCAAGTACTTTAACCCCTAACACAGTTTGGGATTTGGGGACTGATAAAATACACAAGCATAGTGCCTACAAGTTGCATTTTAGTTTAATGTTGCCATATCTGATGGAATATGCAGCTTAGAGGGGAGCACTTATCCAAGACAGCCCCACACCCAGCTGCTTTCTGGGGTAGCACATGCTGCCTGGTTGTCAGGAGCAAAAAATTAACCATTTGCAGTCACAGAAAGACCAACACATCAAAACATTGCACCCCACCCCACACTGACTTTTCTTTTATGCTTTTTTACAGTTCTGTAAAGGCCTCAGAGAGGGCTTGATGAAAACTGGTCATGCCCCAGGTCTCTCAATTTGACTAAATGTTACATCCTACCATACCAAATGTGCTTCCTGTGTAACTCACAGGCTTGTACTGTGCCAGAAAATTGTAACTTAATGATATTCAAAATACTGCAGTTGGTTCTTTCTTTGTGTGTATGTAAATGCTGAAGCTTTACAAAGGTGGCTTTCCTCTGTACTGTGGTGGATACATTCTGTGTATGCCCTTCTGGCAGGAACTGCTTTGGGTCGATGGTTTATTAGCCATTTATTTGCCATTTGAAAGCCTCCACAGAGATGTTCTGCTTTTATTTCCTTATTGCTTTCACACATGAAGCTGTAAGGATATGGTTATTGATCAAATCAAGCTATTGGACACTTAAATTCACATTGAGCATGCCAGGTCAGGAGTCCAGGTAATTGTTGGCTTTGGTCAGTGGTACCTGAAGGAACCTTTCATCTCTGTGCCTTCCTCCACTTGCGAAGGAGTTCAAGTATTCAAAAGCTCCTGTCCCATCCCATTTGTGCACCCCAGGACAAAGCTCACCCTCCAAAGAACCCCCCCCTTAGTTTCTATTTACCTAACTTCTCAGAAGAAAGGCAAAATTTGCAATGCAATAAGTCTGCTCTCATGAAACTGCAGTGGAATTGCTGGCAAATAATCATCATGGTCTCTTCTGGGTGGATTTTGACCTGATTTTAACAATTTTGTATGCCAGTGACTTTTATTGATAACATGGCAAAAGTCTCCCTTAGTCTCATTGGTTCTGGTTTAATTATAGGCACTTCAATTTCCATCAAGCATTACATTGTTTCAGCTATAAGACATTAATATGTTAAATTAATTGCTTAAATTAATTGACAAAAGTTTTCAAGTTTAAAACTGTGCTCACTGACTTATCATTAGAGAAAAATATTAAGTATTGCATTTCTTACATACAATTTGTCAAAACATTATGTTTAAAATACAAGTACTTAAAGAACCATTTTATAAGTGCAGCTTCTCCTGCAGTTTCATCTTTTGTGAAGCTGAAGCTACAGCTATTGTAGCAAGGACATTCATGACGTTTTTGAGCAAACAGAATTCATGCAGTGACAGGTTTATTGCTTGTTTAGCTAAGAAATATTTGCTACAATGGATATTTCAGAAAATTGCAAGAAACCAAAATATTTAATGCGTTTTGAATTGCATTATATGTAATTGTACAGCTAGAGTGGTATTTGATAAAACAATGTTCTCAATTCACATCATCACATCCAAGAAGGATGCTCAGGTTCACCAGAAAAAGCTGGATATTATTTGTTTTCTGTCAATATTTTCGGTTGACTAAAGCAAGGCTTGAATCTCCTTGACATCATAATTTCATTGTATCCCAGGATCTGCACAGAACCAAATAACTCTGCTTGCTTGAACTGCCAATGTTATTGCTTTAAAAGTTTACAGAAGCAAGGGGTGAACTGTAAATTTGACAACGTTGTAAGATACAGAAATGTCGTATTTAAAAATATACCCCCAAATGCTTTTTCAAAATGGCAGGATTGGGGACAAAGGTCACATTTTTGACACTATTTACTGTCAAGTTGCTCAGATTACTTATGGAAAAAGCAGCCATGAGACTTATACCCACAACCACCCATCACTGTGATATATGCTATGGTGAAAAGATAAGACCAGCTCCAGTGGGGGGGAATGACTGAGATGAGAAATGCTGGGTAGGACACGTGGCAGCCTTTCAACCTGCAAACTCCCCAACATAAAGAGTTAAGAGTCAATCTAAGGTTTTTTTTCTAAATACTGTATTCTCCTCCCCACAGCAGGAGAATAATCTCATCTTGCAGGAGCACTAAATCAGGGAAGAGACAATACAAATTTTAAATGAACGAGAGATTTCAAGAGGTCTTAGAGAAGTTAATTCTATTTCCCACTAGAAAATGAAATCTCTTACCTGACTGGAATATGAAAAAGCAAACTCTGAATGGTCTTTGTTCTTTAATTGAATATAATTCACCTTATAATTTCTCTGGCATTCCTTAAAACTGATTTCAGTGGGTGCCTAAACAGCAATGCTACATAAACTCTTGAGAACTATCAACCAAGGATGCTAGTGCAATGCTACACTAACCACTGTAATGTCAAAGCTTTTAACTCAAATTTAAGTATACTTTCCCTGCTCTGGATTCTTCCTTACCTCTGCCACCCATAAAAGGTGAGCATCAGTAAATGAATGTGTTGCATTAATTCCTTGGACAATCTGTTGCATTTGAAAATTAGAGATGAGCAAAACTTCTCCTCCATCTACTCTGCAGTGTTTTGAAAAGCTGAACTTCCATGGCAGCATTCACCCCTAAGATAGAGCCCCACACCCAAAGGCAGCACAAGGTATCTATCAGCTGCAACATGTTTGAAGGAAGAGCTGAAGGCAACGCTTTGATAGAAAAAAGTTGGAACTGAGCTAGGGTTGTTTAGGTGGGCTGAGTCAAACTCCATTCAAAATCACAAAATAACAAATTCTAACAGTATTGATTTGAAAGGATTTTCTTTTTTTTTTTTATGATTTTGTTCTGGAGCTTGTAATAACCTGACATTTCTTAAAATATAAAAATTAAAGTACAAAGAGTCCAATTAAGTAATCTTGAGACTATGAAACAAGACAGGTGCGGCAAGGAAATTGAAATTAACACTCATCCCAAGCTTCAAATCAAGTGTCAGTTTGTTCCCTTTTATTTTAATTTATTGTAGTCAACATTAGTTAAAGCTGGAGACATTTGTTCTCCTGTTAATGATATACACTTAACTCCCACTTACATCCCCTTGCTCCTTCCAATTAAGAACAACTTCTGAACATTGCGGCTGGAAGGCTTATCTGGCACAGATTATTCACTGTATCATAAGGATTCAAGTTCTTATGTCTGCAAGCTCTTTAGAGCAGCAATTTGTTCTTTGTTTAGCATATTTTGCAGTACCCAGTGCTAAATAAGCTTAGAGACTGCTATTCACTGAGGCATGTTTGTGCTCAGCAGACTCAGCATTGCCTTGTGCTTCATTGCTCCAGCCAGTGCAAAACCCCTCTCCAATGCAACGTCTAAAACCCAGGCTGCCTGTAAGTCAGTCTGTTTCTTAAGGAAATCTTCAGACTAAATGCATAAAAATTAGTGGGTCTGAGATATACTGTAGGTGGAAATGTAGCACACACTGTATTTCCATGCTATTCCCTAAGTATCCAAAATGAGCACCAGCTCACTGCCTCTCTTCCCTGAACAACTAATTGCCTTCCTCACCACACGGTTCTGACACATCTTGTGTGCACACTGGGAATATTTAACACCAGCTGAGCAGCAAAACACCAGCTCCTTCTTAAATTCAACACGGCTTGGCCAAGTTAGCCATGCCATAGTTGCAATATTTCTTTACAGTCTTAATGAAATAAAGTTTGTAAAGCATAAAGACAAGGTATTTAGTCCTCCAAGAACCACAGAACAGCCCCCTCCTCTCTAGACAGAACACCTGGTGTTTTATTCCATCCTGTGAACTCTCGAGCTCTCTGGACAAGTGGAAGAGGTACAGGGCAGATGTTTCCTGCTGCTGCAGATTCCATGGGATGGGAGAGAGCTACAGAGCTGCCTGTTTTCCCTTTCAGGAGTCTGAGAAAGCCTTACTAACAAACTGGAGAGGAATTGGGCTATGTCAGGTCACACTTATGGTCAAATCAGCACCACCCAATAAAGTACACGTACTTCAAACACAGGCAAGTATCAGGTAGCAAATTGCCAAATTACACTTAGCACCATTAATCTTGACACCTTTTATTTTCTGCCATGTCAAGCTAGTGAGTAGCACCATGGTTCTGTGATCCCATGGTTCTGAGGGATCACAAAGGGATCACAAAACCCAGTGGCTGCAAAACAGAGTTGGAATTTATTTTCAGCAGAGTGGGAAAAATTTTGGTCTTTGAAAATCACACGTTCTCCATGAGAAAGAAAAGCTTTCCTCCAAGAAACCACAGAGAATTTTATTTAAATAAAGCCTTCTAAGTGTTCGTGTTAAGGGAACTGGAAATGGGTAATTAGTAATTTTCAGTCTTTATGTGTTTTCCCTGAAGGAAAAGGGAAATTTATTGTAACACATTTTATACCTCCTGTGATTCTCAGTCCTCCTGACTCATCCATCAGGGCCTGAGCAAGGGATGTTTAGATAAGACACTGTAAGTTGTTACAGGGACTGCAACCAAGGAGTGAAAATATATGTACATGTTCCCAGTTGACTGATACAGGAGAGGCCTTGTCATACCTACAGGTTATAAGAGATTGAAACACAGATTGAATCCCTAGGATCACTGGAAGGATGCTTACTCTGAGCACTTGATTTCTGAAGCTGCTATACAAGCCAAGCAATCTGTTCAAAAGACTGAAGAAGGCTTAAGTGCTTAAGTTATTGACACTTCTTTCTCCGATAGAAATCCATGAAAACCAGAGACAAGAGTATGCTGATGAGATTTCCACTGAGGGCACAAAGCAATTTCACAGAGCTGCAGGGCCAGGATCCTTCCCTCACTCAGACCAGCACCAATCTGCACAAATATCACCTTCCCCTCATTGAACAGCATAAAGCCTGTCCTTAAACAACTCCAGCAAAAGGAGATATTTCAAGCTTCTAGTCTGTTGACACGATTTTAGGCACACTTACTTAACTATTAAACTCTTAATTGCAGCTGATTATAACTTAGTATAAACTGAAATAGCCCGATTATTCTCAGTGCTGCTTTATTTCACTTAAGAGCTCAGCCCACTGACTTTCTTAAAATTATTCCTGATTTACTCTGAAGCTTATTGGTGGCTAAAGCAGGGCTTTTCTCTTCCTCACATGAAGCTTCAGACTCCAAGCCTAATTTTGACAAAGAGATTGACAAAAAATGTAGTTTAGTGAGGCAGAAAGAGTGCCACTTAGCATTAAACCTAATTGCCCTTCCCCCCTCCTGCTTGTCTTAACCTACTATATCATTTATCCAGCTCTTTAAACAAACAAGAGTTGGTTGCATATTTTATCTCACAGTTGTCTCTGGTGCTCCAAGATCACATTAAAAGTGGTTTTAAACATACATATAGTATATATGTATATATGTTCCCTATCTTGCCTGTGGGCATTGATACATTCCTAAAATTTTACATATGATTGTATATGACTGAAAATAAGAACAAGTTCAAAGCCCAAGTACTGTGCTTAGGACTTCGTATTTTAATAAGTGTTACATTCAAACTAAAAACATTTATCAGTCTCCAGTCCTCAAGGAAGAAAAGGACTAAAATTACAAACTCAGTCAAAACAAGGTAAACAAGAATTAGAAGGTTTCCCCTTATTTATTTGAAAAAAAAAATATCTTTTTCTGCTGCTTTCAAAAATGGCACATATCTGTAATGAAACTGGAAACCTGTATCTCCAAGTTTCTATGCAATAAGAAATTTCCCAAAATATGCCCTAAGTTTTAACTTTGATGTGAGAAAAAGGAGCTTAACATTAGTTGTAATATTCTACTGAGTTCTATTTCATACTTATTAAAACACGGAACCCTATCTCTTGATTGTTTATCTTTCAATCCTATAGGAACACAGATGACAAAATACACATCAAACCAGCTACCTACGGAGTCAGCAGTACTGGGATCCTGTAAATTAAAGTATTGCAAAAGGACAAAATCTGACTTTACAGGAGACCACGTTATACCCTGCAGAAAAGCAAGAGATCTAATTACTGCTACCACCATTAGCCAAGGTCAGAAAATTACTGAATACTATTAAAAGTTCATCTACAGTATTTATCTCGGCAAACTACAGCAATCTTGAGTTCCACTGGGGGGCAATACATTGGCTTAGTTATTGCCTCTTATTTGAGATGGGCCCTAAGCTAAACATATTAAGGAATGCTGGATCCAAGGATTTGGGTCAACACAGTTTTAATTCACAGTAGTTCTTTCATTTCAGAAAGTGTCTTATTTCCTTCTCCCGGGCATCTGTCTGAACACATGGAAAGCACGATGAGCACACACTTGACTGCAAGCCCACCAGTGTCATTAACCTCAGCTGATTGCACTTACCATCACAGAAGCTAATTTTACAAAAGGATTAGATATGTTTATGGTTGTTAATAATGCCTGTATCTCTGCTCACAGGTAGGACTTTCAAATGCAGCTCACTAAGTGCATCAAGTACATTAAAATCAGTATATTGACCAGATCCAGCTTATAGGGCACCCCATTTCCATTCCTTCTGTAAAGTCTGTCTTGACTGAGCTTTCTAGGTGAGAATGGACCTAACAACATGTCTGCACAGAACCATGAAACAATACCAAATTGTCAGTGCAGGAGGGTTGAAATTAGTGTTGATACCATGAGCAAAAGGCTACAGCTAAAAGCACTGAAAGGATATTTTAATTTTCTTGAAAAGCAAGGATTACAAATTCAAAGTCAAAGATATAAGGAGATACAGGCATGTTATGGTGTGAAACTCACAGGCACAAGGTTAGCTTTGGTAATGAAAAGCATTTGGCACATAACTGGTATCAACAATAATGCTGTCTGCAGCTCTGTGGGTTTTTTCCCTCTGGATGTAGTGCATTATTGAGGTGCAGGCTATTAGGATAGCTTCAATTATCTTGAATTCAGGTTCAAAGTGGGAAAACTCTTTGACAGAAGCCCACATCTGTGAGTGCCACTGGGGACACTGTGGGTAAGAAAGCTGCAGACTGTGTAGGACTTCCCTTTCCATGGCCTAAAATTAGTCCCAACCAGCAGTATGGGGTTGTCAAGGGCACTGTCCTCAGCACAAATACCAGCAACACCTCTAAGGGCCAGTGAGGGGCAGAAAAGTCAGTCAAAGCATCCCTCTCAGAAAGGCCTGATGTTGTTACTTATTTGGTGGGCTGATGTCATACACATTATGCCATAACTCAGCCTGTCCTGAACCCACTGTGAGCTGTAGGAATGCTGGAATTGACCTTCTGCCCTGCCCATCCTCTGCAGGTAGCAGAGACACAGTCCACATGGATATACAGTGAACACCTTTCCAGTCTTGTCCCATCCTTGTAGGAGTCATTGTGAATAGTGTATTTTTCAAGAAAGCCCCTAAGCTCTCTGCCTTATGCAAATGTAAGAACCCAGACTATGTATTTACTATTTGAAAGGAAGAATATTGCACATAAGTCTCTGCTGAAGAAGAGGAGCATGAACAAATTTCAAATATACTTACTGTAAACCTGACTTCTTTTAAAGTTTAAATGTTGGTACTATTCTTCTATTAATATAGTTTTTTTAATTATCTCACAGTTCTGAAGTACCTAAAGGATTTTTTTTAATTAATCAATGTATAAATTAATTAACTAATATAATTGCTCATTTCAGAAAGTGAATTCAAATGAGTAGATGCTATAATTTTGGTGGCACATAAACTATTCTTTATAGATAGGAAAGGAGTTTTAATTGTTGAATCTGGATTAGAAAAGCTTTGGCAGATGAAGAATAATTTGATCTGTGCATAATTACAAATCTTTACCTTGGCATGGTAGGTAAGACTTGGATTTCGGCAGCTAACAACTCCCTGTCAAACAAGTCCTTGTAAGTGTAATTTCTGGAGAGGTGAAGACAAACCAGTTCAGACATTCAGAGAAACTGGTGACTTAAGGTGTCTGAAAGTTATGAGCATCCCACCTCATGGAATCTGTGTTTCACTATTCTCAACATTTCTGTAAAAATATGTACCCCAAGTTGAATGCCCCAAATAATATACCTGCACTCTCCAGTCAATTGACAATCAGCAGAACTAAGTAATTACCAGAAGGAAACAGCAACACATCACCAGCAGTGCTCCCTTCCCTCAAGACAGCAACTGTTACACCCCTAAAATTCATTCATACAAACACTGGGGCAGTCCAAGATACAGGTACATGAGGCAGGAAGCACATTTGAAACTTCCTAGGTTTAAAAAATACCACATTCAAAAGTAATTTGAATAGCAGTGCCTGCTATAGGTGTGGCATGTTGATTTCTGCACACATTTAACTGCACTTTCTTTAGCACATACAGTGAATTTTGCACAGACTTCAGAATGCCAGGTAAAAGTTAATCCAGGAGGCTGTGAGCAAAAATCCAACTTGTGCTGTTATCCAGACATAAATCAAGCCCTCTGCATCCTGCTGAGACAGCAAGACCTGAGCTTTTTCTGAATTCCTACACAGATAAAAAAAAAAGAAAAAGCCTTGACAGTGTAGTTGATGTGGCACTCAAAGGAAAGGTTGAAGTCACAGATGAAACAGAGATTACAGGGTGGCTGGAAAGTAAATAACAATCTCATCAAACAGAACCACACATGGAAGAGTTAGGAGGAACCTGCTGCTCACCCACTGACAACCAGTGTGATTCAGTATCACAAGACAATCCAATTTACAGACAGAATATAAGAGAAAACTCCTATCCAACCATCAGTACCAGCAGGAGAAACAAGTATGAGATACTACTTGATAACTAAAAATTGTTTGAATGAAAATAGGTACAGAACAAACAGATTTTAGCTTGATTCTACTCTCAGACAAAGGTACATCAGGAAAAAGTCTATTGAGGTTCCTGGAGTTTAAGAGATAGGAAAGACAAGAATGCAATAAGACACAAACACTTGTAATACTTGATTCTGTCCCCTTAACCTATATGAAATACATACTTTCCTGCCTGAGATATCCATTTCATCAGTGCCACTAAAGTGCTACTGAGAGGAATAAGACAACAGATAAAAAGCAGCATCTTCTAAAGCTTTAGTAAAGCTGTTCAGGATTTTTTCTATTGACTAGAGGAGGCTGCAGTTTCCATAAGAACAACCAGAACTTCTGAAGGTAAATGCCAATATCATTGTTTAAAAACAGATTTTCTTCATGATAACAGAAGAAATTTAATTGCTGGTGACAATTTGCACATGTTTAATGCCCATGCATGCACCCTTCTTACTATGAGTCAGGGGTTTTTGTCTGTACACTCAAGCATGATGTGTTTCAGGTCACTAAGAGCACTTGAATTCACCTGCTGAGTATCCCCACCTCCTCCATCTCATGTGCCAGGTGGGATCTGGGGATGCTTTCCCTCCAGAGACAGCACTTCAGAGGATGACAGCTGCACAACCTGGTGCTGCACAGGTGCCACGGGGGAGCTCTGTAGCAGGGGAATTAACTGGCTCTCTGAAGGCATTGCAACAAAAATGGCAAGAAAGGAAATTCACTTTAGGATGAGATATTTTCAACACATGGGTTTGAGTTGAAAACAAAATGTCAAAATAATTAATTGCATTTCCCAGGATGGAAATTCCCATTCTCTCCCAGTGTAATGCTTGAATCAGAGAGAATGTTTGCATCACACCTCATGGAGTCACTTGATTCAAGCAGTTGCCTTTCAGGAAAGCTCTTTAATAAACAACTATATTTGAACCTGCTTACAAAGCAATGCAAAATAAAGAATTTTCATGAAGAGTCAAATCTTGCTCTTTTTGACTAGAACTGCAATTTATGCCATAAAAACTTTGAAAGAACTTAAGAAATACTTCAAAAAACTGATTCAATACACTCTGCAGGGATTATACACTGGAGATAAAAATATATTGGTAGTATTATGGGAAGCCTTGTCCTACATGTGTACATTACCAAAGACACATAGGAGTCTTCTGTATAGTTACACCTCAGTTTGGGATACAGTGCTAGAAACCACTAACCTTAAACATGACCATATAGTGAGTTATCCTTGCCAAAGCTCATAAATTCAAGCAAAAGGAAAACATATTTGATGTCTAGGAAGAGTAGACGTAATTTTTCCCTTCAGACCTGCTAGAGATTCTCACTATAATGAAAAACTCAAAAGTATTATTATAGAAAAAAGTTGGGAAACTTTCCCAGCCAAAATTACTTGGATCCACTTTTATAAGCTAGGAAAAAAAAAACCAACACCAAAAACCACAGAAACCATAAAAACTCTCTGGATTTACACTGCTAGCTTCCCATAAGGCCAGCTGTTGATAACCAATTATTTTAAATGTTTTGTGCTGATCCCAGCTCACTTACTATCTGGGTCAAACAAGGCCTAAAATCAAAAGCAGAGAGGCAAGCTCAGAGGTGCAAAACCAGAAATAAGTAGGAACAAACTGCTAGCAGAGGCATTCACAGCAATTAGAGCTCAACAAGCACTTCCAGATTGCCCAAAAAAATGTTTGGTTTTGGAGTATCTACCCTCGGATGTCCCTGCCTCCAGGGGTGCTGAGCAAAAGAGATATTTACACCCCAGAGTGTTGCATGGCTCTGCCAACAGCATGGAACAGAATATTTTCCACTGGAAAGATTTAGCCAGTTACTTGGCAGTTCCATTTTTAACCAGAAAGTACTTCATAAAGGCAAAGCATATAGGGATTTAACTGAAATTTGCATTAGACACACATTATCTCAAGATCAATGCTGTAAAATCATGGAGCAAAAAAGTGTTTGTCATCTCTTTTAGTGTACATCATCTATTTAGCTATAGAATTAAATAAGCAGGAGGGTTAAAATTATATATTTTTTTAGAACAAAAACAGGATTTTCCAGGATTTTTGATACTTTTCAGCAGTATCAAAACGAAGGCTGGAAAATCTGGTTTGCAGACAGTTCAAAGCCATAGATTTGGTTCAAGGCTAACCCACATTGGCTGGAAGTGAACAAGATAAGCAAAATTCAACAACACCAAGGAAAGTTGACCTTAGATATTTATAAAATAAATCCATCTGGATATATCTACCTACCTTTTGACAAAGATAATTTTTCCCTTTGCACATTGATATGCACAGAAGTATGTGAGAGAAATTTAGACGTTTCTAAGGATGCAACAACATTCAAAACAGGACATTTGAGAGGATGTCATGACTGCAGTAGCAGGAGGCAGATTCACTATTCATTCTTGGTCTTGCAGGGCAGGGAATTATATGAACATTACAAACCAACACAGGACATAATTCCTCTCTCTCTTCTCCCCAGGACTGCATTCAAGTAGAATCAGACAAGTGAGAGAGGCAGAGGAGACCTGTCCTTCTCAGGGGGTGGGTTATGTTTAATTGCTGGAGGCATGAAGCATTTTAAAAGGTTTGTCGATAAAACCCCTATTTAGTTAACCCCAATCTCCTCAGATCTCTTGTTACAGGCAGCCTTCTGCTCTTAACATCTGGGCAGGCAAAGCCTCCAATTACACTGCTGCATTTGGTAGCTTAATAGTCCTAGATAAGGGTCCCTGGCATATCCATTTCCCTTGGTAACTGCTTATCTCTGGTTCCAATGACACACAGCAAGGCACATAATCATGGGGCAGGCCATGCAGCATGTGTGCACATCCACATATCCACAGTAAATCCAAAGCTTCCCATGACCTTTCATCTTCTGGGGATGGACTCACATCTGTCAAGGCAACACTTTGTAATTGATGGGGAAGGGGGGGAAGGGAGGGAGCAGCCCCAGATCATGGCCAGGAGCAGGCTCACACCTCTTGAGCTCTTCTCCCCTCTGTGCAGCCTGCTCCTTGCTGGCATCTTTGGGGAAGAGGGAGGAGGCTGCTGAGCTGGCTATGGACCAGATAGCAGGTGCCCTCCAGCTGCTCCCAGAGAGCCCAGGGGAGAAAAGCCTGGAATGCACCTTAGAAATCATAAAAACTCCTCCAAATCCCAAAATGCGGCTCCATCTTTGGATGGAGTCAAATTTGGGGCCAAATATTGGAGTTAAATAGTTCCATGGCAAGATTTCTTCTCAATGGGTTCTTAATCAGATGATATTGAAGAAAAGTTGTAAAAATCATCTCTCAGCACACAGTTGTGTCCTCTCTACTGAGATGAACCTGTGATTATTTTCTTCTAAGCCTTGCTATTTACATCTTTAAATTACCACAAACTTCTTGTAGTTCAATCCCTGGAATTTTTTCACTTGAATATTTGACAGCCATTTCTTTTGTTGCACCCAAATTTTATATGAACCAGGCTTAGGCTTCCTTTCTGAATAACTCTCAAAATACATGCAGACATTTGTCTTGCATTTTCTTTCATTTCTGTTTTTAGTTCCTCCTGTGCAGCCAAATAAGTATCTCAAAAATCTTTTTAGAAATTGTTTAGGAATTAATAGCTTTATGTTCAAAGTCTGACAGGGAATTTCCTGAGATTCTATACCAACCTGGACTGATTTTTCTGCTTTTTTTAAAGGCCACAGAATATCATTGCCCTCTGCTTTTCTCAGTCCATCTGCCAGCTAATTTGCAGCCACTGATAAAAGCATCCCTTACATTTCCCGTGTCTCTTAGTTTTCCTTCTCTTCTGTATCAAGTTCTGTGACAATGAACAAGGCCATTGGAGCTACAGGAGTTTCTCTTAAAGCATTATTTTTGCCTTCAAGTCTCATGTTTGTCACTAAGACATGAGAAAGCAGAAGCCAGCAGTTTGTCAAAGCACACTCTCTAGGGATCTGGGTTCTGGTTCAGCTGTCACCCTGTTGCCATACATCCTTATTGATGTAACTTCTGATGTGCAGCAAGAAAATGTAACTAATTCCTCTCTTGGAGCACACTTCCTCTTGTGTTGGTGTCAGAGTCTTTGATCAATAAACCACTGAGGCATTTTCCAGCAGGAATATTGTTCCAGCTTGCTCAGGAACAACACACTCCATGTGCTATTTACTTGTTCTCAATGCTATATGTGAGCTTTTTACTTTATTCTCTCTTCAAGCACTACATCTTCTCTAGCTTGCTATGCAGCTACTGCTCACTGCTTACCCACTTCTCCAGTTCTTGAAAAGGCTCATTGGTTTCTATTGGTGTGAATGAGCTTTTATCAAAGAAATAAGTTACTATGGTGTTACCCCAAGCAAGGATTTCAGTTCTTTCTGTGACACTGCCACCTAATAGAACCATTTCTTCACATTAAGCCTGACACTTAATACTTCTAATGCAATTCCCTGGGTTTACGGTGCCCTTTTGAACTTGCAGCCCCTGTATTTTTTAGCTATCATGTCAGGTTTTTGCCACACTGCTCTAAGGCCCAGGAATGGCACTTTCAATAACTGACTGCTGCCAGGGCACCCAGTGCTTTCCACACTTCTTATTTTCAAATCTCTCTTCTGCAAAAGAAATCCAAATTAAATTCACACCTTCATCACTGCTACATGGGAGGACAATCATCCATCCAACTTGGTGCAACTGATAACTTCATCTAAATAATGTCCTTAATCCCATGCAGACCAGTCTTTCCCTAGTGTTAGTGATCTAATATCAGTAAAGCCCAAGCACTGCTCTTCCACCAGTGGTTTCTCAGTACCTCTCCCCAGCTTCTGCTGTGAACTGACCCATTCAGGGGGTTCTTCCTCATATTTTCTCTTGCTTGACATATGAGAGCTCTCATCCTGATTTACACTTTATTAAAAATGCAGACAAGTATGTGCAATAATAAGTTATAGATATACAATAAAGCTATAGATATATAGAGATATAGAGATATATATAGATTTTTTTTCCCAAGTTCTGGTGCTAAGAGGCACTGGGTGTGGTGCACAACAGACACATTCTACCCATGCTGGAATTTTGTTTTTCCCCGAAGTTTCAAGTGGATTTCAGAGCTCCCTATTATACAGAACTGATAGCACTGGTTTGCCCAATCTGTAGAGAAGTCCTTGCTGTCAGATTTGCAGACTCGTGCAAGCAATACCAACATTGCCCTATGGAACACACTGCTCTGATGTTCCATTAGAAGCTCAGTTTACCAAGGGCTTATGTCAATTCTAAATTTTGGGGTTTTCTCTGTGAATGTACAAGCATTCACCTATTAGGTTAGGAACAGTACATGTATGTCACTGCTGTTCTTTCCTGTATTTGGTCTTCTAGCCCAAAACAACACACTTGTCAGCATTACTGAACTATTCTCCTTGACATACACTCCTGCTGTACACACTGGGTGTTATGGATGTTTTAACTTGCCTCTGCAGCACACTGTGAAAACTGTTTATTTTGGGCTCACACTCTGCATGTTCCACCATGCTTTTGCAGTGCCTGATTACACTCCTGGTGAGGGCTTTTCTTCTGATGCAGTATCCAAGCAGAACTGAATAAAATGCTAAATAATAAATTCAAGCACAAACAAAAATCCCAGATTTGCAAGAGCTGAAAATATTTGCAGATTCCTAAAGAATTTGGCAGCATTTTTAGTTGGAAAAATAATCAGGCTACAATTCCCTTGAATTGCAAATACTATCAAAGAAACCTTGTCACATATAAAATATCTTCATTATACACATATTAAGGAAATATATGCTTTAATTTTATTAAAGTACGATTTTAATTTTTCTATGTGTTTTGATAGCAATTTTCTTCATATATATTTCAGTCTGAAGTGAAAAAATATTATTTAATGTTATCTTTTATTGCAAAATGAGGGCTAGTGATGTTAGACACATTGTAAATGTCACAGTCAAGAAAAGTTGGGGCTATTCCACTTGCTGAATTTAACTCCCACATAGGAAGAGGCCCCCTCCCACCTTGCTGGCTCAGCACTCTTCACAGCTTTGCTCTAATGTCACTGTCTCTGGGGCACCTTTCATCTGAAAATATCAAAGCAAGCTACAGACACACACTAATAAAAAAGCCTTCTCAGAATATTTATAAGGTCAATTATTATGGCCTCCAATTTATTGATGAGAAAACTGGATTAGAAATATATCAAATAGAGTTAGAAACCAATTAGAGCTCACAGATGTTGGATGTTACCCCCGGTGCCTGGCTCCCAGCCCCACACACTGCTCCTGGGTGACACACACACATTGCTCAGCACAGGTGTCCAGTTCAACTTTGTGTTTTTACAGATGATGCCAATGCCATTGCAGGTAGAGTACATGAAATTATTGCTCCCAAGCCTCAGCACAGCTCCCTGTATGACACCACTACCCTCATTACACCAAAGTGGTGTCACTAAAGCTAATCCTACAGAGCCCCACTGGAGCGTGTGACCAGAATGAAAGGAGGGGGGCACAGTTCATCAGCCACCAGAGAAGCACTTCACCAGGCCTTGCTTTCAGAAGCAAAAGCCTCAAATAAAACAAAAAAACTTTTACTTTGATAAATGCTGGCTGCTTCAAAAAAGATATTTTGTTCTCAAATGTCCCCAGCAAAATAGCCACCCCAGCTGTAAGGGCCAACCACGTGCATAGCCAGGCTGGGAATTACCCACACAAATAAAGAGCACAGCTTGAAACGTTGACTTTTTCCTGATCAAAAGGGCCTGGGAGACAACTGGACAGTTTGGATCAGTCAAAGGATAGGGCTTTTATTATGTTCAAAGAGGACCCTAGTGAATAGAATAGCTACTGTGGCCCTGGTGGCAGTGATACCTTCTAACACTCTCCTCATCCCACACAAGTTACTTAAAAGCTCAGCTTTGGGTCTGGTTCAGGGTTTGGGTTTTTTCCATTTTTCTTTTCATTGGAAAAGTTCTGTAGAGAAAACCTGAAATACAATCCATCCTTTCACTAGCTTTTTAATAGCATTCCCTGTCTAAGCTGCCTCCCCCGCATACCAAATAATGAATTGCAAATATTATCAAAGAAACCTTGTCACATATAAAATATCTTCATTATGCCCATACTAGGGAAATATGTGCTTTAATTTTATTAGAGTAAAATTTTTATTTTTCTATGTTTTGATATTAATTTTATTTGTGTATATTTCAGTCTGAAGTGAAAAAATACAGAAAAATCCCTTCCCACCGTTTTTTACCTAGTTTCATTCACTAGTTATTCTCAACTACATACACAGAAATAAAAGATTTATCATGAAAAAAATCATAATATTAGATATTCAGCCTATTTCTCTTTGAAAAGATGTATTTTTTTAACAAAACCTAAAGAACTTAAGGATTTAAGACACATGATAAGGCAGGATTTTCTTCAGAAATATCCATTTCCCTTTGAATTGCCATGTATGCCTGTCTAATCAGAAAACAATCTGACACTGAGCTATGTGACAGATAAGCAATGTATTGGAAATAAATAACTTCCATCAACATCATGAATTTTGCAGTTTATTTTCATCTGAAACAGAAATGCTGCAATAAAAGCCATGGCTTTCATTTCAATTTCTTACACAGCAATTCAGAAGGACAGAGTTCCACTTTGTTCTTCTGCTGCTGCCTATCTTGTCATCTTATAAATATATAGTCAAAATTATGTTTATTAATGTCATAATAATACGATGAGATTGGGACCTGTTATTTAGAACTAAAAATTAAGAGATCTTCTTTAGTCTTCCTACCTGAAACCACTTTGATTTTCAGAGTTAGTGTTTTGATTGCAAGCAATTTGCAGAAGGAAACTTGATAAAAGCAAAGTCCTGCAGCACTACTTGTACAGGAGATGGAACAAGAAGGCAGTACAAAATTACACTGAAACTGTATAAATCAAACCCTTCTTGGGTGATATATTTTGGTTTTGGAATATCAGACTGGAATTAAAAAGATATTTTCTGTAGCTGATCTCACAGAATTGCCTGCACCAATTGTTATGAAGTTATTTTGCAGTTGTTTCACCTCAATCTAAAGCATCATTGTCACTGCAGGTTTACCTGATTTGCCTGCATGTGTGAACAAGGATTCAGGTATATAAAAAATGTGCAACCTGTTGCCAGTATTGGAAACCTATGGAATAGTAACAGCTGCTTGCTGTACTAGAGAGATTTCTGGAATAACACCTGTGATATTATGACTAAAAACTGATCTAAATTTCATTGAAGTGAACAAGACTTCCCTCTGGCCTGGGCAGCAGCTGTATTGATTTCTCTCTTGCATTATCTGGCATTCCTTAAATTTAAAAAAAAAAAAAAGTTTTATTTGCTCTCATTGTAAAGCTCATTCCTACAAGATATCAGCTGGAAAGGGGTAAAATAGTACATGAAACAACACTGAACTCTTCTCCTTTATCAGAGGTGATCAAAAAAATAGTTACTGTGCCTGTGGTGTAAGTAAGAGAGGTTTAATATCTATGAAATTTCTTACTGGCATCTTGTTTGAAGGATGTTTTTGAGATCCTTCTTGTCTGAAGCCTGAAACTCAGTGTGTGATGTGATGTGATGTGATGGGCCTGAATACAAAACACTGATGAAATTCATGTTCATAATTAGAAGGCCCACATTCATATTTAAGAAGTTTGAAATCATATCTTTTTTTTCAGAAACAACTCTTTCCTTTTCTCACTTTTCCATCAAACATGATCATAGCCTATATATTAAGAGTTTAAAATATGGGAGAGGGATTTTTTGTTTTGTTTTAAACATCACCATGCAATACTTGTAGATTAAATCATGGAAAAAACACTCCAGAAGATTATAATCTGATGCAGATGGGAAAAGCAGCACAACCAGGCAGGATGAGGAATGTTATCAGAAATGCCTATTTGTGTCTTATGGTCCAGAATAGAAAAGCTGAAACATGCTTCATTTAGACACACAGAAATCAGAACTCTGAGATACAATAATTCTGGAAGCTGTCTCCAAAGGAGAAGTTGATTTCAAGCACATCAAGGTTCAGATTTTCTAAGCAGAGTATCCAGCCCTGAATGTCTGACAGATGCAACACCAAAATTTTGGGAAGAGATACAAGGAGACTTAACTTGTACAGACACGGGGCTGGATTAAACCAATGGGCTCAGATAGAATTTGGTAACAAAGCTAAGGAAGGGTAATGAAGACAGATGTAGCACATGAAGGGAACAGTTAAGAGGAGTTGTGCCAGGAATTTGGGGAAAACAAGAGGAACACAAAGTGCTTTATTTTGCTGGTTGAATTTCATGGAGTCATAGGGAATCTGGCGTGATTTACCAGGGTGCTGGAGGTATTCAGATCTTAAAATGTCTCTCCAAATTTGTTATATAGTAATAGCTGGATGTAAACAATGAGCACTACTGACATATAGTTAGTTAAATTTATGGCTAACACTCTAGACATACATGTACTGAAAATGGATGTACTCCCAGAACCCCCCCCCCCAGGCAGGTATAACCTGTAAATGCCACACACAGCAGAAGACATTGCTTCAAACCTGGGTGTATCAGCCTGAAGGGATGATGGGTTTGTGTGCTCAAAATATTGCAATAGTTCATCTTTTGCTCACGTTTCCTTTTACACCTTCACAGCAACGTAAGCTAATCAGACAGAGATCTTCAACTGGCAGATATTGGCATTAATTCATAAACCCTAAGCCAGTGCCTGAAGGCTGTTTTCCACTTAACTACAACCTACCCTACAACCATACCTCCCATCTGCTGGAGAGTGGGGAGGCAAAATCACCTTCTCACACACTTTCTGTTTCTCTCCTAATTAAGTCCTTATGGACCTTTTCATATGCAGGTAGCACTGACTGATGCTGTTACAAAACTCCCTATGACACTGGCAAATGTCTCTCTCTGCTCCCTATTCCTGATGGGAAAAGGTAAGAATTAAGCAGGATGCACTGGTTTAATATTTGTCACTTGTGTCACCAGTGTTCATTAGGGACCCCTAGATTCTGAATCCAGCCCTTGCAGCTACCAGTGCCAAGTCCACTTGCTTGCAGCACTTCCCAGCATCAGTTCCAGATACAAGTACTCCAAAAGAAAAAAAAAAAAAACAAAAACACACCAAAACCAAAACAAAAAAAAGCAGCTCTTATCAACACCCAGGTCCAAACCTCTGAGGAAGAAGACAACCTCTGTGAATATCAAAAAGGTGGCATGGGTTTCCTTGGTGCTCTCAGCTTTCCTTGTTTCAGCATTTGTTACACTAGCATGCTAAGTACTTGACTTTGGCATGCTTAGCCTCTTACACAACTCTTCAACACCTAGGAGCATTTTCTTATCACGTATCCATAGCACAGCTATACAAACTCCTTGTAAATCGCAGTCATAATTTAAAAACATGAGCTAAAAATGCATCTGTAAAGCCATCTCAATGAATTGAAATCCTATATGTACAGCAAAACCAATTATTTTACCATGTGCAGCATTTATGTTTCTCATTCAGGTGATTTTACATCCTCTACAGTGAAAAAAACTTTACCTACTGTCCTCACCAGCACAACAAGCATTTCTGATTAGATGAAGTGAGGTACCTACAGCTCTCACTAAGTATGAAACATCACAGAGTGATCCCACAGAGGCTGATTACAAGTTTGTACTTATGCTTGTACAAACTTGTACATATTTTAATTACAAGTTGGGTATATTTGTCTGGATTCTTTTCTTGCATCAATCCAGTGAGTCCAGGGACCTGTTTCTATATGATGACATGTTTTTACCTAGGATGCTGTAAAAATTCTCCAGCACTTCAGCTCTGGAGACTCTTAAAAATCATGAGATTGTGCTGAATAGATAAACAGTTTTAAAATGTACATTATTTTGAGCATTGCCTCTTAACAGCTATGTTTTTATGAGAGATGATAAATTCAGTAAATATTCGCTCTTACCACAAGACAGCTGTCCAGAGAAAGTCTCTTCCCAAATTCCCTTTTCTGTAGCTGTCTCTTTCTCTCCATAGCTGAGGTTGTTTTCCTTCTGATCAACTAGAAAATGTCAGACTGCTTCCATAATTACTAGAAGAAAAAAAAAATTAAATGCAGATTTCAATATCCTATCCACTTTCTGTCTTTCATCATTAACTTTGTAATAACCCAGCAACTAATGACTTTGTGTCTCTAGTAGGCTGTGTTCCATGAACAAATATTCTGTGCCAAAAAAGCTAAACTCTCCAGACAGAAATATTACCAATATGTTTGGGTCATTTCTTAAAGAAAAAAAAAAAACATCTGCTACTACTGATTTATTAATATATTCCATGTTTTGATAGCTTCTTTTGAATTGAGCTGGATCTGCAGACCCAATGAACTACCTGGGTCTGGGGAGGGTGAGACACAGAGGAATCAGTTCATTTCCCATTAATTGCCCTGCTTGTTGGCACATCTGTGCTGCTACTGTGGTGTACAAACTTTGGACCTAGTCCTGAAGACTTCTAAAAGCTTTCAACTCCCATTACCCTTAATGTGAGACAAAGACCTCAGCACTTTCCTTACACTTCTAAGGCCAAAGATTCTGCTGTGATCATCAGGTTGTCCCATCCCACCTGGACAAAATATCCAAGGAACTTCACCCAGTAAAGGTGTCACAGAGGGAATTTGTCTTTCCAGATCTGTAGGGTTTGGTTAGTTCTGAATGATGGTTTCTACTAAAACGAAGCCACAGCTTCCAAGCAACAACTCTCAACCTGCTCTTTTCCTAATGTTCTTGATGATATTCATGTTTCAAAGGTTTAGCTGGGATTTTAAGACAATATTTATTCTGTGTGATTCAGAAGCAGAGGCAAAGCTAATGAATTTGTTCAGGGTTTAAAGAAAGCAGCAAAGTAATTACACAAAGCAGTAATCAAAGAAATCAGAACCTAGCCTAAATTAAGGCAGGCAGATATGTGCATAAATACAGAGCCAAACATAAGAATTCTCTTCTGTATGGCATATTGACTGCATTTACTGTATCAGAGGGCAACATACTATATCTCTTCAGTTGGAATAACTCCATTAAGGCCAAAAAGCTCTTCTCTACAAAAATTTGTCCATGTTTTTTAGTCAAGATTTTATACGGAAGCCTACTTAAAAACATAACTCCAGTAAGGTTGAGATACTCACACAGCCCTGCTTTATGTTAAAGCTAGTGAAATTAATTACATTTGACTGAAAAACAAGACTAAACAGAAGAAAAATCTGTTTCTGATGCTTGTTACTAATTGCAAACAGCACCTTCAGCCACACAGAGCCAGGTGTTGCAGAAATACCACTGGGTTTGGCTGCAGGGTAATGCAGCTGGCATTCCTGGAAGCAGCCATGCATGTGCCCTCCAGGTGTATTTGCATGCCTATGGACTTCTCGTGCCCCTCTGAATAATCCCCATCTGTCACAGTGGCAATATCAAGCTGATAAAACCCCTGCAATTCTTTCCCCAGATTGTCCCTGGATGCTCTGCCATGAGGGCACTGGGAGCCAAGCACAAGCTCTGCTTGCAAGAAGAGCAAGATGCCCCAGGCTAAGCCTCTAAAGCCAGCTGGAATTCAAAGGACTCCCAGAGGCACAAACTGGGATCATCAGGCACAATGTGAATGTTACAACTGGGACTGCTCCTGTAGAACACTTCTCAAGGGGAAACTGTAATTGGTCCAGCTACCAAGCCACCCAGAGGTAAATTCAACCTTCTGTTGAACAGCACCTGGTGTCTCTTATACTTGTTTTGGATTCCTGGTTTACACTTATGAAAGACCAGAATTCAGGCCTTTTTCTCCAAAACAGATAAAAATTAGCCTGGAGACACATTCATCTAAAGAAATCATGCAACAAGGAGGAAAATAGTTATTGCACTGTGATCGTTTCTGCCTTGTGGGGTTTTTTTTCAGGTTCACCTGTATGTCCTTGCTTCCTTTTCTTTGTACCAATCCTAAAAGCTCCACACACTATTCAGTACAGCTAATAAGGGATCTCCATGGTGTGCTATCACATAATTACCATTGTTTCCTGATTAGCTATTGTGTCTCAAAAGAAATACCACAATAGATCTGAACAAACACAGAGGCAATTTATTACACTGTTCTTGTGATTATGCCAGAAATTAGCAAAAGAAAGAACTTATACAGTCTTTAGATCATACCTCTGTGCATTCAGACTTCCACCAAGGGAATCTGTTGATCAGTGAGCACAGAGCCACTTAGGAGTGAGCTAAAGGGAGCTGCAGTTGGAGAGAATTATCCCCATAGAAGGTCAAATGTTTAATATTAGTAAGTGCCTGAAGTTACTGTCTGCAGGTATTTGGCAGAACCATGCCAAATTCTAGTTTAGAATTAAAGGAGAAAAGATTAAGTATTCCTATAGCTTATATGCTATGCTGCCCTGTGCACTTCCAGGAGCAGATTCACTGTAGCCATAGGTAGCACTGCTATAGCTATGGACCTGCTCATGTACTGGTAAAGAAGCCTCAGACCTATAGATTCCACTCCTTTTCCCACACAGACCATGGAAGCTTAGATCTCTGGGTATGTTACATTTAGCAGGATGTCATGGATCTCTTCTCAAGAGTTAGCAACTTTAAGGCTGAACCTACTTAAAGTTTTGGATCAGTGGTAGTTACCAGACAAGAGAATAAAATACATTGCCTATACTGGCAACATATTGCCTATATTGCCAACATATACTGGTGCATCAAAGTACTCAGCTAAAGAGGTCTTTAAAGAAAACCATCAGAACCATCAGAATGAAGCTCTTAACAAAAAGCAGAACAAATTTCCATCTTGGAATGGTCATTTTTGTGCATCATGTAGCTTGCCACAGAGAAATAAAATTACCCTCTAAGGTAAACCTCTTCTCTGAAGCCAACTGAAAGACTACCAACAATTAAAACTGAAGCCAATAAAAGGTCAGCAGAGGAGGAAGGTCATCCAGATGGAACAGTCTTGAAAGTACTGAGAATCAGTTTGTCCAATCAACAGAGATACTATTTCTGTGGTAATCAGAGAATAGATTATAGAAAACTATCTGCTTACCCTGACCAATTTCTTTGTCACTGTCTTTACAGCACAGACCCCACTGACCAGAGATCAGACCCTGCCTGTCCCGTTTGGTTTGGCTGAACTGTGAGCTACTGCAAAGACTCTTCTGATTTATGGTGTCTTCTCTGATACAGCACTCATATATGTACATTGCCAAAGCTTTGGGGCCACATCTTCCAGCTTTTTGTGCTGCAGGATATTTTTCTGCCATAGGAATCTTCTCTAAGGGACTATTGAGTTCATCTTTGCTGAGCACATTGGGGAAGGCAGTAAAGTTAGAGATGATTAAGTTTGCTCCCTCAAGGACTGTATGGGGATCAGTCTAAGGGAACTCGGGTCCCAGATGTTTTTTCTACTGCCTTCTCAGTTCTGCACTGAGCTCATGGAAGAGGGTTTTGTATGGTTGCAGAAAAAAATTCTTGGGAAAAGGCCTAAGTGGGATCTTGCTTCAATATGGTATACCCACGGTGTTCATAAAGCCACATGCCAGAAGCATCAGCTTGATTATACATCCTAAAGTGCAGTATTATTCCTACTCAATACAAGAATGTTCATTACTTCAGGAGATGGCTCTAAAACTATGCCCTGGAGAAATGGTGTGATTAACATAGAAAAGCACTCTCTAAAATCTATGTGAGGAATTTCTTGGATTACCTTCTTCATTTCTAGTAGTAACAAAGGATGATTGATGTATATTGCTTTGGTTGATGAAAACGTATAACATTATATTCCTGAGATAAGTATGCAAGATATTTCCAGACAGTTTGAAACTGCAGTTACATTTCAACAGAGCTATGCCAACAGATGCCAGCTGGGAACAAGCACACAGTATATCTCTTTGGTAACTGGGAATGGGCTGTATTTATTTCTCTGTCTCTTACAAATTAGTATAAATTCAGCGGTTATGACACATGGACAAAAATGACAGCTCTCCAAACTAGCCTCTTTTAATTTAAACCCAGGATAGATGTACTGCAGCTTTCCCTCCCTCTGCTCTCTACACCCTGACACTGCCAGAAGGCAAAACACCCACAGGGCAGCAAGGTGTTCCCTGCCAGCATCCTGCTTGTCTGGCTGAGGTGTTAACAAGAGGGCAGGTTTTGTAATGTGGACAAACTGTTGGGCCCTGGAATGAGGCCAAAGTTACACAGTGATCACCTTTAAACACTTTTTTTCTGCTCTGATGGTCCTGCTTGTCTGACAGTCATCCTTTAAGACTGAAAGGAAATAACCAGAAGTGGTATTACCCCTCAGCAATGAAAGCAGGAGGAAAATAATACCAGTAGCATGCATTGGGAAGAAGGTATGAGAAAGTAAAAATTGTCATCAGTGTAAATTTTAGTGAGAATGAACAGGTGACCTAAAGGTGAAAGATTTTATATCTCATTACCAATCTGTAGAGTGATTCAGTTTCCTAAGCAGCTAATTGAATTGAATTGAATCTGTCATAGTCTGGCTGCCTTTCTCTTGCCAGCTTTGCTGCTAGCAATGTGGATATGCTTGCTTTTGTTATGGTCTGTGTAGGAAAATGGGTAATTAAGCACAGTAGTTCCTCAGGACCTTTTCAGGTCTGGAAGAAAAAAAAATCCAAAATTAAGGAGTTGATTTGTATTGAACAGATCAAAGATTTTTCAGTTCTAGAAAACCACTAAATTTATCGTCCCTTTTGACGGCTGGTCAGAAATGCTGGTTTTATACTGAGCTCTGGGAGCATTTCTCTCAGTTTGTTCTTTCTTTTTGTAATGGTTCAGTGTTTGAACTATCAGAGCAGGAAGAGCAGAAAACCACACCTTTATGAAAGATGAGAAAATTGTGCCTAGTGGTTACAAGTGAGTGATGAAAATGGCTTCATCTCCACACCCTTATCTCTCATTGTCACAGTATCTAGCCTGGTCTTGACTTTAGGTGATAAAGTGGAAAAATAATTTTTAAAAAATCACTTTTAAGTGGATATTTCAAACTTCAGCACTTGGGAAACAGAAAACTACAGCAACATTGAGATCTCTGCAACTTGAAACTGCACTAAATGTTTTTTTGTTTTCTCCCACAGTGCATTTCATAGCAATGCTGTAAGCAGAGCCTGGCTGCCTAATGCCCAATACTCCCAGGTATTTGCTTAGGCTGGTCAGCAGTTTGGTAGTGCTAATGTATGCATTGTACATTCACACCCACTGGATTAGGTTGCTATTTAGATAAGCAAACCACATTTTTGCAGAGAGTGAAGGAGAATGTGCCATGTGCTAGCAGTAATGAGTTAATTAAATTAGAAAAACCTCTAATTCAGGAACCTAAAATGCTTAGATAAGTAGAATACTACAGGAGTTACAAGGCAGCACACACACAGCACCATTGTACAATTCTGCCTATGTATCTAGATATTCTGACTGAAGCTGAAAAAATATATTAAAAAAATCTGTAAAGTCAATTTAAAAATATCTATATAGGAAAGGATTATTTCCTAGTGCTCTTTTTTCCATTTCCTGTGGCTCAATTAATTTTGATATAGCTTGAATTTTTTACAATTTTTAAAGCTGTTTCAAACAATGTTGGAAGTGTACAGGCAGTGCCCTGCAAGACAGTTTGTAATCCAAAACATTTGTTAATCCAGTGGTCATCTACAAGTCCATGATAAAGTAGCCCCAAGGAAGTGAGGGAAAGGCCACTGCTAGACAGGGAAACTTCTCATCTTTATTGGAATTCTGCTTCAGTAGGATGACACTGACACATGGCAGTCTTTGAAGAAACTGAGGGTTGGATAATTTGAGAGCCAAATGCTATGAAAGTGAATCAGTAAGGTTTGTAGGATGGTCTCACACTATTTTTGACCATATGGATTATGGTCATCACTTCCCAGTAAAGAACAGATTCCTAATACAGCATTCTAAAAAGAGAGCACTTAAAACATCTCAGCTACCAAACTCTACCTTATTTCAGCCACAGTTTACTAAATACATTTATGCTTTCTTCATGCAATATAGTCTTCAATTTATTCAGCAAACTAAACAACCAATAAAGCTTTCTGTAGCATTGCTTCTAGGATTTAAACAAGTTAAGATTAAGAGCTTAATTCTAGCAAACCTATCAGCATGCTCAAAATAATACCAGGAATTTCAATAAATCAGAAAATAAAGAATATGGAATTAAAGATGTTATTACCATGACAGCTGTCAAGATGAAATGCATGAGAAGCATTTAAAAGATTTATATCTCAGTATCTCCCTGGGTTAATTAAATGGATGCATGCATTCACTTAAGAGGATAAGGTGGGTTGCAGTGACATAAAATGAGGGCACAAGATTGGTTCAACTCGTTCTTGCTAATGCTGAGAGAAGGTAATGTAATTTCCCTATTCTGTAATGAGCATGATTCATCCATTGCCATTTTCAGCTGTCATTTTCTTTCTGGCAAAAAAAAAAAAATAAATATAAAGACTATGAACTATAGACTAACATAATCAAAGCTGTAACCTTTTCAGCTTTTTCTGTTTGGATTGGCTGTCCTTTTTTATCATGGGGTTCCAGGGCCGTGCTGCATGGAGTAGAAGAATCACCAGAAAATTACAGCAAAGAATGCAGGAAAGGTCAAAGCACTACCCTCCCCTGTTTGCTTTTATGGGACACATGAAGCATTCATATCATGCAATAAAATAGTGAGACAAAAATGATGAAAGGTAAGCAGACAAAAAGCTTCAATCTGTTGTCAGGACAGCATGGAAGAAAAGAATATATTACAGTGTTATCATCAATAAAAAACAGATTATGACAACAGTGTTTGTGTATCCTTAGTTCCTCCTGCACTGAAATCAAATACTTCTGAATGTTGTAAGATCTGTATCTGGGAAAGAGATCCAAGCAAGACAGAGGCTATCTAAACTGAAGAAAACATTAGAACCAGAGCTCCCATTTCTTGGATAAGTTTCTAATCCCTCATTATTATATCTGATGTATTACTATATACTATTATAAATTATGTGATATAGATTATTATGTGGTAAGGTGGATTCCTTTAGCCATTGAGTGTCTTTTAGCAATGTTTTACAGACTAGGCTGTTCATCTGCAACAGCATGATCTGAACAGGAGTGATCTGAACAGAGAAACAGCAGCAGGTATCTCTGGGGGCTTCAAGACACATTTGTCTCCCACAGCTGAGCTTAGGTCAGGTATGGGCAGCTCCAGGCACCAGGAGAAGTTGAACTCCAGGACCTGAGGAAATTGCACTGTTACTATTCACAACCTAAAAGGTCCTGTGGGGACTTCAAGGCTCAAAAACAAACATCCCATTTATATCCCAACAGACACCTCTGCTATCAGCTGGATGCAATGTCTGTAATCTAGTACATCATTACTGGAGCTTGCTGTTTCTCATGGTAAAGTGGCAGTGCTGCTCTGGCAGCAGAGAGTCAAACAGGGAGCTCATTAGGCTTCAAACATGGAATTACAACTCTTCACCAGAAGCAGTAGCATCTGGTTTAGGAGGCCAATAAAGATAACTTAACCAAATCCATATATACTAATCTAATAGGTTGCAATGTTCAGAAAAAATGCATGTGAATAAATGCAGCATCTGAAGGGAAGAATTTTTAAAATACAGTCAAATTTTCTACATTTTGCTCCGTTTGATTTATATTCTCATTTTTCTTTCATTAGTGTAAATCAAGGCACTACTCAAGAAAGTCCAGGAATTTCAAACCTACATGTGAGACTTGCATCAGAGTCTCTGTTGTGAGCAACAGTGGAGCGCCAGCTCAGTTTTCAAAGCTACATCAAGGAGCTTGAGAAATGTGCCTAAGGATCCCTTCTTCTCTCAGGCAGATGCATTCCAGTCAGCATCTCTTCTGCCTGCCCATCTGTCCTAATGACCAGCCAGAGGGACCACTGAAGACCAGCAGTTCTCTGTGGATCTGCACCCCTCCCACCTGCACTGCTGAAAGGGACAATGGCTGCGATGGCCACAGGATGGCTTCAGGGTCTGAACTCAATCACAGACTCCAGAGACAGACCATACTTAGGAGATTTTTGTCACTAAAACCTCTCTAGTTTCTCATTCACTCATTTTGCAGTCTGTGCACAATGAATTATTTTGCTGCAGATACTTTCTACCAGCACGTTTTGGTGCGTGAAAGCAGTTTAGTGAGACAAAGTGTCTGAAATGAATGCCACTCAGCTTGGCCCTCCCTGGTGGCAAAGATGAAAGGAATTTACTAATGTATTTCAGTTCATGGACATAATGAATTGTTAAAATCATCTTAACTTGGTGATAGTGTTCAGACATCTGGTTTTACTCCATAGAGCACTGAGTAATGCTTTAAAACATTCATGTGCCTCAATGGAAAACTCTCAATATAAAGTAAGTATTGTAAAAATATTTCCTCAGTTACTAGGAACATCCTCAGCACCCAGCTCTGCACATCCTCCTTAGATAACCAGTTGTTTGCATTGGAGGGAATATTTCAAAATGTCTAGACTGCAGGATTCATTTCTAATGAGTCTAGGGCTTTGTGGGTTGTAACATGGTATCCCACATTTCACCTTGCTGTACAGACACTCCCAGGGAGCCTATCCTTATATTACAGACAATAACTTTATAATGAAGGTATTAGTTAAATAACAGCCCAGAAAAGAACCTGAATCAAGCTCATAATCCCTTTCTGTAATATGAAAAACAAAGGAAGATGATGCACAATGATACATATGTCATATTCATAACCTCAAAATAGCTCCTCCACCCCACCATGGACTAAAGTCCACTCTGATGTAGAACAAGAGAAGACAGACTGTACCAGTCTCTTCTAGCACCAGATAAACTAGAACTAAGTCCCTGATTTGAAAGAAAAGATTGTAGCACAGGCACAAAACAAGAACATACAGCCTCATTAGGCTGAGCAGCTCCAGATGCTTCCCACACAGGACACTGTGCGTATTTTTATCAGAAAAATTATTCATATATCACTCATTATGCTGTGAAAAATATCTTCACTGAGCCCTGTAAATGAGCACAGACAGGCCACTAGAACTACAGCTGCAACTCCTTACACTCTGCCATCACCTCTGGTCACTGCTGCAGACAAGACACGTAACACAGACGCGGTACCGGAGCGGAATTTGGAGGTGCCAGAACTAATTTAGTTCCTGTAAGGGTGAGCACTAAAATCCTTCAGCTGACTCCCCAGATGTTCAGCTTTTACAGATATTAGAAATCTGCTCTAATTTCAGCTGACCAAACGTCATCAAGGATCAGACCCAGAGGAATGAAAGCAGCTCCAGCGTTCCCAGAAACACTGCAGTGACTTTTCTCCTTCGTTCTCACAACAGAAAGGCAACAGGGTGTAACCTGGCTCTGCACCCTCCAGTTTTGTTGTGAGATGTATTCCCTATACATCAATGAGCACAGCTACAGAAAAAACCTGAAGGGACTTCCCCAGCCAGTTCAAATTCACTTTATTCTTACACAACAAAACACATAGGACTGTAGGATTTCAAGACTGTACAATTAAAAAGGAAGAGATACAGATCGATTAAACTCCACCTTCAGCCTATGGGCAAGAAAACTCTTATGAAACCTTTAGAAATGAAAGATGTTCTGTCCTCATTCATGTTTTCTTAGCCAGTGATAAAACACTAAACGTTGCCAGCATACTGAACAGCCCTTCACCTTTTTCTCCTCTGCAATTCCAGAGCAAACTCATCTCAAAAGTTGAGTTCAGTTCTGGACCGAAAGGATATAGACAAACTTGATGGAATTCAGGCAATAGCAGCAAAGACAATTAAATTATTGACTTGGTGGAAACGATAAACAAGTCCCTTCATAGTAGTTTCAAACCATGACAAAGAGGAAACTAAAATGGGTAGGAATGACCAGCTACTCAGGTTTGAGGGACATACACTAATACTACAGACAGTGAGGAATTGATTAGTTTATTGACAATAGGCTGAAGTGAAATAAAGAGGGGAAATGATGCTGAGTATCTGAAGAAATTACCTAAAGTGAAATCCAGTACAGATTGATTTCCAGAGAATTAAAGGAACACTTGTCATAGAAAAAATAAGGCAAGATGAAGTGAAACGAACCACACTGAAAGTGAGGATGCTGCCAGAAAGGAATTTTCTGGAGACCCTGACAGGGAAAAGAGCCTTCCCTTTATTTTCAGGGTCTGTATACATTGTACTGGTTAATCCACATTAGAGACAATTAGAGTGAAAGGCTTTTGCTTTGAGGGGAAAAATAAAAAAAGAGAGCCACTCCATCCTTTCCCACACACACAGTCAGCTGCCAGCAGTGCTTACTCCAGTTTCTCAGTGTGAAGACCACCTGTCACACACTGATTTCTAATTTTTCTATCTGTCAGAAACTTAATAAAAATGTAAATTAAAATATGTTCATGGATTTCCTGCTTAAAAGGTTCATAACTTTCCTATGTTTTACATCATTCTACCAGTCTTCAGCTCATCTGCACTCAGTTCTACCAAATGAAATGGGATGTCTGCCACCACAGATGATAGTGACATGTTTGGATTATGGACACGGTATTGTCCCAAAAATATTAGAAGGAGAGAAGGAATGCTATTAAATTCTTCAGCCTCTCTCTCTCAAGTATCTGTCCATTTAGAATGGGAGGTAACAATCATTAAACTACCAAAAGTGACACAAAAGGGAAAAAAAAAAAACAAAAACATAATGACATTTGAGAAGTTTGTAGTTCACTAAAACCCAAAAAATATTTTTACTTGCAGTAGCAGCAATTGGGTTGCACAGGATTATTCATGCACTTTTTCTTCTAGAACTCACGTTAATGCCTAAAAAAAGAGTCTTTAACTGTAGATTATTTCTTGAAAGTAATTCTGTGCATATTTAGGTAAAAATTTTAGAGTATAGTTTATGCTCCTTGAATTTTGGCTGAAAAAAAAAATAGTATTTTTATTAGGGAAGTGGAAAGCATTCATACACACTTGCATGTTCTGAAAGATCCACTTTGAATTTGAAAATGCATTTTGAGAAAAAATAAAACTTTGAAGGTTTGTTATGCAGAAGGTTTACTAATTCAGACTGGGGAGAAAAAATTTGTACATAAGGAAGAAAAAGTGAACTTAGCTTATTTCAATTAAGCCCTAAGTGTTTGGCTGTGTTTTGAATTTGTTCTCCATTCTAGAGTGTGGGGTTTATGTTGATTCACTATCTTCTGCTGTCTCAGTTATTCCTCCACACTGTGAAATTATAATATATAGTATATATAAGTACCACTTACAGAATGATTCCTCTTTGTCAAAGACTTTAATAATGAAACTTTATATTCATGCTGCTGCTTGGCATCATTACTCTTCTCTGTCTACCAGACACATACATCACTATGCACCCAAACAGGGGGTTCTTGCTCCAAATTCTGCACAATTTAGCAGAAGACACTCAATTCTCATTCACTTCTTTGCTATTCTGTCAAAATGAGTCTGATTGTAGAAATGTAGAAACTAGAACAGAATTAAATCGAACAAAGACATGCAGAAAATTCTGACACCAACCAACCAAAAGCAGCTTTGTAAGCAATGATCCAGATATCCTCTACTTTGTCCACAGATTTAAACCCTGTTCCCCTGCAGAGCAAACCAGGAAGCATTAAAAATTAACTTTAAAAAGGGAAAAAAAAAAAAAATTAGAGCAGGCTCCTCTTTTCTCCTGCAATAGGTGGGGGTCTTAGCAGGCTGCTGCAGCTTTTAGTGATGCTCACCTTTGGTTTTCCTTGGCTCACAGTGGTGTTACCTGGAGGCACCAGAGAGAACATCACCTGTGAACAGGGCTCAAAGAAGGGGAAAGGGAACAAATAACAAAGCCATGTGGGGTTTTCATGGGACTTCTTGTCCAAGGGTATGTCCTAAACCCAAAAGAATATTTCATTTCCTTCCTGTCTTCTCAGGTGAGGTTCCTTTGCATTAGATCTTAACATCAATTTTTTCTTGTGCCTGGTGAGCCACCCTATCTCAGAGTATGGTAAGAGCTAAGGAGAGGAGGTCTCAAGTACTCTCCCCAGAGGTAGCTCTGGAACCAGGCACCCAAGTTCAATATTCCTCTGTAATGCACAGGATCCAAACCTGGACTTGAAATAGAGAAAAGTAAGTAAAACAAGCAAAGAATAATTTAATCACATAACAGATGATAGGCAATGGGTAAAAGTGAGATTTCAGTGCTTTACTAAGGAGATAGCACTCATCTGTGAGATTACCTCCCCATCACAAGCAAAGAAAACATTACCCAGGCTTTGTGGTATATGACTTCCCCTGCTTTGTCCTTCTGCTCATGGCTGTGTACCTTGGGAACCATCCCTTTCTCAGTGCTGTGCTGAAAACTATCATCTTGTTGATTAAGTTCTTATCAATACCTCCTTAAAGCTTTCACTTGGGATGGGAGATTTTTTTTGTGGTAATTGAGAAGAAAAGCAATTCATTTGATCAAAGATTGGTAAATATAAGTGACAGAAATGGTATCCTATGAACATAGCAATGTAATCCAAATCAATAACACCGTGACAGAATATCAGCCTGAGAGATGGAAGTTGTTAGTTTTAGGAAAGGCACATAATTATATACCACTCTACAGCTTCTCAAGCAGAGAGACAAGGAGAATGGCCAACCCAAGACTTTCTAGTTTGTCTCATCAGTTCATTTGCTGCTTCTTTCATTTACTTGTGCAACCTCAGAAGATGAAGATCATCATCTCAAATGTTAGGGCTCATAGCCAGCGATGTAACAGATTGTTTTTTATGAAAATATTAGGTCAGGTTTCACTTTAATACAGTCCTTCAGCAGCAGTGGATGTTAAAAATCCTTAGTAGTTTAGATGAACTTTTTTGTAATTTCAAATATTTCTTGTGTGTAACTGCAAAGAGCACCTGGACTTACCACCAGCATGATATGGGGATTGGACAGATCTGATTATTGACAACAGAAATTTTATCCTTTCACTTCTCAATCTGCATTTCAAGCTCAGACCAGGTTGGTTTTGAACAAAAGTAATTTCCATCAGCTGACTGTTCAGTGACCTCTATGAAGTATTACAAGTGGGTAGTAGACAGGTGTCTATATAATTAAAATAGACTTGGCGAGCACAGTTGGCACCCTGGAATTTTCTTATTATGAATCTGTAATCTGCTCCCCCCAGCTCTTAAATGGAAAGTATTCAGGAGCACCAAGATGTCATCTAAAAAGCAAGGAGGATACAGTGCTCTTTGTTAATCCCACAAACAAAGTACTTCTGTTTCTAGAGTAGTTTTGAATCCCTGAACAAATGCTTCTGTGCACTGCAAAGATTAATATTCAGGCTAATAAAACTAATGATTTGTATGTAAAAGATCAGGTTTAAAAACTGATAAAAACCTGCCTTATAATGCAGAATCTCATAGCCAGTGCTATGCCTGGGTTTCACTGTAAAGAGACTGTAGTTCCACATGGTATCAAGAGCAGCTTCACACAGGATGTCCCACATATCCGTGAATCTCTATTAATTGAGTCAATATTCCCAGACATCCCCAAAGAATATGAGTATTTTTAATAGCCAGAAACACAACAGGAGTTTTGCTAGAAGGTATGCTACATGTCAACATGGGGTGGTTCCTTTGGCTAGGAATCAAGGCAATAGTTTTATGTTTAAGTATTTTTTGTGGGATGGGCATAGGGAGCAGCACAAAATTTTCAGGCTTTTGAACAAACAGTCCCATAGTTCCAGCCTCAAACCTGTTTCTCTTCTTCAACCCAAACAGAGATTTTGTTAGGAAATGTGTGAGAAATTTATCTTCATTGACTTTTGGGGGTTTTTTTTATACTAATTTTGAGCTAAGCAAGGCAGAGCACTTCAGGCTGAGGCCCCGTAACAGATGCAGCTTTGTAGAACTGTAGGATGTTCAGAGACTGTTGTGGGAATCTTTGTGGACTTTCCAATGAGTCACATCTGTGTCAATGAAAGAAGTAAAGAAAATGTTACATGCAATTCAAACAGGGAAAGATATCTATGTGCAAGTAAATCCCCAGTAGTGAAAATACATGTGCAAGATGTTTCATTTCTCTGAAAAAAAAAACATTGTTTGCTCTGACCTAGTTCAAGATGTTAAAAGATTGATAAGAATATAAAAGAGCAGCTGCTAAGCTTGGCACCTGAGAAGAGAGCCCTCATCTCAAGGTAGGAACACAACTGAGAATTGAGAATTGAGCAATCTTAATTTAGTGGGGAGGTGAAAAGAATAAACACACAAACCCAAGAAAATTAAAAAAAAAAAAAGAAAACAAAACAACAAACAAGTAAATCCAAAGTATTCTAATGGTCCTGCTAGGGACCTGCTAGTTCCTACTAGGAAAGTTCTACTAGAAATTTTCTCCTACTATGGATTTTCTTCTTAACCTGGTTTCCTCAGACAATAATTTCCTCTGCGAGGGGCAACCAGTAAAAAGGGACAAAACTACTTCTAAGAAAATCTCAGCATTCACCTCTTCTGTCTCAAATTTACAGGCATTGTAATCAAATTATGGAATCAAAACAAACATGCATGCATCTTTTTTTAACACATTGCTGTGGCATTGTCTAGAAGAACATCTCTAACCTGCCCAAAATGAGCCACAAACCCCAAAAGTTATAAACTGAAGACAGCCACCATTAACAAAGTGCAGATGCACAAGGCTTATCCAGAAAGACCTTACAAATCAGCAATGAGAGGAAGAGAGAGCAAATCATGCAGAAACTATTTAATCAATGAGTAAAGACAATTATAACATCTGTTAATCTTTTGTGTAGGTTATAATTAGATGCTGCAGAGGAGTAGCCTTTAAGGGGGAGGCAGGGAATCCTTTAACATCTGCTAGAAGGGCAAACACTGTGCAATAAATGACTTTAAATGCAATCAGCAAAATGAGAGCTGTGTGGAGTTCACAAAAGGCCTGTATAAAAGATTGGGGATAACAAAATATTTTGCCAAAGGTCAACTCCTGTGGCACTAGAGGCTGAATAATGACTGCTAGTTTAGAGGCCACATCAAAACCAAATGTGATTTCACCTCTGAAAAACAATTCTTTTCTCCTTTGAGTCATTATGGCAAAAACACATGCTGCTGCTGTAGATCACGTCAGCTTAATGACTTATTAGGGCTGTATTTATCAACCTTGAACAGTTTCAAATAAACAGATAGGTAAGATGTCTTACTAAGACCAGAACTCTGTCTAATTAGATGGACACAGAACTGTAACGCTGTAGAAGTTATATGATTCTGATTTTAAATAATTTATCATTCAGTAGCTTCTAAAAAATCCAATTATTTACTAATTTTGCCCTTGAAAACAACCATATGCTTTAAGCTGTTGCTCACTGAAAATGTGAGATCAAGAGGGAGTTGTTTTATCCAGTTTAACACAGCCCTCTACTGGCAAAATAATCTCCTCAAACCTTATGACTATGAACCATTTTGTCAGACCATTTCAGAACAGCTGAGAATATCCTACATTTTAGAGCAAAGTCACACCAAACATTTGAGGATAGCAGCACAAATCAGAGCTTTAGGAATCTGCTAAAATTAAGCCATCAGTTAATCTCTTGAGTTCTCTCATGGAGAGTACTGCTTCCTTTCCCCCAGCAGACACAGCTCTGGACATGACCAGGGCACTGGAGAAAAAAGCCAAGTGTTCATGTCTGGTGGAGTAAGTTATTTTAGTAGCAAATGCAATTTTTTACTCATGCCAAGTCACACTTCCTCAAGGAGTGCCACTGATTCCCAAGAGGATCAATGCACCCATGATTTCAGTTTGCACAATTAGGTAAAACATAGTATAGGCAAAGCAAGCACTATATAGTCCAGCTGCAAAAAGAATACTATCCAAAATACAAACTCTAAGTACCACCAGAAAGCAACCTCACTGCAGAAGAATTCCCGCTTCCTTCTTTTTCTCCACCCTTACTGAAAAACCACAGTTGTGATTCAACACAGCTCCAGTCAAAGGGAAGCAGACAATGAAATTCACCTCCATTGTTGCATGCAGTAATTAACTCTTCCTATTTGTATTATGTCTGAGCAACAAAGAAACAAAAGGATATGGTAAACTCTTGGATATAACAATTTAGATACCGATGAATTATAATAATCAATTAGCCCTGTCAAAGAAAATAATTTGTGACATGTCTTTGATTCTGCACAGACCTATTGTGTTTACACACTGTCCAAGACTAGTTTAGCTCTGGAAAACAAAGAGGAATGTCCTGTGGAAAGCTTATCAAACAAGCAGTTGAGGAGTAGCATTTGTTCTTGTGTATCAATACTAATAGACCATTTTTCAGCACTGTAATTTTTCTCCACTGCTTTATAACCCAACCTGCTTTTCAGGGTCTGCATCATTCATAGCCCACAGACAATGTCACTGTGTGACATTCCAGAAGCCACTACTGTTGTGCAAACCATGCTTACGTGATTCACTTGAATGCCAAACTACAGACATAAAAGATTCCAAGTATTTTTCACACAATAGCTATCTGGCTCTCCATCCCCAAAACATCATGACTAATTTATGAAGCCATGGGGGAATACCTCACATCAGTCATGTTCCAGCACGCCAGGCGAGCGGTGTCATTAGGTATAGAACAGGGTATTACAAGTGTTAATGGTTCACCTTCTGTTTACATTGGACATTTATCCCATTTTAGTAATAAAACTGCACGTTGGAGCTGTAACTTCCATAGTTTTGGCAGCTTTGCATATCTCCAATCCTGCCAGGTGCTGGCTTTGCACAGGACCACAGAGGAGCAGGGAGCATCGCGCTGCATCTGGCCCTGCCTGCGCTAAGCTCCTCAGCCAACTGTGCTTCCCTTTGGCACCTTTGTTCTGTGGCTTTTATCCCAACCTCAGTCCTACTTGCCAGATGATGACAGGCTGGAGTCTGCACTTATTCCCTTTCTTTTCAGATGGCGAGAAAGCCCAAAGAATTGACATTCTGTTGGCAATTGTCCCCTTTAATGCCATCCCAGAACGTTAGCAGATTATATGCAGTATCCTTGGGCAGATTTCTCAGATCCGGGGAAAATTCAACCAGGGCATCCCTCTGCTGAAGGAGTGAGCTTGCTCTGTATCATAATTTGCTACTTGGAATATAAGAAAGAAAATGTAAATGTGAGAAGAGAAATGCAAGGAAAGAAAATTAAAATAAAATGCCCCCAGGCTCATCAGGTTTTGAGAATCTGCTTCTGCTCGTGAGGTAATTAGCTCAATATTTACCCTTGACTGTAGTGGAAGTGGAATTGTACCCTCTCACTTTACATATACTGGGCCAAGACTTCTACTTGTTTAAATCTAAGCTTCTAAACACTTACATACTCATGCACAAGACAAATAGCAGAGTAGTCCATAAGGATTAAAAAGCCATGAAATTCACATTTGTAAAACTAGGACTTAAAATTAATTAATACAATCGAGAGCTGAGCATTTTTTTTTTTAAATCTTGCTTTGTTCTAATTATTTTTGAAGACTTTGCAGGCATTTGCCAACATTATAGCTAAATACTTCCCAAGTGTAAATACTCTTATCAGTTCACAGCAGTACATCAGTATTGCTGGCCACAAGGTGACAGAGGAAAGACTGGGCCACACTAGAGTCAGCATGGTAGGATCAAACCACCCAGCCCCCTAAATCTACACCTTCCCCCCAGGGGAAAGGCTCCACCATGATTCTCTGTTGCTCACTCTGGCATTCAGTGGAAGATTCTAAGCTAAAAAGAAGCCTTAAGGAACATGTAAACCTGCTGTTTATACTCTTTATGAAGAAGGAGGATAAACACCTAATGAATAGTACTTTGAGCTCTTACTAAAGCACCAATGAAAACCCCAAAAGCCTTTGGCCATTCACACAGCATCAATGCAGAGCTATATTTAGGGCTTTCCTTCCTCCCTCCTTCCTCCCCCTCTACGGAAGACTATACTTCAATTCCAAAGCCAGAACAACCACCCCTAAGCTGCACAATATCTTGACATGCCAAGCCACATTACAACATCCAAAAGAAGAGACAGACAAGTTTTGATTTGCTGTAGAAACAAGGTCACTTAAGGGGGGCATCTGCAGTTGGAGCCACCCAAACCATAACAGGAAGCCCCAAAACTGTTGCTGTGAAGGATTGTGAGGCCTTGTGAACAAAGTCAGTAGCAAGAAAAGCAAAACAAAGCTGATAATGCTAACAATTCAGGAGCAATCCTCCACTTCCTATTTGATTGATTTGTACTGACTTACCCTCACAGACTTGCCAATCATAGCTTTCTGATTTCATTCTTCAGAAATGCGCTTTGTCTCCACAAAGACAGATCATTAAGTAGAGGTAAACAGTAATAAAAGAATTCCTCATACACAGTGCTGTGATCAGGTTACTCTCTGGATAAGCCACTACAACTGAAATTGCAGTAATTTAGAATGGGTTTCTGGTGAAGGATTGAAATGAGAAGCAGGAGACGTGGGACTTTTTGAAGTGGGTACTCTAAGTTTTAATAAATCACATCTATGAGCTGGTTATCCTCCCCTGGCTCCCCCTCTGTAAAATGGAAATAATTCCATGATATTCAAGCTAGCTGTCCTGAAAATTAGTTAATCTGTGGTCAGAAACATAGTTCTATCCCACAAACTACACGCAGTAATAGAAAGTTTTTTCACAGAAGTTGTCAGTATAGTAGTGTTTCAGCTCTGATGTTTCCAAATTTCTTAGATTTTTAACATTAGCATTCAAAGCAAAAATTACTGTTTCTCAAATAATTTACAATTCAATTTATCCAAAAGATTTCAGATTTCAAAGCCCTGTATGATTTTATCTTTGAAACTTATATACCTCCAGAACCTGAACAGGGGCTAAAAGTAAAAAAATACAAGTTTTGCTTTAAATCAATACCTGCATAAGGAACAAAACCATTTTTAAAGAAACCTGTACTAAAATCATAAAGAAACTATATTAAAATTCAAATTTATTTTGAGCCTTCATTTAAATGCTAAGAAATGATAAAAGAACAATCTTAAGACAGACGAGGTTTTGTTCAGTTAATGACAGTACTCATGAGATTTTAAGAATCTTAGAATTTCATCACTTAAACTATGAGAGAACCACTTCAGTGTAATCTCATGCAAACAAAAGCCAGAATCAAGTTTTCATTTGTCCTTTAATCTGTTGCTGAACCACACTCAGATGCACGGCTGTAATTACTCCTAACAACTACATACTTGCCGCTCTTTTAATTAAAGCAAAACTACAAATAGCAATGCTGACACACTCCTAGAGAAAATAAGCTTTAGAGAGAGATGATAAAAACACCAAAAGTCTTACTTGCAGCAGTTCAGTTAAAACATGCCAGCCCTGGAGAACTCAGAACCGTAAGAAGTCTTTGCAGTCCAGAAATTCTCTTGAGTTTATCCAGTGTTTATTTACCAAGCTTTAAAAGTCTGTGGTTAGAAGAACAGAGTTAGCTTTCTACACCATCCACAGCACTACAGAAGTCCTCCAGTAACAGCAGACATGAAGTTTGCTGATAGCTGAGTTTGCTGCTGCTATGTAGTTGCTCAGTACTTGTAAATACAAGCTCTGTGGACAAAGTCCCAAATGACATCACAGGCAGCTGCTTATTGTTGAGTCTTTATTAACCGACTGTCAAAAAAGAAAAGCGAAGAGGAAAGAAAAGCACAAACTATCTTCCCTGCAGCACAATTTGCATCTTAGTAGGAGTTGCAGTGCTACACATACAAATACTTCTGTTTGTGCAACTAATGTTTTCCTAGAGTGAGTAAACAGTGTTTGCAGGGAAAGCAAAAAAGTTAGAACAACTTAAGCAGCTTCAATATATTTCATGAGGAGAAAAAGAAAAAACCAAAAGTGCCAGGGGCACCTTTTTCAGAATTCCCTCAGAATTTTCCTAATTCTCCTGTTTATCTGAAAATATTCAACCAGAGGTACAAATCTGCAAGGATTTTAAAGCACAAAGAAGAGAACTTTAGTAAGCTGAAAATTTTTCAACTCATTCCTAGCTTTAAAAGTTACAGAATTACCAAGTCTGATCTTTGCAAGATTTAAGACAGCAAACTTCAGTTAAAATTTGTTTTGAAGAAAACTCTTACTTTCCAAACATGAAAATACAAGAAAGCAAGAACAGCATCAAACACCATTATTCACCAGGTGGTAAAAGTATAAATACTGACCTTTCCTTCTCAGAGATAGAGGTCCAAGACTAAGGAGTTCTTTGGAGCTGAAACACCCAGTTCCCAGCAAGGCACGGGAGACTCCCTTGAAAACTACTTCAGCTACTAATCTGAATCTCTCCTCTGTCCCTGAGAGTTCCTGCTGGAAGAGAGGGGCTGGGACCCTGTGCCTTGATTTCTCAGAACTCACTCCTTTCAAGTCAGAACTTCAAGAAGTGGAAGGGCACCACAGAACCTTGTCACAGCCCAAACAGTTGTGCGAGCTTCCACATGAAGAGCTTCAGTTCTGGGAAACACCTGGCCACTTGCATCCAAACACCCCAGCCTGCATCTTCCACAAACATTAAAACAACCAAAACCTGAGCTCAGTAATGAGCTGAAGCCAACTTTTTATTACATTTTTAATTGCTACACATGAGCGCATCAACTCCAATTCTGCTTGTATTTGCAGAGAGCAAATCAGTCTTGGGCCAGATCCTCAGCTGATATAAATCAAGCTAGATGCAATGCCACACCTGAACAATAGCAATCAGCACCAGCTGAAATCTTGCTTTTGCCTGAAAGTGTGACCTTAATGACAGAGCACCTGATTTTCTTGGGGCTTGCCCTGAGTGGCACTGAGCTTGCTGGAACTGCTCCCATAGGCAACTGGTACCTCTGCTGCTTGCTGCCTCTGAAACATAAGTTTGTGCTTTTGAAGGAGATCTGTTATAAATCCCCTTCATTTATTCCTGTGGATAATCAGCCTGTAGCACACAAGAAGCCCCACAGTGTGTAACTATGGGTAATATTTACCACCCTGAATCAAACATAAAGAGTTGAGTTCCTCTTCCATTGCAGTCAGCAAGGTTTTATATCCTGCTCATTAGGAGCTTGCTAGTTTGATCCAGAAAGTCTTCAAAATACTTTGAAGATGAAGTGGACTATGGGAGTACTAAGTACTAACATATAATATTCAATAACATGAATTTCAAAACATGGAGCTTTGGTCCCAGCTTCACAAGTGCCATGGTGCAGGTATTTGATTTAGGGAAACATGAATGGGGCCCCGTGCTTGTATGTACAGCTCCATAAGGCTTCAGCTCATCCCAGCAGGAACAAGGATATCCTGTGTGAGTTAGATTTTATTTAAACCTGATACTGATTTACAGTGTGCTTTCTCAGTCCAGAGATAAGATTCAATTTTTTGTCCAGAAAAATTAGAAGTATTTAAAAAATTGCAAAGCATGGGATACACTCCAGTTCTCTTGATAACAAAACTGTTTTGTCCTGTGGCACTAATGCAGGAACACACACACACATGAAAGGAAGAGTGTACACATTCATAAAATTAGGAAAGCTCTGATTTAATTGAAAATGCCAAATATTTAATGAGATAAAGAAGAGAAGCCTTAAGGAAAACTGCAGCCGGTTCCCAGGGAGAATTTGTATTTATCAAAATTTAGCACCAACTAAACATTCTAGCAAATGTTAATGTATTTCCAGGCTAAACACACCCCAGTGAGCAAGATCAGGGCAGCAGACACACTCCTCACATCTCTCTGGTCAAGCAGCACTTCCATTGAAGCAGTGAATTCAATTGCCTGAAAGCAATTTTTTGGAGACTTCATCTAAGTAAGTTCTAATGCAATCCTTTTCAGAACTGGTCGATCTTGTAAAAATAAATGTGCAAAGAAACAAGTATTGAGATTTGTGGGTTTAACCAAGTAACAGAATTCCCATGCGGGTGGACAAACAGATTCTGCATTCTTCAAATTACAGCCCTTATTAAGGGAGTGGCCATTAGCTCACCCTGTCAGCACATTTATCCATCTAATTTCTATTCCAAGTCATCGTAAGATATAGCTACTGGCTGTGCAGATACAGCTTATTTTTGGCAGGAATGCTGTGGCTTTTGTTAGAACAAAATTCATGACAGAATTCAGTCCTTGGCTAGATACAGGTTGAGTGGAAAGATAAAGAAGTCAAAGTCAACAGCTGTAGTAGTTTCTCCTGGACTGATGGGCCATGAATCTGTGGAGGTAATTCAGCTTCATACTGCCTCATTTTTAACAGGCAAGCAGGTAAGGTGAGACATAATGAAGTGACCTAAGTACACCCAGATATTAGTAAAGCTTGTCACTTAACCTATTGCACTACAACCAGGATCAGTTAAAGACTCTCACACTAACACAAAATCCATACATAACCCGATGAGGTTAACTGCCCACATTTGATTTTTCTTTATTATCAACTTAGGAAGTTCCTCCTCATTGAAGAAGCCAAAGTAAAGGTCTGATCTATTCAGCAAGCACAGTAAGTGGATGGGATTGAGTCACCTAAACTGCAATAATATTTTTGCTGGAGCACTGCAGAAGTCCCTGCGGTTGCACGTGCCCAATGAACATGTTCACTTTCCAGCAGAAGAGCAAAAAGTGGCTCAGCCCCAGATGCCTCCAGGCCCACTCTCTCATTACAGACCCATAAAGCTGTGGAGTGAGGCTCTCAGCCTCAGAGCCCAGCAACTTAAAAGGGAGGTGGTAACAGGTAAGAGGAGTATTTCCCCTGCGGGATGTCTAACTGGGCCACAAGAACTGTGTGGTTCAGAGCAGTTTCAGCTGGTGAGCCTCTGTAAAAGCCTTGGTTTACCCTCTGATACTGCTCCTGGGGCAAGGGCAGACAGACTGGCAGACTAAAGAGCAGTTTAGTCTAGAAGGACCAAATTGCAGGATATTAAAATCCCAGCAGATTATAACGTAATAGTATAATACAATATAATTCTAAACTTGTATTTTTTTCTCCCACGATGAATACTCAGATCACTGCTGGCCAAATTTAAAAAAATAATAAAATAAATCACAGGCTGAAGAATTTGCCCTCCTTGGAGTTGCACATGGTTGGAAGTCTTGAGCTGGTTCCTAAAATATCACTGAAATTTCTCCTGAATAACACCAGGACACTGAAGAGCAAAATGCTCTTTGAAAAATACTATTATTCTCACTTTTACCAACACAACTAAATATGCCTCACAAAACAATACCTACATGCATGTGGGATTTTCACAAGTTAGGTCAATGCACACTTATCAAAGCTTGGAGTAGCTGGCAGAGAGGATAAACAACAAAACAAAGTAAAAATACATGGAGAAAATAAAAGGAAGTGTGTGTGAGTGGTTTATCAATCTTCTCAGATACTCACTGTCAAAAAAAAGAGCCTTGAGTTGAAGTGGTTTGATGAGGCTGGTAATCTTTTGATCACAAAGACAGTTTGGTTTTTAACCTTACTAGGTGATTTTTCAAAGATTTTACTTCCCCTGCACGTCAACAACGGGGGAAAGGTCTTTAGGAAAGACAGGTTTTAGCACTGGAACAAGCAATAGCTCTCTCCTCTCTCACATTTTATAAAAATAAACTTCAGAGAATGCAGCAAATAACATATAACAGTAATTGCCTTCCAGTTGGCTATTCTGCTACATATGGGGTCATAGGACATTATCAGTCTGGTTTGTCCTTTTCAGCTGTGCTTGATGCCAGCACTTCTGTGCTTCCTCCTCTGAGAGCACCCAAACAGCTTTCCATAATGACCTGTGTGCTTCCCAGCTCCTGCCACTTCATAAAAATATCATGAAAATATTCTACACCCCAGAAGAGGACATTTATATAAAAAACATTTACTCTGACACACAACCCGGACTGTGGGAAACCCTGTCCTTACGTATTAGGATGAAACTTGGACACTCTATTCTGACACTTAAAAAAAAAAATAAACCAAACAAAAACAATGGCTAAAATGAAATGTTCTATCTTTTTCAGATCAGCTGAGAACTAAAATGAGCATTTATGATTTTTTCCTGCCAAAGCAGTGACTTGCAATCAATTTCTAATTCTTTTTCAGTTCCAAAATTTTTGCTTCAGTAGAAATCTACGAAAAGTATTCATCAGAGTACTGATGGGAACTCTGAGAAAACTGATGGGATGTTTAGAGAGCATTTGCTTTCACTATAAATTGCCTCATTTTAACACACGATGTTAAGCAAATCATGGAATGTCTGTTTTGAGTGTTACTTGAAACTGGAAGAAGTAGGCAGAAGCTGGATTTTGGCTTATAAGAGAACTCAAATATTTTAAATGGGAATACTAAATATAAGTACATAGGACTGGCTCTCATTAACTCCACAGGCTAAGCCATTATTCCTTCTTTGCCTTTCCTGTTGTTTCTGGAAACAAGCAATTGATTCAGCCACCAGTGACCTTATCCAGAGTTAACTGAAATCAATGGCATTAGTGAATTCTGGAGCAAGCCCAAAACCAATGTGCATTCAAGGGCTTTTGTATATCCTTAATCACATGGGTAAGCCTGTACAAATTTGGATTCCAATGAATCCAATCATTAAACCAATTATGCAGTGTTTAGCTTCACATATGGACACTGGTCACCTGCTGGTTATTGCAAGTGGTCTCTATTAAGAGCAGAAGGTTATTTCCATAATCTATTTCTGATGAAAATGTGTATTTCTACAGGTGTCAGTATTCCAGCAAGACTAATTTGTGCTCTCCTCCTGCCTTTTCAGACACGTTGCTGTGTGTCAGAAGCAGAGGTATTGGCTTGTGAAACACACATTCCTCTGATGCAAGCATCTGGCTTCTTGGCAGCCAAGTCGTGACAGGTTCTGCAGCAGCTGTGATGGCTCCATGCTCTTTCAGATGGTTAAATAGTCTTGTTTTTTAGCCTAGCTGTTTTGTTTTCTGCTGGAGTCCTGGATAAAAGCTCATTTGCCCTCATAATCAATGAACTGGCTGTTGGATTGGAGTAATCAGTTACATTTTTGTGCATGTCAGAGCAGAGATTCTTGCCCAGAGACTGCCAGCTGTACAGCCCTGCATTCTCCACTCTCTTAATGTGGTTCTGCTCTGTCCTGACACCTTTTCACACCAAAGGAAGGGTTATCTTCCCAAAGTGAGACCATGCACTAGAATAGCTTTTGTCAGCTCTCAGTCATAGCTTTTCATAGCTCCTGCTTTGTTACAGGAGCTGGTACTCAAATGAGAAATACAATTTATTCCTTTCAGGTGGCTTTATAAATTGTCCTCTCATGTTCACGCAGCAGATGGTGATAAGAATCTGGCTGGAATCTTTACCCTTACACTGTGTGGCACAGAGGTAACAGCACATCAACTTATTCAGAGAAAAACATTTCACAGAAGATTACGTAAATCAGAATTAAATTTCATTTAAATTGCCTTTAAACATCTTATGCAAATCTCCAATATAACAAGCACTTTCAAGTAGTTCTCTTGAACAGATGAGCACACTGCACTCCTGTCACCAAATGTGATAAAGCAGTGGTAAAAAGGAGTTCTCAGAAGGAGACCCTGAAGATCAAAACTTCCCATCTACCTCTCAGTCATTTGTAAGCCCATCTCCACCTTTTCTTTCCAGATGATCTGTGTCTGTCTGTAATAGATATCCTTCCTCCTTTTTCAGTGCATGTTGCTGCTTGTGGAGGAAAATAAGCAATGAACTGACTTGGACAGGCTACTTTCTCCCTTAAAAGTCTCTTACTTTTCATTCTTCATGCATTTCCATATGAATCTCTTTCTGTAGTGTTTAACTAGTTATTTGTACCTTTGAGAGAACAGGAAAACTGCACCAAGAGGCCAATTCCTGCTCCTGCCACAGAGAGATCTTAAGGAGGGAACAAACCTCCCCAGCCATCTACTTTCATGTGTTTCAGCAGTTCCTTGATTAAGACCTAGTAACAACCCAATCAGTCCTATCACTGACTGTTTGCCAAAAAACACACAGATGTGGTTAATCAGTACCCACAAGTAGCTTTGGTCATTGACCAAAACAATGCCTGTGAAAACCATTGTCACCATGGGTCCTAATCACTTCAGGTCACACGGTGACCAAAAAAGGCACCCAGCACCATCCTTTCCCAAAGGCTGTAAGAAAACAGCAGTCCTAGAACTATTTAAGATATATTATTATCATATAAAGTTCTCTTCAGGTCTTTCAGATCCATCCTCAAAGCAGGACAGTGAGGAACCACTGTCAGTGTATGACTTATAAAATAAAATCACATGCCTTATTTTAATACCATATAATCCCATATTGTGACATACAACATAAGTTGTAAGTACTATTTTACTGAGTGACTGTTACCAAGAGTCTTTCTAAAATGCATTGCCAGTTGTCTGGTCTCATACCACCCTCTCCCTGCTGTCCTCATGAAATGTCCTGGGTTGTTGTAAAGCCCAGTAAGAAACTGTGCAGACACTGGGATTTCAGCAACATGCTATGATTACTTTATATCTGTGACAAACAACAACTCATAATAGCTAGCTAGACACTTTCCAGAGAAGGGAACTAAAACATGTCTTTGCACAAAGGATGATGAAACAGCCTGAAATTATTTTTTTGAGGAGAAAGCTTTCTTAGTTTTCCTGCAGGAAAAAAACTCTCCATTGTTTGTCTTGGTAGGAAAGGGCAGGTATAGCAAACGAAGGCTGTTCTGGTTTATCACACCGGCCTTCTCTACTACAGTACTGAAGATTTTATTGCCTCCTATAAAGAGAGGAAAAACTCATCTTGTAATCATATAAACACAGTGAATAACACAGAATAAGTATCAATTACTTCTGCAAGTTTCAGTGATAGGCTCAACCCCTGAGGATACTTTCAAAGAGTATGATAAAGACTTCAGTTAGATTAAAAACATCAAAAGCAAACTAGCATTCAAACACAAGCATTTCCATCTCTGCTATCTGAGTTACAATAAATTCTCTGAACTGGCAGATTTCCCTTCTAGCTGTTCAGCTGTTCCTTCCCCACAGGTAAAGCAAGTCAATCTGTTTGGGAAGACAATTTGCCACCCAGCTTACTTAATGCCACACATTAAAATAAAATGACTGAATAATTTTTATGTCAAAGAATTGTTCTAATGGGGATCCACGGTTAAAAGGAACAACCACAAAAGTGAAATGCAGTCATATGCTGCTGGTTTCCACGTGAATTAGATCTAAATAAAAAAACTGTCCAACTTTTGGCCTCGTATTTTACACTAAACTTTGCTCAAGACCTTCAACAGGTCCCTGCATATATGTTATTCATTGTTTACTTTAATCCCACAGTCCAAATTTTGCTCAGTGATGTTTGTATAAACACAAATGTGATTAATAGACAACAGTAGATCTGTGATAAATTTTTATTCATCTGGACTGAAACATGATGAAGTCCTGCATTTAGTTAAGTCAATGTAGCTGCATTTTCCATTCCCTTTGTGCCAACATATGTGACTACAGAAAGTGCAGAGGACTGGAGCTAGGTGATATTCACACAGTGCAGTGCAATCACCTGCAGAGATGTTTGAAGCAACTTTTAATCAGCTACTTTGGTTCTGGTAAGCAAGTTGGCCATGTCAGCTCTCTGATACAGAGCAGGTTGCAGGAAATACCTCCAGCAGAGTCCTGTGTTATCCTGGTCATTGCCCTGCCTCAGCCCAGCAAGCAGGTTCAGAAATGGACCAGTTACCTCCACAAGCCACTGCTGTATGAGCACCAGAAGTGTCAAAAGTGTCCATTTTGCTTTCAGAAAGAGAAAGCAGGAAAATACTTTATCTTCACAGTGTCACAACCTGAAAATGCTTTCCCAGTCATGATGTGAGCTTGTCTGATTCATCCTAAAAAATAATTTTTAGCTGAAAGACTAACAGCAGCTCTGAGGTTGAGCACCAACTTCCAAGTAGCCTGTGATAAAATGAAGTAGGACTCACCCTTGCTTTTTTAATCAAACTCAGGCTTTTTAATTGCTTTATTAGACCTGATGAAGAAATTTAAGTGCACACTGACCAGCTCTGCTGGTGCCTGCTCTGTGTTGCCTTGATTTCAAAGAGTCTTGCAACCCAGATGAGCAACTCCAACCTGATTTCACAGGCTGACTGCCGTTCCCTTGGCTTTCATACACACATGAATGTTTTCATTCAAAGGGATTTAGCTGTCACTAGCTAGAACCACTTGCTTAGTGCATTTGGTACACCCTGAAAATATGAAGCCATTACAGTTTTAACTTCTGATCTACTTTATGTTCCTGGTTGCTTTGTTGAAATACTTGGATCAAGTCTTGATCAAGACTCCTGAAACAGCTTCTCTGATATCTTCCCTGCCCTGTTTCAGTTTCTTTACCCCTCCAACATTATGGATACAGCAGTGTCCAGCATGCAGAAGTGTATTTTACTCTGCATGAGTTGGTATTTTAAGTTAATATTGTTTATGATGCCATAGGTAAATTGCACAATGTCTAAGAATTTAAAATAAATTTTAAATTTATTACCCAGATACTCATTCTGCTCATTGTCCACAATATTGACAGCTTCCCTTCAGAGCTCTTCCAAACATCCCAGAAGCTTGGACATGAATAATTTCCACAGTGCTCTAATTTTGACACATGTCTTTAAATAGATGGAAATTAGTGTAGTACAGCTTTAGGACATATCAAGATCTCTTTTTGTTTCTCTAATGAGGCCCAATTAATACCAAGGACTTTCTGCCACTCAAAGGATTTAAAACTACAAGGAATTCAGCCAGAACTGTAATGCTGATGTGTGCTTTCTGATTATAATTACCTAAACCAATATCAACCTGAGTAATTATAGTAATTCAATAGGAAACTTAGGTATCTGATTACATTCAAAAAATATCCACTATCAAAAACCTTTTCCCATTGCAGTGTCAGTATGACACCTCAGTGTGGTTTCAAACCAGACTAATTTTATGGAGCTAGACAGTCTTTGGGCTACTGTCCATGGAAGTTTTGCTGCAAATAAGACATGACAGTACAGGTGTCACTCTGAGCAATCTTAGAAATCAGAAATATCATTAGATATGTTGCATTAGAAATATCTGCACACAGAACTAGTGTGGAATAGTTATATTGTAGTGACTCACTGCTAATTTTGCAGTAAAATCTCCCTGTGGATGAAGCCCTAAAACTGGTGTTTTATTTTTGAGGCTTATGCATTTCAGAAGCTTTTACATAAAATGATACCAATGAAAAACAGTATTTATAAAACATCACAGATTAATAACTTAATTAAAGCTTATTCACTTGGGAGGACCTCCAGGGTTACCACTCCCTCCTGAAAAAGACAGTTTATGAATGCTTGAAATGCCTGAGGTAATATTTGAACTTTGCCTTGTTCATGAGAAGTTTGTTCTGATTATTTAGGAGTTCTGGGCAAATGATAAGATGATGCTTCCTACTAATTAACATCACAGTTAATCTTTTTGTTTTCTCTACCTGCAGCACTAGGAGCCCCCAGAATCAAATCACAACATCTTCACTGGATCCTGTTGGACTGTTCACTGACTGTGGTTTCCCACAGCTATCTAAGATAAATGAAAACTTCCACCAAACTCAGAATCCTGGCCATCATATTGTGAACAGATTTTGGATTAGCATACCTAGATGCACTACAAAACAGAAACCTACAAGCAGGACTAAGCTGAACCAATGTTATTAAAATACAGCAAAATTAATGCAAGCAACCTTGGTATTTTCTTTCTTCTCCTTCCTACCCCTCCTCAGAAAGATCCAATGAGCAGGTAGTTGGCAAGAAAGATGCCACTGTAACTTAATGGGGACTACTTACCAGAAATGATAAATGCAATGACAGAAGTTGGTTTAATATCACATACTATTATTTTTTAAAAATATATTTAATTGCTACCATGAGAAACTGCATTAAAAATGGGTTACTGAGTTACTGCATTTTTTCTAAATGACAGACAACTGTAGGAATGCAGCATTCACAAGGAACTGTTTGTACGAGGCACTGTATTTCCTCTCCACCCAGCAGAATTTCCAGAACATCCTATGAATTTTGCAAATATATAGACACCAAAGGCTGTAAAAACTAGAAAATCATGCAAGTATATGCAGGTGCTATAAGCAAGCCACATTTTCTTCCTGCCAAAAGGTCTCTCTAATCTTCCAGTTAGTGAGAATATTCTCATTGCTCCAATATTTTCCCTGCAGCCATAACCATTTTTTAAATGCATATGCAGACATTTGATTTTATCACCTAGAATAACATACTTAGCAAGTGACAGTGCCCATCAAGTCTCTTGAAGGTTACATACATTTTATGTACATCTTGAAATCAGGCTACATTCATGCTCTCTGCACAGTTCTTAAAACATTACCATAATTTTTTAAGAAAGAAAAGGTGTTTGGATTTTAGCTACTCTTATAACCCTGACTCAGGCAAAATTCTCCCTAAATTGTGGGGAGAAACCTTATAGGGAGATTAAATGACTTCAACTCACTGCTCCAACACATCATACCTAAAGAACCGGTTTTGTTTGGAAATGTTTGGTGTCAGGAGCTGAAATCACAAATGCCTGTGATTCAAACAGCTTCTTAGGATGAGATGCCCCATGCTGCAGAGGCTGTCTGACTGGAGTGGGGCTGTCTGACACCAGGTACTTGTGATCCCCTCACAAGAGTGACTGTGAGAGCCACTCAAGCCAGCACAACTTTAATTTACTCAAAATAAGGGTATGGCCGTGCCTTATATACTTACAGGAATGCCCCTGCTTCCTCAGGCATTGATGTCTGTCCAGTTCTGGGCCCCTCAGTTCAGGAAGAAGATTGAGGTGCTGGAGCAGGTCCAGAGAAGAGCAAGGAGGCTGTGAAGGGATCCAGCACAAGTCCTGTGAGGAAGGGCTGAGGGAGCTGGGGGTGTTCAGTGTGGAGAAGAGGAGGCTCAGGGGAGACCTCATCACTCTCTACAACTCCCTGAAAGGAGGTTGGAGCCAGAGGGGGGTCAGGCTCTGCTCCCAGGCAGCTCTCAGTAAGACAAGAGGGCACGGTCTCAAGTTGTGCCAGGGGAGGTTTAGGTTGGATATTAGGAAGAAATTCTTTCCAGAGAGGGTGATCAGACATTGGAATGGGCTGCCCAGGGAGGGCGTGGATTCTCTCTCCCTGGAGGTTTTTAAGAAAGTCTGCAGGACCAGATGGGATCCACCCAAGAGTGATGAGGGAGCTGGCAGAAGAGCTCGCCAAGCCTCTCTCTATCATCTACCAATAGTCCTGGCTCACCAGGAACATCCCAGATGATTGGAAGTTGGCGAATGTCACGCCAATTCACAAAAAGCGCCAGAAGGAGGACCCGGGAAACTACAGGCCCGTCAGCCTGACCTCAGTGCCTGGCAGGGTCATGGAACAGATCATCCTCAGTGCAATCACACAACACCTGCAGGATGGGCAAGGGATCAGACCCAGCCAGCACAGGTTTAGGAAGGGCAGGTTCTGTCTGACCAACCTGATCTCCTTTTATGATCAGGTGACCCGTCTGGTGGATGAGGGGAAGGCTGTGGATGTGGTCTACCTGGACTTCAGCAAGGCCTTTGACACCATCTCCCACAGCATTCTCCTGAAAAAGCTGTCAGCCCACAGCTTAGACAGGGGCACTCTGTGCTGGGTTAGGAACTGGCTGGAGGGACGGGCCCAGAGAGTGGTGCTGAACGGGGCTGCATCAAAATGGCGGCTGTGGTGTCCCCCAGGGATCAGTGTTGGGCCCAGTTCTGTTCAATATCTTCATTGATGATTTAGATGAGGGGATTGAGTCCATCATCAGCAAATTTGCAGATGACACTAAGCTGGGGGGAAGTGTGGATCAGCTGGAAGGCAGGAGGGCTCTGCAGAGGGACCTGGACAGACTGGAGAGTTGGGCTGATTCCAACGGGATGAGGTTTAACACTGCCAAGTGCCGGGTCCTGCACTTTGGCCACAACAACCCCATGCAGCGCTACAGGCTGGGGACAGAGTGGCTGAGAGCAGCCAGACAGAGAGGGACCTGGGAGTCTGGATTGACAGGAAGCTGAACATGAGCCAGCACTGTGCCCAGGTGGCCAAGAAGGCCAATGGCATCCTGGCTTGTATCCGGAACAGCATGGCCAGCAGGTCCAGGGAAGGGATTCTGCCCCTGTACTCAGCTCTGGTGAGGCCACAGCTTGAGTACTGTGTCCAGTTCTGGGCCCCTCAGTTCAGGAAGGAGATTGAGGTCCTGGAGCAGGTCCAAAGGAGGGCAACCAGGCTGGTGAAGGGACTCCAGCACAGACCCTATGAGGAGAGGCTGAGAGAGCTGGGGCTGTTCAGCTTGGAGAAGAGGAGGCTCAGGGGAGACCTCATCACTCTCTGCAACTCCCTGAAAGGAGGTTGGAGCCAGGGGGGGGTTGGTCTCTTTTCCCAGGCAACTCTCAGTAAGACAAGAGGGCATGGGCTTAAGTTGTTCCAGAGGAGGTTTAGGTTGGACATTAGAAAGAATTTCTTTATGGAGAGGGTGATCAGACATTGGAATGGGCTGCCCAGGGAAGTAGTGGATTCTCCACTCCCTGGAGATATTTAAAAAGAGACTGGATGTGGCACTCAGTGCCATGATCTAGTATCTGCAGCAGTAGTGGATCAAGGGTTGGACTTGATGATCTCTGAGGTCACTTCCAACCTGGCTGATTCTGTGATTCTGTGTGATTTGGGGAGCAGCAGTGCTGTCTGGTGCTATGAATGCTATGAATTAGAAAACCATTTGCCCCAACCTTTTCCAAAGCAAAGGAGAAGCAGTGCAGCTCCCAGGCTGTCCCTCCTGCAGCTGCCTCTTGGGTTTAACAGCTTCCAGCCCGGCTGGGTAGTGCCTGGCTTCTCCAGAACATGCCAAGAAGCCACCTTGGAATGATTAATGCCATGTCTTCCAAACATAAAGTACTCATTTTCTATGGGTACCTATGGAAAATAAAGTGGTCCTGGAGATGGCACATTCTGGAAATATTTTTGAGGAAAACAACATGAGTGTTGTTGGGAGCAAGGCAGCAGAAGAGACACTACTCAGAGATGGATGTTCCCCTGGAATATCTTCTAGCTGAGGATCCATGAAAGCTCAAGCAATCTACCCAGTCACCCCAGCTTTGCACTAACTTTAAGGTGATTTTTAATTTCTGCCTGGGAATTTCACAACAACCAAGTGTCCACACCTCACTTCTACACTTGTCCCTTGATGTAGAATATAAGCTTAAATTAAAAGTTTCTACACCTTATGCCTGGAAACAAGATTTATCAAAACATGAACAGAATATAAACCTTCAACCTATGTAAAGCCTGAGACAACCACCTGGAGATTCTGTTATTCCTCTTATCTTGACACTGAAATGAATAGCATTTCCCAGAGGCAGTTTCAGTGAGAACACCAGCTTTTTAATAAACATTGAGGTCCAGTTCTTGGGGCTTTTTTTGCAACCTCTCCCACAGCAGCTGAAGATTTTGCCTTCAGTCCTACTGCTTTCTCCTCAACCACCCCAAACAGAGACCTATTCTTTTTTTCCTATCTAGAACACATTTAAAATCAAGATACTAACAAGACTGCAATAAATTGAACAGCAATGCAATGGATTTATTTAACAGACCTTTCCTAAGGACATGTATTTAAACATTGTCTGAGGTGAAATTTCTCCCCTTCAAAAAAAACTTGAGCTGCAACTGAGGCATCAGGACTGGGCAGAGCCTCTCCACGATGGCAAGGGCTGCTTCATTAGTGCCTGTGTTACAGCTCTTCAGAAACTGCCTCTTGTCCATAACTTTAACCCCACCATAAAAAGCCTGATCCAAAGCCCATCAGCAGCAATGGGAGGGATTTACCAGCCTTTTCCTTGGCTGAGTACACCACAAGCTTCACCACAACAAGTGCGTCCACAAAGAGCACCCCTAAACCAGGCCCAAAACCACAGGGGTCAGTCATGCCCTGCTTGCAGCTGATCCCCATCCTGCAGTCCTGTCTCAGACAGCCAATCTCTCAGCCTTCAGGGGTTGGCAGACAAACACTTCAGCCATGGCACACTGCAGAGGGGTTACAAAACCAGTTTTGTTTCAGGACAACACCACAGGAACAATTTGCATGGCAGCGGTTCACCAAATCCACACTCACTCACATGGCTGCTTCACGGGCCCAGAGCTGACAGGAGCCATGATCCCTCTCCCCACTCTAGGAATGGATGCAAGCTACACCAGGGGAGGTCTAGGCTGGATATTAGGAAACATATTTTTTTTTCTGAAAGGGTTGTCAGACGTTGGCATAGTCTGCCCAGAGCAGTGGTGGAGTCACCATCCCTGGAAGTATTTAAAAGGTGTGTGGACCTGGCCCTTAGGGACATGGCTTAGTGGTGAACTTACAGTGCTGGTCAAATGTTGGACTGGATGATCTTGGAGGTCTCTTCCAACAAAAGACATTCTGTGACTCTGTGAATGTCCCCCCACCTCCTGTCCTGTGCCCTGTCACAAAGCCCAGGGATGCTTCAGCTCACCTCCCAGATGGAAATCAGCTCTGCAGCTCACACATCAGCAAAATCTCTGTCTCTAGAGATACACACACACCTGCACTGCATGGAATCACCCTGTGGCCATGCAGTCACAGGACACTGAAAAGAAAGGAAGGAAGAGGAACCCATGAGGAATGGTGAGGTAGGGCTGGATTGGCAGGCACAGCCCCAGCTGTCGTAGATTAAAATGAAGCTACAGTCAAGTGTGTAACTAGGAAAAAAACTACTATGTGATATGAGATAAAGCTATTGAACTTTTCTCACACAAAAATCAAATTACTATCTACACTGAGAAAAGTGTATGGATGTTGCCCCACCAGCATCCACTGAAGAAGACTGTAGTAGACAATTCTTTTGCACTGGTTGTTTTTAAAGTTTTGGACCCTATCAGAAATCTATCCAGTATTTACAGCTTTCAGTCCCTTACCTAAATACAGGTGCCTTCGTAGGATAATATGGGTCAAGAGAGGAAAACAAGGGGAACAAGGGGATGTATCATCCCTTCTCCTTTCTTAATTGAATGCCAGAGATTGCCCCCTACTCCCATTTCTCTTTATTCTTACACAAGTACAAATGATAGCACTTGGAAGACATTTTGCTGGGAAGAATGGAACTACCCTCAGCATAGAAATGCTGTTCTTTTACAATGCTTTAAGCTGCTGAGTATCCTTAAAACACACAGGTTCAAGGGATAGGTCCTCTGCCTCTATAGCACTCCATCTGGTGCTAGAAAGAGGAATGTACTTAGCTCTACCATAGAAGAGATGAGATGAGATGAGAAAAGATGATCAAAAAAGCCATTGGTTCCTCACCCTTCTTAGTGTAAATACATTTTCTAATCTCACATTCTCAATCACATATTCATGGGCTGGCTATACGTAGGGTCTGATGAGTATTCAGCCAGTCCAAGATTAACCTAAGTTGCTAGAAAAAAGATCAGTCTTCAGAAGTCAAAGGTTTGGACAAATAGGAATAACTTCAGTTTGTTGTCTGGACAGTGCTTTATTGCACCATACAGACCTGAACAGCTCCAGGACCAAGGCTGGTACAAAGATGGGAATTAAGCTGAAACATGAGGAATCTCTTTCCATTGCTGCTGGTATGTGTTCAGGTAACTGTAATCCTCTCGCATGAATTTTGTCAAGACATAAAAATAAATTACAGCACGAGTCATAATTTCTAAGTTTCTTACTGAACAAGGAGCACACCCAAAAATTGTAAAAACCAAATTCTGCAACACAATTTCCAGGACAATGCCCGGGTGACAATCCATGGCAGGGAGACATCCATGTTTTGATCTTTACCAATTCTGTTCCCCAAGGTACAGAAGCAGTACACTAAAGTACTGAGCAACTCAGGGGATTGAAGAGTTAATAAAAACAAAAGAAAATGCACAATTATATAAAATACAATCTGTCAATCAGATATTGGAAATGGACTATGAAGATGCCACTTTAAGTGCATGTACTTATACCCAGAGAACACTTTAAAGAGTCAGCTGAGATTTATACATGCTGCAGCTGTCAAACATGCTATTTCTGACGTTCAAGAGCCTATGCATACTGTCAGTTGAAGAAATTTCTAGTTATTTGCTATTTTGTAGGTCTGTAAATCACATAAATGTTCATATTATTACCATGTGCTCTGACAGTTTGTATCAACAGACCATCTTGGAAGAACTACAGTGATGAATTATTGATGGTATCTCACATAGCTGGCAAACATTTATTTGAAATGCTGTGATACAGAACCTGCCTCTTCCCAGTCTTGACATCTGCCCTAATGTAAACTATAAGATACAACACATCAAAAAATATATGCTTAGCCCCCAATTCATGATCTCATTTTTATGATTTGATGGTTCCCATAAAGATTGTTTATTATTGGTGTGAAATGCTGGAACTAAAATATCCTGTAGCTGTAAGCTGGAAGTCTCCATAACTGAGCCAGTGTGACTCTTTTGGCCTCTTCTCAATAGGCTTTATTACTTCTATTGAATAAACAAACAGTCCCATTCTGTACTGACAAAGCAAGCCAGGATTTTCCCCTATTGTTTTGACAGATGTTGTCAGGGGCTGATTACAAAAACCTGTATACCTAGTAGATATTTACTGCTGCAGTTTTCTACAATGTAACTGACCTGCGTGCAGATTAAACTAATGTCATGGGAAGCCCTGCTAGTGAAAAGCCTCTGACTTTGGAAATTAAACTGCAAAATAACTTTTCCAACTGCAGCAAAATAATTTTTAAAGGCATTGTGGAAAAAAAAAATTATTTGTTACATTGTACTAAGAGGGCACAAAAGATTATGCTGGAGATGAGAGGACTGATTATCAAAACACCTCACTGTCTGGTTCAGACACCTTACAGGAAAAGATCAAATCTTTTTCCAAAGGTCTCATTACTCAAAAGCTCTCAGCAAGAACAGCCAGATCAGCCTTCAGCACACTACAACTTAGCTCAGAACATTCACTCAGCATTTAGTCTATTAATAAGGGCTTTGTGCTGGTTTTGCAGGTAGCTGGAAAATGCAGCAAAGCTGGTGGGTTTCATTCATTCAACAACCCCAAGCAGCGCTACAGGCTGGGCACAGAGTGGTTGGAGAACAGCCAGACAGAGAGGGACCTTGGAGTCTGGATTGACAGGAAGCTGAACATGAGCCAGCAGTGTGCCCAGGTGGCCAAGAAGGCCAATGGCATCCTGGCCTGGATCAGGAACAGCGTGGCCAGCAGGTCCAAGGAAGGGATTCTGCCCCTGTACTCAGCCCTGGGGAGGCCACAGCTTGAGTCCTGTGTCCAGTTCTGGGCCCCTCAGTTCAGGAAGGATATCGAGGTCCTGGAGTAGGTCCAAAGGAGGGCAACTGGGCTGGTGAAGGGACTCGAGCACAGACCCTATGAGGTGAGGCTGAGGGAGCTGGGAGTGTTCAGCCTAAAGAAGAGGAGGCTCAGGGGAGACCTCATCGCTGTCTACAACTCCCTGAAAGGAGGTTGGAGCCGGGGGGGGTTGGTCTCTTTTCCCAGGCAACTCTCAGCAAGACAAGAGGGCATGGTCTCAAGTTGTTCCAGGGGAGGTTTAGGTTGGAGATTAGAAAGAATTTCTTTACGGAGAGGGTGATCAGACATTGGAATGGGCTGCCCAGGGAAGTAGTGGATTCTCTGTCCCTGGAGATATTTAAAAAGAGACTGGATGTGGCACTCAGTGCCATGGGCTGGTAACTGCAACGGTAGTGGATCAAGGGTTGGACTTGATGATCTCTGAGGTCCCTTCCAACCCAGTCGATTCTATGATTCTGTGATTTAAAACACTTACTTTAAAGAGTTTTCTGGGTTTTGTGTTGCAGGAGGGTTGGGAGAGGATACGGTTTAACTAACCACATCTGTACATTATTTTACTAATAAATAAAAGTAGACTGATGCCCCATTACAGTTACATGCAGAACTGTGAAACAGATTGATTTTTTTATTCTCAGGTGTTAATGTGCCTTTTGTACTGCTAAAAGGAAGAGTCCAGACACTGCAACATCACAGGGCTTCTTTTGGGATGATAGTTTTTAGCTCTAACACTGGCTCTGACATTTACTTGTTAGATAGGAACTCACACAAGTGAGTTCCAAGAGGACAATATCCTTGTGAAGCTGAGGAAAATGAGACATACGGGATAGGAGGCATCACAATGAGAATATTTTCATCATAGAAAGAGTATTTGGATCAGTAAATTTACACAGACAACAGGTGTTCTTGTGAGCCCAGGTGACTAATAATTTTGGAAATAAGAAAAGTGACTGACAGAAGAGATCTCTCATTGCATCATTTTGTCTGTACAGAATGCAGCACTACACAACTCATGTAGAAAAGTGGGTATTTCTCTAGATTCTGCACAGCTACTGAAGCTATGTGCACACATACATGCTGCACATAGGATAAAAGATTAAATATAAGGAAAAGGACATCAGTAACACTGCAAATTTACAGCAACTGAACCCTTGTGTGGTTGGTTGGAGTAAGATCCTAACTTAGTATGAATCAAAAGGCCTTAAAAGTTTCAGTGATCAAAAGTTTTCACTGCTCTCTCTAATAAAATGCTTCCTTCTGGTAAAAAAAAAAAAAAGTTTTTCATTCTCTCTGGAAATGTATTTGATGGCTTTTCTTATGTTATTTGTCTTCAGGTGTGTTAAACAAGCCTGAACCTCAGAATTTTGCAATTTTTCATTTTAGAAGTAACTTTAAATGAAAACTACAGCTGAGAAAAGGCTTGATTCTTCACCAGTGTGAAGTAAAGTGAAAATATATGTAAATTCAACTCAGTGCATTTAGCATCCAGGAGGTAAAGTATTTAGGTGGAAATTAGGATATCTTAGGTTTTCCAAGGATGTGACCCTAAGTGACTTGTGCTTTCCTGGATATCAAGGATAAGATCCAAAGCCTTTTAAAATCTATAAAGTTTTCCAATAATTCACATTGCTATCAGACTGCTATGAGATAGCTATCTGATATAAATGCAGACATACATCACTATCAGACTACAGACCTGACTTAACAATAATCTCATGAGAGTGGAAATGACCTTCTTAGTTACCATGCCTTCTTTCTTAAAACCTTAACTTTCTTCACTAAAATATATTAAAAGCATTTGTACAATAAACACAATAGCACCAAGATAAAAACAACACAGCTGCCTGGTTAAGCCAGACTTGTATCTGTTGCCATCCTCTGAGAAGGGCTATAAACTGCCTATCATCCCTCAGTGCCATAATCAAGGTCATTATGTCATTCATAAAATTATGCAAGAAATTACAAAGAGGCCCTATTTAAGTGACATTCCTTTTTATTTTCATATTCCAATTGCCCAGGAATGACAAAGTAAAAAGAACATGTTGTCCCAGTGGAAATTTTCAGAGCAGCACTGAGCTGGATGTGCACACAGCAATGCTTTACACACGCTCTCTGACCTCTCTTGACACTACCAGATCCTTTTCCAGTTTCCAAAAGTTTCCAAGAGGAAGCAAAGGGAGTCATCTCCATTTGTCTGATATCTTGGTGACATTTTACTGAGCTGAGAATTCACTGGGATTTGCACATCTAAAACTCCCTCCAGGGAAGCTTGTGAAAAATATCAGCCTAACCCAGTTTTAGGACTCAGCGGAATAATTCGGCATCGAGCGCCAGCGGCCACTGATGTCTGTGGGAAGATGGAAGGGAGTGCAAAGGGATCTGGTTCTTCACAGCCCTTTAGGGCTTCACAGTGCCTAAAAGCCACTCACAGAAATGATGAGCCCCCGTGAAGCTATTTAAAATCAAGATCTAATTTAAGGAAGAAGGAAAGCTCTTTGGGGAACGGTATTATTAAACTAACACAAAAACAAAAACTGTGGCAAGTATGTCTACAGATGAGAATCAAGGAAAAACTTTATTCAAGAAAACTCCCTTGAAATAAGACATTCATCCTCCAATAACTTTGAAATCAGTTATGCTGCCAGCTAAAAAAAAAAGTATCTTTGTGAGAGATACGTGATGATATTCACAATATTTCTAGCTATGGGTTGCATTAAGTATTTGTAAAAACAGAGACAGGCTTGAACTCTGTTACCTGAATTCCAGGTCTGAAGCAGCTGTTGCAGAGCAGAGGGCTCCTCTGACACATTCACACCCCCCCCACTAAACTCCTTATGGTGCCCCCACAGGCAGCACAAGTTTGGGGTATTTTCTCCTCATTTTTTTTCTTGTCTCACACCAGAGAGTCCCCAGGACTCTACTCGTTAAATCCTTGCTTCACCATGCTCCCTGAGCTCTATTTAAACTTCAAATTTCATGTGACTGAAGGGGGATGATGCTCAGCACCACCTGAAACAAATCAAGACTACTAAATCTATCAGCAAGTGATTCATCTTTCAGATGAAATGAGCACCACCAGAAAATAGTGGAACACAACAGACCCCCAGAAAGTATATTGGGCAGGCATCATCTTTATTTTAGACACCACTGTCATTGTCAGGCTTTGTGATCATTACTTACTACATGCAATGACAGCAATGCAAACCAGAAGCAGGATGTGAAGGGAAGATGCTCAGGAAACTAAGTAAATAAATTAAAAAAAAAAATAAAAAGGAGAATTTCAGCTAGACTGACATGCAGAAGCACTTTTTTTTGAGCAATACATGACATGAGTGAGAGATGGATGGCTGAACCCTCATTGCTTTCCTTGCAATTATCTGAGTCAAGACAGGAGGGCATAGCACTGCTCATTATACCATCTTCCCTATGGGTTATGTACAAATGAGGACTAGCAAACCAAAATTGAAATATCTTTGCAAACAGCAATTACAGCAGATACACACAAACTGGGTCACATGTGCTTCACCCTAAGGTTACCTGTGTAACTGCTGATTCCAGCTCAAAAGATTTCAGCCTTGCTGGTACCAGACCCTTCAGCTTTATGTTACCCAGCTACACCTCTCCCTCCCTTTCCCACACTTCCCAAACCACGCGAGAGGAATAGTCCCCTCAAATTCACTTCCATTACACCTTAACTATTAGGGTTGACCACGGAGCTATAAGAAAATGTCATTTCTCTCCTGCTCTGGGAGCTCCCACAGCCAACACTTCCCACCAGCTATGCCTGGCATGCAGCTGAGGAATTGCACAGAAACCACGCTCATGGGTAAGGACCAGTTCTGCCAAAAGATGTGCAAGCCCATGCACAAAGGGAAGACTTCAGACAGCTGCTGTTCTTGTGATCTCCCCAGGTAAGAGTAAGGCAATGTGCCCTGCTGCTGCTTCTTCACTGGGAAATTAAGGTTGGAGGGCTCTGCCTCACAGCAGTTTAGGAACACGTCAGAAATTTGAATCCTTTTTCTTTGGGAAGAGGAACTCTAGAGGCATGATGAGTATAAAGCAAAAAAAAGTGCTGTGCAATCTACTTGATTCAAATAAGAAATAATTGTAGCTATCTAAGATTGTTGATAAACCTAGAAAAATCATTTTGCTTAGGTGAATCTACACAGCTGATGCCTCTTCCATTCAAATTTCACATGATTTATACACAGAGCTCTATGGATTTATTTCCTATCCAGGTTGTGTTACACATTTAAAGTTATTGTTTAAAATTATTTTAAGGATAATGTTGACAATAATAATTCAGTTAAGAAACCTTTTTGCAGAGGCATTCCAGTTTTGACTGCTGAAACCACTTGGTCCAGTCATTTATGGTAGTAAATAAATGTTATGAAACTTCATGGAGAAACTATTATCCAAATTACTGAACAACAACAGAAAAGCCTTTATTATGTCCCAGGAATGCATTTCTGGCAGAGAAAATAACATTCGTATACAATGTCTTTTTATAGATTAGTGAGAGGAAAAAATGACTGCATTGATGTACTGCAAACTGTAAGGATTTTTTTTTTTCCTGAGGAATTACAAGTGACATCAGTTTTCATAATATCTGAAAAGAATAGAATATACTCTGCTGAAAGAATTCCAGGGTTTTTTTCTGCTCAGTTGTGTTACCGAGACAAACTTTCCCATTGTTTATTGTTTGCCAAGTTGTGGCTCTGATGTACATAAAGAAAAAGTGTTTCAAGCTCTCAAATATTTTCCTGAATAATTATTTTGTGTTCTCTCAAGCAAAGCAACAAAATGACTACACTGAGATTTGTGACAGCATTTACCAGGGGCTTGGAACTTCCACTTCCAGTGCATAAAATAACATTTTCTGTGAGATCTCAGCAGACTGTTCTCAGCATAGTAATTTCTGGATTGTGTCAGTTCAAGCTATCTTCTTCAATGGTCAAAATATTTTCGACCAGAAATGGTCAAAAAAACCTAAGCAGTAAGTACTGGAGTTTTGGAGAGGGAAATGGTTTACAAGATTTTCTCCCTAGGTGGTAAGCCTAGGGGGCTAGTGTAGAGGGGGGGGAAAAAAGAGCCAAGATGGTGGGATTTTATGATAAATCCCTAAGGAAGTCCATTTGACCTTCCCCTCATCACTACATAAGAGCTTTGGGCCAGGCTAGTGAAGCTCTCTGATCCATCAAACAAACCTTTGCTCTGAAATAAACCTGAAGGACAGGACACACAGGATACGTTCCCTATCCCAGAAGAACATTCCCCATGTAACATTTCCTCCCATGTAGAAATAAGAAGGATGAACATCCACTCTGCAAGCTAAACTTTTCTTACAAATGATTATTTTTGTTAGCAAAGGAATCAACAGGCTGAGTATGCCTCCCACTTCAGCAGTTCAAGAATCCTTTTGGATATTTTAATGGAAAAAGGATTAAAATAATGCATGTGACATTGAGCTACAATTGCCATGCTGCCACCAGATACTACCATCATCTATGTCTGCATCACAAAATTCTTCCTTAGTACAAGTAGACTCATATGAAGAAGGAACAGCTTTTCCAGTCCTATATTCCTACCATTCTCTCTGCATGAAGGAAGAATTCTCTGCATGAATCTCTACATTTTGCAGATAAGGAAATTACATTATTTTTAATTTAAAAAAATCTATGACAGGCCAAGAAAAATGACATTTTATAATTGCATTCACAGAGGAAGAGTTTCTTAGCTTGTGTTTAAAAAAAAAAAGACATACCAGATGTACACATGCCAACACCTTTCTGATCTAAATTTGCTCCCCTGACCCAGGTAGACTGCAGAAGTCTGGGCCATTATAATTTTTCCTCTGTTTCCTAACTGCATCCAGATATTTTCTTCAAAAGTATTTCTCCTTTACTTGTTCCACTGGTAATACCTTACATTTTGTGACTGTAGCATTACCTGCAACGTGGCACAATTTCCTTAATAATGAGTGACACTGAAAGATGTGTGTCAATTATTTGTAGTCCCAGTGTTTAACTTCTCTGTTTTGCAAAAGCTGTGGACATAGCCTGATGCAGAGACTGTCCCATATGTTGAACCCAGGAGCTCTCACACTGGTTTTGGTTCAGGGCTAGAGGGAGAAACTGGGCCAAGTATCTGGACTCACCTGGTTGTGTACCATCCTTTCAGATTGCTGTGGTGGAACCCTGATCTCACAAAAGCCAGAAGAAGTATTTCTCCCTCCATCCTGGGCATCTTTACTGCCATGCTTTAAAATAAAAAACACTAAAATCTTTGATGAACTTAGTCCCACTGCAGAGGGTCATTTTTAGAATCTTGAGACCAGATGCATAACCTAAGGAGTCACTGTGGAGTACCAGCAGGACTGCTGGTTATGTGTTATGCAGCTCTCTGCCTGGTCAGAGGTGTCACACAAAATGACTTTTTATTCTCTTTTCTTTATTAGGGGGAACACCTGACAAAAGACAAACTATGCTGACTCAAACTTCAGCAGGTGTTCCACAAGCCACTGCTCTATGGGAGGCACTGAGCAGCTCCATACAATCAGCATCCATTCCTGGAAGTTCTTGGGCAAAACGAAGCTTATGATGGTTCCAAAAAAATGAACCATGCAACTGTCAAAAGGCAAGACTATATTCAATTTTTTGAAGAAGATTTATGACAAGGACTGTAACTGTGATGAACAAAATTAGTTAAGAGCTTCTCAGGCAGAGAAACAGTGATGTTGTGGTTGTTAGAGCACATAGAATGGAGATTATTTGGGTCTGCCTTTTTTTTTATATATATACATATATAAACTTTGCCACTGTTGCCTTTGTAATTTTTGGCTATACACTTGTCTGCATACCTGCCCCACTCTGTACCTCTCTCACGTTGAAACAGCCTTTTTTTTCAGACTTTGTTGATTCTGACTGTCAAACTCCTGGTGGCAGGCAGCAGCAGCAGCAGTGAGGCTGGGCTGAACGAAATGCTCTGGGGAATAAGACATGAGCCAAGCACCTGGAGAACCACCCCAAGAGCTCTTGTGCCATCCAGCACCTGCTGCATGAAGTGCATCCTCTCAGTACTAACCAAGTCTAAATGAAGCTGCACCTAGATTCTGATGTCCTAAATCACACTGAAGAATAAGTTACTCCCTACAACCACCTCAATCTCTCAATAAAGCATATCCTTGGATTACACAAATTGTCACAGCTGCCTGGAGGCTCCATGAGAAAGTTCAATATAGCAGTGACAATAAATTCCACCTTAGGATCCAGTCCAATGGTAAAAACAAAATGTTTCCTCATGTTTGCTCTGCTTGCTTCTCCCCACCCATCCCCTCACCCCCACATATATTTTGTCTTGTGCATGAAGGAAATAGCTTTGCAGGGAAAAAAAATCCCTCCAATTAAATGTCCTGGCATATAGATTAGCCTGCTGCCTTGCAGAAAGATCAACATTTGCCATTAAAGAAAATGTGTCTTTGCTCACAGTACAATGGGTGTGAAACCCTTACTAATCAATGAAAGAAACACATTATTAACAGAACTTACACGATGGAGGAGAGATTAGCTCAGGAAAAGAGATGGAAGGCAATGTCAAAGAGTTAATACAGACTTCAGGATTATAAATTGGGTTCTGGACAAATCTTAGTGCATGCCTCCTTGCTAGAAAATATCTTCTCAGAAGTATCTACGTCTTGATTCAAATGCAATCTTTGTGTTGCACAACAGAGCCGTGACATTACCCAGAGAAACCTCTATGCTTTTCTCCCTATCTCCTTTAAATGAACAAAGCATCCATTTACAGATATTGAGTTTCAAAATGACTCAGTTTTGGCACTCAGACCCAGCCTCCTAAGGGGACCAACAGCAGTACAGGGTACTTGCTTTCTGTTCTCACAAAGCTCTGTCATTGAGAGCTCAGTCAATAAAATATTCTTTCAGGTTTTACTGTAAATAGTGATACATCATGTTTGCATCATGCTTGCTCAGCCAGGCAATCACAAAGCGCTATATCACTGTATCACTGTATCACAAAGCACAATACTTTACTTCAGAGAGCAACCTGAAATCCACATCCCACCACTACAAAGATGCCCCTGCAGCTCTGAGTTCGAGCAGGGCAGGTGCTACTTGGTTTCCAGGTCTGTTACCTGTACAGCCAGGTAAATCCTTCACACCTCCCCATGGAATGCTCACCCAGACCAGCTGGATTTAGATAGCAAAAGAAAGCAGGACTGCATTATTCTCTACAGGATTTAGTGAACCATGAAATTTTACACTCAAATATTCTTGTGGTGTGTATTCCTCTGTTGCAAAGGTGCTTAACAATTCACACCTTTCCAAAAAAATCTAAATGTAGTCTGCAGTACTGAAAGTAAGATGTTAGCAACAAAAACAGAAAAAGGAAAAATAAAAAAAAATAACAAAATGAAAAATCAACAGCTCTGTGTTTCTCCACAGGAGCATCAAGGACGTATAAAATAATTTTACAAACTTCATCTGCACTAGCAAGTGTAGTGATAGTTGTTCTTTGCACATTGCAATGCCAGAGAGTGATGCCAAAGTGAAAAACTTTGCTTTGAATGTGAATATGGCTCCAGGAATGTAATTTGTTCCCCATATAGTCTTTTGAAGTGGCTCAGTTTCTTTTTTAGCTGTATACAGTCTTTCTGGACTGAAAAAAGAGAAAGACTATAAATACAGGTATTATTTTGATAGTGTCTCTGCATATATCCCCTACAGGCAGAGAGGGGATGGAGTGGAAAAATTAGGAACTATACAGCTACTGTTATTTTCTCTGGAAGGGTGATTTGGAAAGCAAAAGGAATTGGCTTTTCCTTTAGGAACAGCCACAAAACTTAGCGAGTGAGAGGCTGGAAAATAGAAGTAAATTACTTTTCTTCCAACAAATTAAGGAAATAAAGTAAGTTCCTTCCTTGGAGCAATCACATTTATACAAATTGATGCCTAGAGACATAGCCTAACCCTGCAGAAACAAAGCTCACAGTAATGAGTCTGACTGCCTGTCCAAGGGGAGTTCTCCTGGGTTGATGTGACAAAGACAACATTCATGTGGGCTACCACAGAAGAACTCATACAACAATTACCCTGAATTCATGCTTAGTGGTTCCCACAACAGAAGCAGCAAGGGGACAACTCCTTGACTTTGGACAAGAAAATTACTTTGGTCCTGCAGGCAGGGTTTTTGTCGGAAAATATAATTTCATTAAGACCCAAGATCCATTTTGTGAATCACAGTTACCTCTTCACTGATCACCAGGGCCTGATAATCTCAGTTTAGGGCAATGTTCTCATTTATCAACTCTGGTTATCACAACAAGACTGAAGTTCCAGACTACTGCCCTGAGTTGTCCAACTCTGGATAACTACAAGACTGTTTTCTTTAGAATTCTTTCTATAGAGGAAAGGATCTCAGCAATTCCACTGCATTCACAGTGATCTTATTGCTTAGGTGAGAGACTGGGGAGTTGCCTGGTCTGATGCAAATCATGTAACTTGGAGAAAGTCAGTCTCAGCTTGTCCATAGGCTCTCAGTTGGACAGTGTGAGATCTGAAATTATCACTTTAAAGGCTATAGATTACGAGATGGATTCACCATTGAGATGAAGACCTGCAGAGAGGGAGCTGTCAGAGCTCCTACAGCTTTCAGATTTTGAAGGGCACATGGATCCAGTCCCATAATTTGGGTGATTAAATGATAGCTCTAAGTTTATGCTTTGCTACTGACTATTGATCATTCATCATTGACTTGTCAATGGCTACTGATCACCCCCTTATCCTTATGACATAAAACTGTAACATGAAGAACAAAGCAGCTGATGACAGAACAAGCTCCACAAATAGGCACAAGTGCTCACACAGCCATCTCCCACAACACATTCTGATTCAGCCTACTTGCCTTCTACCATTTCTTACTAGAAACCATTCCTACCAAAATTATGCTCCTTGTGATATACACATCTGGTATACATTAATCTTTCATTTAGGTTTTCCACTAACCGTGTTAGAGGGTGTAACCATTTATATTACTTTCATATTTCTTCTCTTCCTCTGCGTATTACACAATTTCTATGTTTGGTAATAAGAATCTGTCCTCCCAACAGCTTGCCTTCTATACATATGTCCATATAAAATACTAATCAAATCAACAACTGACCAAGCAAAATGGAAAAATAACTTTTAAAAATCCCACAAAAATCCCAGAACTGGAGGCCCGGTAGGCTTGATTTTGTAATAGCAAACATGCAACAGAAGTGCAACACCAGTCCATGGTGTGGCTTTACAATCCCCCCAGCAAGACAGATGGAATGCTCTTTTCTTGTCCTTTTCAAGAAAAGTAGTAGTAAGAAAAGAATGAGGGAATAATTAGTCACCTCACTGAAGACCAAAACTGACTGTTTGATGAAGCTAAAGAAACGTGAGTACTTTTTTAGTTTCATCCATCAATCTCTCTATAAATATACAGTGTAGTGGTTGAACTTGCTCTCAGTTCATAGGTCAAAAGATTATGGAAAAACTATCAGACACAAATTGAAGTAAATGACAAACTTTACTTTGTAATCTACATCAAACATTTTTCGTATTTTATCTGGAAAACAATCACCATGCTTTTGGCTTTTTTAAAGAGTTTTTTTCAAGTTGTTTATGCTCTGAACATCACTCTTTGCTCCCTCCTAACACTGAAGTCTCAAAAGACGTGTCCACCATCATACTGCACATTGCTGCAGCGATTTTTATCTGGCTATCACTGATCAATGGAAGACTCCTAACAATAGAGGGCTTTCTATAGAAGATCACCCAAAGAGCCCATGCAGTACTCTGCAATTACCTTTCAAGATTTTCTAAAGAGAATCAGCCCAACAGGTCCTATCAGAGCTTTCCAGGACCCCAGAATGGTTATGGAAATTTAATGTTAACTATGTTTATTAGAAAAGGCTGTCATCCTGTTTTTCAGTAATGTGAAATTATTGGAATCTGTGGTATGTAAGACTAAAAGAACTCAGTTACAAAATTCAAAATACAGGCAACATAATTCCTGGTAACAGAAATTAACACAAAAATCAAGCATATAGTATCTTATTTCTTTCATCTTTCTGATCCTGCATAATACAACTAATGGTCTGCTGAATATATACAGCTCAAGACTCATTTTTTACAGAAACACTTATATTCTTAAACTGTATTCACAGAAAAAGATCTAGACTTGAGGATCTCACTTCCCTTTACTCTGCTACTCTTTGTAAGAGCCACAATCACAATTCCAACCTCTTCCCTCCTACTTCTTTCAAGATTTCTTCATCCTTACTTGACTTCAGAATAGATTTTGATCATTCCCAGGCACCAGTTCTTGTCATCAGCATGGTCAGGTTTGATTTTTACTTTCTCAGAGAGAAGCCTCAACTCAAGGGAGTTTCAGTGTGTGGCAGATCCCTATAAAGCCAATTAGGACATTGCCCACTGAGAGGCAAAATGCTGACATATGAATCCCAGGTCAACATGACTGGTACATTACTGCCTCACATTTGAGGATAGACCCAAGTGTGCTGGAGTGATAATGTTTAAAAAGGAATTGTTAAAAACATCCCATGTACTCCAAGTTAATCCACTCCTCCCACATTCTCCTGTTGCACACAGCTTCTTTTTTTCCCTGTATCCACCATCCTGTGGACCTCAGGACCAAGTCCAATGACCATGGTAAAAGATAGAAACATGGGTCATGCAACTCCTGTCACAGAAACCAGTGCCATACATCAAATTTACCAGGGCTGACACAGGGTAACAGGTCCCTTACTTGCACCTGAACATCATAGTTAAGTCATTACCAAGGATTTGAATGCAGCACTATGTAAAAGTAGAGGTAATTTCCTCACAACTACTGGAGAATACCACACACTTAGGAACAATTCTCCTGCTCAGGTACTTTTTGGGCTTCATGTCTGGGTGAGAAATCCCTCTTTATCTACTAACTTGACATCCCTCTGCTGCTATATCACTCCCCTAAAATATGGGGTCAGGTTCTGTCGTCCAAAGTTCTCCAGGGAACCAGCAAACTGTAAGACAAGGAATAGTAAATCCTGCCTAAAATTTATAGGGATTTTAATGTAGAAACCAAAGAGCACTTCACTTTTCAGGACACCAGCAGAATATCCATTCATTAGTCCTATGGGCAGTATAATCATCACAGACTCCATGTGAGCCTTTTAGCAAAGGAGGGGATGTACCCAAAGATTTCAGAGTTCAACCTGCCAAAGACATGAAGTTGTAGTGGCTTTTACTGTAGCAGGATCACTGAGTAATACCACCCAAGGGAAAACTCCAGGCAAGTTCTCATCTGTTTGCCATTATAAATTATGCCGACCCTTCAGCTGGACTTAGTAATTTTCCCTGTGGAGACACACCAAAGTTGTACAACTTTTCAGCAAGTCATTCTGGGGAAAAGCCCAATAGAAACCTGCCAGTGTTTTGGCAGAATTTAAGAGCTAATGTCCAGGGAAACAATCCAGAAAGCCAGCTTTCCAAAGGATATTTAACCGTAGGGACACCTAAAAAATGTATCAGCGTTCCAAAACTATTTCCTTGACACCTGTGCAGACATCCAGTGCAGTTTGGAAAGTTTTATTCTCTGCTTACACTCCACCAAGCTCCAGAGCCCAGGCAGCAGTGTGCCTACAGGTCAGAGAGTTTCCTAAAGAGACATTTCCTCACTGTTTTAATTGTCCAGCAAAGGAGGTTCTGATTTGCAAAGAGCTAAACCTCAGCCAAGTGCTGGTACAATGAGATCAACAAGGAAATACATTGGTGCTAATACATCCTCTTCATCTCTTTGTTTGTAGACTTTGTAAGTACATCTCTCACTTTCTTTTCCTTAAATTAAGAGGTATATTAAATGAATCCCTGGACCTAAGGGATGTATTTATCATTGCACAGCTGTATAAAGGAAAAGCAAGTGACGTGAAAAATGTTGTTATTCAGGAGAACCTGGATTCATCTTTCGATTTACACTGAGTAAGTCAAGCCTGTTTAAGACAGAAGCTTAGTTTGAAACAAGTTTTGTCACTGCTAGCCCTGAGGTTCCATCTAAAAGACATTTAACTGCCCCCTTCTCAGTGAGTCTACACTCTGTTATCAGCTTCCTCATTTACCATCTTTAGAAGGGAGTCATTTGGTGCTTTGAATTAAAATTTTACTGATATTGCATTGCTCGTGTGCAGATCTCAAAAAATACCATAAATTGGCAGTATTAAAAGTCAGACACCATAAAAAAGAAGTTTCTATTAATATTAGGAAACTATTGTAGGCTTAGCTATCTGGGTCTATGCCCCTTCCTTATGACCAGCTAACTAATCCTCCCTCTCTTCTGTACTCCTGCTGCCTTTGAGCTTATATCTCATCTTTACTGCTCTTGCAAACCAGGTGCTGCTAAAACTTATGTACATTCTTTTTAATTATTTTAAGCATACTGTGTATTTCACAAACACACAGACAACTATATCCAGAAGTCTTAGTGAAATTAAATACATGTTGACCCCTTTTTTTTAAAAAAAAAAAAAAGTGGTTGGTGAGGAGTAGGACTTGCTCAAATGAAGTGGTTTCAATCTATTCAATAGATTTCCCTCAGTGAATAATTGCCAGTCAATACTGGTATTTGGAGAAGAAAAACAGCCCCTCAATTTAGGGATTTTTCAAGTTGATTCTCTTGATTTTTCTTGGGTTTCACTTCACTAGTTATTTTCATAGCATATATGTACTCATGTTTATGTTTCTTGAAATATGCCTTTAAAACTTGATTTTACAATTTAATTGACATTTATTTTGGCAATATCCTTATTTGTTATGAGCCTCCCTTTGGCACGTGCTCTGTGCTACTTACACATTAATGATTAACAAGGCACATTTAACCAAACCCTTGCTGCTGCAATATGATCTGTTGCTATGAAATTTGCAGAAATCTTTACTCAGAGCTAACAAAAATTGAAGCCAAAACAGACTGACTGACCCTGATATGCTGGAACATGAAGCAATAAGTAATTTAAAATTATTTCATATGAATTTCATATGATAAGATATAACAGATATAACAGGTAGAAACCAAAAGCTGTTAGTTTTCTGACTTTACTTCCTGATACAGTTAAGAAAAATCTGAGATAATACAGGAAATACTTTTCATTCACCTAATTTCAACAGGTTTTTTAATACCTAATAGGTAAAGACAGGATTCTCAGATAAAAGATTACCACTCTGAACTATCTACAAAAATCCTTGTTTCTATTGCTAATATCAGCATAATGATGACTAAAAAGCTTAAATTAAATTTTACAAAAGAATATCAAAAGGAGACAAATGTGAATCTCTTTTAGGCAGCTGCAGCCCTGGCCATAACCTCTCTGGAAAGTACCAAGATTCAAATATTGTTGTGTATTAAAAAGTCTGTAAAGTTTTGTGCATCTCTGAGACTCAGCATCATCAGTGACTGCACACAGGCCCTTCCTGGGTAGTTTCCTTTCACCTATTTACAATGATCTGATTTATCATCCAAGCTTTTTCCACAAACACGAGGTTAAATCAAAAGTGTTAATGGCACCTTTCAGTGCTACCAACTGCAAACCTCTTTTATAATAACATTTAAAGCATTAAACAAAAAATCTATCCTTACTTACAAGGCAAAGCAGAAAAGGAAGGTCATTCATTACACCCCATTCACTATTTTCTGTTTCATTCTGTAAATATTATAGTGCTACTGAAAAAAAAAATATAATGTCTGAGGTTCTCAGATCTTCCTTCAGAGTTTTAATCGTTTGCTTCCCAAGAAGAGGTTTAACAAATACCACTCTGTTCTGTCAATATTTGTATGCAGCACCACATAGGGCAAGCAGCCAAACTCGCATGGTTTAAAGAGCCAAGGGTAGAAAACTGACACCCTAACAAACACACTCCAGCTTTGTCTCTTTTAAGGTGGTGGTAAAAGTGTCATCTTTACTCCTGACTGCAGTTTCAGAAAGGTCTTTGTTTGCTTGCTTCCCTTCTACAGAAATGCATTATTTAATAATCTTCCTTCACCAAACTTCGGGGATTTGTTTCATGCCTGAACGTTTCTTATGCAATTATAAGCCTTTTGCTTCCCACCAGCTGCACTTTAAATGTATTTTAATTGGCTGGAATTTAGAAGGAATCCATTTGGCATTCATTTACATTTGAAGCACGCCCCTAGCAGCTGAAACAGGCCCCAGAAGCAGCCCGATTACTTCATCAAAAGAAACTGCTTGAATACCGTTGACTCCTACATAACTGCAGTGAACTCCATTATATAGGTGTGGTGATGTAATTAATAATTATCTGCTAAATTTTTGCTTATACTAGGAGCAGAATGAATTGCCAACTGCTAGACTTACAGAGCAGCCCGCAGGGTTACAGCACTCAGCATTTGTTCTAAAACATTGCTGTGTTTCCTTCTGCTTCTTCTCTACCTGACCTAAACGACGAGGGGGCTCTAACACTGCTGTTCTTGTTTCTCTACTTGCAGCACATTAAGAATTTTACCAGCTGGAATTTTGTCTATAACACTATTTTTAAAAATCCTGAGGTGACAGGTATTCAAGGATAAACTTAGGTATAAACTAAGTTTAGTACGCTGCATTAGGAATGGCTCAGTTTTGCATTTCTCTTTATTTTGGGGTTCTTAATGTGTATTGGAAGCCAACTTTGCTGAGCCTTAATTTAATATAGCAAGTTCATCCTGCTCTGCAGTTTGTAATGCAGAGGTTTAAGAGCTGACAGCAGTAGGGAAAGCTACCAACAGCTGCTCAGAAAAAAAAAAAAAAAAAAAGAAGAGAAGACATTAAGCCACAAGACTTCACAGTGTAAAGAGCAATATTTGGGATGAATGTAGCAACATTAACAAGTAAGATTTAAAAACAGAGAGACATTTCAAGTGATGCTGATTGAACGCGTGGTATCTGTAAAACCCAGAGCTCTGCAATCCATGAAAGCTCCTGTGAAATTGTAACTGCTGGAGAGTTCACTTATCATCAGTGTACCATGGAGGATGAACGAGCAAAAGAAAAGGGATTATTCTCTAGCTGAAGTACAATGAGAACTGTTTTCTACAGTTAAAAGGTGAATAGTTCTTGAAGTGAAGTTATGACAATACTTACCGCCTACAGAGAAAAGCAGCATTTCAAGTGCATTGTATGAAAAAGAGAAGGATTAATGCCACAGAGAGACCATTATACTATAGAAGAGCTGCATATTTTAATAATTTTACTCCATCCAACTCTGGAAATTTCCATAGTTAGCTGGCTTATACTCCTAAGAAACGGAAAGCCCCAGTGTACTGAGGCCTCAAGGGAACCAAAGCAGATGATAAGTAATGAGAAGCCCAAACTTTTATCTTTTAACTACCTTATGACAGTTCACCAAGAGAGCCAAAGCACTTCCCAGACAGTTTGCATTGTTGTGGTAACTCAGTGTATCACACTCATTTCATGTAAAAATCCACTCATGACATACAGAAATATTCTTGCCTTCCTCCTTTAGAAGGCAAAATGCCTATGACCAAGCTGGGACACAAACCCAGCTCCTCCATGCCTTCTCCTCCACCACATGCATTTCTAATTGTCCTGCATTGAGACACTTGTGGCTGCAACCTTGATCAGAGCTGACTCCCATTAACAGCTGAAAAGCACAGGGAAACATCTTAGATCTTTGAAAGCCAAAGGAAACAGAAGCAGGGGCTTAAATCCAGACTTCTTTCACCTTCATCCAAGCAGAAACATAAGATTAGAAAGCTGCTCACCTTTATCTCATCTGTACACTACCAAAACAGAAGACAAAAGTCCCACAGAGTTCAGAAGGTGATATGGAGATGAGAAGAAGAGAAGAATTGCAGAACTACTCATGATCTCAGCTGTAAATGAAAAGAAAATCCTGGAGGATCATTACAAGCCAGCAAAATACACTATATTTGAATCCTTATTCACGGATCATTAAAAACTTTACACTTTTGCTGCATGACTTGATGTGTTTACTTACAACATTAAAGGACCTTCCTGATACAAGTGCTACAGAGTAAATACCCAGGGAAGGATCAGCATGATCCGTGGGGGGGATGAAGATGAATTCTAGGCAGGAGGGCAAACAGCAGCATGTGTAGCAGCCTTCTCCTGTCCTCCTCCCTCTGCCAAGTGGCAAGCAGCAAGCTTTGGAAAGGGAAAGGTCAGTGTTCTATTCATGTTGTCACCCTGGGAATCCCCTGGGTTGTCACGGGCTGCGTGACGACAGCCGTGAAGCCTTGATGTGCCATTGACTGTTATAGGACATAGAAGACAATTGGCCATTATTTAGCTTCAATATCTATCTTCACAATTATTTAAATGTGAGACACTGGCAAATGTTTCCAAAGAAACACTACTGGTGTGATTTTCAAAAGAGGGGGACTGATTTATTTTCAAGCCTTATGTGAGATTCAAGTCACAGCCACATTAAGCCTTCAGAAACGCTGTACACTAAAATGATTTTCTGGTAACAGTTCTGCAAGAAAACCCTTGTATTGACAAAACCTAAGTGTATGAAATGTTTACTATTAAGGCATTTAACAGCCCTGAGCAGAGTGAAAAGGAAAAGCATTTAGTCTGAAATTTCAGAAACTATTAAAGAATGAAGACACAGAGAAATATGGGTGCTATCAAAGGAAAAATAACCAGCCCTTCAAAAGCAGAGACATCAATCATTAAAGCACACTTCCACATGCCTAATGGCAATTCTTTCCTGCCTTCCTTCCCTAACTGCTGCTGGCATTCAGCTGGACAAGTAGGAAAAAACAAAAACATTACAGTATGAGACACAAGCAAGATGAACTGTGGCAAAGGAGGAACCCCATAGTGAATGACAAGCTGGCTTTCTCTTACTCTAATGCTGTGTATCAATGAACCAGTTGCCAGTCTAACAGAACCATCTTCAGGAGATGTACAAGGCTGTCACCTATACCTGGTTGAAAATGAAGGAAGTGAGGGGGATGAGAATGCAAGTATGTACAATGTAATAAAATCAACAGCCCAGCTGACTCCTAGTGAAATATATCACAAAAGAAAGGAAGAATGATGTCTCTGAAGAGGAAACTAGAAAGAATATGTCATCCAGCCTGTATGCCAGAAACCAGGAATCAGAAGTATTTAAATAAAGCTTATTTTAGGCTTTAAAAGCTAGATGAGAACACTGACCACCCAATTTTTTTCTTTAATCTGGATATTGCCCGTGTGAAACACTGTGAAGGCAAGTGACTGTGTGATCAGATTCTCCCTGGTCTTCACTGAGCTTGGCAGGCAAAAGGAAAGTAGCCTTTGTGTTCAAAAAAGTGAGATTACCTCTGTGCATTTTATTTCAGTTTTTGCCTTCTCATCTTCCTTTTGTACACACAAGATTTCCAGATCTGGGCAGGCAAGTGCAGGATTACAGAAAACTTAAGTTTCACTGGCCCATAACACCTTCCTAAGCATGATTCAAGATGCTTTCAACCTTTTGAAATCCATCTCTGCATCCCTTGCTCCCTTCCTTGAAGGAACTACATCCGATTCAGTCCCACATAAATATAGGGTAGATCTTCATGAAGACCACAGGAAAAAAAGAAAAAAATGAAACTCACAGAGTAGATGCCAGGTCCTTGGCACTGTTATACCCCACTACACCACTCTTGCTGCATTGCACTGCTTACTCATACTCCAAGTGGTAAGAGGGCTCAACAAAAGCAAGAAGCCCTGTTATTAATGTGTCCTATGCTTCTGAAGAGCAGAGTTGAGGCTCATAAAGAAAAGAATGGATACAAAAGGTATCTGATAATTCTTTTTTTGGGTGGTGGTGATGATTACAAGCCCTTGAAACTTTGTGGTAGTGGAATGGATAAGGAAGACAATCACCTTCTTTGTGCATTAGCACCTCACCTTGAAAGCAACAGCAAGGGATATGGGGATGGAAGAAACCAATCTACTCCTCTGCAGGAAGCAGACCCTGGGAAATGCTTCTGTGTCATCAGTCTACTCAAAGCTCAGATATCATCTGTCTGTACCTACTTTGAAGGAACAGAATCTCTGATACCTGAACAGGGAACACGTTACGGAAATACCAGGAGTTGTGATGACAGACACCCTCTGCCAGGGCAATTCTCTAAAGCTAAGATGCATCCACTGCTGGTCTTTATCTGCTACACACACTCTTGTGACCAGGTATTTGCAACACTATTACATTCATATGTAGACCCCAAGAGTGCTAAATGTGGAAAAGATTTTTCAAAAAATAAAAATTAGTTTATGTCCAAGTCTCCTTGCATATCCTCAGCAAATCTGGCTGGGCCCAAAGTCCTACTACTCATCATCAGACCCACATGGAAGCTTATTGTAATGTCAGCATCCATGGGCTTCTTACCATCACCTCTCTTTTTTTCCCTGCAAAGTATTATCACTTCCTGGTTGCCTCGTATCACTTGAGAAGGGAAAAAATATTTTAAAGATGAGTTTGTGTTCAGAACTGCTGGAATCATTTGCCTTGCAAATTGCTGTTGTCAGAGATGGCAGGAATCTGCTCATGCAGAGGAGAACAGAACCAAAGGAAAACTTCAGACCGTTCCTTTGCAAGGGCATAGTCTGAGAGTTCAACTTCTCAAGGCAAAAAAGCATGTGCAGAAGACACCAAAGGTTGTGAGATAATGCAACTGACTACTAAACAGGTCTGGACAACATAACTGACTGCAGGGCAAAAGTAAACATAGGTGGAGCAAAAACAATCTAAATTATGCATCCTGCGTGGACGCACCTTCACCTTCAGGGGAGTCAGTCTGCTACCTGGAGAGATGCATCATCTTCAAGTGAACAATATTTACTTTGATGCATTAAGACAAATGTTATTTTCAGTTGCTGTGTGCAGGCTTACCTTAAAACCAGGCAGATTCACATATCAAGCTGTGACAATTTGAAATATAAAAGAATATAGAAAAGCTACATAGAAAGGGTTGTAGATTAATGTCACTCCTCCCTAACAGGAGGAGCAACATATAACACTACATGTGACAACATGTGACACAACAATGTAGATATTTAAAAATCTTTTAAATACCTTTTGCTATTCTAGGACTTTAGAATTAAGTTACAGAAGTTGGAGGAGACACAGAGAAGTTCATGGCTGTTTGTTCTTATTACCTTTATCAGCTTGAATTTCTACTAAAAGAACAGTTAGGTTGACAAAGACTAATGAATACTTAGCACAGGAGATTAAGGACCTCTAGAAAAGCTGAATATTTTGCTTATGCACATTCCTATTGATGTCTTGGTCGAAAGCATTCACAGCTCATATTAAATAATGCCTGAAAGTTCTAGGACATAATTTAAAATAAATATTAGAAACTGTGACATTCTCATTAGCTTAATTAAGATGACCAGTGAAGATTAGTTTGGGGTTTTTTTAGTTAAACTATGTTTTGGAACAACACAGAAAGGTAATGCACGGTGTTACCAATGAGAATGGTAAAATACTGATTTTTTGTGAAATAAGGGACCTGTGATTCAGGACAGCAACCATACCAGCAGACCATCAGGATGACCAGTGTTGTGGAATTTCTATATGAACAGAGAATTCTGCCAGTTCAAAAGAAAGTTCCAGATCATACTTTAATCACTCAGAATGTCACCACTACTCTGCTATTATTATAGCAATGAACATCCTGAAAATCTTGTTTCACATATTCTTTTAATAATAGCACTTGGAACATTATGCAGTATTAGAGGATTCAGCATCTAAACCTTCCCAGAAGGCAGACAAATAGCAAATGTCATACTCTCATAATCCATTTAGGTACTGTATGGATGGGACATAATTAAAGTAAGACTTAATTAAAGCTTTTCTTCTCCAGAGACAGACAGGTAAAACATAACTTACTGTATTCTTGAGTACAAAAGAGTTTAAAATTGTACTCACAGTCACATAACTGTAGACTCTCAGTACAGCAAAGGAAAAATACAGTAACTGTTGAGATGCATCTGTTCCCATTTCAGTCTGAACTGATTTCTAACCCCTGAAACAAAGCAGAAAGCAGGATCTATTCTGCTTAACAGAGAAAACTTGGCTGCTGTGATACACTGCTCAAAGATAGTACAGGCAATCCCTTCTGCTTGTGTTAAATTGTGCTGCTTTCTATGGTGCACCACAAAAATCCACCTGGGTGGAACCAGCCACTTCAAAGTGTGTCCCTGGGCAAGTTACTTAACTTTCTGGGTTAACAACTAGATTTCTTTATGGCGGCACTCACCACTTACTATCTGTAGGGAGAGAAAGTACATCCAAAAAGGGAGGGTCAGACACCACAAAACTGAACACTGCATAAACTTGGTGTTGATCACTTTATGTTTAGTGAGATCTCTGAGGCAATGGCTGGCTTCAGTGTCCAATATGATGCATGGGGGGGAAGACTGAAAAAAACCCTAAAAACCAAAGAACAAAAATCCAAGCAGCACGTGCTGAAGTCCAGACCTTGATATGAAGCCACATATTAGACCTTAGTCTCCCTGGTACTTGAAGCACTGATTCAGGGCTGTATAGGAATCTTTGTGCTTCTGATCTGTGGCTTCATCTCTTAAAGGTATTTGGAAACAACACTTCTCTGAAAAGCCTTGTCCATAAAGCTACCAGAAGTAAACTAATACTCTTTGCTTTCTAAAGAGCAGCTAAAGGTAAGGTCTGATGAAGAAAGGTAACACCAGTCAGTATTTTCTGTGTCCAGGAAAGCATCAAACACCATGACTCTTACCAGAAAGACCCTCACAACTGTGATGCATTCGTGCTTCACGCACAAGTCCTGCTTAAAGGATAAATTTCCAGCTATGTGCCTAGATGAAGCCCTGTGATCTTCCCCTCCATTGCAGGTGCCTGTGGAAAGGGCAATCTGCTTGCTCAGGGTCCTGGCCCAACCTGGCCATGTAAAACTGCCAACCAGCTATGGGTCTGGCCATGGGAATATAACCTGGAGTGCATTAATATTGAGAGGTGATTATGTTACATCCACTTCAGGGCTGCTAATTATTCCCTTGGATTAAATAAGGGCCTAGAAGAAGGTGGAAACATTTCTGAAAGCAAGCTTGTCTGTGTTAAATTATGAACATAAGCAGTGAAGTTACAGGTGGCCTTAGGCTTGGCTGGAAAGGTCTGAATGGCTTTAGGGGGAATTGCATGAACATCAGGGATTGGACCTCTGTGCAAAGGTCTTCTGCTCTCAGCAGCTGCTGGAGTGGTTGTGGGTTTGGGTTTCAGGATGATGCAGAGGCAAAACACAGCTTGGAGAGGTAGAGCTGGGTCAGGAATCACAGCCATGAGGTGGAAATGAGAGAACTGACACCTGCCAGACAGCCCCAGTACTGTCATTGTCTGTTCTTTCAGTTCCTTGCTCTGCAGAATGGATGAACAACCTTTCCTCAAATTACTGTGGTGGCAAAAGAGAAGGAATTTCTCTATGAAATCTCTTCTGGGAGCAGTTACAGGAGCTGAGCAATGTATTATTGCATAAGAAATACAATTCTTTAAAAAAATCTATTTCAGTCACAATGTACTAAATTTTCCTGAGCTTAGGTGATATTTTAGCTGATTTTTTTTAATTATTTATTTATTTATAGAGACATGGGAAAGACAGTGAAACAAAGACTTACAGCATGATTACCAAAGAAGCCCAAATTTTCTAAGGTCATAAAAATAAACCAGGGCACAGAGCTCTGTATATTATCTGTAAGATCTTCCAGTTGCTTCAGTCTTCCTCCAAAGGCCAATGAAGCTTTCTGAACACATCAAAGAATGATACAGTCAGTCCTCCTGCACCAAGTAATTAAGTAGTTAAATTCTGAAAAAACCTGAGAGCACTGTAGGATGCTGGTATTTACAGTTACTCAGATTAGTGGACATGAGCACATATAAACACTAACCAGAACAAGGGCACTTTGGTCAATGAACCAGCAAGTGACAGGAAGAAAAAGGCAAGAGTTGACAAAAAAAGATGAGAATAAAACAGCCTTATTCTAGAAAGAAGTGGCAAGTCCAGCACTTCAATTTGCCAGATCAGATATTCAGCCTTAAGGAGGTTTTTTTTTTTCCTTTTTCACATCACTCCTGCATTTTTTGAGGCTCTTCCATGCTATAGTATGTGAAGCTGAGTACTCTGGTCTGGTTTTATTTCCAAGATGACAAGAAGTATTCACCAGATGCAATGAGATTTGTGCCAGGACAGTTTTTGCCCTGTGTCTTCTTGACCACAGAGCCCACAGACATTTTGCAGATGGGTTTTATCTAAGTTCAAAGTAACACAAGGGATTTCTTAAAGCATCTCCTGATGACAAAGCACTTCTAACCATACTCATAGTGCAAGACTGAGAAACTGCTGGATATCAGCAGGAATAAATGAGGGGTTTGTTTATAGTTGAAGTTCCCAAAGCCTCAGCAGTGATGCTCTGTGTCAATGCATCCTCTAGCTACCCAAGTCAGTATCATGAGGTCATTAACCCTCTTCACTTTCAGCAGAGGTGCAGACACTCTGTGTTCCTACAAATTGTTGCTTAGACCAGTTTTCTGCTCCAGGAATTCCTGTTCAAGGGTCTTGTGTCAATATACACTGGAAGTGTATCATGTCCTGAGTACTTTTAGAAGAGCACTTTGCTTTTAAATACATTGCCCTGTTGTGGACTTAAATCTAAATAAAGTGCATGACTAAGACAATTTTCTTCCTTGCATGACAAACCAAGGTTGCTTTTATTCTGATCCCTCAACAGAACTCTCCCATTTGTATTTAGACAAATGTTTTTATGTTTAACAAGGAGAAGGATGATTCACCTGAATTACAGACACACGTCTGCAATAATTGTTTGCAAGGATGCTTGGATGCTCAACACACCCACAGGACAGCTTGCAAAATAATCCACAGGAATGTCTGCTAGGAAAAAAAAGCAGCCATAAACACACCAAGATGAAGCTCTGACTGGGATTTAGTCAGTTAAAGCAAACACTTTTGCATTGAGCAATTAGAGTCACAATTAAAAGGTGTTTACGCTACGTGCATATGGTTCACATAAAAGAAGTTCTTAGCTCTCAGGTCAGTAAGTGCATTCTTAACAATTGCAAGCAGAAGGGGCAGATAAAGAGCCAGAGCCCAGGCTGGCCTTGTATCATGCCTGAAGATTGATTGAGGCAGAGCAATTGCAATAACAAGCATTTCAATCATGCCCCAGGCCTCGCTAAGAAAGCGCTTTTAAAAGGCAACAATAGAGACACTGCTGCTGACACAGGGAAACTCCAGTGTGTATCATCTGGATCTCCCAGATGCTTGGCTCTGCACTCATGATGGATTGACTTGTCTATACCATGAGAGCACGTGGGGAGCATTTCATTGTTCTCTTCTCTGCCACTATTCTGCCACTTACTCCCCACAGTAATTGGGCACTGGGCTGCAGAGGGCTCCGAGAGCAGCACATTGCTTCTTTCCTGAACTATCATTGCTATCTTCTGGTTATTACTTCCAAAAAAAAAAAAAATTTTGCAAGTTCTGCCTTTCAGTGCACAGAAAGCAGATAAAAATGAAGACCCATATGATGAGCCTTAATAACCCTAGCAGATATAACATATTTGATATCCTATTTTTATTCTGCTGTAATGTTGCAATTAAAAGGAAAGCTTTGCCACCTCCTTTTTCCCAATTAAAAATCTCCAGATGGAAGTTGACTGGGCTTGCCAGATAGCATGCAAAAGAATAAATAAAAAAGCTATAATGAAATGTAAAAGAAATTTATCTTGATATTGTCAACAAGTCAGGTTTGGGGAGAAAAAAGAATTACACTCTCCCAGGAAAACAGCAATACTGTTTGTCCACAGCACTAAAGCAGTGGCACAGTATGAATTGCAGCAGTCTTTTTATAAGGAAAAGGTACACATTGGATGGAAAATATAAGGAAGGATAGATTTATTTGGCTAACGATCAGAAAAATACCAGGACTGCAAATCCCTGTACAAGAGATGCCACAGTTTTGCAGCACAGGAGCTATATTGGTCTTTAAGATCTCCGGCTTGTCTCAGTTGTTTCCATTCTGTGTTGTGGGATGGATTCTCTTTGCCACAGAGTTGCTGCCATATTTCCTATTTATTGTGACTGTACAAGAAGAAAACACTTGATATTTGTGGGATTCAGTGTTATTTCATGAAGAAAAACATGCAGAAAAGCTGACTAACCTAGAAGATGGTTAAATGGGTTTTTGAGGGGAGAGGGGAGAAAAAGCAATGTTTCACAGAAAAGGATGTTGGAGCATTGTAGCAAAAAACAGTGACCTGAGTGGAAACTGGACCTCTGATAGATAAACAAGAGGGAGGATGGGTTCCCCAGAGCTGCATGATGAAGAGTTTTGCTCCTTCTGCTCTACCACCTACTCATGTCATCTCCTAGGGCAGAAAGCAGACTCTGGGTTGCTGCTGATTTAAAGATAGATCTGTTAATCTGTGGTTTAATAATTGTAAGCAAAGAGTGTACAATTTGTAAAGTTTCAGGCCAAGTTTAGTCATATTTCCCCAGCACATAAAATCCACCTACCCCTCTGGCAAGAAAATGAAAGATTTAAGAATCAAGAACAAACTTGTACTACTGGAGGACACACGTTGCATTTTTAAGCTCAGACGCTTAGAAGCTTTCACTACAAAGCAGTTAATGATGGGCCAAAACCCCAAAGGTTTTTCTTCTTTACCAGCTGTCAGCCTCAGCTGCAGATAAAACAGGATTCTGATTTAAGCTTTGTAGATAAATCCAGCAAAGCAGACAAAGTTTAGACCATCCCCACAAACTGCAGTAAATACCTAACACACAAGACCGTGGTGATTCTCAGTGTGCCTTTATGTTTTCTTCTGTTTTACAAATAGCAAAACCGCCAAATTTTTATTTCTGGGTCTGGGAAACTTAGTTGTCTCCATAAACCTGTGAACGTGGCTCAAGTCAAAGACTTGAAAGGAGTTGTGGCAAACTGAGACAAGAATTAAGTGTTGCAGTTCATGTCTGATGGATGTAAAGCAGCCCCAAGTGTACAGGGAGGTGCCACTGGGGACTTGTCCAGTAAATGGGTTGGTATTGTTTCCATCTACTGACTTCATTACCTACTTGATTTCAAACATCATGCTGTATTACAGCCCCCTAAGAAAAATGCCTGAATTCAGATTTACAGAGTTTGTAAAATCAGTGGAAACAATGTTTTTTAACAAAAAGCAGAAGTGGGATACTATAATTCCTCAACTCACGAAGTTTGCTCCAAAACCAAGATGATAAAATTAATCCCCAGCTATTTTATGGGTCTCTACATAAAGTATGAGAACTGATTTACTGATTAGCACTGAGGGAGCATACAAAAGAAAACCACTTCTCAGAAGAACATGAAGGGTTTCAGACACTGAAAAGTCTATCAGTCAGACAACTCTCTGAAATAAGTGTTGCTCATCCTAATATCCTTTCCTGACCTCGTTTCATTTGAGTTGGAAAAATCTTATAAAACTTGGTATATTTTTTATATAAACTAAGCAGCAAAAGAATTATTTCATTTAAGTATTTCTTAAGCCTGGGTATGTAGTAATTTTTTAAAAATGTGAATTAGGATGAAAGACTTTTTTTTCATTTTGCACACACCGGATCTATAAAGGAAATATAACATAGTTTTAGGGGTCCAGTGAAACCCCAGTATACTTTTTAAATCTACATGAATGCTCATGTTCCTTATATTTAAAGAAAAAAAATTAAAAAAAAAAAAAAAAGACAGGATATAAATGATTAAAATCACAGTAGAGCCCATCAAACTAACTTAACAACCAGCTGTGAAAAGAGTCAGATTCTAGATCAAATGGACTGTAACATATTTACAAAAGAAAGCAAGGAACATAACCTTCAACTTTCCCTTAGGCCTCATAAAAGAGATTCAGCTGTGATTTAAGAGACCTGAGGCAGGAAGGTATCACAGAGCATTGCAGACTCATTTGGTGAAAACAAAACAAAACAAATTTAGTTACTTAAAACATCATAGACCGGATAATTTGCAGTTAATTATATACCTTTAATCCTCTCTTGTTCCATTCCAAAAAATGCAAAAATGTGTTACAATATTGATGTGATTCCATGCAAAATATTCTTATGGACAAAAATAAATAAAAATTAAGAATTGCTCTGTGCCAGTGAGACTTAAGCAACAGCAACCAAACAGGAGGAAGTCCTGGTCCAGCTCTCTGCCAGTGAAATGAAGTTCAGACCTGCACCAAATCCCTAACCTTCCCCACCAGATTTTTTCTTAGTATAGTCTGAAAACCTGAGGGTAAACTAGAGAGACATTTAAAATACACTTAATGATCATCTATCCATTTTACCATAGTACTCACTTCCTCCCTAGTGCTTCAGATGTGTACAAAAAGCCCTTGACCCAAGGCACTAGGAGGTGATGCTACACTCCAGAAAGCATCAGAGTCTGCAGGCTGCAGTCAGGATTCACTGCAGGAAAGCCTGGCAGCCTCTGCTTTAAAGTAAAAACCACACTGCTTGGCTTCCCATCTCATCATGGAGTTTCATTTCAGGTGGATGCTTTGTAGCTCTGTTTCAGTTTATGTTCACCCAATGTCACCTGCTCCTGTTCTTCTTCACCTTTATGTGTTTGCAGCAGACATGCTACCCACAGAATCCTCACTCTTGCCCTCAGTTTATGACACCAACACAAGTCTTCTGGTAAACCTGTGGTATAGATTAAGTCAGATCCCTAATCAGAGGAATTATGGCCCAGCAGATGTCTTCATATTTAGTGAAGAGGAAAAAAGAAACTGAGAAGCACAAAAAATCAGTCAGGTGCCCTATGAATCACAGTGTGGTTTGAAGTCTGAATTCCTTAATAATAATGATGTTGCTGACACATGTTGTTTGTATTTGCCTTCAGATCTCTCTGTGTTAAGAATTAATAATTCTTAATTAATTCTTATAATATAAATATAATTCTTAATTAATTAATTAATTAATTCTTAATTCATTAATATTAATTAATAATTAATAATTCCACTTGGAAAATATTTACATTATTTATTCACAGGCATTATTATTATTACATTATTATTATTATTTACATTATTATTTCACAGGCACAGATAGTGTCTTCTTTAAGGGGGAAGAGCAGTCATGAAATTACTCAGACTGCAGCCACTTTTACTGTGCTGCCCTGGGATATCCCACGACCTATAAACACTCAAGGGCTATGAATCCAGCCTCCGTTATCTCCACTAGGAAGAACCAAAGCTGCCCTGGCCTGGTTTGGACATTACACTGCATTATTCCAGTCAGACAAAAACTTCAGAAGATCAGAGGGTTTTCAAAACCACCCCAGTGTGGCCTGCAACCACACTTCAGATACATGCATGCAGCATTTACAGGATGAATTAAGAGGTCAGGCAAAGAACTGTTTGCCATATTTCATTAAAACCCCAGGTTTTCCTGTACTAATCCTAAATTCAGACTATGCAGACGTTGTAGTTTGGAGACAGAGGGAATGTAATGCACTGTGAAGTGGGTGGAAGGGATTAATGCTCTCTTCTGGAAAGATGGTTTGTGGAGAATGAAAAGAATAACTCAGGGCTATTCTCTGAGACAATAGGACCATGGTGACTCTGAACTCAGAACTACAAAGACAACAAAACTCAGAAAAAAGCTGACCTGGACATCAGTCATTAATAATTCAACTATCCTCTTCCAGGAACAGTTAGGTTTGGAATCCAAAATCAAGTTCTCAGCCTTTCACACCCAGTAGGAAAACCATCTGAGAAAGCAGGACAATGAAAGTAAACCAGAAGGATCCTTACAGAATGCTATTCCTACTAATTATTGTAATTACCACTAAATAATTAATACCTAATCACACTTTTTATACAGCAGTTTTCATCTGCACTAAAGAGTTGTAAATTACATAGTAATGATAAGATTAGAAAGAGATTTACTGATGCTTTTGTTTTTCAAAGCATCAAAGATGCTTTTGTTTTTACTTTGCATGATTTTTAAAGATCCTCAGCTTGTGTTTGTGTTAGGTTTAACAGTTAAAATGTAAATGGTCTACCACAGCTTCAAAGCTGCCAATTACATTTGAATATATCCTTCTGAAAACAATGATGTTGCCTCCACAAAAAATCCTACTCTAAAAGAATTATTGACTTGGTGTTTGCTATAAAAGGGCTGCCTAGTACAGGCAGAAACAAGCTCTGTTATAAAGTTGTGAAATCATTGTTGACTAACATAAGAAGTGGAATGGAAGGGAACTTCCCTTTGAAGAAAACAAGGAGCAAAGACAATGCAAAGGTGCACCAAGATCAAAAGATTTCCCAGTTATCAAAGCAGACTATAGGCAAACCTCTCCACCAGGACGATAGGCAGAATGTGGCTGTGTCTATAACACTCATTCAAAGTAGAACTGAAAGGAATATACTAAAACATTACTCACATCATGTGTTTTCCTTCACAGCTGTATCCGAAACTGGAAATCCCAGGAATTCTGCAGATGTCTCCCATAAATTTCTAGCAGAAGATAAACATCTGTTGGAGCAGAAACAAACCCAAATGGATAAGTATCTCAGGTTGAAAATACCCAAAGGACTTGCATCCATTCAGTATCTTTTTGGGCTCTTTGACCACGGGAAACAGTGGTGAAACACAGTGCGAATCAAAGCCATTTAACAGACCCACAATTAAGATATCCCCTAATCTCTTAAAACTCTGGCTCCTAAACTCAGCCCATTCCCTGTTTGCTTTGCATGACTGAAGGAGAAAATCCAAACATGATACATCACTTCCCCTTTTGAACTTGCACTTTCAAACCTTTCCAGCAGCCTGTGCAGGAGGCACCCAAGGAACTAATGAGATGGCTACATATGGCCTTTGGATGTTGCAGCCATTGTGAGCCCCACAAGCCCCACTGCCTGCTGTATAACATTTGCTAAGGACATCTGTCTCTTCAGGGGACAATCCACCCCAGCAGCACCTACAGGCAGCACAGCCACTTGTCTCTCTTGTGACCAGGGACAAAAGGCTGAGCTGGCACTATTCATGCAGCTCAGTGACAGATTGTGGGACACAGCGTGGCTCCTTCCACTGTCTTCTGCCCAAAGCATCCTGCTAAATGGAGAGGGTCAGAAGTCTCTTCCAAAAAGCTTTTCTCATTTTGAAATTATGAGTGGACAAATGGTGCAAAAGGCTGGAAAAAGATTCTGTCAGTGTTGCTACCCACCATCCATCCTACTTTTTCCTAGGATCATTTTGCAGATGGAACCAGCTGGCAGTGGTTTGTACCCTGTACCACAGACAGCCTAATACCTTGCTACCTGGCAGGCTGGGTATTTCATGACTTATTTGATGACTTACAAATCACACCATCATACTCTGCTAATTTTACACAGGTTTCTAGGCCTGCTTTTTAAAAAAAGTTGTAATTTCCAAGAGTGAGAAGTCCAAAGTCCTCTTGGGTGAACCAGAGCTAATAAAGTACAGATCTGGTTCTCTAGATCTCCAACAGTTTGCTCAAGAGATGGATATATTTAGCAAATCTAGAAAGCACTGCTTCCAAGAAAGGTGACAGGAGTCAGATGCTAGTCATGTCCCCTCATTTTTTCCCCTGAGACACACAAATACAAGATTAACTTTACCTGTACCATGAAATAATTTATGAACCCTTGTTTCTCTGCCTTGAAAAAAAGCTATTTATTTTTTCCAGGGCAAAAAACACAAAGACATGCCTGAATGTTGCCACAGGCATCTCCAATGAAGATTTTAAAGACATCTAAAGTTAAAACCTTGGCAAACTTCTCCTTTTCCCCCCAAAAAAATCAACTAACAACAGCAAATATTTCTGCAGGCAAGAACTTTTCTGCTGTATAAATTTTTAGCCATTAGGAACCTCCTTCCCCAAAGGCCTGGTAAAAAGAGTTTGAGTGAACTCCATGAATATTGTGGAGGCTGCACTTTGCCTTGAGGCCATAAGGGACCATTAGATCATCTCATATAGCACCTGCATTTAAAAATAAAAGAAAACAAAAACACAAAACCACCAAACAGCAATACAACAACAACAAAAAAATAAAAAATAAAAACAAGATAGTGAAAAAAAACCCAGAATTTCACCCACTGGATTGTATATAAAATCAGCAAAAACTGCTCAGTTAGCAAATATCTTCCATTTCTCCACCCTTGATTGTCAAGAAATGGAGATTTTGTTCAGCAGTTCCCATATATTTATGTCTATGGAAAAACTATATTATACATTTCAAAGAATACTTCCTTGTAAAGATCTTCTCCTGTTCTGATACTCCTGTCTGTGTTTGTATTTCTCAGATGTCTCTCTCTAACACAGATTCAGCATTTCTTGGGGATGTATTTGAATGTTAGGTGACTGTTATGGTGAAATATTGAATGTATCAGTAATTTAGAGCCAAATTGTTATTCAGTTCATAGTATGCCTATCAGTGACTGTACCATGCTGAATGTATGAGATGGACAGAGATTCTAATGGCAGTGAGCCCAAGAATGAGTTTGGAAACTGATCTTGCTGCTGAACTACACTGATTCACCCTCTTCATGAAAGTACAAGGACTTTACCTGCTAGAGCTTCTGCATGTTGTTTCTATGCTAGACAGTTAATATACCTGCATATGCAAGATCCTGAATTTTCAATTACACTCAAAAAAAGTCTGAAAGTAAATACAAAACCAGAAATAAAATGTTTGATTATAGTTTTTTTTCCAGTTATAAAAAATTCTGAATTTCTAATCCATGCGAACTGTATCCGTATTAAAAACCATGGCACTGGCACAAAGCTTTCAAAGAAAATCTATGTAAATATCTTATGTATTTAACATTATAGCACATTACTGAACAGCTTGCTAGCAGTTCACATTTATCATTCATTACACAATCTTTGCCTACCCTCACTTGCTGGAACATTTCCCATTTGGGGAAAAAAATCCAGACTGGAGTTATTTGTCCCTGATATAGTTTAGGTCTCTATTTATCAGCATATGATTATTTTGGCTCTGGATTTGTATAACTATGTTGTTTTCCTGCAGTATAAAGAAGAGAAAACATTAATGCCTTTTTGAGTCAAAGTGTAACGATGACACAAAATGACATCCATTGTCCTCATAAAAAGAGAGAAGATAATGAGGCTGAGAGTAAATGGAGAAGCAGAAGTTTAACCAGGAATAAATCCAACAAAAATGGAGGAATGTGGGCCTTTGAAATGGTAGGTATTGTGCCACAGATTTCCAAGTCAGCACAATTAATGCTTGTGTTTGGCTGTACACGTGACATTATACTGCACCATTGTCCAACTGGGGTTACTGGGAAGTGTCATGCTCCCCAGTAGCTCTTTGCAGGATTGGCCTTTATATGCTCATATCTGACACCTGATAAACAGCTTTAATATAGAAAATCTGTTGTGTCTGCTGTGAGGGTTTTCACTAAGAGAATTAGATGATAACATAATTTGAAAAAAAAATCTTCCCAAATTACATTCTCACCTGAACAATAGACCCACTCGCTGTTCTTTCCTCTGTGTGTACAAGAGTTGGAAGGATTTCAAAGCAATCATTGCCAGGGCTCCTAAATTTGCATCCTTGCCTATCCAAAGATAATGAAGTGCTTTGCAAACTGTGGCTCTTAATCACTGGGGGAAATAAATTCATTCTCAAACACCACCTTTCTGAGGCACATGTGGGAAATTGCTTCCTCCAGCAGTGATGCGTGGTGGCTTTTTTAAAGGAAAAATATAGGAGTAGTTTTATACCACACAGCCCTCTTAGCCCTGCATGGCCTCGTTATAATCTTTCTGCTGTCAAAAACGATGCTGGCCATATCTGCAATGGGCAGATGGCTTTTTCTCTGGGAGGGAAAAAAAATTTAGTAGTTTACCATAATTTATGGAAGAAACTTCATAATTATAGAAGAGACTTCGTCTTTCACAGCTAGACAAAAAAGCTTCATGCTTTGTTTTCAGATGTCTCCACTGGGAGGCATCCCTCAAACACCAGATAGAACCAGCAGACCCAAGACTGGAACTCCTGTCTCCACCAAGAGTGGAAGTGAAATTGAAGCTCAGACTTCAGTATCTGTAAAGTTGCTTGAGGAAAGCAACTGTAATCAGAAGGCATCTGCTTAAAATAAATCTTAGAATTTGTGAAAATTTGCAGGACTGAGGCACCTTCCTAAGGGTAAAAATCCATGCTTGAGTACTTTCTTCTTTTAGGACTACAGCTGGGAGGGAAGAGTTTCTCGTGGCAGTCAGCTCCAGCTCCTAAATGTCTGTCAGTAGGGAAATCAGAAAGCAAATACTCATTTGTCCCCATCCAGTTTCTGTGTAAATAACCTGCACTGACTTGAGGTTCACACCAAATCTTTCTCAAAACCTAGCTGGGGAAAGAAATAAGTCACTAGTATAAAATCAGGGAATCAGTATTATGGACACAACTATGGAAACCTCCAGGAAGACCCTGGTTTCTCTTGGGATGCAAAGCAATCATTGCTGTAGCTCCTACGTAAGAACTCTCCATAGACAGGTCAGGGCTTTACACACAGTATAATAATAATTCCTCCCAAACAGCTACAAGATGAACTGGATCACCCTGGTTTATTTACATGCTCAGTAGTTTAAATCTCAATGGATGTCAAAGCACTAAATAAATTACAGGCAGTGATAAGCAGAAAGAATAGATGCTGAGCTGTGTTGTAGATTCCTGGACACTGCAGAAAAATCTCCTATTCCCTTCCAGGAAGACAAAGAGCAGAGATGTGTTTAGAGTTAATTCTGTAGTACAGTATCTGTTACTTATCCCAATTAATGAATAACCTAATGTTAATTTCAGCCCTGTATATATGCAAACGTATATAAATACATCACCAATTTGAAATTGTTTGCAGGTTGCAGAATAGTAAGTGCTTATCTAATATTTTATAAAAGCAGAATAATCTCTCCTTAACTACATAATTTTTTTACCCTCTTGCTGGAAGCTGTGGGTTACAGAGGTTATATTTCCTCTGGGATACAACCACACTCAAAAGGATTTTGTTATTGTTGGGAATACAAAGAATGAGCATGTTTTAGGATCCCAGCAGAGGTGTGGAAAGTAGTCTGTTCTGAAGGTCAGGTAGTTACAAAAAGTCCCTGGCCATGAAGGTGTCTATTTAGCTAAAGAATTAAGAACATATTGTCTCAATTCTCTCTTAAATTGTTACATTTTCTTATACTGTCCTTGTAGAAATACTGTAGTTCAAGTGAAGTGATCAGAGGCCACTGAGCACAGATCAGCTGTGGATTAACAATGAGTTAAAGTCTTAATTTAATTAGAGGCTAATTACAGATTGTGCACAAAGCAACCTCCAGACCAAGTCCCTGTTGTCTTCTCTTAGCATAGCTATTAAAGGCATCTTTACAGCTATACTTGCAAATTGCTACATACAACAGCATTGCTGCAATTCCTCCTCAAGTCTTTTGAAAGTGCCAATCCACTGTCTCATTTTTACTGCTTCTCTCCATTTCCAGATTTGTCAGACACAATTTATTCCTTATGAATCAGGAATAGCAAGCTTTTGTCAGCTGACGTTTCTCCAGATGTTTTGTGATCTCACATCTTATTAATGTCTCCAGGATATTGCCTGCCAGGAAGGTTAGGCACAGACACCTGTACTTGTTTGTCGCTTTCTTCCCTTCCAAATGGCTCTCATGCTGACTAACAGGTCTCATCAGCAAGGCTGGCCAGAGAAATTATATATATATAGCTGGTCACCGGTCACACACAGATCCTTCCTTCTCTTCCCTCTCTTCCTTCCTTCCTTGTCTTCCTTCTCTTCTTTCCTTCTCTTCCTTCCTCCTCTTCTCTTCCTTTCCTTCCTTCCTTCCTTCCTTCCTTCCTTCCTTCCTTCCTTCCTTCCTTCCTTCCTTCCTTCCTTCCTTCCTTCCTTCCTTCCTTCCTTCCTTCCTTCCTTCCTTCCTTCCTTCCTTCCTTCCTTCCTTCCTTCCCTTCTCCTCCTTTTCTCCTTTCCTTTCCTTTCCTTTCCTTTCCTTTCCTTTCCTTTCCTTTCCTTTCCTTTCCTTTCCTTTCCTTTCCTTTCCTTTCCTTTCCTTTCCTTCCTTCTCTCTCTTCCTTCCTCCCTCGTCCAAGGTATTTGCAGTAGTATATCTCTAACACATATATATGTAATGGCACAGAGCCCACAAATCCAATGGTGAACAGTTATAAATAAAAAGAGATGAAGGAAAGAGAGGGAGATGTTTCCTACACCTATCACTTGAATTCTCATCATTGAAAGAAAATACCTCTCTGCATCTTACAAAATACTCTTTTGTGTATGGTGTATTTCACTTTGTTACTTGTTGTAACAGTTGTAGTAGCAGTTGTTAACAGATTATGCCCTGGAAAGCACTGAAACACTAGAAAGAGCAAGAAGTGACAAGAGAGCTGGCAGGAATGCATAATTTGCTCAGGAGAGATTTGATACAGTCCTAATATTGGGGATAAGCTACAGGGGCTTTGACACTGAATTCTTAGACATTCAAATTCTACTAATGCTAAGATGTAATGAGTATTTCTGTAAGGATGGTGTCATTGCTGCCTTTACAGTACCAGGTAATGGTGAAAGAGCAATAATGTTAACTACACAATGTTTGTTGATCCTTGTGTCCTTTGAACTGAAGGACCTTGAGTACATCTAGAGACAGCATGGATGTAGCAGAAAGCTGAGTATGAAAGATAACTTTATAAAAACTGTGCTGGCACTAGACAGCTACATAAAATCTTCTAACTGCTTTTGCTGCTATTTGAAATTCAGGTTTGTCTCCATGTCATTAGACATTGTGCTTCCAAAATCCAGGACTTTGCATGGTTTTAGAGTACAAAGCTGCAGGGCTCTGCTTGTGCAGACGCTTCCCTCCTCTCCTCTTCTGAATGTTAAAATCTCCAGACCCAGGTATCTCCTTATTTACACACTGATTAAACATCCTTGCTACCGGCCACACAATTTCATTTGTTAGTTCATTCAGTATGCTACAATAGAGTTATACATGGATATATTGTAAAGCTGTGTCAAATGGTCACTCAGAATTGGACTTCACATCAATTATCCTTGAGCCCCTCCACACCACAGTAGCCCTTAGCTCTTTTGAAGGTGTCTCTGTACTAAGATTCTCTGTGCAAGATCCAGTTCAAGGAGGCTTTCAGGCCTTCTCCCTTTTTTACATATTCCTAATGTCCAGCTTTAAGTTCTCACGCACTGACAGACACTTGCCCTGTTCCCCAGTTCATCCTTTTTGGCTGCCTGGATTTAAGGCTTCAGACTGTGTCTGCATTTTGGGTTAGAAGTAATTCCAGGCTGTCTCCAGACTGACATCCTTGTACTCCTTAGTATTACAAACACCACTAACACCAGAACCATCACAGTGCCTCCCTTTTTCTGCTTTAAAACTGAAAAAAACCTCATTTGTGATGAATCAGTCCAGGTTGATGGCAATGGCCAGCCAAAAATGGTACAAAATTGGTACATATTGTTATTTACTAACTAGCCAATACTAAGACCTGATTCCCATCAATTCCAGGAGTATCTCAGCCTAGACTTTTATTTTTCTAATCCATTTCTGGGAAAATAAATTTTTCCCTTATTGTGCAGCTAGTAACTCCACTTATTTCCTTTGTAATCTGATAGATTACTGTACTATCTGACACCACATCCAACTCCACCATCATCTCTAGCATATTCCATGGATAGTTTCTATCAGAAATTCCCTGATTCCTTCTTCTTGTTTTCTCAGATTGTCCCTCACTGACAGTCCATCACCCACTACTGGTATCCTTTCTGTCTTATGTCCTATATAGTTCTGTTTTCCTGCACCACTTGATCTCTTCATCATCACTCCTCACATCCACATTCTTCCACTTCAACCTCCTCACAAAAAGATCCACTATTTAAATCCCCTTGGGCATTAGTTATCTGCAACTTCCAGGTTTATAACCAGGATCATCCCCCTCAATGGTCTCTCAAAATACAAATGGAAATCTCTGGACACTCTTTGATTCCATTACTACTCTGTAGATTTTTGTGCTCACTGGGTTTATTAAGTGCACTTTCATACCAGCTGCATGACTCTGTAAATCTTGTTCCCTGTAGGCTTGTTTGCCTTTGTCATGTCTTCATATTAGATAATTCCTAAAGTCACCATTTCAATCTGCTTTACACTTAACAGGAAAAAAAAGGGGGAGATGCCTTCTCTTCACTCGTATAAACTCTCACATCCAACAATTTTCTGACTTGCTGGATTTCCAGTGAACACACCATTTGTGCTTTCAAAGCCCTTTTCCTCAGACAGCTCTTGAATAAATATCATCTGTGACCACAGGCAGGATGGAGGTGCCAAGCCTGTCAGCAAAAATGCCTCCTGTAATCTACCCCAGAGAAGAACTCCATGGACAACACACTGCTACAGTTGATGGCACCATGCAACATAAAAAATCTGCTCCACAGACAACCCTTCTGCAAACCCTCCTTCCTAACACTCTGCTCTCTGTTTTATGCTGGTCAGTTGGATTGTAACATTTTTTCTGCTCCTTCTACTAAAATGTTCTGGATTTACTGGGCAGGAGCATGATCCAAGGTGAAATGTTGGCATCAGAGAAGCCAAGTGGCCATTAACATCAAAGGAGCCAAGACCTTGCCCAGGGGTTCCAGTGCCCAAATGAACCAGCACAGTCATCTTGTCAAGTTCCTGCAGGCAGAGCTGGATTAGCTCTTGCTCTATTATCTTCTAAATGTTTACACTTTATTTTATCTCATTTCAATCATGAATTTTGTAGCTAGTTATTGCACATTAGGCTGCCTCATTTTTGTGATTTATGTTACTTGTCTCTTGGCATCAACCTCAGAATGTTAATCAAACAACACATAACATGACTGCTAAAAAGAAATAAGATTTATGCACAATTTACAATGGTCATGTAGCATCTCTAACTGCAAAAGATGTTCTATAATCAATTTAAGATACATCATCTTTATCCTCTCAGAGTTTTAAAACCATACATGATGTTGAAAATGTATTCACAGTGCTCCTCCAAGGCTTCACTGTAAACCCTCGATTTCTGCAGCCAAATAATGCAGAAATAGTTATTACAGAATCACATCATATAAATAGTCAAATCCAAACTTCAAGCTCCTAATATGAAGAGTGTTTTGTCCTCATTTTTTGCAATTTTATGAAATGCAGTGAACCTCAGTGGGAAGGTAAAACTGAATGATAACTACTTCCATCATCCTTTATGTGATTCAGGAAGTTTTTCTGTCGTTATTGTTCTCATTGCATGAGTGCAATTACTTTTAGAATTACAGTTGTTAGTAAAGTCTGTAAAGACAAAGGGAGCCACATCTATCATAGAGATAATGACAGAAAAGTCAGTGCTGCTGCTCTGCAAAATTTGTCACAGAAGAGCTGTATATCATAAAATGTAAACTTACCCTCACTGAGAGTTTTGAAGTGTGAAAACATTTTTTTACACTTGCAAAATAAGTAATTACTTTCATTCTTTCAAGCTTGTTCAGTAGTTTTTCTTTTTTAACTTTAGTTTTCTAAAACAAAGTATAAATCCATATAAAATCAACAACAATATTACAGCTTTTAAAGTGATATTCTTGTGAGATTTGCAGAAATGTGAAAAAGCACATTTTTCATGCTCAGAAACGAGGATGAAGTCACAGATAGATAAGATCCACCGTTTTCAGCAAAATCATCTTTCCTGTAAAAAAATTTACCAGCCTCTAAAGAAACATAGCTTTAAATATTTGTGTCAGTCCTGCCCATCAATACATGAATGGAAACTCACTGCACCCTTTTCTAGATGCTCCAGTGCTATTAAAAATACAATTCAAGAACCATAAAAGCCCAAGGAAAATTATCAAGACAGACCTGCCATTTATCTTAATCATTAATTAAAATAATTTCCCATATATAGATCCCTAACTACTGAATGAAAGACACAGATTCATTGACACAGTTTCCACTCAAATCACTAAGAGCCCTCTTCCAGGGAAGGAGAATGAACAATAGCCAATAGCTCTCTGCATAACACTCTATTTAGTAGAGTGCTATTACATGGAATTATAGATCTCCCAGGGGATTTTACCCACATCCTTTTCAGCTGAAGAACCTTTTCCTATCCTAGATCAAACTATCAGAGAGATCTGTGGCCCTTAGGCTTGACTGCTGTGTCTGGACCCAAACCCAGAGAGTCAGCAGCACTTTCTCTGCAGGCAGAGACCAAGCCCAAGCCCCATCTGCAGAACCACAGAGCCCCCGTGCTGCGTAATAACTCCAACTCCTGGGAGCTCTCACACAGGATTAACCCTGACAGCAGTAAACCCAGATTGTCTGCTTGGAAAAGCCATGGAAACAGGAGTCCTTGAGTGCAGAGGGTTGATATATGATGAATCTACATGAACTGACCTCTCCCTCACACCTAGGAGTTTTAATGGGCTGTGTCAGACTAATCTGGACACCTCCAAAATCCCACCTCTCCAGCTCAGCCCAAATGTCTTGTAAATCTGCACATGGCTCCATGTGTGCTGCTTCATGTGGCTCATTGAAGGTTTGCAGGGCTGGGACTGAATAGGAATCTCCCTCCAGCTGATTTCCAGCTCTCACTCTTAAGCAAAATGTTCAATGGTTTTAAAAAGAAGACACTCATGTTTCATGGCCCTGACCAGGCTTTTCACAAATAATACAGAAATGATGATATTTTGCCCAGTAATTCCTCCAGTAGGAACCCCGAGAGAGGAGACATTGAAGAATTTAAAGCTGAAAGCAGGAGATGCAATTTAACAGCACAGTGGGTTTGCTTTGTTTTGGAGGAGTACATGTGAAATGTTACTGCTGATTGGGTTTTTTTTAACCTAGGTTACTTCTGCTGAGAATATTTGTTCAAAGTGACCGTGGCATGTGAATCTCATTCTGTGAAAACTGCTGTAGTCTTCTATAGCTCTGTGTGGCAAACCCCTGAAAGCATGGATTGCAATCTTGCAGTGCAAGCAAGGATTACAATCTTGCAAGGCAACTGCAGAAATAAACATTTGCTTATTTAGTGTGTCCTTTAATCACCATGTGAGCCTCAGCAGACTGCTGCAATACTTGCCAAGAGTCATAATCTGAAAATTCATCATGTAAGCGATGGGAAAAGTGATTTTTCTCATTCAGTATACAAGAATTATCCCAGCTCCTGGGGACCTTGTTAACAATTTACACAAGTGGCAAAGGTGTCCATGTGTGTGCATACAGCAGCACATATGGAACATCATCCAGTCCTGTCTTTGCCTGAAAAGGAAAAGAATAGCAATGAACTTTGCAGAAATCCTTTTCATTCCCATTATTTTGTAATTGCAGGACACATTTCAATTTATTCATAGCCATTCCACATCCCAATAACAGTTTTTTGCCAGGGTTCTACATCGTGCTAGGAATAGCAAACTAATTAAAAGAAATATTGCAAATGGCTTAGCTTACTTAAGACAATACAGGCATTAATTTCACCCCATGGTATTTGTGCAGCTAACAGTGCAAAAGCAAATAAAACTCAAACGAAAAACAAGAGACATGAGACACTATTTGTCCCCAAGAAAAGACAAAGCCAAGACTCCCTCTATTTCAGTATACAGGGAGACAAGAAACAAAATACTGTAGAGAAAGTCTGCTCCTCTCATCCTTTTCAGTCACCCAAACATTTCATTCTTTTCATCCACCTTAACAGAGGGCACAAAATAAATGCAAAGGAAAATTTCACACATCCTCCCTCTTGGAAAGATGAGTGCTCCCTCACTGAAATGCTCTTTTGTTTTAAACCTGGTTTTGAATCTACGTGTAAGGCAATGGGGATGTGGCACTCACAACCACTGTAGCCAAAGAAAAATGTGAGCACTCTTTGTGAACCTCTTCTCAAAAACTCCCTCTGATCTTTTCTAATTATATATTGATGCAAATTCTTCAGGAATTCTCTAAATTGTTACTCATGCTTCATATCTTCATGCAATCCAGCACTAAATATACCTCCACTGTGCATTCGGAGCCTATCACTCATTACTGAATGTTATTTACCTCAGAAACAAAGGCATTAGAAAGACTTATTAGGTTTTTTTTTTTCTGCAAGGTGCTTATCTATGTGTGTGTAAGCAAGGAGACATTTTTCAGTGTCCTTTATCTGTATCACTGGTTCTGCACAGTCTACTTAGTGAGGGGGTTTGTGTGCATAATATAAAAGTAACCACTGCAATGATGTCATGACAACAGGGATAAGAAACTATTACTGACTTCTTAATTATTGCTTTTGTCTTAGTAACAATACTAACGTTCAGTGTTTACATTTTAAAGTGGTGAACCAGTTTTTCTATATTCAGTCATTAACATACTATATAGTTTGATTACAATTGGCAAGTACAAAGGAAACCAAAATGAAGCTGCTACTAGAAATACTTATTAAATGATATGTGTTCTTGCTGGTTTTTCAGGTCCATTCCCTCTCTTCAGGGAATTTAGAGAAATCTGGGACAATTTCATTGTGAACAAGCTTCTATTCATCCTCTGAGTGTAATACAGTGAGTGACAGATGATACAGAACTTGGCAGGCTTCACAGAAAGACAAATGAAAGAGAACTTTTAGCCTGAGATAAGCTTTATGACAGGGCAGTAAAATCTTAATTGAGATACACTGAACCATACAAAGAAGTTTGTATAATACAATGCAGGTTTAAATGAATAGACATAGAAAAAAAAGATGAAAGAAACATCCTTTAGTGGTAGATCCTCAGGTATGTAAGAGTATTACTTTTTCTTATTCTCGCATTTGCTGATTTTCTTCCCTGATCTTGTCATTTATATTATGCATAAGAAGACAAATTCTCGTATTTCCTATCATTATTGTAATTATTTTGACAAGCTTTAATTGCACCAGTCATTTTTAATACCCCTTTTTCTAGGAACACATAGCATGGCCTAAAAACTTGTATCATCTTGTCTTAACTGCGTTAAACCAAATGCAATTCTGAACTTGCTGAAATCCAGCAGATGTTGGGCTCATGACTACGTATGAAGTGTGGGAATAGCTTTTACCACAGCTCTAGTTCAGTGCTCTCTCACTACAGGATTTGGTTTGGCAGGATGTTTTTTATAGAAATGTAGTCAGCTGTAACTACAGAACTGGAGATTTTCAAGCTGAAATCAATAGACTTCAGCACAGCTCAGATGTTCACACAGACACCACTGAAACAGTCACGTTGCAATTAAAGGATTCATAACAGAAATAATAAATACCAGATGGCAGAGATTTTTTTATATCCTTCTTTGCTACATCATGACAGGGCAGCTTTGAGGACATGATCTGTTGAACTTTAGTCTCTCTCAGAAGGTGCCACATGATTTAAGCTCCATGAAATAAAGCCCACATAAAAGGCTGCATGAGCTACAGATTTTTAACTCAGACTAGCAGCATTTCTGAACCTAGTAACAACCATACCTTCAATCCCAAATGTCATCCTAGATTTGCCCATGTCTACCCCAACAATTCCTTCTAACCCAGATCTAAACCTGTGGTCCAGATAGACAAAAAAACACCTAAACCTGTGGTCCAGATAGACAAAAAAACACCCCTAAAATCAGAGCAGATGCCCATCTCTGACCTCCTGCAATGCACACCACAACCCAAGGACCCTACCAGTCCTAGGTCCTTTTCCATCAATAAATTTTGCTCCACCAGTTCATATTCTGCTCTGAACACTATCCCAATGATAACAGGTAATTCTTGAAGGAATCTACCCCAACAACCTTTATTTCACCAGCCCTTTTGACCTTCTGCTCTGCTCCCTACCCTTAATTCAGATCTGGTCTGTGTATACTGTAAACCATGTTCTGTACTCAGGGCCCATATTTTTATCAGACACTCATCTTTAAAGGTCCTGGATTATTTCTGAAGTGAAAGGAAATTCAGTCAAAATTGTTTGTGGCATCTCCACTTTTGTTAAGTCATGTACTAGCTGCATGGAGAACTATTTTGGGGTCATGCTGACACAGTACTTGGACACAATTAGATGAATTTGAAGCAAACAGGGCAACCACTACATTCCAAAAAGTAACTTCCATCCCACACTGCCTGATCAGAAAAATATGAGGCAAGGATATTACTCCTGAGACTGGGTACAGTTTGAACTAATGGATGTCATTTGCTGTTTGGTTACCTTGACTACAGGTCCATTTTGTCAACTAGTCCTTAAAGTGAGTTCACTTTGCAAACAAAGAATCCTAACCTTTTATTGGGGTATTGCTGAACCTCTTTCATCAGACAGTCATAAAAGTTCTCCTGCAAGATCATGGATCACATGCATGCAGGCTTTCTTGATTTTTTTCACTTTAGCTCTAATTTCTCTATTGAGATCTGAGCTTTAAGGATAAGACAAGCCACTTCCCCTTCAGTCTGTTTTGCTCTGTATGATTCCTTTGATGTTTAAAAATTATAAACCCACATCTCTGGCACATTTTTCAATTTAGTGAGTGACCTTCGTACCTGGTTGCTCTGTGGAGTTCATATACATATGCCAGTAATTAAATGCTATTCAAGTGGAACATCTTCCTCTTGAAGACTTCATTGGAAATTCTTGAAAATTTTAAATAATTAACACTTTCTGTAAGCTCTGTTTGCATTAGCCACTGCTATTACCCAGGAACAGCAACAGGATGAAGAAGATGTACCTACCACAGCTGAAAAAGCCCATTAATCACTTTCAAAAATTTCTACCTTGCAAATACTTGGTTTTGACTTCAAGGCAGTTTTATATTTCATTCTGGAGAAACAGAGGAGAGGAAGGGTTGAAAATGCAGGGACAGACTCTCACGTTGTCATTTGACACTGCTTCACTGATTTCAACAAATTTATTCACTCAGTATCAGCTCATGAGGTAACTCTCAGTATTTAATTATTAGGATTTTACTTCAATTTTAGCATGGCCACAGTTTTAAAGAGCCAGATACTGTCTGATAGAAACAGAATGAAAAGGAAGAAGAGTGTAAAACTGTTTCCATGGCAACTCTTGAGATAACAGTAACAGCCTACCTAGCCTAGAGGGATAGGTAAGTGAAACTAAAATATGTATGTAAGAGAAATACTTTCAAGGTCCTTTTTCAGTTTAAATACATATATTTGAATTTAGGTACTGCCTGAAAACTCTAGATATAAATTATGACTCCTATATGTTCAATATAAACAGTAAAAGAACATCTGTTTTACACTGTTCAGAATGACTGAGGTGAGAAAATGTTTCTGAGAATAGCCCAGGATCTTTCCCTGGGGAAAAAAAAAACCCTAAAACACGACTCTATCTTCTCTAGGTAAGTTGCAAGGGCTTTGTGTCATTTAAAGGTTCCATCAAAGTAGCAATGAAATAGCCCTTCATCCTATCTTCCTTTTTTTTTTTTTTTGGTACGTCAGCAGCTGACTTAGAAGGTCTAAAGAATTATTTTGTTATCGTTAGTGAGAAAATAGTTTCTGGCCTCCCACACCAACCTGAGAAACCCCCGTGGCTGCAAGAATTTGAACAGCAAGGAAAGGCCAGTGGCATGGCTGGCAAAACCACAATAAGAGAAAGCTTAAAAAATTTGAGGGAAAGAAAGGTATCAGTGGAGACAGCCCAACTCATTATAAGGGGCATTATAAGGGTGTTAAAAAATAGAGAATGCTTGGGGAAAAAAAAAAAAGCTTTAAATAGCTTATAGATAACACCTAGACAACTCCCTGAAAGGAGGTTGGAGCCAAGTGGGGTTGGTCTCTTTTCCCAGGCAACTCTCAGCAAGACAAGAGGACACGGTCTTAAGTTGTGCCAGGGGAGGTTTAGGTTGGATATTAGAAAGAATTTCTTTACGGAGAGGGTGATCAGACATTGGAATGGGCTGCCCAGGGAAGTAGTGGATTCTCCATCCCTGGAGATATTTAAAAAGAGACTGGATGTGGCACTCAGTGCCACGGTCTAGTAACTCCAGAGGTAGTGGATCAAGGGTTGGACTTGATGATCTCTGAGGTCCCTTCCAACCCAGTCGATTCTATGATTCTATGATAATCCCATTCCCAATGGGAATGTGCTCAGTGGCTCAGACTCAGAGGCAGGAACTGTGATGCTGAGGCCACTCGAGGTGATTGTCCCAGCCCCACTGCAGATGCTCAGGAAGCAGAAACTTCAGCCCAGTGTATTTAGACAAACCAACAACAATCACAATTTTCTCAAAATCCTGCTGAAAGTTATCCCATGAGGAGCTCAGCTGCTCTGCACTGAGGCTATGGCTACACCTCCACCACCTCACTTCCACCTAAAAAAAGCCTCCTCAGACATCAATTAGAAGTCAATTTAGAAACCTCAAATCCTGAACAAATCTTGATGTAACTTAAGTGATTCTTTTTTTCTTTGAGAGGAAAGAAGTAATCATCACTTATCACCAGTCCCATATCTTCTAAAGCACCTGCTGTTCTCATTACTCTCTTCTCAGTGCTTTCGAACTCTTTCTGAAGTGTGGTGCCCAGAGCTGAAGGCTGGATTCCAGCTGAGCCTTCCCCAGCATCAAGGTGAGCAGAATAATTACATTTAACACTCTTCCTACAACATTCTGGCATGATATTTCCCTTTTTACAACTGCATCATGTTGCTGGCACACAGCTGAAAAGTCTTGTGGCACATACATATATGATTTTAAAAAATAGAACTTTATTTCCAGTTTAGCCTTCGTCCTGATGCCATCCTGAAGTGCTTCATTCCTCTCCTCTCCTTCATTTTGAGTTGTAAAAAATTTTGTAACTGCATTTGCTTCTTTCTTTTCTAAGTTGTTAAAGGAAAATGCTGACCAGAACTGAGTATACAACAGATCTGGTCTGCCTCAACTCCAGAAGTCCTCCCAGTTGGATACTAAGCCACTGCTCACACTCAAATAGATGAAAAATTGGCTTTAAATTATTTTTAAAGCTATTTTATTATAGCAATGGCCTCTAGAGCAGCTTACCTAGTTTATGAGAAATGACATTCAGGACTGTCAAAAAAATCTTTACCTAAAAAGTACTTTAAAACTCTCAGATATATCAAAGGTACTGCTTCCACCCTGCTGGTAATTCAATTATTCTACCACAATTACATTATTTTTCAAGATAAAAGTCTTTATTGTCTTAGCTCAGAATGTGTAAGGAATCAGAATTTGACTGACTAAATCTTCCATATTTTTTTGCTGTAAAGGTAATTGCATTGCTCATTTGTCTCCTCTCCTTTGGGATATAATTCATGAAGTCGTACAGATAGCCACTAATGGTTGAGAAATCGCTGCAGCAGACTCCTTAGGTACTCTAGACCAAGTCTGAAGTTCATTGAGGCATTTAGCTAGAAAACATAAAACTTACTCTTTCCTTGCATTAGTGTGTACACCTATCCCCTTATTAAAATTAATTTCATTAAGCATCTGATCATAATTAACTGATTGCTGAGAGTGAAACTAAGGTGTCATTGACTACAGTCTTGTCTGCCTCATCCTTTATCTCCTCTCTCCCCCTATTAACAAGGGAATGTTTTTTAATATATTATATATTTTTAAATATATTTTTAATATATTATATTATATATGTTATGTATTTTTAATATATTTTAATATATTCACAGAACCCACTGGTTATTTTTTACACTCCTTTTCAAGCAAAATATTCAGGACACATCTCACTAAGATTAACATGACTGAGGCTCATATAACTGAGCACTTCTCACTTTAATCCATAATGTCTTTTTTTGAGCCATGTTCCAAATGAACGCTCACTTACCCTGGTACTGCTGATAAATATCAGCTCTGGAGCAGCTCAGCTCAAGTAGATTTCACAGAAAGAGCAGTTCATCAGCTACCAAACAGAATTCCCCTCATGCAGAACCCACTGCAGAAAGCTCAAAGGTGATGTTTGTACCATGCCTCAAGTGTCACTGGAACCAGCACCTTGTTGTTAACAAGTAAAATCTCAGACTTAACCATGTCCTTCCTTGCACTTTGAAACACAGCAGGTTCTCTAGAACCAGTGTGAAGAGTGATTCCCACCACAGACCTGTGAGGAAGCACAGAAGGATCCCAACCACTTTTTCAGGGTTAGTCTTTTCTAAGTTCTTGCTTTCTAGGGTCACGATGAACTTCCTTCAATTTTTTCCAATACTCAACTACTACAGCAAGGCTTCTCACTTCTGCCCAGCTCCCTCTTCATAAATTGTCAAGCAACTGGTTAAACAGGTTTTTTAAATCATAAATTGACTGTAGATTTTTAAACTGTTTACTACTGACAGTGATATGGAAATGAACCTACAAACCTCTGTCCAAGAGTTAAAGAGACAGAACATTTTACTGACTGCTAGAGAAAGGCTGGCAGCACTAGAGAGGAAGCCATCCATAGTTATGCAGGGAAAAAAGGAAAAAAATTTCCTTTCCTTTTCCTTTCCTTTTCCTTTTCCTTTCCTTTTCATTTCCTTTTCTTTTAGCTTTTCGTTTCCTTTTCCTTTCCTTTTCCTTTACATTTTCCTTTCCTTTTCCTTTACCTTTTCCTTTACATTTTCCTTTCCTTTTCCTTTTCTTTCCTTTCCTTTTTTCATTTTCCTTTTCTTTTCCTTTCCTTTCCGTTCCTTTCCTTTCCTTTCCTTTCCTTTCCTTTCCTTTCCTTTCCTTTCCTTTCCTTTCCTTTCCTTTCCTTTCCTTTCCTTTCCTTTCCTTTCCTTTCCTTTCCTTTCCTTTCCTTTCCTTTTCCTTTCCTTTCCTTTTCCTTTCCTTTCCTTTCCTTTCCTTTCCTTTCCTTTCCTTCCCTTTCCTTCTCTTTCCTTTCCTTTTCCTTCTCTTTCCTTTTTTTTCCTTTCCTTTTCCCTTCCTTTTCCTTTCCTTTCCTCTTCCTTTCCTTTCCCTTCCCCTGCCCAACTCAGCCATCATTTTTATTTGAAGCACCTACAGCACAAACACAAACACAAAACATCACAACACTAACAGTATTTATTAAGTACTTACAACTCCCTCTGTAAACTTCTATAATCAAATTCAACGTTCTCTGCCCATTCAAATGGAGAACCCAAAACAGCAATGCTGTTCCTGATGGAAAACATTGATACCAGCAGATAAAGCAGGCAAGGTTAAAGGCTATGAAATGGATCTCCACTGAAATATGAATGTAGTAAAGATTACTTCCTTATTGGTACTTGAGGTAGGTTTTAAAAGGAAAAACAAACAAAAAACTCAAAAAAACCCCAAAATAAAATTAAAAAAAACCTTTCCCACTACCACGTAAAAATACATAAACTCATACAGTTTTGATAGACTTTATCATATTAACATACACTTATAAATTCTTTGGCAATTAAGTATTGTGCAGTCAAGAATACTAACACTGCAGTTTCTTCAGGAGGCCTCAGTTTGCCTCACTCCTGACTTTCATCCCTAACAAGTAGTGATTACTGTAGAGCAGAAAAAGCACATTTAAAAGCTTTCTTCTAGTAACATGAAGTCCAATTTAGTATTCCAGAAACATAAACCAACCACAGTATTAACAGACAGTAGATAGGACAGGAAATTTTTGTCCCAGGAAAGAGAAGGTGAATACAAAGTGTTATGGGGGTGTTACAAGAAACAAGGTGTGCAAGGAAAAGCAGTGTTGAAGTGGGTTGTGTTCTATCAGTGTACACACCTGAGCTAACTCTGAATCATCTTATAGCTGGCAGCACAGCTATGGCAGCACCCTGCCCAGCCTCTGCTGGTTATCCCACCCCAAACCATCCTGCCTACATATCAGTTAATGCAGCTATAGTCCTTCTGGGACCCAAACTAGCTCAAAAACTACATTGTGCCGTGTAGATGTACCCAGAGCAGTGGCAGAACTGCTGTTTGAATGGCTAAACTGTGCTATTTTTCAATTAAATGACTTAATGGATGCAGCACTTCAAATCTGTTCCCATGGCAATGTAGAAAAACGGGGATGGAAATACAGGCAGTTTCCTCTTATACTTGCAGTACAAGGAGGAGAACAAAAACCTTTTCTCCATTTGAATGAACAAAAGCAGGAGCATTTTCCAGTGCAAACACGTAAAGCCAAAATCTTTCCCATGTCCTGACCACAGTAAAATTCATGAATAAACAGAAAAGGCTTGCCAAAAAGGTCAAAAAACTTGGGTTTGCTTTGTCAGACCAACAGTGGTTAGGGCTGATTCACAGAGAGCATCCTGCTCCCACTCCTCCTGAGCTAAAAGTCAAAGCACTGCTGGAAGAAGAGACCCAGATGTTCATTCAAGAGGGTTGAATAAAAGGGAAAGACAGCCTGGAAGGTAGCCTCAGCTTTGCTATTAGCCATTATTTTCCATTGTTTTTGGAAACAGACAGCTAGTGCAGCAGAGGAAAAGAGATGCACCACACAAAAAGTGATCACCCAGAACATCTTCAGTCCTAAGGTCAAAAAAACCACAGGCAGCTATCATAAAACCTACATGTACAAGAAAAAAACAAAAAAAGACCAAAAAAATGCAGTTATTCTAGCTGCCTCTTCTACCTTAGGAGTTTGCATCCTCCCTTAACTCCCAAACAGCAAGCACATCTTAAGCTTCTAACTTCATTAACAGAGGGGATTTCCTCTGGAACAATATATCCTTTTCACCACGTTGTCCTGCTGTCTTGCATCATCTCAGCCTACTAACACCTGATCCTTGGAAAAGCTTGCTTTTAGACAAGCCCCTAAATCAAGTGCTGAGAAAGCAGCAAGACTGCATCATTGAGCTGTGATTGAAGTGAACACTATGGATCAGTGTACCCAGCTGCCTGGACAGGTATCTCACTGCCTAGTGTAGCAGCCTGTTATTAATATTTGCATTCTGGCTTTACCTAAAAACACCAGTCAGAAGTAAAAACTCCATTCTGCCAGATTTTTACTTACACCTGTAGATAACTATCTCGTGCACACACCTCCTAACAGTGAAGTAGGCAACAGGCTGTCCTGTGTACTGAAGAACTAAACTAGAAGGTTATACTTTTGCTGAGTTTTTAATCTAAAACACCTGACAAACTAATGCAAAGATCACCTTGCTAAAGTGCTTGTAGCATTAGTGGTAAGCTCTCAGGAAGATTCCTTAACTGCTTCAAACGAAACAGTAGATCCTGAATTTAATCAGAAATATGACCAAAGAACACAGACATTGTATAGCATCTTCCCTGATGAAACACAGATAGTCAAAAGGAAACATGATGAAGTCTCAGAATAAGCATCTTGACCTTTAATGCTACATAAACTCTTGTTATGATGCCACATGCCATCCATCACCAATATCTATCTTCAGTGGCCTAGGTCAAGTTACCTTGTTTCTCTTTTACTGTCCAGGTAACCAATTTCCTTTTTTTTTCTTTCCTACTGGATTTGTAATTAAGAGCTTAATTTAGGCCTTGCTTCTGCCATAATTTCAGGTCTAGAGCTGGCAGTAAATCTGTATCAAAGCCCAGCCTAAGTTCAGAAAAGCAAAGTGGGAGCAGAGATTTTTGAAAGCAGCTCCTCAGTACAAATACCATTCTGATTACTTTGTCTGCACAACTTATCAAAAAGTCCTTTGTCTGCCTTCTTTACTTTCTTCTCCTCAGTTTAAGTCAGGAAGCAACAAGATGCAATAATACAAATCTTTTCACTGAACACATAGTATCACAGTGCCCTGAAATCCAGGACACCACTTTCCATCTCACACTGCATGATACAAAGCTGAGCTCTGAAAAAGTGAAGGGCCCCACCAGAGGACAAGTAGGTTTCCCTCTACCCTGCCTTTTAATTAAATAATAAATGGATTAAATGGAACTTAATTTAATTCCATGGGAAACTCCCACCCACTCCATGGGAGTGCATCACTTGCTAGAAGTCAGCACTGTATGGATGTCTCTTTTTTTTTTTTAATAAACGTTCCTCCATCCCAGACACTGGCTTTTGTGTCTGTCTCCCTGTCACTCTCTACATGTGGCTTTTATAATCTCTTGTCTCTAAACCCTAAAAAATTCATCACTGGCTATACTGAAAGAATTAGTGCTGGATGTCTTTGCACATGTGAACTGCACTATATGCAAACATTCACAATAACTTCTTGAATTCAACCAGATATTTTGTTAATATTAATGAGAGAATTATTTTCTTTATAAAGGACACAGATGCAGCTTCTTTGCTGACTGTGCTCTCACAACCCAGGCTCCTCAGACACCAGGAATAGTGAACCCTGAGCAATGAGAATTTGGGATGTGCACTTTCACAACAGTTTTCTAACTGTATGAGATGAACATGGTCAAACATGTTGGATAAACATTGTATTTGGCTTCTCTCAGAAAGCACTGATACCTGATGCTACTTCATCCCTGGTGCAACATTAGCCTAGTGGAACTCATCTGGCCCAGGTATGATTTATTTATATGCTCTACAGACAACTGAAGTCATTTCTGAACAAGAATATTGCAGTTACCTTGACATGCCTTCTGGTTTTTGTTGATTTTAGCTGTTTTAATGAATACATCTTTCTCCAGCAAAGGATCAAGATGTGGTCCCTTAGATTACCCACGTAGATGATGGCTTCTAAATTCATTTCAAAATCACAGCAAACAGATTTCAGAGTTATTACAAACAATTCAGAGATGGTGCCTGCTGAAAGCCTGATTATGCTTCCAGCCATCATTTTTCAGACATGGGAAAATCTGTTAAAGTAAATCTCCAATTAGGTTCTTGTGTTCTTTTAAATTAATGTTTCATTTCAATTCTGTTTCCTAGTTCCTCCTGTCGTTTTCTGCAGAATACATGTGCTGAAATCATTCCTTTGATGAGGTGAAGACAAGAAGCTTAGTGTGCTTTGATGTGGAAAAGGGAGATGGGCCCTCTCTGTTTCTATGGAACCAGCTTGCAAATCAAGGAATGATCACAACCGCTGCAGTTAATGCAGTTAAATTTTTTTCAACCAATAAAAAAAGCTGAAAGTAGCTTATTCAAAGAGTTATGAGCAACGAAGTAAGGATGAGACCTTCCATAATTACCCAAGTTTCTTCTTCAAAGCTGCTCAAAGCAGTGGACTGGGAAACCAAACTATGTTCAGACAGGGAACTCTGCTGGACAAAGCCAGCTAGACATCAAAGAGCTACAAACCTCTGGCATATGACTCCACAGAATCACACAGACTCACAGAATTTTAGGGTTTGGAAGGAACCTCAAGAGATCACAGAGTCCAACCCCCCTGCCAGGGCTGGACCAGCTGGAGAAGATGACAGAAGAACACACCGAGGAAGGTTTTTAATGTCTCCAGAAAAGGAGACTCCACAACCTCCCTGGGCAGCCTGGATTGAACCACAGTGAGAAGTCCATCTTTGGCTGTATTTGGTATTCTCACTTCCCTGTATGCCCCAAAGAGAGGGAAAAAAAGACTGAGGACAGAGCACTGGTACTTGACATCGCCCAACTACGCACAGAGAAGGCACAGACTGACTATGGATGAAATGCAGTCACACAATGTATTTTGGTGTGTGAACAGAAGAGGTCCAACTGTACAACCACGATCTTCTTCCCCTGTAAATATGTCCCTTGAATCCATCTTTTAGAAAAAGCAGAGGCAAGGCTCAAAGGTGCCTCATCAAAGCCAAGAACAAAAGTATTTTTTAGGTCAGTGTAAGAAGGGTCAAGTGTACCCTCTGCTGATGGGGAAGACACCCTGCTATTACAAACTTGAAAATTTCATTTTTCTAACTACATTAACATGCTGAAAATTTTGAAACAACTGTTTATCTTGCTAAATTCCACAGCTGTCAATCTAGAGACACAGGAGGTAGTTGCTATAAGACTTTGTACTTTCTGACCCCACAGCATCTAGAAACATTAGCAGTAACATCACATTCCTGGTTTTCATATGCAGCATGATGTTCCAAAGTGAAAGTCACATTAAAAATGGATTAGATTAGATGTGCTAAGTGCTGACTGCAAAGTGCAGCCTGCCTTCAGCTCCCATGGACTTGTGTGAGAACGTACCAAGCACTTTGCAAGATTTGGGCAAGTACGTCTCCTCCTAATGTGTCAGCACGTTTCCATATGAATTCTGCACCAGTAAAAGGGATAAATTCTCCTATTGTTATTATGAGATGTATCATATAAATAAAACATAAAATGTTTATTCCTCACTCACTTTGTTCAATAAAAACTACACCGTTAATTTCACAATGAGAAATGCCCAGTTCTGCCAAGTTTTACTGTGCCTTCTCACAGACTGCACATAACAGAGAGAAGGCTTTTACTTCACTTCATGCTACTAGGGAATTTTTTAATGGAACTTGTTTCTTCCAGGTCAGTTCCATGTACAAAGTATGCTAAGAATTAATAATTTTAACAAAAATGTGCATTCATCAACCAATTCATTTTTAAAAGACTCTTAGTCAGCAGAAGGTGTCATAACAAATGATAAATTGCCATCCTGATACCTCAAAACGCTTGCAGCTCATCATGAGGCTACAAAGTAAACTCTTCAAAGAGAAACTAACAATCTTTGGACCCAAAGCCACAAAAGGAATGAAAGAAAAGAACACCTTCCCTCCTTTGTGAATCAGCTCTCCTGCAAAAACAGAAAGCTGGAGCTGTCACATTTGGGGAGCTGTCATGTTCCTACTTCTATATCCTTTCCCATTTCTTTGATCTGAAAAATCTCAGCCACTGGGGGCTGAACCAATCCAGGAGATTTACATGGCTTCTCTGTTCACCCTTGGGTACTTACCACATTCTCTACTGCAGGCACTTTTTAACAATTAATTTTAATTTCACTCTGGAAAACACAGCTGCTATTACAGAACAGACATTAGCAGAGGAGTCTGCCTCTCTTAAACCCCCACTGACCTCTGAATTGGGAAACTGAGTTCCTGGCTGTGTCACAGATCCATGCCAATGACTTTGCTGCTGTGTACCTCACTCTTTCACAAGTGCATTCTAATTTTTTACATCATATTTCATCACTGAAAAGGGTCCAAATTAGTAATACTGCACTTTGATCAGCCAATTTTTTTTTTCTTTTTTGTGAAGATGATACTTTTTCTGAGAAGTGTCACTGCCTCTAACCAAAGATGGATGGGCTGTCATTTTAACACCCATAAACCCTTCTCAGCAGGAAGGATATGGAGTCATGCAGAAAGAAAGAGCCTACATACTCAGAGAGAGGGCTAAAATCTAAGCTCTTTGCCTCGCATTAAATTCCACTTTCTGGTAAAATACTCCCAGGCTAAGTAGGAATAGTGGTAGCTGTTGCTGGCAGCCATACAGCACACTCAACTACACAGCTGTGTGCTTGCCAGGTAGTCCATGAAGGAACACCTTAAATCCCAGAGAAGCTGGTGAACGACATGTGACAATCAGTTCTGTGCTGGTAGATGCATAATGCAGAGCCACAGAAAATTGTTAGCAGGAATAAGCCCAAGTTTAGGTGCCATAGAAACACAAAGCCTGCTTTTTACCTATCTGGAATCAGAAAAACCTTCCAATACACTATCAGAGAAACTTCTGAGAGTGACAAATGAGTTCTGATATACATTTCAGACTGCCATTTTGCTGCCTCTTACATGTACACAGAGACCCCTAGCTGCAATTTTGCTTAGGACAAGAATTTGCCTGAAAATACCATTTTGTACCATTAATTTTTAGCCACCACCACACCAAGCAGCAAGACTGTACAATGCAATCGCCCTGTACAGAATACCTGGCAAGATCTCATAGATTTCCAGTGGCACAAGTTTGTCAATCATCTGTGCTGTTTTCCACTGAAACATCTTGGTGGAAGCATAGCTAAAATGTCCATTATTCCCTACAGAAGTAATCAGAACAGTCTGTTTCTGAGCAATTTGATATCTACCTCAAAATGCTGTGAAAACTGATGTTTTATCAGGCATTTTTTGATTCTTGTGAAAGACCTACTGGGAAGCCCTTTAAAACTCACTTATAGAACCTTTAACACTTAGACAAAGTGCTGCCTCCCCATTGCTTTCAAGTTACTCAGCTCACAGGCAGTCCCAAAATTGGGATGCACATAGCTCTGGAAACACAAGGGGAACAGAGCTGAGCCTGAGTGCACAGGGCAGAACAGCTGTGGGCATGCCTGCCCTCAGAGCCATCCTCCTGCATCCAGAGCTTCCAGTCCAACTACACACACAAGATGCCTCCTGCAATGCCCAATGTGCCCGGGCATATGAGTCTCTACATAGAATCATAGAATCATAGAATTGGCTGGGTTGGAAGGGACCTCAGAGATCATCAAGTCCAACCCTTGATCCACTACCGCTGCGGTTACCAGCCCATGGCACTGAGTGCCACATCCAGTCTCTTTTTAAATATCTCCAGGGATGGAGAATCCCCTACTTCCCTGGGCAGCCCATTCCAATGCCTGATCATCCTCTCCATAAAGAAATTCTTTCTAATGTCCAACCTAAACCTCCCCTGGCACAACTTAAGACCGTGCCCTCTTGTCTTGCTGAGAGTTGCCTGGGAAAAGAGACCAACCCCCGCTGCCACAACCTCCCCTCAGGTAGCTTCAGAGAGTGACAAGGTCTCCCCTGAGCCTCCTCTTCTCCAGACTGAACACCCCCAGCTCCCTCAGCCTCTCCTCATAGGATTTGTGCTGGATCCCTTCACCAGCCCAGTTGCCCTCCTTTGGACCTGCTCCAGGACCTCGATATCCTTCCTGAACTGAGGGGCCCAGAACTGGACTCGAGGTGTGGCCTCACCAGCGCTGAGTACAGGGGCAGAATCACTCCCTTAACATGCTCCAAACACCCTCCTCCTGAGGAAGGACAACAAGTTACAGATGTGGCAGGAGCCAGGCATAAGCTGGGCCTGTTTTGTGAGCAGTTTACTTGTACCTTTGCTGTTCAGCTTAGACATGTGTTCATATCTCACAGCACCACTACTAAGATTCCCAGTGTATGTTGTTGTTCCTCATCTTTAATTTTGAAACGGATTCATGTGAACCTCAAGAAACGCCTGATCCTGCAGAGTGATGTATGCTCCCTTATTTCTCTGGCTGAAACAAAAGAGAAGCTCAAAATCACTTCGAGCTTCTGAGGATCAGCACGTTTAGCAGGAAAATTGCTTATTTCAGATGACTCACTAAACACAGTAATGAGCTTTTGGCCAGGTGATAGGTTATGTTGAACCCTACTGGATCAATATGAAGGAGAAAAAGCTCAGCTTATTTGAGTACTCCATCCTCTAATGTACAGCAAGATGTCAAGATAGCTCACATATGCTATACAAAGAAATTTCTAACTAATTCTATATTATATTGCTTTTTCTTATTCATCTTGCTTTTCTTCACTTATGCCCAAGCTATTAGGATTCTAGCAAATAAAACCTGAGGAGGAGCAAAAAAGCTGAGACCTCAATGTATCTTGTTTCCAAATCTTCTGCAACTTCAGTTGAATTCAAACACCTTTCACGGGGTAAAATATCTCTTGGAGAGGATCAATAGAATGAGCAGATGAAGTACTGACTCCCTGAATGCAAATATTGATGAGCAAAGCTCTTAAGCAAAAAATACTGAAATATATACAAAAGGCAAATGAGATTGTGCTTGAGCATGGTACTGACATGGGAGAGTTATGGAAGATAGACAGGGGAATAAGAGACTACAGTCCTGTTCCTGTTGCTCACATAAGGGCCATATTCACTTTTCTTTTTGCTCTAATTTAAGCCAAACTCTCAGTATCAAACCAACTTCTGGTGTGTTCCTTAGGGAAAACAAGCCCTCCAGAGAACGTAGGAGCACCTGGGCAAAGACAGCAAATCAGCTACTCCACATTTCTTCCAGACACCTCCTTTCACCTGTGGTAATCACAAAGGAGTATTTCAGAACAGCTATTCCTTTAGAGTCACACACAACAACCCCATGCAGCGCTACAGGCTGGGCACAGAGTGGCTGAGAGCAGCCAGGCAGAAAGGGACCTGGGAGTCTGGATTGACAGGAAGCTGAACATGAGCCAGCAGTGTGCCCAGGTGGCCAAGAAGGCCAATGGCATCCTGGCCTGGATCAGGAACAGCGTGGCCAGCAGGTCCAAGGAAGTGATTCTGCCCCTGTACTCAGCTCTGGTGAGGCCACACCTCGAGCACTGTGTCCAGTTCTGGGCCCCTCAGTTCAGGAAGGATATCGAGATCCTGGAGTAGGTCCAAAGGAGGGCAACCAGGCTGGTGAAGGGATCCAGCACAGATCCTATGTGGAGAGGCTGAGGGAGCTGCGGGTGTTCAGCCTGGAGAAGAGGAGGCTCAGGGGAGACCTCATCACTCTCTACAACTCCCTGAAAGGAGGGTGTAGCCAGGTGGGGGTTGGTCTCTTTTCCCAGGCAACTCTCAGCAAGACAAGAGGGCATGGTCTCAAGTTGTGCCAGGGGAGGTTTAGGTTGGACATTAGAAAGAATTTCTTTCTGGAGAGGGTGATCAGGCATTGGAATGGGCTGCCCAGGGAAGTAGTGGATTCTCCATGTCTGGAGATATTTCAAAAGAGACTGGATGTGGCACTCAGTGCCATGGTCTAGTAACTACAGCAGTAGTGGATCAAGGGTTGGACTTGATCTCAGATGTCCCTTCCAACCCAGGCAATTCTATGATCTGTGTACCACACTACAACAGACTGATCCAGTTATGAATATAACTGGGCAAGCAGAAGAAGCGCAATGCACGGGAAGGCCAAAGAGCTGTGCTGCCTTCCCCAGGACGTTAGTTAAGGAAAGAGGAATACCACTTTTTACAAATCAGCTTCAATTTAACCCTAAATGCACCTTAAGTGCTGGGACCTGAAGAGTCACAGCTGCAGCTGCTTTGTGCTGATACTGAGGAACAGAGCTGAGAGGCCACACAGCCTTCAGGTGCCTGCCCAGGAACTCCACATGCAAACCAGCTGAGCTATGTAGCTGTGCCAACCTATTCTAACTCCTATGTATCTTAAAGGCATATCTGATATATTCTTGCCATATACCCACCAAAGTATTTAGAAACATAATACAGTGCAACACAGTACCACAAAACACTGGTCTGGGCATTCATGGCTGTGACTGCTCTCTTGAAAACAAAACAAAAACCATAGTGAAGACTGACTCACTTTGGTTCACCTGTATCCAGAAGTCACTTTTCTGGCCCAAAGTTTGTCATACACTACTTCAGGCTGAATAAGAACCCTAGGGACATGGGAACAGTCTGATCCAATGATCTCCAGTAAAGGTTTCTAACTATATTAGTGAGCAAGCAGCTAACTCCTCCCTCTGGTCATCACAAAGACAGAAATTTACCATATGTGAACACAGCCAGTGTCTTATTAAGGACCAAGGTAAGACACACTGTCATTTCAAATGAGATAAATTGGCCTTCCTAAACTCTAGAATATCATGAGAGGGATTTCCTCCTAGGTCTATCAGTCGTTAGTAAGAAGTTACTCATCTGACACAACTGTCTGTGAAAGAGACAGACCATGAAAGGACCTGAGTTGCTGAAAAGAAAGCTTTTTGAGAGCTGCAAAAGAAAAGTGCTATAGCACAAAAGGAGATAGGCAGGACAGTGGTTATTCATCATTCTTGCCTTCTAATAAAACAGCTTTCCAGACACCTTTGCGATTCCAGAAAATAGTTTCAATGTTTTATCTGTGCAACCCAAGAAACCCATGGATTGATTGATACATATGGCTTAAAGAGCTGTGGGACACTGCACCTTCACCCATGGTTAAATTCTTTAATTTAGAAGTAAAGTATGAAAATCATGTGTAAGTAGAATGACACAAGGTCTTGGGAATCAGCTGAGAGTTGTTAGCAAGTCCTTGCTAGGCATATGAATTTTGACCTTCCCTTTACAACCAGCTATGATATCAGTAAAGGCCAAGTATTTGCCATTCTACTTTTTTTCTGCTTTAGGCTACAAACCTGAATGTTATCTCAATATGCATTATGAATCCATACACTTCATTAGCAGTATCCAGGCAGGGAAACATGAGACAGGCACTCAGCAGGCTGTACAGGACTTCTCACGCTCTCAGGAAGACTTCCAGGGAGTTTGGGAGAGCTCATTTACCATGAGAACCCAAGCTCTGAAGCACGGGTCCCTCCAGAAACGCAACTTATAAACACCTCATCTGTAGGCTACCAAAATTTACCTGAAGAATTTGATTTTTTTAATCAAGATCACAACTATTTGTGCCTCTGCAGTTACTCCACATCACACTGACGCTGCACCCATTAACTCCCGCGGAACCCCACGGAGCTCACCTGAGAGATGCAGCCACCTGCAAGGCCATACGAACCTCTCGGAGCCTACCGGGCCCCCTCCGGGTGTTCGTGCCCCGGGCCGGTACCCCCATGTCCCGGGGCTGTGCCGGTACCGTCCCGGTACCGCGGGGCAGGGTCCGGCAGCGTTCCCGGCCCTTTGCTGCCACCTGGCGGGCAGAGGCCGCAGCAGCCGCCCGGCCCTCCCTGACTGCGGAGAGGGTGTCCTGGTGTCCCTGTGTCCTGGTGTCCTTGTGTCCTGGTGTCCTTCCCCCGCGGTGAAACGACGGCCTCAAACCCCTGCCTGGACTCTGACGAGTGCTTCGGTTCGACTGCCAGCCCGGAAAGTCAACCCGAGCCTGGGGTCCATCACAAGCAGTGTGGTCAGGGAGGTGATTCCCCTCTTCCCCTGGCTCTGGTGAGACCCCACTTGGAGTACTGGGTCCAGTTCTGGAGCCACCATCAGAGGAAGGACACGGAACTGTTGGAGTGAGTTCAAAGGAGGCTATGTAGCTGATCAGAGGGATGGAGCACCTCTTCTGTGAGGAGAGGTTGAGAGGGTTGGGGTTGCCCTGCCCAGAGACCTTGGAGAACCTTCCAGTAGCTGAAGGGGTTACAGCACAGCTGGGGAGGGACTTTTCCCAAGGGCATGGAGTGACAGGAAAAAGGGTAATAGCCCTAAGCTGGAAAAGTGTAGGTTTAGGTTAGACATTAGGAAGAAATCCTTCGTTTTGTGGGTGATGAGACACTGGCAGAGGTTGCCCAGAGAAGCTGTGGCTGCCCCATGGCTGGAAGTGCTCAAGGCCAGGCTGGATGGAACTTGGAGCAACCTGGTGTGGTGGGAGGGGATCCCATGAAGGGATGGTGAAGCTACATGATCTTTAAGGGCCCTTCCAACCCAAACTATTCTGTGATGCTGTTACTGCAAGCAGTGGGGAGGGGTGCACAGAGCTGAAACTGTTTACAGATGAGAATTCTTGGGGCTGAACCCATCTGGGGGAATGGCACTGAAATCACTCGGGTACAAAGACACTGACAGTGAATCTCTCTCCTATCCTTTGTCTAGATTATTTAACAAGTGAAGGATAGGCACTATGGGCTATTTTTCACCCAGCCAAGCCCTTCTCTCATGCATGCAAATCAGCACATGGAATTTTATGCCCATTTTTCACTTAGAAGGGAGCTAGAAGAGTATAAATTCGTCTCAGTCCTTCACGCTTCTCCTGTTCACAACCGGTCATAATTTTTATTTATTGTTTGTGCTATCCTTTAAAAATAATCACACTTTGCTTTTCTATCTCTCCACTTTGCTGTCTTCTGCTACTGCATGAGAAATGGCAGCATTTTTCTAAGAAGTGACTTAGGAACTTGTAGGAATAATGTGGTGAGTACCCTCCAGCAGCCCCAATGCCTGCTGTGCCTCTTCATCATCCACACATACAGAAACAGCAGCCCCAAGAGTTAGGACAAGGGAAAGAAATCTTGCCTTCCTTTTATGTCAGCTGTAGGTATGTAAACCAAACCACAGAAACTAAATATTTCCCTAAACACTGAAAGAATAAAGAAAGAAACTATATAATCTACTACTGTGTGTATGGCTTGAAAGAGTTAAAGTAATTCGAATCAGTAATGGACAGCAAACATATTAATCATGGCAGCAAAAGTCTCAGAATTTTCTTACAGAAGATTTTTATTTCATTAAAATAAAACTCCTCCAAGACATCTTTAATTTTTTTTTTTTTAATTCAGATTATCCCTAGCTATATTGTTTCAGATCAGCCCAACATGGTAGGGAGCTGCTATGGCACTGCCAAGACATTGCTCTCTGGAATCTGTAATTTCAGCCTCCTCCCTGGGCCAGATTCCTGCCAGCTCCTGCAGTTTGCCTGAGAAAAACCTCATGGATGGGCAGAGCAGATGGGAGCTTGGATGGAAGAGAAATCTGCCATCTCCTTCTGGGAACCCCAGATAAGGTGGGTGAGTGGAGGGTGATGCCAGACCTCAGCCCTGGTCACTCTGTCCTGGCACTCCTGTCACTTGGCTAATGTAACCCTGGCTGCCACAGCCTAACAAGCACCACAGCTCATCCCCTCACCTAAAGCATCTTTGATGTAGGAATATGCTGAGTAATTTTTTGTAGACAGATCCACTGAGACAAAGGGCAGCAGTAGACTCTTAATGGGAGTTCTGCTAAGGCAAAACACAGATCAGGGCTGAGAGGCTGAATTGCTGTTTTGCAGTATTCAAAACAGAGGAAAAAACCCAACCATATTACTTTCAAGGAAAATCCAGTGCTGTGCAGATGCACAAAAGGGACAAACAAGGAGTTTCAACGTAAAACATTTGTTTTAAATAAGAAAAGAATGGATTAAAATATAAGGTTCTTTTCCATGTATCTCATTTAGGGAAAAGGAATTTGGAACAAAGCTTTAAAAGGCATTTTCTGTCCAAAGAGAGGTTTGATGTGTTCCATCTTCTGTTGCTGTTAGTGCATAACAGAGAGGAAGTGCTTGGATAAAATTGTGACAAAACAGGAATGCCAGAAGAGAAGAAGGGCTCTCTGCAGAAGGCATAAATAGCACCTGCAGTCTTAGATAAGTCTGTTATCTACATCTGTTCCTTACTGGTGCTTCTACTGTGGAGCAAGTAGCCAATCAGCCTGGAAGGTGGCATCATATTGTTGACCAAGATGGCAATGATTGACCTCAATTAAATGACTCAGCTGAGGCTTCCAATTAGCTTTGAAAACAGCCCTTGTGGTTTGAGTTCAGGTGGGTTTGTAACCAAGAAAGGTTTTTGGCAGTTCATCAGAGACACCTTCCAAATTAGTCAAAACAAGCTTATGAAGGATCACCAGACTCATATGGCTGGGCCAGCTGGTCATGTTTTACTCTGATGTGCATTGCTCATTTCAGCACTGGAGTTACCATTGCTGCTACATAAATTCTGTACCCTTCTTACTGTTGAGAAAAATCTTAACAGTAAAAAAAAATTTAAAATAAGGAAAAAAAAAAACCAGACTCTACAAGACAGCTGTTGAGAGCAAAGAGACATATTCAAGAGGATGTGCACTTCCATGCATTAGCATGCTGTGAATTTTGTTTGAGATATTCAGCAAAGCCAAATGCAAAGTCTGAAGTTACATTCTGACTTCCCTGCCAGAGGAAGTGGATTCACTGGAAAGGCAGTACAAAAGAAAAAACCCCAAAAAGCTAAGTGTTTCAAATGCCAGATTTGTCAAATAATAGGTTATTTCAGAGACCTCAGAATAACTGGAGCTGAGCCAGATTACACCCAGAGGATCCCAGTATGTTCACCATAAGGAGTAGCGTGTGTCACAATTGTTTTAGTGACATACATTAGCAGAAAATTAAGTAGAAAGATCTCTGTACTTAACAGGTCTTTTTTACTTATTTTGCCAATGCTGCCTTTTGCTAAACCTCAGCTCTCTTCATTCTTGAAGATTACAACATGTCCAGGCAGCACAGTGCAGTGCAGAACAACACTTTCTCCAGAAGTCAGGACACCCATGGAGGTGGAGGACCAAGGGAACTCTAAAGCTGGACTGGACCCACTGTAATGCAGCACCTTTAAGAGGTACCCTCACCAAAGCATGGAGAAACCATCTTTGTCCATGACCTTATGGTCTTTGTGACCTGAGGCAGCTTCACCATACTTCGATAGGGCTTGCAAAAAAGAGGTACCTGGTTCTATAGTCTGTCTCTGGGGGCTGAGCATAGTTCATTTTATGGAGTCTTCACAGAAAAGATCTTAGATGATCTTAGATCTTAGTTATGAGCCATTAAATTTATCTTTAGTTTTTGCCATGGATTTCCCCTTTTTTGCAACACTTCTACTGAGTGAACAGACTTACCCTGAGATTGAACAGGCTGATGAGTCTTGGAAAGGAAGAAAACTTTCCAGCTACATGTAATAAAGGAAGTTGCAGTTAAGGCAGGGAGCCTTTGCCTGATTTGGAACAGAATGCTTTTTTTTTTTAACAAAAAACCACGTGCATGGAGTTACCTGATAGTGTTCTGCAGTGACTGCAGAAACATACCTTAGAACCTATTCGGTAGGTAAGAAATCTAGGTCAGCTAACTTCTCCCTAGAATATGGGCAGTCCTTAGACTTAATTTAGATAGGGAAAAAAAAAAAAACCTCCAAAAAGAAAAAGAATTAAACAAGAAAAAAACAAACAAACAAAAAAAATGTTTCAGAATAACTGAAAAATTATCATTCAGAGCCTAAATGCTATTTCACATTATTTCATATGAGGAGTGACTAGGGTTGATCCTGCTAAAAATTAAACATTCAACTCTAAGAAGTATTGTTTTAATTAAGACTAGCCCAGTACACAACAGGAACAGGAGCCACTGCTCTTATCCATGCTTCTTCCAGGGAGAAAGCAAATAACTCCAAGCTTCTCATAGAACTCCTTAACCTTGGATGGAGTCTCCTGAGAGGGAAGGAGAGTATTTCAAAACCAGCAAAGCATTTTGAGGAGAGAAAGCTCTTTAGGTATTGATGTGGCTTCATAACATTTATATTGAATCGCTACAGGGAGAGAGACAGGGGGGAGTTAGATTGACACCTTGTTGGGAAAGGCTCCCACATGCTGCCTCTTGATTGCTCTCACAGTGAACTATACACAGAAAGAGAATCAGCTGGTGAGAGGCACAAGGTGACAGCCAGAAGAGTGTGACTAATGCAACAGGCAGCATTTACAGCAGCTCTTGCACTCAGAAGGGCTCCAGCTATCCAGATATCACAGTGAAAACCCCTTTAGAAAGCACAGAGGTACTGAGAACTGGAATGAGAATGTTTGTGCCAATCAGATGCCTCTTCAACACCTCCCTCCATCCAAAAATTGCCCATTCTTAATAAGCACAAGCAGCAGTCCCCCTCAGTGATCTGTGTTCTCCTTTAATGTTTTAGTACAAACTACAAGTGGTTAGAGGCAACCAGCTTTTCTTTGAATGGGGAGAAAACAGAGTGGCTCATAGATGCAGAACCAACTGAAAGGTATTTAAAGAAATGACAGACTTTGATCTGAGACCACTTCCTGGCAAATACTGCAGACAGACTACTACACATTATCATCAAACACATAGGTGTGCTGATAAGTATGTGTGGTGGAGCTTCCAATCACTGCATCTGTTGAGTAATCATGCCAGCACACCCTAGTGCTGGTCTAGAGAGAAATTTTAGAGTAGGAACACAGACTAATGATATATGTTTGGCATAAAGAGAACTAGATCAAAGCCAGGTGTCAAAGCTGAAGGCTTTTCATGACTAGAGGGAGGAAATGTCAGGACAGCCTGCACAGTGCAGAGTTTTGAGTCATGGATGTCCTCCTACTCTGAAGCCAGATGGACAATAAGTCCTTCTGCTGAGAGGAGGGAAAATGTAGTTTCTTGCCACGAAGCAAACTTTACATCCAAAACCTTACATATTAGTATCATACAAAGCTCTGAAAAGCCTAACCACACAGCAGCATTAGAGACAACCAAGGCCTACAGAGGTTGTGGCTAAACCTGGAGTAGGATGAGAACAGCCTGGGATCCTCTGTGCTCATTTTCTTGTCAGAGTGTTGAGAGAGTGATGTGATCCAGACTTACAGGGAAGCTCTAAGCAGAACTTAACACTGGGGGAGAAATTCTGGCATTGCAGGATATAATTTCATTCCACACAGGTTAAGTACAAAATCCAGAATTCCATGCTTAATGTTTTATTTCATGGAGACAAATATATTTAGCACTCCCAATAGAAAATATCTGTATTCCAATAGCTAAATAAGTTTTTTGTTGCATGAGTTGTGCCTTGCCTGGTGAAAACAACCTTTTTCAGTAGAAAAACATTACAATGGGGTGAATGTTCAACCAGCTCTAGGTGACAGTAAGCATAAGAACATTCCAGAGGAGGAATTCTCCAAGCTGCCATAAATATTTTAGAAAATACTACTTTCACCACTCATTTGTTGCCTTTCTCATAAACCCAGGAAAGGTGTACGTATCGTGCACATGTGTTTACTCTGAAGCAACAACAAGCTCCACTTTTCCCTACACATGGCAGCTCTTTCTACCAACACAAAGCAATGCTAGTGCAGCAGGAGGCAGAACAGTTCACTGTGACAGCTGTGTGATTGTAAATAAGCTTTTGATTTGCAGCACTTCTCAGCCCTTTATTACCAGTGAAATAGACAAATGTGAAAAGCTCAAGTTGTTTTTGCTGTCTCCCTAGGTCAATACAGGTAAGAATTACATTAGTCCATAAAACAGTGCTCCTTCAGTGCAAACCCGTACATTGCAACTCACACTCTGCAAGAGATGCTCAGCTTGAGGAAATGGGTCTCTGATTTAAATCAGCACCAGCCACAGAGGATCTTATCTTCTGGATGTGCCTTCCCCAGGACTTATTGAAGGAGATACCTACAGGATGTAGCATGGAGGACCAGTTGAACCACTAGCCTAAGACAGGAAGTTTAGGGTCAACTACCTGTTTAATCACAAGTCTATACAACCAAACCTTATACAATTCCCTCCATTTCTCAGCACTCTGGTTCCTTAACTGGAAAACACTACTCTTGTAGTAGAAGAGGTGTTTAGGTACCTAGAACATATATGCATGTTGGAATAGAAATGGATGAGACAGACATGCAATGCAAAGAGTGATAACCCTCTGAGATGCATTTCTGCATAATACAGCCTGTTGTTTCTTTTTTTCTCAGATTTTGCCACCAACAAAACCTTCTACCACATCCAGCACTTCCCATGTAGTGCATGTGAAGTCAGTGATGTGGCAATGAGACAGGCACCCCTTGCCCTGCAGCCCATCCTTCAGCCACACTGCCAAAAATTGGCAGATACTGCATAGAAAATTAGTTTTGGAGCTAAGTCACATCTTCTCCTCATATTACCTAATGCAGCCAAGATTTGAGTTTGATTTTGTTGCACTGAAATATAGGTATAATAAGCATTAGATTTTGTTGGCAGGGGTAATTCACTCTTCCAGTCAGTTACAGCAACACTGTTAGAAGGATGAGTACCCAGGAGAGCTCATTTCCTTCTTTGTTCAACTCACAAGTGGTTCCTAAAATGGATTTTCCTTCCCATAAACTACCTGGAGCTTTAGTGAAAGTTGCTTTAACAGAAGGCAGCACTTCCATTCATGTGTAACAGAGTGGCTGTAAATACAGGCCACCTGTGTGAAATGTTCTGATTACTACCATCTCACTCAGGAAAATGGAGGACAAGAACAAAGAGATCAAATTCTTTTCTGTTTGGCTATCCAAAATCAAATGAGTACTTTCCTACAACATCTAGGATTTTTCACTCCTGGACACTAAACAACACTTAATCAGCTAGTTAATCTGGTAAGTTAAATACAGCCTTTCTTCTCAATAGGGAAGTCTACATTCATGAGAAGGAGAGTATGGCATTCACCACATCCCATGAATTACCAAAATTTGAACAAACACAACAAAATGGAATATGAAGATATTTAAATAGCATCCACCCAAAGGTGTAGAAAAATCACCACTACAGCAGATATTTGTTCCTACAATTTGACAGCAATACCCAATGACTCAGAGAAAAGAAAAATAAATAAAATTGCTATGTGTATTTTTCCAAGGAGCAAGTGAGGAGGTAGAACTGACATTCTGCAAGACTTCAGTATCATTAGTATAGAATGGGTAAATCTAGGATGGAGAGATAAATGAAAACTGTGATAAGATGCCACATGGTTTTATCAAGCTAGATTGTGGCAGTCTATAGTGTCTCCAGTAAGATAACTGGGTTTTAGATATGATCAATTCATTGGAACTAATCTCTAAGGATTGAAACCAAGAATCACTTCCACTGCCTCAAGGGAGATTAATTATTAAAGTGGATTTAGATTAGATATTAGGAAGAAATTCTTTACTATGAGGGTGGTGAAACACTGGAGCAGTTGCCCAGGGACTCTGTGGATGCCCCATCCCTGGAAGTGTTCAAGGCCAAGTTGGATGGGGCTTTGAGCAGCCTGGTCTGGTGGAACTCATCCCTGACCATGCATATGAGCTGGAACTTGATGATCAGTGCCAGTCCCTGTTCTGCTTATCATTTTACTAAAAATATTGGTCCAAGAAGTTGCATGGTACTGGAGCTTCAAGTAACACAGAGTAGAAAGGCAATGCCAATTACTGAGAACAAGTTTTTACACAAAAAGACTTATACAGCCCTGTGGCATAGAGTCACAGAGATGAATAGAAATTCAAGAATGCAAAGGCCTGAATCTAGAAGTAAGCATTTTATTACTGGGAGTAGAAAGTGACAGAAAAAAGGAAAAAAAATAACAAAAGCTGCATGGTTAACTATAAGATTGCAATATGGTGTCAAATCAGTTCCCTCCCAGGATCACCAAGGCTGCTCATGGGTTACACTTCTCAGTTTATTTACTTCTAGAAAAGAGTCAAAATGTACACGAAGTTGCTGGGTTTAAGCCCTCAGCTATATCCTTGTTAAAGTGTGAAATGGATAAAGAGTATAAAATTTTAAGTTTGTAAACTAGAGTGCCAGCTGACAAGGACATATGTGGACAAAATCTTGGCTTGAAAAATGAACTCATGTTCATATTAGGATGAATTTAAACTTTTTAGGAATGCTTCAGCTTAGACTTTGAAATCAGGAACATTCAGCTCTGATGTTGGAGTCCAGTCTTGTATCTCTGACAGTGGTTTTTTCATGCTGTAAAATAAGAAGCAATTAAGAGTCCACAAAGGACATGCTGCTCTGTTCCTGCAGTGCAGTAACAGCTTTAGGTATTGCTTCTGTTTAGGGAAGGACAAAGTTCCTCTCTTAACCAAACCTGAAGTAAAAACAGAGTCAGGTAGAGACTCCAGGCAGCTACTGCATGCAGGCTCCTAAAATTCTGGAAAGGGTTTTCCACTCATGGAATGAGAAGGTTATGCTTATAACCTAAGCATGTCTTGATCCACATTCTCCCTGTCCTGTAAAATGCCTTTCTGGAAGAAACATCTGTAGATCAGATAGTAGTACTGGGACACTGTTCCCCCAGTCTGTTCTCTCTACTTCATCCTTTTCATTAGATTTGGGTTTGAGTTCTGAAATTAGGAATAGTGGACTCTGCCATGCTCACCAGAACAAGAGATAAGTAGGTTCCTACTTCTAAACAACCCAGTATGAACAAAAAGCAGAAAGATTATTACAAATGCTAAGGGATTTTTCTCTGCTTCTTAAATGTACTGCAGGTGGTGACTGGAGAACACAGAGACTTCAGTAAAGTCTATGAAAAACCTGAAGTTCTCACCCAATTCACTACTCCATTCTGCAAGGCAAACAGCTGGGGACAGTGAGAAGAGGAAGAAGGCACCAAGCATCTAGAAATGGAGACACTACAGTGTCTTTGCTAAGTCCTTGTCTTCATATCATGGACTTTTTACCACAGTGGAGGTAAAGTAGAACTAATGAGAGAAACGAGATGTGAGTAGATACCTGCATTTAACGAGACAAGTCACTAGATGTCACTGTAAAATGTGTCGAACACAACAGAGGGGAAAATATCCATGTCAGGAAACGTGGTGATCACCACCCAGCACCTGCCAGCCACGGGTACTGCATTCCTTGGGGAGACCTTAGAAACCTGGAGGCCTCACTGGAAAAGGGAAAGAAACTTGCAGCTTAGGATATCCATTTAAAAGTCTGGACATTGATTGTCCCGGGTGTTGAATGTAAATCTCAGGAATTTCAATTAATGCCAAGCATTAATGGGAAACAAAACTGTCGGTCAAAGGTGACTCAAACAGATCGTAATAAATTGTTTGAGTTTCATTCTGTACCTATAAAATGTCTACTTTGGACCTTTTGCAGAGGTTATCACAGTACAAGCACCACAAAGCCACCATCAAAACCGCAGCTTTTTTAATGATTAAACTGTCTCCTAGCAGCAGCTCAGTTACAGTTACAACACAATCATATGGGATATGCAGATCATGGGAAGTTATGGCAATTATGCTGCTATCCCACTTAAAGGAGCATTCTGGACAACCATCTTGTAAAAGTTAATTTTTAATGCCACCATGACTACAGTTCTAGTTGCTGCTTTTTACTCTTCATTTCGAGCTGGCAGTTTTATTTTCTTGATTATGAATGTGATTCCCATGGTATTCCCTTTCTAGCAACAAATTTGTTGTGGGTCTGATCCAACTGAAAAAGGAGTAATTCATGTTTTTTTCACTTTAATAAAATAAACATGAAGCTTCTTCTGTTGGTTTGGGGTTTTTTTCACTAATAAAAGAAAGATCAGATCTTGGTTCCCTATTTTATAAGAAACATTCTTTGACAGCTTGCTGATTCAGATACACACCAGATGGAAATTCAATCTTCCACAGCTCTGTTCCCCACAGACCATTTAACCGCTGTCTATGAAAAACCAGAGCTCCTTTTCTGTACTTTTTTTTTTTCCTAATGAATTTATAATATCCTAACCTATCCTCTACTTTTCTCCACTAGAGGCTCTTTATTCTTCTTGCTCAGAAACCTCCTCTTCCTAGATATATAGAATCATAGAATTGGCTGGGTTGGAAGGGACCTCAGAGATCATCGAGTCCAACCCTTGAACCACCGTTGCGGTTGCTAGACCATGGCACTGAGTGCCACATCCAGTCTCTTTTGAAATATCTCCAGGGACGGAGAATCCACTACTTCCCTGGGCAGCCCATTCCAATGCTTGATCACTCTCTCTGTAAAGAAATTCTTTCTAATATCTAACCTAAACTTCCCCTGGCACAACTTAAGACCATGCCCTCTTGTCTTGTTGAAAGTCGTCTGGCAAAAGAGCCCAACCCCCCCCCTGGCTCCAACCTCCTTTCAGGGAGTTGGAGAGAGTGATGAGGTCTCCCCTGAGCCGCCTCTTCTTTAGGCTGAACAGCCCCAGCTCCCTCAGCCTCTCCTCATAGGACTTGTGCTCGAGTCCCTTCACGAGCCTGGTTGCCTCCTTTGGACCTGCTCCAGGACTTCGATATCCTTCCTGAACTGAGGGGCCCAGAACTGGACACAGTGCTCGAGGTGTGGCCTCACCAGGGCTGAGTACTTGCAGAGGAAGAGGATCAGTTCTTGTGAAAATGTGTTTGTTTCTCCTTCCCAGCCTCAGACATTGTTACTCAATATAACAGCTGCTGGTTTCTATGCCTGTCCTCTCTCCTTGTTAGGTGCTTATCCAGCTGCTGAATTTCCAGAAATTTTCTTACAGTTCCTATTCTAACTATCTGGGCAGTTCCAGCACCTGGACTCACTAGATCTGATATTCCTTTCACAGCAGCAAGAATCAGGGGTAAATCCATAACCTTACTGCAATCACCAGTAAAGCTCCCACTAGTCTCAAGAATTTTTTAAAGGTTTATAGCATGAGGGAAGAAAAGAAGTAGGGCTTCAATTTCTGGCTTCGTCTGATTAAACAAAATCATCTGCAATAATTATGGGTTAATTGTGATTTAGCAGCTCATTCATAATGTATTTGATGGATGGGTGATTTTGTGATTCCTATGTGACTATTACTTTTGATTGGTGTCATCATGTCACAAAACTCACACTGTTTATTTATTTCTGTGATTAGAGATCATAATTGTCTCCATAAATTTGAATATAGCTTTTAATTATTTGTACTTTAATTACTTCTATGTAATTTTAATACACATTTTATTTTTTTATTTCCCTGCTCTTTCCTAGGTCACTTCAAAATACCATTAAAAATCACTTGCCCTTGCAGCATCTGTACCAAGCAGAACAGTGGAAAAGGCAGTATTATTTCCTTTAAAAATCAGTTAAATTCACATAGTAGGACCATTTTAGCATTGTTGAACTTGAATTCCCACCCATGAACAACAAACACTTGGAGTCTGCCTGCATGAGGGCTTTAGGACTGATCTCAGAACCTGAAAAAATAAATGACAACTCACATAGTATTTCTTAGTTCTTATCTCTGTATTATACTTGCAAAAACGTTTTAAAACTAGATTTTAGAAAACTTCACAATCTGAATTGCAGACCTTTCTACCAAGTTCAGCAGGCTGTGCCTTTGCAATTCATAAGCATTGAGAGATGTAGTCTCCAAAACACAAATAAAATGTCCAGAAAGCATATTTGTCCCCACTTTGTAATCAGGGAGCTCAGATGCAAGATTTCCTGAGTACCTAATTTAAGCACTGAGGCTGCCTGGCTTAATTTTGGTGTCAGGACTCATTCTCACCACAGATTGTATACGAAGTCTGACTCTTGCAGCTGAGGAAAACATCACTTATTGCTCTTTGGAACTACGTATCATAACACATGGTGCAGCCATGTACATTGAGCAATCTTCAGCATTGCTCCTCCACAGAAGCCTCTGAATTCCCAGCTTTTAAGACAAAAACCCCAGGTTGTTAGCAGCACCCTTTGTCAGACCTTCAGGACTAGTACAGCAACCTGCATTTGGGTTTGGGTTATGGATTTTCAGTAGAATCACTGATAATGAATCAATTAGGGGAAAAAAAAAAAAAAAAAGCTGATGGTTTTGAATCCCAAGGTGAGTATGCAGTGCTTAATGTCAAAGAGGAGGGTGGAGAAAACAGACATAAGTTACCACAAGCTAGAGATTTTTTTAAAAAAGAGATTATAAAGCAACCACTTCCATGAGGTCACAGATCAGCATTTAGTTGTCTGGCACTAAATTGAATAGATTGTTTAAATGTAAGCAGTCCAAGCCTAAGACACTGAAAAAAAATCAGTAGGCTTTTAATGAGAAGTTTGAAGAAAGAAATGTGTGTCTTACTGGATGATGCAACTTATTTAGTGACAGAAGGCAGCAGAGCAGCCTTTCCTTGCAAAGCAGAAACAGAGGAGGTTGAAAAGGAAAGTTTCTGCTACACACAAAGTTTTCGGGTGTGTTTTGTTTCTAAAACAAGACTTCACTCCACTGGGACCAAATCCAAGAATCTTCAAGGTTGGGAATTTGGCAGTGATTTTGTTTCAGATATGAAATACAGAATCCCTGAATGTTAGGGAATGGAAGGGACCTTCAGAGATCACCAAGTCCAAGCCCCTGGCTAGAGCAGGCTCACCTGGAGCAGGTTGCACAGGATGGCACAATCTCTGGGCAGCCTTTTCCAGTGCTCTGCTACCCCTACAGTCAGGAAGTTTTTCCTTATGTTTAGGTTGAACCTCCCATGTTCTAGTTTGTGCCCACTGCCCCTTATCCTGTCACTGGGCACAACTGAAGAGTCTGGTCCCACCCTCCTGACACCTTCCCTTTAGATACTGAGATAGGAAACCAGCTGCCTGCCCACTGTGCTTCTTGCTGGGCTTTTAAACTTTCCAGTGCAAATCCTGAGATCTCTGAAAAAGCTGTCTGCTGGAATTGTCCAGTTTGCCAAAAGTGCAGCAGTTTAGCTGGCAGGTCTAACTTAAGAGTTGCTGATCTTGGAAAATACAGGTTCCACTGCCAGCGTTCCAGTAAACTTCATATTCATTTGGTGGAAAGAAAAGTCTTGCCATATATTGCAGCAGAAGAGACAAATAAAAATCTTTGGGCATGTGTTACTTGCATTATTAATGCATAGGAAAATTAATACTTTAAAGTTGCTCTGGAAGACAATTAAGTTTGTTATTGTTATGCATAGAGAAACTCTTCAAATGCTTGCTCTTAATGCCTTGGTGACCACGGTTGCAAAGGAAGTCACATTACTTCTATTTAAATAAACAGATAGAACACATAAAGCCTTTCCTTTGGAAATATGAGAGAGATTATTGTCTTGGAGTCCTAGAACAATGTGACATGGCCATGTGTACCTTTATTATGGTAAAAAAACAAACAAAAAAAAAGTCTACATGATCTAAAATGGTTTTTTTATGTAGACTCAGAATGATTTATTTCTTTTCAGTCCTTGGTACAGTAACCATCTTGGGAAAAATGAGAATAATTTTTCAGTATTGCTCCGTGTGGCAGCTGGTTTCAGGTAAAAGACCATTTTTTGTTATGGAATGAGAGACACAGATAAACTTTTAGGAAATATTCCCAAGGGCAATTTAAAGACATTTTCCTTTTTGCAGAAAGTACTGTTCTTTTTTATTTTTTTTTTTTAATTTATAATGTTAATAAAATTATTTCTAAATTATTTAATAAGGTAGGGAGTAATCAAAAAGTTTATACTTGTCTGCTTTGTTAGGGGTATGAATCATACACCAGACTTAAACATTCTCATAATAAAATAAACAACGATAACAACTTCAGTTTAAATAAAAAATGCTTGCAAAGCAAGAGGATTTAGTTTTACTGTTTTTCAAAGAGAGAAGGAGGTGTTTTGCCAGGGCAGCTATTGTTATTGGATACAAGAACTTCTTATTTTAATTTTTTTGATATATTTTTACATCCCTTGTTCTTTGTTATCACCAATTTATGGCATTATTGAATGCAAGCACTTTGCCATGGTGTTTCTAGGGCAGGGTGATCTGAGAGTAGAAAACACTTATAGTTCCAATCTGAATATAAATCCTTGGAAAGAGCTATACAGAAGATAGGGTAGAAAAAGAGGGGGAAAACGGAAGTTAATTTTACTTCTTTCCTTTCTCATTCTAAAGATCAAGCCCTTCAAATTCCTTATCCCAGGGTGGTTTCTACAATAGCAGAGTGCTCCAGGGTTGGGTCAGTCTTGCTCTGATGGTAGCTGATGGTTGTAACATCACTCAATCTGTGTACATACAGGGTATCTGTGTGTGCACAGAGTAGAGCATTAGGGCTGACCATGTAAGTAAAACTGTCTGGATCTAAAATAGATGGAGAGCTTTCTATTTTTCATTTGATTAGTGCCTGATGGTTTTGTTTGTAATGTGTTCAAGGGTTTAGATTTCTCTGGGGAATGTTAAGGGAAAAATCCCAGCTAATTGTGTCAAATGGCCAAGAGCCTTAAGTTTAAAAAGCAAACCAAAAAAAAATAACAAAAAAACAAAACAAACCATCTTGTCCTGTTGCTAAGTAGAAAACAATAACTTCTATATTACAACATTTTTAGTTTCCTAATCAAGAATTTAAATGGAAAAGAATTTTCCATTTGCATCTTGGATCCTTATTTTTAATATTATTAAAATATTATCTCCCTCAATCTATAGCTTCAGGATGTGAATGGCTTCCACAAGAACTTCTTAGTAAATCCACAGTTAATCACTCAGATTCACCTCTCAGGGTAACAGTTGCCTGTTACAATTACAGTTTTGCATTTAGCAAGTACAAGCAAAGCAAAGCAGAACAAAAAAAGATCCTCAGAAGGCAAGGGAAAGATGTCTGCGAGTGGTGTGGGCTCCTCCTTCCATAAACCATCCTGCCAGCTGAGTCTCTTAGCCTGGCCATGGTGTAAGAAGCAGGGAACATCAGTCATGTGGAGTCAAACCCTTGATTCTTAGTGATTTTATGCAGCTTGTGCACAGAGGAGCAGTGTCCATTGCCTTAACTTGCATGTGGTCATATGAAGTTAAAGTTCATTCAAGACTTACCTCCTGGAGCTTCTTTTTACTTGTCAGGATTGTTGGTCTGAAGAGAAGGAAAATGACACTGTCCACTCAGGCACATTTGGAGGGACATTGGAGAGAGCATTCCAAACTTCAGCTCTACTGTGGCCAGATTCAGAGAAGGAAGACTCTCCCCACCTACCTATCTCCAGACATGTCTGTCCCTGAGCTCCACCAAACCCACTCCCACCTCCAGCACATTATGTCCCAGCAGCAGTCACCCAATGCACCCTCCTGTTCCCCAGCCTCACCCACACAGTCAGGGTTGCACTTGGCAGTACCCCCCCTTTAGCAACAAACCCACTCGTGACTGCCTGGCTCTCTGTGGCAGAGAGAGAGCTGATTCAGCCCTGGGGGATACCTGCAGCCCTTCAAGCTCTCTGTCTCCTCCAAGGAAGCCAAATAAAAGCATCACACAGGCCACAAGCTGAGCCACATTCAGCCAGAAGCATTCCAAGGCCCTTAGCTCTAGGATCTAAGGGTCAAAACTTCTCACAGTGCTTATATCCCACAGCCCAACAACTGGCTTTGCTACCAGTACACCTGGAGCTAACCTCTTGTTCCTTCTTTCCCTACCCCACTGGCATACACCAGACAAGTGGATGATGGTGGATTGTAGAGACAAAAATATAAGCCAAGTGTTGTTTCTTCCCAACCTGTTTTTTCTTGCTTCAGTCAATCCATTTGTCAATCACTCCAGCAAACTTCATATACTCCTTCTGCAACAGGCTTCTCCATACCCTGGTTAAGATACTGCTATGGTTGTTGTTAATGTGTTAGTGCTAAAAAAGTACAGTAATAAAAAGCTGCTGTTGAAACTTAGGGTATGAAAAGAGCTGGAAGGTAGCTCCTGAGTCATGCAGAGCTTGTAGTTCATGATATCCCTGAATTCCTTTGATCCATGTCTCCCTCAACACATACATGCACAAGCATACATACTCTTACCTCTCTCCTCTCATGAATAAAAGCTTTTCTTTAAAGGTATTACACTTGGCTGAATTATAATACAGATTTCAGAGGTCAGGGTGATATAAATGAGAGCTAAGAATAGATCACAGTCAGAAGGACCTTGCTATGAATATTGCAGAAGAGATTAGATGATTTCAGAGTTCAGGCATCTTTAAAGAAGATGGAAAGAGAAGCTTTCCTTTAAATAAGTCCACCCATGACAAGAACAACTCCCACAATACTGACCAATCCCTGCTCCCCAGACACCAACACATTTATAGCAAGGGACGATGGAGCAGAGAGTGGGGGGACAGGGAATAAATATATTTTCAACTGAAACCTTAGAACATTGTGGCAAAGCACAAACACTAAATTAAATCATTGAGAATGGAAATTAAAATCATAGCCCACATTCATTTCTGAAGCAGAGCTTTGGCCCTGTAACGGGGAGAAATAGGAAGATATCATGAAGATTTCTTCTGCTGGGTGAATTACAAGATATTGTTCAGGGAAACCTGGAACTCCAGAGTACACAGCCAGATACTACTTACCCTGACTTGTTCTGAAGATGTAGCAGGGTAAGTACACTGTTTTCAGCCAACTTTGTCTGAAGGCACCACTTGTACTAGGATGTAAATATTCATTTTAGTAACACAGGTGTTCCCCAAGGACTTCTGAAAGGTGATTTATCATCAGGGAATGTTGTGAAGCATGCTGCTCCTCTTGGAATCAATCCTTGTATCAGAGTCTTGATAAGTTAACTGATAAATGCATGTTTGTACTATCACATTTTAGTAATTGGTTCTCAAAGCTTACTTTTTTTCAGACTGCTCCTTTGATACTCTGCAATACCATTGACTGCCTTTGAAGAATGAATAATAGTGGAGAGCTTTAAAGAGACTTGTAAAAGTTATGAAGCCATAAAACTCTATTTGATTCCTCCCTCAGTCTGTTTTCTGAAAGTGTACTGAATTTTAATAGTGAAAAGATCCTATGAGCTTTGAATGAAAGATTCTTTTTCCTTTCAAGCCATAGCTTCTGCCACACTTTCCTCACTGGTATTTCATTGCCTTCAGGATGACATGATGTCTACAGGGGTTTTTTTCAAAGTCTCTTGGCAACAGCATTTGGGAAAAAAAAAAGAAAAAAAAAATTTTTCCCTACACTCTATGTTGTAAATCACTGTTCCATGGAGCTACAGTCACTGGAACACAGAAGAAATCCAAAACACACTTTTGCAACTAGGAGTTGTACTTATTTTCCTTTCCCTTCTTATTCCTGGCAACTGTGTATTGGAGCTTCCTGTAAACTGACTCCTTTTCTCCTCCTCCTTTCCTGAGGTGTCACCATGTTGTGAATAATTGATGCTTCTGCAAAGAAGAGCTTTCTTAATCACATTGCAGAGTTTCAACTTCCACCAGCCCATTAAACTCAAAATAAACTACTAAGCATTCTAACTGTCTGCTCAGTGTCTGCACAGTGACATTTACCAGGAGAGAGGCAGACAAGAAATAGTTACTGGAGATTTTCATAGACCAGAATAGTGACTCTGTAATCTTGCTCTTTCCCTCCCTATAGCCAGCACCACCTTTTCCAATCTCTACATCCTTGCCTACACACAGCTAAAATGATAGAAATGCCCCTTGACATGTGCAATTCCAAAATACAAGTATTAGAATTCAATTGAAACTTTAAAAAACAGGGGAAGGGAAGGGAAGGGAAGGGAAGGGAAGGGAAGGGAAGGGAAGGGAAGGGAAGGGAAGGGAAGGGAAGGGAAGGAAGGGAAGGGAAGGGAAGGGAAGGGAAGGGAAGGGAAGGGAAGGGAAGGGAAGGGAAGGGAAGGGAAGGGAAGGGAAGGGAAGGGAAGGGAAGGAAGGAAGGGAAGGGAAGGGAAGGGAAGGGAAGGGAAGGGAAGGGAAGGGAAGGGAAGGGAAGGGAAGGGAAGGGAAGGGAAGGGAAGGGAAGGGAAGGGAAGGGAAGGGAAGGGAAGGGAAGGGAAGGGAAGGGAAGGGAAGGGAAGGGAAAAAAAAGCTATTTAAAGCATTCTTTGGTTTTGGTTTCAGGACATGTAACAGAAAAGACATTATGGTTACTAAGCTCATTTCTGAAGTCAACATTTAGAGCTACATCACTGAATTAGAGCACTTAGAAGTTGTTTACAATGCTCTTTGTTACAGAAAAAACCTTGGAATTAGTTTCAAAAGACTGTTTTCAAAAGGGTTTATGACAATCCTACTTAAACCAGCATTTCTGATATAACTGAAAACAACTTTTACAGCTATGAGTAGATATAAATGTCACAGGACATTTGTAAGTACATATGAGCTAAATTAGAAGCAACAAAAGAAAGTCTGATGTTATCAGCCCAGTATATTTCATGCAGGCAGTCAGTGACAGCAGCCCACAGATGCTGAGGTCAGAGATGCTTTGGTAAACAGAACAATTTGCACCATTGTATGAGCCATCAGGATAGCAAAATAAACTTCCTGGAGGCATGTGGATATGCCTCTTCTGAAAAAAAAAAAATTGAAAGCATAAAATAACTTCTTATCTGCAAAAGCTTATTCCCAGCTGCCAGCTATGTATCATACAAGTGGAAGAGCTCTTGGAGTGGGAGCTTACAGAGGTAGGATGGCACTTCAGTAATTAATACCATGCCCTTGTATCAACTATCTTTGTGTATTTTGAGGAAAAAAAAACCATTTTTCTTTTCAATGCCATCAAACATCTGATATACAAATTGTCAATATTTAACATTGTTCCCCACCCTGGTCACAACCAGTCAGATCTGGTGATAGATGATTCATTCACAGTGACTCCTTGCAATTCTTATGGCACAGCTAGGCATACATGGTATTAAAACTGATTAACCACAGAGTATTTCACCAATGAGTTTTCCATTTGCTTCCTCCATTTCTGGATAATAGCACTATTTACAGACAATGGCAGCAAAACTTTTCTCCGGGGATTTATGTACAACACTATGCTTCTTGAATTGTAGTTTTTATTCTCTAGAGAAACACTTAAGTGCAGCAACCAAGATAGGAGTTTATTTTCCTTCCCAATAATCCCTGCATCCTAAGACATTCAGTAGAGCAAGTGCATTAATGCCAGACTGTACTGTGAACTGCATTCATCCTTCCCCAGCCTCCACTGCTACTAACAGAGGAGAGAGAGATTGCAGCCTCACTTAATCAACTGTAAATAATTAACTTACCTGAACCTTGCCCATAGGCTGATGAAAGGGAGGGTATAACTTCTGTGCTTTAGTGTGTGTGTAGTGTTTATATTTTCAAATTCTGACCCAAACTATTGTTAAAATGCACTAATGGAAAGAGGTGGTGAGTGAGAATTGGGTTACTGACATGCTTTTCCTGTGAAAAAGCTTCAAGTACAACTGAGATAGTGGGTCTGCTTCTTTGTAATTTTTCCTGTTATTAATTAGCTTAGGTAGAAGGTACTCCTGGTGTTGTACCATGCTCCCATGCAGCTTATCTGTTGTTATTGCCATGTGTCCTAAATTACAAGTCCCTGCTGTCTAAGCTGAATAAGGTACTTGTAGCAGCAGCTGAAAGGAATAAAAACAAGCCAAACCCAAAGCTTTTACCTCCTTTCATTCTTATTTTTCCCCGACCTTTTAACACATGGCAGGCCACAAAAAGAATTACAAGGATTAAATTATTTGGATAATTTTAGTGGATGTTCTCAGCAGAATATCCATGCAAATAATTGAGAGACCAGGGTAGGAGCAGGTGAATCAGACTCTGCAGGGTCACTGCACATCCGACTCTCACTGTATTAGCCTGGTATTAGAAAGCCTCAGAAAAAAAAGATATTCCATCTAAATGAATGTCAAATATTGAATTAAATCAAAGCCAATAGTTGTGGTGGTTGATTGTCTAACAAATCTGACCTAGTAGGAATGGGAATTCTGCAGATGACCTACCTGAAAGCATCCATCATGTTTTGTGGTGCATTTTATTTTGTTCATGTAAAACAAAGACGTGTCAATAACAGGATACATGAAATGCTGAAATGTAGAAACTAAAAATCCAAAGCTACAATCATGTCTTCAGAAACCTTGAACTGTGATGTTAAAATATTCTTTGTTATGGTGTATTCCAATTGTTTCTTTGTGGCTTACACTTTCTCATTACACTGAAAGTTGGTTGGGAAAGAAGACATCTCTCCTGGTATTTTACCTGCTCAGTGCCTTGCAATGAAATATTCATCTCCAAATGGAGATCCCAGGGTTTATTGCTACATTAATAATATATGTAACTTGAGTTATAACCTCCCATATCCCTAATTACAACTCACTTTTTTCTGCCTGCTCAGCGTGGTGTTTCCTAACTGCAGTCACTGATAACATTTTCTTTTATACAGTTTGTTTTAAATAACCTCACAGGTCCCCTTTGCTGAAGTACACCACTTATTTAAATTAACTTATTTTATAAAAAACAAAACAAATTCTCTCTCTACTCAAGAAAAGTTGTCCTTAGCAATGTAAACTAATGAGCAAGTTACCCCAGTGGATGAGACATCAAAATGTTCAGTTTAAATAAATAGGAAAGAACTTGCTGTAGAGAGAGGGGATTGCTTGGTAAGTGGAAACCAGCAAATGAAAAAAAAAAAAAAAAGTAGATTCTCACTACAAGAACCTAGAAAGACAACACCTTCTGGATTCTTCAGGTCCAAACTCCACCTTTTATAAACCACTTTCAGACAGTGAAGTGTAGCAGGAAGAGCCATTCTTGCTCCTGAAGCTCGACGAGCTGCTGGTCTCTTCCAGGACTCCAGCCACCACACAGCGCTTCCAGGGTAGAAGTGTAGTGGGAAGAGCCTTTCTTGCTCCAGAGGCTCAACGAGCTGCTGGCCTCTCCATGCCTCACACCAGAGTGAACTTCCTCTGTGCGTGTGTCCCACCTTTATTGGCTCCCTGGTAATAGGGGGCCTGCCCTAACCAGGCACAGGTGGACTCACACCCACTCTTTGGCAACTCGAGGCACCTGGTTTATCTTGTTTCTCTACAGTGAAGTGCTTCTGCTCAGAACATCTTAATCAAACAGAAAAATGTTCTGTTAAAAATCTGCCTTACTGGAGATCAGACAGAACAGAGACAACACAATTTGCTTGCCTAGTCACTGAGAATTTGTCCCTGATTTCTCTACATAACTAAAGGGATGATAATTTCTAAGGCTATTTAAAGAGCTACTGATCATGTGTAAGGATATTCAGAGCACTACTGGACTAAGACCTTAGCCCAGACATGATGGCAGTTCTGGAACACTAAATGCTAAAGATGCCATCAGCTGCCCTCTGAAGGGCATTCAGTAAAATAACAGAATGTAGTAAACTGATGTAATCAAGTATTAATTGTGTGTAATCAAGATTAATTGTGTTTAGTCATGTTAGATTTTTTGGTGTTTTTAGGTAAATAGCTCTCTGTATATTTAAGAGGGTGTTTTTTAGAGGAACATTTCTAAGCAGTGGTCCTAAAAGGAAAAGTCTACTACTTTAAAAGGGGGGTGTTAGGGAGGGGGTGGGGGGGAAGATGTTCCTCAGCCACTGTGGACTTATCTTGAGCTTTCTAAGATGAAATGCATCTTCCAGGGGAAAATCTGACTACAACACTCAATGGAAAATTTGGAGCTGCATTCTTTGGTTATATGAGCTTCACATGTCCCATTGTGCCTCTAAGACTCTTTAAGAGTCAAAATGTCCAGTGGGCCATAAAAAATGGAAAATCTGAAAACAAAAGGACACTTCACTTGAGCTTTTCGACTAAAAGCTTCCAAATGCTAAAGATACGGCACACTTCCCAGCAGTGGAAGACTGAATAGTGAGTCATAACCATTACAATTGCCATTTCTGAGCTTTTTAAGTGATGAGTTGTACCATTACAGATAATGTTGACAGCACGACAGCTCTCTGTGAGGCAGTCAGTATAAATACCTGCCATCCAGCTCCTTCCCTGCTTACCTGCTTCTGGCAGCCAGAAGAAGCTGTCAGTACGTATGAGGAGATGCCAGAATGTGCTTCCTAAATTAATAAATTCAGCCCCTGCTATCACTCAGCTATGTCACATAATCCCTTTCATAAAATAGCTAAAGAACATCCTCAAAACTAGCTGGGCAGGAAGGGATTTTTAGTCCCATTTCTTTTCCTGGAAGGACATTGCAGAACCTCAAACATTTGACATTTAGAAACTTCTGATTTCCTGCCTAAATGTAATTATGACCTAATTTGTTCTTATGCCAGATTTTCCATTTGGGTAAATGGTTGTTATCCCTCTCTGGTGTTTTTCAACAAATACATTTTTATGTAGCAACTGCATTTCCTCTAAGACTTTGCTTTATTAAGCTAAACAAGCCAAGTTATCTTATTTTTTCTTTCTTAGGATAAAAAGATTTCACTGTGTATGTGGTGAAAGAAAAAGACTGTAAAAAAGACTGTTTTTCCATCTTTCAGGCATTCTGTCCCTTAGTTCTTAGCAAAAATATGAAATAGAACCACTTAAGTCCTCAGCTGAGGAACTTATTATTACCCCCTCTGCAGTATTATATTTCTCCTTTTTGCATTACATCCTTTTAATACTAATTGTGGTGCTTTAGGTCATTCCTCAAGCCTGTTTATAATTCTTGAACTAACACTAACTTTGATATTATCTAACAAGTAAGTTTATGTAAATACAATGTGCTCTATCTCAAGCCTCTTCCTGGTCTGCAACCATGGTGTTAATACACTTTTCTTACTATAAGATAATTCTGCATTTCACAGAAGACATTGCCAGAAACCAAACCACAAAAATGATGGTTTTCTGCACATTAAAATGATTTCTGAAGAAGCTCTCCTGGTAAATAATCCTGTAAGAAAAAGCTTTTAATTTTTGTCATGATAAACTCTCCATACAGATATTTCCACTAATAGATTTAAAGTGTAAAATTATGTGATGAGGGCCTTCAATAGCAGGACAAGAGAAAAGATTAGGAAGAGCAGAAGTGAGAAAACTCAGATCCAGACAAAATCACTTTAATAAATGAAAGTGGGAGAAAGCAAACAAACAAACAAATAAAAAAATCCCAAAACAAGTGATGCAAATCATTACTTCCCTCAAATACACTTATGCTCAGCCAGTCTCTCAACAAGGCTACTCACTTAGGAGATGCCAAAGACAGTCACACAATTTTAGAGCACTCCCAGGAGCTCAGGATGTTGTTTCTTATCTCAGTTTACAGCAAGGGGCTGGGAAATATGGAAACAAAGTAGGGATACCAAATAAACACCAGCTAAGGGTTTGGGTCAAACCATAAGACTGAACATGTAACTTTCATCAGTGTTATCTTTGAGTATAAATGATTCATTAGCAGAACACCAGAACTTGACTGATTTTTAAAAATAAAATTATCATAGTAAGTAATCCTTCAGCACATACATTTTTATACACAGACCATGGAAGATACAGAGGCAAAGGACTTGCAGCTGTCATCTCTGACAAGGTATCTATTCATATAGCACAGTTGGAGATAATGGGGCAATTTTTCTGCAACTTAATTTCCCCCCATTTTTATACTTGCTTCTTCTATACCCTTCCACATCTTTTTACTCTTTCTTGAGCTATCTGTTTCGACAAATTGCTCAGTTCAGGCATTTAACTTTCTACACGGGAGCTGTTGCTTTTTGGTGAAAGGTCATGGATGTCATGCATGGAGGTACAGCAGTTCCTGGAGGTGAATTCACACTCTGCTCTACAAACCCTGTTGGAGGAGCCCTCGCTCACCTTCTTGCCCATCTATCCTCTGCAGGGACACTCCCTTCAGCACATCTATTCCTTTGTTACAGTGATTTATCTGCCTCAGGGATGAACCCATTTATGCAAGGGAATGACCCTCTGTAGAAGGGTGACTGCTATTTCAGCTAAGTATCAATCCTATTACAGAATGTGCTACAGAGGGGTCTAAAAGGAAACTGGAGTGCTGATGTAAAAGGGCAAGTTACTTGCTGAGGTGTAAAGGATTTGTTTCTTGCTCTCACCTACATTGCTTTTGCCTCAACATTGTTCTAAAATCATAAATGCACATAAATGAACAGGGGTCTAAATTATTTTTACTAATGGGCATTTCTAATTGGGATAAGCACTCTCTGTAGAATCTGGCTGCAACAAATGACTGCATGCTCCTAGAAATGCTTAAAAATACAAAAGCCATTCACAGAATTCAGATTTGTAAACATGAATAATGAAAATTTCATTGACAGTTCAGACTTTGACCCCTATTTTAACTGAGTTTAAGCTGGTTTATACTTCTCAGCTTTTCCACTGGTTTTTTATGTATGAAAATACTTCAGAGCACACCTATTACATTTTACAGTCATATTCAAGCAGCATTCATTCAGTGTTTAATAACTGATCCTTTAAGGTTTACAGAGGCCTGAACTGCATATGCATCTGTAATACAAGAAAGCCCGAAAACAATGTATTTGTTGACATAATGAGGCAGTAAAGACAAACAAAAAAGACACCACTGCTGCAGCTGATTTTACTTTTAAAACAGTCCATTGGATGTCTTTTGGCAAATTACTTACACAGTTATTTAAGTCACTGGACAGCTCAGGGAATTGGTTCTGTGGATTCTAATAGAACTCTACATTTTTTTTTACTTCTTCTATTGCCATCAGTTGCATCAGACATCTGGGGACAAGTTAAAGAAAGCCAAACAACAACAACAACAAAAAAAAAGCTTTTTGACACTGAGGTCAGTGATTAAAAAGCTGCACTGAGAGATCAAACCTTCCACAATGAAGAAGGCATATCTGGCAAGGAAAGGAGGACCCATTCTTTTTTCCCAGGGCAATAGCAGTTTCCTATGTGAATATATACAAAGAGCTCAAATTATTTCTGCAAACATTTCCATTAGGGTCAGCAAGGGTGCAGTGAGCAGGATGTGTACTTGCGCTTCCTTGAAATCAGCAGGGAGCAGGAACTCTGTTGTGTTAGATATAGTTCATACACACTGAAAGGTCTTTGGGGCTTTCACTGTCTAAACTATAAAAAACTAAGAAGAACAGAAAAGGAGAGACAGTGCAATTAACACCTTGATGTACCTTCAAGTATATAAACAGTAGCTTCTCACTGCACAAACGTTTAGGTTTTTGCTGGACCAGAGCCAAACTGACTTTACAAAGGTCATAAATGTAATTTCTGTGGAAGAGTTAAGCACTGAGTTCCATTATTCTAAAATGTGAGGTATATCAGTATCAGCCTGATTAACAATTAATCCTGTTACACCAAATCCAGGCAATAACATGTTATGAACATTTACTTTTGTACTGTTTTGCTGTACTTTTGTAAAGTGATAAAAAAGATTAAGAGCAATAAAAAAGATCTAACATGGAAAGATTTCTTTTTTTAATTTAAATGATGCAAAAATCCTAGAAAGAATAAAAACAATCAGGTCAGATTCCTTGATGGCACTTGCTGTATATTACTCATGTCTCCAAAGCATTTATAATGTGTAAAACCATTCATTTTAAAGTAAATATTGTCAAATGGCCTAATGTACTATCATTTTAAATACACTTGCCTGTAAGGAACATGACAATTTTCCCTGTGACAGAAGAGAGTTATCTTTTTTTTTTTTTCCTTAACCAAGACAAATATCTGCTAGAACAAATTAAAATCACATCCTCCTTGTAAGCAGTATTTTTAGTATGTGGTCTTTCTGGAACAGGCAGTTGCATGTTGGATTTAGGAAGTCTCTCAGGTCACTGCTGAACAACATGACAGGAAATAGCATGAACTGTTCAACTGAAGCAACTACAATCCAAAAGGAAATAACAGTGTCACATCAAACAGGAGGCATCTGATAGAAATCTCATGGGACAAATTAAAACCTCTTTGGTCTCTGAAAAGTAGGTAGCAAAGCAATAATGGCTCACTAGTAAACAGTCCTTGTATTTACAATATTTTCCAGTCATTTTCAGCAAGTTCTAGAGTAATGTGGTATCTGATGATGGATGGATTTATTTTGTTCTGTTTACAACAAAAACAGATCACTTCAAAAATTAAAATCAGCTACCACAGTGATGTCTTTTATTTTGTTTACTTTTCTGTTCTAAATGCTGGAGCTTGCTTGAACTTAGATCTGTAAGTAAAAAATAATACACCCAGATAAAGACAGAGTCTTTTCCTTCTTGTCAGAGGAGGTAGGCTGCTATACAAAATGTATGTTTACATCCAAATAGTACAATACAGGTGATGCAAATCCTACAAAGCTCTTGTAAAACTCCATCAAAACGTTTGAGTTGACATGACTTTATAGCATTTAGAATCCCACAGAGATGATATCTTCAAATAGACAAATCATCTATGCATACATTCATGCAATTGCATTCCAATTACAAAGACCCTTAGCAGTTCTTAAATAGTGAAACACAGCTATGTCCACCAGACACCACCTACATGACCAACTTCCACACAGAGCAATATGCATATGCCTCAGGAAATGCATTACTAATGCCCTGTATTCTAAAGGATTCTATTCAGAAGTCTAGATTCTAAATATTTTTCTATGAAGTACTGAGAAATGTTTACCACTTACAAAACTGCAGCTCATCAGCTATTTACTGTAGGCCCAGCTTGTCAGTTTAAGTTTTGTCTCCCTAAAAGTGTTGCCTTATCTTAATTTCATAGAGCAGGGCTTTCTTATATAAAAAAACAGTTAACTGAACTCCAGTGGATATGGTAAACAGATTCCTACATAGATTCCTGCAGTGTTTTGCTTCATTTCCACAATGGTGGCTCAGTGCTTCCTGGCACCTGAAAACTGTTCCTCTAGAAATCTCTTTCCACAAGCCTTATTCTTCACTCACCAATGGCTTCATTTGTTATCTTTTCAGTACAGACACTGACAGGTCACATGCATCAGAACATAGAGTGTTGTCATGGCAGATCAGACTCCTGGTCCATCAAGCCTGGCAGTCTGGCATTGCTGTGTCTCAGAGGAAGATGCAAATCCTCATAATGTGCAATTATTCAAGAGTAGCCATAAAGGCAACATTTTTTTTCCCATGTTGACAATCAGCTTATACCCAGAAGCAGAAGACACTATTATCCCTTAAATAGTTTCCTATGCTGTGCATGACAAAAGCCCTTCCTTTATGACTGATATTCAACAGGACACTGTCATAGCTAATAGGCTCGAAAAGTTAATTTAGCCAAAGAACAAGACTAAAAAGCAAGGTTAGCTGTAAAACTGTTTTTCAAAATGAAGACTGAAACATCAAGAAATAGCTGGATTCTGTGGTATTACCTTTGCTAAAGTTTTATTCACAAGCTGCCCAGTGATTTCAGATTCACACATGACTAAAGAGGAACACAAAACAAATTTTAAGATCATATGTTAAGAGCCACTTGGAAAAGTCATGGAGTCCATGACCCATATTTACCTGCTCTTCTCTAGTAAATTCTGATAGAGTTTCATGACATCACTCACAGATTTACTGTATTAATTCATGTTTCCTGACAGTACTTTGCATGCCAGCTCCCCTGAAAGGACTGTCCAAAGGAGTAGCAGTGATGTCTTACTGACCTTAATCAAAGTCTGTAATCCCATTATCCTGTGATTCCAGCATTTCTGGACCTACTGCTCAACAATCATCTGCTGAGCTTGGAATAACTCAGTTTATCCAATTTCCAGACTACTTTTGTAATTAGTTTATAAAATTTAGAGTAGATTTTGCAGAATGTCCCAGAGCTCAGCAAACTGCCTGAACTCTCTCTAGCTCTGCAAAAAATCATTGAGATGTCAGATGACTGGGAGTTCAGATTTCCATTCTATTAAAAGGCAGTCACATTTCCATTCTTTGGAATTCTTATTTTTATCCAAAATCTGACATCTCCTCTCTCAAAAGGAGTCAGCTATTAATCCTTGCTGGCATTTGAACTTAATCATTGGAAAGAGAGAGCAGAAGGAGTAGAAAACCAAGAACATTCAGGCAATATTTAGGAAAAAGTAAATTCTATAGAAATTTGTAAGAGAAAGAAAAAGACGTTTTCAGGGACAACTTAGCAACCTATTGAAGGCTATTAGCTTTGCATTTCATACTAAAATATGTTATTTCCCAAAACCTCTGTAAGAGAAAAAATACAGGAGAGGAATTTTTCTAAATTCTGTAAATGGAAATAACTGCAGCAATTACCTGAAGCTGAAAAGGGGGATTTAATGAGATAAAAGCAAAGAGTGAGTTGTTAGTTTCTAGAATATCAGTTCAATAGGTGATACCATAGTTAATAGTTGATACATCAAAGTCAATGAAGTGTAAGAAACTGGAAAGCTCTTAAAAACAGATAAAACAACATAAGCAAATGCATGGTATGTGAGAAGAAAATCCTGCATTTGTAGCAGAACAGAAATGCCCAGACTGGTCTTTTCTATTTATAACTGCTCTAAGTCTGTTCAGGAGAGTGAAAAGGTTTCTGACTTTTTTTAATAAGAATGTATACATTAGTACAGCTGGGATTGATTTCCATTAAAGTGAATGTAAAATAAACACTTCAAATATGATCTGCATTGGGTTAGCTGCAGTATATGTATTTCTAAGATAAAATGTCATCTAAAAGGGAGAGGTCCACAGACTTCTAAATTTATTGAGTCAATATCACTTGTCCACAGTTTGCTTTTAAATTACTCTCTATTTTGGCAGCTGTTTTCATACAGGACGTTTTCACCAGAGAGGACCCACTGTGTGATTTTCATTGATATGAAAATCTAGAAATGTTGATATAAGAGACAATTAAAAGTTGTCTGCATGTTTTCAGGAGAAACTTTACTGTTTTAAGCTCCTTTACAATAAGAGACCAACCTAAAGATCTTCAGAAAGCTCTCCAAGACACACAAATGCATCACAGATCATCTGAACCTTTGGGCTGGAACTGGGGTTGCTTTACAAGTTTTTTCTGTAGGAAGAGCAGTTTGAACCTTGCTTCACATCTGCATCAATTATCTGTGGTCACACCAACCTGAGCCGACAGGATGGGGCTGGTAATTCCTACAGGATTGGTACTGTCAGGGCTTTTCAATCCCAGTTTCAGTAGGCAAAGGCAAGACTGGATTTACTAAAGTAATCATTTCCTCTGCCTGGTCTGACAGACTCATGTAACTTAGCCTGCAGTATTTTTAGGTGATGAGTAAGAACAGTAAATTAGCCAGAATCTGAAAAATACTTTGTTTCCTGCTAGCATCCTATATCTCATTGCTCTATCTCCCTATCATACACACAAAAAGATGATATTTCTTTAAGCAATGGCACTCCTGAGGGAATATTTGCCTTTGTCACTTCTCAGTAACCTTATGTCCTAATGACTTAAAAAGAAACAAGTCTTCAAATCACTAACTTGTAGATCATTTATCCAGATTTACTTAAACTGCAAGCATGTCCTAAACCACCCACTGCTCTGCTAAACTACATAGGCAACCCAAAAATATACACAGAGTAAATTAATGCCAATTCTTTGCCATTCATAAAAAGACACATTTTCCAGCTTGCTAACATCTAAATGATTCCCTATAAGGCCTCTACCATGTGGAAATGTATGGAACCTAAAGGTCAATTGGGTATAGCTTGAAACATTCACTCAAACCTCTCCAATCTTGGCTAGTGGAGTCTATATTAAAATATTTTTTCCAGTGACCCCTCCCTCTCTAGCAAAAAATGAAAAGGATCCTTAGAAGCTTAATGCTGAAATAGTGCCTTCTGTATAAATCTAGTCAATATTCAGTTCCCCATGTTTGGATGAAGCCACTGAATCCTTCCTTGTACCTCATGCTCATTAGGCATGGATGTATAAGGACTTACAGCTGCCTGTGAGAAATATATTCTAGACTGTCTAAAGAAACCAGAGATGAAAGTCATTTGAAGCCAGGGACCTAATTAGGAATACATTAAAATTCCAGGATCTCAGCTGTACTAGAAAACTCAGAAGCTTGACTGCATCTGCTTGCCATTGATATGTACCTCCAGGGATAACCAAGTATGTCTAAAAGCTTCCTATCCACAGGGACAGTTATGGGTCAAAGGCTGGAGTGACATGAGAACTGAATTTGGAGACTGTTCTCTTGAATATTCCTTGAATTGATAATTTCTTTATAATGATGGCAAAGAGGGAAAAAACAAACCAAAACAAAACAGGCATATTTCAGTGTTTGGACAATCCACAGAACATCTGAATTCCAGTAGAAAAAGCATCTGATCATATTATCTAGAAGATTTTCGTGTAGAAATAACATTCATTAAACTGAACAAACTGCTGTAAATTCATTGCATCCTGTTCCACATTTGGTCCCAAATCCTTTCTGGCTGCAGTTCAAGTTGTTTTTTATCACATTTACAAAGCCTTGAATAGCCTGGGATTTTGGTCCCTTATAAAGTAATTTCCTTAAGCATCACTGTAGAAATCTTCCACTGATGGCTGGTTTTATTGACCATCTACAATAATGACTTTCTTCCAGAGGTAGCAGATCACAATAATAGCAGAATTGATGGCAGAAAACAGAACATAGAAGGAAATTGAGTTTTTGAAATGAATTAATAAAATTAAAGGGTGAAGACAAAGAAAAAAACTATTTTAGAAAAGCTGATTTTTTTTTCATGTTAAGTCTAGTGCTTGGAAGAAGTCAGTATTCATTACTTAAATAAAAACTTCCCTGAATTCATCTGTGCTGATTCATATTCCCTCCTGAGACCTTTTCTGTTAGTACTTCTTATTTTCACTCTCTTTTGTGATTCAGAAGATTTTGAATTTTGCAATTGCAGAAGGTAAATAAATAACTGATCCAGCTTTGACTTCTCAGCTGCATCTCACAATGTCTGTATATTGCCAGAGAGCAGACCAGGGTGAAGTTACAAAGATGTATTGTTACTGTTCACATTTACAGGTTCAGGTTGTGGGGTTTTATTATAAAAGGACTGCATTTCTGAAACAGGGAGAACTGTCCCATATGGCTTTCTTTGTTTTTTGCATATGTATAAGGTCAAATGACTCAGTGTATATCTATAATTAACCATTGCTGAGTTTATTATTTTAAGAGACCTTGTAAAAAACTCTTCAATTCTTGTAAAAATTACACTTCAAATTTTTTTTTGTCATGCATAGCATGACTGTGCAAGAAAAGCATCTCATATAAAGCAGACTGTCCAGTAAATTTAAGATACTTTACAGTCAGTGCAGTCCATTTCCATGAAGTCCATTTGCCCCTGTATTCAGTGCTGGTGAGGCCACACCTTGAGTCCTGTGTTCAGTTCTGGGCCCCTCAGTTCAGGAAGGAGATTGAGGTCCTGGAGCAGGTCCAAAGGAGGGCAACCAGGCTGGTGAAGGGACTCGAGCACAGACCCTTTGAGGAGAGGCTGAGGGAGCTGGGGGTGTTCAGCCTGGAGAAGAGGAGGCTCAGGGGAGACCTCATCACTCTCTACAACTCCCTGAAAGGAGGTTGGAGCCAGGGGGGGGGTTGGGCTCTTTTGCCAGATGACTTTCAACAAGACAAGAGGACATGGTCTTAAGTTGTGCCAGGGGAAGTTTAGGTTAGATATTAGAAAGAATTTCTTTACTGAGAGAGTGATCAAGCATTGGAATGGGCTGCCCAGGGAAGTAGTGGATTCTCCATCCCTGGAGATATTTAAAAAGAGACTGGATGTGGCACTCAGTGCTATAGTCTAGCAACCGCAACAGTAGTTCAAGGGTTGGACTCAATGATCTCTGAGGTCCCTTTCAACCCAGCCAATTCTATGATTCTATGATTCTATATATCCACAAAAAAAGAAACAGACCTTTCTGAAAAGATCTTCAGCCCCATGGAGTAAAAAAAAAATTCCAGATCTTTAGGAGAAGGTAAAAGATAGAAGACATGGGTAGGACAGAGACAATGTGATAATTCTTCTAGTAAGTAATGATGACATTTTAATTTATAAATTCTTGTAAGAGTCAGTTTAAGAACTCCATTGTATCCTAAATATATTATATATTATATATTAAATTATATATATTATAAATTCATATTGACTTTGGGCAAAACTTCGCATAGTCAAGTGCTACACTAAAAAAAAAAACCTCAGAAGTAAAGGTGCTTGCCCTCTTTTTGCAATGGGAATCCTATTCCCAGACACTCCATTTCTGAAAGTGTTCAGTAACAAGTGGAGAAGACTTAGAGGCAGCTGACATTCCAGGTGGATGAGCATTCCTCTGAAACTTGTGAGGTGCTTGAAAGATGGCTCATACAGGCTCTGTTGTACAAAATGTCCAGACAACTGCAACTAACTGCAAGGTTCTAACCAAGGTTGGATTAAAATTTTCCATATGATAATTTAAATCAATTTTAATGAGATGTCTTTTGGGGTATCCTACAAAATTCAGTTATTATTTAGCAAATCAAATTCCACTAAAACTGTCACTTATTCCCAAACTATGTAAACACATGTTCAGTATAGTCTAGACCTTAGCCAACTTGATTTTTTCCTTTTTTATTACAGAATAACCATATAAATACACATCAACCTGGAATTCACTGACCACAGGACTCTCTACCTTTTAGATTTTTGTATTAGACACTATTAGATGTAGCAAAAAGCTTATAGGTGACCTCTCATATGTAATAATCCTACAAGTCAAGGATCCCATCTTTATTGTCTGCCCCATAAATACAAGACAAGACCTATCATAAATAAATTCTTGATGATGGACAATATCCCAGGATTTATGACATGGGGAACACTACATTGTACAATTTTTTTGTACAAAAAATTTCCATTGTTTGTGGGGCTGAGGGGACAAGAATTCAAAGCTGATGATCTAAATCTCATAGTGTGAGCTTGTTTCTAATAATAACAGAAGCTTCATCTACCTCCTGTTGAAGCAAGACACTGTTATGTCACAGTTCATAAACTGTTGAAAACAGTTTCCTTTTTGTAAACTTTTATAATCAGTCCTTCTTAGCTTCATAAAACAGACTCCAATTTTTTGTCTCCCAGAAGTCAGATATCTCCCATTTGCAAACTTTAATAGCAAAAATAGTGACAACAGCTGTCTTCAAATGCAGATAAAAACAAAAGCTGTTTTTAACACCTTGGTTTAACACTTCCCATAAGTGAAATGTCACCTGGCTACCTGGGAGAGAAAAGATGCCAATTTCAGTAATGGACTACATAATGTGTTTTCTTCACCCTAGTGTGACAATGCATCCAGCATAAATTAAGAGTAAACTTGATAAGGTACTTTTCTGAGTCTGTATATCCTTTGAATTTCAAATGAACAAGTTAATGTAATACTTTAGAGAAAAAAGGAATTATTACCAAGAAACAATTACAGGTATGTTCACCAATACTATACAGATTGTGAAGTCTGTCAAAACTTCTGGAGATTTATAGTGAACAGGGTATTTTCTGCAAGTGTTGTCACTTAGAGCAGTAGGCCTGATACTGTAATCACAACTAATATCCTAGTTCAAACTGTAAAATTAGATTAAAAATTAAGGATTTTTTGGTTCTAGTATTGGTTTTGGGTATCGAATAACAACAGAAATAAAGATACATTTACCTAAGCTAAGGCTGAAAAAGCATCAGCTTCATTATTTCATTATGGCATTGACCTGAAGCCCTTGGTTACATTGGTCATAATATAACAGAGGTCCAACTAGAAGCTTTCTATTCCAAATTCTTGGCTCTGTTACACTGGCTACAACCACACTGTAACACTAAGGGTGCAGCTAAGCTAAAAGTTAGGATTTGACTCTTCAGTAACAAGAGTTTGTCTATGAGGCAGGTCCATGAAATGCAATTCAACAGCAGCAAATGACTGGGGCTGTTCTGGGGTAAGGAGGCCTGGAAATAATATAGATGAGATATATAAAGTTAATCTGGGACATAGCAGAGTAACATTTCTAGAATATTTTTAAAACCTGTTGTTTTGAAGTCATCATCATCATTCCAGTTAGCAGTTCAAAATATGCCAGGAAAAGCTCCATGGGAACCTAAAGAAGCCAGAAAGAGGAGTTAAGCCTGCAGGTTCTTAGACCTTGTTGAACTGTGGCTCCTCTGTGCCTTAGAGAGGCTGAATTTCACCATTCAGCATTATGTCCTGTTTGGGTCTCTCTGTTCAGGTGAGGATGCTGCTGGACCTTATTAAAAAAGCACATCCCCAGTTGAGTTGGAAGGAAGAAGGACATAGTAACAGCTGCACTGAGTCAGATGAAGGACCATCTGCTCATTATGACAAAGAACATAAGGAGACACTTTGGTGAGCAGTGCATGAAACAAGACAAATGCAGAATGATTCATCTCAGGGAATATACAGCCAGAGACTTAAAGGCTTCTTTTAAGTTGTTAACTATTTAACAGCCACTAAAGGGTCTTTTCTCCTTGAACTGTGTAACTCTTTTTTTTTAATCCATTTATAATTTCATCCTCCAGAAAATCCTGCAGTGGATTCTGCAACTTAACATAGCTTTTGCCTGGACAAGTATTTGATTTATTTTTTTTTTAAATCCACTATTCAAAATTTCATTGGGTGCCATGGGTTGGTTTGGTTTTTTGTTTGGTTTTGGTTTTGTTGGTTTTTTTTCTCTGACAAATACTGAACATCCCATTCATCTTCGTGTGACCTGCTATTTCATAATCTTGTTTTATTCACTCTTTATCATTGCTTTTCCAAGGTCCTGAGAGATGCCTAAGATAAAGTCCCTCCACAGCAATGTCCCTCTCAGAAACATATCTCTATTTTTGTTTTCTTTTTCTATCCTATCTTTTAAGCTTCTTATGACATTTGCCATGACCTAATTTCTTTAATGACAGTAAGCATTCAACTCAAGATCTTGTGAGAATTTACAGAAATCTGAATAGAAACTACTCTCCAGATCAGACAGCTGATTACTGACTCCTTCAGATAACCAACCAACCTGTGAGCTTAGTGTTTACCCCTATAGAAAAGGATTACAGATAGATATTAACCTATTGTGCTATCTGTACATATCCTGAGTATATCTCTTGCCTGTTCATCAGGCAGAAGTCAGACTAAGCCATCTATTTCCAGTTTCAGAGTTAGTGGTACAGACCTCCCTGAAATTGGTCCTTCTGCTATTTATGAAAAGAGGCTGATTAAGTAATGAAGCAGAGGCAACTGCTCTGAAATTTCCACCCTAATTTTCTTCAAAACTCTTGGACAAATACCATCAAGTCCTGGTATTGCCAATTTTATTGATTCAATCTCAGGACTTTCCTGTTGATTCTTCTTTTTGTGGCAATAGCACCCTAAAAAATAGACTGGAGTGGAAAGTTACAAAATTCCTACCTCAACAGTGAACACCAATACAAATAACCCACCCAGAGCTTCTACTGTGCCCTTAATGTCTTTGTGCTTTCTTATCTTTCTTTGTTCTTTCTTCTTCTTCTGTAGTTTAATCATCTATCTGCTGCGCAGTCCATCTAACAAATCCCCATGAGTGGCCAGTGATTTCTTTTCTCAGGAAAGTCTTGAAAATGTTCAGGTCTAATGAAATCTCTTAAATAAATCATAATGCAATTTCAGTTTACACTGAAATGAGAACACAGGGTATCTCTTGTTCCTTGAGCAGTCATTTAAACCTGTGTAAGGTGGATGTGAAATATAACCACTCTTGCTAATTACTGCAAAGGGAAGCAGGCAGTGGAGAATCAGCATTGTGGGATTTTATTCTGTGCCTATTTTATAGAAATTTTATAATTATGTGTCTCCTTGTACTGAAACACCACTGTGATCCCTGAAAAGAAATCTCAAATAATTTTCTGCAAATAGAGAGCTCCTTAGAATACTTACTGTGTTCTAAATACCTACTAGAAACATCTGGTGTGGTACCTGAACCCAAGCATTTTGATAACCCAATGCAAAGGTGATGGAAATGTTTGTGCAATTTATCTTTACAGTGTCCATGCTTATGGAGAGATCTGTTAGCATAGAGATCAGTGTTTTCTGGTGATGAAACATTTATAGCCCAGTTGTTACACTTATGAGCAGGGGACAGAATAAAATAAAAGTAAAACCTTCAAAGGCAAGAATCAAATAATAATTGATGGGTTTGCTCTTTTATGGTAGCAGAGTTTATACTACCTTTTAAAAATATGACTTTTTTATATCCATGAAAACGTGGTGGGAAGGCTACAGCCAAAGCCTAACTGCACAGTCTTAATAATGTTAAGAATCAGAGGGTTTACTTGAGAATAGGGAAAGAACAGGAACATTTTATATTTTCTACTCTTATGATATTTTATCAGAGAAGGATCTCCTACAGCAATTTCAAATTGCCAATAATGATAAAAAGAGAAGGAGGGTGACTGTTCAAGATTTCACTTTATGATCAGAATACTGTTAGGGCTGAATATGACAACTGTTCAGAATTACACTGTACTGTAGTTTGAAAAACATAGATGGGATCCTGAGAAATCAGAGCAAGGAAAAAAAGAAAAAAAAAAAAAGAAAATAGAAAAGAAAAAAAAAAAAGAGAGAGAGAGACATTCTTGAACACATGAATTTTCAGTGAATTTTCAGATCTCCAGCACAGAAACTGTAATTGCTTATCATTTTGCAGTAAATTCATTTGTATCAATTAAGCCCAGGGAGACATCAAACAGAGCTTTAAAAGCCTATGTTGGAAACCTCAAGATACAGTTATTGTGTCTGGCAACAAAGTGAGGAAGATACTTTTCAGGAAGGTTTGGTTTTGGGTTGGTTTTTTTTTTCCGTATCTCTGGTTCACATTTCAGGTTTTCCTTCTTCATTTTCCTCTTCTCCTTTCTCATTTTATCGAAGTGATGTTCAACATGAATAATACAATACTCAGCCTACCACCAAAGAGTCCACTTAGTGTCTGCAAAGCTAACAACTAACCCTTTAGTCAAAGAAGCATACGGGGAGGTTTATTAAAAGATGGTAAGAAACCTTGTACAGAGGGCTGGAGGTTTCCAGAAAACAAGCTTTTAAGGAGATGTATATTACAGTGCAGATGCTCCCAATTCCTAGCCCAACTGCTTCACTGCTATGGTGATCCAAGAACATGATGTAGCACAATCCACCTGAAATAAGAGGGGGCTATCAAGTAGAACAAAGGCAGGAATGCTGGGCAGAGTCCACTTCAGAAGAAAGGGATTTCTATTAAAAACATATTGTCTGTATATATATCCTCTAATAATATGTATTTCATAATAACAGATTTTGCTACTAGAAAAGACAAACTGTTTTATTTAACCTTACCTGCTGACATCAGTATGTGTGCTGTAATTATAACAGTTACAGTGTTACAAGCCAAAAGGAAAGGCAGATTACACACACCTGCCTAAGGTCAGGTTTATGTAGGTATCTGTCAATACAAAATTCTTCTATGCTCTAGACACATTTCTCCACATTACAGTAATTTAACTGAACAGGTAGACTGCTTTAAAGGTGACATTAAGCAGCTCTGGAGCTGGAACCAGTGGCTTCAGTGCATTCACATTTTAAGTTATCATCAACTGCTGGTCCACAATCAGAATTCTCCAAAAGTCAGTATAAAGAAGTGCAAAAGATTTGGTCTCACAACATAAGAATTCCTTCACAGTCCCACAGCATTCAGTGTCTTGTAAGGATTATTTCTGTTCCAGTATGATTACAAGAAGAAATGAGCACAGTTATGATTTCTCAATCTAGTCTGCCCAAGTTCTCTACTAATCCAAAGCTGTGACTGGCACATAATTACACAAGGGAGTTTTTGTTATCCTCTCCAGGGAGGGCTGAAACCACAACTTTTGGGCACAAAGTCAAGCAGGAAAGCAGTTGTAGTAAGTGATATATTGAATGTCTCTACCAGAACATAATTGCGTTCCTCATTAATAGCACTAACCTCAGAGTAACCCACAAGTTTTTTATCAACAACAGGTATCAACAACAGCCAAGATCTTCAGTCCTGGCCTTACAGAACGTTTAGGTGTTTTCACACTTAACAGACCTACCAACTTATCTTTAATCACTGAATGCTGGCTCACGGCATGTGCTTGTTTGTATGTAGGGCAGCTATGCATGTGGTGACACTCAGGAAGCACACGTGGTGTCACATGCTGGAGTGTGACTACCTCTGGGAAGCAATGCTTCCTGGCACATCCTTGAACAGATAGAGGGCATCAGCCTGAATTCCAGTGTGGTGCTTCCACAGCATTCCTCCCTGTACCCAAGGGTGGTGGGATCAGGAAGCTGAGTCCTGGAGCTAGAGAGAGCTTGAAGTGATAAGAGAGAAACAGGCAAGCTGAGATTCCAGCATCAGGACCCTGACTGTATTAACAGGCCTTAATGGTTCTAATCAGCCTCACTTGTAGCCTCAACCCACACTCTCTTCCCATGGGCACAGATTGAGCAGGCAGATGGGAGAAGTTTTAACTCTGTAAGCTTCTAGCTGAATGTGGGACAGGGCTGTGACAGCTAAATCTAATGACTGGTAGTCTGGTTGTTACATGCTGAAATGATGAATAAACATCTAAGTGTCAGGTTGCTCTCAGCTTCCTCTAATAAGTTAATGCCACGGGGGATTTTGTTCACTCTGTGTCTTGCTACCCATGCTCAAAGAACCCAACCTCTCCCCAGGGAATGCTCCTCCAGCTGGCAGTCCACTCTCCTATGCAATTCTCATTTCTTAATCAATGCATGGAGTTTGCTCACCTCTGCTGTATTTTTTTCAGACACGTGTATTGTAATACACATGACACCAGTCAGGTGTAACTCCCTGTTCCTGACTGGAGGATCTGGTTGGTACACTTCAGTTTGGAAAGAGCTAATAAGATCTACTGTGCCCTTCAGTAAGAGCTCAGCTAGGAGACCACTCTTGTTATTTTCTGATACAGAATATTTCTATTGCAGAATATAATCTGTGTGATTCTGTGAAGCTCAAAAGTGACTGCAATTTTAGTCAGCTCCTGCATACATGCTTCCTAAATTAAAAGCATAATACATGGGAAAGAATGAAAACAAAGTAGATGCTGTTAGTCTACCTGCTTTGTTTCCCTGTGACAAGAACCTGTTTCATAAATCATAGCAAAGCTTTTAAAAAGTTAATTCATCTTACACAGAAGAAGTCCAAGGCTTTGATCATTCAACACCTTGTAAAATTTTCAAATCCCTAACCTCTCATAAAATGCCAGTGAGATTTTCCTACCAGCAACACAGCACAATGCTGGGTGAAAAGGGAAACTCCAAATTGCACAGCATAATTGCAGAGGCTCAGCACTCATTGTATGCAGCACAATTTTCTGTTCTGTGTGGAGTAGCCCAAAATGAATAGCACCGAACACTGGCAGATATTTTCTGTGAATTGTCACCAAAATAACCCTCATTTCCTTTGTTTTGGTATGTTTTGTATGTGTTTATAACCTTTTTCTGATGATACTTGGCATGTGAAGAATTTTGCAACAGCAAGTGGTCTAAGTGATGAAGCTTATTAAAAGCTATACCTACTCTTCCTTGAACTTATATTAAGTTGTGGAGGTAACTAGAAATTATTATTTTTTTACTTTGATCTTCATCCCCTTATGAGAGAAGTCTCTACCAATACCAGGCAGGATTGGCCACCAGATGTCACTCAGCTCCTGTCAGCTCCCCCTCAGCCTGTGCATGCAGGCTTGGCCAAACACACCATTCTCTAGAACCTGTGCTAAATAAAATACCGTCTCGACCCTACAAAAAATAGTCACTTTCTCACCACAAAACTGCATTACCTTCCTTTGCTCTAATGGCTCCCAAACACCGAAGCTCCTACAGCTTGTAGAGTGTGTTCAAAAAACAACCTAAGTAGACGAGTACCCTACAAAGGGCACAAATTCCTCTGTGTGGCAGAAAAGCCGTCGCTGATGTCACTCCTTCACCAAGGACGCGTTCAGCCACCATCCTCCCGTGTGCGGGTCTGCGGGGAGGATTTCGCTGGACAAGCGGGGGGGAAGGAGGCAGGAGGCGGCTCTCAGGACACCCCCGTTTCGGGGCGCTGGCTCTGCCGGGGCTCTCCCAGCCGCGTCTCATCAGTCCCCGCTCTCCTGTCCCCTGACTGCCCCAGGGTCCCTGAGGGGGCAGCGGGTTGTTCCTCCCCACGGGTCCCTGGGAGGGCTGCGTTAGGCCTGACCGCGGCCCCCGGGCCCTCCCCCCCCCCCACATCCTCCCGCTGAGAGTGCGACGGGCAGGTGTGAGGAGAAAAGCAGCTGATCAAGGGAGGGCGAGGCCGGGGCTGTGGCGAGGCCGCTCCTCAGGACCACCGGGCTGAAGGGCGCCGAGACACCTCTCCTTCGGCGGGCTGATCGGTGTTTCCCCTCAGAACCAGCCCGCACGCTTTCCACGGGACGCAGCAGCTGCGAACGAGTGGCCGTGGCCGTGCCCGCTCCTTCCTCACACCCGCGGCCGCTCTCGCGCTCGCCCACCCTCAGCGCCTCTCCCTCCGCCCGCCGCTGCCCTGCAGCCGGGCTGGCACTTTGCACACGCTCCCTCGCTCTGCCTCTCTCTCTCTCTGTCATAGGCGCTTCCGGCCGGGGAGGGCTGTTCGCGCGCGCTCCCCACGCCCGCCCGCGGGGGCCGCCGCCTGTGCCGCCTGCACACACACACACGGGCGGGCGTGCGCCCCGAGCTGGCTGGCACTTTGCAGACGCTCCCTTAGCGCCAGCCCGCCCTCCCGCCTCCAGGTGGCCCGGCCCCCACGGCGGGCGCGGCCGCCGTCCCTCAGCCCGCGGCGGCCTCCGCCGAAGACCATGGGCGATGCGCTCGTCCCGGCGCGGGGGGGCTGCGCACAGGAGGCGCCGGAGGAGGTGAGGCGGCGCTGGGGATGGTGGTAGCGGTGTGTGTGTGTGGGAGGGGGGGGTGGGTGGTGCCGCGCCCACCCCCGCTGCGGTGGGCGCCGCTGTCGTTGTCCCCCTGAGGCCGCCGCGGCTCGGCGGGCCGTGAGGGACAGTGGTCTCCTCAGCCCCCCTCACCGCGGCTGCCGCAGCCGTGCGGGGCGGGGGCTGCCTCTCAGCCACATCGCTCCCTACGGAGGTCGGCCCGGCGCTGGGGAGCCGCCTGCCCGGGTGCCGCGGGGCGAGGCCGGCGGCGGGTGCGGAACGGGAGGGAAGGAGGGAGAGAGGGGAATGGCCGAGGCTGCCGCTTCGGTGCGGCGGGGCCCGTGCTTGCCGCGGCCCGGCCGCCCCCGTCACCTTGCGTAACGACCTTCCGCGCCCGGCCCGCCGGGGAAAGCCTCCGCGGTCGGGCGACTGCCGCCCCCCCAACGTAGCCGGGGAGCGGGAGGTGCCTCCGGAGAGAGCCCGGGGGTGTCCGTGTGCCTGGGCGGCGGTGCGCAGCCTGGGGGGCGAGCAGCGCGGGCGGAGGTTTGGCTGGAGCGCGGGTGGCAAGGTTTGCCGGGGATGGGGGGGATGAATTTCGAGCGAGAGTCTTTTGAAATCTTTTCCCCTTACGATCCCGCTGACAAGCTCTGGCTTCCACCCGGTGCTGGTTTCGTTTCTCCTTTAGACTTCGTAAACCTCGAGGAAGTGCATTTGAGAAAAACGCTCCTGAAAATTGTCACCTCTGTGCCAGCTGTGCTCTGGGCACTGCCATGTCTGCTACTTTTTCGCCAGCGGTGCATTGAGCTTTAGATTGGAAATATTTCTTACACGTCGGTGTTAGTTTGATCCCAGGGCTGTGTCTGTCTGCGAAAAGCAGTGGCTGACATGGTGTGGTTGCATAGGTGTGCAGATGTACATTAAACTAGAATCTTGGGCGGCCGTTTTATTGTCTCCCTTGAGTTTTAGCAACTATTTAGGGTGAACTTACTTTTTATGATAGTTAAGGGAAAAGAAGCATCACCTTTGAGGAACTAAACCTTGTTAAAGGCTTTCCTCACTGTTAATGTAGGGAGTGTAGGTTCCATCTTTTCTAGATAAGGTATAGCATCAGTCTCATTTTTTGAGTGCTTATTTCTCCTCCTGGCATCGTGGTCAGTAAAGTTAGGAGAATAAATTCTTAATTCTTGCATTAGGTCTTGATACATCAGTCTCCTGATAACTGCAGGAAGAGTAGAACACTCTTTAAATAAAGGCACACTCGTAAGATTCATTTTATTCTAGTACACAGCCTGAGTTGTCTAAAAAGCTGTTACCTTGCCCCATGAAATAGTATGATAGCATTTTAAACAGCATGATTCATAATCCTAAATATAGGAATAAATTTTGGTTTAGTGCAGTGCAGGTACTTTATCTCAGCAAACAATGTTGTGTAGAAAATGTAGGTAAGGTGAGGGGAATAATGTCTGGTATTGTATCTGTTAATCTTTGTCCTCAGGAGGAGAGCATTTGAAGTTGTTTTCAGACTAGGGGAATGTCTTTACTCCCAAATCAATGAGGTGATCTCAGTTCTTTCCAAATACTTCTATAATTTCATAAAAGTCTGAAAAGCTTTCAGAAAAGGAGGAACCAGTTAGTTCTTGTTTTTTATTATTGAAGCCATTTTGCCTGGGGTTACTCAGTCCAATTTAGTCTGAATCGGGTGATTTAGATTTTTGCTTCGTTATCTGTGTGTAATGACTTCTTCATGAGAAACTCTGCTTGTGGCAGCACCCACAGTTCATATAATTACTGGTGGCTGCACAAAGCCTGGTAGTAGGAAAGAACCCTGCACCTTTTTTCTGGTGGTTTTGTTATGCATCAGGTAACTTTCACTACTGCTTTCTGCTTTTCACCTGTATAAGATGATGGAGGGAATAGTTGAGTCTTGAAATGGCCCATGGAGCAGTAATGAATGAATCCTTTAATGAAAGGATTCTGTTCTTCATAATTCAATGTATGCAGGCTATTTTCTGTTGCTGTAATATTGACTATGGATTTATATTGTATGAGCAGAATAAGGATTAAATAAGAACATATGCTTCTCCTTTTCTACATGATAAATCCACCTTGCTGTCCAGGAGGAAGGCAGCTTATACAGCCTAGACTGAAAAGATGTTGAAAGTCAAAGTGACTGAGTATAAGAAGATCAGGTTGTTTAAGCTTCCAAGACTAAACTGCCTAAAACTTAGGAAGCAGCCAGCAACACTGGGTGCAAATCATTTAAAATCCTTAATCATTTTCATGAAATAGAATCTGGCAAAATAACAAAAGTGTTCTAAATTCCTAAAATTACTCAGAATAAAGAAAATTGTTCTCCCTCCAACCAGATGTCCTTCCCTTCCATTGCTGGGGATTTTTGTTTGATTGCTTTTTTTTTTTTTTTTTAAAAAAAAGAAGCTTTATACCATCAATCTCTATATTTGACATAATATGTAGAATTTACTAATTGCTGGTTGTGTTTGTTGATTTTTATGTATTTGTTTATTTTGCAAGGTTATGTTTTTGGCATAGTGTGCCTGTCATCTAACAAGCGCACTCTGCTTTTTCTTCTGTATAATAAAATAGCTTTGTATGCAGTTTTCTTCCTCATCTTGGCTCCAAAATTTTAATAGAACTTCAGGAGTAGTTGGCATTAACTGCCCTTCACAGATCCAGTAACTTATTAGCTGCATGATAGGTGTTTTGAAGGCTTATGTGAATGCATTCAGGTTTTGAGGAGACTGAGATCTAAAGTCTTAGTGTTTCATGACAGAATGGGAGAATTAGTTCAGTTTTATTGGTAGGAAAAGCATTGATGAGGGAGACACAGGAGCAACTAATACTTTATGGTTATTTGCCCACAGATTGTCTGGTGTAGTGCCTGCTTAGTCTCTTAAATATGTAATAGAGAGAAATACAATATGATGAATATAAAACAAAAACAAACAAAAAAACCAACCAAACCAAGCAAAACAAAAAAACCCCAGGTTCTGATAGCATCTGCATTTATGTCACATTATTTCTAAAGTGTCTGCAGAACTCTTTTGCTTAGCCCAGTTTGGATCTAGAATGGTGCTCCAGCAGCAGCTCTTGGGAACAGCCATCAGAAGCATCTGCTGAAGGAAATGAACATGCTGCACACTGCTAATCAGCTGGGAATCTGATGAGTGGAAACTCTTTCAGGAGTGAAGCAGTTTTTTGCTATTACTGCATTTTCAATTAAAAAAAATGTTAACTGATTGGAGTGGAATAAGGTCACCCTTTATTCCTCTCTGTACTCCTCTGCAGAGTTAGTATTTATGCATCTCTTTATTTCATATATCACATATGCACATCCACTGAGACAAAAAAACCCAAGCAACCCAAATCTTTTGTCTTCCACACTTTGGAAGAAAAATAGGAATTTTGGATTTGCATGTGTGTGCACACATTCAAAAACCTTGTTTTCCTCTTTTAGCATCCTGTTATTGGCATGTATTAGTGAAGTTTAAAAGGCTTCATTTTCTGTTTTGTTTCATTTCTTGAAGACCCAAGACCTATAATACAATGAAATATAACTGGTATGAGGAGTTAAGTCTCATTCAGATCATGTTTTGTTAGTGGCTTGATTTTTATCACTTCTGACATCAATTTTTTTTTTTTTACAGTTTCTTTTTTGTTTGCCTGAGTTGGTAACTGGCATACTGCAATTCATGGCCACAAAGAACAAGTGACTAGAGTTTTATTAGTTCAGTGAAGTGTTTTGAATTAATCTGCTCCCTCTTGTTTGGATGATATTTGGAGAGGAGCCACTGTAAAGATGGAGAATTGGTGACACAAGTGCTGACACAGCCTCCCAGATGTGAGAGAGCAGCGTTTAGTGACAATGCAAACTTTTATCATGATGGGTAGCCTTATTCTTCTATTCAAGCTGGAATAGTTCAACTGTCGTGAAATGAATGTGTGGTGTTTTGTTCTTTCAGCAAGAAGTCTTGGTTGCTTTAATCAGGTGAATCCTTCAAGGTCTGTGCATGCAATCAGGCCAGAATGTTGCTCCTTTGGGGAACTTCTGCTAAAATTACAGTGTTTTCATTATGTCTGTGGCAGTTTCTGTACTAGGGAGACAGTGAAAGAACAGAGAAAAGAAAATTAGTCTGGGGGACAGGGATTCCCTCTTAGAGTAGCAGAGCTTTCACGAGGAAACCTTAACTCAATGCTATGGTTCTTTTGATGTATTATTTATGGTTTGTATGAGTTTAAGAAGCCTATGATCCTGTCCCTTTGAGTTTCACAAGGTTCTCTTATTCCTGTTAGCTAACTGTATTTCTTCATGCATCCCACAGGCACTATAAACTCTTAAACCTTGCTTATTAGTCTAACCTACTGACATTTGTCTTACTGATTTTTATATCCTGATAAAAGCCTATAATCTCTGAAAGCTATCAACTACCTCTTTTGACCTTTTCCTTTAGACAAAGGGACTTTCACAGTTTACAAGTAGCATGCAGCACCTGATTTGTAGTTTGTGGCATTTCTTTGTATATAAATCTTTGTGGTTATACTTCCCTGGAATTATTTTATAACCAAAACCTTTTCTTCACTCTTGTTAGAGTTAGGTAATGAAGTTTATTGCTTCTTCCTTTACATTGCCTGTTAAGGTTTGCTCCTCCTTTCCCTGGGAAACTGACAAGTCATACATGCACTGTGACTGGTACATTTTTATATAACCTGTATCGAGGTCCTAGGAAGTCCTTACCAGCTAGATACTAGTAGTAAACTGGATATTAGGAAAAAACTTCATCACTGGAAAGGTTTTCAGGCACTGGAAAAGGCTGCTCAGGGAAGTGGTGGAGTCATCATCCCTGGAGGGATTTAAAAGACATGTAAATGTGGCACTTAGACATGGGTTAGTGGTGAACTTTGCAGTGTTACATTTATTGTTGCAATCTATGATTATAAGAATTGTTTTCTGACTCTAACTTATCAAAAAGGGTAAAAACTGCAGAGAATTATTATTCCTGTCCAAGGTTATGTTTTATTAAAGCAATGTTTTTGGGACGTGTGACTTCTCAAGATACTGAACTTTTGGACTCAAAGAAAAGCTTCCAGTACTAATGTCTAAAATACTCTTCCAGGTAACATAACCATGATATATTTCTCTTCTCCCAGTGTTGGTATACATTGTTCATATCTGCCTAGATGTAATAAAGCCTTGCTCTTTTTTAATAATTAAAGAACAATAATTATAGAAAGCAGAAAATCTGCCTGGAAGTATTCAGCAAACTGTGCCAAACAGATCTTTGTCATCTTCAGATTCTCAGGATGAGTTTTCTTTCTGCCTTGCTTTTGATATGAACTGCTCAATAAAATGGGCCCTCTTTTCTAGAAAGAATATGCAATATTATCTTGCTGTGTCTTTTTTTTCGCCTGATCATGGAATTTCTAAGCCACTTGGCAAAGGGGTTTTCTCTGTGAAAAAAAGATAAACTATGCAGATATATTCCATGCCTAGGAAAAACCTGTAATGCCCTTAAATATAGGAACTTTCACAGCTATTTGTCAAACTCTTGCAATAAATGTAAAGGAGTTTGACAACAGTGTTCTCTCCAGGTACTAGTGCATTCTATGGGGATAGAAATTTTCCCACCTATTCCGTACAGAGGTAAATGTCTACCAAAAATAAAAATAATAACCAAGAGAATTCTCCAAAACCATCCAGCATGTCTGCTTTTGAAACATGCTAAAAATCCTGGAAAAAATGGATTTGGCTACTGTAAAACAATGGATTCAGATATGATTTTGGCAGGAAGATGGGCTGCAATATGAATAACTATTCTTTGGGTAGCTATAAGATGTTTAAAGAACAAGCAGGCAAGCAGTCTGATACCTTGGGCTGTGAAGGTTTTAAAGGCATGATTGCAGTGAGGAGAGGCAGAAAAATTACTATATCTCAGTCTCTGTGTGTTGGTGGAATTTAAGCTAGGAAATATTGAAATATATACTTGTTATCTAGAAATTGTGGAAATAGGTTCCAGAGAGGTCAGGAAGAAGTCGGAAAAAATATATAGAGGATTGGAAAATTAGTGGTTTGAGAAAAGCTTTTGAAAAGCATAAAATGTTTCCCTGTAAGTTTGCTAAATTTACAAATTGGACATTAAATTTTAATAAATTTGTAGCCAAATTAGAGTATCTAATGGTTTTCTTTCTCCTTAGATAGAGCTAAGAACTGTCACTCCTGGGTTTTGGTAGGATTTTGTCAGTGAAATCAGTATTTATGTCTCCTCACCCGATAGAACAGGAAAAGGATGTGGAACACACTGTGTAGAGAAAAAAAGAAACAAAGATATCTCAATCTTTATCACTGAGACTTCAGTCTAGGTTGCAGAGGATACCTCACCAGATTATTAGAGCTACATTATTGCAATTAGTTCATTAGCACATTTATTTGTTTCTCTAAGTTCTTGTGAAAATTATCAGTTTCTGTCCCTGTATTTCTCTTCATGAAATGGGCTTTCTTAATCAGTAGTATTGATCCTAAAAGAACACAGTGAAATGCAGTATCATTGTTTGTGCTTGACATCTATTTGTGTTATACAGTTACATTTCTTTTACTAGACTGGAAAAAAAAAACCCAAACAAACGTGGGAGAAGCATGCTGCAAATGATTCCAGTGTATTTTCTGCTCAAGCTAACAGCTATTTTACTCTAGGTACAATCAAGTAGTTCTGAATGCTTAGTCTATTTTTAAGAGCCTATAATCAAGTTATATGAATATGTTATGATTATACTTTAAAACATTAGATCAGTATTTCTAATAATTATTTTCTTAGAAGCCAGTTGAGTATATTTATAAATCACAGAACGTCAGGGGTTGGAAGGGACCTCTGAAGATCATCAAATCCAACCCCACTGACAGAGCAGGACCAAAAAACAAGGGCAGGTCACTCAGAAACACATCTAGAAGGGTTTTGAAAGGCTTAAGAGAAGGAGACACCGCAGCCTCTCTGGGGAGCCTGTTCAGGGCTCTCTAACCCTTGCAGTAAAGAAATTCTTCCTTATGTTGAGGTGGAACTTTTTGTGCTTTATCTTGAATCCATTGGTTGTCCTTTCCTTCTCCACACACAGCCCTCATATTCATACACATTACCTAGATCCCCTCTCAGTCTTCTCCTCTCCAGACTAAAAAGCCCCACATCTCTCAGTCTTTCTTCAGAAGGTAAGTAGGTGTTGCAGTCCCTTAATCATCCTTGTAGCCAGTTCTTGAATATTTTTCTTTGTTTACCTTCTCTTGAGACTGATTAGCTGTGCTACTTACAGATAAGACAGTGATCTGTAGTGGTGCAGCACTTCCCCAGATCTTTTCAGTACTTTGGCAATCATACATTCAAGAAATTATTAAATCTGAAAAATCAAAACTTCTGACTTTTTAAATTATGATAGAAATGAAACTGAGTTGCAAGAGCACTTGACAAAATTATTTTATGTCTATCTGAATCTCGGTCTCAGTGGTTTGAGACTTCTGGGGAAGCTTGTTGATGTTACTTTCTCACCTCACTTGTTAATCTTTGAGTCTCTCAAGTGACTCTCCCTGGGTTCTGAATTGGTAACCTTATAGGTTGCCAGGATTCTTTTGAGGAAAAAGGTTTCATCTTTCAGCTGACCTGTGTTAGGTTAGATGAAATTCTCCCCAGATGTTCTCAAGGAGATAGGTGAAGTAATATTTGAGTGAGCAGGAAAGAGCTTCAGGCTGGAAATGGATTAGGGTTTTGGCCTCTGAGCTGCATTGCTTCACAAATTTCTGTTTACTAGCAGCAGAGATGAGTTTCTGTGAAAATGATAGTACTTGCCTGCTGGAAGTTTGCAGTTTCATTTCACTATCTGATCCCTGCCTGCTGCTGAGCGTCCAGTGAGTGAGCAGTTGTTGCATCAACACTGTGTGTGTGTGTCTGTGTGTCTGTGTGCCATCAGTTTGTATTGAAAGGAGTGGGTATTTTTAATGAGAGTTTTAAGTGCAGTGGGTAAAGTTCTGTACTGGTGTATAAGCCATATTCCAGTTTACTTAAGCTCCTTTTGAGCTGATGCTATTTAAACCTCTTTATATTGAAACTAGTACAGTAAGGCCCAAGTGTGCACTTAAAATTTCCTTAGAGGGCTGTACTAGCTGATACAGAGCAAAAGCTTGTAACAGGTTTAGCTTCTGTTTCTTCTCTTAAAGCTTTTGTACCTTGATTGGTTTCCTGGCACAGCAGTTTCCATATGTAGCAGTTGCATAGCTTGTGCACTGGGTAATGTTACAGAAGGATGCCAGTATTGATTATGTTACCTAAAACATGTCAACACTTTCTTATGTACTGAGATATTGGTGTGCATCTTGCCTCACCTACAGCAAAGAAAATGGTGACCCTTGTAAATGGAAGAAATTACACCTTTTTTTAAAAGCTGCACTTGAAAAATAGTATTATAATTTAAATATATGGGAGAAACTGTTTTACATAAATTTTGCATAAAAAGGGATGGGGGTTAGATAGAGATCCAAAGAATGCAATATCTCACCCTGGGGTTAAAAAAAATAAATTAGCAAGGGGCTTTTTTCCCTATGTTTGAAGTACAAGTTTTCAACATTCCTTGTATTTGAACATCTGATTTTTTTAATTTCCCCCCCCCCCACCATTTCTACTCTTTTTTGTTAGAATTGTCCTGGACTCTATTCAGACTGTTGTTTGTACCTGAGAGTCTTTTTCTGCCCTTGAGCATTGTTCTCACTGGATCTGGTAAACTTGAATTCTGTTGTCCAACTGATAACCTGGTACTTCAGGGTATGGTGTTCTGAATACTCTGTGTGACTCAGTGGTCTTTTAATTAAATTTGTAGTGCCTTATGCTTATCAACTCTTCTGTGCTCTGATCAGAGGAGAATTAACACCAGCATTTGGTGGTGCTTTTGTACAGGGATGTCATTAGTCTTCCTTCTCTTCACCGAGACTGCACTCCAATGCAATCTTTGCTCTCATACCAAGCTGTCCCCATTTCCTATCAGTGCATTTATGTGGCAGTACAATAAAGTGCCTGACAAACTCTTGTGGCTGTAAATGGCTATCTGGCATTTGGCCAGCCCTGTTTCAGAATAACAATGTTTTCTGGTTGTGCTCTTCACCTTTTAGCTGCATAAGCTGGGGAAGGAGGTTGGAGAAGGGATAAAGATGTTGCCTTCGGTGACAGTGCTTGCTTGGTTTGCTTAAACCTCAACCTAATTTATAATATTGGCTTTTTATTACTTAAAATGTTTGGTTAACAGAGATAATATTGGCTAATGGTCTGTCCAGTAGGTCATGTGGCTTGAGTTTTATATAGCAAAATAACATTTTGGATTGTTTTTGGTTTCTTCCAAAATGACTTACTCTATGTAAGTACCATCAACATATATTTGTTTATCCAAAGAAATAAAATAACACTCATTTTCACTGTAGAAATTCCTGATGTACAACTCAGATGTCATGCTATTGATTTTGGATATGTGTTATAAAAAGTTTTTAATGGAGGTGTACTCTTTCCCTTGCAATAGTTACAGAGTATTTTGAAATATGTTCCCCACCTTATTCTTCATGTAATTAAAATTTGGCATTTCATTAAAAAGGCTGCTGATGCAGCATTTCAGTTTGACAGAAATTACTCTGGGAACCTTGCAGTTTTAATCATGTTCACCTTCCATGTACTACAGGGATCAAGCTTATTGCTCAGAATAAAAATGTCCAGGCCACAGAAATGCAGTATTAAAACCTTTTCAGTGTCTATTTTCTACTGACTAGCTCTATCACTCTTCTATTTGATAAATGAAGGAAGAAATCTGTCAAATGTTATTAGCATGCTTTTTTTGTTGTTTTGCTATCATGGTCTCACTAGTCTTGAGTGTGGCTGAGAGCACTGCTGACAGTTGCCCAGTTTATTACTGTGTTAAGATCTTTATTTCCTTGTAAAAAAAACTACATAGCATATAAGAAACTACACCAGTATATCAGTTGTAAAACTGATTTAAAAAAAAAAAAAATGGAGAGACAGGTTTAAAATTCTCTAGAATACTGTGCAACGGGTTTCAGGGTTTTGGTTATACTTCATGTTCTATCTTAGTTTGTGTCTGTCTCCTTCCTTCCCTATTTTGTATGATTTGAAGTCTTTTTTCTTTGTCACTGGTGCTTAATTATTGCTATTACCACTGCCTCTGCTGTTCCACATCCTGAAAGACCAAAGGGCTAAGCATTTTGCTTTCTCTTTTCATTTGACCTTCAAGAGCTATGCAGGCAGTGTATGTATTTTCTGCTCAGTACTGGAAACAGCCTTCCACTAGATAGTGAAGATTTTAGTGAATATAATCGCTTCCAAAACTCATCTATCTCTTAATTTTAAGTATGCTTATTTTGGGTTTGGTTTTCTTGTTGTTGGTCAGGCTGGATTTCAGTTGTGTGTGAGAATTGTTTTGGGTATCCTCTGCTGTGCCTGTAAAAAAGCAAATTAACTTTATTAATACGGTCTTCTGAATGTTTTTTGCCTTGCTTCTCCTGATATCTTCAAGGATGAGATTTTACAATTTGATGACATTTTTTCACACACATTACACTTAAGCTTTATCTCATGTATTCCTTCCCATCCCCAAAAGTGTACTTCTGATTTTTTTCTTATGTTTGTGTAACCTGTTTCTTTATGAAATCGTTTAAGAAATGCCCTTGTATTGCCCAACTCAGTAACCTCATGAATTAGACTAAAGCAGAACTACATATCCCACCACACCCGCACAACAGACCTGCATGGAGGTTTTTTTCTGTGCAATTAAGTCAAAGTTGATGAAGTCTCTGAATGGTAAATTGCAGAGTTGTGCTCTCAGCTAGTAATAGATATAAGACAAAGCAGAACCTCTCTGTTGGATTGCTTATTACCTTGTTACCAAACCAGCAGATTTCAGGCAAGGATTGCATGCCTTCAGAAGGCCAGTTATCTTGCATCTTTTCCTTTGTCACATCAGTAAGGCTTTCTTATGAGTCCTTTCTTATATTTTTTTTCTGATGTGGCTTTTTCAGCTGACTTCAAGCATCTGTCTATAATGATTGAGGCCATTTTTACTGAAGGTCTGACTCTCTACCCACGTTACACATGTGTTGGACTGACAGAAAATGAAAGTAGCATGATGAAGATGTGAGTAATTGCTGAGTGTCCTGTACTTTGTCTGGATTTACAGGTTTTTTACCCTGGGGATTATTTGCATCAGAACTGACTTCCATATCTTTGCTAATACATTCAGTATGCGATTGCAGTAATTTATTTGGCTTGATTATCCTAAATGCTTATATAGGAGCCTCTTCTAAGGCTTCCATTATACCCCCCAAAAAAGCTAATCTGGATAAACAATGAAAATATCATGAAGAAAATCTAAGTTGGCTACTTTAAATTGTCTACCTTATCTGTTGGGGCGTAGGAAAGCTGAGCAGAGCAAGGCATCATATGTAGACAAAAAATGTAGACAATTATTCAATTATTATTTTCTTAAATTTCTGGTAAATCCATGTTATCAATTGGCTTTTCATAATTGATCTGCTCCTTTTGTAGGCTGGCTTTTTTGAGTCTCTCTTTGAACTTTCATTGTATACAGATTTTAGGTGTCTAATGCTGAATTGTGAATGTGCCATGAAGCAGTAGTTGGTTTTACTTTTTAAGTTAAAATGGAAGAAAAATCCTCTAAATTCTGAAGACTCTTACAGGTTCAGCTACTTTCTGCAGGTGTAAGCCAGTATGCTAAGATCTGACACAAGGTAGGATAGTCTTGCCTTGAGTTCTTGTTTACAAAGCAAATGGTCTGTTTGGGATGTTGAAATGCCCTAAGATAATGCCTTAAATAGTTCTGCAGGTCTGTCAAATGTGGCTGTTACAAAGATAAATCAGCATAGCACAGTAGCACAGAGTTCATGGAGAGGCTTTTTGTACCAACTTATCTTATAAAGATGAATTTGTCAGCGTATTTCCCCAGTGAGTAGACAGGATAAGTATTTTCATCATATTAGAAAATCTGTTCCTTTGTCTCTCTGCCTGTCTTTTCCTCTTCATTGCCTATGACCAAACAGTGAAGAACTGCATTCAGCTGTGGCAGTGTCAGCATAGCCATCTCTCTTTTCCTCTCTACAAATACTACAGTACTGTTTAAAGACCATTTAAGTTCTGCTCAGAGCTGTAAGTGACCTTTTTGGCAGCCTTATATCCAGTTACATTAACTGCTGGGTTGCATTAATTTTTACATTAACTGCTGCGTTGTCATAATTTTCAATACTATTGTCTGAAAGTGTATTTTTTGTACATATTTATATGTGAGTATTCATCTCTTAGAGCTGTGGCTTATTTCACATCTTGTGCCTTTACCTAGATAGCATTAACTTGGTTCTAGGACAATACTTCCTCCTGCAAGATAGGAAAATGGATGCTGAGGTCCAGAAGGAAACCAGGCAATACAAATAATTCCACTGGGCTTGCATCTTTGTCTTGATACTTCATTACACTTGTGTGTTTTTTTAAAATTATATAAATCTCTGTGTAGTGTGTGAAGGAGCTTTTAGTTGGCACACTGCAAGATTTTTTGCTAGAAGTGACTTGGGTTTTTTTAGTCCTCTTTTACCCATACAACAGTGAACAACATCTAGGCTACTTTGTATTGCAGTGGCAAAGAGATTTGTTAATGGTAAGTTTTTCTAGAGAAAGCATCCAGACTGAAGTGGATCCATTTCTGCACTTCTTTGGAATAAAGTTTCATTTCATGAAAATGCTTTAATTTGTATGTGTTTTCTAAGAACTGTCTTGTGTTCCCAGCACTGGAGGGAGAAAAGCTGAATGTGAATGCCTGACAACGTGCCAAAGAGCATGGATTGGATAAGCATGGTGGAATACCAGGACTGGTGAAAATTTAAGGATAGGGTGACAGGTATTAAGCATAGCTACATGGCTTCAGCTTATATAATTCTTGTGCAGCTCAGCAAAGTGCAAAATTACCTCACCAGATTTGTCTGTCTGGGTTTTTTTGTTTGGGTTTTTTTGTGGGTTTTTTTTTGTGGTTTTTAAAAATTTATTTATTCTTTATTTGAAAAATGGAGAGGGCAGAATTACTTAAGCTAAGAAAGTTCAGAAAACTATGGTAGCCAGGTGACAAAAATAATCCTCTGATGTGGTTCAGACTGAAAAACATAAGATTAAACCCATGGCAAGGCAAATATAATCTCGTTTTATAGTTATATAAGACTGTTTGAAGTGGGTCATCAGTGTTGGAGGAAAAACATGCCTTTGTTTTCTGGGGGTTTTTTTCTCCTTCTTTTCCCACACTAGAAGGAACACTTTCCTCTCGGGACAAGGATAGGATGAAACTAAATATATCACTTGTCTACTTTATTCTCTGTCTTGTTGCTTCAGTGGTAATCACGTGGTTGAGATTTACCTTCAGAGACTCTGCTTGACATGTGGTGCTGTGCATAATGAATATATGCAAACATATAGCAATTTAAAATTCATGCTTTATTGCACCTTGGTTTAGTTTACAAATTGTCACAACAAAACAATTTTGTAAGCATTAATCTAAGCACTTAGAAGAAATCTCACCGTAATTCTTCATTATTTGTGTGAGGTGGGGAGAAAAAAGTTTAAGATTGCTTCAGAGTTGTGGTTCTTTTTTTTCTTAGTTTCAAATGATATAAAACTCTTTGCAGGGAAGGAGAGGAAGTTGGCTTACTTAGCCACTTGTGTGGCTTACTTAGGGATTTTTGGGTGTGGGTGTTTTCTGGGGAGGGGTGTTTTTTGGGGGGTTTCATTGATTATTTTTTTGTTTGGTTGGGGTTTTTTTGAGTTTTTTTTTTTTATTGTTGGCTTTTTGGGGTTTTTTTGTTGGGTTTTTTTTCCTGAAGCACCATCTAGAATGGTCTTAAGTAGGAGAGACTGAGTGAAGAGGAGGGTGACTGCATGTGTCTGTAAGGGGAGGAAGGCAGAGAGATTTTGGGTAGAACTGAGAGATACAAACTGAGAGATACACCTAGGTGTCCTGCGAACAGGAAAAACTTGGTTATATCTCCAAATCTTTTTTTTATACAGTGTTTTCTTTAATTGAAAAAAGGACTGAAATATCCACTTTAAATTCATAATGGGAACCATGCAATGATGAGGAAAATGTATGTGCTGCTGGAAATGATGTTCGAGCGGCAGCTCTTTGATACTCCTGACTCTGACAGAATTGGCATAATTGATTGCCAGCAACAGGAGTTGCATCCAAAAAATCCAGCTTGCAACTTCTCATAATTGAGATGATTTATTTTGACTTCGTATTCAGCAGCTAAGTGCTGTTAATCCAACTTCTGATTCATACTGTATTTAAATTCTTTATAGGACATGATGGTAAAATTCTTCAGCTCATGCTGAAAACTGCATATTGGCAAATAAACAGGTAACCATTGTAATACACTTCAAAGCTATTCAAGCTTTAGGCAGAGCCTTTCATCAGGTACTTTATAGTAAGTCATGATGTCAGTATGCTGAACCAGAAAAGGACAACAGAATAATGGTAAAAAAGGTTCCTGCAATCTTGATGGAAGGACCAGTTTATACTGTCTGAACTGTGCTATTCATAAGAGCCAGACCAGCTTTGTAGTTAAAATAGCAATTACTTCTTGCCCAACTTATTTTGCTGAAATGTCTAGGGAACACTCAAGTTAATTCCATACCCAGATGTGAGAAGGTGATGACTTCTGGCTGGAGAAATCTGCCTGGCCCAGATGGATCCAGAGTAGCTTTTGTCTTCCTGACCTCAGCTTGTCACACTCAGAAATTTAAGCCAAGAATACTGGATCCCATGTTTTATGGGATTTACATTTATTGAATCACAAAAACATTTTCCCCTTCACTGTCTCCACTATTTCACTTTCTTTACATCAGCTCCTGTTACTGCTGCTGCTAAACAAGAGCACTTACTTGGTTTGTAAGTTATTCTTCGTATGATCAGGAAGAGACTAAAAAATTTGCTGATACTATACTGGGAAACACTATTGGGAAGAACAAGAGATGAAGCTTTGAATGAGTTATGAGCACTAATGGTTGCTTAATATTAGCTGTGCTGTAGAGTGTTGGGGAGTGTGGAGAGAGGGAAAAGAAGAAATAAAAGCTCACAGTAATTTGAGTTTAGGAAGCTCAGGTCCTTCTGTAGTCTGTACAGAGGACGAGGCTTTTGGGGTTGCTTTGAGTCACTCAGTACAAGAGGGAGAAGGCAATGCTAAACACCTCTTTGCTACAAAAATATACAATTTCTCCTTTTTTATGTTCACCAGCTCTGAAACGCACCTGACCCATCTGTTAGACAGCTTGGTTTGCAAAGCAAGCAGGAAGCTAATGTAGGGAAAAGGCTTCTTTTGTTTTCACAAATCAGCTCATCAAAGGATCTTGATTTGGCACGTCTAGCACAAAGGGAAAGGGTGAGAGTGAGTGGCTTGTAGTAGTAGGATGAGAAGTGTGGAGTGAGATGGTTCCCAAGCTGTTGGCTCAGCTCAGCTCTCTTGTGCTTCTAGGACCCTCTTGTCTGGGTCTTGAGGTCTCTGGGGCCCAGCTGCCTTCACTGACTGTGGAGGGGCAGAATGACCTGCAACTTCCCCTGGTCTTGTGATGGCAGCAGTGGCCATTCTTCTCATCTGTGAACGTTGTTTCCTTACCCTTCTTTCACTCTGTATCATCTTGAGTTTTATTTCAAAAAAGGAGAAATGGGAGTAATAGTAAAACTTTATACCTTGTTAGCTATAGGAGGAAAAAGAAAAAAAGCAAAAAAATAAAGCTAACTGCTCGTTTGTTTCAATAGTGTCACTGCTATCTGCTCTACTGATGCTGCAGAATTTTTTTACAAGCAGTCCCTCAAAAATAAGGAGTATCCAGAAGTTTTGCTATAGAGCTATGTTCATGAAAACTCCACTTACAATGCACTGCTGAGGGTGAGTGTCCTGCCATACCTGTAGCAGTGTCAGAGTTCGGTGCCAAGCCTAGTGAAACTCCCTTTCACTTGCACCACATCTGCTGAGTTCTTTGCATTTTGGCAAACAGTCAAAAACTGATTTAGCCCTTTACAGGAATTAAGCATTGTGTTCAGACATCATAACTCAAAAGACTGTGTCCAGTGTGTGGTGTGGAATTAATCAAAAGGAAAGAATATTCATGACCTGCAGTGGTGCCATCCATCAGAATAGCACTCAGCAGGAGTGGAATTAACTTGCCTGGACTGCAGATTAAATTTATTGGCATGACGTAAAACCACAGAAACTGTTTCCATTATTACAAGGGAACAAGCAAGTGTTTTTAAAGATTCCAGCTTAATCAACTGCTTACGCCATACAGGGGATAGTCCTGTGATCATTTAACAGCATGAGTTTAGATTATGTTCCCTAAGAAGATCAAGTATTAATGTATCAGTAAAAATTGTTAAAGGCAAGGCACAGAGATGCAGTTTTAATTTCTGTAATTACTGTGCACCAGATGGTGAATATATACTCTTTTTCCAATGTAAGTACTTCAGCTCAAATTTAAGCAGTTGGGATCTTTATTTACAATTCATCAGATTTTAATGTAGGTGGTCAAAATTCCTTTTTTATGGCCCATTAATGATGACCTTTAAAGAAATACGTAGGCAAAACATCACTTATAGTTTAAAAAAAGATTTTTTTTTATTTGTTTGTTTTCCAGATCTTAATTATGAGGAAAGCAAAGTAAAAACTGGGGAAATTAAAGCTACCCACTAATGTTAACTACCTACTAAACATTATCTATCTACTAACTTTATTTTGAAATAAGTGTCTAATGTTAGAGTATGTACTTAGAGCATTTTGTAAATCTTAGTTAATTTCAATGTTGGTCTTGAAGAGCAGTAGTACAAAGATCCAAAATACATTACAGTTATTGACAGCTCCAGAGAAATAAGGAAGATGAAGGAAATGTATTTCCCTATTTGAATCTAGAGAGCTTGATATTCTTCCAAAATTTTCTTCTTCTGTCCCATCTTCTGTCCTTATGTGTATGCACTTTTTCCTTTATAGTCGCCCTGTTCTACTTAATGGACCATTTATCACTGCTGGGAAAACTCCCTTTGGCTTACCAGTTCTTAATGGACTTTTGCTGAATAGGCCTTGAACATCCTTCTCTAAAATGTTCAGAGTAATCTCAGTCCTTTTTAGAATTCTTGCTGATTTTGCCCTTGGCAGAAAATAGTTATCTGTGGGGTTTTTTGTCTCTGCCACCCTCACCACCTCTCTCCCCCCTAATTTCTGAATACATATTTCCAAGGGTTAAGGAAATTGCATATTTGTGATTAGGAGGAAGGCTCAGTTATGACTTGCACAGTGGCTTTCTTTGCAGTAGGGCAGGCATGCTTCCATTAATATATTTTAAGGATAAGTTGTCCACAGTACACTGGCACACACTCGCTTAGCTGCTCTTTACAGGTTGGCTCATTTGACCTCTTACTACAGAGTAATCAAGCTTTTGTAAAAGCAATACTTTTTTGTTTAAATATTGCTGATCAGAAAGCTGTGAAAGTAGCAAACATGAGTTAATGCTTCACAGCTGCCGTAACAAACTTCTGTGGATTTTGTGTGAAAAGACAATTTTGACATCATCACTAAAATGGTTTTGGTTTATAACATATATGAAGTGACTCCTTCATGAAGAAAGACCTTGGACTCCTAGTGGACAGTAAATTTTCCATGGGTCATTGGTCAAGAGGTATCCTGGGGGTACATCAGGAAAAGTGTGTCCAGCAGATCTAGGGTCGTTCTCCTCCCCCTCTACTCTGCCCTGGTGAGGCCACACCTGAAATACTGTATCCAGTTTTGAGCTCCCCATTTCAAGAGAGAGACAGGGATCTACTGGAGAGAATCAAAAAGAGAGCTACAAGGATGATTCAGGGACTTGAACATCTCTTCTGTGAAGAGAGACAGAGAGAAGTGGGGCTGTTTAACCTTGTGAAAAGAAGGCTAAGGGGATCTTATTAATGTCTATAAATACCTGAGGAGTGGGTGTCAAGAGGAAGGGGCCAATCTCTTTTCAGTGGTGTGCAGTAATAGGACAAGGAATAATAGATTTAAGCTAGAACATAGGAAGTTCCACCTTAACATGAGGAGAAACTTCTTTACTGTGAGGGTGACCAGGAGAGGTTGTGGAGTCTCCTGCTCTGGAGACTTTCAAAACCCTCCTAGATGTGTTCCTGTGTGGCCTTCTTGAGGTCATCCTGCTTTGGCAGGAGGGTTGGACTAGATGATCTCTAGAGGTCTCTTCCAACCCCTAACATTCTATTATTCAATGATTCTATGTTTTTACTGAGAAATGTAAAAGGGTTGTTTTAGAGTTATCCATCTCAGTTGCTATGTCACTTGGCAGTACTTTTTCCAAGGGCAAACCTGGAAGTAGTAGCTCAAGGATCACAGGATCTGGGGTGTAACTTAAATGAGAAGCTCTGTAAGAAGTCCTCCTAAAGAATATTAATTTGATCTGAAAAGATATTTGAGAATTTTCTTCTTTCTTTGAAGAGAAATGTTTGTCTTTGTACCCATTTCAGAATGAAGAGGCTTTATGAATGGAGACTTAATGCTTTGTAACATTATAAGTATTAGCAAGCTTTTAACAGTGAAAAAAAGTTAGACAATTACTTGAGCCGTCATATTTTAGCTGGAGATTTGGGCTTTCTTTTCCTGCATTAAAAGATGAAATTTTTTATATGTGTGTCTAAAGAAACTTGAATTTGAGGCTTGGATTGCAGCCTTGTTGTATTGATATCAACCCTGGAATCCCATGTTCAACAGCCTGCCTGCAATTTGGGTTTTATAATACTGAGTTTATTTAATTGTATTCCTGCCTGGCTCTTTTTGATGACTTGTATAGTTATCTAAGCTTTCATGTTTAATTTGTAGCCCAGGGGGAGGTGGGGAGAGAAGAGAAAAGGGGTAAGTTTAACTTTTTCTGTAGAACTTTTCTTCTGTTTTTGAAGTGAAAAGCCAAGCAGGAGTACTCTGGCAGACATGGAAGCAAGAAAGTTTAAGTATCCTGGCAAATGCTTTTGTCAGCCCATCTTGCTAGGAGGGAGTCCTCTTCTGTCTCTCTTCCACGTCAGGCTGTGTAAGTTGGGTCACACAGGATTTCATTGTTCATTGCATTCAAGCTGAAGTTTGCTATTTGCTTTATCCTTTCATATCCATAATATCCTGACTTGAGGGAGCATGAAGTTGATTATGGCACCTTCACAGCAGTGCTTGGTTTTGACTGGGTTTTATGCAGCACTGCCATATGGTGGCATGAAGAGAACTCAGTAGATCTCTCTCCATTGCCTCTAAGAAGGCAATGAAAATGGGTTTGTCAGAATGCTCAGAGTTCAGCAGTGTGTTATAGGTATCTGAGTATAGCTCCTTGCAAGATAGGTGTATTTCTCATGATCCAGATTGACTTAGGACTGCTACTGATATTAGCAGAGATGGTTTACTGTAAGCAAGCTGATCCAGTGAAGAAAAAAAAAACTTAAGTCAAACAAAAAATCTTCTTGCTCAATGTGGTTTGCACAGTGGCCCAAATAAGAGAAGAACTCATTCTTCTGCTAGCACCCCATGTTTACAGAGCAGTTGTTCCTGTTCCAGGTTATGCTGACCATACTGTAATTTCTGATGGGCTCAGAGCACATGAGGAAAGGGAGCTTGTTTCTGCTAGCAAAGATGAGGTGGTTGCCACTACTTAAATCATTGGGTAGGGTGTCCTTTTTGGAGAACCTGTGCAAGGAGTGAAAATTCAGTTTGGCTTTTCTCATGGGATTTTTTGTATTTTCTTGAACTGCACTCAATAAATGTCCCTTCCCAAAGGAATTACCAGCCTGTAGACTTGTGATTGTTGTTGTAACTCAGCCAGGGATAGGCAGAAACTTGTTATATAACAAGTCAAACCCAATGATATTTAGTATGAGATACATTCTGCATGACAAAAAAGTAAAGTATTGTTTAATTAGTAGTGAAACCTCTTATTTTGCCCTTTAGTTCATTGTGTTAAGTGGATTTATGTCACTTATTCATATAGCTCATTACAGCTTATAAATATCACCATAAAATTAGTGAAAACAAGAGTGTTAGAGTCTTTCTGTCATTAGTCATCCAATTGGTTTTGTTTTGGTGACAAATTTGTAGACAGAGCATGAATTTCATAGTTCAAGATGTTATAGGACTTGGATAGCATGCTGGTTCTCATTAGGGAAAGAGGCATCCTACATCTAAACACTGAAACTAAAGAGCTGAAACTTTATGGCCATAGCAGCTACCTGCTTCTCCTCATCAGCAGTGTCTGTCAACAGATTCAGGGTCCAAATCTCTTTGTACATACAGTAATGCCAGCTCCAGCTGCCACAGCCTTACAGGTATCACTGATTTTTGCATGTTTTACATCAATAGATTTCAAAGATTTGAGGATATTGTATGCTGCTTATTGTATTTTATATACAGTTAATAAGGCTTGGGAATGCAGGCTACAGGGTGAGTCAGCTCCATGGGACTCTAGATGTGAAGAATTGACACAGAAACAGCTTCTCTGGTGTGGTGGGTAGGATGGGTAAGTCTGCTAGAGATTAGGCACAGAATTTGGCCAAGAAAAAAGTTGCACTGACAGATGACATTGTCAGAAGGTCTGCCACCTGATCCCAGATAATTTTAAGGAAACCCTGAAGCAGTCTGGGAGGTAGCTTTTGTTTGACAGCAGATAAACTTTTTAGTTTAAAAAGGCTATAGCCTTTTTAAAGCTATAGCATTAAACTGGAATGTCACTTTTGGTTAGTCTCTGTTCAAAGAAAGATCTTCTCAGTTTTGAATAATTTATGTGGAAACTATGCAAGATTTAAAATGTGACAGCTCTGAAATAAGAAGATTGATGCTACTCCAGTGTGATCTGATTTGAATTCTGACCTAATTTCTTTTAGTTAGTGATTGGTATAGGACTTTCTAGGGTGCATGAGCTTATGACTTTTGGAGATTACTGGCTGATATTTTTAGGTTACCAGCTAATCCTGTTTTGGAATAGGATTTTCATCTGAAAATCAAAAGGTCCTTAAATTCTTCCTGTTTTGCTTTAGAATGACATCTGGAAAGTGCATAGAAAAAGTAAAGTATTGTTTGCCTATTTCAAACTGTCTGGTGCTGTGGCTGTCTTCTATGTAATGATTTTCTGTGTGTGTGGGTTTAAAAAGTACAATGTTTCTTTAATGCCTATGCAGAAAGAAATTCTTTAGTTGAAGTTGTTAATTTTGCACATGTTCTACAAGAGGTATGAAAAAGCATTGTGTACACATTGGCCCAAAAGTCTTTTGAGTCTTTCCTTTGGATTTTTCAAATGCTGCCTTTTAGCTGTTTGCATAGCAGACAGACTGTAGATAAACCAACAAATGCAAATTTACAGTTCCATTTGCTTAATCAACAACTGTGTTCCATATACAAACAGTATGTTCCAGATGATTTTGCCTTGTTAGCAGCTGCCTTCATGTGTTTTTTTTTTTTCACAAAAGGCAGCAAGTCTTCAATTTCACACTTAGTGTGGGGTTGCCATTCACTTTGTGTTTTAAATTGGAAGGTGAGTATTTTATCACCCATTCTACAGATTGAGGCCTGAATGCTTACCAGTCCTATGTGTAAGGTTACTTTTGTGGATTTTTATTAAGCTTTGTAAAAAGTTTCCAGAAGCAGAAAAACAAAGTTCATTGCAGCTTGAACACTGGAGTGTTATATGGAGGATTGTAGCTTCTGTAGCCATTTATTTTCCTTTTTGTTGTATGTCTGTTGATTGGAAGGGAAGCCAGAGGTGGAGGAATAAGAATTTGCACTAAAAGTGTAATGTATATGAGTAATACTGTGTTGAAAATATTTCTCAAACGATGTGGTTTTTGTTTCTGGTTTGTATGCTTATCTTAATTGGTTTTGTCCTTTCAAGTGCATGGTTATATATGGGATCAAGCTTGATACATATTTCTGGGAGCCCCCCTGTCCCAAGATTTACTTCTTCAAACAAGCCCTTGCTTATACATTCTTTGTATACAGAAACCTCTTCTAATTGCCACTACAGAAATATTCCCATGATGGCTCAGTGAGGTCTTCAGCTCTTTGGTAATGGGGGCTGAAGTGAAAGGCAGGGCAGTAGGAGGGTGTCACCTTCACATGGGTGATGTCATACCTTACGTGACATCCCTGTCACCCAGCACACATTTATAACCATGCTCTTGTCTCCTTAAAGCAGAAAAGGCTGCAGTTCTGGGGGCAGTGATAACAGTGAAAGAGAGCAACTAACTCCCGAGAGTTCTCCCACACAAGTCAAGACAAATTTTGCAGTTCTGCAGTGTGGTTTTTATTCCCCCGCCCTTTTTCTTCCCATTGCCTTCCACACCAATTCCTGAGTTATTTATGGAGCTTTCAGGGATGAAACTGATTCAGTGACTGCTCATCAGACAGCTATTTGGATAGCTGGAGCATTATTTCCACTGAGGCTTTCTGTGCCTCCTTTGGTCCTTCAGAACTGCCTCAACGCCTGTCTGCATTGACTTCTTTATCTTCCTTCCCCTCCTATTTCCTCTCCAGTTTCTGTACATCACTTGTGGTTTTTATTTGCTCCCAAAATATGGAAGTAATATCAAATATTTGCAGAACTTGATTAATTTGTAAAAGTTTTCCAAGTCTGAAAAAGCTGAAGCTGTAGAGATTGGCAAGCTTATTATCTGTATGCAGCCAATCTGAATATTTGATAAAACAGAGCTTCAGCTCTCTACTCTTTAGTTACCTGGTTTAGATCTGCTGGCAGTACTCACATGGAGGGTTTATCCTGCCTATGTACCCAAATTACTAGACAATGTAGGGTTTTTTTGATCACAAAACTCATACTATGAGGCATCAAAAGGAGGCTGTTTGTGAGAATTTAATTTATATGTAGGTGCATGAGATTAAGTACATTCATTACACTAAGGGAGACTTCTGTCTGTTTTAAGAGCTGTTAGGCAAGCTCTAGTCATTTCCAGTGAAGTTGGGAACACAAAGCAGACTTTTGAACTCTTAGTCAAAAAAGCAACACAAGAAAAATAGAATACTTGTCTGAGAATGAAAATGCCTGAAAAAAAGTCAAGGTTACTGTTTAGAAGGGGACCTGGAATAAGGCAACACCAGAACACCTGAGCTTGAATATGAGACTTTCCCTAAGCTTGTCTTGGGTGAAAAGGAGATGCTTTTTGCACACTTGCTTAATGATACTGTGCAAGGTATCCTGGGACTGTCTGGGAAACAGAATTGTAGTAACCTGCATAAAATTTCATTGATAAAATACTGTAATTATAACAGCTTTTAAATGGAGTGATGTCTATAACTATCCTTTCTTTCATACTGGGGCTATGGTTCTTTAAAAGCAATATCAAAAGACTTGTGTCATTTACTTGGCTACATGCAGACAAGACTTGTGGCTAAAATAAATTTACTGGCATATGATGCTTGGTAGGAGATATGTTGATGAAGGGCTGCTTTTTGCTTGCAAAAACAAAATAAATGCTTTATCTGTATGGGTTGTTAGAAAAGCTAACTGTGCGTAAACCAAATAAGATCCTTGGAATGGATATTTGGAACATAAAACTTATTAATTTTTTTTTTCAGTTTTAGTAAGCCTTTGAAAGTTAGTAAAATATGCCAGCTTAGTACCTTAGTCTGTGTCTTCAATGTTTATATTCTCATTTGGGTTGAGTGACTGCTGCTGACTCTTGAGTCTAGTTACATGTATTGATGCTGTTCTTTGGTCTTTACAATTTTGTTAAAAATATGTCACTTCTAGCAAATTGAGGCTTCTGAGATGGGCCACTGTAGGCTTATGGCAGCAACAGTCAAATTCTTCAAATACATGTGAGCTGCATTAAAATACCTGTTGTTATTTTAAAACACAATTAACACAACTGAAGCTGTAAATTGTCCTCAAACCCTGAGTCATTTTATGCCTAGCATTTCACATTACAGTGTACTTCAGTACCATTTCAGTGTTAAGAGTATCCTAGTTACTAGGATAGTATTTGTTTTTTCACCAATGATGCCATTCTAGCTGGAATATTAACTGTATTGCTCCCACAATGTTTATTGCTACTTCTGGAGTCTCCCTGTTCATGTACACCATTTTGGATGATGTAGCTGACTTGAAGTGTTAAGGTTTGTGTGGTTTTTGTGTGTCAAAATGAGTTGTCTTACCTATGTAGCTATTGAGTGGAGGGGTTGTACCTTTTAAGGGACTGGAGATGTGGGAGGGAGAAGCTGAGAAAGCTGGGACTGCTCAGTCTCAAGAAGGGAATCGTGGGGGAATCCTATTAATATTTATGAATCTCTGATTGGGGGATGTAGTGAGAGTGGGGACAGGCTCCTCGTGATGGTGTTCCATGACAAGACAGGATGCTCTTAGAGGACTGATGCTGTTTAAAAACTTAATTTTTGTGTGCATTCCAAATACATACTAGCAGGTCTGAGTCTGTGAGTACTATCACAAATCTTACAGTATTTGAGTTGTTTCATAGACTTACTTGAAATATAATTAAAGTAGCCCCATTCAAATTCAGATTTTCAGTAGTGGGGAAAAACTCACAATTTAAATCTAAAGTTGGAACACAGAAAAAAAAATCTTTGTTATATTTTAATATTAAATATTAAAGTAGATGTAATGAATGTGTGTCGCATGGGATTTAGGCAATGATTCTTAAGTATCTCAGTGTATCAGTAGGCTAAAGTACTTAAAAGGAGCAAGGGGAGAGAAAGGCCAAGTGCCATTTAAAAACTGGATATGAAATCCTCCACTGGTAAAAATTATTCTTTTTTAAACAAATTACCACTTAAGAGGTGTTTGAAAACAAGCATAGTTTTTGTGGTGAGAAACACTTTGTCTGTGTTCAGCCAAATGGATGAGTTTTAAAATTTAAAGGAGTTAAATTATTTTCTTTCCAATCTTTTTTTTTAAAAAAGGGGGGGGGGGAGACTTCTAAAGACTTGCTCAGAAACTCTGCAAGGTTGTAACAATGGGTCATTATCAGGCATTGCAGTAGGAGTTAAGGGGGTGATGGAGAGAAGAGGCACGAAGCTGAAAGCATAGAAGCTGAAAGCATAAATGTGAAGGGAGAAGTGCTGCTTTGGGTCATACTTTTTCTTCTACTGCCACAAAATAGTACATTACTGGAGAGACTGAAGTGCATTCAATGATGGGTTCTTCTCCTCAAGTGTTATCAGTGTAATCACTCGCTGTATTATGTTTTATTTTTCTAAATGGAACTGTCTGCTATTTTAATTAGCTAACAAAAAAGGAAACAAAAATGTGTGAGTCAAGATCATTTTTATAGCAGTCTGTATTTTCTCAGTACTGTAAACGAGTGCATTTTTTAAAGCTGAGTAGCATCATTAAGATGTGTTTCTGAATGGTGGAAATGATTCCTTCTAAATTATTGAAAGCCATGATTATTTTTTTAAATGGTATAATCCTTTTCTTTAGGCCAGCTTTTAAAAATCTTGGGCTGAGCGTTACCTGGTACCAGCTATACTTGTTTCTTTCTCTCCCTGTCCCTGAACATTCAGCATTGATAATTCCACATTCAAGATCAAAGTAATTACTGGGAAAAGAACAGATTAGTTTTTTCATTCTACAGAAATTAACTGTGCACCTACTTAATTCTTTTTAAGTAATCCAACAATAAATCTGTGTACCTTCAAAATAATATTTTCCATTTCTTGGAAGCTTTCTAGTTTTGTTACTTATCCTTTGATAGAATGCAGCAAGTAGCTGAGGATGTCTTCCACCTTAGTGAGTTATGGGTAGCCAGTCTGATAATTTCATGAACCAGCAGAGTAAGACTGGTTTGCAGTGGTCCCAGCAGGGGAAAGCACCCATGAGCTCTGTCTGCTCATAATAACCTGTAAGGCTGGTGGGTACTGAGTTTATCAGGACTCATGGCAGTAAGTGATAAGAATATTTTGAGATTATTTGTCAAAAGTGCATTGCTAAGTTATATTCTGGGTACACAAACTAGAATTCATATTTAAACTGTGGAGAGCACTGTGTGCTCTTGAAGTAACCAAGTGCTCTGGAAACTTCTATATGGAAACAGCCTCTATCCCTAACATGCAAGTAGCCAAGCCATCTCTTCACTTCTCCTTCTCTGGCACCCCTAAAGAATGTTAATTTGAGTCCTCTCAGTTCCCCTGGAGGGTTGCTTCCAACCCTCAGAAGTAGACATGGCAAAGAACTCTCTTGGAAAATCAGGATCACTTATGTTGGAAAAGATCCATAAGAGCATCAAGTCCAGCCATAAACCTAACACCCACAAGTCCACCACTGTACACAGATTTTAAACACCTCCAGGGATGATGACTCCACCACTGGCCTGGGCAGCCTGTTCAATGCTTGCTAAGCCTGTCAGTGATAACCCATTCACCTGCTTCTACTGCTCCCTAAATCTGTGTCAGTTTGCAAAGGGTAAAACGTCTCTGTTGGGGTTTTTTGTTTGTTTTTTCTTTCTTTTTTTTAAAGATTGACTTTGAATCTTTTTCTTCTTACCTTGACAGCAACCTGTGTTTGTCAGATCCCTCGGGGCTGTCATTGTCACTGTGTGGCATCAGCTGTGCAATGCTAATGAGTTTTAAGGAAACAGACCAGCAGTCTCTGCCTGCTGCAGCCCCTGCAGGATTTTTGTCAGACTTGTCCTTTTTTTTAAGGCCACTGTTTCTCATTAACGTCAATGGCAGAAATAGCAACAAATTCTCCTGCAGGGGCAGCCCACAGCATTTTGTTGAAGAAGTCAAGTCTGCAATATATGTATGTTATTATTATTTTTTTAAGAGTCTGCAGGAGCTGAGGTAGTTAGGTCTTGAGGTTTGAATGACTGACTCTTACAAACTTACTGGACTAACTGATGAGAGACATTTGCAGTGTTCCTAATGGAAGCTGTCCTATCTGCCTGCAGGTTGTCCTGTTCTAGAAGGTCAGTCTGTCCTGCCTGTGAGCCACATTTTTATTCCATCTGTTAATATGAATGTTCTGAAGATGATGCCAAGACTTTACTAAATATATACACTTTTTATGGGAATAGATAGTCCTTGAACTCCTAAGTTTTCTTGCATACCAAAACTAAACAGCTTTTGACCCTCTCAAAAACAAATAAATGAAAATTGCTTCCCATTACTTTCATCTTATATATATATTTCCTTTGTCTTCAGATTCTTCTTCATTCATTTGGGATGTTAGTTCATACTAGAACTATTTCTGAATTAATTTGTGTTCATATATAGGTATGATATATTATGAATATATTTTATTCATAACATGACATTACAAAATATATTAGTATAAAAATATCCTAAATTCAGGTAAAAAAATGAAGAGTATAAAAAACACTAAACTAAGGGTTGTTATAGTTATGGCTACACAAGCTTAGAATGTGGATCCCTGTAGGTTTTCAGTATTTAAGCAAACCTGAAGAAGGAGTTGAAGGGCCAACTTTCAGTAACAGTTCTCAGATTCCAAGAAAAGCTTTCCTATTCTTATGAATTCTTGAGTTATAGCTGTGATTGGACTTTTCAAATGTAGTAAGCATAGTATGCTAAATACTAAAGAAATTTTTTTATATATATTTAAAAATATATATTTCCTCTTTAGCACATTGAGGGGGCTGGGGTGAGGAAGAAAAAGCAGATATTGAAAAGTTCATATCTCACTCTTCCTTTTTTTTATGAATTGCTGTTAGTATTCCTGTCTCTATCTGTGATCCCGAGGTCCAGGCTTGTGGTTTAAACTATAAACAGAGATAAGATACTTTTCCACAAGAATAAATGTGCACAGATGGAGATAATCAGAAGTGACTTCAGTGCGTAGGCTTTTTCAGAGGTGCCAAAAGCCCACAATACCAAGTTGACATTGATGAAGACTACAGGTGTGAAGTATGCTCAGACATATCCTTGGAGTCTGCTTTACAGAAGGTGTTCAGACACCTACAGGAATATTGAGAAGTGTCTCATTAAGTGCAGTGGGAGTTGTGTGTTTGGGCATGTTCACAAATCTCTTGGACACCTCTTTGTGTCTTTGTTGAAATTTCTTTAAAAGTCTCCATTTTTGTTGTGCCATTGACAGTTGCCACAATTAAAGGGAACCTGTTTTTAGGGCTTGCTTTACAGTTCTCACTTAATTAGAAGAAATCCTAATGTTGTGGCCTAAAGGGTAGAAAGAAAAAAACCCAAAACTTTCAAGGACAATACTTTGCAAAAAATGAAGGATTCCTTAACATATTTGATACATTAAAATTCAGGAAAAGGACTTTCTGTGCTTTAAAGTTCTTAGAGAGACATGAAAAAAGAATCCTTTAAAAAAAGCAAAACACTTCTGTAGTTGCACCTCTCAGAAATCTATTCTTTGAAACTCAGAAGGAAAAATATTTTAGAAACTGTTAACAAATTCTGAGCATTTTTTATTGGCAGTCATCTGGCATGACTGACAAAAACCCCCTTATTTTTCTTTGCATGTTACTTCCATTTAAGGCACACTTCTGTAGTAAAGGAAAATGTTGGTATTGGCAGAGTTTCAGAATTTGTTCTCTTTCCTGAATTTGTACTCTTTCCTTAATAGTCATAGTGAGTAAATGTAGATTGTTACATAGCTTTCTAATTTAATAATAAAAAATTAAAATTACTTTTTTTTTGCAGTGACATTCTTGCATGTAATACCTTCATTGCACAGTAAGTCTCTATTAATTAAAAAATCAGTCTGGATTTGACATAATTTTTATCTACATTCCCAGTCCTTTTTAGCCACAGAATCAGTCTCTTCTTCCAAATTCTTAATGTGAGGGTGGTGTTAAAAAAAAAAAAAAAAGCCTGAGTCTTGCAGAGTTTTGACATACTTTCTGTGAAGCATGGCCATTTTCATCCTGTCATATCATATAATTGCTTTAGCAGGCAAACATCTCTCCCCCCCTTTCTAATCTCAGTTTAGCATAATGTCATTTTTCTGTGGCTTTCTCAAGTGTGGCACTGCTGTGCTGACAGCTCTCATGTTCTGTGTTGTCCTGCACATTCCAGTTCCCCTCTGTTCCCCTTATCCAGCCTTCTGCTCCTGTTACTACACAGTTAAACATATCTTGTCTTTATTTCAGTCTCCCCATCCTGTTCAGCAGTGAGGGCTCTTGCTTTCTACCCCCACCTGGGGCATCTGCTGCCCACATTAGACTTTGCTGTCAGGTACAAGACTCTGTGGAAAGTGTATTTTTGCTTTCTGCCTTGTCCTTCACTAACCCAGGTAGGAATTCTCCCTTTAATCTTGGCAAAACTTCTTCACTGATCTTCTCTCATCTCTTCAGGAAACCTTACTTTGTTGTGATACCTACCAGGAAAAAAAAAAAAAACAACTCCCAGTCTCAGCCACACTACTTCCTCCAGTTTCTTTGTCTTTCCAGTCCATCCACATGTTCTGATCATCTAGTTTTGCATGGCTTGACTGCTAGGCACAAGGCATTTTTCTGCCCTTGGTACTGTCATATGACAAGCCAAAGTTTCCTAATCCACATGAAAGTTTTACCATAGTGCAAATACTGGTCTGGAGGCATAGGTCGAACTCTAAACGTCCTCTGTGTGTACAATATTTCATTGTAGGTTCTGCACTGCAGTGAAATCAAATCAGTTGGCTAGGAGATAGCAATTGTGGTAATGTCTTTTTCTTTCTTTTTCTTTTGTTGTTCTGCAGGCTATACTGTATTGTACAGTTTGACACATTTAGGTACCTAGAATTTAACTTTCCAGATAAAACACCGCATATAGGAGTTGAAACTTATGAAAAACGTGGTCAGGGTTGTGGGGTTTTTGTGATTCACACGAATCACATTTTTACTTTTGAATCTTTTTTTTCATTTATGTGTTACTTTTAGTTTTGTGCTTTGTCCTTTCATCTTGTATATTGACTCAAAAGCCTCCTACCTATTGAGCCTTTAACAATACTGTCAGGCAAACTGTTTCTCTTTCTGCTTTAATTGGTAGCTTAGGTCAGATGAAGATGAATGGATTATCTGTTCCACTGAAATTTGAAACCAGCCTTATCTTCTCAGGAATTTCATTATTCCTTTAGTTTCTTTTAATTCTGTTTTCTTTGTAACTGGTACATAAGATTATGTGATCTGTTGAAGCCAAGGGGTTGCAGTGGAATAGGAAAAATAGGAAATGTCAGTTACTGCATTTTAATTTAAAATTAATTTAATTCAGTGGATGATTCTTATTTTCTTTTTCATAGTTATGCAATGCTAAGTTTAAGAACGAATTCTTGTCAAGGCTCTTGAATAAAAATTATTAGATGTCTTCCTGCCTTCCTCTTTTTGAAGGAGAAAAACTGTCTGCTCTTATTATTTGGAACCAGGTTTTTTGGAGCTGGCTGCAGAGTGGGGAGGTTTTTTCTTAGTGGTTTTGTTGCCACTTCTCTTAAGACTTGCTGGTTTGCATTTTTAATCTCTGATGTTTACTTGCTTGCAGAGCTTGCAATGTTCCCTTCTCCTTATCCCATAAAAAGACTGGTGCTATTTCAGATTTTCTCCCTTGTTTGAGAGAAGTTATGAAAGACTCAAATAATAATTCTCCCTGTCTACTCAAAAGACTAAAATGTCAACTGAAATTGAGGAAAGATACCTATTTTTTCATTACCATGCAGAGATGAAAAAAAAATATATATATATATATATTTATATATATTCTAAGTGAGTTTTCATCCTGGTTTACTTGGAAAATATCAAGGAACTAGGCCATAATATGATGGAGGCACTGCATTTGGTACTATAAAATAGTTTAAAAGGTACTATAGACAAACTGGTGGGAGGAGACTTCAAGGCATCAGGGACAAATATTTCTGCTGATGCTATTTATAATGTTTGCCCTTAATGATTTACCTGCTTTCTGCATTTTTTCCTGGCACCTTACTGCTGCAGGAAGGAGGTGGAGGGGCAGGGAGGGCCTGGGTGATCCAACACCAGAGGCTTTCCTCCTTGTGGACCAGCAGGGAAGAAATCTATGAGAGCATGAGGATGTGATAAGAAAATGCAGGTGATGCTGGTGAGTGGTGGCAGGGTGATACTGTGCGTGTTTCTGAAAGGAAGGCAGAACACCATGTCCCACCCCCACCACAGAACCTTCTAACTGAGGGGGAATTTGTGTTCTGTTTCCCCCCGGGGCTGTGGCACCTGAACAGAGCTATAAGTGAGTTTTTGTGGACTATTGTGTTCTTTTGACATTTAAATCTCACAGGTACAATCTTCATCCCAATACTAGGAAGAAAATCAAACTTGCCAGTCCAGAATTTCTGCTGTGCTGCACACTGAAGGAGGCTAAGAATGTGGGGTTTTTTATTTTTATTTTTATGTTACCTAGATGGAGAACTACGTACAAAACCATTGATTTGGGTACATATGCAGTCAGTTGTTCTGCTATTAACTGGAGCAACTATTGCAAGTGAAACTCCAATTGTATTAGAACCTAAGTAGCCAAACCTGAACTGCAGTGACCTCTCCATTGCAGTTATAAGTCACAAACTACTGCACTGAGTAGGGTGCAGGTTGCAAACCAGCTGAAAGCATTGCCTGTGTCTGCTGGAAGAAGCCTTTGTTTCATGACACAGATATGTTTGGCTTGGATCTTTTCTCTTGGTTAGGCTGATGGATGCTTCCTCTGTTTCACAATTCTGTGTCTACTTGAGTTTATCTGTGAACAAGATAGGTTTTGCTTCTCAGTGCTTAGTTCTGACACTTCCACAAACCAGAGCAGAGCTCTGATTGAGGCTTCACCAGGAGGAGACCTCACAAACTGGAACCTCCTGCTTTCAGCCAACCTTACAAAACTTGTTGCATCTATAAAACAAGTATATTGTAGGTTGCTCTTTCGTTGTATTTGGACACTGAAGTTTACATGGTGTATAAGCAAAGGGGAAGGGAGAGGGGATAAGATATTTAAATCTTCCTTGATAAAGAAATCTGAAGAATCTGATATGCACCAAGATCATTCTTTTCTCTAGCTGTATGTGCTTGGGGGTTTGTGCTTATATAAAAATGCAGAAAGGATGTTATGCAAGTAAATGCTTCTTGCTTGACACTTACTACGCAGCCACCTGTTAAAGCATAACAGTATGGATGATTCCCAGTAGGAGACAGAAAAGCTTTACTGCTTGTGCTGAAGTATGTTTACTAACCTTCAGAGCACAGCTTTTGTTTTTAGCAAAGTACAGTTTGAAATCCTGATAAAGTGAATTTATGCAAACCTTGAAAGTAGTACATAGGCTGGAGGGTAGTGCTGTGTTAGTAACAGAAATGAACCAGCCAGCAGATTCCTTTCCTAGAGAACTTCACATCCTCTCTACTTCCCAAACTGTGAGCAAGGCTGGGTTTAAAAACACAGTCTCTTTGGCCATCTTCAGATTTAATACTATCAAAAAAACCCCTCTTGAAACTCTTGTCCAATGTTTAATGTGAGAACATTTGACTAGTAGCTTAAGCTTGGTATCAATAAATGTTATTAAATATGCTTTGTCAGACCACTAAGGGGAATCTATTCTCTACATAAACATGGAGAAATTAATAGAAAATTCCAAGGTCTATAAAGGATGGTCAGTTCTGTCTCTTCTGTTGCCTGTGGTTATATATATGGATGTGCATTATTTCCAAGTATCTCTGTGCATGTGTTTCTTGTAAAATGATGTGCTGAAGAGGCTGTCTGCTTTGGAATATTTGAAAGTATTACTTATGGTTTTAAAAATGTTATAATGCTCACTGATTTATTTAAGTAGTTAATATGACCCTAGACTTTGGAGTTCCTAAGCTGGAAATATCAAATATTTTCATAATGCTGCATGTAAATATTAAATACATTCTTGCAGTGTGTGTGGCTTTATTTTCTATTATTGTCTCCAGCAACCTCTTACTGCCTGTGCAGCAACCTTAACGTAGACCCATGATGTCTTATGCAAAGATAATGTTTTGTCCCTGATGACTACTGAATAATGTAGAAATCGTTGTACTTGTGAGTGAACAGCCCTTATTTACACAGTGAGGGCCCAGATCCGTATGCTGTAGATCAGTGTTAGTGTTTGGAAGGTAAATTGCATAGAAATCTGACCTTATGAGAATTTCATTTTTTGTGAAGTTGATATATAGATAAGACTAGGAGTAATACTGAGGAATAGTAGTTATAAAGGAGTTTCCTGTTACCTTGGATAATTTATTTAAGAAAGGTCTTGAAACAGGAAGTTCTAATCAGTATTTCTGGCTTTTTCATAAATGAAAATCTCTATTCCTCACTCAAAAAAGTGAAAGCTTTATGAGTCTAAAAGTATATCAGGAAGCATCAATAACTTTTTTTGACAAGCAGACAGTTTCCCCTGTCAATAGTTACATTCTTCTTTGTATACAGAACCATGTTTGTTATGCATTACCAGTTACACTTGCAGTCTCCTTTGTGTCTGTTGGTATATCACTCATAATGTTGATTTAGTATTATTTAATCTTCTCATTTCTTTACTTGCTCTTGCCTTACCCAGGGTATTCAGCCATTCAGTGTGTGAAGCCCTTCTCTGTCAGGCTGCTCTTTCCCCAGTACGCTCAAGGTGTTTTATTTACTCCCCTTTAGACTTGCATGGAAATGTTTTCCTACCTCATCTTCTCACTCAGGGCATTTGTTTTTCTTCTCCCTACCTCACCTTTCAATTTCTCAACCAGCTTAACACATGATTTCCATCCCCCAATTTTCAAGGGGACTGATTTTTACCCCCCTTCTTACAATGACTTTTTTTTTTCCCTACAACTTTGTTCTCATATCTTCTTACTCTGCAATTGCACAGGTTGCTGCAGCAGTGAAATGCTGATGAACTTTGCAAATTCTTGTTCATAATTAAAGACCCAACCTTTGTTTTCCTATTGATGATTTTATCTAATCAGTTTCATCTAAAGTGTATGAATACAAAATCTCTGCCCCTGTTTTTTTCCAGTCTGATTTCTCAATGAATCAAGGCTCTTTCAGTCATTCAGTTTTGTCCTTCATGACTTCCCATTTCCAGCAGAATTTCAGTCAAACTGATGAAATTTCTGCAGGCTTTCTTTAGATGTGTAGTTGGCCCCTGCTAGCACAATAAGGAGAAACATGGAATCAGAAGAGATGTTTAAAAAAGAAAATGCAGAAAACTTAATTGCTACTCTTCTTGGAAGTATTATCACTTTGTTATAATGCTTAGAAGACTGTAAAAGGGATTGGAAAGTGTTCCAGGCAGCCTTAGCATGTTACCAGGCTTCAAGAATTCCAGGAACCCTCTCTGATGCAATTACAGCTTGCTCAGACGTCAGCTGAACTCTCATTCCAAGTGTGTTCCCTTAGAAACTCTGCAGTTGTGTGCCAGTCTATAACCAAAATATATGAAAATCCCTGCCCCTTTCTTTTCAAATAAATTTTTGGCTATTAATGTTACAAAATGTATTATGTTACTTGAGAGAATAACTGCAGGCAATTGGTTTATGAGTTTATTTACTTGGCAATTTCTGTGATAAGTATTCATGGTATGAAGTGAATTTGGTCCTTCAGAGTAGATTAGCATGTTCTCAAATACAGGTTTGAACAAAATGGGATTTTTTAAGTGAGTTGATAACTCTGCTAATAACACTTTGGTTTATATTGCAGAGTACACTTTGAGATCACAAACTGAATTCCTCTTTCATGAAAATACTCCAGAAATCCAAGTAGTGTCCTCGAAGTTGGTACTTGGTCCTTTAAACCAGACTACCTACAGTTCACAGCTCTGTCCTCTCGGTACTGACACCCACACCCCTGAGCTGAAATGCCTATAGTATGAATATCAGGTCCTCAAAAGGTATTGTTTTTGCAGCTACACTTCTGTTCTACTGTGGTACTTGCTAAGGTAAATAGAAATTTTGAGACCTAAAGTGTGATTTTATGCCTGTTAAAGACAGACTTCAGGCTCATTTCCTGGTTTATTTAAGGACAACTTCCTTGTGTAAATTCTAACTAGATACTTTGAGAAGGAAGAGGCAATTCATGGTCACTCAAGCATTTCATATTGTAAATAAATAAATTTGGCAAAATGTTAAGATTTACATTTACTTTAGAACTGCACTGCAGGAGGAATAAAGGTTTTCTTTCACTACTGAAAATAAAGCTACTTTCGCTACCAAACCTTGAATGAGAGTATAGACAATAGCCTCAACAAAACAGGCTTTGAAGACAAGGCTTTCCAATAATTTGGATGATTTATAAAAAGCATTGAGGCATTAAAGCAAGTTCATTAACTAAAACATTACTGTACTGTGGACTAGAGCCAGCAGATGAAGTAGGTTAGCTCAACTAATAGTAGATTATATCTGTCTACAGGAAACCTGGGGAGTGAGGGAGGCTAAAAAGAGGAACATTGTTGTTAATGATGGGGCATAAGCAATTAATGGAGCTTTATGGGCTTCTGCATCCATCCTGTAGTGCTCTGTGTTGTCCAGAACATGATCAGAAGCTTTGTTGCTTACCAGGATTTCTTCATGTTATTTCCTGCATTGTGGGGGTTTTGTGTGTCCTCCCGCCTCTTCCTGCCTATCGATAGTTTAGAGAGAAACTTCAAAGTGATACTACTGACTCACTTTCCTTATGCTGCTTTTGCTGGCTGTTCTCTGCACAATTTTTTTTTTTTTTTTTTTTTTTTAAGCTTCACAAGAGCTACAGCTGAAACAAAGCTGAACAAAGCTAATTCTCAGAGTTCACCAGTACAAGTTGTTCTACAGCTGTCTTGGGATGGTGAAAGACAGGAGGCTCTTTTCCACCTACTCAAAATAGTTCATAAGTTGCTCCCTACAAAATAGTAATGCACAGCTCATGTTTGCAAAAGAAGCTTGTGTGGTTTATTAGATCTTGCAGATAACAAGGAAGCTGGTGGCCTTCCAGCAGTGTGATGGTTATAGTAGGTGACAGATTAGAATGTGGTCGTGCTTAGTCTGGTACTGGATCTCCTTTGAAAAAACTGTCCTAGTTTGGCCAAGTTACTCAGTATTTGTTGTAGCTTATGGTAAAGCTTGAAAATTCATAGCAGCACTATGAGAATCATGTGAAGGCTCATGTTAATTGACTGCATTAAGTTCAGCAAGATCAAATGTGAGGTCCTGCACATGGGTTAGAGCAATCCCAACCACATCTTTTGCTCCACAGAGAATGGATTGAGAACAGCGCTGAGGAGAAGGACTTGGGGATCTTAGCTGATGAAAAACTGAACATGAGCTGAGGAGATGTAGACTGGATGTTAGGAATAATTTTTTTTTTACCGTGAGGGTGGTGAGACACTTGAACAGCTTGCCCAGGGAACTTGTGGATGCCATGGAAGTGTTGAAAGCCAGGTTGGATGGGGCTTGGAGCAACCTGGGCTAGTGGGAAGTGTCCATGCCCATGCAAGGGAGGTGGAACTAGATGATCTTAAAGTCCTTTTCAACCCAAACTGTTCTATGACTATTACTATTTTCTTATGGTTGGATGGGTCAGAACTTTGTAGGTATCAAAACTCTTGTCTAGTGCTTCCTAGAGTTGCCCAGTAGCTTCTTTCCTCTAAGGAAGGTCCTGTGCTTTTGGAGGAAAAGTATTCAAACTTACTATTGATTTAAGGTTCTGTCTTGTTGACTGTAGGTTTCTAACTGGGTTTTATTGGAGCTGTACAGAACTATTGTCCTGTTAAACATTCTGGTAGTGGAAACGTTATGTTTGTTCTAAGAACTTGTTACAGATAAGCAGAAACATGTGCTTTGTAGTTTTGGTGGTGTTGCTGAAGGAGTAACACTGTAGTTGTTGGTCATTTGGATGGGATGGATTGTCTTGAGTGATGTGGGAGGCTGATCTTTGTGGAACAAATTGTTCTACTTACAAAGAGAAACAAGAAACATTTATATCTTTCATTTCATTGAACGTACTCTTATGATCTTTGGTGGTGGTATCGGCTGTTGATAAATACCAGAGTTGAACAGCCGGGTTATACAGATGATTCAGGAAATAATTCAGGTTATGATGCTTTCAGGTTAGATGATTCAGGTTAAAATATTTAGCTGTGCTACTAATTTTCCAATTAGATATGAAGCAAATAGCAATTTCATCCTTTGTAATAATAAAGAGAACTGAATGCAGACACTAGAGCAGTGGAATAATCAGCAGAACTGTTGTTTCCAAACAGGTGACTGTGTTGAAATTTTAATTCCATTAATTTTAATTCCATTTGGAGATGCAGCTTGTAGTTTCAGTCATTTGTCTAGCCACATAAGCTGGAATGTGTTCAAAATGCTTGCCAAGAACAAATCTGTTGGAAGAAATGTTATACTTTGACCCAGGTTCAAGATGTTCTAAAGCAACAAGAAATAAATATTTCTGAAGACTTCTTTACTGTTCAGTTGAGAGAGTTTAGTGTTTTTTCCTCCATATGATCTCGTATAGACTTGCTTAGTAGCATACACACACTAATTTCTTATGTGCTTCTTTCTACTTTTCCTCTACTTTAACTTTTTATCTTTTTTCACTAGCTTTTGTCCTTTACAGAAAGTTCAAATGCAGTATCCTGTTGCAACAATATATTTAAACCCAGTTTACTGATCATTTCTTATCCCCCATCCCCAGAAAATGATAAGAAATTGAAGAGTAAATTTTCTTACACACATTTTTAATATTTTTTTTCTTATATTTTTGAAGATCTTTTTCAGTGAGATGTAGAGAGCATTTTGAGCATGAACATGTTTGGATCTTTCCTTAAATCTTCTGTTTTTACTTTCAACTGTCTGGGATTCAGCACAATTGCCAAAGACTGCATTTGGTGTGTTGACCATCGAGTTGACAAGGAATGCTGGTTGGGCATCCACACTGATGAGAGCTTTCTTGCTGAATACAAAGAACTTTTTGACTTTCCTCTGTGACTTGGACAGAGCTGCTGTTGAGAGCTACTTGCTTTTTCTCTTGGACAGGCTGCAAGATGTGATGTAAGAGGCAGATTTGTGGTTACTAGCAGTGGGTAAGGCTGGAGCCTGGAGTAGCTGCTTGATGCAAGAAATGAGCTAATGGATCCTATTCTATAGAGTAAACTTGTTTCTTCTTGGTGTGCTCAGTTGCTTTGATGGGAAGCTGAAGTTAATTTTGTTATTCATTAAAAATAAATATACTTTTCTGAACAAATTCATAGAAGTGCTTGTAACTTTTGCTTACCACTGTTGTGCTGTGTCCTAAATAAACAGGAGAGAATTCCCAGAAACTAATTTGCATACATAGGGTTCCTCTGGAAGAACCCAGGATGTTTTACTCATAACTCTGGAGGGCTTTCAGTTGATCTAAAAATTATGAGACCGTGCTTCTCAGCATGTGCCATATTTACACCCTTAGTGGACAATCACCACATGTAAAATGAAGAATGACATAGGAAGATGTCTTATATTAGGTAGTTGTGAGAAGGGAAAGAGAAAAAGGAGTGTGCTTGCATCCACACATCCAAACATCTTGGCCGTGAGTCCTGTCTTTAATGTTCATTAAAATTAATGAAGTAACTTAAAGGTTTGTTCAGTTACAGGGAACTCTTGAAGGCATGAAATCACGACTCCCACTTTTTCACTATTTTTAGGATTATTGTATGTCTTTTCTGTAAGTCTTAGGCTCCCAATAAGTTACTTTCTTCCAAAATAAAGACCCAACTGTTCCCTTATCTGAACTGCATGCTGATATCCCAAAATTTGCTTTTTCAGTGTTCAGAAAATACTATTTGGGGCATCTTGTTTTAATGAAGCAACAAGACAAAGATTATTAATACACCCTTTGCTTTGTAAATAGTTGTAAAAATATATATTTATTTTGTTTGTTCAAGGTCATGAATGTTTCTGGATTTCTAAAGTTCAAAGAAGTGTTTTTAATCAAAAACAGTATTTGAACTGTAAGAATTTCAATCCATGAGGATTTTTCCTTATGGATTTTCCTGTAATCCTTTTCTCCCTTGTCTTCTGTGTAGACCTTCCTCCCTTTTTCACTCATTCCCCCCTGAAATACCAGGGGAAACAAACATGAAAGGAAGAATATCTGATGGCTTAATTTCTGCTGGACTAAACTACAGAAAATTACGTGCTTGGTAGAGGAGTGGAATAATTTTGGAGTCTCTGTGAAACCACAGACCCACATGGGGAAATTATGGTGGGTTTGCCACCCAAACTGTTTGTAAGTGAAGAAATTTATTTTTAGAAGTGAAGGCAAGCTGCTTGCTGAAGATGAAAATTTTACTGGTTTTTATAGCATTCTTCTCAAAGGCTGCTTTTCTCTCCTTCAGTTTCCATCCTACCACCTCCTGCTCATTTCTACTACACACGCATGCCCAAAAGCAAACATGCTTAAAAATCCCAAAAAAACAAACAAAAAAACCCAAAAACCAAACAACCAAAAAATTCTAAACCTCAAAAAACCCAAACTCTGAGTATTTTTTACTCTTACTCTCCCTTATTCCATCTGTGCTGCTTCTGCTGGTGTGACACAGTGTTGTTCTGCTGTTCTCACTTCATGGGATTGCATCCCAAATTGCCACTTGAGCAGCAGGACGTGCTGCTGCTGTTTCAGCTGGAGATGGGTGGTGAGAAAGAAGACTCAGTGACATCTATCAGCTAGAAGAGAAGAACAGGTTGACAGAATTATTGCTCAAAATAAAGTTGTGCAGCCCAAGGAAGAGCAAAACTAAGCTGACATAATTCAGATAAGAAAATAGTTTTATGCATTTATTTTATCTACTAATAAATTTCAATTATAGAATGTTCTGTTACCAGATGAGCCTGATAGAGCTGCAGGATTTCTCAGTTACCTCTTATAGAATCATAGAATTGGCTGGGTTGGAAGGGACCTCAGAGATCATCAAGTCCAACCCTTGATCCACTACCACTGCAGTTACCAGACCATGGCACTGAGTGCCACATCCAGTCTCTTTTTAAATATCTCCAGGGATGGAGAATCCACTACTTCCCTGGGCAGCCCATTCCAATGTCTGATCACCCTCTCCATAAAGAAATTCTTTCTAATATCTAACCTAAATTCTTCTTCCTGAGATGCTGGTAATGGAGATTTCCTGGGATGTATGCAGGGAATGCATGCACCTTTGGAAACCTCACTTCGACCTTGGAACTCTTGATGTGGGTTAAACCTATCAGCTTTGCTACCCTGTTTCTGTGCCTTCTAGAACATGCTGCTACAAATCTTGTCTTTTATGACAATGATTAGAGCTGGGTGCTCAGAGTTTATTTTAAAATTAACAAAAAGTTTTAAGATGTTGTAAATTTATTACTTTTGAACTGTTGAAATAAATGAATTGATTACTGATTAAGTGTTGAAACCAGTGGAATCTCCCAGAGTTAGATATAAACTAACTGTGATCTGATCATATTTTCCCTCTCTTCTGAGTAACCACCCAGTCGGTGTTTCATTTTAATGTGTGATACTCAGTTTCTTCTGAAGCCTTGTAAAATGTTACATTTATCTCTTGAAAGAAAAAATTAGCAGTAATGGGAAGTTCTCAGAGTTCAAGGCTTGTAGTTTCCTTCCGTTGTTGCTGTGACCTGGTCAAGCTGGGAGAGCAGGATACAGCCCTTCTCACCCTGAGTCAGTGCTTGCCTGTCCTGCTGTCTGCTTTCTACTTGGTGTTTGACCTGGTCAGTGACTAAAGAGCAAGCAAACTGCTTCTGAATCTTCAGTGGAACAGCTGGAAGCATGGAGTTTTGTTTAGATGTGTATATGCTTTTATGTTAGTAGAACATGTTTCCTAAGTTTATTGGTTGTATAATTGCCATGTCAATACTGGAGTCAAATGTACATGAGATAAAGATACACGACATGGTATGAACAGACATCGTGTTGAAATGCAAGAATTTTTATCAGAAATAAAGCTGCTTTTTTTTTTCCTGTGATCTGTTTTATCCTTTCTTATCTTCTACCATGACAATGTATGACTGTTCTTTGATTTCACTTGACTGTATTAAGTAGTAAGCTGTAGCTTATCCTGTTTTATCTTGAAAGGAGGGCAGGTAGATTCAGCCTCCAGAAGGGCTAAAGAAAGTCAGCATCTTGCAGTAAGTAAAACTGGAGGAGGAGTGAGTGAGATGGGATGGGAATGGAGTCCCTGCAGCATGGGTTGCACTACTGCAGAACAGAGATTGGCCAACTGGGGTGGAACATCTGCTGAGATATTCTCACAGGAGTAGAGGAGTACCAGGAAATCCATTAATTTGCATTCAGCTGGGGTTTAGTGCTCATCTGTTTAGGCAATGCAGCTGCAGTAGAAGGCAGTGGTTAAGATTAGCCTGGGATTCTAGTTTGTGTATATGTTGAAGCATGTCTGGTTTAAACTGTTAAAACCCAGCAATCCCAGTTGGACTCATTACTTGTAGAAAGAAGGTTTAGAGGACTGCCTGTCCCTTTTAAGATGTATTGCATCAGCTTCTGCATGAAGGATGACTCCTGGCATCCCCTAGCAGAGAAGTGCAGGGACATGGCAGGTGTTTTCACTCACCCCTGGGTTTTCTGGCTGTAGCTCTGGTGTGTTGGCAGCCCACTGGATTGACACTTGAATTATGGTTAGCTTTTAGGTTAACACACACTTAGTAGGAACAGAGTAAAGTTAACATTGTGATGTTTGTCCTCTGTTAGTCTGTAACAAGTTCTACAGAAGTTGCAAACAGAAGTGCAGTGTGCCCTGTTAGAAAAAATCTAAGAAAATAGACCTAGAAAATAGATCAGCATTAGTATTAGCATTAGCATTAGGATCCTGATGGATGGGTCTTTCAGAGCACCTCTGTGAGCTGATTGTGATGCAGTAACACTCTTTGGGGTCAGTTGGAACTGAATAGGTGATGTTTTTGTATCAATATATATATATTAGAATGATAGATTACTGTGAGTGAAAGTTTAGAAGGCTGATGAAACAAAACAGTTTTAAATCAGCTATAAACTTTCTTAGCAAAACTTCACTAGATTGATATTCATTAATAATACATGTTGCTAATGTCTAGTGCTCATTTCTAGTCATTACCACTGCTTATGCAAAGCAATTAGTCTGTAACAATCTCATTATGAATTAATTGTGACCAGAGAGTACCACAGAACTGGTGCCATGTATTCAGTGCTGGTAGCCCTGGTCCTTGATGACGTTTGGTGCTTTTTGCCAAAATTTCTGGCTTGCACTTTGTCAGTGACCATCACTGAGCTGCTTACAGTTCTTGGGCTTCTGCTTTCAGCCTGTGCTTGTGTTTTCAAGGCCTTTTCTCTTATCTCATGTCTAAGCTATATATGCCATAACAAGAGGCAGCTGGTACCAGCTCTGGCAGACACAAGTTCTAATAATTTCACAAACAGGAGAGGCCAAAATTTGGGCCTTGCGTGTTTGGCATAGAAATGCACTTGGCATAAGGCCTGATGCCTGTTCCTGTGAGTGTTAATTTTTACTATTTTTACAGAGCCACTTGGTACAAAAATACATTGTTTACTAGCCCTGTTGAATAAGTTTGCTTCTGCTTCAGTTCATGGCAAGCTAATAATTGAATACTACTCAATCTGCTGGTATTTTCATGAGTGCAACAGCTTCTGTTTTGGCTACAGGCAAGCAGGGTTTTATAACTGGGAACTAAGTGCTGAACAGGGCTGTCAGCTGATGAACAATCAAAACCTGACTGTTCTGAGCATAGTGCTGTTTCCAGTTCACCCTGTGTGAGTACCACTTCTTACGTAGGTGCAGATTGGACAAATATTGACACACTCATAAAGGGACTTTGCTTAATCTCTTGTAGATGATTATTTCTCCTTTTTAAAAAGTGAAGAGAAATGCATGGATAAATTTCAGCCTAATCTCTTCACATGAAGATGCACTTTTTGTACTCTATTTTAAGCATTTATTTAAAGTAAAGGCTTGAAACTCTGAGAAGTGTGTTGTTTGCATCCCTGCTACACAGATCATGTTATTATTGGGATACTTTCCTGCTCTGATTCTAAATAGCATGAGAGGTTTTTTTGTTGTTATAACATAGGCCCAGTAATGTTATCCTCTGTAACTAATGAATTGACCAGCTGTTGAGGAGGATTTTATTGAATACAGAACAGGAAAAAAAATGTGTTTTTAAGGAAGTTCTTTTAATTAGTGAAAGTACTAAGACTATTGCAATTGTTATGCCTATATAATGGGTGTCAGGTTAGCCCTTTTCCAAAGAAATACACTAATCTTTTTCTTTGTTGGGGGGGAGGTAGGGGCAATTTTTTTAAAAACTGTGGCATGTTTACCACAAAGTGTGTAAGTGGTCTGTTTAAAAATAAAAAATATTAATAATACACCAGCATGTTGCTTCAGTTGCCAGTATGTTGGTTTAATTGCAGTGAGATTTTAGCTGGTTAGAGTCAAATCTAAGGAAGAACATAAAGCAGTTCTCTGATAAAGATTTTCTTGCCTTGTATCTTTTCATTTTCACCCTTGTTTGTCACACTTGGTGTCAGTTTTGGTAGGTTAGCTACTCTCAGTAAAGCAGGAGGAATTACCTTCCTGATGGTTTCACAAACAACTTCACAACTAGGACATATCCAGTTTCCAGAGAGGTGCTGGAGTTTCAAGAGTTGTCTTAGAGTGAGACCACTTCTTTCCAAAGCACTTTGTAGACTAGACTAGGAAAAGGCCTTAATAGTTAACAAAATCAGCTCCTTTGAGAACATTTATAAGGCAAAGGTGAGAATAAGGGAAATCTTCTATCACCTTAGGCTTGGGAATGGATTACTTGATGTGGGCAGAGATTTAAAAAAAAAAAATTAAAAAAATAAAAAGAACAAACCCCAGAAACCACCACAGAGACATTCCTGTGCTGCTGCCTTCACACATTCCACATAACCCCTTCATCTTCTGAGCACTGTCTTATAGAGATACCAAATGAGTATGTGGGAATTGTTATCCATGGAATAGTTGTGTTGCAGTCCCTGACATCTGTCTAACCTAGTATTAAACATAACCCAAAGTCAGTGTGGGTGTGCATCCAGCCATGGAAGTGGTGGGAAGCACAGAGCTTCTTCTCCTGTGCACTTTCCAGACCTCCATGGCCACCAGCAGTGCTGTAAAGTTAATTGGTTAAGTGCAGGTTGTTGGGCATTCATCAAGTTGCTAACCACTGGAATTGTTTAATTGGCAGTAAAAACAGGGCTGCTTTGTGGTGTCTGGTGGGGTTGGGTGGGTTTTTTGCTTTTAGTACTTGAAATAACAGGAGCCATTCTCCCATTGTGAAATGAATTTTAATGCTTATTTATGGCAAAACTTTAACATTAGCTGTCTACCTTACAGTTTTTCAGTGGATTTATAGTCTTTCTTTTTTTCCTTTTTTGTTGACAGAGTATAAAAGTCAACAGCTGTATGTAAGGAGACTATTCTTAGTGGTTGGACATACATTATTTTTTATATCATCCTTGTTTCTGTTCTAGAGCTTTAAAAAGATGAGTGTGAAATGCTTGCAATTTTTATTACTGTTTTCAGTGTTAATTATGTTCTGCAGGCTTTTTTACTGAACAACTAGTCATAAAAAAGCATTAGCACTAGCCTGGTAAAGTATGGTGGTGAAAGCTTTAGTTTCTTATTCAGTGTTTTCCACTTCACAAGCAACCCTTAATTGGGGAAGAAATATTGATTGTTAATAACCACATTCCTTATTGCTCCAGAGGACACTGTCAGTTCTTACTTGAAGTCACTGAGGAAATTTATCTTCAATATTTCATATTTCTTTTTAAAGTTGTGGTTGTTTTAAACTATGGCATTTTCTACATTTTATTGCACCAGATACTGCAAAGTAATAGTAAAACATTCGTGTTTTAATGGAATAACAATACTCGACTTTTCAGTCAGTCCAAGAGTGTCCCAAGGCTACAGTTAAATAAACTGAAGGAATCAAAACTTCCCTCTGCCATTTATTGGAAAATTAACTTTATGGAGAGCAGCATTAAACAGAGTCCTTTATTTTCTCTGCTGAGACTAGTCCTTTTTTTTATTCAGATATTTTAAGTGTGGAAAAAGTCAACAGGGGGGCTTTATAATCTTTTTCACTGTACTTGCAATTCATTTTTCCACACCATTCCTCTCTAAAGAAAAGATGGCTGCAAGTTTTTCTCTTAGCAGTGTAAATGTGTGGTGCAGTTACTGCCTTGTCTGCTTTGGGTTTACAACGTGATGCACGTTCACTTCTACAATTGATGAGAATCAATAATGCTAAATGCACACACAAGATATTCTGGGAGACAAGTGGTCCAAAAGTATTTCTGCCCCTCTGCAGAACTCCTGGTTTAACTGAAAGCAGAAAACCTAAGTGGAATTTTAACAAACAGGGAGCAGTGCTACCAGGCATCTCTGTAATTATCCTATTAAAACAGAGTAACATCTGCATTATCTGGGCAAGTGCAGAGTGGAAGGGAATATTATGTTCTCTAATCCTGTCTGGGAGCATTATGAAGTTAAAAGGATAACATTTTACCAAATCTGTGTCTTAACATGATAGGTTACACTTAATTACCATTTAATTACCTTTCTTGTTGGGCTTTATGCTAAGGACCCTGCCTCTAGCCCTCATCACAGAGCTTTTCCTGCCTTTGGATTTCTTATGCCAGGTTTTATCTTTAAGTTTACCATGAAAAAATGGCCTTAATATGTCTTGAAGGCTGCTATTGCAGTTCTTTTTCCCTAAGGTGCGAAAAGCTCTGAGAATATTAATTTTATATACAGAAAACACGTTTTAGCATTAAAAAGTGTGTTTTTTGAATTTAGTTGCAAAGAGCAAACTCAGTGGACAATGTTTTATTAATAAGTAGTAACACAGCAGAGGCCACACAGGAGCAAGAGGAGATTATTCCATCCTTCTGACTGCATGCAGTATAAGCCAGGAGAGTGTATTGGCTTAAATAATGTAGATTTCTTTTTCCTCTTTACCCTTGAGGGAGTCTGATTTCCTGATCACCTATCTAGCCATATGCCATAGCACTCGCCAGGAATCGAGCTGTGTCACTGCCAGCTAAAATTACTTGTTTTCTGAGAACTGAATTATGTTGAGAATTGTCTTAAATTGCTGCACTGGCAACATCACAAAGTGTTGTGTGTACACACACACACACACACACAAATATGTAAAAGCAAAGCTAGATTGAAATTCAGCTTGGAAACTGCTTGAAGCATTGAACTTGATCCAGATACTGAGAGGTGTTCTACACCTGCTCAGGCACATCACTCCTTCTTTGTTCTCTTTCCAGTGCTTTTCTCAGCTTCTTTGTGCTCTGGCTAGTACAGCACAATGTTGATACATACAAATTAAATATTTACAAAGAAAGTGTGTTGTCTGCTCCTATTTTGTACCAGTTCAAGTGAAGACCTAGTCGAACTAGTACAAATTTCTAAGGTATTGTTCTAACTATGCTGCTTTTCTGTCTTCTTGCAACAGGATGGAACTGAAACATGGATATACATTGACTAAGGAGTTGGAATAAGACTGAATCCTGCTCTGTGATACTTACATACTTGGACCATGAACTTGCTTTTTGGCTTTATGCTTTAGGAACCTTTGCAGTAACTGTGTCAAGCTGTTGGGAATCATGGCATTCTCTCCATGGAAGTTGTCCTCTCAGAAACTCGGCTTTTTTCTGGTGACTTTTGGTTTCATTTGGGGAATGATGCTTCTGCATTTTACTATTCAGCAGCAAACACAGCACGAGAGCAGTTCAGTCCTGCGTGAGCAAATTTTGGATCTCAGCAAAAGATACATCAAAGCATTAGCTGAAGAAAATAAAAATGTGGTTGATGGGCCTTATGTTGGGACAGTGACAGCATACGGTAAGGTTGTGCTTTAGATTACATGATAATCTGATCAAGGTTTTTTCTAAATTGTCCAAATATTTTAGTTCATAATGCTCAATTAACAGTACTTTGCATTGTGGATTTTCTGCACAGATGGAGAAATCAGCCTTCACTTTCAAGAGTGAGATGGGACAAATTTTACATTTCCAGTCACTTGGAAATGAAGTTGTCTGCTAATTTTCACATCTGTCTAGTAGTTATATCTGATATGTCTCAGGTTATTTGTTAGAACTAAATTTAAAAATACTTCTTTGCTGTTTTTGGGAAGCTTCAGAGGCTTTTCAGTTTCTGTGTCAGTGATCTAAGCTGTTCTTGGAAAAAGAACTAGCCTTACTGATAGCTGCTATGTTTTTTTCTTGTTATTTCCTATTCCATTTCTTTGCCTAGTCAATTTACTTAATGTTCAAGTTTATGTATCTGGCACAAGCTTAAATTAGGCTGAAGTATATTTGCCTCAGGGTAGACAACTCTTTGTGAGTTTCAGTGCTTTGTCTGGCAGTAAATTGTGTTCTTAATCTCTTCCATTTTTTTACAACCTGAGAATTAAGTCTGTGTGCATGTGTGAGAAAAAGTGCAGAGAAGAATGAATTGACCAGAAAATATTTAAATTTTTAAAAAATCCAGTTTCAGGTTAGGTGTGGCCCCTTTTCAACCTGATTAGGTCACATCGCACACCTCACTTCTTTCCTACTTGTCTATGCACTTTCAGGCTATCTGGAAAGTTAATGCCCTGTAAAACATAAAGTTTTCTTTCCTTTTGTTTTTGTCTTAGTGCTCAGCTCTGAAAAAATGGAGTAGTTATCTTTTTTCTGTTACCACTTATGTCCTCTAAAAAAGGAATATTTGAGTTCACATGAAGGTTCTTGCCCATAAACCTGAGATTATAAGACCAGAAATGGCTAACAATTATATTGCTTTGTTGCTTAAATAACAAGCTATCCTTATTCTGTAACTTCTACTGGCTTGTAACTCCATGTTCAACTTCACTGCTATGGTTTGGTACAAAGCAACACAAGCTAAACAGACCTGTAATAGATAAATGTTTAGATTGAAGACCTGCAAACAAGTAGAGATCCCTACAAAATTGTGTGCATAGGCTTAAAATAAGCCCCTGGCTGCTCTATAGCCAGCATCAGTGTCCCATTATCTTTAAGGGTTCTTGATGGGAGGTGAATTGAAGAAGGAAAAAAAAACCTCAACCCCAAAATCAAGTATGTCCCCCAAAATTGAGGGCTAACTGCATTGATCTGTGCCCTAGGTACAGAGTATCTGTAAAATAAGATCCCCTTGCATCTTGCTGCCTGTGGCACTCATTTCCTGCTCAAAATCCCCCAGGGGAGTAAGTTCCCCAGAGGTGAAACTGCATTTGAAAGTGGGTGAAGTAACCTTTTAATGTTTCTGTAAAGGTAGAGGTAAATCTTGTGTAGAAATGTCAGGTTCCATGGCTAAGAGGAATTTTATCTTTAAAGGCAAGTTCAGACAGGTGTGTTCAATTAAGGAGTTTAGAAGGGAGCAAAATAATGGTAATAGGTTTATATAAAATACTAGAGGGAAAGGTATGCTACAAGTGACTGAATAACACCATGTTAAATAATACTTTGTGAAACTGAGTAAAATGATAATTATTGGAAATATAAGCTAGTTTCACAGATTCACCAAATCATTCTGGTTAGGAAGGACCTTTTCCACTTTTATTTCTCTCTTTTTCTTTCTGCCATATGTTGAGCTGTCAGGTAGGTGAATCAAACACTTTTCTTTTGAAAGTTGTAGTCCAAGCATACACAGTGAGCATTAAATTTTTTATAGCAATAAGCATTTGTTTTACAAAAATTAATGATCTTTGCTTCTGTCCTCCCCTTCTCCAACTGGCCTCCAATTACTTTTTTGTTCTTGTAAGCAATTTCTCACGAGTGTTTTGCTATCAGTATTTTAAAATTACAGTGTTATCCATCATCCTGTTTATGATCTGTACACAGGTTTATATTTGTTGAGTTTCTTATTCTTTCCTGGATTTTATTTTTTTACTACCTTATTCCTAGGTTTTTCTCTCCTTCTCTGCCATGATTTTGTTCATGTTAAAATTTTGGTTATAACAAAAAAAAACCCCAACCTTTTGGGGCCCCTCCTAAGATAGCTCAGATCATCAGTGCTTAAGATTCCATCTCCTAATCCTTAAACAACAAGGGAATACCCAGAGTTATAAAGAAAAATATCTATTTTATGGCTCTGTGGAATAAATGTAACCCTCCTTTTATTTGGAAAAAAAAAAGAGAATTATAATTTTCTAAAAGCAGTAGTCTTTTCTTATTTACTCTCTCATTTGCAAAAAATTTGGGCTAGTCATGGGAAAAAAATCAAGGTAGCACAAAATAAGAGTGGCAAAAAATACAACTGATGTTGGGGCAGAGGAATCTCTTTAGATGTATTAAGAAACTTTTTATTACCAATAAAAAGTTACTTGATTCTAAAGTTGTGGAAAGTAGAAAATGTATTTTACATGTGCAGATGTAATTAAATGGGTATATAATGTAAATTCATCATACCAATTCTTTAATCTTGAGACATAAGTAAGTGAAAAAAGAACAATACTTTCTTTTATCTTTTTTTTTCTTTTTGGCTTGCTGCCACTATAGTTGTACAGTTCATTCTGAAAGTGGTCTGTGTTTTCCCTGCTTGCCCACAGTTCTCTGAGTCTGGGTTACTTTGAGAAATCTGAACAAAAGAGAAAGGAAAGAAAAACTATCTGGGTTTGGTGTTTGATATGCAGACTCCTGTTACTGTGTGTTGCTTTTACAGGAAAGGAGTTCTGGTAGAAGTGATCAACACTGTGAAAAAACAGCTGATTCGTGGTCCTTTATGTGTTAAACTGAAAAATTGAACTGAACATTTTTTGCCAGTGCAGGATGTGGTTGTGGTGGAGGAGATGCAGAAGGTTGTTTTGTCCCTTCTTTTGGAAGGGAATTTTTGTTTCCAGATGACTGAGCCTCACAGACAGTTCCTCTGCTAGTGCTTGAATATGGATTTAGGTTTAGATTCCGTACTATTTAAGCAACTTATTATTGTTTGAGCAATTACCAAAAAGCATGTTTTTGTTTCCATGTATGTACCTACAAAGGGACATGTTTCACTTTCAATACAGGATATATATATATATATATATATATATATATGAGTTGCAGTGTGCTTTCTAAAATACCCTGCGAGACAAGTTCCATGTCCAGAGAAACTTGTATGAGGCTGAATGAGCGTTTGTCCATTAAACTGCTAATGACAACTATTTGCACTGAAAGAATCTGTGTATACTCCAGTTTCATTCTTGTATTTTTTTTTCTTGTCTGACAGTGTGCATTGCCTTAAGCCTTAAACTTTTCCTTTGCATTTGTAGATTTGAAGAAGACACTTGCTGTCTTGTTGGATAATATCCTGCAGCGCATCGGGAAGCTGGAGTCCAAGGTGGAAAATCTTGTACTTAATGGAACAGGAGCAAACTCTACCAACAATACTACCACTCCTGCTCCCATCTTAGGAGCAGTTGAAAAGCTTAATGTAGCAGGTGGGTATGGCAACTGTTTGAAGTGTTTATGGGCTGTTTAATTTGTAATTCTCTCTTGGCTATAACAAGAATTTTCAGTGTTATGTGTGTGGAATGTCTTGACAAACAGAATTCAAGGTCTAGCCTGTATCAATGTCAACCTTTAGTCTTGTGATCTTTGACAAGCTCAGAGGAAGACTTTCTTCTATGGTTTCTTGAACACATTGAAGAAAATGAAATTCTTTGCCAAAGGGTTATAATCTATCTTGCTCATAGGTTATGTTTCAGACTTTAAGTGGTTGCACTTCAGAGCAATGAAACTGTGCAGTCAGTTTCTCTCAGAGCCTAATTACTTGGATCTGTTTGACTCTTCTCTGCATTTCTACCATGTGCACTTCATTGGTTGTTAGCTAAAAGAAAATTTGTTACTGGATATGATTAAAAGATGTCCTTCCCTACTCTGATGGGTAACTCTTACGATTTGACACACAGAGGTGACTGTGACCTACCTGGTACCTTCAGCTTAAATAAATATATGTTTTGCAGCATAATTTGAAGTCATTGGTTTTGTTTCCATTGAATGGGCTGTTCAGTGTACTTAAAACTTCTTGAAGCACTAGGGTCATGCTCTGGTGGTAAAATGCCTTGTTGGTCTCTTCAGCTGCATGTCTGTTCCTTTAGTGTGTTCCCAGCTGTGAATGTGGTTGGTACACTGAACAAATCTTGTTTATACTGCCTGGTATATTGCCCTGCATTTGCTCAGCCACCAAGTCTAAACAGATACTGGCTGTTCTGACCCTTAGTAAGAGCTCAGGCTGCTCTGCTAATGATCTTTGCAGCCCCAAACAGGGAGCAGAGCAGCAGAGTTAGGGCAGCTTGGTAAACAGGTTGATAGCTGTGCTTCTAAGTTTTGCCTGTGCTAGGGTTTCCTGTAAAAATAAATACATTGAGAGGATATTATCTTTGTAAATTTGTGAAAATAAAGAAGCAGATGCTGCCTTTGGTAAGGTAATGCCACTGACAGGAAGTCTGGGAGAGCAGATGTACAGTTGACACCTGATGACAATGTACTGGCAGAGTTGCTGTGTCAGCTGCTCTGTCCTAGCTGGCTTTATTGGTACCAGGACATTAAAGGCATATTATCTCTTGGTGAGACAAACCTTTGTTTCTCTCTTGCCACATATAAAAAATGTGCATTTACAGAATCCCTTTACTGTTTTACTGCACGTGGCCTTCTGGTACCTTCTCCCCCTCCTACCCTGACTGTGACTCTCCTCTTGGTTAGAGTCAAGGCAGATTGCAAACAAGTGATTGAAGAATCATAGAATCATAGAATGGGCTGGGTTGGAAGGGACCTTAGAGATCGTCAAGTCCAACCCTTGATCCAATCATCAAGTCCAACCCTTGAGTCCAATCCTTGAGATGTAGCACCTGCAGATGTGTTGCTGTCACAAGGAAAACAGCACAAGATCTTTATTAGAAGATCTTCCACTTGGATGGAAAGTGAAGTAGTCCAATATTGTTACAATTTCTGGCCTATATATATATAGTGAAAACCATCTCTGTATATTTTTTTTCATAGCTGGACAAAAGAAAGACCTGATGCTGTTATTTCAATACCTTAGCAGATAGTTGGAAGCAGTGTAGTCATGCTGTTTGTTGCTTATACATTTGTAGCCAAAGGATCATTGTTTTTAGCTGATAAGGAAGCATCTGACATCTTCGGGTGAACTGAATTTTGTTATTGTTAGAATGTGCTCAAGAGCACTGTTTAAGGAGCTTGGTAGGAGTTTTCAGTCTGCAGTGTTTATGTAGCTTTTTGCTGCCTGAGGATTGCTTTTGTGGTAAGAACACTACTTGTCTTATTAGAGCTTCAGTTTTTTACCTTTGAGTCTTGGTATCCTAAGTTTAAAATATCTGAAGCAACTATATTAAACAGCAAAAACAGAAAAACCTTAAGGAAACAGTTTCTTAATGTTAGATTAATGTATTATTCCCATGCCTGTTTGGATAATATAACTGTTCAGGTGTCTCTAGGCTGGACAGTCAATGGGTAAAACAGACCTTGAAGCTCATCCTTGTGTTAAAGTGCCTACTTGGAAGCAATCAGTGGAAATTCATCTGATCATAGGCAGTCAAATGGAAATGAAAAACTTGTTTCTACTCCTGACTTCATAGCAGTTTTCTGACAGTAGGAAACCCTGGAAGCCATATGATTCCAGTGAAAATAAAATACAAGTATCTTCTCAGTTAGGAAGGAATCATTCAGAAAATAAGCAAGGTGAGTAAACATTGTGATTACAATACAGCTTGCCAGCCACAGTGTTGGTTTTGGTTTTTTCTGTAATATTTCAGCAGCTTCCTTTTTTCCTTTTTTTCTTTCCTTTTTTTTTTAATGTGTGCTAGATCAATAGAGATAATCTGAAAATTGTTATAGAGGAGGCATTTTGTTACCCAACAGTTTGTCATTTCACTGGGGCTGAAGTGTGTGTATACAAATACACAATACTTTCCCCAGTTTATTTAGCTGGTACACTGTGATCACAGGAAGCAAACATGTTAGGATTATTATTTCTATATCAGCTATAATATTTTAATGCTGACTTTATAGAAATTCATGTTAGCTGTTGTTAGTAATTTTCCTCTTCCTGTGGACAACTACAGTATTTATAAAGCATCCTAGCATCAGGTTTAGTATTTTTAGTAATGTTTTTTTAAAGGCATCTTGAGTTTACTTTTCTGCAAATCTTTTCTTTTTCCTTGGAGTCACTGCTTGAAACTCTGAAATAAATCAGGCATTTTATAGCCTCATTCATCAGTGCAGCAGTGCAGTGTCATTAGCAGATTTTCCTAGAGGAGGCCTGCTTCCAGTGGAGCTGCTTCATGCATTTATTAATTTTGGATTGAGCTATCACAGTATACTGAGACCTGGTTCTCTAATCTATATAACCATGTCCCTTCACCTTTCTGCTTCCTGCAGGCCTTAGCTGCACTTTGGCAGCCACTGACACTGCTTGTAAAGCTTGGTGATAAATAGTGGAGTCACTATTCATCCTGAAATCTACATTCTGTCCTCACTGACCTTGTGTAAAGTTTACTGTATGTTGTATACTGTCTATGTATAAGGGATAGAATGAGACATGATGACAGAAAGGTGATTATGCTGCAAATATTTGTCCTCATTGCTGATAATGACTGGACACAAAGTCAACAAGAAAACATAATATTTTTCTTATAAGTGAAAGCTGACTGCTATGGCAGGCTGGATTTGTCAATCTGAACGTGCTATGAGCTTTTCATTGTGCATTTTAAATTACTCTTGCATGGAAAAAATACTCTTATTAGCAAACTAGGAAGAAAAGAGATTATAATGATAATTAGTCAATGTTTCTCCTCCCAGCACATCTCTGCAAGTGGAATTTTCTTTCACTAAGAATATTGCTTAGTTCAGAAAGTAGTCCTAAAAACAGCATCCATGTGCTACAGAAGATTGTGATAATTCAAGAATCCTGATACAGTTCCAGGGTCAAGTTACTGAAATCTGTCCAGGTTATGGTTTTATCTCACTTTAATAAATAACAGTTATGTGACCATAATTCAGGTTTATGGATTGAAATATTATTTTTGTGGGATTAAGGACTGTTGTAATTTGACAGTGGGAATTTAACCTCTGACTGTCAAGCATGCTGCAGAACTGATGTGGCAGTGGTGAAATGTGTAATGGAAAATATCACTCTCTGGTAAAAGGATCTGAAGAAAATCCATCTGGATTATGCTCATTCCTAATAAAGTGATAACAGTTGGTAGGAGGAAATGTTGAGGATTTAGTAAGGATTGTAACTCAGCTGTCTCTGAAGTAGGTGAACTCAAACTTTTATTTCATTCATTTTGACTTCCCAATTAGAGACCAGAAATCTGTTTTCCTTTTCAGACTCTGAAACAGGGAGGATTGTTGATGTAAATGTAGATTGTACTATGTATCTGTACCCTTACTGTGTTTAGGTTTAGAGTTTGTGACATGATGCTACACCTCATTTCTTCCTCTGAAGTTCATTTTGGAAAATCTTTCATTGAGAGCATAAACTCTTAGTATCACAAACATCTTTAATTCTAATCCCACAGAAGTTGAGAGGACCTCAGCTAAAAGGTGAGGCTGCTAAAAAGCAAAGCCCTGGAGCATCTTGAGCAGCTTGAGTGGGAGGTTAGGCTTACTCTTTTTTTCCTCTCTACAAATATGTGTAAAATGGTAAACATGCTTTTTTCCTTTTTCTTCTTCTCAAAAACATTGACCAACCCATTTGTTTATACATTGAGAATTTTCAACTCCTCTGAAAGAGTGAATTGTTAATCAAGATGCCTGTAAGGCTTCAGCTGTTTCAGAAGCAATAAACTCCTCTTTCCTTCTATCCCTTGCCCTTTTTTATCCGAGTTGAACATGAAAAGTAAAGGTCTTTAGTAACCATCCTTTCTGCATTTGTGGAAAGTAATATATTCCCATGCACACAAGAAAGTACTAATCTAAACCTTGGGTGCCTTGAAGATAAAAGTTTTCATCAGCCTTTAGAACAGGAAGCCTTGAGCCAGTGCCACAAATAACACTCCCAGGTAAAGTTGTTGTTCTGGAGATGATTAAACAGAAAGGAGGAAATATGAAACCATGGCACTTCCAAGCAGAGCTTGTCAGCATGACTGCTTCTGTTGTAGCTGAATCCTGGGTTCTATGTGATAGGCACAAAATCAGGTTGGTTTTGGCAACTTGGCTTTTAACTGCTTGGCTTTTCCAACATGACTGTGAAAGAAATACTTGATTTTTGTGGGACTGAGATGCACTACACACATTTCATCAGACAGGGCAATCTGCACAAACATGGTCTAAGAATCAGTCCTCTGTTTCCTTCATGTGTTGTTTTTAGTTGTTGGTTTTGGGGTTTTTTTGTGTTTTTTTTTACTAAGCAGGTTTGTGTGTTATGGGTTGGGTTGGGTTTGGTTTGGGCTTCGTTTTGGGTTGTTTATTTATGTTTTCTAAATTATGAACTCCTAATGTGTTCTTCTGGCAGCTATGGGAGAAACTTGATTTAAGCAAACTAAGAGAAACATTCAATTCCTCAGGCTTTAAAACACTACTAAATAACTGTAGTAAAAATTCTGAATATGTATGTTGCAAAACAATTTTTATTGAAAGGAAAATGTTGATTTAAAGCAAGAGCCAAGGTACTCTGAGGCCATTGTCTTTGCTTGTTCTCAGAAAAGTCAACTTTTTGATAAGCATAACCATTTAACACCTCAGGTAATATAATTGCACTGAAAACTTTGCCAAACTGGTTGTTTACAACATGTTCTTCTTCCTTGAAAAGTGTCACTTCAATGGATTTTAATTGTGTGTCTTTGATCCCATAAAAATGAGCAAGTGAAGGTTCATATCAAATCCTCCCCCACACCTCTCCTGTGCATATCTGGTACTTGGAGAACTTTCTAAAATTTAAGAACATTTAAGTGTTGGGTTGCTGTCTGTGGCAGTGCTCAGGGAGGGACAATACATTTGGTGTGTCTGTTCAGAGTTTCCATGCCTTTTGTGCCTTAACTTGGTCTGCTGCATTGGCTGTTGGGTTCTCTTTTAACAACTTTAATATTAAACACCTTTAAAGTAATTCATTAGAATGCACATTTCAGTATTTACTTGTCATCTAAGACACGGTGGCTTGGATGCCTGTCAGGTACCTGGAATCCTTTGTCAGTATGTAGCACAGCAGGCTGGCAAGTCTGGACCTTGGTCATGGTATTTCCATGTCCTTCCTAAACACCTGAGGCTGACACACTTTTAAATGGAGGAGGAAGACTCAGGTAACTTCTTCATTAGTTGATTTTTTTCCATGGCTCTGCCCAAAGAACTTTGTTATACACATGTAGCAGCCTCCTTAGCTTTAACAGTCTGCAGCTATAGCTTGCCCCATGGTTCTGTGCTTCAGATACAAATCAGATTTAAAAAAATAATAAAAAAAAAGCTAAGATAATGGATATTATTTTGAATTTCCAAAGTTGTCCCCCTGTCTTAAGTGGGCTACAGCAGGCTTTTCTTCAGGTAACACAGTATGTACAATGTTCTGTATGGTCATGCCTTAAAAAGTAAAATACTTCTCCCACAGAACATCATTGTGTACCAGATGTAACAGGATGTGGGCTGCATGTTTCTAATAGCCAAGATTACAGCTTTCTCAGGGTAATGCTTTGCTTTTACTGGTATTCATTGTGCTTTATCCATTGTATTCTTTTTCCACACTGTATACAGTACCAAGCAGGCAGTTTTTCCCATGTTGCTGTCCATTTGCCTCCCACAAAAGCAGTAGCTGGGGAGAGCTGTGTGCTTTCAAGCCTTGCTGTTGCAGCACAGTGTAATGACTGCAGAAGACCACACGTGAATATTTTCCATTGCAGTGCTGAGCTCTATCAGTAGTGCTGAAGGGGGCTGTTAGTGGTCCCCTGGGCTGCATTTTGATTAACTACTTGACTACTGCTTGAATTCTCCCCAGACTGCATTGATTTCAGTAGTGTTAATGGAACATAGCAGCACAGCTGGTGTGAGGATGGGCTAGCACTAGAAAAGTTAATTTTCTTTAAATCATACCAATACTTTGCTACTGAAGTTTTTTCAGTGTCAGTAGAAAGCTATTTGTGCTCTTCATTTAAAATCTTGGAATCTTTAGCTCATTACATTGAATATGCTGCTGGTGCTTCCAGCTCACATTGTAAATTCTCTCTGAAGATATCATACTAGTTGGAGATTAAGATTGTGAATTAAATTGAGAATGTGTTAATTAATGGGAGAAGGGAAAGGAGACCTTAACTACAGTGTTATGTGTAACTGTAGATAACAGATTTCAGAATTGAAAAAGACACAAGAGAAGGGTTTCCTCAGTAAAAGTAAGAGTAATACTTTTATTTAATGATCAAAATGAGAAAGAGGACAAATAGATATAAAATTTATAAGTAGACTTAGTTGGATATGGTTGTCTTTTAGCACTAGGGAGGCTCCTGATTTTATTTAGATATGCTGAGGGTAAATGCTATGAGTTGAGCTATTATCTGTGCTATATGTCATCAAAACATAGTCTAATATGCTTTTTTTTTTTCACTACTCTAAAGATCTGGGGTTTAGCCTCGAGGTTCCAAAGTATATAAACCTTTGTGTCATGTTAAATTCCCAAGGTAGTTCAGTTCTGATAATGAAGAATTGATCCCTGGCAGACTAGATAGGCTGGTGGTGTCACAGTTTGCAATTTCAACAGTATTTTATTTTGCCTTCTTTTTCATTTTTTATTTTAAAACTTTTATGATAAATAGAATGCCTCTCAGTACACAGTAACTACTTATAACTTGTACTCAGTTTAGTATCTTAGCAGATTGTCTTTTAACAGATGGAGAAAAACTGAAGCAGAATTTTCAGTCTCTTCCAGATGATGCAATACAGGAAAGTTACAAAATATGTGTGTAGCACTTACTATCACCTATTTTTACTGTTTTGTTAAAGACTAACTTGGAAGCAGACAAAAAAACCAACAACTCTTTACCACAGACTGCACTTTTAACAACATAATTCCTTCCTTAGTGTTTCTCTATAAACTAAACTAAATCTGTGAACATGAAGAGATGATGAAGATCAATACCTGTGAACTGGTGTTTCAAGAGGGCAGTGTCAAAGGCAGGGGGCTTCAGCTCATACAGAGCAACAAGGGAGAAATATCTTTTCTAACACAACTGAGGTGGCTTAGCTTAAGTCTGCCAACTCATCCATCCTGATGTGCCAGACTTTGCACTGAAGTGCCTGGTGATTGTTCACAAGTTGAGTTTCACATGCTGTGCACTAACATTCTCTGGTGCAGAGCTGTGTATCTATCTCTACACAACCACAGACATTTGCAGAGTGAACCGGTATTTCCTTTCTAAACATGGGGATGGAGTTTTGGTTGGTTTGACTATCTCAGGGCCTCACAGATAGAGCACTGTATTTTTAAAAAGGGGTTTTTTTAATCTAGTTACTTGGTGTTTTATCAAAATGTTCTGGTTTTTTCCAGGATAACCTATAGCAACTGTGTGCTCTGAGGTTTATAATATGCTCACATACATATTTTCAATGTCAACTCATTGACTTTTAATGTAACATCACACAAGATAAATGTTTAATAAGTGTGTCTTTGCATAGCAGCAGTCAAGAGGAAGAAAGCTGTGCATGACTTCAAAAACACTTAGGTGTCTGTAGAATAGGAATTAATATCAGGGCTCACACAAAGCTTAAGAGAAAAAAAACTTTGTATAATCTACTGTTGCTTTGTACTGACATGACACTTGCTTTATTTCTGACTTTTTTGGCTGTGAGTTGTAAGTTTTAGCTGGGAAAATATATCTCAGAACTTGTATTTTAAATTATATAAATCCTAATTAAAGATAAAAGTCCTTGTGGTTTCTCAAATGCTATTTTCCAACAGAAGTAACTTTAATGTCTGGTTTAATGTATTTTTTCCCCTTCAGGAAAGAACTATCCAATGTGATTTTGGCAACAGCATTATGCTTTTAACCAATTTTTTTTAACAAGAATGTTCATAAGATATTGGGAGGTTTTTTTATCATCTCCAAATGATAAGAAACTTTAAACTCTTGACTTGTGTTTTAATATTTGCTTTTCATGCTTTGAAAGATCCAGATGTGTAGATCAGCATCCTCGGGGTTCTACTTTCTTCATCTCCCCTGTCTTAGTAGCCCATCCAAAAGTGTAAATTGTCAGTAACTGGTTGTGCTTGGTCCCAGCTGTCCATGAGATACACAAGATTTGCTCACCTCTGGATTCCTTTTTAGAAAGAGGCATGGATGATCAAAACCTGTCCCCAAAAAAGGTAGTGAGCTGGTTTGGCTGTGTCCAACCCTTGCTGCTACTTTGCCTGGTCCAGCTGTGTGGTGTGGCTTGAAGATGTCAGGCTGGTCTGTTAGTTTGCAGCAGTGGTTTTCTGTTTGAAGAGGCTGGCCAAAAATCAAAAATGTAGGTATTTTATGAGGATGTTTCCTAGGTTTACATCCATAGTTCAGAACAGGTAGTTTACCAAGGGTGGGGAAGGGAGCCCACTGGCTGTACCCCAGAGGCTCCAGCATATCCCTTGTACCTAGCTTGTCGTGAGTGGATGGAGAAGCTGAAGTGTAATTCCTCATGGTTTAGGCCTAGCCAGCAACAAAGAACCATGTGTCCACTCACATCAGGTGCTCTTGGAAGCAGTAAACAGCAGAAAGTATTTTGGAAGTGCTAGTAGGGCCATTAATACTTCATTTACCATGGTTAGAGGTAAATAATCTGTTCCCTGCACAGATTATTCTGGCGACATCAAGTTTGCTGTTTGTGTATCAGTCATCCCAGTGCAAAAGCAAGAGGGGCTGCTCTGGAAAAAGCCCTGAGTGCAGCTGGTCACAGGGGAGACCAGAAGCCTGAGAAAATCTGCAGCTTGTGCTGACATATATGTCTGGTGCTTGCTTTTTCCTTCTGGGAACATGCAGGGACAAGGAGAGCTGGAAGAGTTGGCTTTCTGCGTGGAAAGGCTCTGTCTGCAGCACTGCCACAGCTCAGCTGAGGTGTTGATGTGTGTGGTGGGTGCAATCTGTGACTGTTGGAACAAGGCAGGTTTTATTCTTGCAAATATAGGGATCCTCTAAAAGCTTTTGAACAATGAACAGCAGCAAAGATCACTGCCCACCTACAAAAGCACACAAACATGCAGAAAGTGTTTGCACATGGGAAGAGCAAGCTGGTGAATGGGCTGCAATTGTGTATTTACCAGAAATGTCACTCTGGGTATCCTGGGGTGTTTTGCTCCATCCTTCCTTTCTTTGACACATCACAGGATACTCATTAGAATGCAATATGATTTAAGTGAAAAACTTGGCAGGGAAGGTGTTTATGCTGTAGAATAAAGAATTGTGTCCTGTTTATATGTTTTGTCCTCTACTTAAAGACACTTCAGAAGAAGAGGGTTTGCCTGACCAACTGGAAGGCACTTGATACACTAACATAGGTAGCTTGAGATAGAAGACAAAGCTTATGGATACTTCATATTGAGAAGCTCTGCCTTCCAACCAACAGAAAGGGCAGAAGAGCAGCTTTTGGGTACTTTTCTACATTTTATAAGGAGCTGAAAGAGTAACATCATGTCTAAGGAGGATTTTTTTAGCCCAGAGCAAGCAGTACAAAGGCTGTATGTTATGTTTTCTTAAGTGGCTTTGCTAGGGTGTGTCAGTGGCTCCTCCTGCTGCAACTGCAGCCCCTGGGGGTCTGTCCTTCCCACCTCTGCTTTACTTACCCTGTAGTGCCAAGCAAATTTTTTTTCTGGTTTGAATTCATAATTTTGGGCAAGAACTATTTTTAACTGATAACATATCAGTGATCTAACCATGAGTCAAGTTGAGTGGTAGTGTTGGCATGGGGAGGGGCCAGTAGTGGCTAAGGAAGGATACCCCTTAAGAAATCACTGTAGCAGTGGAAATAGTTTGTGGAAATACATGTGGAATGCCATTAATAATACCTTCTCCTTCAGAGTGTAATGATTCTCTTACCTCTCTGAAAATTGCTATTTATAGCTGGTTCTCTATATAGTAACTATGGGGGGAAGCAAAAAAAACCTTTGAGCATAGCAAGTATAACTTGTCCAAATGCAACTGAAATTGATACAAAGACTTGATTGAATAGAATTACTCAGACATTCAGAATATTTTACCTTAAGTTCTCTATGATGCTAAAAGCTGAATTTTCCCTGTAGTTGAACTGCATCTCTGATGTTATATCATAGATTTAAAAAGACTTTAATGTTTTAGGAAGATGTGTATTTGGCATGCTTTATGAAGCCTCTGCACTTATGAGTTTCAGGGGAGAAAAAAAGCCCACAGTTAAGATCACGAAGTTTTTGTAATGGCATTATATTGATTACTGAAAATTGCCATCATCCTAACCATGCCTATTTTCATTTTAAGGTAGGGCTTTTTGCTGTTTGATCTTAAGCACTGATTTCAGTTTGATTCCTGAACAGCAGTAAGGCAAGAAGTCCCATTGTTATCCAGCTGTACTGACTCAGTTTTGAACCAATTTTTAAGTTGTTGATATTTGTATGTGTGTTCTTTAAGTTCTTCCTTGGAGCAGATGCAGGGGACTTGTCTGCAAGAATCCCATAAGGATAAGAAGATAAAGGGGAATATTTTGGAAGTGCTCATTGATTTGAAATTACAAGGTCAACTTAAAAGCTACTTCACTTCAGTGTTGTTGTCATTGGCAGTACAGCTCAGTTCGTCAAACTACTGCTGCTGCAGAGACTGCCAAATATGTGTCTTTTTCCTGGCATGATTCTTCTTTCCCCATCTGCTCCATTTTGCAGTTCTTCACTCATATTTCTAGTTCTTATTTTTTAAGGAAACTATTTTAAAAAAATAAAAATAAAAAAGGAAAATACTCAGATAAATCAGGAGGCATTTTTTGTATATGTCAATGTTTTAACTTTTATCCACTGATCTATTCTAGTGCTTCTAGGTTGATAGATGTTTGGCTTTAATGATCCTGATTCTTACCCATGGGAAATGCTAGAAATGATGCAGGAATAATTTAGATAACTCTCGGATGAAATACCTAAAGTGCAAACCTTTTTTCCTCCTCTGCCTTTGGCAAGAATCTCTCCACTACTTTAATAATTTTTCTTCCCTTAAAAGCCTGCCTTAGAGGATTCTGTTAAGTTCTTAGAAGAAAGTGCCATCCTGGCGTTGGTGCAGTTATGTCCTTTAAAAGTCCTCCTTTGGCTCATGGACTAGAAACATTACTCTGTGTTACACTCTTGTGTTGCAAAAGTCTAGAATGATAAAATACTAAAACAGGCAAAAAAGAAAAAAGTCCTTGGGAGACCATCAGAATTTTTTTTTTTCATGAGGTGCTATCTAGTGCTACTCAGTTATAAATTTAGGTCATGTTGCAACATTTATTAATTGGGTTATGTATCTGATGCCAAGCTGTGGATTATGGAAAGTGATAACAGAACAGGAAGATCTAGGGCTTGTGTTTAAGAGAAACATACATTTAACAAATGTTTAAGGATTGGAAACAAATTGTTGCAATTTAGTACTTTTATTCACACTTTGATTAGGAAGATATTTTGGTTTTAGTTATTTTCAGTGTGGATTAGTCCAGGTTCTGTAATTAAGCACTTTTACTGCAAGTCAGAGTTGCAATCTATGCAACCATTATATTCTAAGGTAAAACAGAGCAGACTGAATTTTAGAGTTATAACAAATATTACACAGAAGGACTTGTCAGTCTGGTTTGTGGATTCATGAAAATAAAAGGAAGGATTCATTAAACTATCTGTCAGAACTGTGAAATTAAATTCAGTTATGTTCTATGTTTCTCTTTAGATCTCATAAATGGAGCCCAAGAACAGTGTGAATTGCCTCCTATGGATGGTTTTCCTCACTGTGAAGGGAAAATAAAGGTAACTGAAGAGTTTTTGATCTTCTATGTGTGCTCTGTTAAAAACTGAACATACGTTGCAAGAGGTCATTATTCAGAAAATGATGAAAAACACCTGGGTCAAAAAAGAAGAGAGGATTTTTAGGGGTGTGAGTCACTTCAGCCCTGCTCACCTCAAGCCTTTAATACTGCTGCAGAGAAATAAAGTAGCATCCTGTTAAGACAGCCATCAGATGGTATATTATGTGAGAATGCTATACTCTTCAACAAAATGCCTTATTATTTGAATGCTGTCTTGCTATTCAGAAACTTTTTTTTTTCTTTTTGAAAAGCCCTCTTTTCTTCCCTGGGATGAGTCATTTGACATTCCCCTACACCAGGACTGACTGGAATTCTCTGCTTACCTCACCCCTGTCTTTTCCCTGTTTCATTAAGACATTTGTTAACAGTTCTTTCCCACCCCTCTGCCAACAGCTCTATCCGGTTCCTCCAATCTGTTAGAAGCATTTTTCCTTTCTGCTACCAGGCTGGACACTGCATTAAGTGTGGGGTTCAAAGATGATTCTATATAAATCCAATATTTTATTAACAATGCATTTGGAAAGGCCAAATATTGAAAGCCATCAGATGTTGGTTAGAAAGGAAACAACAAAAAAACAACTCCAAAACCTCAAGAGGTAGAGGTTTTTGGATTTTTTTCCCCCCCAATATAGATTTCAAGTGTAAGGATAGTGTTCTAGAAGTCGAGGAGAGAAGTAAAAATTATTGACTTTTACATATCATTATCAAGTATTACAATTTATTTTTGAAAGGGGAAACAAGTGCCAAAGTAAATGTGAATTTGTTGCCTTTTTTCTCTAAATAAAATTCTTAGGCATTAGTATTTTAAAAACAGTCTTAAATCTCTGGTCTGTGTTTTGATCCATTTTTATAAACTGGCTGCATAGTGACCATGTAATACATTATTTGAATACTAAAATGTGACTTTAAATTAATTACTTGTATCTGCAAAAATGGCAGATTCTTGGCAGAATCGGGCAGATTTCAATTTTGGTAACTGAAATGATCTGTTAAATTCCAGAGCAAGTGTAACGTGGGGGTGGAGGGGAGGCTATGGAGTCAATTCCAGCCACACCCATATGTCTGCATCCTTTTTATATTCTCCTTTTGACATTGTCTCTGCTTGTCTGGCTCCCAGCTTGAATAAACTGTGCTCACCTCTAGTGTGTGGTTACTTCCCCACTGTCGCTGAATTCAGAGATGCAGTATACTACAAAATATGAATAAAATTCCTTTCTTTATGATTTTTATCTGGTTGGATATAGTCACTTGCAGCTTTTCCTCTCCTGAGTTCATTGTGAAATAGTATAGAGTTATTACATGGCACTTAAACCTAACAGGCTGCATTTCTGTTCTGTTGCAGTGGATGAAAGATATGTGGCGATCAGATCCCTGTTACGCAAGTTACGGTGTAGATGGATCCACGTGCTCCTTTTTTATTTACCTCAGTGAGGTCAGTAGCCTTTTAATCTGCAGAAGGGTAACATCATAGTGGCTGGATGTTTTGGTAACTGCAAACTATTCTCAAAAGAAATGACAACTTTGTTCAGAAAAATTCTGTAAAGAGGAACAAGTTACTTCAACAGAATTATTATGAAGGGTGTTGCTGTTATTCGTAAGTCCTCCAAGTGTTCCTAGCCTTGAGAAATCTAATGGTTATAAATGAAAATTTTGATAATTCATAGCAGCTGATGGAACTAGTGGCTTACTACTTGCAAAGAACTGCAAGAGCCAATTTGGCTTCAGATTTGGCAGCCAATACTAATTCTGTAGTTTCTGGAGGATTGGGGAGGGGTGGCTGGGATTGCAAATCATCAGAGACTCAAATGGTAAAGCAGTCTATTAGTAATTCAGTTGTAATGAAAGTAAGTTTCTGTTCATTTATTCATTTGACTGTTAGTAAACTTTTGAGGGCATATCTTGAAGCAGCAGTGTTAGTTAAATCCATACCCAAAACATGTATGTAAAGAAATAAAAAATGTTGTGTTAAATTACAAATTTGACTCATTCCATTGCTATTACCTGCTTTGGTTTATTTATCAGCTATAAAGCTGGAGAAGAAAAAGATATATGCTGTTATTTATCACAGAAGCTGGACGTATAGGTTCATAATCATCTGTCAGCCAAGTGGTGCTTCATGTTTTTAATGCAGATGTATTTCAAAAATTAAGATATGTGTCAATTGAGTGGAACAATCTAATATCTTTAAATGGCATTTATCATTTGGTACTTCTTTGAAATCCCAGTATTTAGTGTGACAATCTTCTCTGATCATTAGTTTTAAAAATTCAGTTGATGCTGTTAGTTTTCTCATAATTGATCTTTTGGTTTGATCTCATGGCAAATGCAATCAGATTTATAGAGGCCAAATGCTGTTTTTTCCAAGGGTCTAGGGATTGGATTTTTCTTTCAAGTATCAATACTGAATTTGGGCAACTTCTCATTTTATAATGGAGAAACAGCACAATTAGGCTAGGTGGATATTTGGGAACTTCAGACAACTGTCCTGTACTTTTGAAGTATTCTCCCATGGCAGAATGTAAAACCAATATTGGGTGAGTATGTAATTAACCTTGAGTTTAAATTTGGCATTCTTAATCCTATGATTAATTCCATGATTAATGCCCAGCAGCAGAGGTCGAAAGCCTAAAATGTTTGCGAATGCAAGCATGAAATGAAATTCTAATAACACTACAATGATGTGGATTTATGAGGTGTGTTGGCTTCTGAGGATAACTTGGAAATGCTGTTGTGAGAGTAATTTGTCAAAGTGGACAGTGATGAAGAGCTGACAGTTCCTAGTATGGTTGCACAGCTGAATGATAAATGTGTCTAGAGAGCTCTTGAGTTAAAACTGCTGATTTAAAATATTAAATGCATTAGGGTACTGGAAGGGATGTTACTGCTAAGATTATTTTTTTAACTTTAAGGTTATAATATGGGAGTAAGATGGTTATGTACATGATTTGTTTGAAAAGGCAATATATGTATTAAATTATGCACAACCTCAGTTTGAAAAGAAAGAATAGGCATCGAATTGTTGCTTTAGCTATTTTTGTTCTTAAAATCACCTCTACAATCTAGTGTGAGAGATGCCTGTGCTCTTTCCTACTCCTGGGATCTACTTTTTTCTTCTGGAACCAGCTAGGGTGTTACATGTTACACTCTTTGTAATGCAATTTCAAACTTGTAAACAATGGAGCCTGAAATACTGCATATTGGTGTGTAATCTGGGTCAGAACCACAGAGATGCAAAGCAACTTGCTCACAGTTTATCCAAAAGGTTTAGAAACAAAGCTTGGGTTAAAAGCCAGTCGATGAATATCTGTCATTTGCCCTCATTACATTTCTACTGAATTTCTATGTTTTTGCATTTTCTGCCAAATAGAAAGAGCACAGTCAAAATCCAGGCAGCCCCAAGTCATCTCTTCTGCAACACCTGCACAGTGCAAATTTAGCAGTTCTGCCTCCTTTGCTTTGCTTTGCTTTGGATGGGAGCAGGAGCATAAGAACAGCTGCCTGAACACCTCCACTTTTTCTGTCTTGCCTGTTTCAGCAGAATGGCAGGTGGCTGTGGCAGCAGAATGAAAGCAAGAAAGCAGTCCAAGACATCCAGGCTTATGTTTTTTATTTAAAGCTGTCCCCTGTTCAGACTTGCAGATGGAAGTTTCAAGGATTGTTGCACTTCTGTCTTGCTGTTTTGCTGCAGGCACCGGATCACTCCTGGTGAGTGATATGCAACTGTGTGCAGTCCTCCTAACACTGTGCTAAAGGCTTTGAAAAACTGGAGGAGACAGAAATTACTTGAATAGCAAAAACAGACTTACATGGTCTTGCATAACAGAGCCAGACAGGGATTAGAAGTAGCAAAAATTAAAAACCAAGTTAAGCTAACTCTTAAGATTTCTGGATAGTTAGGACTTGTTTCCTTTTAACTGTGATACAGACTTGCCTATTGAGAAGAGTTACTTCCTTTTAAACTTAGCATTTAGTGATGAAAAAGCCAGTTGTTTAACACTGTAATGTCACTGGCACAGTTACAATTTTCACGGATAGCATTGCCTCTGGGGAGAGGGATGAAAAAATGAATTTCTAGACAGTACAAAAATACATTTCACAGCAAAATGTCAGGTTGCAGCTGAAGAATGAAGCTTTAAAAAATATCTTCTAGAAAATGAATTTTGCACACAGATTCACAGCTTAAAAAAAGAAAATAAAATATGAAGGAAGTGGAGGGGTCTTATTACTCCTTTTCTTCATCTAGATATATGCTTTCTTCAGGAGAACTGCCTGCCACACAGTTGCTGCCTGTCTGCTGCTGTGCCTGCAGGAGCTGGGCAGATCTCATTAAAATCCCAGGCTTTGGATCTCCAGCTTGCCTGTCAAGTACAAGTGTAATTTTTGGTACCCATCTTGGAAGTGGATCCAGTACTTCAAAAGACTAAAACTGAGCAGTCAGTGAGACTCCTGTGGCTTTTGCACTAGGGAGAATTCTCATTTTCAGCCCTGCACACTTGATGGAAACAGAATAGATGGTTTAGTTTTCTTCTTCTTTAGCTTTGGGAGATGAAGCAGAAGAATACAAACTGAAGGTGATTTTGAATGTGAGTTTGTTTACAGGATGCAAACTGTAGTCTCAAACACATTTCTGTGAAAACACCGGGGAACTGCAATTATATAGGTTCCCTAAATCCTTGTGGGTTTGCTGCTTTACTGGTGGTTTTACTTGCTTTCCACAACTTCCACTGCACGTGTAAGCCAGTTTCTAACAGTGAGATGGGTTAATGATTTGCATTTCTTCATTAGAATTAAATATCAAACCAGCTGCTTTGAATTCTACACAATTACTGAGAAAATTTACAAAAATAGTATTGTTGTCTGAAATGTAAATACATGTGTCCCTAAGAGACTGAAATGCTAATAATAGTCAGTACTTTGGCCCCAAAATCATCCATTAGTGTATTGGCCTGGATTTGGGCAACTAGGGCTCAGTTATTTTTTTCTACCTCAGTCACTTTAAACCAGGATCAGTATTTTTCTCTCTTGTTGTTCTTTCTTGTAGGTGCTAAGGTAAGAGAGGAATCAAATTTAGTCCACATTAATGCATTTAGTTAAGAGACCATTTGTTGATTGATGGTCATGCATAAAATTTCATGTTGCAGTGTCAGTGGGGTTGTGGGTACCCAACACACAGTATTAGGGATTGCCTTTGAAAACAACCATATCCAGAGTTACCTGTACACTCCTCCATTTCACTGAACAGGCAGGCAGTCATCTTGCATGCTGTGGATTTTGTAGCACCCTCAATGTTATTTCTTATCACTGAAGGAATGCTAAATTAAATAGAGGTATTACAGCTTCTAGAGGAGTTGCAAAAGTCACCTTCCCAATGGGAGCAGTTCCTTCACATGAAATTCTCAAATGTATTTTCTAAGTGAACATTGAGTTCTCTGCCTGAGTTCATGCTGCAAATTAAATTTAAAGATGAGCCTTCTTTCAGCAGATATTGCAGCAATGTTTTTTTATTTCCCACTCTGATACTGACATAGGATACTTAATAGCAGCACTTCACCATGAATAGAATTATACTGAGCAATAACCCTGTTCACCTGATGTGCAAACAAGTTGCTTTTGTTTCCCTATAGAAGGGCTGCACCTGCTCTTTGGAAGAGTCCAAAATGAAGATTATCCCAGGTGTGTAGAGGGAGAACTTTCAGCTTCTGCTTTATTAAAACTCCCAATATGTCTCTCTGAAAGCATAAAGGATTTCCTGCAATTCTGAATGTGGGCAGAATCCTTCCTATTAAATCATGTGTGTGACTGTTATGAGTTGATTGCTATGGAGAGAATAAGCTAGAGAAAGAAGTGAGGCTAACCCAGTGAGAGGAAGGTTTCCTGGAAAAGGGCTTGAGGATTTCTGATTCCTTCTTCAGAGATGATTTCTGTGTTACATCTTAAATGATTAAAGTAGACACATAAACAAGGAGAAGTAAAGGATCCAAACACCACCACCGTCCTCTTTCCCCTTGCTCAAACTTATGGCTTGATGCAGATGGATTTTCTGTACCTAAATAAATACAAAGCTGAATTATTTGTGCATTTCTGATGGTGACTTCATCTAGACCCACTTCAGTGATATAATCTGTTCATCATTTCCAATGACATGTATAGTATAATTTTCCTGTTTCTAACTGTGTGCATATCCATTTATAGACATATTCATATGTATACATGCAAGCTTTTTCCTATTTTGTATGTTATATAATCATAAATATTCTTAGCCCAGAAGTTACTCTTTTATGCTGTCCACTTTTTTTTTATGAGTTACCAACTAGAGCAGGTTTCACCCCCCACCATCACCCTGTTCTGTATTAGGAGCTTCCAGAAAATGTGTTGCAAAACCAAGTCCTTGGTTCTTCTCCCCACATTCTCTGTCCTATCTTCATCTTGTCCCTGGTAGTTTCAATGAAAGCTGTTAGGCTTTTTTTAGGAGATTTGGAAGCAAGAGGAGAAAACCAAGTTTACAGGCACCAGGTCTTTTCACAGAGCTTTCATCACTGTTGGTACTTATTGGTCACACAAGAAGAAGTTTGAAAGCCTCCACTCAAATCAATCTGAGCAGCTTTAGACATTCCTTACATTTCTTTCTATAGTTGGAATTTAGTACTTTCTGAGTGAGTCAGAGAAGTGCTGACTTGTACTTACATCAATAAGTCTGAGAAAAAAGAACTAAACTATCCCTGCTGTTTGCTGGAAAAAAGATAATTTCACGAGCATCCTTCTGCATTTTTCAATAACTATAGCACCCATCTTTGTTTTCAAAGAAGTTCCCAGGCAGTGGTTAATAGTCTGATTCCAAGAAGAACATCTGCAGAGCTTGTTCAGAAGTGATGACTATAACTAGAATTACTCTTTTGGGCCATATTTGGGTCATGAAAAGCAATCGGGAAATTTACTTAACCACTTAGATTTCCTGTTTAGTTATGGACACCCTTGTACTGTTCCGTATGAGAAACCCTGAAGTGACTTGAAGTGTCAATATTTAGTTCATTAAAAAGCAAACAAACAAGCAAAATCACCCACATACTTTTCAGGTCATCTGAACTTCTCATCAAACCATAGGTTCTGACAAAAGCTGCAATTAGAGCTAGTGCCTAAGCTTAAAGGTGAGAGATTGCATTTTCTGGACAGGCAATACTTAAGTGCTCAGTTTGAACTGACCAGGTGATGACAAAGCCAAAGAAAAAACATAAAATTGTTGCCTTGAAAAAGGCCAACAATATGGTTATTTAAATGATTTGCAGCAGATGTACTCTGCACTACTGAGTATCATTGCATGAGGCGAAATGGAGAAGGGCACAAAGGACATTTTGCTGCTCAGCTGAGTTAGTGCAAACTTTTAATTCTGACATAGAAATAGTGAGTAATGTTTCCTTATGTGAATTTTAAGCAGTATTTACTGAGGCTTTGTACTGCTGTAGACCTTAATTTTACATTGTGCAATGTGAAACCACACTGCTTAGTGTTCTGCCTGCTGCCATCACTCCAATAGTACTCTGATTTTCCTCTCAGTTTCTCTTGGAACCATGATTTACTAATTCCAGTTAATTCTTTAATTATCTACAAAATTAACTCATGTTTTGAGCAGCGGAATTTGGATTAGCATTTTGGCTGCTTTTGCTGTGTTATTTTTTCTAATTTGGGGGCATGTATACATCTCATCTTTTTTATCCAAGAATACCTGGAATTCACTATGTAATTAATCTGAATTTGACTGGGGTTTTTTGAGCCAGTATTTTTCCTCTCCATTTCCACTTCCTCATTCAATATATTCAATTAAATAAGGTTGGTTTTTTTTTCTTTTCCCCTTCCTATGGTATGTCAGATTTGTTTCCTTGATCTTTGCTTTCTTGGTGCTCTTGTTAATGATTAGCCCCCCCATCTAACAGCTCTTGGTTTGTGAGTCATTGGCTAATAAAAATTAAGTGAATTCTTTCCTTTTTCTGTAAAGGAATGTTTATGCATCCTTACCACTGCATTTATCAGTTCTGGAAATAATAAAAGAATTGGCATACTTCAAAGAGTATGCAGCTAAAAATCCTCTGGTGAGCTGAGTTAGTCTTTGGGAATATCAGTAAAGAAAAATGAGTGCTAGACCAGCTGAGTACACTGATACTACTTTGGGTCTACTCCTTAAATGTTTAGTTGTGATTACAATTGCTGTAATTTAATTTAGACTAGAGGGAATATTTCTAAAAGTAAAAAAAAAAAACAAAATCAAAAAGAACTCTATTTGTTTTTCAGTCAGTGAGGCATGCTGCTAACTGTCCTTGGCAGCTCTGAAAAATCTTCAATTCCTTTAGGATGCCTGATGGTGCAATCTGAAATACACAAAGCCAGAAAAGGGGAATGTACAGTAGTCCTTGAAATGTCATATCTTAATATAGACCAATTTTAATGCTAAGGATAATTCTAAGTCATTTTTGGTATTTAAAATAAAAGGAGATTGGGACTGTGCATGATTTGTAATGTGGAGCTTGCACCTCTTTTCTGCCAGTGATTCCAAAACTCATATTAGTAAAAGTTAGGATTGTTTATTGCTACAATTTTTAATAAGTTGCCAGAGTTTTTTACCATTTTGATTTCAAATAAAATCAATCCAAGTTACTGATTTCACATGTTCTATTAAATATGTTGAGTAGATTAAGTCATAGGACGCAAATTGCTTCTATACACTACTGAAGAACCTAAGCTTGATACATTCCTTCTCTTTGATGAGGTTATGATCTCTATTAATTTATTTTCATGTGACTGGTCTTCCAGGCAATCATTTGGTATGATCTTAAGCTTTTAATCTCTAATGCTTCAGGCTTACTGCAGCACGATTAAGCTAAAATAGTTCTTTGACAGGTCTGTGACTGGAGGAACCCTAAGAGCAACTCTGACTTCTAATTCTGTGGAAGTTGTGAATTTAATCAGTACTGATAAGATATCTTAGGTGGCCTATAAATTTGTGTGTCTCTACCTTCTTACAGTACAGTTATGTTTTGGTTTTATGGGTTTGTCTCCAACAATGAGATTCCTTCTTCCCTAAAGTGGTCTAGTTTCTTAACACACATTAATAATAAATATTCTGAAGGAGAAGCAGTATCCCTAGGGGAGGGCACGGGAGCTTTCAGTCATTTGCATCCTTTGCTGTTTCTTCCCTATCTGTTTTCTAATTGGCAATAGTAGAAGTATTGCATTTGCACTGATGATGTTTTCCCTAAGAATTACAACTCTTACTGCTTGTGGATATTGTTCCTTATGCTATAACTGAGTTACTTTTACCCTTCAAATGGGATGGGTTTTGTTTGTTTCTTCTTTCAACTTTTTGTCTAGATTGCTACAAGGTAGAACTTTGATCCTCAGATTCTGTCAGACTGCCAGGTTCTACCCTGGGCTCAAACCAAGACACAGGCTTTGCCTTTTTATAAAGGTATTCTAGGGAGATGGGAAATGTTCCAAAATATGCATTTTTTTTTTTAAATGGCCTGGAAGCACAAAAAACTTAGTACTTTTTGAAAACATTTAGGAACTAGTCAGAGAAACTGTAGAGCATTTAACAACTGACCTGTCTTGAAAGGGTTTTCTCTCCTGTATTCATTATCATGAATGAATATCTAAATGCTACTCCTGGTTGCAAATTTGCAAGGTTAAAATAGTATTGAATTGCAAAAGGTCATCTTAAGCATTTCTTGCAAAAAGCAGACTTGCAGTGACTTACTAATCAGATGATACCTTACTTAAGCCATAGAAAGCTGTAATATAAAGGCAGTGAAAGACTTTAGTAGACCAGCTGAAATAGAATAGAATAAATAATGTTTTTTCATGTGATTATTTTACAGGTTGAAAACTGGTGTCCTCGTTTACCTTGGAGAGCAAAAAATCCTAATGAAGAAACTGATCAAAGGACAGTGGTAAGAACAATGTTAAAATGTGAAATCATTCAGTGATTGAGATTCATGCAAAAGATCCTGGAATGCTGTGACACATAAATGCCAGCAAGACTACAATGTACCATTTTTATACCTCTGATCCTTCTGGACTATATGTATGTAGCTCATCATGTAATTTCTCCATTCATTGTACTGCACTGCAATCTTGGTGATTGAGTTCCATTAAAAAAAGAAAAAAAGGTGTGTGTTTAAATTTACGAAATATTGTTTGAAATATTGTCTCAGATACTGAGAAAAATCACAAATCCAGAGTGGACTGGTGTTAAGTTACCATATGTGAAACTTTTCAGTTTTATTATTCCATAAATCTGGGCCTTAAAAGTGCTTTAAGTGAAGAGGCTTACATTCATTTCAGTTTTGTAGTAACCTTTTGGTTATTCCTATTTTTTTTTCCTTCAAAAAGTCTGTAGCATAGAGTTTTTTCTAAGCTGTTACAGCCTAACTATGTATTCACTTAAGTATTCTAAGACAATTTCTGGGCTGTATATGAACAGGACTTTAAAGTTTTGATAAAAAGTCTTTTATTTTCTAAAACCAATGGTTCTGAGATCAAGCTAGCTTTAAAATTGTTTCCTTTAAAATTTATACTCAAGTAATGTTTCTTCCTTCATGTTATAATAGGAAAGTTTCTTATATTTTGAAGGTTCATGATATGTGTGAATCTTCAGGCTACTGTTCTGATTTTATATTGTTTTTTGGAGATACTTCAACCTAATTTGGAAGCATGTAAACAAAAACAAAGCTTATATTGTAGAAATAAATACATTGTGAAATATTACAAACATATTCTAGGGCTACCAAGTACTACTATTAAAGATGAGAGTAATTTGTGTGGCTTAGAAATGTCTGCTTAAAGATACCTGAAATATTTGGACTAAAATCTTGACTTCAGTGGTGGGAGTGGATCTTTCTTGTCAAATGAGGAATGCAAAGCACAGAGTTCACATTTGAGAAGTTTTTTCACTTCTGGAAAGTGCAGTATTTGAAGACTGATGTTTTGTGGTTTTTTCAATGCTTTAAATGAAGGCTGAAATTCGTATCAACTTTGATAAACTCTACAAAATGATGTCAAGACATGAGGAATTCAGATGGATGATGTTACGCATCAGACGGATGGCTGATACCTGGATTGAAGCAATTAAATCACTTGCAGAAAAACAAAATCTGGAGAAGAGAAAACGAAAAAAGGTAAAGGAAAGCATTCTTCATTCCTGCCACTTTGAGTCATGTGATCTCTTTTACCAAATGTATCTAAAAGGCTTGTGTTTGTGCTTCTTTTCAAGTATTTCATCATTTCAGATTACTGCTACAACAGATGTTTGTTCTGCAAATAGTTATTTCATACTTTCTGTGAGTCAGACTTTGAGTAGAGGTTTCTACCCACTCTGATTTTGGATAAAATGGATACTATGTAGACTTACCTAAAGCAAAAACTTGTGAATTTATACAAGCTGATGACAATGGGATATTTTATGTAGTCATAGAAAACAATTGTGTCTTCCTTGTCCAAAATTGAGACTCTAAATGGCACGTTTTTGTTTTGGATTTGAGTAGAATCAGAGTTGACCACAACTTGGGATTGGGTCAGTTTAGTCCTCATGTAATGAGTTCAGCTGAAAGACTGAGGTTCTTGAAGTGAAAAAGTCTATTTTCTTTGACTGATTTTTATTTTTTATTTTTTTTTAATTACTTCAGCTAGTTAAGCTAAAGCCAGAAGTTTTAAACACAGCAATGGGTTTCCCTTCCTGCCTTGTTCTTCCTGGAGCCAGTCCTGTCCTCTTTATCCTGTCTGGCTGCAGCTCGGCTCCTTATCTTAGTCCTCACATGAGGTCTGGGCTCCATGTTGCAGCTCTAATGTTTATCATGTACTGCAGTCCTTGAGCAGGCCCACTCTGTCAAAGAGCAACTCTTCTCTTTCAATAAGCCCTCCAGTTTCTTTTATTAGAGAAATATAATAGCTAAGAATACATAAAGTCATGAATAAACAAAAGTGATGCTGCCCTGTGCAGGCAGATTCAGTGGGATGCTGTAGTGCTTATTCTTTGTTTTTAAAAGCCCTTTGAGGTAGCTATATAAAACACACAGTGATTTTATTTTAATATGGCAAGCTCAGTTCTGGGAGCTACAAGAGATTTTTTTTAAAAAATTGGGGGCTTTTTGAATGGTGCTTCCTTTTAAAAAGTGAGGGACAAGAGTTTTGGTGCTAGGGAATTTTTATGCTTGACACTGAATGTACTCACACTCAAATAGCAGTCCAAGCATGTAGCAAAGTGTTTGAACTCAACTCTTGTGCTTCATTAGAAAGGTAAGCACAGATTAAAAGAAACTACAGAGAAAACTCTCCTCTGGTGGCAACAAAGAGGCTCAGAAAGCATCCTGTTACTCACACAGTCTTTCCAAGTTCTTGATAGCTTGTTCACAGCAGCATACTCTGCCTTACCTGTCCTGTCTTACATAAGCAAGTATATCCTCCTTGAGCATAAAAGTGGTTATTCAGCCAAATAAACTAATGTGAGCCACAAATTTTGGTTCAGAATTACAGATTATTTTGTGAATTGCACAATTTTGGGTATTTACTTAATTACTGATCTGGTGGAAGATAACAGTGCAAAACAATCCAGAAACATTCTTATAATTACTTTTCTAGAGATCCATTACAAAATGAAATTATTGGGGTGGGAATATTGGGGATTTTTTGCTTCCTTTTTTGGCTCTAGTTGGAATTTAATAGAAAGAAAAAATGCAGTGTGGTATAATAGTTGCATGTTTAATGCCAGTAACTCTAATATATGACTTTCCTTTCCAGATCCTTGTTCATCTGGGGCTTTTGACAAAAGAATCTGGATTCAAGATTGCAGAAAATGCATTTAGTGGTGGCCCACTTGGTGAATTAGTCCAGTGGAGCGACTTAATTACATCTCTCTACTTACTGGGCCATGACATCAGGATTTCAGCTTCACTGGCCGAGCTCAAGGAGTAAGAAGATTACTTTCACTCTTGAAACTGGAATACAAAAAAAAGAAAAAATAATTGTAAACTCTTGAAGCTTCTATTAACAGTATATAATTTCTTGAAGCATAAAATGGAAGTGATAATTCACCAAACAGACGATAAGATTATTTTCAAGAGCTAAGTGTATGTGCTATGAAAAGGATAATGTGTTTTCATTATAGCTTCAGGCTCCTGAGACTTCATAAATGAGAGTTGTAAAATTCAAACTAAGCAGCTTATTCTTTAACGTACCAGGTGCTTTAAAAAGCTGCAATAGGAAATGGAGGAGACTAGGCTAATTCTCTGTCCTCCTCTTCAGTTTCTGCTGTTGTTCACCCAGTATCTCATTTTAAAATAAAGTTTTAAATCCTTTAAACACATTACTTTTGATGTTGTTATGTTAGGTCAAATTGCTGCCTCACTCTTGGTTTCATGGTAGTTCAGCATTAGGCATAAAACATCTGTTCTAAGCTTGAGCACATATACTTTTTTCTAGTAACAAACATGACATCATTTTATAGAGAGCTCTTACAGTATAAAGCTGTCAATAAAAATCAGAATTTATATCAAATAATTACAAAGTACACTTTTTAAACATTCCAACTATATTACCCTCTTTTTTAAACTAGAAGAGTTTTTTGTGAAAATTTGCACTTTCCTGACATCCAAGGATTTCTTTAAATGATGGGCACCTTTAGCATTTGGATGTTCTTACATGGTTCCTGCTTTAGAAAAGATAAAGAGTTCAGATTTTTGGGGGAAGAGGAATTATTGGTATAAATAGAGTTACAGCAACTATTCAAGGCATTTGGAAAATAATTCTGTTCCATTTTCCTTCTTTGTTTAGGATTATGAAGAAGGTTGTAGGTAACAGGTCTGGCTGCCCTACCCAGGGGGATAAGATTGTAGAACTCATTTACATCGACATTGTGGGTCTCACTCAGTTTAAGAAAACCCTTGGTCCATCATGGGTACATTACCAGTAAGTATGACACTTTTTTGACCTTTTAAGTGCATTTTTTGTTAAAGAGCTTTTATTGAGTGGCACATGTCAAAATATTGAGGCGAATAAATTTACATGAATTTGAATTTATTTAAAAGTGTAAATGTGGTTCTCTTTGGTCTGCCACTCTTAGAAATAAAGGGGCCTGCATGTTGCAAATCACCTTTATCATGACCCAGAAAGTTTGGGATTGTTGGATTCAAGAATTTTTAATCTTCATTAATTATATTATTGAGTCAGTATCTTTGCCTTTCTTCCTGTCCCTTCTTTAAATTCCCCCCTCCCTCCTTCCTCTCCATTTGGTTCTGTAAATAAGTAGATGAGCTGAGAGATTGTTGGGAATTGTTATTTGGATTACCAAGGGCATGTTTGGCTTGTCAGTGTTTGTAGTCATACTGGATTAATGGTTATGGAGATTTGTCTGTTTTAATTGTATTATCTAATAACAGCAATGAAGTTTTCTTTCTGTTCCATCTCTCAAGATGCTGGAAAGAAAGTTGGCTTCAAGAAGAGAGGTCTAAAGAATAAACTGAAGTTGTTGTTGCTTCTGTAATCTATAAACATATTGAAGTGGAAGAGGGCAGTCATAGTGTGTGGCCTTCTTAGTGCCTGCAGGTCTAGAGCCACATTCTTCTTGTCAATAACTTTGAATTCCTGACTGAATTTTCTGTATGTAATCTGCAGGCAAAAATTTTTTTCTCTCAACCTCAGGGTTTTCTAGAGCATTAGATCTTTCAGTGTAATTTTAAATGACAGTGGGGTGATCAACATTGCAGATTAGATTACTCCTTAATCTCTTTTTTGAAGCAGAGGAGTAAACGGATATTCTGGTTTTTAGGAGCCTGCTAATAAAGATAATCCCATTTTCCACTGAGCTACAGTTGGTTGTCTGTCTGCCAGATGTAGTTGTCACTGGGTGATAGTATACACAGTATTGTGGTCAGGGTATAAAACCATACTTATAAATTAAAAATGTGTCTTCTCTTTTGCTTTCAATTTCCTACTGGTATATTCAGTAACTGAAATAGGAAAATGCACCATAACATTGGCATTATTAGATTAGCTCTTCATGAGTCATTAAATGATAAATTGTGAATCTGTTTTTCATTGATTGCTAATTTGTTATAATGAGTGATTCTTTCTGGTTTAGGAGAGTAGAATTAAATTTAAATAAATACCTTATACCACTTCAGTAGTATAGGATCTTTTGTTAGGCTCTTGAAGAAGAAAATTACTTAATGCCTCTCTTGTACAGTATTGGATTTCATGGGCTGGAAGGGGACCTCTCTGGTCCATAGCCTTGCTGCTAAGTAGATCAGATGGTTTTGTCTTTCTTGAGAGATTTTTCCTTAATCTTTTGCTGAAGACTGCAAAAGATGACCCAGTCATTGTTTTATATTGTTAAGGTTTTCTTTAAAGTGTTTTTCTTGACTTTGCTGATCTTTTGCCTGATTTCTTGCTGCCCATTACTGCCCATTCTAATATGGTTCTGGGGGGTAAATTAATTCTTCCCGCTCTCTGCCTGCCTCTAGAATATCTTAAATACACGTTTTCCTTCCATTTCCTTTTCTTCAAAATTAATTTAATGTTTTGGATAATTTCTTATTTATAGTTTAGGTTTGTAGACCTTTCATCAAACTTGATGCTGTTTCTCAAGTTCAGGGAACAAAAAAAGAGTCCAGAGTCCAGCAAAGACTACTAGATTTTGTTTAAACACAATTAATCTATAGCTTCATGCATATTTTCTATTTGAAAATCCTCTTGCAATATTTTTTTCCTACCAGCATCATGAGTTACCTCAAATTTTATCATCAAATTATTTTTAAGGCAAAACTAATAAGTCAAATAAAAAACATAATCATATGCTTTTTTAATATTGGTTCCAGTAAAATAAACATTATCACAAATATAGCTGTCTTATATTCCTTGACCTTTACAAACTTTACTTTCTCAGTCAGTTGTATTTAAGGTCAGTAGGAATAATTCTTTGTTTTGAAAGAAGTGTTTTGCTTTGTGCCATGTAGTTTTTCAGCAGACACATGAGGGTCATCTCAGTCTGGCTTATGCAGACCAAGCTCAAATAGAAATAAATTGGATTTTGTTTATTCACTGCAGATAGGAATAGAGTGGTAGAATAAACCTCTGCCTTCAGAACAATATTTTTTTACCCAGTGTGCTGTATAATTTTGAACTTGAGCCCTGAGGAAACTTCTGGTAATTGCAAACCAGGTTTCTAGAGCTTGTGGCTCAAAAGAATGACCCTGCTGCTCTGAGGGGTGACTTTTTCTGAACAACTGAAATACTGCTTTGTACATCAGAGATCTGTAGCAGCAATTACTCTTGGTGTAGTACATGTTTTATCTGGGGTATAATTGGTGCTGTATATAGCATGAATGTAGCAAAACAGATCTCATTTTTGAGTGCACTTTGTTTTCAAGCAGAAGAATGCCTGGACATGCTGTATTGTTTAGTTCTGAAGTCTGAATATTTGAATGCAGTATACGTGCAATAAAGCAACCTAAAAATGAGTAGCTTAATATAGTTTGTGGAGTGCAGCTCATTGCCTTTCTTATGTGCTGTGTGAAGGATGCAGGTGCTAAGAATCTGGTATTTTTTTCATTTTTCTACACTCTCTCTAGCTATGACTCATTCCCATATGCCATAAATCCAACTGGCTTTATTCTTGAAATAAATTAAGATGACTGCTATCCTGAAAAATGAGCAACTTTCCTGCTTCTGACATGTTCTCTAGAATACATTTGTTTCAGGAGGATTAGTTTCTGACTAACTTTTTACATTTTTAATGCAAGTTCTGAGTGGTCTGAAGGTTAATGCACGCACCTGCAAGGATTGCATAGGCAGAGAGGAGCTGCTTGTGAGCTGAGCTGTCTGGATATCAGCCCAAACAGTCAGACACTGCTATGCCTGAGGTCAGTGTACCTACACAGCTTCCAACCAGAAATGCTTGGGGTTTGACCAGCTTGCTCCCAGGAAGATATCTGCAGCCTCTGGCACATTTATTTAACAGTTTATGCTGGCATAAGCACTAGTTGCTGACAATGATGGGTGCTGCTGGACAGCATTGCTCATGTAGACAAAGATGAAGTATATTAAGACTAAAATTATAACCCCAAGTGGGAGAAGGACATGTGTAAATGTGTAGAAATACTTCCACTAGGACAGCCCAGTTAAAGTTGTGCCTTTTCCCAGTATCTAAGAAAAACAGTCAATTAAAAAGTTAACATAATCCTGAGTTGCTTTTATCTAATGTTTTTGTGTAAGCCCAAAAACTGTCACTTCTATTATCTTAAGAGAAGGCTTTAATATAGGTGTTTCTATAAGCAGTTTGCTACCCACAAATCCTCATTTTAATTAGTTATTAGTCTGACACCAATTTCAAGGCATGCTCTAATTCTCTGCAGCTACCTGCTAAAGTTAGGTGACACTTGAGGAAGAAAGGGGCAGCTGAAGGAAAACCTAAAGTTAAAATCACACTATATTAACAATTTTTTAAAAATTCAAAATACATCCCTGCTTTAAAAAAACACTGGTTTGCTGTTTTTTAAATCAATTGTTTCACTTTAGAATTGCTGAAACATTATGTGTAAAATCAGAATTTTGTTTAAAAATAGTCTGGTTGAAAGACATTTAAAGCACTAAGTATATCAAATGGAGATTAGAACTTGGTCAGATAATTGAGGCACTCCTATGTATGGTAAAATATCAGCTCAGTGACTGGGCATTCACTACATTCAGTTCTGAATTTTAAATCTTTACCAGTTCTTTTCTGCTCTGCTTTGGGCTTAGGTTCACTGCTTGAACCTTTTATCTCTCATACCATCTCTGCACACACTTCTACTTTCTGCTCTGTTCTTCTTTTGGCGTTCTGATTTCCTTATGGATCATAGAAATATATTTTGTTTTCCCTGCTTCCTGGTTTAGCATATTTTCTCTTCCATCCCATTTCCTGTCCTGCTTCAGAGACTGGACGTAGTTACACCTGTCCCTGGGAGCACTCAGTGCTACACACTTTATGTCTCAGGAGAGAGAAAAGAGATGAAACAAAGTACTTTGAGATGATAGGATGCAATTTAGTGCTTCTTAAACACATAATTTGACAAATTCCAAAAGTGTTCCTGTTTTTCAGTAGCTTTCACCTATTTTGCATTGCCCTGTACTCAAGCACCTGGCCTAAAGCTGTATATTTGATAAGAATTTTGTTTTAAGACCTGCCAAGAATTAAGAGGGCTTTTATTACTGAATGATTCATCCTTGCAGAAGTTGTTTTGGTCCTGCTGGAGTGTTTTGTATGATGCAAAGATAATTGCCACTGTTGTAAAATATTTTCATTGAGAACAGTTGACATAAAACACTGCACAGAAACTGATCTGTCAGCTTCTTTGTTTGGTGAATCATAATGTGTTGTATATTTTGACTTTCTTTTTGCTTTCAAGATCTCTGTGAAGATTAAAAAAAAAAATAAGTAAATTTGCTCTGTTTGTACTTTCAAATACAAAGGTGGCATTTCACATGAAAGTTTAAAAGTTGCTGCTTTTATTTTCTGTTTCCAAGTTGATGAATACTTAAGGAAAAAGTGTAACAGATAAGAAATACGTAAATATATTTTTGGGACTAATGTCTTTCATCTTTTAAAACTGACAAATATTTGGAGTTAAGTTCTTTTGCCTTCTTGGAGCTAAATTCTTACATATTTTAAAGCCAGAAATCCTGTTGTTGTACTACAAATAGTGAAGATGGACTTGGAGCATGGGAATTGTTGAAGACTGGGAATTTCAGCCATTTTTATAGTAACTTTTATAGCTTTTGTCCCTTCTCTGCCACCCATGAGGTTGTGTCTGTCCCTTAGCACATACAAGCCAGGTGATAAAGAGTTCATGCCTTCTTATCACCGTGGCACACAAAGTGATAACACATTCTATAGATGTCTTTTCTGAAAATGTTGTTTGTAGAGGGCTGAAAAATGGTTGGATCAGAAGTTTTAGAGCCATATAATCCAATGAGTTTGCAGTGGAGCCAGTGGTCAATATGGTGGCCATAAAGGTCCTGTCCAAGCCATATTAAAGGTATGATAGGGTGCAGGTTGGACACATAAAATCTGTCAACTAGAATGTGTGCCTTCTTCTTCATGCTTCGGCTTTTTCTGCCTTTGATATACCATGAACCCTTTTTTGCAAGGAGCCACTCCTAAATGAAGTACTTTTTTATCATTATTTTAAGGAATTAAGGGGAATTTAAATAAAAGATTGAGCATTTCTGTCATCTCAGACTCTGTAATCCAGTGCCAAGGTTTCTCTCAGTTGTAGACATTTTGTTTTTTTATTGTTTCTTTAGAGTCTGTGACAGAATGTTTCATAAACAAATAAATGGTCTGTCTGACTGTAAATATTCAGCAAATTAAACTATCCAGTGCTACTCCAGTAGATCTAGTTGACCCAAAAGTCAGAACATGGAGATTAAATGCAATTGTCCAAAGACAAAGTACTTCTCTGCTCTCATCTTCTTGGCGTGTGGCCCTTGGCTGTAACATTGATTTTTAGTAATGGATGAGAACTTCAGAAAATACATGAAGAATCCTCTCCTCTTCTGCCTACATTCTGCTTCAGAGCCCCAGGAATGTAAGTGACCACAGCAGCATTCCCATAAGATCCACTTGGATGTTAAAGCATAACTTCATTCTGGAGGAACAAAGAAACCCAAAATAAGCTCCAGGGTTGCTAGTTGAATGCCTGATACATCCTGGAATTTGCTGATCATAATGTCTTTATGAATATCAGATAAACAGAAATGTTTGAAATTAAAATGTACCTTTAGTTTGCAAATCTTCTACAGCTGCAAACAAAAACAAAACACATCTTAATTATCCTAACTATGTATATATATACACAAGCTTATATATACACATCTGCATATGTACCTACATTATTTGTTTTTTCTTTTAGGTGTATGCTAAGAGTTCTGGATTCCTTTGGAACTGAACCAGAGTTTAACCATGCCCATTATGCCCAGTCTAAAGGCCACAAGACACCATGGGGAAAGTGGAACCTTAATCCACAGCAGTTTTATACAATGTTCCGTGAGTATCCCTGTGTTTATGAATAATCCAGAGTTTGAAAAAGGAATGCTGTCACTGAGAAAAATGTTTGTTATTGTAAAAAACGAGCTCATGCCTTAATAAAATACAGCTGCTAAATGGGCAGAATCATGTCAGGGTCTGTAGGTTATGCAAAACCTCTGTCATGCTATCATCCAAAGATCAGAAAATAATTATATAAACTTAATACAAATTATAGTAGGGAACTATATTCTCAGGGTAACTGTGGAAAGGGGTGACTGGATTTCCCTTCCAATGTCAGTGAGTTTTGTTTTGTTTGTGTTGCTTCTCAAATCCTGCCATGGAGCCATAAGTTTTTGAGGAACTTGCTAGATTGCATTTTTATGAAGGACACTCTCACTTTTCATCATGTTAAACTGAAATTTCTGACTGTTGTATTTCTTCTTTTTTCCCTCAAGAGCTCAGGAGCACAATTCCTTTGCTGTTCTTTTCTATTCAAGATTAATTAAGTGGCAGTCAGCAAAAATTCTATTTGTCTCTACTTTTTGTGCATCTCTCAAAATTTTCACCTAGCTCATGTACATGTTGTGAGCATTCATCCTGAGGGGAACCAATCCATACGATTTTGCCAACAGTGTACAAAGCTATTGAAAAACAAGCAGTATACTTCAGCATTACTATAGATCTTTGAAGAATCATCAAATACTCTATAAAAACCTAAATCAACCTAAAAAAGAAACAGAACAGGGAAAAAAAAAAAAAAAAAAAAAAAAAAAAAAAGAAATAACTCTGCAGAAACTTGAGCAGATTAAATGATTACGATGATCTGCTCCAGCCCTTGGTTTTGACTTTATGGCACTAGGTTCTAGAATCAATGGATCTTTCTCTGATGCATGATGCTTAGTGGTTCAAGTTTGTTATCATTGAAAGGTGCAGAAAGTTTCATCACTGCCAGATGGATTGAGGGTAAGTGAGGCTTAGGAAAGAAGAAAATGCAGGCAGCAACTTCTCAGCCTGGATCTGGGTAAAAACACTTGATGGTGACCTCCCTGACCTCTAAAGCTTGGTAGTGGTCCCTGTCTGAGACTAAGGCCAGGGCAGGCACTGTTCTCTCTCATCAGAATTTATAGTCAACTCTTTCAAACTTCTCTGCTTTTCATAGCAGAATTATACGTGCTGCTCTATGGTTGACACGCTTTTGATTTCGGTTGCCCTGTAAAATTCTTGGGAGAGGCATATTTTGTCTGTCAACATTTGCTGTGCCAGTTTTTCCAGAGAAATATAAGTGAAGGTTGTTCAAAACATAAAAGACTGCATTCACAGTTGTTTTGAAGCAAGTAACAAAACACATGGTGGGGAAATGTGACTTGGAAGTAGTTGCAGAGTCTGTGTCTGGAGATTAGTAAGCAGAGCTTGTTCTGTATCCCCATGATCTGCTAATATTTATTGGTTTCTGTTCTAAATGGAAAAGGAGTTGAAAGCTCAATCGTGCTGCAATTAAGTAGTCCAACTGTAAGAAAATTGGTGTGTGAGGTCCTGCTCAAGATAGCACCAGGGGTGATGACACACTTGAAGAAAATAATTGCATGAATGCTTGTGGTGCAGCTGTGTGTGCACTCCTCAGTCCCACTCGATGAAGCCTGGAACAAACTGAATCTTCTCTACAGAGAATATCTCTGTTGGGGCAGTATAGACTACTCTTATAGTCTTTTCTTCAGAGAAATAAGCTCATAATGAAGTTTCAGAAAAGTTTCAGGAGTGTATTGGAATTCCAATAAGTAACTATTTCCAATATTTATGACTCAAAGTGACTGCTGGTTTTCCTTTGCAGGAAAAGTGGTAAAGAGTTCACAGGCAAACTCATTCTGAATCATGAGTAACTGGAGTGCTGTACATTATTTAAGGGAGTTGCTTCTTTTAGTACTAGATGCAGAAGAATTGTGATGCAATATTTAAAGTTTTGGTTCTCTGCTGCAGGGATAGCACTATGGTTATGGGGTTGTGATTAAAAGTGTATGTTAAGCATCAGTGAAGATTTTATGACAGATTGGAGCCCAGGACATCTTCCCAACATCCCCAGATCCTAATATATTTTGAGAACTCTGATTATAAGGGAAAAAAATCATTACTCAGCAACCAGCAAGCTAAATTCAAACCTGTGACATGTTACCAAATGCTTGACTGTTTTCTGAGCTTTAAAGAAGCATGAGGGGTTTTGCCCCCCTCTATGTTTTTTTAATTCTTTTATGCAAAGAAACAGCAATGATGCTTTTAGGACTGCATGATCTTGCCTAGAAATCCATCTGAGTGCTTCCTGTCAGTGATGTCTGAGGCACTGAACAACACCAGATCTAAGTGCTAACTTTAACACTTTTGAGTGTGTACTGTCTTGCCTTTCCTTTGAATGCAATCCTTCATCCAAAAATCTGAAAGGATGGAAAAATGCCCCTTTTCAGGCATACTTGCAGCATGTTATTTGCTGTGGTAAGTTGTAAAATGTCCTTTGGTCTAAGAGCCTAGCTGTTGCTGGGGCATTTTTCTATGAAAAAGAGTAATTGTCATTTGAAAGACTAAATATAATGGCAGAGGGAATTGTACACTGTGTGTGATTTCTCTGTTGTACTGCATTACCCACTTGGCTGATTTTCAGGAATCAAAAAGCAAAACCTCATAATGGCAGTAGAATTTATTTAAGTTTTTTTAAAAACTCTGACCGTAGGTTTAGCATTGTGTGTATCACAAGTGCCTGGGGCTTTGTCTTGGGGTTTGAGATTTTTTTTGTTTTGTTTTGTTTTATCTTGGGCTTTTTTAACTTTGCAAAGTGTGCTTAGTAAGAAGATAGTTTTAATGATCCTGTAGGTCTGTGTCTTTATAGAAGGAGAATTGTGGCTAGTATTGCTGGATGTCACTGCTGGGAAAAAAAAAAAAGACTAAAAGAGGCTGAAAGACAATACACAAAACTAAGAGTAAATTGTTAATCCTTTGCATGTACTTTATTTGTCTGGGCACTGGATTAGTACAACAGTTTTGCTAACTTCAGTTGTCAACGCTAAATATTTTATGATACATCTGAAAGAATTAGGCAGTGAAATTCATGTTCTGATCAGCATACTGTGACTTTGTAGGCTACTAATTAGCATGGATACATAACATGCAGTGAGTTGGATGGTTTGTGTTAGCATTTCCAAGATAGGAGGAGAACCCAAGAGATCTACTAAAATGTATTCATGACGTTAAGCAATGTACAGCTTTGTTAACAGGCATAAATCCAGGGTTTTTCCAAATCATTTGTATTGCATCTCTAAGATTTTCAAGCTGGATTTCTTCTGGTTTTCTTATCTGTAATAATAACATAAACCTTAGCAAACAGAAAATCAGTACTGTTGGCCTCCATCCAGCTACTGAAATATTATTGCCAGAAACGAGCTAGAAAATCACTGCTTACTTCAGTAGACATGTGCAGCAGGACTTAAAATTAATAAGGACTGTTCTCAATAATGAAGCAAGCAAGTGTAGTTCAGTGTGAATCTGAAGTGATCTGATAAATGGTGTGTCCATACTTGTGTAACATTGATGCTCTGTTTCTTACAGCTCACACTCCGGATAACAGCTTCCTTGGATTTGTGGTAGAGCAGCATCTGAATTCCAGTGACATTAAACATATTAATGACATCAAAAGGCAGAATCAATCTCTGGTTTATGGCAAAGTAGATAATTTCTGGAAGGTGAGTTTACTATAATCATATACTTGAGCAAACTTGTTTTGACCAATATCATGATGCATAATTCTAAACTTAAAATTATCCCTTATCTTTAAATTTAATATTCTTTTTTTAAAATAAACAGATTTAAATAATTCAATTTAACATTTTTTTTCTGATGAGGAAACTTCTCTCTAGATTGTTGTGCACACCTTTCTAATAGGATAAACTTTTTATAGTCTTGATATCACAATGATTTAGAAAATGCAGAAACTTTTAAAATTAATGGGAAATTGAAGATGTCACAGGCTTTGTGAACTTCAGTCAGTCATAAGCTAGTGTGTCTTTCAATTATTTTTTCTTGTATCTACAGCTAAAAAAGTGTCCTGCATTTAGAACTAGAAATTGTTTCACTAATGACCCTAGAAGTGTTTTTATCTCCCTGTATTAATATCAGAGTTTTGTTATTTAAATATTGCTATTACCGCATTGTCTCCCATCTGTAGATGGGAGCTGCAGAATAACAACACGAAGCTTTGGTCATATTTTCACCAAGTTAATATATTTGTTAAACTCATGGTGCTCTCTCCTTTTTGTCCACTCCTTTTCTGTAGCTCCTCCTGGGCTACCACACCTGGGAGTATGTGTCTCATATCATTTTCAAAGAAAAGCCATTGCTTACTATTAAATGTGTTTCTTCCAAATTACCTCTAGTTCTGTGTGACCATATACTCTCTGTGTCTCCCTTCCTCCCTAAAAAGACTTTATTTTCAGCCTCTTGACAACTGAAAAGGGAAGCATTTGGTGCATGCTGTGCCATACACAGGACCAAACGATGTGACTCACATTTTCTTTCCTTTTCACTGGCATCAGAATATCTGCCTTGTGCAGTTTTCTGACCACAGAAACAACGGTGACTGTGATTGTACAGAGTACAATGGTCTTGAAAAATGGTCTCTGAGACAACACAAAACAAAAACTCAGGAGAAATGGGAGAATGTTGCCAGTGTTTATGGCAACAGAAAGAGCTCAATGCTTCTTTGCTGTTGTGCTGAGAAAAATACATACATTTCAGTGCATTTGCTCTGCATTTTCAGTCGTGATGTTTGAAGTCACTGCACTGAACTATGTAATCTGTGCCTTAAATGGATATTTTGCTTCACATCACAGTAAATACTGTGACATTCACGTTATCTGGCTCATGGTATAGAAAGACTTAGTATGCCCCTATCTCAGGATTTTGGAGAACAGCTGGGATCCTTTCATTCCTGCTATCGTTATCAGTCTCTCAGGAACAGTTACATGTAATCTATAGTTTCTGACCAGATTTGTAGTGCATATCAACAGAACAACCTGTTGAATAATAGTTGGATTTAGGGAACAAGATAGTTGCTTAGTCACCAGGGCTTTTTTTTCACTGACATATCTATCTTCTGGTTTATTCATTCTGCATGATTTCAGAAATATGCATTAATAGTTTATATGCCCAGAGGGGAGATTTCTTATTGCCTAATCTGAGATTCTGTATCATAGGATATTCATGGGCTGATTAAGACAAAACCACGTTTTTTTGGAAAAGAACATTCTATCTTGGTTTTTAAATAGCACACAATGGAAACTTTACAACTTCTATGGTAAATCCTCAGGTAGTTGCCTTCTCCCTTAAAAGTTTCCATGATTTCTGGTACAGATTTCCAAATGGTAGTTTCCAGACTTTGTAGCAGTAGCATTCTAGTGGACTGATGGTGTTTCTGTTCTGTTACCCTGTTAAGATATATTGGTTGAGGTTGAAGTTAGCCTGTGGTTGCCTCCTGAAAAACCTGTATATGCTGAACCACCAAGAGTTTTGTGCTTGCTAATCCTTAGCTCTTATCACATTTCTGTTTTCTCTGAACCTTTTCAAGATTGTTCATGTTTCTCTTGAAATGTGAATGTTAGCAGAGGGCACATGGGCCATACCAGTACCAAATGAAAGAGTATATGCACTGTCACACATATCCTCTTTTTCCCATTAGGACCCTGTGTTAAGATGAATTCTCAGCCAAGACCCTTGTGTCATTTTTTAGAACTGCTGCTTTTCAAGTCACTTCTCCATTGCTATAAACATTGCCTGTCTCACGTCTTCCAAGATGTATGACTTGATACCTGGCCATATTAAAATGCTCACTGTATGCTTGTAACATCAAGCCCATTAAAACTCTGACTAGCAGACTGTAACTGCAGTCATGCCCACATGCACTGGTACATAAAGCATAATCACTGCAGATAGGTTTTGAATTGGTGACAATGTGGGTGATTTATCTGGAGTGATAAAATCCAGTTCTTGTGAGCAACAAAAAGCTTGAACTAATGTTATGTCTGTGTAATCTGCTTATTTCATGTTTCCTTTTTTTTTCTCTGTTCAGTGTTCTTTTCATCTGCCACCCACCATGGCGTGTACTTGTACTGAGTTCAGTTAATCTGTTTATCCTGCTACTTTTCTTTATATTAAACAGTTCTAATTAACAAAAAGCATAATCTCCAAAGAATACATGGCTCACTGTTGGGTCTGATCGGTTGTTACAGAATCACAGTAGGAAAGGGAGAGCATTTTGGTGCCCAGATTGAGGTGTTTGGGGGGAACATAAGGTGCAAATAAATTGTTTCATTTTAAACCAAGCAGGTTGAAATGGAACTGAGGCACAAAGAAGACTCTTCTACTTTTGGGTGGGACTGGAATAGCTACCTGCCATCATGATTTTATAAAGTCATGGTGTCATGGGTTCTTTTCCACACAAAACACAAAAAGATGCCAAATACCACTTGTATTTTTTTTTCTAGAAATCACCATATTCCCAGTTCTGCTGCATAGCTGAGCAAGTTCCTGAGGCTAGCTTAGACTACCCACTGAAACTGTATAAACTAACTGGGTTATTGTAGCTAAAGAGAATTGTGAATTGTTTACAGACAACATTCTGTCTTCCCACATCATTCAGTGGGGCAAAACTCTGATATGAATATGACAAATAATGGAGGGAGGAGTACAGAGATAACTTCTGTCATGTCTGCTGCATACAGAAAAAAATAATCAGCCCATAGCCTGAAACCAGTGACATTCATCCCGTGGTACAGTGCACAAGTCTGGGGACATCTTGCTGGAGGTCAGGAAGGATATAAGCTGCAGAGACTGTAAGAAACATCTTGCATACTTACCTCTGATAACTACATCAGTCTTAAGTGAGTTAGGGATTACAAATAGAAAGCTTTAAAGAATTTTGCTACATTTCTGAAGGTTATCCTAAGAGGCAAGCTGTCAACAGCAACATTTGTCAAGGTTTGGATGTGTTTATTGTAAGATTTGGGTTTTTGTTTGGGATTTTTAACAGTACTAAGAGTAAAGAGAGTCCTGTCTCAGCCTAATTGAAAAATAAGGAATGAACAAAATGTGAGTGAAACCCATAATGCTCTCCATTATCAAAATTGGCTTTAATTACAAGAACATTTCAGTTAAAAGGGAATGTTTGAAGCCTGTGGTGTCATCTTGGGCCCTGTTTTGGCATAAGTCTTTTCTTTGTTCTTCTTCCTGCAAGTTCTTCTCATGTTATTCCAATACTTCCCCTAATCCCTGAAAGAAGAGACAAGATTCAAGTTATGCTGTTTGCTATTTCTTTTTTTGTGGGGTGCTGTGAGAGATGCCAGCATTTTGCTTGTATCAGTAAATACCCATCAATGCCTAACAGATAGTGGTATGATGATTGATTTGTTAGATTTTATTATAGCATATTTATAAATATATATATTTATTTAAGTATATTTTTAAATATTTAAAATATTTATATATTTAAAGGCAAAATAATGTGTGAGTTATTACTAATAACAGTTGGCAAGAAGGGCATTCTTAAAATGTACTCTATCTGCATAACAGGTTTTGAAGAATCAGAAGTGGGAAATTGTTACATTTAACTTGTTCTTAATGGGAAAGTACATACCCAAGGCTGTTCTTACTCACTCTTCTTTATAGATCCATGTGACATATGTAGTTTCCCAGTCTTATGCCCTGTTGCATTATGTGGGAGGAAGAAATTAGGGAAAAGTCAGAGAGAAAAATCATCCTTCTAAGAATATTTGTGTTTCAAGCAGATCAGTGTCTTGCTGTTGGCAGCATTGCCTTTCCCTTCCTATGGATTGGGGTTTTGTTCTTCATATATAGGAACAGACTTTGGCTGAACATTTCACTTTATTTTTTAAGATAAAGGAAACAGAAAGGAAGGGAGAAAAGATCCTTCTCACCCTTTATCTTGCACATGATCAGTGGACTCACAAACTTGTCTCTTGGTTTTCCTCTTTGGTCTTTCTTCAGATTTGCAGCAGGACTGTGTGTTCATCACAAGTCACCCTGGCTGCTGTCACCAGGCAGCAGGAGCACTGCCCTGCTTTATACCACACAGCAGCATTTCTGAAATTCACTGTTTGTTTCTGAAAGAATGGATCAAAAAAACAAATCAAAAGAAATTAACAACTAGAAGTGCAGTAATTAAGTATAAATCTATATACACTTTTGAAGGATTGTCCTTAAACTTTTATAATAAAAAATATAATTTCATTTATTATGAAGAAAAAAAGGAAAAATATTTTCTGTTCAAATATTTAATTTCCTTTACAAAAAATAGTTATGTTTCAGACAGGTCAGTGCTTAGCTTCTCCTTTAGCAGAACTCTGCAACAGCAACATGAGTTAGTAAGGTTTTACTATTCTCATTCACACAATTATCTACTAGTATTTTATTATCATAAAACCATCACAACCTTTTCATCCTTTTTTCTCACTTCTTATTTTTACTTTACCCCTTCACTTTTCTGCTTTAGTAGTCACAGTGCACAAGTATGTGACTCATTGGGAGTTCTGGAATTTTTCATTTAAAGAACAGGAAGTTCCTTGTTAGGCTTTAACACATGTTACATGACCATGAAATAGTAAAATTTTTCAAAAACCTCACTGCAGAAAAAAATGGAGAAAAATCATGGTTGAAGAACTGTGAATGACAGACAAGGAGAAGAGGGAACTGTGGAAGAATTTCTGAGAAACCTTGAAGAAAACAAAACTACTGGCATGTTTTATTGATTCTTTTTTACAAATATATGCATGCAAATAAATAACATAATACATGTTATTACACGTTAGTAAATGCATATAGACATACATGCTATGTGTATATAAATGCACACACACACACTTAACTGTTTGCATTTAAGAACATAGACAAAGATCTCTCCCAGTACCTGTTTTTCTGTGTTATATTTCTCATGCTTTATACAATGCAAGAAAGTGAGACTGTGTATGTGAGCTGTTTTACATACATTTTGTAGCTTGAATTTCCAACTCATAAACAAGTTAATCTTCTGAATCAAAGTTTTCTGTAATTTAGGTGTCTTGTAGTTCTGCATGTATGGTGCTTAGTTTCTTTTGGAACTAAATTTCTGGTCTTCTGTGAAATGGTCTAAAATTTCAAAATACTTTGATAACCTCAGACTGGCAAACTGCAGAGTTGTTAATGACCATCTGCCACATCAGGAAATGTAAAAGATTCTAAAAGGCTCTAAAAAATGCATAGTTCCTAATGCATTGTGCTTCAACCTCGCATTTGCTGCTTTTATACTTAGTTTTCACCCACCAAACCTCAGTTTCAGCCCTTCAGACTGTCTTCTTGTCAACATTGTCTTAGGGACTTATCAGACAGTTTTCATTTAATTTCTTTGGTGAGAAAGACCTTATCATGATGCGTTTAAAAGTAGGTGGTAAAAACTGATGAACAGTAATAACAGTTCTGCAGGCAGTGATCAACAAAAAGTACTTTCCTGAATGGCATGTTTACTTCGCCTGCTGAAAAATGGTTATAGAAAAGGTTCATATGGCTGAACTGTTACTCTTCTGTTTTCATTCTTAGTAATAATTTCCCTTTTTTTTTTTTTTTTTTTTTTTTTTTATGACGTTATCTTTCATGCTCAAGGTTGATACTTGCAGTGTGGAGAGGAGACATGGGTGAAGAGCACAGTCTGATGCAAACACTGCAGAAAATTTTGATTTTGCATTACTAGTCAGCAACCCAGGCTCTTTCTTTTCTAATTAATTTTGGAGAAAATAAATATCTGGAGTTTACTGCTAAATCATTTCAAGATAAAAGAATACTTATATCCCCACCCAAGCAAGCAAACTCAGGAAGTAGATTGAAGGGATGTTGGTATTTTGTTTGCAAATCATATTTCTTGATTTATTTACTTTTGTAGTCTTTCTATTTATAGAAATGCCACATTTGATGCTTTCATTTTTTAATTCAATGTTTTTAATGTTTGGAATTTAATTCTATGTCTTGACTGTTTCTGTGAAGTGGCTCATTACAAATATATACTTTTATGATCTAAACACTCTTCTACAAGGAATGTGGAAATTCAGGACTACTTGAATGCAAAAGGAGACAAATGTTAGTGAGATTTGTGAAAGATGAGAGGTATGAGTGGTTTTTTTAATGGTACTTTATAGATGATTATGAAAGCAGTTGCTTTTGACTCAAAGGGAATAAAGAAGTGATTGTTTTGGGGATTGTGCTTTGAGTTGTTGGTTGGGTGATTTAATAATGAGGCAGGCAGTCAACTTCATCTCACAAGTATCACAAGTAGATCAAGCTAAAGGTAGAAGCCAGTTGTTACCCGACATAAAATACCTTATGTACTCGAATGTATACCAACAATTATATTAGCAAAGAAGAGTTTAGAAGTTTTAGTGCTCATTCACCGAGGCCTGATACCTTATTGCTCCTCTGATACTTGAGAAGACAGGATTTTCACAAGTCTGCTTGCCCTTTGAATGAACTTCAGTAAGTTCACTCCAGCCAGCTTTCACACAGGGCTGTTGGAGGAACAGTGTACAGAATTTACATGACAAAAGTAGTGGGTGAAAGTAGATCCTTAAAAGCTTTCTTGCTGCCAAGACATACAGAAACTTGTTGCCTGATTTTGGAGCTATTACTAAGACACTGTGCAAATATTTAGGGAAAGTCTCTGTGATCTGTGCTGCATACTGGTTGTAAATGGAGTCTACAGGTAATCAGTTGCTTTTGAAATGCTTAAAACTAAAAAAAATATGGCATTGAAAATTAAAGTAATTCTTGTTTGCAAACTAGGGTGGTGTGTACAGTTTTGGGGTGATTTTTAATCCAACACTAAATTACTCTTCTCAGGGTCTTTTCCCAAGTGCCTTTCAAACTTCAGGTAAGTGGAATATCACAGGACTCAGATCATAGGTATTTAGATAAAATGTGTATTCAGTTGACAAGAGTGGATCTTTCTAAGGTGAGGTTTACCCTTTTCTTCACAAAGAAGACAAACAGTAATTATTTTGCATCTCTGACAAAACCAGAGTGAATGTCTGATATTTCAAAAATAATTTTTTAGCATTTTTATGCCAAGTACTGCTTAGGTATGCTGCAGTAACAGCTATCTGGTCGTGACCTGTTTTTTGTCCAACTAGAAATTAATAGAACCTTGGTATTGATTATGAATTTAAAAAGCTGCAGTTTTCTTCTAGCTTAGTAGAAAACAGAACCAAAAATGTAATGAAAGATCAAATGCCATAGAAATCACATAAGAATGAGTGAATGTTTTCTCTTTCTGGGTTTTGTGGTACAGGAGATAAAAACCAGCTCTGACTGAACAGTACTGCTCAAAATGTGTAAAGACTGAAAATATTTCATTGTTGCTGTTACAGGATAAGAAGGCTTATCTGGACATCATCCACACCTATATGGAAGTCCATGGAACTGTTCACGGCTCAAGCACTATGTACATTCCTGGCTATGTAAAAAATCATGGTATACTCAGTGGGAGGGATTTGCAGTTTCTGCTGAGAGAAACCAAAGTAAGTTTGTCAAGAGGGAGTAGTGGCAAAAATAGCTACAGATAAACAGTAGCCAAAATGCATGCATTTGACCTGCTACAAATAAGCTGATGTAAAAGCACTGGAAAAATGAGTGTAAAGGACTTCAAGTTGCCTTCTATGTGCTTAGAATACATTTTTCATTGTGTCTGCATTTTATGGATTGAGAGCTATTATTAGGAAATTGGGACGACAACCTACAGCCAGAGACACACTTAATAACCAGCTGGAGAAACATGGATAAGTGCATTTTTCAATTCTTACATGTGATATTCAGCTCAAGATTATCAGCTGAGGATGTGCTTTGTTTTACATCCTTGATGTGAAAGTCAGGTAACATCTGAAGGCTGTACGTACAACAGGCATGCTTGCTCTGCCCTACCAATGACTTTAACCTAGAGTGACCTTACTCTCTGGGGCAGAAAAGAAGAAAGGCAAGCACTTCATTTGCCATTCAGCTCCTTCCTCTGCTTCAGTTCTGCAGAGAATCAGCAAAAGAGTGAGCTTTTTGTGGTGTGCTTTGCCTGTGGCCCCATACTCAAGGGAACTCAAGATATGGGACAGTATATACATAGAAATAAATTAACTTTTGTCCCCATAGTTCAAATGTTTTTTGGGGTGTTCTGTACCATTCCCATAATCTTTGTGGCATTTTACAGTTTTAAAGCACTTCAGTAGATTACATTTAAATAGGATGTTTAACTGTCAGTTGGTGAAAGAAGTGGTTTGTGTGTTTAAAATCAGCAAAATGTGTGGAACTGCACCACTTACTCCCCATTGTTGATAGTTTCTTGCTGTGCACTTCTAAAGAAGAATCTGATTGAAAGAAAAGAATAAAGCAAGCACCTCCTAGTCTACCCACACGACTGCAGAGATCTCTTTTTTTGAAATATTTGGGGAAATTATGGTAATTTGACATCTCTGTGTGACAGCTTTTGGCAAATTATGACTTTTAAAGGCAACCACTGTGTACATACTTGATGTGTACAGATACACATAATGTTGCAGATTAAAAAGTCAACATTTACTTTGGTCATAGATAATACTGAGATTACACAGTTTTTGCCTGTGTGGAGTGTGAAATTACTGTGTTAATCATAGTGCCAATGTGGGAAGAATATTGACATTGTAATCACCCCAAGCACAAACATTGACTTCTTTCTAAAAAAAAAAAAATATTCTATTCACTGAAATAGTAAAATAAGCTAATGTACTTCCTACAGAATTACTCAAGTCCTTATATTTTTAAAAACCCAGTTCATAGTAATAGTTGTGATGGAGTATGACTTCCTCTAATTCTTTATCAGCTATTTTACATGGATTACACTTAATTTTCAATATCAAGTAGATATCTCATCTAGTTGTTAGTGGTTATATTTGCTGTGCTCTAAGATGCAATGTAAATACACATTCAGTTCAGGAAATATTTGAGCTGATACATGCACGATATCCAGCTTAGTACAGTGTATTTATATGGGTTTTGTGACACAAGAAGGAAGCAGACTAGTTTCTCCCATTTTTTTACCACTGATGGCAATATCAGATGGAAGATATGACCTCCTGATTGGGCAGTACTCCTAAGATCATCAAGTTGCTTATTTTTCACAAATCATATTTTTCTGAAAAGGGTGGATCTACAATGTACTGTTTTCAGAGTCCTACAGGCATTTAAGATTTTGCTTATTTTCTATATTATTGTTTGCATTGGTTTGGGGTTTTTTTGTCTTCCTAGCATTGGAAAAAATTCTTTGACAATTTGCTGCATTTCTTAGTAGGTGGCACTGAGAAACACATCAGTGTGTTTCAGAACTCTATCAGGAAGCCACTGTTTTTATCACATTATCGTTTTGATGCAATCTCCCTTAATAAGTTTATATTTTACCTGTCTCTACTAGCCATCTGCTGCATGTGTGGGTCAGTTGTGTTTGTATTGAATGGATTATGCACTGAATTGCTGAAATAAGTGCAGGTTTTTCACAAAAATCAAGCTGACTTGAATGGGAGCTTTGTGCCCCAAGAAGCCTGATGTATGTGTGTGCATGCATCCAGTGATGTTAAGGGACACTTTTAAATCATAATCACTTTAATTGCTAGGCAACGTGGCCAGAGCCCTATAATGAATTTGGTTATGGGGTTTTGTCACTAGACAATCAGGGTGCTGAAGTCTGTGTGTGACTACTCAGAGCTGTAACTCAGGGATGGTAACCTCACAATGCTCACTTCAGCCATCTGGGCTGGCTGTTTGCTGTCTCAAGCAACAACAAACGGTATTTAAACTTCCTGAAACTTTCAGATTTTTCTGCACATAAGTTTTCAGACCCAAGGGTCTGTTTGTGATTTCAGGATTATGTTAGCAAGTTTTTGTTGGGTCAGCTAATGAATGATCTAGTTTTCCAATGCCAGGGCTAAGCAATAATTTAACAAACCACACTTCAGTGATTCAGTTAAGTGTGCTCAGGAGTGTCAGTTTATGTTGCACTGCTTCATTTTGCCTTTAGACAGCAAAATACCAACAGGTTACAACTCAGTCAGGATTCCTGATCAGAGCTTTGCCTTCCCAAAATGTGTGCAGTCTCTCTGCACTAGCTGGGATGGGAAACAGTTATTCTCAGAAGCATGCAGCTGCCATTCCATTCTGCTGTGTATTACCAAGCAATGCAGTTCAGAATAAGTGCATTTTCCAAGCAGGAGGGGGCTGTTTGAGATTCAGCATGACTGGTTCAGCTGTGTAGTGCATGACAAAAACGAAACATGTCAACAGCTCCTAATGAGAAGATGTAAAGCCATTCATCACGGCAGGCGAAAATAGGGTAGAAGAGCTGGCAGCCTTCCTGCCAACTTCCATGGCTCCTTGCCAAGTGGGCAGCTGGAGAAGCTGGACCAGACTCTCTAGGAAGAACCAGTGCTGAATTGTTGAGAAGTTTTCTTTCTTTCCAGAAAGTTTCAGATGCAGCGTTCTGCTTTGAGTCACTGTGACTTTTTGAGGGAATCCAAATTATGTACTAAGTAGAATTTACAATTTCTGAATGGTGATTGATAAAAGTAGGAGTAATACCCTGATTAGGCAGCTTGGGAAAAATCCCATTGCAGTGGTGAATAACCAGAAAAAGGAAATCACACTTTTCTTTTTTCATATTGCCCTTTATGAAGTAATATATTTGTTGCTTCCACACACTTCACAAAATCAACTGAAGAGACATTTAACTAGTGATGCCGTTCTGAAGTTGTTTCAGTCACAAAAGGATTGACTTTTCCAGAAAGTACTTTATATTCATGAGAAAAATACATCAAGATAGTTAACAATAGCTTTTGCTACATTTCTCTTTCTGTAGTTCAGGAGAGAATATTTCGATTCAGTAAGAAAGCATAAAAAAGTGTTGGTAAATCTACAAACCCAACAGAATTAATTAGATAAAGTGCAGTAATATTAGAAAGGAGAGAGAAGAAAATTATCAACCAGTAAACATGACAATGAGTTATAGAAATGCCTTGTGTTCTTCTGTGTTTGGTTTTTTGAATCATAATGAATGTGACTTTCTTGGGGCAATGAAGATATTCCTCAGTTTTGCTTTTTATACCATACAAATAATGCAAGCTCTCTAACCATGGGACATCAGTAAAGAGCAATTTTCGGGAGCAGGATTTAGATTCAGTTCAGGAATTTCAGCTGACCTGATGATGATGTGCTGGAAAGCTATAGAAAATTTTGGAGGACTGAAAGAAGAATCTGGTGGGGGGGTTGGGGGAAGCTGTGGGGAGGGATAAAACCTCAGGCCACCAGGCAGCACACACACGTGCACTGTTCATCCATCAGACACATCCTCCTTCCTTTCTTCAAAGGGTTGGTGCTGCTCAGACGTAGGGTTGGAAAATGGATGTGAAACAGGTGGTAAGCTATTTATTATAGATTAAGTGTTGACAGTGTGCTCTGTGCTGTCAAAACATAAAACCATGTTTCTTTCCCCATGGAGCTTTCTCCTAAATAATCGGACCAGTCAGACACAGAACTGTTCAGCAGTGCACAGCAGCACTTTATTAAAACAGTGAAAAAAGAAGCAAACAAACCAGAATTCTCTGCATAAAAGACAAACACAGGATCATAAGAGAATTGATTCTTGAGATGGTTTTAATTGCAGCTTCTCGGCTGTTTTTCTGCCTGAACTAAGGGATAGTTTAAATAAATAACATTATGTGTGCAGACTGCATGAAATGGTTTCATGTCTGTAATTCATTATTTTCAAGAGATTACCTTACTTTAAATTAAGCCTCTTTTGAGATGAAATTTAGTATGTATTTTACCAGACTAAAAGGTAATATAAAGGTAATATATCTTATTTAGATAATCAAGCTCTAGTGGAGATAGTCTCCCAGATCTTTTTTTTTCTGTCAGCCACTGGAGAGTTTCCTGTAAGATGTAGATCTGCAAGTTAGCTGAGAAACCTTCTGCAAGTAGGCAGCTTTTTAAAATGTGAAGACTGAAAACTGATGTTATAACAGTGTTCACAGCTCCATGAAGGGAAAATTGTATGTCCTCAACTCTGCTGAGAAGTGTTAACTTTCTTTTTAAAATGAGCAAACTCCAAATTTATACTGTTGTTGCCGTGGGTAGGAGAGGATTGATGCTTCAGTGCCTGTGCATGATAATACTGACTACAGGTTTATACATCAGTTTTAAGATCAGCTCCCAGAAAGAGACATCAGTTCTGAATCTCCTTTTACTAGGATTCACTTCTATGTTGCAGAAAATTTAGTGCAGGATAGTATAGTTTGACCTTGTTGAATTACACACATCCTGAACACATAAGCCTAGCAGTTATGAAAAGTGTTCTTTATTTCCTTGAACAGAGCAGTACCTCCAGCTGTATCTGTGTATGTGTATATATATATATTTATATATATATTTATGTTAAGTCATTCAGCAGTGCTGAGGAACTGCTGTTAGAAATCAGAGCTTGTAATTCTCCCATTGCACACAGACATTCAAATAAAGATTAAGAATCCTCTATTTAATTCAGGATCTTTAATTGATGTTGGACCAGGGAAGGGGTCAAAATCCAAATAAAAGCCACGCAGCTCTGAAAAAGTATTATTTGTTTTTTACATTGGAGAGAAGCACTGCCTTTTTCCAGAGCACCTGTAATCCTGGTTGATGTAAGAATGGCTTTGTGATGTGTTTTTCCTCCTTCAATCTACCTTGTAGGCGTTGAACCCTCCTAATCCTATGCAGCCCTTGCTGCCTGGGCACAGTGTCTTCAGCTGATGTTTGCTGCCATCTACCGTTATAATTAGAAGAATTAATCAGTTTGCCAGGAGCATGTTAATTACTGGCAAATCCAGCAGGTTAGCTGAGGTCGGAGAGAGGGGTAAAACAGTAGTGTAGCTGTTCCCTGAGGTTGCTGCCATCCAACCTATACCTGCAAGAGAGCCTCAGCAGTTTCATTTCAACACCAATCAAACCACCATATGAATTCTCCCCAAAAAATTAACTGAAAGGGTTCGTTGTTGCTTTAGCTTCATGGAAAACTGCCTCAGCTCATTACAGAAGATTATTGTCAAATGTGTTTAACAGGACATTCCATTACTGCTTGGGTAGGAGGGGGTGAGCTGCTGAAGTTCTCAGTTTTCTTTGTAACGTTACACTTATTTTAGGCTGGTGCATATAGAGTGCATTATTGTTTCTTTTAAGTTAGCTCTTAGCTTTCAGGTTTTGTAAGGACCAAGCATTAAGATAATCAATTTTTTTCTGTGTTTCAGCTGTTTGTTGGTCTGGGCTTTCCGTACGAGGGGCCGGCTCCTTTAGAGGCTATTGCCAACGGGTGTGCTTTTCTAAATTTAAGATTTAACCCACCAAAAAGTAGTAAAAACACAGAATTTTTCAAAGGCAAACCTACACTCCGAGAGGTAAGCTTTATCATTTGGTAATTTCTTTACTGAAAATAATTGTGGATTTATTTTTGGTAATACCATATAAAAAAAATTGCATAAGTGTTCACAGTTTATTGCAAAGAGTTTGCAACTGTAGTTTTCTTTACCCATTGGGGGATTTACCAGTCTTTATAGGATAGTCAAAGTTTTTCATGAACATATTAGTAAGCTTTACCTCTAGACTTGCTTACATCTTTCTGCCACTTCTTACTGATATATCATAAACTGAAGCTTCACTGTAAACCCAATTTTCTGCCCAGGAACAGATTGTGTCATCTGATCCATGATGTATAATTTGAACACTGGTTTTTGGTTGTTTTTTTTTTAAGAAACAAACATTACTGTGTACTGCACAGGAAGTAAATAGGTGTTTAAATAAATTATAAACGTGGCATTTGTGGGTTGCTATGTGTGTTTTGGGATTATTTTTTTCCCCAGAAAAGTCCCACTCAAGGCACTGTAGAGCTCACATATTAATGGTCGCAGCCCAATGGTGTTTGTGGTTAAACACTGGAAGCATTTGGAGAACTGATTCTTCAGGAGAAGAGGAAAACCAAACCTCAGGCTTTCAAAACAGCTAGTGTGTTTAGACCTGAGTGAGAGAAAAATGAGGCTAAGTAAACTAACCCCTCATCCTGGCACTGATTTTGGAAGATTTTTCTTCTTCAGTGTAGGTGAAATTCAGCCTGTACCACTTGCAGGCATTTAACAGTCATGTAGCCATCAGTGACTCTCCCACTTTTGCCTGTGACTATGGCTTATTCATAGGTGCGTTTCTCTGTTTTCTTTACATTCTTATCTGAAGGGAGAACTCTCTGGTAACAGATGATGAGAATATTGCACAGCTGTATTTGCCAATCCCAATCATGCTTGGGCTGTATAACTTGCATACTGAGCAGTGCCAGCTAGTTGATAAGCAAAAGGCACTTTCCCATTTTAAGCCAGGACCATAAATTCCTTATGATTTTATGCTCCAGAACTGTAATTGCCTTTCAGCTTGTTAGGCATTCAGCAGGCAGAGGGCATGAGTTCAAACTTGTCCCTTCTCACGACTTGCATTGCTAACAAAGGAGATCTCAGTAAGGGGAAGAAGGTCTGTTTGAACTTTCTCCTTGGGCTTGGCACCTTCCAAAGGTTTTTTTCAGTGGGTTGCTCAATTGTTTGCCTCATTTCCAGTTGTTCTGTGCCCAGACACCATAATTGCTAAAGCTGAGTATTCTTCAACCCACCTAACTCTTCAGTAGGAATTTTAGTGCTTGGCCTGCCATGCTAAGTCCCACTGGTGTGTGTCAGCACTAACAGAAATGCTGAGCACCTGCTTTGCACAGAAAAATAATCCCTACTGACTGCCTGAGTACCAACTAATATAACAAACATTCATCAAGAATATTGCTGCATTCACATGCTCTGCTGACCTATCCTAAGAGTAAGCTTTTCTTTGACTGATTTTCACAACTGCATTCAGATCCTATTGCCAATAATCCACGTGCTGGTTCTTTGGGATTAGGAAAGTCCCAAAATCCTTCTCTCTGTGTTTTAAAGTGTTAAAGAAGGACAAAGAAAGCTTGTGTAGTTCTGCAAACTGATTATCCATACATGATTTTGAAGACAGTCTGTTTAGTATTTTTTGTGAAGTAACCATTGTCAAGTTATTATTTCTCTCTTATTCTAGGTAGAATTTTGGGAGGGGAAGTTAATTGTTTGCCTTGTAGTCCCCAATCAAAATGGGGTCCTGTAGTAAATACTTTGTACAAAACATGAAAATTTTCATTTTAGTTTAGTAGCTGTTTTGTCTTGGAAAATTATTTTGTTGGAACAAAGAGTCAGAAAAAAAAGAAGAAGAATCACCTAGAAGCAGGTTTTTGGTAGCAGTATTTGTATGCTCAATCTAGTTGAAATGTGTACTTGGTGGGTATGGGTTCTTTAATTTTCTGTGTTTAAGAAAAGAAAAAAAAAAAACTGGAACTAGAAATTATTTCCAAGCCTACATATATAAAAACTCTCATAGATTTTAATTATAGACAGAGAGAATATCTCCTGAATATCTAAAACATTAAGCCACAGCTAATTACAGCATTTCAGTAGTAGCAGAAGTCTTAATATTTTCCAGAATTCAGAAGTGGAATAACTGTTGCAATAAAAATATTTTGCTAGTTGCTCTTAATACTTAAAACAACTACTAGGCTGAGAAGTTTAGTGGTTTGTCTTCCAGATCAGATCTGGCTTTAATGTTGACATCTGTCTGTCTAAGATGATGAAGAGTGGTTTAGGACATAATTCCTAAAGATCTGTGGAACTTAAAACACTGTTTTATGTTCATATTCTTAGAGGTGCAAAAACCAAAGGTTTTTTTGTTGCTGAAAGCACTAGAAATGTGCTTCTACCATCTGAAATCCATTATGAGTCCTTGGGAACTCAAGTCTTGGTAACCCAGATTTTAAGTATATAAAGTTGTAGTGATAGTAGAAATACTTTTGAGAAAAGGTTATAATCTATCAGTCTTCCAGAAGCACTGGACTTTTGGGAGGAATATCAAGTATGCTGATGGGAGCACAGTGGTGATAGCAAGGGGGCTGCAGCTGGGGAAGCTGTCTGGGTGCAGGAGCATCCTGAGGGACCAGCCCAGCAGCTGCAGTTCTCCAGCCAGGCCTTGAGCCATCACCACCACACTGCCCTGCCTGCACACAGTCCCCTGGAGCTCTGGTCTCAGAACACAGATTTATTCTAGATGATCCCATATGTAACTGCAAGACTTCGTGATGTGGCTGCTCTCGTCCACAGGCTAAATGCATAAGGCAAAAAAATTGTTTTAATCATTTGCATTCGCTTGAGGAAGAGAGTAAGGTGTATGTGCCCACTGCAGGAGGAGGTTCTTTCCAACAGACACCATTTCCTCCTTCAGACCTTTTGCACTGAATAATTTTTTCATTGTATCATGCACAAAGAGGCAGCTATTACAAAAGTAGTCTATGAATAATCTATCCTGTGGGGGGGTTTTCTGTATTTATTTAAAAAGCAATTTTCATTTATGGCAGCTCTGAAACACTTTCCTCTTTCTGCAGCTTTTGCTTTGTCTCCATGTCTTCATTTGCATATTCCTCTGATTCCTGTCAACAAAAATTAGTTTTAGTGCCATCCTGCTAGCAATCACTAATATAACTTGTCTTAGTTTTCTGCTTGCATTTGTTTTCTGATACCAGGTCTCGTTCTTACTGAGGTCAAATCACTCTTCTACTGTCAGCTGTGAGTCAGAATTCATCTAAGTGACAGAAGTGATTCTTTATTCACTACTGCTCCCAGAAGCTTGGAGATGTTTGAGATTTGAAGGAGAGACAGGGTGAGGATGTTGTCTGAAGGTGAGACAGAGCAAGGACGACAACTCTAGAAGCCAGCCATGCAGGTCTAACCAGGACTGGTAGCAATTACAGGCTGTGAAAATGATGGGCTGCTCCCTGAATGAGCTGTGAGGAGGAGGCAGGGTCAGATTGTAAAATGATTTCAGTAAGCATCAGGTCTTCTGGGATATGAGCCATTGTGAGGTCAATGGCTCAAATGAGAGCTGCACAAAATTCCTTGTGATCCACGTTATTTTCTGGTTTTCAGTTTTCCAGCTAAATTCACTCTCTAAATTTTAACAAGGAAAATCTGAAAGAATACTCAGAAGGAATGATGCTGACTGTTAAACTCTTGCTGAATTCTTGTGTTATCCTGGCGCATTTCACCCAAAAAGTCTGATCAAAAGTGTGAGAGGGAAAGATATCTTGACACATTTTTACCATTATAATTTCTTTTTATCAGTTGACATCACAACATCCCTATGCTGAAGTTTACATTGGGAAGCCCCATGTTTGGACTGTAGACATCAATGATCTTTCTGAAGTTGAGAAGGCTGTAAAATCAATTTTGAATCAAAAGGTGAGAAATGTATCTTCAATTTGTCATCAGTGCTTGAGGATGTATTATGTACTGTATGTACAGTGCTTCCTGACATTTCTCTCATTAAAGCAAAGTGCTGCACTTTGGTAGGATATTTGGGGAAAAAATGTTACATCTCTGTGGTATATGATTATCATGTTTTAGCACTGGATATGTCAAGTTTTTATCTGGAAAAAAAAAAAAGTGTGAGTGAATTTATATAGAAATGTCAATTTTATATGTAAATGCACAGCAATCTTTATTTTCTGTGCATTCAGTGAGGAAGCTTCCTTGTGGATTCTTAGAACATTGTGGCTGTCCAAATGCACACTGAACTCTTCTGAAAGATTTTGTAGCCTTGACATAGCTGCCACTGAAGGGCTTGTGCACTTAAATTGTGAAATTTTACTGAGGGACACTTCAGAGGAGGGGGGGGAAGGTAGTTTGAAGTGATTTTCAAAGGCATCATGTTTGGTTTTGTCATTATGTTTTATTTTTCACTTTAGTACTGAAACTTAGTTAAAAAGGAACTCTGGAATCCCATAGGGTCTCAGGCTACCTATATATTTATTACTTTGCAGTATACTCTGAGTTTCCTTAAAGATACTCAGTGAGCACCTTCAATTGCCTTTACAAAGGAGCAAAAATCAGCTGAAACTGCTTGGTTTTGTGATGGTTTTATGAAACTGTGATTTGTTAATGAGTTTATTTTCATTTATTGTTGCCACTTAAGCTATAACGTAGTATTTGGAATGCAAGCAGCTACCACAAGGCACACCAGGAAGATCATTTAAACAAAAAAAACCTCCTAAACTTAACACACTGTGTTTCCACAGATTGACCCTTATTTGCCCTATGAATTTACATGTGAGGGAATGCTTCAGAGGATGAATGCATTTATTGAGAAACAGGTATGGACTTTTATTGTGGATTAATCTTTTATGTTGGAAAGGGAGGTCCCTTTCCATTTTAAAGCTTCTCAGTGTTGTTGCTGTTCAAGTAGAAATAGTGTCTGTGCAGCCCTTGGTGTTATAGCAAAGCAGAAAGGCAAAATAATTTGTGTATGTGACTTCTTTAAGTGTGTAATAATTACACACCAAAAAAATGCTTGGATCATGAAGTGTCATGTAAGTATAGAAATACTTTTGTGTTAGAATTGCACTTAAGGTAAAGCCTCTGGGCGGGTTTTTCAAGTATTTAGTTTCAGGCAATAAAACTTTAAATGGTTTGGAAACCAGTTACTTGAAGGACTTCTGTTCCCTATGCATTATTGCAAGTTGAGAGCAGCAGCAGATGCAGAGCTGGAGTAATACACTGCAGAGATTTCCATGAGATCCTGATTTCTAGAAACTGTTTGCTTGGACTTCTGCCCAAGGCCAGATCTGTTGCAGTGGCCAGCTCTGCCTTTTGTTCTGGCTGCTGCAGAAGAGAGATAAGCACAGCTTTTATCTCTGATACCCCATTTAATTGCCAGGATTTCTTTCAGAAGCACTGAACTTGCTGCTCTACCTGTATTTCTGAAAGTGGTTGGTATTAAAGACATTTACAAAGAATAAAACAGCTTCAGGTCAGAAGTGAAGTTAACATAGCATGGTTATTTCCAGTTTTCTGCCAATAAACTCTTTAAGCTTTTTGCTACTGTATTGATGACATAACCTGGAAAAACACAAATGCTTCTTTTGAATCTTCTACTGGGGTAAATTCTTCTGCAAGGGGTAAAGTTACTTCTGGGGAGATTCTGATTGGACCCCAGAAGAAAATCTTTCACCATGAGTACAATTAGACTTTGGAATAATCTCCCAAGGAAGGGTGGGTTCCCCTACACTGGTCAGTTTTACAGCTTGACAGGGTGCTGAGCCACCTTTTTTACACACTTTCATTTAAACTTATGTATTCACCTAGAAAGGTTGGACTGCATATCCTTGAGGTCCCTTCCAACCTGGTATTTTATGATACTGAGATAGCTAGAATGAGTTTTTGTCAATACAAAAAGAAGTGGAGCTCAGTGTAAAGCTGATAACGAAGCAATCAAGAGATAGCATCTGTGGGGCAAACCTGTTTCTCCCCTGTGTTCCTCCTCCAAGGACTAAGCCCTGGACTCTGTTCTTCTCAGAAATAGATAAAGCATTGAAATTTTGTTCATAGCTTTGACTGACTGTCAAAAGCCATTATTGTTTCACAGCTCCCAGGGTGCTCAGGCATCCTTATGAGCTGTAAGGGCTTAGCACTGTGCCTGATTAACATGTCAGATGAAGCAAAAATAAAGGTTGACACTTTATTTTGAAGAGTGTGATGGGAGGCAGGCAAAACAGAGGAAGCAGCACAAACTTGGAACAAGAACAAAGATTTTTGGAGTTCATCTGGTTCAGATGTTGTGGGGTGCATTAACCACGAGAGCGTGGTCTTCAGGGGATGTTTAAATGTGAAGAGGATGGGGCCAGGCACATTCACCCATAAGTGACCCTATGGGACAGTGAAACTGTAAAATTTAAAGGAATTGTCTGGAATTCTCCTTTGGGGGCTTTGGCTCAGTCAGGAACAGGAGGAAGTACAGTGTTCACAAGCAAGGTTTAGTGAAATCCTTGAATCTTTGTATCCCACAGCTGGGCTGAAGATCTTCAGGGTCTGAAGTATGAAAACTGCTATGAGCTGTGGTTTCACATTCAGCAGTGACACCTCAGCTGGATAAAAAGAGCTTTTACTCCAAGTTGCTGCTTCTTGCCAGCCCACCATGGCTGTTAGGTGTGTCCCTGCTATCTGCTGAATTCACCCCTTGATCCTATTTGCTCTGTGACTGCACAAACAGTTGTGTCAGCTCTGCAAAGCAGCAGCATAGGGTGGAAACCAAAGGGTGGGACTGCTTAAATTGGCACTGCCATCAAAGGAGCAGCCAGGCAACTGCAGCCCAGGTTGCTGTGGGATTCCCTGTTGCAAACTTGGAAGCTGTTGGATGAGGCAGGCTGGGCTGATGGAACAGACGTGCTGACTTTGAAAGGTGTGGTCAAGTGGAGTACTTGGTAACCCAGCAGAATATGTTTTTGGCAGGACTTTACTAGGTTAGCAAACTGACTTGGCTCAGCAGAGCACCAGAACTTGGCAGAGGGAGTGACTGAGGACATGAATCCAAGAGCAAGAAGACCCAGAGGGAGGGGGACATCTCATTTGACAGCAGGGTTAAGCCTGTCTCACCTTGAAATCACTATTATAGTTAAGCATAAACACAGTCTCTGGTGAAGTTTCATCTTCTGTTTTACATAACATCTCTTCTTTATTTTAGCCTTATGCATTTAGGCTTTTGGGGCCAGATAGTCTGGGGTGAAGATGCTAAAGTAGCTTTGGATGGTTGATAGGAAAACTAAACACAGCAAACTGAGACACAGCCATATGTGCTTGGACCTGTGGAATATGATGTACTCTGAGACTTGCTGCAAGGTGGCATCTCCTGGAAAAGGCTTCCCACCAGTCCGTGGACCAGAAATGGGGGGCTCTGCCCAGTGTTTGGGAAGAACTGTCAACTAAGAGATGTTAAAAGCTGAAGCCCTTAACAAATGGTGAAGCCTCACAAGGCTTTGTAAAACTTTGTTTTGTCTGCACTAGCTGTGAGTCCAGTCCAAACTACAGTTATACTATATGTTACTTTAGGATTTTGAACCTATATGGATTTCCTCCACCATTCAGTATTTTAAATATTGATTTATAAAAGGACTGACTAAACTGAGCACTTCAGTCCAAATAGCAAAATCATCTTTTTGAAACAACCTCATCAAAAAGTACCTCTAACCATCTACCAATGCAACCAAAACAAGCTGTGAAAGGGGTGTTTGGGTAATAGTACCTATTTATTTTACTGGTGAGGAAAATTGCTATCAAGGGACTGGATGCATCATAATACAATAAGATCTGTCACTGCAGGACTTTTGTCATGGGCAAGTGATGTGGCCTCCATTAAGTGCCCTTCAAGTAAAAATTGCTGAACCTGGAAAATCCTGTAAGCAAGTTTGTCAGGAAAGCCAGCTCATCTGTGAGCCTTCCTTCTTCCAGCATCTTAACAAGGACAAAGCTCTGCTTAGGTAAGTACTTTAAATAAGCACAAACATATTATTTAGTCTCTTTTTATTGTACTAGTTTTTTGCCACACATGAAGCTTAATTAATGAATTCTGGGAGAAGGGAAGGTGAGGAAGAGAAGTACTGTCTGGCTGCAGCAAGCAGTGGGGTTTGCTCTCAGTCCTTTGTAGAAGAGGACTGGAGAAGCTGCTGCTGTGCTCAGAGCACTGTTCCCTGTAGCTTGTGGTTTTGCAGCTCCAGAACCCAAAATTTCTCATTTCCTTTCCCCCTCCATCTCTCATGTGTGGACACTGCACAGTGCCCTTGCACTGAGCAAAGGCACTTTTGCTGCAGGGTTTGCAGATGCCAGGTCTGTAATTGTGTCAGGATGGGCCCTTTAGAGCTGAGGGGGTGCAGTGTTCCATAGCTTTTGCCCACAAGTCCCAGAGTTCAGCAACATTAAGCATGGCTTAATGTTAATCCTACCTGTGCCCAGCTGGGTCAGAAACAAAATGCATTTTGTTGCAGTAAATAGAATATTGTACATGCTGTGTGATTTCTATCAGCTGTTCACATGATTTTAAAAGTAGCTCTTATGAAGTGTTGCTTTTATTTTTAAGTCCACTTGGGTCATGTAACATGGAACATCTGTATTCATTGGTAATTAGCAATTACTGTTCCTGCAACCTTTTTGTCAGTAATGTCCAGATAAAGAATTGTAAACCTTGTACATTAGAGTATGTACCTTTATAAAGCTTCCAGCTATGTATTAAGGAATTAATGTTGTTTTCCGGGGCTGGCTCTTTGGGAATGTGTTGCATTCCTTTCAAGGGAAAAAAAAACCAAAGGCACTCAGCCAACAAAGGCTGCTAGGAAATTGCCTTCTAGGTTTTCTGTCTCCACTCTTTACTAAATTGTAGAAGGTCTTATGTTGTGTTTAAAAGTTGTAATTTCCAGTGGAGTTTAGAGGCAGCTCTTACAAAAACTTGTCGGCTTCTTTTCTAGCTGTCTAGACATTATAATTCTGTGGAAAGAATCTGTTCAATGCTGAAAGCTACCAAGTTTCCAGAATATGTGAAAACCAAGCCTCTGCTGGAATTGCAACCCTGGTGTTAAGCTTGTGGTCAGAAAAATGGCAACTCCAATTTCCTTTTTTTTCAGCTAGCTCACACTAGTTGGTCCCTCTGAGCAGTGACCCTGCACGACCCACTCTGCTGTAACCCACAGCCTCTGAAATCAAAGAGAGGTCCTGATTTCAGATTCTTTAGTTTTGTGTTACTAGAAATCCCTGTATATATTTTATTTTTATATTTGTATTTATATACAAAGCATTTTTTTCATTTTAATACTGTTAGTCTTTAGGAAAAAGTAAAGCTGCAAAGTCTGTACTGCCCTCTGCAGAGAGAACCTGTGCAGGAGAAAAGACATGAGAGCCATGTTTTGGAATTCTGCAATGCTAAATGGACTTGATTTAGGATGTATAGCATTTTATTTATTTTTAGTGAGGAGGATGAAAACTGTACTGAACTCCTGTAAGTTCCACTGTGATTTAGATCATGTGCTTTGTTTTTCAGGCATAACATTGAATGTCTCACCATGGAGTCTGCCAATGATATTCTGGTCCCCTCTTTTGATGGAAGAAGGAAGCACTGTGTTTTCCAAGGTGACCTCTTACTGTTCAGCTGTGCTGGATCCCACCCAACCCACAGAAGAATCTGTCCCTGCAGAGACTACATTAAGGGGCAGGTTGCTCTTTGTAAAGACTGCCTATAGCAGCAGCAGAGCTTTGGGGCTGAGGACAAATGTAAGTAGTTTTGAGAGGAGCTACTATCACTTCCTGCACTTTTGTCCAGGTTTTTGCTGCAGGCAGAGCTATCATTGCTGGGCAGAATCATCTACTAGAGAGGAGGGATTCATAGAAACAGCTATAACTGATCTTTTTTTTTCCTATAAAGACATTTGCAGTGTAAGTCTTCAGATTCCTTCACCTGTTTGCTGAGAGAAGTGAGCTTCATGTTCTACAGTGATTTGAAGATGACTGCACAGAATAGTTTGTAGAAAATTCCAGTCCCATCAAACTTTTTGTTGTTTGGACGAAGTGTTTTCTATTTTTTTAATGAGTTACGACATCCCTCCATCCTGGTTAGCTAGAGGATCTCAACTTCATTCCAATAGAAAAATGGAAAAAGTGTTTTGAGGGAGGAGGGACTGACATTTTATTCTAGGTGCACTGTTTTTGGTACTGCTTTAGCTTGAATGGCTATAAAGTGGTTTACTTCACAAGAACTTGGAATCACAGCATAGCTCTGTACCTTATTATTGGGTTATCTGGGCCCAAATCTTTTTTTCTTTTTTTCCTTTTTATTTTTTTTTATCTTTGTATACAACAAGGTCTTGTCTGCATCACAGCTGCTGCATCAGGGCAGTCTCAACAGAGAGTATCATGAATGAGCAAACAGGCAGTTGCCAGTGTGTGACACATCATCACATCATCTCAGTGACTTGACAACTGTCCAGGGTTGTGGCATTCTTTGGGGTGGAAAAGCTACAAAACCATACTGCCATTTTTCAGAATTGACTTGTCACAGTTTGCTGGTCCCATTTAGAGAGTAATCCTTGGAATTTGCCCATGCTTCTGTTGTAGTCTGTCTACTAGAAATACTGTGTGAAGCAAAAGTATTCAGATCATTGAAGCAATATTATTGTTTAGAGCCTCAGTTTGCTACGGCTTCCAGTAGTTAAAGTGTTGCTGAATGACATAGAAAGGTTAAATTAAGCTAACTATAATTATTGTATGGTAGAAATGTAAAATGTCTTCATAACTAGCTAGGTTTTTTAAGTGAAAATTTTTCTGAAGAACAAGAGGAGACAGACAATTGCTAAGATAAGCATTGATCAATCTTGTGGGTTCTTTGGTTGTTTATCTGTTTCTTTTTTTTTTAAAGCAACAAGTTAAATCTTCTAAGCCAGGTTTTGTAGAGGTTATTTTTGCTATTTTCAGCAGAAGGTGGCTTGCTTGACAGCACTGTTTGTAGTCAGGAAATGACTTGCTGAGATGAGTGAGAAACAAATCTGCAGTTTATTTTTAAAGCAGTCACAGTCTGCGGGTTTGCAATTTGGACACGTTCTGACCACACTGGAAAAAATTACCATGAAGGGTTTTTTCATTAAAAATAACAAACATTGCCAGGTAATCATGAATAGCATAGGTAATTCACAATGTTCCTTTCTTGGATGTATCTGGTTGGTTCAACTTTTTTCTTGTAACTGGCATTAGTTATCTGTGTGTGATATTGAAGTCTTGACCTACCAAAGACCAAGCAAGGAAACACTGTTTCATCATGGATAATTCTCAAGACAAGAGAACAACCTGCATTTAAAGTTTTGATTTTAAAGCAATGAATTAACTGGTTTGAGGTTTTGTTTCCTGCCTCAGCACTCCTGACAGTGTTACCCTGTAGCACTCCATAACATTGCCATGGACTACACAGGAACTTAATCCTGAGAGATTATTGAGTATCCAAAAAGGATACGTGGAGCTGTTGAACAGCGGGTCACCAGTAATTAGGTTGTGATGATGACAAAATCTGCTGTTTTTAGAGTAAACTTCCAGAAGCAGAACAGCCGAGCTCTATAATGGGAGGCAAACTTTTTGTATGAAAAGAAAACAAACACACACTATTATTGAAAGCTCATCCTGTTACCATAGCTCAGCATTTGCTTCAGTCAGCACAAATGTACTTTGCAATAGTTTTGATACCCTGGAAACAGGTGGAGAGGAGGATTGGAAATGGGTTTGAGCAGGTGCAGCAATTGATTTTGTATTTATATAAAATATTCCCTGCATACCTGTGCATATTTGTGCAACTGGAAGGTTCTGCTTATTAAAGTATACATACTCCCACCTGGTGCTGAGAGTAAAGCAACAGCAGGATTTGTCTTTACCAGTTCAGCCTGAGGTTCTTCAGGCAGGAATTTAGTTTGGAATGAGATATCAGACAATGATGTTGGAAAATAAAGGTTTGTATGTGTGCACTTAAAGAATTCAAAACACTTAATTTTTGTTTAGTGTAATTATTTGCTGTTAAATACATATTTGCCTGTTTCCCTTCGACCATCTGGTCCACACGGGATACTGCATTTTATTTTGCCTCTAAACCTTTAAAAGTTGGAGGGTTTTGGTATTTGTTATAACAAATTTTTCTGGGTCTAGTGGCTTTGCTCACTGCTAAGTTGCCTTTACCACAGCAGGGAGAGTCTGTTATTCAGCTCTGGTGTTTTCATGCTGTAGCACTGTTTCTTTCTAGTCTACTGAACTGAATTACTGCATACTGGCAAAACCAAAACAGCCAAACACTGATGCAAGCTTTTGCATTTCAAAGCCAGGGACAAAACATCTTTATTGGCCTCAGAATTTGGTTGGGTCTGATCCTATTTCCACTGAAATCTGTAGGAGAGACTCCTCAGTCTTAAAGAGCAAAGAATCAAGAATTTGATAGGCTTCTAGTGTTAAGTGTAACCTCTGCTTCAGAAGAAATATTACTTTTGTGAACTACAACTTCAGCCTAAATTGCTTGTAAAAGGAGACTATCACGTGGGAACTGTAAGTGTATAAACTCTGTACACACCATCACTCACTCATCCAACAGAGCACTCCCCCAGGCAGTGGTTTGGTTGTGCACTGATAAATAAGTGAATCCTTCCACAGGCTCAGGCAGATCCACGTGGGATTATTGAAAAGTTTGGATGATTTAATAAAGCACATAAAATATACCTACATTTCAGGGCAGAGGGCAGCATTCTGCCCAAGTTCCATAATTATTTTCCTTCCTAATTAAGGAATAAAGGTGTAGTCCAATTATTGCACTTAAACAAGGGTACTAGAGATGGGACTGTGCTACTGGTTTTCAGTCTGACAGTTAAGCTTGCAGCTTCTTTTACTCAGAAATCAGGTTTTTTTGCATGACTTGCATTTGAGTATATTGATCAGCGATTGATGGGGAAAATGGTCCAAAAGTTGAATTTAAAAACATTTACAAGCTTTTAAACATATCTCTCATATCAAGACATTCTTTGTTTTAAAGTTTTGTATTTTTGTATGTGACCTGGTTGTTTTCAAAAATCTTGTTCCTATGAGATTAGAGAACTTGAGAGAAGCATTTACATATTTATTAAAATTAACATAAAAGGCTTGCCTTTGAAAGGTAAAGTTGGTAAATACACACTGTTTAAAAATGCCAATAAAAACCTCATTATTTCATATATGCAAGTTGATTTGCACATGTATAAATAGAGTTGCTTTTTGCCTTTTTGTTTTTTTTTGCTTAGTTTCTATGTTTCTTTTTGTAATTTATAGTTGCAGCTGTGGGCTTGCTTCTTTCTATCAGATTATGTTTCTCCTACAAATATTTAATGTTTATGTGCCTTTTTTTTACCTTGGGGTTTGGATGAGTGTTTGGAATATGGACACTGTCTGAACAAGTATAATGGAACACTACAGGTAAAAATAGTAAAGTAGATGACTACACAACTATGATTTTTGAGTATTTTAGGTAATGGAGTTCTGTTCTAGCACTGTTTGGTAGGGGTTAATAAGATGAAACTGCAGCTTTAATAATTCTTGGAAAACATTTACTGCTGCAAGCAAAACACCTTTTACTGAATGAATCCCTGTTCATTTGACGTGAGAGCTGCTGCTGGGATGGGATGGGATGGGATGGGATGGGATGGGATGGGATGGGATGGGATGGGATGGGATGGGATGTCTAGTGACCAGAGAGCAAACTAAAGCTGTTACATTCCCCAAGGAGCCAATGCTCACAGGCAGCCTCTAGAAACAGCCATCTCTGCTCTGATCAGCAGGAAAACTCCACATGAAAACCCATGAACACATGAAAAAAGAGGTGTTTGTCAGATAAAGATGTCTGGATGTGGAAGTGTTTGGGGCGATTCCCAGCACTACCAGGAGTGCTACCTGGATGTACAGCTCACAGGGGGGAGGGAACTCTGGGAATTCAGCTTCTTGCAGATATTTTTAGTTTTTAATGCTACTTCCTTTTCTGCAAGAAGAACGTGTTGCCAAATAGGTGTTGATGGGGTTTCAGTTGGAGGCTGCAGACAGAGCCAGGGCTCTCCATTTCCCCTGCTTAGCTCTGCTCCCCAGGAATTGTGTGTGCCTGTGGCTCCTTGCACACTGACACACAGTAAGTTGGAAGTTTCTGGTGATACCAGCTGCAAATCAGGTTGTCAGCCAGTGACTTTCTCCTCACTTCATCATTTTGTACTACTGCCCCTTGCTGTCCTAATCCGTGTCCTTGGTTTATCCTTGAGATGAAAGACATGCCCTCCCCTCTCAAAAACGAGCAGCTTGTCTAAATAGCACAGATGATTTACAAGTTTGCAACTCTTCTCACATAAACAAATCCCAAACTGCTGTCTCAGGTTTCTATTTTGCTCACAGTGTCTTTCAAGACCTGATTTTGCTAATAAAATAAATTAAATGGGATGAACCGGGCTGGATACAATCTCATCCAAGTCTTAATTAACTTCACAACTCCCACGGACTTCAGTGATAGCAGAACTCCTCCATTAATTTTGCTTCAAATTAAAAAAGCAGCTCTCACTTTTTAATAAATATACAAAGCACTGTATCTTACCAGATAAAAACCAAATGCCAGTTATATTGTATGCATATCAGCAACCCCCTTTGCTTGCTGTTAGAGCACATCACTTCTGACTCAAGCTGATGCTACTGAAAGGACCAGTTGATAACTTTGTTGAGTAGCTGTTCAGTCTGGAGTTGGAGGGATTCTGTGTTTGTTGCTTGTTTAGTGGGGTTTTTTTTAAGCGATTAATAGTTACCAGTTTCCAATTTCACAGTTTTTCTCCAGGGTGCTAACATTTTGGCATGGCTACTTCTTTGTGGTGTTGGCCCTACAGCTGCTATGCCTTCAACTTCTGACATGTGGTCTCTTTCCATTTCTGGTCCTGCTTTGGTCCCAGCATTTGAGAGACCACTGTAAAGTTGAGAATAATGCACTGACAGATGGATGCTTCTGTTCAGGCCAAAAAGGCCAGGGACAGAGAGGGTTTAGCTGAAATATGCTTTAATAATATTGCTGTAAATGTAACATCAAAACGTAGTGTTTTATGGGCAGTGACTTCAATTCTGCCTTCGTGCTTTTAAGCAGCTCTATGGGGTTATTTTTAAATTAGTTTGTAAAATCTGAATATTATATTTAAATGAGTGTGTAAACAGCAAATTCCATGTATCATGTGTAAAATGTTTACTGTAAGAATGTGTTGAAAATACCCGAGGCTGAACCCTAGAATGCCTCAGATAAGAGGTATCATTGGTGTTCTTTCTTCCAGGGAAAAATAACAAAGTGCAACCATTGCCAAAGTGTCTTGCTTTGCTAGGTGTAATCCTTTGTGTCCATGTAATTAGGAACAGACAGTGCATGTTTTAATGCAGCAGCAGTAAGCCACCTGTTTATTAAATGAATAAATAAAATCAGGTCCTCGGAGCTGTGATAAAATGAATAATAACTCCGCCTTCTGCGCACAGGAACTGCTTTGAAAAAAAATTCCATTTGTAATCAAGTGAACAAAACCCTTCTCTCTGCTGGGGAGATGGGTGCAGGTGCTGTGTAACTCAGGTGAGCTCTGCATGGGAACACAATTTGTCACCTTAGCTCTGCAGCACTGCAGACCCTGCTGTCCTCACCTCGCGCTTGGCAGGGACTCACGACTGCTTCTCTGCACAGGAAAACAGATCTGGATTTTGCACCCTGATGTCCCCCTGGCAAATCCTGGCCTCAGGGCAGTTCCTGCTCCCTTCCAGGCTGAGGTTTGGTCCTGCTGTAGGCAGCAAAATCCTTGGTTTGGAGGAGAGTTTGTAAATAATGCTGTGGCATTTACTGAGGCCATCGAGGCACTTGGCAAAGTGTATGCAACACGTCCTAGCTTGGGTTCCAGCAGCTGCAAAATTGAAGTTATCAAATAGGTGCACAATAAATCAAGTTAAATTGTTTTCTGCAGGCAGTTAATTTTAATAGGGTTAAATCCAGAACTAATTTGTTACAATCATTAACAGCTCCATTGCGAGCACAGTGACAGTGAAAACCATTTTTAAGAAGTCATGGATGTATTTTGGTTTTGCAAATACATGAGTGTATTTTTCCTTAAACAAAGGGAAAAAAAAATTATCAGATGATAAAAGTTACCCTGAAAATTCTAAGACATTTGAAAGAAAACCAGAAGAGACTATTTAAGCTGGTAGGAGCTCAGAGATGCTGGTACCCCTGGATGTGTGAAGCTGAGGGCTGCAGAGAGGTCCTCCAGAGGGCAATTTGGGGCAAGTCTTTGGTTTCTGGTGTGAATCATTTCCTGGAGGAGTCTTTCTGTCCATGGGTGAAGGGGGGCAAATTCTGAACAATCTTTTTAGCACTCTAAATTGGAAAAAACCACAGAAATCTGAAAAAATAAAAATATTGCTGCTTTTTGCAGATATTTTGGGGTTAATAATGGATTTTACATGTGAATGAGAACTTCAGGGTCAGGCTGGCATCATGTCTGTTTGGTTTGAATTCTCTGCTAAAAAGTTGATCTTTTGTTTCATTTAAATGGTTGTGTTCCACTATATTACGTTCAAGCAGTTTGACTCAGAAAGAACAGAACACAGTGGTTCAGATACTGTCAAGTTCCTGGGGTTCAATAGGATGGGTTGGGGTGGTTGGTTTGGGGGGTTTTTTTGTTTGGTTGGTTTGGTTTGTTTTTTTTTTAGAAAAGTGTCTGTACTTCAATGGCATAGAAAAATGCTTTGTTTTCACTGTTGTAGAAAAAAAAAAAAACAACTAGGGAGAACTTTATTTTTCAATAAACCTTTTTCTTGTGTGATTTGGATTTACGATTGCTTTGTGCTTAAGTGGGAAATCCATGTGTGCTGCCATTTATCCAAAATTGCTCTTTTTTTGTGCCTTATCCTTGCAATTCTGCAGCTGGGCACTTCTGTTGCTGACCCACCTCGTCACAGGTAAGTCCCAGCTACACACATCTTGACAACAGGCAAGTAATTGCTGTTTTGTTCATCCAAGTTGGATAATGGATAAAATCCAGGTTAATTTTAGGAGGACAGTTAGGAATTCCTGGTTTCCTAAGTATTTCCAGCACACCAGGAAGACTCTGGAGCTGCACAGTGGCACAAGGATCTACAAGACTCACTGGTGCAATGGACTATGGAATTCAAATTAAAAAACAGCTTTAGAGGGTGCTGCCTTTCAAGGTCAATGTTTAAATGCAGGGAACTCGGGTGGTTTCTGACAGACTTGCATAAGGAACAGGAGATCAAGCTTGAAACTTTGGACTGAGTGCCTGGATTGCTTCTGTCAACATCTTTACTAAAATCATCTCTGAGATGGTGACTTGTGTCTCTGGGGAGTGGGGTGTGCACTCAGTGCCACATTAAATCACCTTGCAGGTTGTGAACAGATGTATCAGAAAAGACAGGCAGTAAATCTGTGTCCACACAGGGAAACGTCTCCTGTGGAAGTGATGGTTTATTTCAGTTGCACTCATTGAGAGGTTTTAGTGGAGGTGGCCAAGAATGACAGAGCAGTCAATGGGGGAGCAGTGTTCAGTAGTAAAATGAGTAGGGAAAAAAACCCAACCAACAAAAAAAGCCAAAAATGAAGACCAAGAAACTTACTTCTTGTTTATCTGCTTGAAAAATGTCAATTAGTAGCACACTTTCTCAGTGCTTTGTAAAACTACACTGGAGAGAAGTGAGTGCTCCCTCTGAAGACCAATCCCTTTATCCAAGCTTGTTGTATGTTTGTTGTTTATTTAAATATGACCACACATAACTGAGTAAAAACTGAATAGTACAGCAGTCAGTAAGTATCAACTTGATCCTTTTTATCTCCTCTCCCAGTTAATGACACAGCACTGGTGAGCAGTAGCAGCCACAATGTTAAAGTGAAGCAGGAAGGTGAAATGCCTGCAGGGCAGGAGGTTGGTGAGGGGTTTGGCTCCCACCTGCACCATCTTTTCACTGCCAGGATTAGGGAGTTCAGGGAACCCTGGCTGCAGGTGATGGTTTTCTCTCTGTGTTTCTGCAAGAGCCTTTTAATACTATTTCAAAGAGGTGAAGCAAGTGATTATCCTTCACCAGCTGCCCTGTTTTTAGTTACTTCCTTGGGATGCTTCACTTTTAATTAAAATGAGGGAAAATCTTGATGGCTCTGGGTTGCTGTTCAACCTCTCACAATTCCCAAAAGTTTCATGACATCAAAATGAATCAGTGGAGAACTCTGCTCACTCAGTCCCGTGTTCTGGTTATTTCTGGAAACTTTTTCCTTCCCGTTTCACTCCCCTAATTATTGTTCAGCTTTGACATTACAAGAAGACATCTGTAAAATGGTGAGCAGCTTGGCTCAGATGTGGGCTGGGTTGCAGTCACATAATGGGAAAAAAATGTATGAAAATTGGAACTTGGAATGAAAAATTACACACACCATGCAGCTGTATGGGAAGGATCACTGGGGGAGCTTAGACACAAAATACTTGAACTGTCACAGGCTTAGAGTGGGTTCAGTCAAACTCCATCTGGGAGAGGCCACAGATGGAAACATTTTACTGGTTCTTTGGGCAGCTCTCAGAAGCCTCCCCTCACACCACGAGGGAGCTGGAGCATCCCAGATTAGTGCCTTGTGATGCTCCCTGCTCATGTTTGCATTCTCAGGACTCACAGGGGTTTATTTTACTGATTATGGAGACTGCATTTAACTAAAATCCTGGTAGTAATTACGCCTTTGGTGCCAAAACATTGAAGGCTGTTTGCACTGAATTTGTACTGAACAGACTGCAGGTGTTGAGTCTCACTTGCAGCTCCTATTTTGCCTTGCTTTGCCTTGGTTTGGGGGCCTTTCCTCCCAAGAGGAAAATCTGTTCACTGCAGGACCTCAGAGGAGCGTGGTCTGGCTGCAGGCATCTGCCTCGTGCACATCTGTGAGAAGGGAACCTTCAAAGCAAGAGGGGTTGGACAAAAACTGCTGGAGCAGCAACATCATCTCTCAAGAAAAGGTGAGAGGCTGTGGTGGTTTAGCAAGTGACAACAACGTAAGCAGTGGGGACAGTGGATCTTTGGAGTAAAAGCTGCTGAATCTCTGGAAACCCCTCCCAGCTTTCATTTCCTCCCTGTCTTCTGCAGGAGGGAGGAATTAAGAGTGATTTGCCCAAGGCCAGGCAGCCAGCTTGGATGCTGCTTGATGGCTCAGCCCCAGCAAAAGGAGGTTGGTACTGGTTGTGTGTTGCCAGTTTAGAGCAGGTGTTGCCTTTACTCCTTGCTGTGTGATGAGGTGACAGGTGACAACCCCATACAGCCCACATCATAAAGAGGGGAGTTCAGAAGGATAAGGGAGGAAAGAGCAGCTCTTCTGTGCAGGCTTTGAAACAAAAATTCCCTGACAGCCTCCCTGCACCCACAGGTTCCTGTTGGTGCCCATGCCCTGCACACACGGGGGTCTTCAGGGTGAGCAGCACCAAGCAGGTGACAGTGAGGGACCCTCCAGTGCTGCCTCAGACAGCATCAGCTGCTGCCTCAGAGGAAAAAATCGTTTCCCAGAGGTGGGAGGAACCCGGAGGGAGCCATCCCGGAGCTGGCTGCTATTCCATGTCACTCAGCTCGCCCATTGCACAACCCGGCCCCACATGCCCGGCCACAGGAATTGTGTTTCCCTGCGGTGCCCCATGCGCACAGCCTGAGCACTGTCACAGCATCCCGAAGGAGGAGCTGTGTCACAGCACCACTTGGTGGCAGACCCGCAGCATCCCCCGGAGGCAACAATCACAGTGCTGTGAGCACAGCAAAAACCCCACCTGCAGGCTCCCGAGGGGGCATCCACCCAAATCAATGCACCCCAGGGATAATTTCTGCTTAATTAGCTTCAGCATCTCCTCCTGGCTGTTGCTGCAGAGGCTGCTTTTGATTAATCTCTGTTTAATGCTCTGGCCTCAAACGTGGGCAGTGAAGGCACTTCTCAAATGTGAATTTGACTCTCCACAAGAAGCACTGCCAGGTTGGGACAAACATTTCTGCTTTCTGTATTACTGCAGCTTCATACTTGTGGAGTGCCATACCAGCTCCATCAGCTGGCCCAGGTTAAAATGATGCCAGGAATGTTTACACTTTTCCCCAGGTACCTGGGGGTGCAGAAATACAAACAGTGTTATTTAGGGAAGAGGTTTTCTGTGGCTCATGTCTGGATGCAGGCAGAGCTAGAGCTGAATTTGCACATCTGAGGAGTTTTTTGTTTGGGGTCTTTGCTCCTGGAACATTTTCAGCAAGGAGCTTCTTTTGAGGGTCTGGTTTTGCATCATGGTTGGATCAAGCTTATTTATGGCTTCCCTACTATTGCTAAGAGTGAAACAGGACTAAATCAGCAAAGAATGTTAGTATGGTGATTTCATTTTGACAATTTGGCTTCAAAAAACTCTGGCATTTAGCTAGAAATTGAACTTTTATCATTATCCATTATTAAAATGGCTAACTGGTGTAATCCTTACTGTGAGAGCTCTGGTAGCTTTCCCTCTCTGCTAAACAATGTGGCCAAAATCAGAGCATCTGCTCAGATTTGTAGTCACTTCCCGGGAATAATTTACAATGCCAAGTTTGGCTGGAATTGAGTAAGTGTCTGTCTGCAGTCCCTGCACTGGCCAGGATGCATTCCCTGTGTGCTGTGCACAACCAAGAGTGGCAGCACTGCCACAGTCTGCAGCCTGTGACCACCACACACAGGGTTATGTTGTCCAGAGCCAAGTTTTAGGTGATTTTGTGCAACTGCTTTTGAGCTACTTCAGCTTTTGAGAAGTCCCCCTTCACCCAGCTGAGCTGGAAGCACCCTTATAAGTGTTGGAAAAATCAACTGGCACAGACAGCTAATAAGGAAAACTAATATAGAAGCTGTTACCTTTGAGAGTGGCTGGATAGAGCAGAATATCTCAGTAAATTGGATGAGCTGTTGTTTACTTTCTTATTGCCACATATCATTCAAAGTGTCCCTGATGCCCCCGATCATTATTTCCTGATCTTTTTCCTTTTAAATATCAAAAGTACTTCAGTTATTTTTATGTACTTACCTGCTAATATCAGAAATGCTTTGAAGCACCTGTGATAACTCAATATTTCTGCAATTGGTTAAATTACTCAGATAAGAAAAAGAATGATTAACTCATTTAACCACTTCTCCTTTTCAAAGGCCACACAGCTGGAGTCTGTACTTACAAACATCCTCTAAGAGCATTCCACAGTTCCAGAAAGAAGTGTGAACCTTCATTTACCCAGTGTTTACCTTTGCTTCATGCAGGAACACATCTGTGTAGTCCTGTGCTCCTGCTTACAATCAGCATTTTAAAAGAATTATTTAATCTTTGAGCTAGGTGTTGGTGTTGCACAAGTTCAGTGGTCCTTGGGCTTCTGTGCTGCAAAGTTTACATCAGGATCCAAGTATCCTGCCAGTGCCAGTTACACCTTCTCACTTCCCTTGGGAAGCAGCTGGAGCTACACACAGGCTGCTGGAGTCTGTGGCCCTGCACAGCAGCACTTGTACAAATTCCCAAGTGTCATTCTCACAGCTACCAATGGGACTGCAGAAGTAATAAAGCCCCTGGAGAAGCAGAAGAGGGTGAACAGCACTAGTAAAGCTAAAACACCCATGAAATGCCTGTTACAGACATGTTCAGACCCTGGTTCTCATTCTGAGGCTGAAGACAGGTGACAAAGGCCATTGAATCAGTGGGGAAGTTTCTGTTCCACACCTCACTTCATGCAACCGTGAGTTAGTGAAGCAGCATAACAGAAAAATATCAAGACTAGGCAAAATTATAACAAATTAGTAACATGTTTGTTATTATTAAATGAGGAAGAAAGGGTCTTGTCGTGGTATTTGATATTTAACAATCCACCTGTGAAGAGTACAGTGACAACTCTTACACTTTAAAGTCTTTCTGGACTCCTTGCTGAATGTAAGCACCTCTTTTGTCTTGCCAAGCATTGCATTTACTTTCATGTTTACTGCTGAGTGACAGGATGATCTCTAACACCATCCAGTGACAGCAAGGCACAAGCAGCATCAGCACTGATAGCAACAAAATAATATAAATTTTGCATACAAATACTTACACAAAACTTAATTGTTCCAAAATACGTGTAAACTAACTATAGCAGCAGAACAAAAAACATTCATTTTCCCACAAATACTCTTTCCAGTCTGTCACCTTTCCAGTATTGTGCCCCTCAGATGGGCAGTGCCAGGAATACCATTGGGAATTGGCTTTTACTAAGGCTCCTTAAGGATGTGGCTGAGAACATCCTGAGTGACATATGATGGGAAATACAGATGGGGAATACATCACAAGGCATCAGAAAAGCAAAAACATGTCCCCACTGTACATCAGTCACTGAACAATCTAATTGTACAGCTACTCCATGTGGTCTAAAGTCACATACTTGGCTACTTACTGTGCTCCTATTTCAACCTGTGATAAACAGAAGCAAGAATACTGGTTCTGTGCTGGGAAAACCCACCTGGAATATATAAAATAAAGAGAAAATGGGAATAGCCAGAGAATCCAGTTTAATAGGCTGCTATACAGGAAGACTTGGTTCTATGATACATTCTGGAAATAGTTTTTAAATATTACTTACTGTATAAAATAGATAGCAGTTTTATTGATCATACATCAAGATTCTTGGATAATTTAACTTGCTATTAAGTAATATTTAAGACGTGTGATGGAAGGTGAGCAACACTTCACAGGACAACCTAAATCTAATAAATAGATCTGTATCTCACCACCAGGTTGAGCCACTGCTGTGCCATCATCAGACTACAGAGCAACCACCGAGTCACACAGGGTGCTACAGCTGCACACAGTACAACAGATGTGAGTCCCACTCCTCAAGCAGCTCCTCTTCCTTGCACCACTTCTTTTGGCTTTGGTCTGTACAGTAATACTGTGTGTGCTTGTTTGGTCCATGCAAAGCTATGAAGGGTGTCTCAGTAAGAAAAAAAGGGAATTCAAATTGAAGAGGTGTTAAGTTTCAGTTAAATCAGGAATAAAATGAAATGTCTCTCTGATCACAGAGAGGTTTGTACCTGCTCTTTCTGTGCATCTACTTGAATGAGGGGGGAGTTAAGTAGCCACTTAAGTGTTTTAAGCAACACAGTTCTTGATGTCCAGACTCTACATAGGATACTCTGTTAGCCAAAGAGGTTAGCAAGGGTTGTAACTCTGTTACAGCGTGTGTTGGGAAAATACAGGCCAGAGGAAAATTATTTAAAAAAAAAAAAAAACAAACAAGGTCTGAAACTTGCACTTCTTTACCCACAGGCTTATCACACCATTAAGAACACTTTCACTCTGGAATACACAACATGGCAGCTGGGTTAAAACTGCAAACTGCATCTTTTCTATTGTCACAGGAATCAATAGCATACTTGGATTAAAAAAAAATTTTAAAAAAATAAATTTCGCTGCCGTTTCGCTGAATCGCAAGCAGTGTGCACACAGGCCAGTTTTACAGAGATATCCCATTAAAACAAACTTCAACAGAAACAGACCACGGGAAACAAACTGCATGTTTAGTAAAATACCACTGGCACCACTTGCCAAGACGTAGGATGCTGTGTTGTTACAGTCCTGGGAGAGGAGAGCCCGGGAGCCTCACTCAAACATCTCGTAGTGGCGCGTTTGCCTCACGCGGGGCACCATGTCAATGAGCAACCTGCAGAGGAGAGCACAGGGGGGTTGGTGAAGAGGCAAACAAAGGAAAACTCTGCAGCTGAGGTGTTCTGTTTATTTTTAAGTATTCATTTATAAGTTTTAAAAAGAAAAAGAAAAAAAGAAGGAAAAAGAAAAAATTCCGATGTCGAAACATCCTTGTCTCACCTTCTCCTGGTCACAGAATCACAGGATGTGATTGGGACTGGAAGGGACCCCAAAAAGTCATTGAGTCCAACCCCCAGTTGAATTAATTCCACCCCACAATTAATTTTGCCCAAGAGGAAGTGTAAAACAAACCGTGTGGAGTGGGGGGGCTCTCCTGCAGGAAGCCTGGCTGCTGGGTGGCACTGGGAGGTGCCCCCAGCACCTCTCCCTTTTGGCTGGAGAGGCCATGCAGGGATCAGTGGAAAAGAAACTGCTGTGGCAACCTGCTGCACACCAGGCTGCTGCTGGAATATGGGGGCTGACAGCAGCAGCTTCACCAGCTGTAAAACCAGGTGGTTGCCAAAGCAGAACTTTGTTCTACCTTTCCACTGGCACCTGGTGACCCAAGGGGCGAGTGTGGTGTCGGGTGTGTCTGCAGCAGGAGCTGCTGTGGCTGCACAAAACATTTCTGCTGTTGGTTGGTTAAGGTTAAATAAATACTTTTGTATGGCTTTGCCTCTACAGTTTTGCAGACCAGCTAGTTTTACAGTGGAAACAGTGATTATAGTGATTTTTTTTCCACGAATGGTATTCCCCATTAAAATGTGAATTTAATTTTCCAAGTTAAAATTAAAAAAAACCAAACCCACACAGCTTCCAGCTGACAGCTTGCTGCAGCCTGGCCAAGCTCTGCTTCCCAACTGGCACCACTCCATTTAACTGGGACACTACATCTCCCCTTTTCTCTTATGGAAGAAAAAGGGACAAAAAATGCAAAGCCCTCAGTAAGATTCCCTGCAGCTAAAGGAAAATGAGGCAGCAATAGAGCACGTGGCAGAGCTTGGTTTGATTTTGTGCTATTTCTTGTGTTATGAATCAAGAAAGCATCTTAAATTCAATAATAACAACAACACTTGAAACATGGCTGGCTACCCTGCAGTAGAGAGGCTGCTGTAGGGTAGGACTTGCAAGGTCATTCTTTAAACTTGGGCACCTTACCTTTAACCTAGACTTTCTTTGGAAAAAAATACCCAGTGCACTTAGAAATATGCCATAAAAGCAGCAGGGACTGATTTAACCCAAGATCTGTGGTTATTTTTCAAATACTTCAAACCTCATATGCCTGAATTCAGGTGTACAAATTCCTTCTAAAATTATTCCAATTTATTTTTAAATCCTGGCTTCTTTCCAGCTGATGTGAGACACACACCATCTTTTATCCCTCTCCACACACTCTGCTTTAGCACTGGCAGGTAGTCTAAGAAATTCCAGTGACTGATTGTACTGGAGTTAATAAGGGCTATGCCTTATTATGCCACTAAAGAGACAGACCATCTGCTGTACATACTGAAATACCTGCTAGCAGGAGAGACTCACTTGATTCCATAGGCAAATATTGTAAGTCCAATTAAAACTCCTATACTGCCATCCAGGTACCAGACAGAAGAATTGTGTTTAAAAACTTCTGCGCTGAGAAGGATGGAAAATCCCATTATTCCACCTACAAGAGAGTTGAAACCTAGAGGGGGAAAAAATAATTAAAGGAAGAACCAAACCTCAAGACATTTGCATTAACTGTATCTCACCTAGAAGAGGGAGGCAAGGTGATGTGACACCAGTGTACTGAGTTCTCTGTATGAATTTCCCTGTCTCCATTAGGTCGGCCACTATTATTTTATTTGTTGTTTATTTGTTCCAGATCCCAGTTTGAGCTGCTGTGTGTTTCACAAAGCTTTCACCTCCTGATGCTAACTGGGAGAGTGCAGAATTTCTCTCTCCTGCAGCTGTTGTCACCAGCGAGGTCTCTGTGAGCTGCAGGGAGCTGCTGCCTTCCCCAGCACCTCTCTGAACATTTCAAAGACCTTTTCACAAAGCTTTTTATCCCATTCCATCTATTTATGTGCACGCGTTTACCACTCTAACTTAAAGCTGCATATATGCATTAGTGAGGACACACAGGGTAATAGTAGGAAAATTTTCCATTTTTGCCTCAGGCACACATTATCTATTATTCACAATTTTTATGAACATCCTTTTAGATTCCTCTTTCTTTTTTAATGCCTTCCTTTTTGTTTCCAAGATTGTCCCTCCAAAACTCCCCAGGGGAACTCCCCATTTTTTCCTTCAACTCTTGTTTGATTGGTTACTGTTTTGGGTTTTGTTTTCTTTAAGTCACTATTTATTTTTTTTCCCCCAAATTCTCAGTTTCTGGTTTTGTTTTTTTTTCTCAATAACCCAAAAAGGCACCTACATAGAAGAAAAAACTTAAAAATCAACAATAATGAATTCATTTAAATGCATATAATATTTACCTGGCTGACAAATGAAAAAAATCAAACCTGAAATTTTCCATATTGCTCAGTGTACCAACATCTCCTTTGATCCAGACTGCTCACAGCCAGCCCACACCTACACCATGTTTAATCTTTCTGAAAGATGTAGATTAAAAACTGACCTTCCCTGGCCCACCCTGCAGCTGAAATACCTGTATAAGCCACCAGTTTTGTGGTTAAGATCCAGCAGATCCTTGTCAGGAGGTTCTTAAATGGAAGGGAAACCCTGGCAAGCAAAAGCTCAAGGTCTGTGGCACGTGAAGGTTTCAGCTCCCAGCTTTGCAGAGAGAAGAGGTTGGGGACATTTTGGGATTGTGGGAATACATTTTACAATTGGTATCACAGTCATGTAAATGCCTGAATATTGGATTAATTATGCCAGGACAGTTAAACCAACATAGACACAGTCACTCTGTCAACATTCTAGTCTACAAGAATCCTGATCCCACTTTTATCCCCAGGCAATATAAATTATGCTGCTAATACATGTTGATTAAATATATATTTATACAGATAAATATATATTTATAAATATATATAGTGTATCCAAGAAGAATATTAAGTATAAATTAATTAGTAATAAATTTAAACCAGTGTTACTTCCTCTCCTCCATTTTAAGTTTGAATCCATCAGTCCAAAATGCAGAAAGAAGGATTAATAAATTTTCTTGCCATTAGTGGCTGATGGTTGCAAATGATCTAAAAGCTACTTACAAAGGAAATAGTTTTCTCTTCCTGACTCATCCAGCCAACCCTTTCTAAGGTGTTGTGGCAGGAAACCATGTAATGGCTGCAGGTATTAATCCAGAGACCATGTCCTGTGCCTAAAGCTAGCACAGGAAAAAACAGGTGGCTAAATCTGGGAAGGAAACAGGTACCTAAAACCTACAGGAATGCTGGCTGACATCCCCTAGCAGTCACAGAGCTGCATTTGTCCTCCAAGATGTTACAAATTCTAGATAGGAAATGGCTGAGTGCATTACAAAAAAATCCATGAGCTTTTGCTACAAACTGTACAAATAACATTTTGCCTTCTTAGGATTCATACATTCAGGATTTAAAGAGATATTTTTGTCAAGCCCTACACGAAATCAAAATTATTCTTTAAAGAAATGTTATTAAAGCTTGACACTTATGAGAGAATTTTGCATTCTGAAAAGAAACCTATTTTTCAGGGAGAAAAATGTATGCTCTTCTTACTCAAAACAGTTTGTTGGTCTACAGCCAGTGATTGCAGGAGGTAAATTAACAGGAAACAGAAAACCCTAAAAAAAGATATGCAAGGGAGTGCTAAATCTGTCTTAACTGCTGAATCACATTATCTCCTCCTGATTGTTAATAAATAAAGTATACATGTAAATGTGTCTTCTGAAAGAAGATATTCAACCAAACATGGTAAGATCAGTCTCCATTTTCTAAAGTAGTTGTGAAGGAGATCAGAGATTAAAAAAACAGACCAAGGTAATTGTATACTTACTTAGCTAATTTTTTTTTAATCAAAGAATGTGTACTCTCCAGCTCAGAAGCAATATTATTACAAGGATGTAATTACGGGGGCAGATATTTCTATGTCATACAGGGGAGCAATTAAAAGCTAGAGAGTTATTTGGGAATTCTTCAGCTAAGATTTCAGCTGACAAAAAAACCCACCTTGCTTTGGTTTAAAATCAAGCTATGTTTTTTTAAAGGAAGGGTTAACCATTTTCCTGCCTAGACACAGTCCTGAAATGGTTGACATGTTCCATTTGCACTCTGACAGTAAAGTCAGCCAGACTCACTGATCTGTAGTCCCCAGGAGCCTTTCCAGAGCCCTTTTTGCAGGCTGGAAATCTTTTTGTTTCCAAAAGCCAAGAGTGGCAGGGCCCATGGCAAGGAACAAGACTGAGTAGAGTTGTCTCTTGAGAGAGAATCACAAATGCAGGAAGAGTGTGGCTCAGTCACTGCTATTTTGACTTTTTTTTCTTATTTTTGTATTTAAAATTAAAACATAAATACTCATTAAATCTTTATATATGTGGGATGATATAAATACTCATAGTATGTGTTATCACATATCACCAAAAATAAAACCCAAAAAGGTTGAGTATGTTTAAATTACTTAAAATAAGGCAACTGTATGTATTCCATAAGCTGAAAACTGAATTTACTTACAGTCAGATCTTTAGTGGAATAAAATATTTTTATGTACCACAGTCCATGATACATTAACACCCTATTGTGTATGTTTACAGAGCATTTCAAGCTGTCCTGTGCTTGCAGATGAAACCCGGCAGAGATCTGTAGGGTGCTGGGAATCTTCTGCCACGGCTGTGACCTGAGTTGTTTGCAGAATAGATCCCTGTGGCTTTATGAAGTTTCACAAGCTTGAGTCTTGTCAGAAGCTACCTTTAAAACACACCTCTAGAACCAGCAACAGGCAGATGCCCCACACCTGAGCAGTGGCAGCGAGACCTTAAAGATACACAGACTCCCCTTGTGCCACCCAGCACCCAGTCCAGGAGTGTGGGGCAGGCAAAGGCTTTTTGGTTAACATGTGCTGGTGCTTCACCAGCATCTCCTGGGTGGTAGGAAAAGCCCTGTGGTGGCAAATGACACCTGCAGGGGTATGTATGAACCAGGGATGTGACTCTAATTGAGGCAGGGCAGCATTTTGCCAACAGATTTGCTCTGCTTGAGCTGTAGGGATGGAATTGTCTCACAGGCATAGGCAGAGAGGGCTTTAAGAACTGGTGACATATCCACCCCCTGTGGTCTAACCTCTGACTAATACACACCTAACTTATTATATACTCTGCTTTTAACTCTGTCACTGCTTACTATCCACACATTAACTGCTGGACTTTCACCAGGAGTGCCCATTTCAGCTGAGGTATCTATGTAAGAGGCTACTGGTACCACTGTTCTGCAGTTCTGTTTATTTTTTTTCTATTCCTCAGCAGCCTCCATATCTCAATTCCCTCTCAGAGCTGCCCTCATGCAGGGGTCACTCAGATCCTCTGTGTCTACAAGATTCCCTGGAAGAGTCCATAAATGCATTAGGATCAGCATCACACTCACCATCAGTTATCAGCGCTCTGCTTGTAAGGACCTTTCCCAGCATAAATTTGATTACTGCCAAGGCAGTGCAAAGGATTCCACTTAAAACGGAGACACTATACAGAAAATCATCCTGAAAGAAAAGAGGTCAGGCATTAGTACACCTTCTAGTCATGCCCTATATATTAAATGACAGAACCAGATTCTGTGCAGTTATTTGTGCCACTGAAGTAAATAACCTGAGAAGAAGATTTCCCGAGTTACGACTCTCATGACAGATGGTGCTGATTTTGCAGATATTGCCATCTGTAATTGCATTTGCAAACATAATTAATGACAGTCCCAAGCAACAAATGTTGAATTGACCCAAACTCCTCAGAATCAGGAGGTCACAAACCTGCAGGGCTGGCTGCAGACTGCCTGGTAACCTAGTCAGGAAAGCAGTCAGTGAAGAACTCCTCTCATGCAGGATAAAGGCTTGAGAGCAGAGTACCACTCAACAGACCTTTGCTGATGTTTAGTGTGAGAAATAACCATTTAATAGTGTTTCTGATTCTGCACTTGCTTTGGATTTGTTTTATTTGTAAAGTTGTAAGACTTTTGATACTGATGAGCAATGTCAGGTTTAGGTATAACTTAGAAAACAAATTTTCCATTGACTTTAATTTCACAGCTACAGAAGGATCCTCATTTCTTAACTGCATGAATAACAGGGGCTCCCCAGGCTCCTACTAGAGCCTGGGTCTCTTTGTAGGGCAAAAAAGGTCTAAAAGGTCTTCTGGAGGCACCCACATCTTTTTGTGTTTGGTTTAGGGGAGAGGAAACACTCCTGGGTGCTGAGACAATAAGGGACCCAAAGGGAGTCCCTGTGCCTTCTCTCCCTGGAGGCACTTCAGCCCTTGGGCTATGCAGGGAAACCCAGGTGAGCTCTCAGCAGTCTTGCTTGCAACCAAATCAGAGCTTTGAAATAGATTGATTTATTACCCTTACCTTTATTACCTTTAATTTAGGCTGTCGCAACATCAATACAAATAAAGGAAATAGCAAGAATTCTTCTTTTGTTTTGGGTTTTTTTTTTTTCCCTGCAGGTCTAAGTGGGCCAGTGCCATTGGGACCCTGTTACAGATTAAAACACTCTGGCAAAAATCCCTGCTGACAGTAAATATTGACATGATGATTCATCACCAGCTCTCTCCATTTTCATTATTTTATCAGCAATTCAACCCCCAAAGAAAGAAAAAAAAATGGTTTTAAAAGCTGCTTAGGAAAATACTGGGAATTAGATTACTGGTATAATGTACTCATATCCTTAAATAAATCATTCCATAGATTTTTATACAATTTTACAATACAATTTATGTCATATAGTTTTCAAAGTTTCAGTCATGAGCACATTTTTTGTAGTCCTGGTATGATATTGAATACTAAGAAATGTTCACTGAGGCAAAGAAAATAATATAGAAGTAAAAGAGCACAAAACTCAAGCAGTGGGATAAAAATTATTTCAAATGTACTTAGAAAATACCCAGGCAATTTTTGAGTGCTAGGGAAGGACTAAGGATGCCCTGGGAATATCTGCTTCCTGACAGCCTAGCAAGGAAACCTGGGAGCTTTCAGAAGATCTGAAATTACAACAGAGCTCCAAAATTCTGGACAAGCTTTGCAATAAGGACCTGGATTTTGCAATCCTTGTCAAATTCATGCCTCTTTTGTTCAACACTGTGGTTCTCTTGCATCTCACTTGCCAATGCTCAATGACTTCATGAGATCTCTTACTTCATCATCACCCTAAAGACTCCCCAGAAACTTACTGGTGGGTCCCAGGCACCTCTACCTCTTGCCTGCACCTTTCTCCTCAGCAGAGCAGAAGTTCTGTTGCCAGCACAGAACTGAACATTGTAGACTCAGTGGAGGTGACAGCACAAATCACTTTGCTATTACAAGTTATTCTACAGGCAGCTGGCAAAGTAATTTCTTACACCTGTGAAATTCTTGGGGGTGGACCTGCAAAGAATTAAAAATTCACCTAGTTTGGGAAAAAAACCTCTGAACACCAATATGGGAGATTTTGAAAATTATTGACACAAATGTTCAAAAGCCCAAGTATTAATTCAGAATCTTGAAAATTTTACGCCTTATTCCCTCTGTTACAGTGCAAGGTTTCACCCTCTGGATGGCACATTATTTTGAGCTGGTTTGGTTTTCTTCTTGTCGCAGCATGTACCATAGGTTTTTGGGATTAATTCAGGTTTTTTTCCCCTGCATGTGTCACTTAGCTCAAGTTATGTGAAAAATCCATCTTGCCATTTGTCCAGGCTATACAGTTGTGATAAAAATTACTCTGGCCACAAAATTAGTCTATAAACCAAGGATGACCTAAACATGACACGGATTTCTGACTCGGCTCATAAAGTGAATTAATTCCCTGGAATTTTTTAAAGGAGTCTAGAGGAACTAGAAACAGGTTTGGTGTTGTTTTCCGTTGAATCCTAGAAGACAAGCTCCTTTTGTTGCTGATACCAATCCAATAACCACTTAAAGTGCAGACAACCTGAATAATTGGAGCCCCTTTCTTATCACAGCAGACACAGAAAGGGAAGAAAATTAAAACCCTGCTCTTAACACAAACGCCTCAGGAGTTTCTTGCTTTAGACTGTGCCGAATACATTTTCAGGTGGTGACATTCTCATCTTTAAAGCTCTAACTCCACACAGCACCTAAATCACTGTGCAGCTTTCCGAAACAGCCACGGGGAGGCGGCAGATCCCTCAGTAACCGAGCACACGAGGCACCAAGAGAAAACTGACTCAGAAAGCATCTTTTAAATTTATTTACTTCCCTCAGTACTTTGCTATGTGTCCTGGGTGTCCAGGCACCCCAGAGCTGGAAGAAGAAGAGTTAGGCTACTTGCTACTAATGAGAAGGTTTTGCAGATGTAAGAGATCAGCCCAAAATACAGGGGGGGATGCCCAGCACAGCTCTTGCCTGAGTAGGTAGGAGCTGTAACCAGAGAGAAATGGCTCAAAATGCTGTCTTGGCCCTACCTGGCATTAGTGATGAGAAGCTGGAACCATCTGGTGACAGCAACTGGCTGCATGGATGCACCACACGTCAGGATGGGGCTCCAAAGAGTTAAACCACTTCATAGTGTGGCTGTGAAATGATTCCCATTAAACTAACTCATCCTTTGGAGACATGGAGAGAAGAGAAGCCATAATGGAGGTCTAAATTAATAAAATAAGCCTGGCCATCTGGCACCATCTCCCTCCGGATCTTCCTGCGGCTCTGCCCTCTCCGTGCCCCTCGCCTCCCATCTGACAGTCATTAAGAGCACGGAGCTCAGCTCAGCAGAATCACTGTACACATCCTTGGTGTTACTTTAATTAAAGCAGCAAGCAAATTGTGACCAGTGGATAAAAAAAAATTTAACCTCATTTCCATATGATAAAGGCTTCCCAAGGTGGTCAATGAAGCTCCTTCCTTTTCCATTTCTTTTCGTCGTATTCCCTGGGTGCCACGACTGCCGTACACGAGACCTTAATTAAAGGACACCTATATCTTACACTTTGTGTATAAAAACAGCACTGTACACAAAGCAAGGTGCCCAGCCTGGACTGCTATCTCATTACACAGCACTCTAATAGCTGCAGAGTCCCTGTTTAGCTTTTTTTTTTTTTAATGCAAGATTTTATGTTGCAACAGCTTCCCAAAAAGAAGCTTTCTTAGGAGGCTTTTTTTTCAGTCCTAGGAAAGGAGGAACAGGAACCAGCAGGCAGCTTTTCTCCACTTTATCCAAATGCATTTGTCCCCACCAGTGTAGCCCAAGAGGGGGTTCTCCAAAATGCTGACAACAGTTCTGTCCCTGCTTTCAAGGATTTCACCTAAAGCAGCAGTCATCTTGTGACTCAAGGGTAATCTGTTGGTGATGATGTTGTGACTTTGATCTCTTTCTGAATCTGTTGTAGGAAATCAATCAATCAATCAATCAATCAATCAATAAAGCCACAGGGAATGTTTCAGTGCTTATTAGATGGAGATATTCTAACCCAATTCCCAGTCTAGTAACTAAATTTCAGCTGATCTCTGCTCCTAATCGTTTCCTAGAATGCATCTCACTAACTGTGACCCTAAAATCCTCCCATTTCAGCCCTTTCACTTCCATTTCTAGGGTGTAAAAATGTTCTCCCTTCACCTGAAGTATAGAGTGTTCAATAAAAGGGAGGGAGAAGGCCTGTTCAGAGTTCCTCTCCAGTGGTCACAACACATACAATATTATGATTAAAATCTGTGTATGCTCCTCCCCTCCTTGGCAGCTCATTCTAGTGAGTCCAAAGCAAGCTGTTTCTCCTGCCCCTGAACAGCTGCAGGTTTCTTTCCACATTTCTGCTCTCTTTTGAGCTTCCTCTGCAAATTGCCCAACAGCTAATCCACCTCCCCGCTCCCAGAGGAGCTGGGAATTACTGGTACCAACTTTCACATTCCACTTTTCCCTCGTCTGGTGAAGTTGGTGCTGCACCTCTTCTCTGAGGAGCCTTGCTCAACTTGGCTGAGGAGGCAGGGAAGTGTTTCTGGAACACTGCAGATGCTGTTGGCAAGAGGGATGTCATGGCCAGCCCCATCAAGCTGAGTTTGTGTTGTTAAATATTAATTTTGCCCATCTCTGAAACTCACCATCTGTCTCTAAACTCCTGACAATGCCCCCTTCTTCAGTCCAGGTGACTGGTCACCATCCTCTCCAGTGCCTGTCAGCTCCTACCACCCTACTCCCCATCCCATCCCCATCTCCTCACACTTTCCACTCCCTCCTGCTCCTCCTGGTCCCTCTGTGCCAAAAGCCCCTCTGTGCATCATGTTACTTAACCAAACAGGACTGGCTGCCCCCCCCCCTCCCCTTCCCCTGAAGGATTCTGTTTAGATAGATCCTAACAGAAATGTTTCTATTACCAATACTTTAAAAAAATTAAAATAAAAAATAAAAAAGGTCCAAATCTCTATCACTATTTCTCCTGTGTAATAAAGAGTTTATGTCTCCAGTCTAGAGGGAGCTTCTGGGAAGCCAGAGGGTCTCTCACCACCTAACTTCAAAGGGGACAAGAATTTTAATTGCACTTGGCTGTCAGAAAACAAACCAACAGCTCGGTGTCTGACTGAAGTAGGAGACAGTCTCTTCACATGGAGATACAAAGATCTATTATTAGTACAAAAAAAAATTTAAAAATCTTATGAATGTTCAACTTCGTACCTTTGGTGCTGAAGCACTGTGACAAAGCAATTCCCCAGCACAGAGACTTCTGCAAGGAATAGGTAACAGAGACAGGGGGGTCAGGAGAGAGAGGAACAGGGGGGGCTCTGAGCTCCAGAGAACTGCCTTAGGGGACCTCAGGCTCCTGCAAAGGGTCTGTTTGAAACTCTGGGATCACCTGTGCTTCCCATTTTCCCAGAAGTCACTTCCATTGTTTTAGCATCAAACAGCTATAAAACATAATTAGAAATTATCTGTCCCCCCTCAGAAGTGTCTCTCTCTACTCCAATTAGTAGGGGACTGAGACCACCCACACTTCACAGAACCCACCAAGGGGTCAGCAGTTGCAAACTTTTATTCCTTTTCACTCTGTGGTAAAATAAGAATCCCTACCAATCACTTGAACAAAGAGTGATGGATGTGTAACTGATAATGTTTTTCCTAACCCTGACATAGTAGCTAGCTCAAGTACCCACAACATTCCCCATGACCTGTAAGAAGAATCTGCATTTTAGGGTTAAACTGACTGGTTTAAGGCCAGACACCAAACCACACGTAATAGGTAACAATTAGAAAAGAGGATCCTGATGTATAATGTGTATGGTGTTTTGACTTCAGGTGGTAAGCAATACACTTAGATATACATATATATATATATAAATAAATATATATATATTGTATTAGAAATGTAAAAGGAAATAATTGTAAGGACACATATAAGCACAAGTATTAATTGCTATATTGCTATTGAGATAAAATTCAGTTTTTGATAAGGTTAAATATTTCTATGACGTATTTTTCATAAAATATTAAATTAGTAAATAAATTAGAGATCATAAAGCTAGAGTGTGCCACCCACAGCTTCCCATTTCAACTGTAATCAATGGTATAGGATAGAACTGCATGCAGCCTAATCTTTCAAGGGATTTTATTGATAAAAGCATTGGAAGCACCACATCAGATGGGCTGCACATCTTTTGCACACAATCTGACTACACTTTTCCTTCTTTGTTCTGCAGAAAATGTCAGAAATATGGCATGATGCTTGCTTACTCCTGCAAAAAAGTGTCCTTTGCCATATTAATGAGGACAAACGCCAAACTGCATTGACATTACATGTGTTATACTATTACCTAGGGAAATGCAAGCAGTAACTGCATAGTAAATGGATATTGATTTACAACCCCAGGTGAAATTAAAACAGTCACTCTCAGTGTGGTTGGGATGGGCTCTCTTATCTGCCTTTAATAAACAAGAAAAGGTTTGGTAATGCTTTGTGGCAACAGTCAAAATATACATCATTTAAAGTTAAATTATATTTATATTATCCATGGCTATACTGTAACTGACATGAAGGTAAAGGGGCAAATGAAAGAGGATTTTTATCAGAGAGAAGGCAATCATCAACACTTGCAGTGTAAAGATAACACATTCCTGGAGACTTGTGCTTAACTTGAGTTTTGAATCCTTTCTCAATACATTAACAAATCATCAACAATCACTAAAGTTTACCCAGAAATCCAAGCATGATGTCACCAACACCATGCAGTATCACTCTTCCTCCTCATTTGCAATGAAATGCATGCCTACCAAACCCTCTGGGTCAGCACTGTCTGTGGATTAGGCTTTCTGAAACATCAACACAGGAATGGCAATTCCTTTTCCTAGTGGGAATTACCCTGTGGCTGACATAGGTTAGAGCAAGTAACAATAGGGGGAGTATTTGGAATTTGATAGTGAGGGGGAAAAGAAAGCATAGTAAATCATTTCCTAGCCAAGAAATGATCCTATTTGAGGTCCAACACTTCACATTGTAGGACAAAAATAATCTTAAATTATATGATCTGAGAAATACTCATTTAAGATTACGTGGAAGGGTAAACAGAATAAAGGCCTTATATTCTAAATATTAAATACTGATCAGTTTTGTAAGTCAGGAATATAGAACAGCAGCTAAAATTATCAGAAATCTTAATTCCAAACACCCCAGAAAGAAAACCACCTGGCCTACTTCTTCTAACACTTCCAGCAAGTGTCATAGAAAGAAAAAAAAAAAAAGAGGAGAAAAAAGAGAAAAAAAAAAAAAAAAAGAAAAAAAGAAAAAAGAGAACAGATCAGTAAAAACTATTTCCTTAGGGATCAATGATATAAAACTGAAGTAATAACTGCAGCATGTCATGCTGAAGCAGACCCTCAAAGAATAAAGAGTCACAGCAATATAAGAAATTCACAGCTATATGAAAAATAGGAGAAGAACACAGAACAAAGTGGAATTTGTAGCTGTAAGGCTCCCCACCTATTAATGGTACATCACTCTGTCCCATAAAAAATTATTTTTCCTTGGATTTTGGGATCTTTCTATATCAAGTTTTCCAGGTATGCAATAGCACGTTCATAGTTACTCCTCATTGCAAACATGTGCCCAGTGTTTGGGCAGATCCACTGTACAGCACGTGAACCAAAAATCTAACACAGTGTGACATTAAAATCCTGGGAAAGGCTGGGGGCACTGTATGGGCCCTACACAGCACAGGTACAGCTGCTTTTTAGAGGAAATCTTACCCAAATAGCTAAGCATCCTAGATATGTGATGAAAATAGGAGAGAAAAAGTAAGATGTCCTTCAGTACCAGCATATTCCAAGACAAGGGGAAAATGTCATCACATCTCTAAAGAAATAAACCAAGAAATCTTTAATTAAAAATCTTTTCAAATGAGAATGGAGGCCCCAGCTTGATCAAGACATTTGCTTGTAGAGAGGTGTTGATGGATGCAGAAACTGTGTCTGCCTACACACACCCACACACAGCGTAGCCCACAGGAGCACATGAAGCATCTCTGCAAATTCAAGGTAAGGCTACACGTCAGGCAGACCCTCTCTGGAAGGGAAGTGAAAGCTTTATTCTCATCATTTACTCTGCTACCCAAGACCCATAATGAATTTTCTGATGCTCACTAAAAAGAACAGCTTAGAAAATGTGGGAGAAAAAAAGTCCATTACACTTCTGGCTGTGTATATGCAGTATGTGTGGTTTCCAGACTTTCTGGAAAACCAAATCCCTTCAGCTGCAGTAGTTCTCCTTTATCTATCTTATCATCACCCCAGTAGTTCATGAATTCATATAATTAATTCATTTTAAGAACACAGTAAGTGCTGGAATTCTATGGGTAAGCTGCTAGAGAACACTGCTTTACATTGGAAATTCTGAAAACACTGCCACTAGGGATTGTGTTTTGAACCCTGAGGATTAATAATGTATCTCTATTACTTGAAAAGAAAATTCTCCCCATGATAGCAAGTCGTGTATAATTAATACAAATATAGAATTATATAGAAAGCATATAATTAATTCACTGGCCAACTCTCCTGACTCAGGAGGTCATTTTTCAGGGCAGGCTTCTGTCTAATTATTATATAAATATAAAGTAATGCGCACAGGGAGAACTCTAAGTATACCTAAGAGTGATCATTTCTGAATCTATTAACTGCAGGAGATGGAATCTACAGTTATAAAAGTTCAGTAAAAATATCAACTTACTAATTTGCAAAAATTGAACATATTGTATGAATCCCTGGTGAACCCTATATCTCAAATCCTGTGGATTCTTCAGGCTTTCCCATCTCAAAAGGGAGATAAAACTAAAAAGAAAGGTACAAAGAAAGGTGATGATGACCAAAGATGGGTCTTAGCCTGAACCAGCATGGCCAAGTTGTAATACATGGAAAAAATACACTACAAGGAGCCAAAAATCCAAACATTTATAAGTAAAATTATCCATCTTTTAAACTATTTAATCTATCGAGTCATTCTTATCCTGCCCTATAGGCTGATTCAAAGTAATTACAGTCCTTGGCAAGGGAACTGATAGGAGAAATATACCATTTCTGTATTTGCCAAGGCACTGAATCATTTAAAAGAATTACAAAAGGCATTGCTCATGCTGAAAGCCCTGAGGAGAAGGTCTTGGGGGTGTTGGTTGCTAAGAACCTCACTATGAGTTGGCAGTGTATGCTTCCATCCCAGAAAGCCAACCCTATCCCAGGCTGCATACAAAGCATGGCCAGCAGGTCAAGGGAGGTGATTTTCCCCTTCTGCTGTGGTAAGACCCTATCTGAAGTACTCTGTCCAGGAAGGACCACAACACAGGAAGGACATGGAACTGCTGCAGCAAGTCCAGAGAAGGTGAATCAGGGGGCTGGAGCACCTCTTCTATGAGGACTGGCTGAGAGAGTTGGGATTGCTCAGCCTAGAGAAGAAAAGGCTTGGAGCACCTTCCAGTAACTGAAGTAACAGGAAAGCTGGAGAGGGACCTTTTGTATGGGCAGGTAGTGATTACAAGCAGTAATAGACTTAAATTGGAAGGGAGAAAAATGAGAGCAGACATTAGGAAGAAATTCATTCCTCTGAGGGTGGTGAGACCCTGGCACAGATTTCCCAGGGAAGCTGTGGCTGCCCCGTCCCTGGAAGTGTCCAAGGCCAGGTTGGATGGGGGTTGGAGCAGCCTGGGCTGGTGGGAGGTGTCCCTGCCCATGCAGGGGGGTTGGAACTGGATGATCTTTAAGCTCCCTTCCAACCCAACCCATTCTGCAATTCTATGAAAGCAAGTGTAGTGACACACATTACCTACAATATGTTTTCATTTAACGGAGAGAAAGAAGTAAAAGAAGAAGATACAGCAGAGAAGAAAGGCAGAAGTAGTATTAAGAAATGCAGAATGTCAGGAGCATTAATTGCCCTCTCCTCTATGCCAGTGCAGATCAGGGGTGCTGCCATTCACAGCATTTCAACAAAATTACATTCGTCATGGAATAAATGAGAACGCAAATAGGTGACTGAAAAATGCCTGAGTGAGCTAAACCTGAGCTCCTGTCCTGTAAATTAAGTAGCTCCACTCTGCAGTCTAACATGAAACTGGGGACATTTAAGCCCTTTGCAGGATGGGGTACTTGAGCTAGAAATGCCATGAACGTGTAAGCCTGTCATTCTGCTTCTGGTTCTCTGAATCCTGTTGAGGATTGTCAGACCTGCAGTTAAAAACATCCTATGAAATGACAAAAACAATGAAGAGCCCTGTTTCTGTATGTCCACATAAGTAAAACACAATCTGTGTTCAAAACAATATAGAATTATTTCCAGATCATGTGAATTATATATCCTACCCTTTCTCATTTGCAGTATTTTCATGAAAGCAATTCTTCTGAGATCCACTTTGAGGACAACAAAATCTCTGCAATAAAGATCTCATCAATTCTTTCCAAAGAAACATCTTTCTTGCTACAAGCATATTAGGAACTGACAGGAAAGTAATCAATGTATCTTCTATGCAACAAGAAATACAATGAACTCTGTACAATTGATCCAGAATGATTCACAAGTGACTGACTACACTTTTAGTTTTAATCACAGCACGTCAAAATTAGCAGGCTGATAGCTAATTGCTTGAGCTTTGTCATTCCTTGAATTGAACTTGTCCCTATAATACAAATTAAAATTAACTCAGAGAAATTATAACTGCTCCCTATTTTCAACTCTGACAAAATCACTGAAGCTTACCATTTATTAAGATGTAAAAAGAGACATCATATTTTGGAGAAGGATGCAGTCAGTCATGTGTGAGTAGGGCAATGTATTCCAAACCATTTCTGTCTTCAAGACTGACCATGTTTGTGCTCAGCATCTGAACACCAAAAGCATCATTTTCTAGATGGGTTTTAGTCATATTGTCTCCCCTAAAATTGAAGTCACACATCCAAAATTTCCCAAAATGCTTTGAAAAGTACCCACATCTTCAATGACCTTTGCTTCAAGAAAGACTAATAAAGATGCAAACTCTACAAAAAATTCATGCAGCTCTGATTCACACGTGGAACTTATGTTGAAGCATATGGCTTTTTAATCTAGTACAGTGTTCTTCAGCCTAGTTCTACACCAGTCTGGAGCACCACTGGAGTTACATCACCTATCCTTTATATTCATGTTCTGTTCTTTATCACAGCACTAGGACACTTCCATGACATCAGAGTAGCATGCTAATATGAAATCTCAGTAATACACAGTTCACTATCAGAAAGTATTTTAGGTCACTGTTTTCATCCAGAACTGTCTACTTCACTGATTTGCAAAAACTCACAATCAGAAAATCCTGTTCTATGATTTTTTTCCATATATGTCCATATACATTGCAGCTAAAGTGCACTGCAAGATTACAGCCACTAGTTCTAACAGCAGTTAGTTCAATGGTGGTCAAATGAGTAGAAGACTTGATAAAAGAGCAGATACAAAAACTTCTCATTTGTACTAATTTCATTTGAGCAGATTTCCAGTGTTTTAAAATGTTAATGATAATGCCTGGCAGCTTTTAGATTAGCTGAAAATATACTCAACCATCAAAGACCCAAACAACTGGGAAATATGATTATTTCTGCTGAGAGACAGAGCAGCAAAGGGAGCACTGCACAAACAGAAAATCAGCATCAGATGCAGGCACAGCGAGAGTAATTGAAAGGTTTCTATTAAACAAGCTTTTCTCTCAAAATGTAGCAACTCTTGGGCACAATACCTCACTAGCCAAGACTGTTCTCTTGGTATCCCCATTTGTCAGTGCTACTCTTAGCTTACACAGATAAATCTCACCTGCATTCAACCCTTACTAAATTGGTTTCCCACAGTGAGAGGTACTGAAAGACTTCAAAATGAGAATCCTTGCCATGATATTTAAGAGACACTGAACAGAAGTACCATCCTTTTTCATCCCTTGTTCTAACCTACTTTCCAGGCAGAACTGCTAGGTATGAAAATCTCCTACACGTGTGCCTGTGGCTTTTACCCTGCTGCTTGTCAGCCACAGTCCATGTCCTGCCAGGTACATCTTTCAAACTGTTGATGGTACTTGATGGCCTAAACAAGCAACAACAGTCAGCCCAATATCACAGGAACAAAAATATCTCTTTATGATGAAGCTCTGTCAAATGTAAGCAGTACCCACCCTAACTTTTACCTACTTGACACAGTTTTAGCACACTACAGTCTGAACTGAAGGCAGTCTGGCAAATGGGATCTGTACAAATTATTCTTACTGGAAATGTAATGGGATCTTCTCTTCAGGGACACCTTTCTGTAGCTCTGATATCATGTATTTTTCCTGCCATAAGTGCATTTCAAAAATTAAAAACTAAAAATTAGGAAGCACAGTATGTCTGCAAGGCATAAATAACTTTGATGCTGCAAATAGGAGACATTTCTCCCCACATAAGAAGAGAGCCCTCACCTGTAGACAGTAGCTGTAATGATGGAAGAGTGAGATACATATGACACACCTTTTAAACTTTTGTGCCTACTGCTGGAATTATTAGGGCATTTGCCCACAGCAAATTAGACTTAGACATGATGATCTTTAAGGTCCCTTCCAACCCAAACCATCCCACGATCCACATTCATCTGATCTATGCTACCATAAATTATGGGTGCATTATTGCAGCCTCCCTGCCTCACTTCTGCTTCACAGAGTCAAGACTAAATATTTCATTTTCTAACTAAATAGGAGTCAAACTGGAGCCAAGTGAAGAGGCTGTCCTTTAGCTGTAGGGCCATCACTGGAGAGTCTCCCCTCACCCTTACCAAAACCTCCTTCAGCCTTACTGGCACAACACCCAGTTCTGCCAATTTGGTTGAGTTTGAGAACTGACTATTAAAAGTTTTTAAGCTAACCTAGATAGTTTTGACACAACCAGGCTGGTGAACAACTGCAAGTTGTTGTGCTGGCAGAGCTGAGGAGGCAGTAAATTATGAAGACTGGAAAAGAGGAGAAGTGAAATGCAGAGAACATGAATCAACTGCAGCCAAAAGATGTATCTGGCTGCAGCTCAGTAATGCAGTAATAGTTCATAGGCCTTTGCTACACTACTCAACATTGCTCAAATTTTGCTTAACTACTGTAAATAACTTTTTGTAGTTGTTACACAACTTCTCGGAAGTTTCCATGAGAGCACAGGACCTAGTAGGTCATCCACTCTGTCAACAGGGGGTAACAAGCTGAAATTCCATTTTGCCTTTTTTTTTTTTTCCAGCTCTGCCTCCATCTCCTGGTTGAAAACCAGGAGTTCAGGTTTCTCTCCACTAATATATTGAGGTACTTGGCAGGGTAAAGCCCCAGTGCAAAGTCTGCACACACTTTCAAATAGACCAAGTAGATTTTATGAAGGCTGAATAACAAAGGTCCAAGCCAGGTGACATATACAATAACCAAACTGACACTTCCTTTTGTTTGAGTACATCAGGAAGAATCTTCTGGGAGTAGAACCATTGCCAAATGGCTCTCCAAGTGAGTAGCTGGCTTGGATGAGTAGAGATCAGGGAAGTTAATATCCAGCACTGAAAGGAAGCAAGCAGGACAGGACAGGGAAGAGCTGAGAGAGAGGCCACTGGGAAGAGCTGCACTATAGGCAAGGTAGGAGCTGGGTTTCATATTCAAAAGAGAGCAGAGAGCAGGAGAATAGCCCTTTGTGATGCTCCATGGTAAGCCTGTTGAAAAGCCAGCTCTTTCACCCAGCATGCTCCCCTCACCTGTTTCATTCCTGCTATTCACACAAGGCTCTGGAATTGGAGGCAAGGGCTGGAAAACAAAAAAATACAATCCGAAAATATATTTTTCCATATTAAAAATGAAATACTGAAGCCACTGGAGCAGTGGACTGTGGAATTCTACCACTTTTGTTAAGCCCAGAGAGACCCCCTCTCTGGAAGTGAACTCTTACAGTCCTGTATAAAAGCTTTAAGAGGAGCTTTGAGGAAGATTTGGCCCACAAAAGTAACCATAGAGAGGAAAAGATGGGGTCAAGCCCACATTAAAAAAAAAAAAAAAAAAAAAAAAAAAAAAAAAAAAAAAGAGTAGACTCCATTATATAGGGAAAAAGTACTGATTAAAGGCAAGGACCAGTATGTGCAGCCAGGCAGGATATGCACCTGCTACAGCTTTGGCAAGGTCAGGGGGGTTTGTTGGAAGGAAACATTGGCCTTTCTTAGTATCACTGGCAACACAGGGAACAAAGAGAACATTTTAAAGAACACAAATCATCTTACCACTTCTGGAAGCACCCTCTTCGCAAGATCGTGGATGGCTTTGATCACAATACATATAGATGACAGGAGAAATATGACACCCAAGATAACACAAGCTCTGGGAGGGGGTGGAAAAGAGAAAAATACAGAAAAATGTTAAGAACATATTTAGAATTGTCACCTCTCCCAGTGCTGAAGGGTTACACACGATAGAATAGTATTAGTAATAAAAAATCCTTAAGGAGCCAAACAGAGACATGAATAAAAGAAGAGAATTAAAAGATATGTCTGATTCCCCTTTAGCTCTTAAAACCTGTATTACATTTGAGAAGACAAGGTACACCAGATGATGTTTCAGGGTGAAAGACATCTCTTCTGATCCTGATGATCTATCATAGAGACCTCCAGAGGTCTGTTGCTTTTTGTTTGTTTTGCTAGGATCTTGCATTAGAAATAATCAAAGGAACTTCATTCTTTTTACTAAACCAGGACAGATGTTTGGTAAATCTGGTCAGTAACATAAAAGAACCTGAAACATCTGTTTTTAAGTGCAGATATTAAGAAACAAACAAACAAAAACAAACAGGAGCTTAGGTGCTTTACTTTGTAAGTTGAACAAGGCTCTCTCAATACCTAAATAAGGATCAGAGTATCATCAGATTTGGTGCTGAGCAGAATGAAAACTCTTTACTTCCAACCTGCAGGGTTCACAATCCAGTTTTATAGAAAGCTAATAAATAGGTTAATGAAGAGAAGACAAAGCAATAGAGAATGATTAACAGAGAATAATTAAGTTTTGTAAAGGACACAGGCACAATGAAGCTTACAGAGCACATAATGCACATCCAGAAGTTCACAGCAAAAGATGGAGCTCTTGGTTTTGTTTAAAATACAGATTGATACTGCTCTGAGATGGAGTTCCTTTTGCTGTGAAATACTCCAGGATATAAGGCTTTCATTTCCTCTACACAGAAAATAATAGCCAGCCTATTACAGTATTAATATTCCCACTACTCCATTTTACTAATAGCTCTGCATATAAATTCTAGTACTATAGACAGATACACTATAACAGAAATTTCAATGTTAAAAGCATGAAATTGTTAAGAAGTTATGTATTAAGAAGCTCTATGTATGTATTTTTTCTTTAAAAGTTGTATTTCCTTTGTTATTCATCAAGAGATGGGTGAGGAAGGAGGGGTGGAGGTGCTGCCCTCTACATCAAGAAATGGATAAGGTGTGAAGAGCTGTCTCTGAAGAACAGTCAGGAGCAAGCTGAAAGCTTATTGATACAATCAGAAATTAGAATTAGAATTGGGGTTGTTCAGCCTTGAAAAGAGAAGTTTAAGTTTCTGGGGAAACCTTAGAGCAGCCTTTCAGTATCTAAAAGGGGCTTGCAAAAAAAAAGATGGGTCCAAATTTTTTAGCAAGGCCTGTTGTGATAGGACAAAGGAGGATATATTATAGATAGATACAAAGAAATAATTTTTAACAAAGAGGGTGGTGAAACACTGGTACCAGTTTCTCAGGGAGGCTGTAGATTCTCCATCCCTGGCAATGTGCAAGGCCAGGTCAGATGGGGCTCTGAGCAACCTGATCTGTTGAAAATGTCCCTGCTAAGTGCTTGGGGGTTTAACTCAAAGACATTTAAAGGTCCCTTCTAACCCAAACTGTTATTCTGTGACCACTTGGTACTTATCTGTTGGCTCAGTTTATGGGTGCTGTAATTATTCCAGTAGCATGCTACTATTTTCCACAACCCAAGACACCAGGCCATCTGGTGGTTGGCAGCACATGTAATGTTCACATCAAGCTCAGTCTGGAGACTGAAGTTGAATTGGCATTGCTCTGTGTCTAGGTCAGAAGATGCAGCTGCAGCAGTGGTGCAGCTGAGTGGCTGTTTATTTTATTCCCTAACACCAGCAACACTAAGTCATGCTCTGGACAACCTACAAAATCCTTCAGAGAAGTTATAGAATCAAAGAATGGTTTGGGTTGGAAGGGAGCTTAAAGATCACCCAGTTCCAACCCCCTTGCATGGGCAGGGACACCTCCCACCAGCCCAGGTTGCTCCAAGCCCCATCCAGCCTGCCCCTGAGCACTTCTAGGGAGGGGGCAGCCACCACTTCTTTGAGCAACCCAAGGTGCCAGTGTCTCACCACCCACAAAATAAAGATTTTCTTCCTAATGTTTAACCTAAATCTCCCCTCTTCAAGTTTGAAACCACTGTCTTCTCACTACACACCTGTGTAAAAGTCCTCAGTAAAGGAACTGCCCTTCTACGGAGGAGAACAAACAACACAGAGGCATCCTTCCTAGCAACAAAGTGGTATGCTGGGTCAGGTACTCATCTCAGGTAGGCAAAACTTGGCTACACCTTCCATAAGACACATGTTTAACTCCTTTGTAGCAAATCACAACATAGCCTTCATGCTTGTAAAAGGTGGCACCTTGTAAAAAGTAATCAGAAAAGGCTTGGGACAATCTGACTACCCTGGAGCCCTTCCCCTAGACACAAACAGAAGAAAAAAAAAAATGACCTAATGTGGTGTAACGAGGCAACCAGGTGCCACTAATTGCCAGGGAGTGAGCATGAGCTTGTGTCAAGCCCACCTGTGCCCAATTAGGGTGGGCCCCCACTGCGCATGAGCAGGACCAGGGGGCCAACAAAAGGTGAGTCCTGAGACACAAGCTCATGCTCACTCCCTGGCAATTAGTGGCATCTGGTTGCCCTGTTACACTACAACCTATAATCTGTGATAGAGGAAGAAACTCAGAGAATGGATTCTCTACAGTCCTGCCATGAGGGATGATCATTAAATAGTAAAATGGATGGGAAAAAAGTTCATCTCACAAAAAGAATGAAAAAAAAAAAAAGGAAAATGAGAGGGATTTCGATTATTGATTGTATATTTGCTGTCAGGCCTCTGTTCTGCAATAGATTCTTCCCAAAGATCTGTGGTTTCTCTCTGTCTGAATGGATCCCAGCACAGAGATCTGCCTGGAGCCTCCTAAGCTACTTTTGTCAAACTTTTCAGTACCAGATTTTTATATTACTTCTGTAATATTTAGCATAGACATAACCTAACAAGCTTACACTCCACGTACCTTCACAACTGATTCTGACCCAATGATTATTTTAATTTTTTGGATGAGGTACAGAAACAAAGATAACAAAAGTTCTGCTCATTGGCTTAAGACAAATGCAGGCATTGGGTGACTCAAACGCAGAACTGGTCCTGGTCCACAAAAGTTGCCTGACTTGCCTAAAGCCACTTGCTGAGCCAGTGACAGGTTGGAATAAGACACATGGACTTCATGCAAGAATATGTTGACATTTCATCTGAAAGCAACACAGAGAAAAGCTTTTCCAACATTCCCAGCAGGCTTAAACCAACATAGTCACAAATCTGTGAGTTGGAAACAACAGCTTAAACTTCCTTGTGCCAATACCTATTGTTCAATATCAAGGATCTGGGAAAGAGAAGCTAGCAAAGCATCAACAGCTTCCCTTAGCATCCCTTTTATTCCTCTCACACATCTGAGGGAGGCAGGCAAACATTCCCTGGGGCCTGAAAGGAGCTTTGCTGGCACAAGTTTAATGTCTCCAGGGAACCAGCACTTGCCCTGACCACTGTCTGGATTCAGTCCTCATCAGTGTTGGAGAGTTCAGGGTTATCCTGATCTTTGCAAACTCTCCAGCCACCCAAGCCTAACTGCAAATATTTTTCATCTCTGCCTGTGCCAGCAGATTAGTAATGACTTCAGCAACCTTGAGCTGCTTCTCTTATTCCCCAGATCAGTTTTACTGTGTCAAGAGAATTCCCATACACCTACTTAACCAGCAACAGCTAAAAGTAGAAAGAAAAAAAGGAAGATGTTAATAACAGTGACAAGGGCATTAATAGCAGACAGAAATGCAGTCTGAGGTTTAAATCAGCATTCAGTCACCGTATTTAGCAAGCCCAGCATCTCCTTTATATGCTGGCTTTTTGAATCCACAAGCATGCAAAATTCATGAGTAATGGCATAGTACTTTAAGTGAAAAAATAAATGTTTCCTGTCTTCTTGAGTGTGTCAACTTATCTGGAAAACCACTGTAACAAAATACTGCTTAGTGTGTTCTTTCAGTCTCATTTGCCACAAAAATACATTTCTATCTAGACTGCAAATCATGCAAAATTCAACAACAAATGTACAAAATAAGAAACCTCCCCAAAATTAATCTGTTATTTCAGCTGTAGTACATCATGAACAAACTGTAATTGCTTGTTGCAAGCTTCTTTATTTTCAAGTCATTGGACAATGAAAACTTTAATACAAGCCTGCTAACTTTCATCTGCTAACAATTACTCAACTGCTTTGTAGCTAAATCATGTTTCCAAATGCACTGGAAGGTTCTTAGTGCCAAGGTTGTTGGCAAATGCAATTTCATTAATAACATTCCAGTAAATTAGGTAAAGCCAACTGCCATTTCTAAACGAGTCCAAGTCAACTCAGAAGTACCCATAAAAATTCATGAAAGAAGAATTATACAGAAGAGAGGTTTGACTGAAAACCTAGTGAAGGTTTACAGATACCCCTGGCTTGGAATAATCATAGTGTAATAACTGGTCCTTGATATCCAGGTGCCCCATGAACACAATTCAGACACTGTGGGATAACTGGGGGTCCACTGAATGTCATCATACACCAGAACATTGATATCTTCTTGCCAAGAGTTCTCTGTACTTCTCTGCCCAGTGACACCCATGCCAACCCATCATGTCACCAGTATCACCTGCACACATCCAGCATCTATTGGAGACCATGTACTTATTTTACAGCCATTTCTACATGAGTTAGTGTAAGAATTTGCCACCAATTATCTACTACATCGTTAGAGATGTGATTGGTCTATAAGACAAAATAATTGAACACTCCAGGTTTAAAAGGCAACAGAAAAGATCTTAAGAAGAACGCATAATTCTGAAACCACCTCCAGTTCCATGCAACATACTGCTTGTAAAAAGAAAGAGGAATAGGGAAAATTTAGTCAAAACATTTTAAAAGGTAATGGAAAACCATGATTTGATTTTCAGAAATTATAAGCTTTCTGGAATCTTTCAGCATGCATTACAGTTTAAGAATAACAGTATAATTCAGAGAGGACAAGGTGCAGGCATCTCTTTGATTATCAGGCAATAGTCAATTTTTAGGTCAACTAAAGCTCAAACTTCCAAAGATTTTTTTCTTAAAGCAATGGCACCTGGCATGTCAGAGTAATTAAAAGTATACTATTAAGTTGTCCATAAAGCAAATTTACTGTTATGATTTTAACACTGAAACCACCAAGCCTTCTTTAGCTGCCACTTCATCTTTTCTATCACACATTCCCTGTATGGAACTCAGCATTTTTCTTATCAATTATCACAGCTGATAAGGAGACCAGAAAAGGAGATCTATCAATAAGTCTTTCCCTTAATTAAAAATATGCTGTTTTGCATAAATGGATAGCTTTTAGGTGAGTAGCTTTGAGAATTTTGGAGATTCAGGAGGTTCCACATCCACAAACTGCCCATTTTCAAGCTTCTATTGGTAAGTGAACTATTTTTCATGGCTATTTATCATAAAATTAATTTTCTAGGGAGATGTTGTCCTAATATTCAACACATTTGCACCTAGCAGCCACAGCAAAGCAGCCTTCTAATTCATGGATTTATCCCATTATGTGTCTTACATGTGTATTTATTTATTAAAATTCAATACAGGTGGTTGTAAGATGAAAATTCTGTAATGTTTCCATTATAGAATGAAGGACTAACCTCACACAGATCTCCCTGGTGATTAATCTTCAACCAAATACAGCAATTTTACCTCTAGCATGGCTCTCACCACTCTGACTACTCTTCACATTCCAGCCAAAGGACCACTCTTCTGTGCAAGCAGCAGTTCTCCTGGTGACTGTAGACTTAGACTCTCAGATACTTCTTTTATAACATTTTGTAAAAAAGAAATAAAGTTACAAATACATCCCCAGTGATAAGCTCTGCTAGATACTTTACCTCTAAAGAGATCTGGACTAAACTACACAAGAGTGATTTATAACAGAGTTTTCCTCATACCAGCTCTTTGGTATTGAAACAAGCACTGCAAGGCTCTTCTTAATTATCATCCTGCTGTATTTCTGGCAAATGGGATACAGTGACACAGTGCTAACAAGGGCTTGTAATGAAGCTCTTGGTAATTGCTCCTCTCAAGTCAATCTGCTCTCATAAGCAGCAAAGGTGGTGCCTTTAAAGAATCAGTATTAAAGAATCAGTAAAAATTAGTGATGCACACAAATACAGTCTGCAAAACTGTGTTAACTTCTTCCTCTTAGCACCTCACAGAGACAGCTGTTTTGGGGCAGTGGAGAAGAAAAAGGATCTCACATACATATCATAGCATACCTGTTACATCCTGGAACCCAACCTTACCACCACTCTTCAAGTTCATTAAAATAGTCCCTGAACTTGATGACACCACGTGGAATAAACCAAGATTGTCAGCAGCAGTCTAATTACTTCACAGTTTTGTTAACATATGATAAATCTAAAATCCAGTATTAAAAACCTAACCTTCTATTCTCTATTCTTCTATTCTCTAACCTGTGCTATTCTCCCACCTTTTTCATTTGTTGCTGCATCTCAGATTGCTTATCTTTTTTTTATTATATGCCTTATTTGGGTTTTTATTACTTTTACTAATGTAAAGAACCCTCACAGAAACAAAGAGCAGCCCCAGGGGCTCAAAAAAATCCTCTGGTTCTATTTCATGAGAAAGGGAACCTAGCTGAAATTATCCAGCACCCTGTCCAATTGCATCTTGAAAATCTTCCATGATGAGGACTCTGCCAAGTTCCTGGGGAGGTTGTTCCAGTGATTGATTGCTCTCACTCTTAGAAATTTCTTTCTTCTATCAAGATTATTTACCTTATTCACTGAAAATATCACTTTCCATATTAATGGAAAATATTTTAATAACTTCAGGAGAGCTACAGAGATAAATGTAACAGAGAACTGTAAGAAAAGACATTACAAACAACTAGCATGTATATCAGTATTCTTGATGTAGAAAATATATTCTCACACTTGCAAACCTGCCATCCAAACAAGCTTCAGTTCCTCATTCAGTTCTTTGGCAGCTACAGAACTATAAGTAAAAGACAATACTCTGAATTCCTACAAACAATTCTGTCACCTTCCAAGAGCTGGTTTGCCTAATTTTAATTCTGTATTTTCCTGGTTCTTACAAATATTACCATCATATATTTTTCTCAGAGAAATGGGTTCTCCTCCTTGGGAATAATGGAACAGAGAGGCTGCAGAGTGGAAGTTTTCAAGATCTGACTGGATAAAGTTCCCAGTCACCTATTCTGATCTCACAGATTCTGACTCTGCTTTGAGCAAGAGCCTGGGCTAGAGACTCCCGAGGCCCATTCCAAACCAAATTATCCTATGATCCTATGAATTTTTATTCACCAAATCTCTACCTCTGCAGGCTCTGTCAAGATCTTTCAGCACTAATGGCTCTTAATAGCCCACAGAAAAGGAAATGTTAAAATCTCTGCAGGCTGTTTTCACCACTGAGTGGAGAGGCAGTGTTAAAACTATTACTTTGCAAGGAGCTGTAACTTAACATTAAAATGAGCTGCAGGCCAGTAAGACTACTATGAGCTCTAAGCCCAAGAGTAATGTGAGCTTTTTCAGCAAAGCTGAGTAAGTCACTTTTATGATGGATAAAGAATTTAATCTCTGAATAAACCTTCAAATGACACCTCTGGAATATAAGTGAGAAAATAAATTAAATTATAAAAGTATAATATAATAAAAAATATGAATGTGTTAATTTCTGTTTCCCTGTGATCTGAAAAGATTTTAGCATTAGTGGGAGGCAGAGTGAAATTCATGTATGGAATTGTTCAGTAAAGCCAGGTGGCACAACATGCAAAGCAGTTGCCTAAAAGCCTCTTGCTGTGTCAGGAATTAGGAAAATGTTTTTGAGCATGCACTATGCACTCACTTTCTAACTCTCTATCTCTATATACATTTTTCTCAATTGCCAATTTAAGATGTACTTTAAAAGGAACAAAGTGGGCTCTCTGTTCATGGCACACATTCCATAATCCACCTCCAACTGCCAGAATCCAGATCAGCATGGTTACAGATATTCCTTTTCCTCATCATAAAAAAAACCCAACAAAGCAGATCACAAAATAAAGATAATTCGAGTAGTGGTTCAAATTATCACTGGAAGCTGATTTCTCAATTACTATATTAAAAAATATACTGTTATCACATGGCCTAACCTCTTCTAAAGGAACATGGAAGGGAAATGCTGTTTATATCTGAGGCTCAGATTATCTATACTAGGGATCCACTTAATGTTGAAAATGTGATAGGACTTCCCAAGTGTTTGTTATCCTCAAGAATTCAACCAGTTTCTGCAGAACAGGTTATTTACATCCTTTAAAATCATGCAGTTGGACTGGGGCAATAGTTCCATAAATAATTTGATTGTCCAGGTATTAGATATCTGCAAATGAAAGCTAACAGACATTTCTATAACTGAGAGATTTTGAAAACTCTTAGGCCTGTTTCCTAAGTTCTTGGTCTACAGGGACTGTAGAGTTGCACTCATGTTACACAGAACCAACCCTCCTGGCTTGTGAAGAGCTGACCACTGCCCCCAGCCTCCAGCAGGAGCTTGGAGAGCCTATAATTCCCCTGAAGCTGGAAGTTTTCAGAATTTCTGGTATTATGGTAATTCTGGGTCATAGTAATTTTCAAATTCCAGTACAGAAAAACACCATATCCCCAGTTTTATTCTATATGTATGAGTGTAAATACTTGGTTGAATACACAAGCACTGCCTGATCAACAACCAGTGAAGTAAAAGGAAAGGTCTTCATAAATTAAATAGATTTTAGATCTAGCTCTAGTAATATCACTGCCAAGTCTACAGATGCCACACTTTTAGGAACAGATTTTAGAACGTATAAATATATACGTTTGCTTTTTCATATTTAATATAAATTCTATACGTGAGGGTTTTGTGTGCCTGTGTACATAAATGTGTGCATACATGCACTTCTGCCTGGGTAAGAGCAAAGTTTATGACTGCTTCACTTTTGCCTGAATATGGGATGATGGATTTATGGAGAACTGATGCAGTTTAACAAGTCAGCCTAATGAAGGACCTCTAAAACTTCAGCACTGTGGCTGGATGTAATATTTCAGCTGACTGTTTCAGAAGAGTAGTTTAGAAAATTTTATTGTGGTTAAAAAGAAACTACATTCTCCCTCCTATAAAGCAAATATCCAAGCACGAGTGAACACTTACTTGCAAACTCTGCTCTGTGCTCCACTGAGTAGGAGAAACATACATGTGGCATGTGATGAGCACCTCATGGTTGCTGAGAACTAAACAAGAGCTGCAGAGGTAGCCTCTTAGATATTTGCAGTTTGAGGGGTATTTTGATGCATTTAAAATTTTTCCACATCACTTTTAGCTATTCCATTCCCTCATCACAAAAGAGTTTTCCTCCAGCCACAGAGGTTTGCCCTGAACTGTGGGTAGGTGTGGATTTTGCCATCTGTGCTTCAAATTTCATATATATATATATATATATATATATGTATGTGTATATATATGTGTGTATATATATATATATGTATGGCATAGATAAAATTATCCTCAGTTTTTAAAATGTAACTGATATGTTGGGTCTGAATCAAATGGATTATTTTCATTCAACACTACCAAAATAGAGTGCTCATTTAGTTAGGCTAAGCTGTACCCTTCTACTTGGTAAACATCCATCAATTCAGAGCAGAATCTGAACCACTAATACGTGCTGCACTGCCCCATTTACCTGAAGAGGAAACTTAAAATCAAAAGCTGAACACAAGGCATGCTCTGTGAAAAGGTAACTGATGGACAGTACACACCAAGCAGCCAAGGAAAGAGATTGGTACACTGGTGATGTTGTAGTCATTGGGTATTATAAAAGTTATTAATAAAAACTTTCTAAAATCTTTATTTCCCATGCCATATAGTTACAGTCTTAAGTTTCACCCCTACTGCATGAAGTCCTAGGAAAGGGACAGAATTTCCTTCCTAGGAAAGGGATAGAATTTCCTTCCTTCCTTCCTTCCTTCCTTCCTTCCTTCCTCCTTCCTTCCTTCCTTCCTTCCTTCCTTCCTTCCTTCCTTCCTTCCTTCCTTCCTTCCTTCCTTCCTTCCTTCCTTCCTTCCTTCCTTCCTTCCTTCCTTCCTTCCTTCCTTCCTTCCTTCCTTCCTTCCTTCCTTCCTTCCTTCCTTCCTTCCTTCCTTCCTTCCTTCCTTCCTTCCTTCCTTCCTTCCTTTCCTTCCTTTCCTTCCCTTCTTCCTTTCCCCTATGTAATGGATAATCCATATTTATAGATATCCACACAGAGGATTCCTGCACTTGCCTGACAACTGAAAGCCCCAGTGAACCACCACCAGGCAAGCAGTGCTGAGCACTTGTATAAACTGAAGCTATATTTATATATATATACATGCAGATTGGAAATAAGATGTACAGCTGAATAGCTGAGCTTAATTCAACATAGGGGTAGGGGAGTGAAGGGTGTGGGAGATTTTCAAACTCTTGAATCCAGTGTTCTGATTCTGAGTCAGTTTTCTTATTCACTTCACTCCTGAAGGGTTGTTAAGTATCTTTCTTGTGAGATTGCTTTTATCTCAAACTAAATTGGAAATTCTTGGATTAAGCTCTTACAGTGACATCTTTTGGATGTCAAAACAGATGAAGGTTCATTCTCCCCATGATTTGAGAACCTCTTAAGAATCAAAGCCTTAGGGCAGGTGTTTTTCCCTTGGCCAATGGGTTCAGCATCCTGACAGTATCAAATCCAGCTGCCACACCTGAGGTATAATGTATGGGGATGAGTAAGATGCACAGACACAGAGCAAAGTTTTTTAAAAATGTCTAACTACAAAGCTGCAAAGACTGCAAGACTTTCCCAATTCTTAACCCATTGTTTTTAAACTTAGCATAAGGTGAAAAGAGGTATGCAATATGAATACAGGAACAGAGATAAGTGACACCACCTGTTCTTCCAGATAAAGTGTCATCTTACTCCCAAAGAGGACTCCAAAAGCATATTCTGTCCCATCAAGGACACAAATTACTATTTTCTCCTGGCAAAAGATTCCTCTACAGCAGGTAAAGGTATAACAGATATCTGTAAGCTTGTTTGCCACAATGCAATACTTGTTATTTACATGTCATTGCCAATGTTTTGGATGATAACTTCACCAATATAAGAAAAAAAAATTAAAGTTCAGTAGGAATGATTTGTAACCAATACAATTTAATTTTCCTGTTGTAGTTATAGGGGAAAGAGCAGCTGGAGTTATATGCAATTTAAAAAAAAAAAAAAATTGGAAAAAAAAAAGCACCAAACCCAACAGTGAAAGAAATGTGAGATTTCTGCTCTTGGCTTCAACCATCATGCTCATTATGAGTAAGGTTTCCTATTTACTCTGGCACTGGGTTAAGAAAGATGTTAACAGACTGGTTCTTGGGAAACACAGAATTTAACTTAGTGCCATCAACAAAGTAATATACAATAAACACCAGCTGCAACTGTCAAAAATCACTATGTTAAATGTGCTGCATAGAGTTAGGTTTTTGCATCCAAACTCAAACAAAAGCCACTGGTTAAAACAGCCTAGGAGCAATGGAGCCTAAAGACAAAAGCAGATACTGTCTTGCTCTGCATTGTATAGAAATGCAAGATTATAGTTGTGTAATGTAACAACAGGGATTTGCTTTATAATCTAAGAAGTATCACCACTCCATTTTACCTGAGTAGGCTGCCAGCTTATTTCATTTACTTACCATGAGCTAAGTTCTGCTTTCCTGAACAGAGGGGGAATCAAACAGATGTTTCCTTTGTTCACAGGGCTGAGAGTTTTCCAGTCAACTACACATAAAAAACTCCATCTTGTACAGCTTCTTTTGTTATTCTATCTTCTCAGTCTTGACTTTTTTAATGGTATTTCTCACTTTCTCTTCATGCAGAGTCCCAGAAGTCCAATCCAAGTCCTTCAATCCTGAATTAATGGAACAAAGAGCTGCCCTTTGGCTGTGTAGCTAGTTACTAGTTCAACATCTCATGAGACGTTTTTCCAGGTCCCTAATGCTTCAGTCTTGTATTAAGAAATCACTTCTGCTGTTCTTTATTGGGTTTATTTATACACATGAAAAAGCACTTTTACCACATCAATTTTAATAAATTTCTTCCTTCAACAGAGTTTTATTCTACTTCAGCAGTCCAATAAGCTGCTAAGTTGAAGGTTTAATAAAGGGCAGAACATTCAGGAATACTTGTATTCTTGTTACAGAGAGCAGAAAGGAGGGACCATTCAGATCTCTTTGCACATCTTGAATGGATCAGTGATAGTTCAATGTTCAAATCACAAAACAGATTACTGGATTCAGACCCTTACCCTGACAACTTGCTCTGATCACCCCTGCTTTGAGCAGGGGGTTGGACTGATGACCTCCAGGGGTACCTGATGACCTCCAGGGGTACCTGCCAGCCCCAGCTGTTCTGCAGCACAGAACTCTTCCCACTAAGTATTAAGCTCTACCTGTCCCAAAATGCATAGGCATTGGGTCTAACATATTTTTACAGACTCTGGTTTACCAATTACATCAGAATATATTCTTCCCTCTCATGGAGAAAAATAGGGAATCTCAAGTACTTTGTTTTAGTCATAAATTTTCATCTTTTGTTGAGGTTCAAAACTATTTCTCCAGATACACCAACCCACTCTTCTTTCTTGGGTATCTTTTTCATTGCTTTGTTGATGGTTTGTTCAGCACCTCTATGTTTCCTGCATGTTTACCTGTAACCCAGCAGATTACCCTGAGCAAATCAAGCACTCATCAACTGGATCCTCTGACTCTGTTCTATGTTCCCAATTCTTGCATTGCCTGAAGACCTACAATTCTTTCAACCACTCTTCTAAAATAAATGCAAATGCAGTAGCCTGTTTTTACCCTCTTTTATTTGACTGTCAAAACAGAAAGATGGTGAAGTGTGAAACTATCTAAAAAGTACCAGTAACAAACACATCAAATATTCATCCAACTCCTACATACTCTTTCATTAATGAGCCAGCCAGAAGCAAGCAGTGTCTCACAGGGCCTGCAGTCTTACAGTATTCATACCTGATCTTGGTGAATATTCATTATATTTTCAAAGCCACTTGGTATATTTAAAAATAAAGCATAAAAATTTCAACATAATTTGAGACACACCTTGATCACAACTAGATACAACTTTTCACAATGACTTAAGAAATTTTCTCAAGAATAAAAGACATGAAAAGCCTGCCAGCTTTAGCCTCCCAGGCCATCAATATCACAGAATTTTCAAGAAGGGCAAATCACAGAGGTAAATTAAAATATATTTTGCAGTTACTACATGTGAACCCCTATGAGAATCAGCAAAAATGTACATTGTATAACTTTGGTCACATATAGACTTAAAAAGCACCTTTTGATCTTGCCCCAGAAAATGAGAGAAACCAAACGATCTAACAGAAATGAAACCCATTAAACTGAGTTAAACTCAGCAGGACAAATCTTCGTGATATTTTCAGCAGTACCATTGCCCTGAAGTCAAACAGAAATGCACTGGTTCAGCTTAGCAGAACTTGGCACAAGCAGCAGTTTTTGCACTGCTCATTCTGTGAAATGCTGCATTTCTGACTCCCATATGGCTACATGTTAAGTAAGATTACGCAGTTCTCTTACATCCTAGCATTTTATTCTGAGCCTTTAATTCATTGCACAACATGAGTCAGGCTCTGTGTCTTTTTTGGGAGTTTTGTTTTTCATTCTGCCTTTATGTTCTCTCTCAATGACGTCTAAGAGTCAGGATTGCATCTGAAGTTGCCCTTCCATGAGAGGCTTTCCACTGATTTCAACAGATTTTTGGATCAACTTTGCTGTTAAGTTTATGGAACAGGAAGTTCTATGAATTTACAATACATAATTAACTGGCAATTCCCCTCCACTTTTGTCAAGGAGCTAAGAAATACTGGGATACACACGCAAATATAATCAGCAAAAGACAGACTTATGGATAAAGAACTAAACTGAAGTCACCCTGGCACACCTTACTCTGGTAAACAACAGCAATACTTTTGCTAAAATTCTGAGTTTTGCACAGGTTGCTGTACTAAGGCAAAGCATGGCTGGGCACACAGCAACCCACTGCACCTCCATCAATTTGCACCAAACTCTCCAAGAGTCCCAGAGCAGACTTCCCCACTGAGGCACTGGCACACAGAAGACAAGGACTGTGACAGAACAGGTGTAGTTAGAGGCACATGTAGCCAAAAAAAAAAGATTATTTACAAGGTAAGCAAGCAGACAAGAGGAATCATGCAATATTTTCCCAGTGTAGAGGAAAGGTAATTACATGCAAGTCTTCTAAGCAAGACATTTATTAAACACAAAAGGAAATTAGAAATGTGCTGCCCTCAAAAATCTGACAAAGTAAGAATTGCCTTAAGAGACAAAATCATCTCTAATGGTTGTTAGTACTATGATTCTCCTGTCAGTTCCAGAAATGGAGGGATAACCAGACTGCTTATCCAGTGATACATATTCCCAGCATATGGTACCATTCTTTCACTCAGTACTGATCTCATCCTCTAACCTTAGCTGTATTCAACCAGAGGGCATGACAAGTAATTCATTGACATAATTCAGCCTTACGTAAAACTGAGGGATTGTATGAAAGCAAATTAAAAATTAGCATAAAAAGCAGGAATATGTTTGCTACTTAGCTTGTTCACTTTACTGGCTAAGCCACAGGGAAATACTGAATCTTCTTTTGTGTTGCAATTTATTTTCTCTGTAAAGCACTTCACAAGGTTCACTTGAAAAAGCTCAACAGAAGGAGTTTTCAAAAATATGGTAATTGAATGTTGACAGGAATCTCTGTGGACGCCCACAAAAGCAAGATACTCAGGAAATGTCTGTTACGATCTCCAAATTTGAGCAGAAACACTAATTTTAATCACATATTTCTGGATTTATTTTTTATGAATCAATGCCACATCAGTCTTCTATGGCCTTTTATTCCAAACTGTTAGATAAGGAGCCCTGCCAGAAAGGAACACACAGCACTGCCAAGCTGTTGAATGGTGTAAAAATACCACTTAATTTTGTCTTAGTTTTTAGGAGAGGACTATAAAGACAAGTTATAGTTCCCTCTGTGTGACTTTTTTCCCCTTACTTGATCCTACCAGTTATGAAAAAACTTTGTTTCATCAGGGTTCCCTTCTCACAGGAGGGACTTCATTAGAGATATTTCAGAAAAAAAAATATACTTTATGCCACTTTACTGTAAAATTATAGTCTGTTCCAGTGGATAGCTGGACTATCTTCCAACAATCCACATGGGATACTTCTAGCAGTGGTACCACAGAACATACCTAAAGCTCATAAATGTACTGCAATCCTCTACCTAGACATACCCAAAATTTGAGTAGGAGTTTACAGTCTTCTTCTTTATACTCTAGCTGAACCAACTCCTGAGCCCATCTCTACCTGGTCTACCATGCTACCACATACATTGCCAACAGAAATGATCCACAATGCACAATAATGCAAGATATCATTTCCTCTGTGACCACTACTGCACTGCAAATTAAATATTTTCATGGGATCTGTATAGCAAGCACTAAATATGCTTACTTTGCAAGCATATAACTTTTTCCATACAGACATGCAAGTATTGATATACTCTTGCTTATGAAAATAGCAATAGTTCTTTAATAAAAAGGGTGTGTGCCTCTTTTTGCACAGCAGTTACAATAAACTGTGTCACTCTACTATCATATCACTAATATAGACTCAGTCTTATCAGATGTTCTGTAACCTCAACTTCTAATACTGCCACTAGCAGTTGTCTGCAAAGAGAAGTTTATATTCCAGTCTTGTTAAAGGAAGCACAAATACAACTTTAAATACATAGTGTATTAGAGTTAGATGCAAAATGAAGATTTACAGACTACAGACTGCAAACACAATTCATTTGATACAGATGCTGCAAGATTTAAAAAAATAATAATAATTAAAAAAAAAAAAAGGAAAAAAGAAAAAAGGAGATTCACAAAGCCCTAAAAACTACTATCTTTGCTAAAAAGAAACTGAAAATCACAATCACAGAGAGATTTGTCTAAGGAAAAGCTGCATATTTGGGACGCAACAGTAAGTTGGCAGGAGGAAAGAGCATCTTCTGACACAACAAAATGTTTTTAGTCAAAGCTCTGGAATCTGCAGCATCACAGCTTGACAGCAAAAGCTCTACAGGCCTCTACCAAAGCCAGAAATAATTAAGTGTACTTACATGTACTCCCTGTGTGCAGAATGCACAGCAGCTGCGTTGCTGTAACGCCACAAAACTATTGCTGATGACAAAACATCCAGCGTAGCATCAAACTGAAAGAGATTCAGAGTCAATTGTTTTGTGGGCCATTTCATGGGCCCTGTACTAAAAGTAATGCACAGACATAAAGCAGCTTCAAATACATCATTTTAATGAAAGCAGGATTTACAGTTATTAAATTGGTCTTCATGTTTTTGCCATGTTTTACTGCGCAATGATACGCTTTGGAGCTCAGGATATCAATCAAGGGATTAAAAACCTTTCATTTGTAATCCATCACCTGCAAAGAAGTTGAGGAAAAAAAAAATCCACCACAACCTGGCAGTGTGGCAACACAAGAGTTAAAATACTAACGTGATTCATATGCAAAGATTTTATTTAAAAAAAAAAAAAAAAGTGTTTGAAAATGCCTGTTAAACATGCCTTTTTCCTGCAAAGGAAGAAGAAATTTCCAAGTTTCTGCAGAATTGTCTGCAATAGAAAGTTTATTTCAAACCAAGACTTTTTTTTTCCCAAAAATCTCATTATATACAGATTATGCTGTACCACTGGCAAAATGCCATGTTCATATTTCAAGATAATGAAGACATGATGTCAGGTAACAGCAAAACCCAGGCTTGTCCAACTGGAAGAACTTTCAGCCTTCAGTCAAACTTTCTACATTGTCAGTTTAACCTTCTAATTTGAAAGCAAATGACAGAGGATTAGAAATTTTGCTTGTCATTCATTGCAGTTCTGCTTGCTCATCATATCAATGATGGCATATCAATATTGACATGACCTCCAATGCAAGACTAAGTAATTAGAATCTATCAGAAAAAATATAATGAAAATATGATTACTATCCTTTCCAAGGTAAGATATTCCAAAGTATCAACAGTATTTTCTTCTAATCCATCACCGATTTTGCACGCCTTGCCTTGAACTTAGAATAAGAAAAAATACAGCATTGTCCATGAAAAAAGAAGAGAGAGGGATTATTTAAATTATATCTCTACTTACAGCAAATCCAAATGATGACGCACTGTATCTCATTACGGAGACAGCTAAAGGAAAGAAAATATTATTTAGAATTATTTCAAATCTTTTTTCTCTTATCTGAGATCTATAACACTAGTTTCAACACACGGGCTTAGTTTCACTTGAATGACCAAAGCAACTCTTAAAAAAGGTCTACAGGGAAGGCCTTGTGCTGCAGGACACGGTTAGATCACAGGAGGGATGGGGTTTTTTTAATTACAAAAACAGAACAGGATAAACCTTAGCATAGCATTCAGAACAGTCTGGTTTTGAAAAGTGCCATTTCAGATGCAGTTTTGAGTAAAAACATGTTGAAACCACAGTTTCCAACTCTAAAAAAATTGAGTTGGGGTTTGAGTTCACAAATCTCAAAAGTGCTCCTTGCTCCAGGTAGGCACAGAAGTCCACCTGAAATGGCTGACAGAAAATTTTGCAGCACCATCTGGACTTCCTGAGTGTCCTCTTGTTGACAAAAAGCCTAATTAAGGATAATTGACACAGCCCCAAGAAATACTTCAAGTTCCATCAGATCAGTGATTTATGATGGAAAAAGCATTAGCAGGAAAACTTTTGACCAGCTCTGATTTTGATTGCATGCTGCCTTTAAAAAATAAATGAGACTTTAAACATGGGCTAACATTTAGGGAAAACAAGATTTTTGTAATTTTTATTCATGCCTCCTCATTCTATTGCCTCACAGTTCTCAATTTTAGGAGGTATTGTGCAAGGAAAAATACCTTTCAGTATCCCAAAACACCATGAAAGAGTCAGGCAGTGACTGCCAAGGGCATCACCTGGAGGAGAGACTTCTTCAAACTTCAGCTCTCACAAGTGAACAGGAGCACCATGGTTACATCAAGCTCATGAGCATGGAGCAGCAATAGAATTCCTGCTGTTTTGTAGACTTTAAAGTGGAAACAGGACTAGCAAAACTGGTGCTCCCTGAATAAAACACGCAGGGGTCTAATTCCAGTACTAAGAGAATTTAGAATAAAGGATTAATTTCACTACTCTTTCGTGAACAGCTATCAGCTTACTTGCTGAGAAAAATACATTTAAAAAAAATAATAATAGTTAAACTGAAAAAAAAACCAAACACAACAGACTCAGCAATGACTTTGTCAATCTTAGCCTGACAAACACAATATCTAATTTTCTCTATTCCAATATTCATTAAAGCAGCTTGGCAGAACAGGGCTGCTATGGTTTGAATGTTCTTTTCAGTAACAGTAAGCTGTATTTCTGTGACACTTATCTGGATAAACAGAAATTAAAAACTTGGAAAGAATTACCATTTTCTTATTGATCCAAGACCTAGCTGTGGCCACAGGCATGCCAGACACCACAAATATTTGGACTTTATCATTACAGTTGGCCAAAACACAAAGAAAAATAAAGCTCATTTCCAGATTCCTGGAAGTTGAAGAATATTGAAACAGTTACTATGGATTTACATCTCCTCCTTGTTAAATCACAGTTTCCCACACTTCATCTCCTAGGTGAAAAAAGGGGTTATATTTCTTGGTCAGACTTGCTGGGCAAGAGCTACACTTGACAAGCTGACACTAGCTTGCAGTCATCCAGCTGCAGGTTTCAAGGTTTCAATGCATAATAATATATTACTTACCAAATTTTCACTGTATGCCCCTCAGAAGCATACCACATACAGTTTCAAAAAACTCAGAAGTTGCAGCAAAAAAAGGGGTCATTCACAGGTACACACAAGTTTGCAATGTTCCTGTCATTCCTGCTTTCATATCATGTAGATCAAAGCCACACTTTTACTTCTATTTCTAGCCTGCCTCTGTAGTGGAATTAGGTCCTTAGTTTTCACTAAACTGACAGCTTCTTTGCCCACTCTAATCCAGACTTAAAACAAATTAACTCTATAGTTCACTTAAAAATGAATTTCATGAATTTTCATTAATTTCTACAGGTGATGCAGTGCATACAGACAACCACACCTTTAGAATGTTCTAGGGGACATATGAGGTGGATTTAAAGCATAAGGTCTTTAGCATGAGAACTGTCTTTATTATTATGTGTTCTACCACTGTGAATATATCCACAGCACTAACACACAATCTATTTGGCCCCAGCTATCTGAAAAAGTCATGAAAAACTGTAAGTATTGGCTAACAGCATCACAAGTCTGCTTAAACCTTTTTGCTAGCTACTGGACATGACTGGAAGAAATACTTCCAAAGGGCTGCCTTTCATACAAACTAACTATTAGTAACTTGCAGTGGTAAAAGGCCACAGTAAAAGTGGCAATGACCATTTAAGTACTGGAAATATATATGGGTTTGTTTTATTTAATTTTTTATTGGTTTTCTAAAAGGAAAAGTCACCCCAGCTTACAGCTGAGAGTAGGCTCTATGGCAAAGAAAGCCACTGTAACATTGGCTTACAGGTATCAGCAAATGCATGTTACCACAGACTGACCACATCCTCAATAGAAACAACTGGCTCCCACTCCAGGCACTAAATCTGAAAGGATTTTCAATGCCTTTTAGCATCCAAGGACTTGAGAGCCCTGGGCAAAGGAATAACCAGTGCTCCTTTATGCCTCCAGGATCACTGCCATGCTCCAGAAGTGATGTATAGCACAGCAGAAATGGATCACAGAGTTTTTGCTGAAAACCTCACCTTCCTCCTTCTCAATTTACATTTTCAGGTATTCCCACATAAGCCTATGATGTAAAAACCCTGGGGATCTCCATACTGAACCAGTGGAATGGTAAGAAGGAAGCAATGAGGGATGAACAGAGAAGGCAGCTTGAAAATGGTGTGGAGCCACTGCACACATTTAGCACCTATACTGCCATGAGACTGCTTTTAGCTATTTTATTGTCTAAATTGGACAGGTTTTTATTACCTCTATAATAAAGCAGATAATCCGAATGCTTTTTTCCTGACATTTGTAAACAGAACCTGCACACTGTCAGCAACTAAAAATAGAGTCAGCACAGTAAGCCACAAATCTACCACTGCCTCCACCTGCACAGAGACATCAATTTGTGAGGTCTGCCAAGCTATAGGTCACATTTTGCTCTAATTCCTTCAGCCTTTCCCAAAGTGATTCCACAGAAGCAAAAAATTCCCCTTTCACACACATTCTGTTCTCAACAAGGCTTCTCACTTCCTTCACAGCACTGGGAGAGCACCCTGGAACCTTTTTGCTCAAATGTAGGAGGCAAGAAATAGGACAGGGGAATTAACTGTCTCCAGCTCTCCCAAACAGAAAACCTTGGGATTACACACTTTGAATGTGGCTACAAATGAGAGATGGTCCCTACAAGCAGCTCCTCCATCTATCTGATATAAAAATCTCCTGAGTTTTCTACTCAGAGAAGGGAAAATTATGGGACAATCTTGATGGGACAATCACTTCATCATGCTAACTTTGAAATTAGTATATTGGTATTTCAGCACATAATATATCATGGCTTCAAAGGAAATGATCTGTACTTAGCAGAAATCAGGCAGGCAATCTGAAAACCTCTGAAAGTTTTGGGTTGTTTCTATATATAGTACCATGTGTTTCTTGCAGGTCATACAGAGTCACAGGCATGAGGAACTGGAAGTTGTGCTGAATCAGAAGTGAAACTAAAATAGAGTCTATGATCATTGCCCAGTGTTGGTAAAACAAACTAATGTTACAATAAATACTTTAAAATAAATACATTCCAAGCGAGAAAACCAAATGAGTAACACTTTCTAAAAAGCCCTCACAACAGACAAAGGAAAAGATCAGACATGACTCTGGTACCTTCTCCCCTCCCCAAAATCCTAAAGAGCAAAATTTAAGGATTTTTATGAACTTGCCTAAAACTTGCCCAATGAGCCCAGTACCTACAAATGGTGGCTAAACATCCAGTATCTCAGCACAAATCTTCCAGACATTTAATCTACATGGGTAGATCCAGTGATACCCATCAGTGACATCTTCCTGCATTCACATTTCTATCCCAAAGTCTCTGAAAAACTGAACCAACCTTATGTATACAAAATCCTCAGCTCATTTTCCCAGTTCATAATTGCATCAACATGGTAAAGACCCTGATTTTTGGACAATACCATTATGTACATATCTACCAAGTGGAAGTGTTAAGTTTAATGTATATTAAACCTGGATCTTCATCTCGTTAGAATTTATGAATGGTTTGTAAAGAAGTTCCTAAAAGGGCTCATTTTCCACCTGCCTGAAACGTGTCATAAGTGACTCTGGGAAGAATGAACAGCAGCAGAGAACAAGGAGATTTCTGGCCTCAGGGAAGACTCAGCTGAGTTCTCTTTGTTTAAGTGTTTTCTGATTTTATTTGTATTGCTGCTTCCTCAGCCTCGTGGTAAAAGATCAGGAGTCTTCCATTTCAGGGCTTAAATATTCACAGTATTTCACACAGGCAGCACAGATGTAGTTTTCCCAGACTGATTAGTCTTTATGTCATGGTGCTCACTAACAGTAGTAATGTCTTGTTCTTCAACAGCAGAGCAGCCCAGTCCCAAAGCTTACTGAGTCTCCTTCTGTTTAATTTTATTTAATCTTCACATTTACTACCAAAGAGCACTGATGCCTCCACCAGCATGTCCCACAGAGCAGAGTGGGCAACCAAACAGGACTTGCACAATCCTGAGCTATGAAGCAATCCTAGTACAAAAAACTTGGAATTTATGGAATGATGAGAAAATAATCCCTGTGGAAAAAACAGTGATCCAGCTTTCTCTACAACACACAGTAAGCAGTCCTCAACAGCATCCTGGAAATAAAAAAAGCCAAGCCAACACAGAGGCACACACACACACACACCTAGAGGGTAAATCTGTTCCTGATTTCAGAAAACATAGTGCCTGGGCTCTTTTTTAATCACTGCTGAAATATCTTCTATGTATAGCAAGCTTTCACTGCCACCCTTCAGAGAGTACAGCACTAAAAAATGGCCAGCCAAATATACCAATTTTGTCTATCACTCTTTCTAGCACAGCTAGAGATGAACACAAGAAGCCATGTGTTCAGGGAAAGCTTTTTGTAGAAGCAGAAAGCAGGCAACTTCAAGAAGGCAGAGTTAACAGCAGTTCTGAGGGTTGCTCAGCAGTCCCTGCAGGGGTTTTACTGCAGCACACACAGCCAGAGCCCTGCACTGCAGGATGGGGTCTGGGAGAAAGCAGGAGCCCTCCTGTCCAGCATCCCACTGCTTCACACACTCCCCTGCTTCCCTTCTCAGGTGCCAACCTTCTGTTTTCAGACAAGATGGTCTTAAAAAAACAAAAAAAAAAAAAAAAAAACAAAAAAAAAACAAAAAAAAAAAACAAACAAAAAAAAAAAACACACACACACACACACACACACAAATAAATCAGAGAAATAGAGGAGTGGTATTTTTGTTTAGTTTTGGCTTTCCAGGGGGCAGGAACTAAAAGAGGGCCCATATGTTATAGTTCCATTTGAGCTCTATCAGGATACTAAATGCATGCCATAGCATTTAAGAACAGGAATAATAAAACTTGAAGGTCTGTAAGACCTTCACAGTGCAAACTCCCTGCAATTGAATATACAGCTGCATAGTCTAATCTGCTATATTTCAAATGTGAGCACTTGAATCACCCAAAATAACTCGGTGCAATGACATTAAAGCACATTGTTTTTTAATGAAACTATGTATTATTGATGCCCCAACTCCAAATATAACAACTGAAATGGCCTAGAATGTTGCAAATGCTAGTAAATGCAGGGAAGCTTTTGCAGCTTATACCTACAATCCCCAGGCTTTGTAATTTTAAGCCTGAAACCATCTTCCAAAACCAGAGGAAGCAGTTTGGACCTGGACAGGGATAGGAAATGAGTCCTACTTTGGGTAAAAAAAAAAAAAGGCTACAAACTACCAGAAATGTTGAGTGGTATCAGAAAGACCCAACAGCTGTTTCTAAAGCCCTGTGGCCAAGATTTGTAACTCACTGTATCCAAATTAAGGTTATCCAGATTTAATGACCTAGGAGACTCTTCAAAGGCAAAATATCTTCCATCTTTTGTGTTCTACTGACTAGAGGCAAAGCTGGAAGTATTCAGGTTGTACCCAGCATAAAAAATTTATTCTTAGGAGTTCAGTGAGTTGCTTTAAAGTCTGCTTTTCTTAAGTTAGCAGAGTAAGTCAGAAGACTGAAGTGAACTCATTTACTACATTTACTTAAATGGTTTTCTGGAAGCTTCATGAAGACCTAGTGAACTTATATTTTATACATGTATCCCCAAACCTGCAACAGCTGGGGCATAGGCTAAACATCCTTACCAGCCACTGAAGGCTTTGAATTGTTAGTAAAATAGATTAAACACTGCCATTGCTCTCAGGGTCTGTAAGTTCCTGTCCTGTGGTCACATTAGAAAGGTGGAGAGATTGTCTCAAAAAATAATTAAAGAATGATATTGTATGCAAGCTACAGGTCAGATTAACATAGAATTTACACATGAGGATTCAGGCTAACTGAACAATAAATATATCAGTATTGTTGGTTGTGCTATGTACCATCCTGTGAATTGGTGTCTCTATTTAAAAATTACTTTTAATTAGATTTCATTTAGAACACAGACACATCTGAAATAACATAACCAGTGAGAACTGCATCCCTTCTGCCCTGGACAAGGTTTTTTGTCTTCACTACTGTAAAGAAGCCTCATGGTTTAATTTTAAGAGTTGACTTTGGAAAAGTTGACTTTTTCCAAATTAGACTACATGAAATATATTTAAAAAGTCCAAATGCCAAGCCTCTACATTTAGCACATTTTTTCCATTTCTTATTTTTCTGCTACTATTTCAAACTTGACTGTATTGCATTTTTAAGAGTATCAGACATCAGGAGCATTAAAACAAATCATCAGTGTCACTGTCAAAAAAACAAACAAGTCCAGCTTGAAAATACTTCTAAGAAACACAAATAATTGTCTTGACATTGTAAAACCTAATTCTGAACATGCTACAGAGATTCAAACCACAAACCCTATGGCACATCCAAACAGTTTTGTACTGGTTGGGATTTCAAGTTCAAAAGCCACACATCATATTTCTTCCTAGAAGTATTTCAACTATCCTGCACTTTAATTATAGGTCTTAAATAAGGGGGGGGGAAATATATATATTTATGGCTTAAGGCTACTCAAGTTGGATTCTTCCTCTTGTTATTAAATTTAGAGAAAATCACCATGTTAGCCAAGGCAAGCATAGAAAACCAGTCCACAAAAGCACTGGCAAAATTCTCATTTTTCCACATTAACTGCAAGAACTTTTTCTTAGTATCTACTACCCAAAATACTTCAGAGGTGGTTTTTTTATTTATAATACAGCCCTGACAAATAATAATATTTTCACAGGAGTTTCATGTGAGCTTCAATATACAATTTTTTGAGCAGAGGTCTGGTTTTTTTTAGAACTTCAGTAAAATTTTAAGCAGCTCAATGGATGCAGCAATGAACTGAACAGTTTTCTATTTACCATAGAAATTTTTCCAAATACATTCCAATATATTTTATGGTTTTTAACTTTTTCCATTTAGTATGTGTGTGGAGGAAGTTGAGGCCATTATAGACATGTTTTCAATTACCTCAAAAATAGATCAAGCCAAACAATTACAGAAGTTTCCCTATTCCACAGCAAACGAAACAGATCTGCATCAGGGATTTTAGGAGATATTTAATGATCAGTGATGCAGAGTAAGTTTAATAGCCAGGACAACTGGACTCTGGAAAGAGAGCTTAAGTGTTTGAAAAGGCAGCTATGCCCAGATGGTTGCCAGTCTCACACATCATCCTGTCTTACTCAATGATTTTTGACAAAACCCTTGAACACTCCCTTTTTTAGGCTTCATATCTATAAAATGGGAGGAAAGTACTTCCACACTTCAGGATGTTATACACAGGGAAAATCATTTTACCATATGGAAGCATCCATAATAATAATTCTGCAAAGAGTGACAGCAGGCACCATGAATATCTTATTTGAATAAAGTCTTTAGTACTATGATCTGCCTTTTATGATATCTCACATTCTCAAGGCACTGCCTTAACTTTCAGAACTGCAAACTTTAACTACAGAAAATGGTAACCCAATTAAAAATTATCTGCATGATCTTTCTGGCATTCCCACAGCTTAAGCTCTAAGATAATATATTTTTATACTAGAAGGATTTCAACAGACTTCTGAAACCCAAGCAGACTTCCTTTTATAAAGAAATATATCAGTACTTCAGAAGAGTACCAAGTGCTGAAAAAAAATTCATATTGAAAGTAACTTTGCATTAACTTGCATTAATGTACTGTAATTGTAACTACTGAAACTGATGTGACTACTGCACCCTCATCAATAGGTTAGTACAAGCTCATTTTTGTCCTGCTTAAACCTCCAGAGCACAAATGCAGTGAAATTCCATGAACACAAAGGTGACTATTTTAAGCATCCTTCATTTTAGATACCTTTAAAAGGTTCTGAATTCAGAACACAGAAAAATGAGCCTATACTGACAACTTTGTCAGTTGGACACCCAATAATGATGACACCCAAAATAAATTAGGAGAAAGAGTTATTAAAAACTACATTTAAAATCAGGTGAATGGCAATATATAGACAGGTTGATGCTTTTTTTATTTTTTAACAATTTCAAGCATAAAGATCTGTCATCTGTTTTTTCATTTTTTTCCTTTTTTTTTTTCTCCTCTCCAAAATCACACAAGTGCAACAGGAAATCTGTCAGAAGGAATGAAGGTAAAACACAGTATGTGCTTGCCACTTCTCTTGGTATTTTTGTCTGGTCTCTCCCTCAACTAACAGGTGGTCAAGTCCTGCCATTCTGTTCTTGAGGAGGAAAAACAGAATTAGAATAAAATCTCTCCACATACACATTTGTGATTTAGAAATCTAAGACTACTTCCCTGGCTGAAGCTTATCTGTGTCTAACCCTGCTTCAGTGGAGCCCAGAAAAAGGAATGGCCACTGTAACCTGGAAGCTGGAGGGCACAGAGCATGAAGTGATAATGCAAAGATTGACAGGTTTTTCTAAATTTAATAAACTGGAGGCTTCTATTAATTTCCCTGTGCATGACTTTGCAGAATATGCAAAGAATGGACCATGGTGTGTGAAGACAAAGCCAGAAGAAATTCACACTCGTGACATTTAGTCTCATAATAAGCGAAATATGAAAATCAGGGAAGATTGGAACTGAAAAGATTTGAATTGAAAAATAATTAGGGGTCTTCACAGCCTTCTTCACTGTCCCTGTCCATTTCAGAGACACAACACAAATCACAGTACCCCCCACTTCAATCAGAGGTCCAATGAGCTGCTCCAGAACCAAAACAAGCTGCCAAGTACAATTAAGCAGGCTGCCAGAATGTAGCACAAGATTACAGATTTTTTTTTGTCATGAAGTGAGATTAGAGAAAGCAAACCAACCCAGATACCTCAGTGAATGAGTGGAGAATCTCTAAAATCTGGCTTTACATACACATTAAAAAAAAAAAAAGAAAAAAAAAAAAAAGGGAACAGAGCATGTCATGCTGAGGACACCTCTGTGTACTGCTAGATAGGAAATAATAGGAAATAATCTATACCATACCCCATAAAACCTTTCCATTTAATCTTCAGTTTTAACAAGTCAAGGGTTCAATTCCTGCCATTTAACATCTACCTGTAAAACTCACACAGGGCCATTCTCACACTCTAAGAACCTACAGCTTTAAAAAAACAAAATCACTTACAGTCCTGGTTCATATGGACTGGTTCATATGTTCAAGAATTCTGACATGAAAGAATTATATTGGAATAAAGTAATATTTATTTTTGTACTAAGGGCAAATTGGGAAAACTGTCCTACCAGTCAGTTTTACCAGTCCATTTTGCTAATATACCTTAAAAAATGCCCAAACAACAATGGTACTACTGAATCCTCAAGTATTTTAATAATATCCTATCAATGTTTATTTACCTTTACTGTTTTGTCAGGTAATTTGTGGAAATTATTACACTATAAACTTATTTCTATGGTCAGATAGATGGAAAGCAATAGATGGCTGAAAACTTCACCTGTTTGTTTATTCATTTAGACTAACTGGCAGGCTTTATCATAAATTTCAGCATATTGAATTATAGGCTCAGATCAAAGGAACATCTAGCTAACACTTGTATCTCTATTAAGGAAGATCATTTTATTGCACAAAGTAATTAAATAGTCCAGAAAAGTGCAAGTAAAAATTATTGATAAAAAGGGAGGAAATTGCAAGCTTATATATTGCTATTCACTCTGTGTAAGCAAACTGATGAAATACTGACTTCCACCCAAGACAACAGGGTTCTGAAGGACAGAAGTTTGCTCACAAAATAAATGATGAAACTAGGATCTAATATGTATAAAGCCATTTATTTGAGTTCTCTAAGCACAGAGGAAATTATGTTTGCTAACTGCTTCTTAATGAAGGTTACCTTGCAAGCCCGAAAGAGAAGGCAGGAGACCACACAAGTATTAATCTTTAGGATAGGCCCTCCCTACAGCTCTCATATCACAAAAGCTATCCACTCACAGTTTTATTTTAGCATTGCCTTCAGTGGAAAGCATGTTGGTTCACTCTGGCATAATAATTTCACTTCTTCTATTTCCAAATGCACGTTCAAAACGTCCAAACTCAGAGGACTCTTTCTTTGCTGTGCCTTCTTAGCCCGTGCTGTTTTACTTAAAAAAATACTCTGCATTTTCTGTTAGCAGGATTTCAGCTCAACTAAAAAATACCAGAGTCTTGCTTTACTTCTTCTGAAGATATTTTACAGTCTGAACTGGATTATTAATGCTCCATTAATACAGATCACCAATCAGTGCAAATTCTCCCAGAGAATTAATTCTCAGAGTTAATTCAAGACCCAAGTTCTGGTCAGACAGTTCTGCTACACAAACCAAATGGCAGGAGGAGGGAGGGAAATCCTTGTTGGGTTATGTTATTTATCTTCATAGGTGAAATACTGATAGCAAGTGTCTGATAACTTTCTGTTGAATTTATCTGTAGAAAGGAACTGCAAACCCTTCACACAAATCTCTTCCTCAGACAATAAGCTGATCTTAGCAATCTATTGCTAAGGGCCTCAATGAAGAAGCCTCTCATCAATCCTGCTCAGCAAGGATGACATGGACATGCTGTAAACAGCAAACATAATACATAAAGTTAGCTGTGGGCTTTATAAGACAGTAAGGAAAAATTAGACAGAAATGTAAGTCTTAATAACATGTTTCCTTTGTTCTGTGGTTTTCACTTGAGCTTTGCTAGTAGCTTTGGAATGCAATAATTCTAAATATTGGAAATAGGTGAGGCTCATTGTCTCAAAAACATTTTAGGACTGTTAGGGTGTTCTTCAAGTTGCACAGTCTTGACAACAGGTAGAGAGATGAAATCATACTCAGCAAGACTAGGAATATTTCAACAGCTTCCATGAAGGATGCAGAATTGTGAAAGAAAAAAGAAAAAAACAGCACAGGATTGACATACTACACTACTTTGCATCTGTCCAACATTAGAGTAACTGACTTGACAAGTCTACTGCTAATTCTGATCACAGTAACTAAACACTTGCAATCCTATCTCTATGAGATGAGCTTAATTTATTTGGATAAAATTAGTCCAGGTAAAACAGAAAAAAATGTGATGACAAGACAGGGTGGTATTACAAAGTTGTACATTGTGATTTACAACATGAAATCATCTGAACAAAACTCAATTATTTTTTGTTTTCCATGCACAGCCAAGTTCTTTAAAAGTATTAGAAACACGTTCTCAGAATAAAGTTCTGTATGTCAAGTAGCATACACCTCTTCCTTTAACAAAAAAAGGGCTTTTGCTCTTTCTCTTTTGTGTTTGGTTTTGTTTTTTTTTTTAATTATACAGGTTTATGATTAGCATGAAACAGCATCAAAACTAAGGAGAAAGTTTCTAAGCTTCAATACCTAGGGAAGGTTTAAAGCAGAGCTGACCTGCACCTGACTTGCAACCAAAGTGACTTTTTGTCAGTGGAAGACTTTTCTAGGCCCTTTTCAAGGCAAACCCACTGAAAATGACTGTGCTTGGTCTCCCTCTTCTATACCATGGTATTTACAAAAACTTCTTGACTTGCAATGACTCACCACACAGGAACATATGGTTCCTGTAGTTTGCAAAATATTAACATAGCTTTGCCATTGGAAAAACAAGGAGAGAAATGAAAAACAATGACAAAATGTAAATGTAGCTATATGTCTGTTGGTTCTAGCTGATTTTAATGTCAAATTTGTCATTAAAATCTGGTCTTATCCAGCCTAAATATACTCTTGGAAGGGAGCTCATTCCAAAGATCTAGATTTAAAGATCTTCAACAAAAAAGTCTTATTTTGGAAGCCAATCTACTCTAACAAACTGTAAGCACTTATGGTCTTCCCATGTTTCTTAATCCCTCTGTCTGAATATCAATGTTTCCACAACTTGCAAACATTTTCAATTCCTTATAAAATCAACTCTAAAAGAAATTCTGATCCATATGCAAAAAATGCCAAATCACACCACATCAGTAAGGCACTGCTTCATCCTAAAGCTTTGAAAGAAACACAGCAAGGATAATAAAAATAACATTTCTTTCTCACAGAAGTACTAATGTGGCTTTGAGAACAATTTGTTCTACTACCTTTTATTTTACAACCAGACAGAAATGTCGGCTGAATAAAAATAACTGGGAGCAGCATGAAAGAAAACTGTATCTTACTGCAAAGACCTGTATAATTATTTAAAAAAAGACCAAAAAATTGCCTGCACAGCAAGTTCTGCAGAGAAGATGAGCTGATTTCCTAAAGAACTTGGTCAATGAATTATATAACTTCTATTCTAGTTTAAAGACACATTAAGGACATTTAAAGTCCTCTCTTACAGATTTCTGTGCATTGTATTCTTTTTTTTTTCCTTTGCTTTGTGGAACTGCTGCAGAACAAGCATCACCCCCAAAGCTGCTCAAACAAAACATAAAAAACCCAAACAAAGAACTGCAACTGGCCAAACCCAATCCTTCAGTCCCTACACATCACTAAAAATTCAAGAAGCTGCAGTGAAATGCAACAGAGCGTAATTCACATCAAACCAAAACAAATGCAAACTAGTAAATTGCAAACATCTTCCAACTAAAGAAAAGGAGCAGTTTAGCACAAAGCAAAAATATGTTACCATGGTTTTTTCCACCTATCTGTAGGCACAAATCCACACACACTGGGAGAAGAGAATGTAAACCAAATGAGATGTGGCTGTGCACAAGATCTCTAGAAAAACACAGAATACTGAGCTAGCCTCTGAGATAAGCTGGAAGAAGTAAGAGTTGACCTAAAACATCAAAGAGCACAAAAGAATAGCCACACTTGTCACATCCATCACCACCAGATGCTTCTGCAGCTCCCAGCCTTGTGTCATCAGCAGAAAATGCTTCATATGGGGGAAAGCAAAAGGGAATTGTATAGAGGATTACACAAAGTCTTCAAGCTCAACCACTCAAAGCCAGCTACTCCTTTTCCTATCTAATACAACATGTGCCACCAAAGCAAAACAGAGGAGCAGCATTTGAGCTGCTTAGGTTGCAGGTTCCAAACAATAGATGAGGTGCTGGCTTCAGCTTGGGCAAGCCTAAGACTTCTTCTTCATCCATTTATGACACATCTTCAGCTGTTGCCATGACAACACTGACATCTCCCCATGCTATGAAGTGCTCTTCGTTTAAATATTGTATAAATGAACACAAATCTTTCATATCTCTCATGCAGCTATTGTTTGTGGAATGGGGGGGGCACTATTCCCTTCCTCAGTTTTATTAAAGAAAGAAATATTATACAAACCAGTCGTATTGTTATTCACTGAACAGTGAAAAATGTCAATAGCCCAACCCAGCATAACATTAATATTTTCATGAAAAACAGTATAAGGCAGCTCTCTGTGTCTTGAGTGCAGGAAAGGACAGTTTCAACAAATTTTCTGTCCTGAAAAATTCATCTGCACTGGAAAACAGGACCTCCATGATAATTTATTTTCCATGCAGAAGTATATAGATTTTTTTAATGTATAAAGTATATTTTTTTACATTTCCATATTCTAAGTGAGCATTTTGCACGTATTTCAAATTCAGTTTTTGATATCTTAATTCCTTTTGGATATTATTCATAAACAAAAAAAAAATATTTTAGGATAACAATATTTCCATCCACCTCTAGCTGAGTTTCAAAGCACAAACATTATGCCCTCTCAGGGCATTCTGCACTTGGAGAACCAGTAAAAATCCTTGTAGACAGGGTGCAGCTTCTAGTATCACATACATGGAAACTTGCAACAGTGATTTTTCTTATTTTCAGAGATTTTCTTATTTTCAGATCTACATTCTTTAAAGCATTTGAGGTAAACCTAAAAATAAATTAGATCTTCCCAGTTTTCTATTTGATCAAAGCAATTTTAGAACAAATACATGAAGGCAAAAAGAAGGAGTCAGCTTTTATAAAAAAACTGTACTTTTCCACTGCTAAGGTCTATGAAGACACTGGTGTAGGTATTATAATGTAAAACGGGCACCTCCTTCATGTGCTGTTATCACTTGTTATCACTTTACCTTGCTGCTTTTGATTTGCTGATTTAACAGTGCTGTCTCCTAGGGGGTGAACCTACTTCTTTGCAGTGAGCTGATCACAACCATCTGCAATGGCACAAAGGAAGAATGAGTTTCTTTAAGGCTGAATGTAGCCCATTGGACTGGGAGTGCACCTCCTAAAGCAAACAAAATTAGAGACCATGTGGTTCAACTACCTCAATAAATCCACATCCTTCATTCTCTCTGCCCACAATGGAAATCAGCCTTTTGTGTTGAGCCCTCTGTCCCGTGCCACCCTTTTCATACAGAGAATATGGAGCTTCTCCTAATGTCTCATAACATATATGTAAATTTTCTACTACTTCTGTGCAGATATTCTAGAGTAAGATGACACTGGGGAGCAGTGTATTTTTGTTGTAATAACCTGCAAAGAAATGCATGAGGTAAAATCAAGGCTGCTCTTTAATCACTCCCTGTATTTTCTTTATAGGCAGGCAGGTAGACAGATAGATATTTCATCTTCTCATATTCCTTTCAGGCTTACTTTTCGTGGCTGCTGCAGCATTTAAATAGAGTTAATCAGCTCCCTCCAGAGCAAAGGCGACTGCTATGAGCAGAGCTGCCTGGCTCAAGGGATGTTCAGCAAATGTGTTCAATCAACACTTGTTCCTGCTGGAATAAAGGGGATGTGCCTCTGCATCTGATTTAGCCCTTGTCTGCTGTTTGAACAGTCTCTGTGCCACCACATGATTTGGATTAAGGGGAAAAGGGCGCGGGGTTATTCTAAAACCATACTGCAACCCCCAGTTTTCCCCCTAATGAGGATTTCCCTCATTTACATCTGAAAACCTCCACCTTCTGCAAACCTGTGAGTTACAATAGAAGGCGTGTGCAGGGCTGGAGCTGCAGACTTCTATTTACCCTGCTAGGATTCTTGTTCTATAGAAGCATGGTAATTATTACCACAAGAATAAAGGTTTTATTAAGTAAATGAACAAAACCTTGAATCATGGTGTTATCTTTTTTGCTGATGAATGTACACACCTCAAAGTTAATTATAATGGATAACAGCAAACTTATGAGCATAGCACTTGCTGTGTGCTGCTTGAAAAGGTGATAGGGACAGGGAAGTCATTTAGCCATAACAGGCATTAAAAAAAGGATCCTTATCAATGTCATCAATAAATAAGTATCAAAAGGTAGTCCTGATTCTGGAAACCTCCATAGAAATCAGTAATTTTAGACATGCCTAATATCTCATTTAAACTGGTAAGGTTATCCATATTCTCACAAGTAACTCTCTCGTTATTTTAGTACCTTATAGGTTAATTATGAAAAGATTCAGAGCCTTTCTGACCTATTACTTTACACCCCTGAAATCCATTAAGAAAAGATAACAAAGGGACATTGTTGCATGAAGACACATAGGTTCCTTTCATCTCTAGAGCCAAGCTGTACGACTCCAATTTCCCATTAATTAGATAATCTTTGAGAGGATTATTTGCTAAGTATCCTCAGTAGGATTTCACCATATGATAAAAATACACAGCAATAAAACAGAAAGACTTCTCCAGGAAACCTGGCATGCTAGATGGAGCACACTATGGGAATACCTCACAGATGCTCAGGGATCCTTCAACCATGGCATTCCAGGTTTAACAACCTACTTGTGTTAACTGCTCCTGGGCAACAGACCACCCAGGGTCTATCACACTTTCAAATCATCCAACACCAGAAAGGGCTTTAAAATAAGATTATTTTACTTAAAAGTGTGATTAAGCAACTATTGGATAGATCTGGAAAGAGGCACAAAAATACGTGTGATATTTAATAGCCATGTGTCATTTATTAGCTATGGGAATTGCCTTCTTTTTCGTTCTGCTAGCAAAGCTGGAGACAGGCACAGGGGGGATTTTTGCACTTCTAATGAACAAATAAAAATTCCTAGGTGAAGCAAGTTTTCCAGGCAGTCTCTTCACAAACAGAAATTCTTACTTGGGTGAGAATCTTCCCCTGTAAAACTCCCTGCTAGGAAGTCCTTAAACCCACAGGTTTTCCTGCAGCATTTTAATTCTGACAGCAAATTCAATCAAGAAATACTTGCAACTTCCTTACTATTTGGAAGAAGAGTTTTACCCTGGGTTTAAAAGTTAAGCCTCTTAAACCCAAATACTATTTGTGGCAGTCTTACTCTTAGCTATGCAATGGTGCTTTGGAACTATCCAACCTTTTCTGACTTAGAAAGTATTAATGTGTGCTTTATTAATAACATATTCATGTAATGCAAACATGATTCATTCTGCCAGAACAGCTTAGGTCCTGCTATATAATAGAGATTTTGAGAAACACCTCTCACACAACACTGTCAGTGACACGAAGAAATGAACCTTACTATTCAATTATGATAAAAACAATCTGCAACACATTAATTCAAATTTCAGGATTCTGAAGGCTCAAACTTTATCATGATTTCCAGGATTTAGAAAGCATTAGTTTCTATACAATCATGCTGTCTATAGGCTTTTTGCTGTACCACACAAATAAAGGTATAAAGATGACTCTATATACTGGTCAAATGGGCTGAACAAGAAATATTGCACTGCTGCTTCCATTAGAGCTGAACATGTTGTTATAAACAAGCATTCTCAGACAGTGTGGGCTTTAAGAAACCCTTTTGTCAGCCTTGCAATTATATCTATGTTTCACAGACTTTCTTTCACAGCCCACAAAATGAAGCCCCAGTTGCCTGATACTCATGTGACTAGCTGAGATAAAAACTGCTAAGTTCTGGGTTTTCAGTTACTACATGTCCATGAAATGCTACAGAGATTGCATCTACAGCCAGTAAATCTCTCCCAAACTGCTACTCAGTTGACAAATTAGGTATCTGTTACCAGAAAAGGATGAAACAGGAAGAGAAAGCTGCCAGACGTAGCCCAGCAGTTCCAGAGTTTTATCCCTTCACCTCCTCCCATCTAACCAAACAGTGGCGCAGAGTTCTGGCTGCTGCTGTCCCAGTCTTGCTGCTGCCATATCCTCCTCCACTATTTCCAAGCCATGACAGTTCTGTTCCAGGATCTCCAGCACCCAAAATCTGAGCAGAAATGTATAGTCACATGAATTGATGCAACTGAGATAAACAAAATGACACCTCAGCCAACTATCCAGCAACCAGAAGAATGATGGATCAGTGCTGGCAGCTGCAGATCAGTCCTGCCTGATGCTGTGTCAGGCATTGCAGCACAGCTGACAGCAGCAGACACAGCCAAGAGTGTTTGAGGTTCCAGCAGCATGGAAGCATCCTGCCAGAAACTGGAAAACCACAAAAATCCTAATGAAGACATCATCCACATACTTACCCAACTTGAACTTTATGAGAATCATCTTTAATTTAAATTCTCTGGTATACTCCTTGGCTCCCTGGTATTCTTGCTCACTGGCAGTACAAATGTAAGTGATGCCTCAGACTCACTTCTGGAGAGTGTAAAGGGCTGCATCTAATATGTTCCTGACATATTTATTAAACTGGAAGAAAATTTTGAGTTCCTTAGTTGTACCACACAAAGGCTGCTGGCATTAAAACTTAAAGAGCAGAAGCATTTGCATTTATATTTTCTCTTTCCAGTTGTCTGCAATTCGATCCGAAAGGCCTTGCATCAGATCCAATATGCATATTAAAAAATATATCTATTTTTCAAATAACTTTAATAAAGCCATGGGTACAAAAAACAAAGTTTCATATGCATAACAAGCAGCCCTGGAACAGAGTTCTTCATTTTCCCCAGCAAACTTACTGTAACAAATGCAGACCTTGAAACACAAATATTAATGTTACCAACAAAAAAAAAAATTCAATTTAAATCTGTTTGTGGGCAAAACAGATTCACTGAATGAAAGCAATCATGCCCCTATTGTCTACCATAATAACATATTTCAGAAAATCATATAAATACACAACTTATAAGTAGGGGGGGTTTTTAAGACACATTACAATTTCCCCAATAAATATTGGATGCTCTAGAGTTTCCAGAATAACAGTATCACTGTAGTCAGTGCTTTCCCCAAAACAAGACTTAACCCATCACTATAAAGAGGTTATAAAAAGTTCAGAATTAAGTTCTACACTAACATGATGCCAGTTCTGTTTATCCAAGCAAAAAGTGTAACCATGCATGTTCAAACAGACCAGCCTTTATTTTACATTAAAAAGAGAAAACACTCACAAAAGACCAGAATGAAATGTCCACATGAGTACAAAGCCCATACTGCTCTGTGTAATATCAGTTTTGCTGCTGAGAAAAAAATTCCTAGAAACTTTTTTCAACTCTTATTGAGGAATCCCATGCAAACCTTTAAGCAATTTACAACTTGAAGTCTGAAGTCATCCTGGAGATGACCAAGACAATTTAGCTGAATCCAAGAATTGATTTCAATCATGAATCTCTTTCAATTCATGTTCTAGTTCACGCACTAAGGCAGTCCTGGTTATGTAAACTGGTGTCCAAATTTAAATATATGTAAATAAATAAATGTAAATAAATAATACATATAATACTGCTTATTATTCTGAAACTTCTATTTCTCCCAATCTCTCCCATTCTTCCTACTCTTCTGATATACCAAGAATATACTCCAATAAAGCAAAAACAAAAACAAAAACCAAAACCAACCAAGCCTGTTAGGAATAAGTTTCCTTTTTTTCCCCCACTACACATTATTTCCATGATCACCATATGATCTTTATTCTTCTTGTCTCAGTTTTATTATAGAGGTATGGCATACCAGACTGATGAATTACAGGACTGACAACTACCCTAATAAAGAACCATTCCTAAGATGAGCCCTAACTATTCTTAAACACAATTGTATAATAAGCCAAAGCTTTCCAGGGTGGTTCAAAGTTCAGAATCTCCTATGGCTGACTTCCAGCTGCTGAAATTCTGAATTTGACAAGCTGTTGCATCTTATTCTACAGAACCAGACATCAGCCTGCAAAACACCCAAACCTTGAAGTAAAACTGGTGCTCATAGAATCAACACTTCTTGTTTACTATTACAAAGGCAATCCATTAATATTTCAATTCTTTAAGTCAACTGTAGCTATGGACAGTACCATCTATTTTAATACGTAGCAAGCACAGAAGCTGGATCTAACAGCATAGTTATTTGTTACTCCTCTGCCAAAACAGAGCCTCAAATGATTCCCAATATCAAAAAGTCTTAGAAAGAAGTGGGAAAAAAAAAAATTACTTGGAGCCATTAACCTTCAATAGAGGACCATCAGTGATCAAGACTTATGGCAGCTGATGCCAGCAGTAGGCATTCTACTACAAATTGAAGATGAAATCCTGTCTCCAAAGTCCATGCCAAATTCCACCAGTACTTTTGAGCAATTCTAAGCCCTTCTGACTCAGCTTTTGAACTGTCAGTTGAGTGGGAGGTGAGAATTGAGGAAATGTTTTCATGAGTTTCCCCATTTAGCCGTTTTTTCCATAACATACATTGGCAGAGCTGAGAGGGAGGAAAAAAACCCCAGCACTCTGCAGACTGTTCACTGTTTTCTGAGTGAATTACTCAGCTTTTTAGCTAAGCCAAGGCTTACACCTCCCAGGGTTTCCAGAAATGCTGAAGGCTGCAATTCTTACTCCTCACCACAAAAAACAAAAGGCCAGGAACAATTCTTTTTCTATGAGGATGTTTTTGCAGGTCCTTCATCATATAGATATCCATATAAAACCAATTCAACTTCAAGTTATTACTGAAAGGAAAAACCTGTTTGAAGACCTAAAGAAGAAACATGTATGCATACTAAATATCAATTATTGTCAAAATTTCAATACTTTTCCTAGCTGTAACTTCAGAGTAGATTAAGCAGGCTGGAGTGGGTAGGAATTCCAGAGCAGGAATGTGCCTGACTGTCACTGAAGCCAGGAGCTGGCAGTCTGATCTCCAGGTCCACATTTTGCAGCTCTGCTACTGATTCTGTGACTTCAGACAGTATAATGGAAAATGGAAAATGTAGAGATCCCTGTAGGACCAAATCACCTCACTAAATTTTGGCTTCCCTTGCTGGATCCATAACACAGAGAATAGGAATACATCTGTCTTTGAAACACTTGAAAGTGGATGAACCTTCAGTACTCCTTGCCTGAGAGAACAAAATGTCAGCATTAAGGTCATCGCTTCAGGATGAGCTTGGTGAAAATTTGGATAGAAACAAAGAACACAAAGCTGCAGGGTGAAGGCACATGAAATGTGTGCACAGGGATCCAATTTTGTGCAGCAAAAGCCTTTTAATTGGGGGGATGTAACCCATTGCTCAACCTAAATAGCTTCATTCCAGTTCTGATGGTATGACATCTTTAGACACTTCAATGGTTTCTTGGGCTATGGGGGGAAAGGTGAAACCTGCAGTAGGACTCTCCAGGCTTTAACTGCTTCATAATTTCAGGACCATGAGTACTTCAAGCATTTGCAGAGCTGCCTACCTGATCCACCCTTGGCAAAATGGCCTTAAGAATTGCTGCCAAGATACAGGTGCGAGTGTAAACACTGTGAGGGAATGCAACACACAAAATACTCAATAAAGTCTGTGGCCAAAATTAAGAAAATTGCACAAGGGGAAGCATGAAGAAATTTTTTAAATAAAGAAACATAAACACTTGTAATAACAGCAGGGAAGCAGTGGTGGGAACAGCAGTAACCAAAATCAGCCCTGGTACTACCAGAATTCACCTCATCAGAACTGCAGCTCCTATGAGGGGCTGACACTCCAGGCTGTGGGGCAATAGTATGGGGTACAACAGGTAGGGACCCTGTGTCCATTATCACCTTGCAGGGACCCCAGGGGGATGTGGGTTGGCAGGTATATGAAGGAAGAACACCCACACCTCCACCTGAAGGGGTGTGCAACAGGTCCAGCACATCCCCAGAGAAGGTTGCAATGAGGGGATGGAGATGCACACATAACCCTGGAGAACTAGGGTGGGTTATAAAAGAGTATTTAGAGATTTGCTGTTGCATATGAATACTTGAAAAGTGTCTAATATTGTGGTTTATCCATTGCATTGCTGACATTGATCCTCAGTGTACAATTTACTAATTGCTAGTTAATTACATGTCATTAATAAATCCATAAATCACTTTGATCCTTGTTTGACTTAATCTGTGTTAACTGACAAGTTTCTCCCTGCAGCCAGAAATCAAATTGAGTGCCACTGCAGGAAGAAACCCAAAAGTCACTATTGCCTAAATAAATACCTGGATGTCCCCAAATAAATAAAACCTCTGTGGGCCACAACATACATGCAGAGCTCCAGGGCAGACAGCCTTTCCATTCAGGACAGCAGTGCTCTCCAGATGCATTATAGCTCCCAACACACATAAATCCAGGCTATCATTGTACTGCTCTATGTCATTATGCATGCAAACTATTGAAAGGCTTTTGTATTCCTGTGCTCTATTCATAGAGTACTTGGTTGGGAGAGAGCCCATAGTCTAATAAATAAAAACTAACCTTTCTTGCAGTCACCATTGGGAAAAGTGGGGGTTTTTTTAAGTAAAATGAACCACCAAGAATCTTTGGGTTCTCCACAGTTTCAGACAATATTGCTTTGCATAGCCACAGCCATTATACGCAGTCTGCAGAGATCTATTTCAATGGGTAGAGCTGATTTTATTTAAAAGATAACAACAATGAAATTAGCAAGGTGATAAGTAGAAAAAATTAAAAACCAAATAAAATGTAATCCTTTCCAAAGTATCAAATTACTTATCTTTTTTATGTCTACCATTATGAGAGCAGTTTTCAGATTACACTGGTTTATTAGTTGCCAGTCTCCCTACAAAATGTTGACATAACAAAACCCAAAATTACAAACAGTAGAATACACAGCACTGGTTGCTTCTCAAGGGACCCATACACATGTTGATGCATGACTGCAACATGAATAATTCAGAATCTTCCTATCTGAAAACAGCTTTTAAATAACTATGGTCCAAAACCCCTCACATTCATTAAGAAAGATTAATAGCAACAATTGCAAATTCTGTGATTTCTTAATGTCATTAAACAATGTGAATGTTCAAATGTGACTTTTATTTGGCAAGAGACAATCACCTCGTGTCCATGCTCTGCATCTTCTGAATAAATCATTCAAAAGATTTTCCTTAAAATGCATTTTAATGATACTGATCACTAAGGTCTGTCACATTAAAGATGCACCATTTAAATACTGTTAGGGTAGAGCTAAATAAAAAACTAAAAGGAAGCTTCTAATAAGCAGCAGCATGAAGGCTGTCAACCAGAAAAATGAATGCCATTTTGTGTCCTGTCACTGATGAATCTGAGGAAGTTTGATAAATACTACATGGTTCTCAGGGACTCATCCCCATGCAAAAGAAAATCCTTAGCAGGAGGGAGGAAAGGCAGTGGATCCTATCCTAAAACAGCCATCTCCTCTTCTACTAAGGAAGGCATCCCAGTTCTCTGCATTTTGGAGACATCAGTAGATGGTGTACATCAGGAAGTTCTACACTGACTTTTATTTACACCAGGGTACTTATAATTATCTGTCACAAGGATGCTGAACTTGCAGTGGGGGTAGATACAGAGCAAGAGAGAAGATGCCTTAGGCTACCATTTTTGTTATTCCTAAATCCTGTTAACTGTTGCGTTCAGTGCAAGTAGATACCAGCAGAGACCTCCAAAATTCTCTGCTGTATTCTGTCCCTTTTGTGTTAGCAAAGGATGATGCTCAATTATTGGTTAGCTTTAAACATTTTTAAAGCAGAGAACAAGTTTATGCTTCCAAAGAGCAGCCTCTTCCAAGAAGTGACAAAGCACCAAACCAGAATGCCGTAACTTTTTATAAGTTATTCCTCTAATATTAAATAAGGTTAACTGAGCCTCACTAAAATGACTCCATTGATGTATTTATGGTTTCTATTTGTGGCTGTTGTGCTCCTCTGCAAAGCCCACTAATGATAATAGGGCAATTCAATACACATGCATTACCCAGACTACCCCATTAGCAAAAATATAAAGCCCAGCAATCAAAAAATGCCTAATGGTTGTGATCCTTAAACTCTATACCAAGAAGCTGAGGGCTGTCTATGCAACTCCATTAGATTTTTAAGGATAAAATGCATTAGATGAGAAAATACTGAGAAGTACTCAGGTTCCTCATGCCAGACAGATTGATATCAGATGTCTGTCTATAGCCTAAGTTTTAATTCAGAACTACTTCAGAAATGGCACACACACTGCTCAGCAACTTATATATATATTTTTCTTCAAAGCAGAACATTATTTTGTCAAAGATGAGAACATTATTTTCTAAAAGATGAGTCAGTTACTAATTCTGGGGTATGCTTAAGACATGTCTGGAGAACCAAGCTACAATAAGACTCCTTAAAGACTCCTAACACCTCTTTCCAGGTGGGTATCATGACACCTGCATGAGCAAATACACATCAAGGAGCTGAAATGCATTCACTCAGAAACCTAAATAAAATGTGATAAACTCAACAGATCCACTGAGAAAGCTGCTTTTTCCAATGAAGCTTTGAACCTACTCTTTTGCAGGTTCAGGTGCTGTGGCTTACACACAGCCAAGGGGCTCAGAGAAGGGCCAGGTCTGCACAGAGTAAGCCCACAGGCCAAGTACATCTTGCAGCCACCAGTAAGACTATGCTGTATTATGTTATAAAAGATATTTCAAGAACACTGAATAATTTATATCACGTATCACTTGTACTTCCAAATGCTAAGACATCAGAAGGCACTATTCCAGGATAGGAAATAATCACTGCATACGTTGGAAGGATCTGTTCCCCTTAGGCAAAATATTAGCTACCAAAAATATAAGTGAGATTTTTCAAGTTTCTCCAAATGTTTTTGACTTACAAAACCAGAAAAGCTCATGCTATGAAACCACTAGTGCAGCAAAACACAGAGTTCAACCATCCCCTTTGGGTTGAACTATTTAATTGGTCTTAAAAGACTCCACAAATCACGATAAAAAGTCTGTATCAGGAAACAAATGTGAAAAACTTAGGCCAACTTAAAATTATCCACTAAAAAAACATTGCATCTGGGAGATGAGGAAAAAAAAAAAACAACAAAAAAACAAAAAAACCACCAGAATTTATACATTCTCATATTGCAGTAGGGGAAATAGGGTCTATTCTTGGATATACAGATTTTACAGTATTCAAAACCAGTATCAGGGTTATAAAATATGCTTCAACAAGAAGTGCTTTCAGCCCTTTCACACCTGATCCTCTATCCCCAGTATTTCTGCAGGAAAGATCACTTTACTTGGTATGAAATTCCACCACAGGCTATTGATTTAGCTCAAAAAACACTTCCTCTCATGCAATGAGATGCTTTAAAGAATGGAATCTTTAAATTACTTTTCCTATTGCAAAGTCCTATGCCAGACATTTCAATCAGGACAGTTTTAAGTTTCTCTATAATCCCCTCATGGAATTTCATGTCACTTTGGAAATTTCTACACAATTTCTTTCAATGATCTTTCTTCTTCCAGGTGCACAAAAACCTTTTTGTTGTAAAACCTTATTTTAATGATTAAGAAAGTACACAGAATCCCCTAGGAAGACTCTTATTTCTACCTAAGCTCCTCATTTCCAGTATTGCCCTAGCCAAGCCTTTTCACATGAATGGTTTGCTGCATAATTACCATTTAATTATCAGGTGGAATCGATCACAGACACCTCAAAGGCTCTCCCTTTGATAATCTTGCTGTTTTAATAGCAATGTGTCCTACTCAGCTGACATGTGACATGCAAAAGCTGATGGTGTAGATCTCCACAGTGGTAGCACCTTCAGGTTCTGACACAAACATTGCTTTAATCTATTTAAGTATACAGCACACAGCCTGGTAAAATAACTTGGTGTTTTGAGTTGGTATAAATTTAACTCGTGGTGTAATTTTTTTAAATTACAATTTCCTCCAGTAGATTGCTTCAAAGCAGAGCTGTAAATCTTTAAGATTCCTTCTGAACTTTGGCACTAATAAATTAAATATTTCGTTGGAAATTATTTTGCTATTTTTTTCCTCTTTTCAAAAATCTGTGCCCATTTAGGACTGCTATTTAGTGAATTCAGTTATATTTATTATTGGAAGTACCCATGAGGACTAATATCATCCTCAGCTTTCTGACAATTATAGTGTTGCTACACAGGGCAAACTCAACACATGCCTAAATCATAGTGCAGGTCAAATGCTGAGTGTATATAATAAAAAATTAATATACTTCTCAAGTACACAACAAACTTCTTATCTTTGATTCTAATGAAGTGTGCTTGAACAATATTTTGTGTTTCCCAAAGATATTTTTTGCAAAACCATGCCTCACAAGCAGCTGTTACAAACTCTTATCATTAGTGCTCACAGGCTTCCTACCAAAAATCTAAATGGTTACTGAGTATTCATTCAAACTTGAAAACTTCATAAACTTCAAACTCTGACTTCATAAATATCAAAAATTTCCTTTTAACACAGGGCATACCATGACAAACACAGTGTTACACTTCACTGGCTTGAAATCTTTCATTGCCAGTCCCCAAGTACTGAAAGTATTACAGATAAATTTCCTTTAAAACGAAGAAGGTATGGGAAAAAGTTTTTATTTAAAGATTTATTCTAAGAATAATAAAATTGTAATTAAAACGATAGTGTTCAGCCATCAGAACAGTTCAAATTGTGCTGTTTAAGTATTTGAACAGAGCACTGTTTGTGTTTCAAAACAAATGGGCACTTATGAAAAAACAGGGATGGGAAAAAAGGGGAGGGAGTGAAAAAAGGGCAATATGTGGTTCTTTTAAGTTTTTTAACTTCTCCAATATCTTAAATTACTAAGCATGTAACTTAATTCTAACAGAATTTTTATTATAAAGGCTACTTCTGCAGAAGACAAAGTTTTCCCTGTTTTTCAGAAGATTAATACCCAAGAAGAAAAAAAAAATTATTAGAGAGGATACATTTTCCATTGATTTTTTTCCCAACAACCCACTGCATCCAACCACACTTGACTCTGAATTTGTATTAATTGCCTTCCTTTAAGAATAAGAAGCATCACAACAGAAAACTGGATTTTTTATTGCATCTGTTTTCCCATTCTTCCCAGCTGGGAAATATAAACAGGAGCACACTGCTTGCTCACTCCTCCAGAGGCTGAAGTCCAGGCAAGCACAATTCCTGTCTTTCTTGATCATAAGAGTGACATTCTTATGATTGTCAATCTCTCACTCAAAAAACATCACTTAGGATAACATTCTTTTCCAGAATAAGATTATAAGATTGCTTCCCATCCTCCAACCTTTTCTTTTTCTTTTTTTTTTCCTTTTTTCTTTTTTTTCTTTTTTTTCCTTTTTCCCTCTTTTCTTGTTTTCTTTTTTCTTCTTTTTTTCTTTCCTGTTGTAAACCTCTATTACAAAACAATTGCTTTCTCAAGTGCTTCTGGAAAATCTAATTTAATTTTTTAAGATGACAACCTATTCAGTTGCTAGGGACTGAAAACCATTCAAACAAACATCAACTGCTTTGAAATCCACTACTTAAATGGCTGACCTAGCTCCAGGCAACTAACCATATGAACTACATCAACAAGACAGACTCGTATCATGAAGTATCAGCAGTTCCACTTGATCACTAGTACAGAGAGCATAAGATAGAGGAGGTTTCTTCATTTTCTTAATCTGCTGGTTAAGTTACCTATCTCCCATCTTAAAAAAATGCTGAGACACAAAAAGGGTTTCATTTGACACATAAGAGTGGAAATACATTAAGATTTCATGTCTCCAGGTTTTGCTGCTTTCATACCATCCCTTCAAAGCTAAATTCTACATTTCTATAACCCTATATCTATAATCTAATGTACAATATATCTATATGATAGGTTACATATTATATATGTTACACAATTTATATATACCTATCTATATTATATAAAATATCCATAATCAATTCTATATTATAATCTATAATCTAATCCTACTTCTGTAATCCAAGCAAACCAGGGAAGAAATTGAAAAAACTGAAAGAATTTTGGACTTGCAAACTTGACAGTTGTTCAAAGCAGCTACCTCTGCTATTTTTACTAATCTCTAAATTCAACACAGGCTATGTGCAGCGTTATGAATCACTACCTTATTTGCTAAACCAGCTCAGATTTAATCATCATTTCACAAAACAGAAAAGTAACACAATGTTCTAGTTCCTTCACCAGTGTCAGTGGAAGCAGGCATGGCATTGGAGGCAGACCCTATATGTCAGTTTTTAAGCGTGATTCAGGATCACAGACTATGTGAAAAAAACAACAGAGGCCAAGTGCCCTTGCCAACAAGATGAAGGAAAAGATGAGAAGTTTGATAACTGTCAGTGACCAAACTTTGTCATCTTCCTGTATGTTAAGTAGACAGAAGTTTGTAGTAAATTTGGAGTAAGGAGAAATAGAATCATAGAATCATAGAATCACAGAATCACAGAATCATAGAATCATAGAATCATAGAATTGGCTGGGTTGGAAGGGACTTCAGAGATCATCGAGTCCAACCCTTGAACCACCGTTGCGGTTGGTAGACCATGGCACTGAGTGCCACATCCAGTCTCTTTTTAAATATCTCCAGGGATGGAGAATCCACTACTTCCCTGGGCAGCCCATTCCAATGTCTGATCACCCTCTCCATAAAGAAATTCTTTCTAATATCTAACCTAAACCTCCCCTGGCACAACTTAAGACCATGCCCTCTTGTCTTGTTGAAAGTCGTGTGGCAAAAGAGCCCAACCCCCCCCTGGCTCCAACCTCCTTTCAGGTAGTTGTAGACAGTGATGAGGTCTCCCCTGAGCCTCCTCTTCTCCAGGCTGAACACCCCCAGCTCCCTCAGCCTCTCCTCAAAGGGTCTGTGCTCGAGTCCTCTCACCAGCCTGGTTGCCTCCTTTGGACCCGCTCCAGGACCTCAATCTCCTTCCTGAACTGAGGGGCCCAGAACTGGACACAGGACTCAAGGTGTGGCCTCACCAGGGCTGAGTACAGCGGCAGAATCCCTTCCCTGGACCTGCTGGCAATGCTGTTCCTGATCCAGGCCAGGATGCCATTGGCCTTCTTGGCCATCTGGGCACACTGCTGGCTCATGTTCAGCTTCCTGTCAATCCAGACTCCAGGCTTGCCACACCTCTGTATTGCTGTTAGACACTGAAAACAGCATCCAGCACTATTTTTAGGCTTAAGACTATCAAACAACCTTTGCAAAGGAGCCAAAGAGCATAGAGGATATGTCCAGTATACTACTAAATAGTCTGCTTGAAACTGTGTACTAGCAAATACTATAACCAAAACATTGCAATTTCCTCCGTGTGTATTTAAACACATATTGTACTGACATATTCCTACTTTCACATGGGAAATGGAATAATACTAATACAAAAATGCCTGTATCTCTTCAGATTCTCTGCTACAACAAAGCAAATAATTAAAGCTTTGAAAGTGATTAACAAATACTGAAGACAGACAGGTCTCATGGATATTTCAACCAGAATCTCATGATCAGTTTATTAGTTAAGTTCCAGAAAGTCATACTTTTGCCAGGATGGGGGCACCTTTGAAAACCCCAGCTTTAACTTTCATTTATCAGGACAATAAATTTACTTGAAGTGACAGGAAAAGCTGTGTACCACACACATTTTTTCAATTTTTTAAAACTCTTGCTTCCAGACACTAACACAATAGAATTGCTCCTGCACTAGAGTCCCTCTTTGCTCTAACCTTTTGTCCTTCCAGAGAGCAAAAAACAAAAAAAAAGAAATGTTTTTCTAAGTAGCCATTATATTTCTCCTAATATAAGAATGGGAACAGGTGAGGCAACAGAGACATAAAGCCCATTACATATAAATGTAGGACATGAAAGGTTAGTTTCCTAAGTTTCTTCCAGTTTGAGTTGAACACCACCACTACTCATTCTGCACACAAGATGAACAAATTATTCATGTGCAGAAAATTATAGTAAAGTTATAGATTTCAGCATAGCAACCAAAGAGAAAACATTCCAAGAAGACCTGAGAAGCCAAGTGGAATGTGTTAAATAAGGAAGAGCAAATATTCCTTGAAATTTTTCATACTTTGGCAGATGACAGTCTGGACCTGTTGAGGAAAGGAAAAATCCACTAAAAGTCTCCCTGAGCTGAGCTTCTCATGCCACCTCCAGTTTTACAGTCCTCCCAGCTCCAGTAGGAAGACTGAGAATGGTCTAAAAATACAATATTAGAATTCTGAATGGTCTTACTATTTTTTCAATAGATGAAACTAAGAAGAAGATTTTAAAAAACACCACATTCAACTGCATTAAATCCTCCTTTAAGGGCCTCAGTAGCTTCTTCTGTATTTCTGTCATTTCTGTTCCATTCCAGGACAATATCCTAATATTGTAATTTTTAACTTGTACTGATGGAACTCTACTATATTCTACACTATACCAACACTTAAAAAAGATATTCTTTCCTGAAGATCTCAAAGCTTAAACCCATGATCTCATTAAGGGTTATAAATATGGTGTGAATAATCTCATTGAAAACAAAATTAACAATCACATCAGTCATATAAAGTTCTAATTTATGTATAATTGCTAATTCTTCATCTTAAATTAGAATGACTATAACTGAGTGCAGCTCAAAATCCAAGTGCAAGGTGGTGACAGAAAAATCAAGCAGCTTACCAGCAGCACCAGAACTAAGAACTGAGTTCAGATTTTCTAGAGCTTATAATTTGCCTGAGCTAAAACAATTATATTACCTTTTTTTTATTATTTAAATGGACTTTACAGTGTAGTAAATGAAGCAGGGGTAGTAAATGAACATGCTCTATCCTGCTAACTCCATTACAGGAACAGCATCTAGAGGGGACATATGAGGACAGTCCACTCATAACTTTTTTGAACACAGCAGCACAGATTTACAGAGCTTGATTGCTTCAGTGGAAATCCCACCTCTAAAGCATAAATTTTCACTAGAAATACCTTTATGGGAATGTCTTTCTTTGAAGTAGATTGATTCCTAGGCTCATTAGTCAGCTGTTTCTAACCAGCTGCAGTGCTGAGGGCACAGTGCTTGGTTTAGCCTGCATGCTTATTGGTATAATTTTGTTTTGTGGCACCTACATACCAGTGAACTGGCAAACACACCCTAACCAGTTCTTTTCTACATTTTTATTCTTTGCATTACATGTACTTATTTTGCAAAGTGAAATATTCCCAGCTATTGATCTCACCATATGTGGAAGTATTTCTACTGACTGCCAGGAAGATACAGAATACCAAGTATCTCCCAAAAAGAAACCCTTCCTCAACATCCTCTGCTGACCCAGGATGTTCTTTCCTTTTCTTTATTTTCTCAGTATCACAAGACACATGAATGTAAAAATAAATTCTGATTAAAGTTATACAAGTGAAATTAAGGCAAATACATTCCTCTGAGCAGGAGAGCTATGCAGCATCATTAGTGAGACTCAGTTTATTCGTTTCCCTGCATCTGACCTGTACTCCTGATGAAATCATTGTTTACCCCTACAAAAAAAGTTAAAATGGAGAAAACAAGATTGTAAATGTTTAGGGCTAAAGGGTTCTTGCACCATGCAGTAACTAATATTTTTTGCTCACTGCAAATGTGAAGGCCACCAGGAAAGGGAAAGCACAGCATCTGCATTCTCTCCCCATCAGACCCCAGAGACAAACCCATTTAAGGTAAAGATCAAATCTGCTGCTTTCCAGAATAAAACTGCTGTGCAGCTGCAAAACTGCCTGCAAAGCACAGGTAGCAATATCACAATTAACTGTAGTTTAAGAAGTAAGATGTATCATTTGGTTGATAGTTAAACAGATTTATTACAAGCAAAGGTCAGGTCTCCATGTGTCCTCTGCTTTTGATGAATAACCTATTTAAATTTGCATGAGAAATTCTGGGGAGGGAAAAAAAATACACAGCTGAACACCACAAGCATCAACAAATGCAATTTTTTACCTTCAAAAGTGTTTTTTCTCCAAAGGTTTGTGAGTGTTTCAAAAACTGACCATCTGGGACACTTCTGAATGAAATCAGCTTTGTATCACTATTTGCCATAAGCAACCTTGCTGGCTGTGCCAGGCTGCAAGGGAATTGACTGTAGTGCACAAGAGTGAAGCCTGGCTTTATAACCCTTGTCCCAACTCTCTTGGGAGCTTACTTCATCTGAAACTGAGAATGCATTTTTAGAAACACTGCATCCACTCAATGCAGTCCCTTACTCCATAGTATTTAGTACCACATGGCTTGTGCTCTTGCTTTAAATCACAGAATCTGCATGCTTACATTTATCCATTCACATTTCCAAAGCAATTTATTAGACCTCCAGCTCTGTAACCCAGCTAGGCAAGTTCTTTTTCCCATGTGTTCTATATCATGTAGGACATGATTGAATATCACCTCCTTATTGATCAAGTGGTGTTCTGCCAAGTTTGGTGGGTTTTACCCTTGATGCTCCACTTAAGAGTCCACCCCCCACTCAAAGCTTCTCTGCTTTCTTGGATTATGTGAAAGCCATGGAAATCTTCAGGTCCATCCACATGAATAGGACTCTCATTAAAAGAAAGGCTGATTGTACTCACCTCTATAAAATAAAACAGTAAAACCAAGAATACCCAACTGGAAAGCAAAAATCAAAGACCTGTCATCTTTAAAAGCACTCAATTCATCTGCCTATATTATGATTAGAGAAGCCCTTGGCTTTTCCTTAATCCAGGGACAGCAAGCATTGCCACTGCACATGAGAACAGTGAAGACACTGGGACTGCAAGCAGCTCTGTAAACAAAGTTTGTTTCAAAGACTTGACAAGCATGACTTGTGATAAACAAGACACCAAAGCTTCTCAGGATTGACCTATGGATTCACTGTCAGCACATAATCTTCTGTGCCTAAGAACCCCTCTGTATGATTTCTCTCAATTCCATGCACATCCTCAAATGCTGACCATGCCATATGAGGCTGTAATTGCTGCAAAGATGATTGAAGACAACAATTCTTGTGTAGCTCTTCCTTAAATCATCTACCTGAAGTTCCTCTCCATACCAAACATTGAAATGACAAGTATAGCAGGCTCAAAAAAAGAATATATCATGACAGAAACACATACCTTGTACACTCAGTGAGAGATGTGCATTTGATCATGAAAAATGGATGTCATCAGGGATAAGCATTATCTGCCTTAATTTTCAAACAGGCTTAATTTTTGTTTTGGTTTAAGTCAGTACCATATTTAGCAAACTTATTTTCCTGTGCTACAGAATTTTGAGTATTATTTTGGCTTGCTTTTTGTAAGAGCAAAATTTAGCAGGTTTTTTTTTTTTTCTGCTCAACACACTGCATTGCAGCAGGAAGACTATGCAGAAAATGCAGACAAGACACAGCAAGAGCAACAAATCATGAACTCCACTAAACTCCACTAAAAGTCACTTGAAGACAGCATTTATTTCACAGTACCAGGAGAAGACATAAAGTTAAACTTTACATGCAGAAAGTTGTTTATTATGGTTCTAAGAGAACACAGCAAGACTTTCTTCTCCATTGTAAAATAGAAAGATAAACTTTCAGCCACCTGGGGCACCATCCTGTGGGACAGTATCAGTGTTCACATTGGTAGACTTTTGTAGCCTTCATAAATGGATTTTTGCTTAGTTTTACAGCTACAAGGCTTAGGGGGAACATCCTCAAACACTACTAGCAATATCCAGAGACATACATGCTCAAGCTACTCTGACCCATTAGACATCCCTTTCACTTCACTGGGCAGCCTCAGTTACAAAGTGTCAGCATCCTACAGAGTACTAAATGCAGTGACCAATCTATCTACATATTCCATGAAAGACATAACCTAGTCTTAACCTAGTTTTAGAAGGCCACATCTGAACCAGCCAAATCCCAAATGCCTGTTCAACACCTTGCAAAACAAAACAAAAAAGCATGGAGGAAAAGAAGAAAGGAGAAAACATTCAGTGACCTCATGGAATCCAACTGCACTTCTGATGCAGCTTTAAACATCAATTTTGACCTGTGGAGTGCTGAGCTTTGTTACAAAAAGTTCATCTTTTGAAAGCTTCAGGCTCAGTTTCCCCCCCCTTCCCCCCCCCCCCCACAAAAAAAAAAAAGTAAAAGCACATGCAAGGAACCGAGCATTGCCCTACAAAGAATAACATCAGATTTGTGCCAACATGAAAAGTTGCAGTGAACATAGGGTCAAAAATGCAGTTAAAAAGATAGGTTCTGTCTTGAAAGAAAATATGTTCCTGATAAAGCCATCTTACTTGCTACTCAGAGAGACCTTAAAATTGTTTAAGCTGTCAACCTCCATAAGGATTCTTCTTTGATGGCAAAAACTTCATGCTCCTAGAATGCAAGTCAGGTTATTTTCTAAAATTCTCCTGTATTCTTTTATTTCTCTGTGGAATTTATCTGACAACAGCTTTAAGTCATAAAATGTTCTTTCCAACATCTATCTCACCAAAGAAAATGGCCATCCAAGAAAAAAAGAAACAAGTTTCCCAGCACTGAAGAACAAACATGAATAGCATTTACTTTTCTCTACCATCTATCAAAGGGAGGGGGACAAAAAAAGGAAAGGAAAAAAGTACCTCACTTCATGAACCTCGAGGGACACTGCACAATGTGAAGATGTTGCACCAACATCCACCACCACACAAAAACTGCACAATCCTCTCCCTCTTCATTATCTACCAGGGTCTCTACTGTGTTCCAGCTCAGCAGCAAGTGGGGTAGCTGCACCACCAAAATACAAACAAGAGTAACACCATGTTCTTCCAAAACAACCAACCCAAAACACATCACTCAGCTGTGAAATTAGTACTTCCCAGGCAGCAAGTCAAATACATCTAAACGTATTCAGTCTACAACCATAACAGCATTAAAAATCCTGTGTGTTTGAAATAGAATGGAAATTGATGGAAATTATCTTGGGAATCAGGAGGTCTAGTGCTGGGATAAAGCAGCCTGCAATAGCTGCCTAGAACCATACATACAAAATTCAGAGCATGTTTGTCACTATGGGAGATTTAGGATACACACAAACCTGTCTACTACTATATAGCAAAACACTCCAATATTTTGGCAGAAAATTCAGTTACTTTTTTATGCATCAAAACCTGATATGTGCAGATGGAGAATAAGCTTACAGCAGTAAAATCATTTTCCCAAGGCTACAAAGAAAGCTTGGGCTATGCCCAGGATTAGAATAGTCCCTGGAGCAAATTCTTGGCCCGGTCTCTGTGAACGTAGCAGGATCTGAGTTAGTGTTAATTCACCTTTTTTCCTCAGCATTTGAAAATCTTAGTGAGAGTTCAAACAGGCTGCCTTAAGCAAACATTATCTCACCAAAAATGAGACAAGTTACTATCAAAAAATTAAGAAAATGCTAACAGGAGATGCAAGACTGAGAACACCTCATCTAGTGTCAACTCAGCCTATCATTTGTGATAAGCTTTAGGGCCAGATGCTTATCTGTTGCATATTGCAACAAAGCCACTACATACTCCCAACTGAAGATCTGTCCCTATAAATTAAGTGTATTTAGGATATTTCAAGCCTAAAAGATTCCATAAACCATTACTTGCAACATTAGCTTTTAAACCCAAGCCTTGTTTCCATCCACCAGATGCTTCTCAGCAGGGAAATGTACACAAGACAACCCAGTGAATATTTCTTAGTGGGAGAGTAGCAGGAAATCTCCCATTGAGTAGAGTTTGCTTGAGTGTTCACCAGGATTCAAAATAACAAAACTGGATCTTTTTGCTGCCCACATCCAATTATCACATGGTCAAGGGATTTTTAACCATGCAGACACAGAAACTACAGGTTTCTCACATTCAGAATTCACACAGTAAAGGCACACAGCAATGAATTTTATCTCCTCAACTAACAGTCTGTGCAAATTAATTTGCTGACCTATTTTTTCATGGCTAGAGAGAGAACTGTCAAACAATCCCTCCTTTTTTTTGTTGCAGCTAATTACACACAGAAATATTGAGTCTTGCTAAAGAAAAAGGAGGCACAGTTTATTATTGCTTTCTCACGTGCCACAGAGATGAGCAAATGAATTGGCTCTTTTGGGTACTATTAGTTCCACATAGTTAGACATTGTATGTTAGCCACAGCAGTGAGCCAGAGAATAGTGATGTCTAACAAGTCAGGACGTAGACAATAGTCCTCCAGGCATACATACAGCCCTCATTCACTCCCTTACGAAACAACAAGCTAAGATTGATGCCTTTCAGCTGCCTTTCTGTATCCCCAGCAGCATGCACTTCCACACGTACAAACTGATCAACATGAAGCAAGGCCACTATGGGCTGTCTTATTTTTTCTTGTGCTGTTTAGCAGGTTTTTTGTAACTAACTCCTTAGCTATGTAGTTAGGAAGTGATCTGCCACCACTAGCAGTTTTGTCACTAGCTTCCACAACCCTGGCCAACTCTGGTTACTTTGGTTTTCCATAGAACCATTTTTCTAAGATTCCTTCCACTCACACCCAATATAGAATCATAGAATTGGCTGGGTTGGAAGGGACCTCAGAGATCATCGAGTCCAACCCTTGAACCACCGTTGCAGTTGCTAGACTATGGCACTGAGTGCCACATCCAGTCTCTTTTTAAATATCTCCAGGGATGGAGAATCCACTACTTCCCTGGGCAGCCCATTCCAATGCCTGATCACTCTCTCCGTAAAGAAATTCTTTCTAATATCCAACCTAAACCTCCCCTGGCACAACTTAAGACCGTGCCCTCTTGTCTTGTTGAAAGTCATTTGGCAAAAGAGCCCAACCCCCCCCCGGCTCCAACCTCCTTTCAGGGAGTTGTAGAGAGTGATGAGGTCTCCCCTGAGCCGCCTCTTCTTTAGGCTGAACAGAGAATTTAAATGTCCCCAACACTATAGATCCCTTATTAAATATCTGAAGTCATTTGTTGCTTTGAAAAAGCATTTTTATCTTGGAAACATCACAAATCGTTCTTTTGATCATGGTAAAGTAAGTTATGTAGTTTTCACAAAAACTATTTCTAAGGAACTCTTTACAAGTTTGGAGTTCAGCATCTCAAGTGTACATTAACTTGTGTTAAGAATGCATGGAGCTACTCTGATTCTCCCCAGCTACACTTAGTTGACTCTGCAGGCTGCATTTCCATTCTATTAAATCTCCCACTGAATTATAATACATCTTCCCTCTAAAATTTAAGATTTTTCTTCTCAGAGCCTGGGGAAATACTGTCATTCTTCAGCCATTTAAAATTTTCATTGAAAAATGTGCTTTGAGAGCAATGCACTTAAAGGTATATTTTCTTCACCTTGATATATTGAAAAGATACATTATGTTTAACAGTTCCTTGATGCATAATTTTTAATAGCAGAAGATAAATAGTCTTCACATCTGATGAGAAATCTTGCTTTCGGAGTCAGCTGAGAATCCTGTTCTGCAGTAGATCTTACTCATGTTCTCAGCATCATACCTAGCATGAAAATGGCCCAGAGATCTCTCCATAAAGTCAGAGTTCAAGGTTGAAGTACCAAAAGCCACTTACTCTGCAGCAGTTCCTGGAAGGCAGATGCTTCTTGTCTATTTTTACAGTATTTGTCAGACTAACCCCCTTCCTCTGCAGTTTTCCTGTCTAGGAAAAATATAGCTGGTTATTTCTGATATTCTCCTTTGACTAAGCACTGACTAATCTACTTCTAGCTCTGAAGCTAAGTTTCTCTGTCCTTTTTCTGTACAAACAAAGGAAAAAGAACAATAATGAACAAATAATGTTTTTTCTGGAGAAGGCTGGTTTGCAAAGGAAGGTTAGAGTCTCTTAAAAGTTATCTGGCCTTCCTTAACCTCTAGACTATTGGTTTTGGTCCTTACCAAAGACAGGACAATCTTTACTTGAACAAAACTGATTTGCCCAAGCTGTACTACTCTTTTAATACTATGCCTCAAACTTTTCTAATCTTTAAACCTAAAAGACTTGACCAACTAACACTGCAGTAGGGTATCAAAATCTGTGAATGCAAAATAGAGATCAGAATAACTGGAGACCCTTATGACCCAAGTAACATTCCCTCAACGACAGCAACAAATTAAAAGAAAATAAACACCAAGTAACTCAACCTCACAGTACTTTTAACTATTTTTGTTTTAGACTAGTCTTTGTGTAATATTTTCAGCAAGGCACAATAACAGATTGATCAAATCTTGAGTATTGCTTTACAATGCTCAAGAGCTGCATACCACTACAGGGAAGCACAGCAGGTAAGCAGAGCATAATATCACAGCTATATCACTGCTTGTCACCTAAAATGATAAATAGTATCTTTTCCAAATGAACTAGTAAATTAATTTATCAAACTGCATTTTTCACAAGATATCTTGGAACAAACAGAAGTATCTAGGACACACATTCTATGGCTTTGCTGGTGCTACTTTAAGAGTCCTTTAGTTAATAATGGGTTATCAACCTCAGAAAGGGCAGTGCCACCTAGTCAAATAACATCACCCTCTGTCAAATTAGATTTTCTCTGCTACCACTCTGTGTGTAGCCACAGACTCTCAGATGCTCCTGTTCCTCATCTAGCACAACCATTGCTTCCCCAGAACTGGCACCAGGGAAGCATGTCTGTCAGCTGGGAGACAGATTACATTGTAAAGAAGCAGATATTTATATGATTATTTCACTGTTATTAAGTTCCTCCTACAGTGCAGGCATACAAAGTCAAGATGAGTCATCTGCAAACAGAATTTTGCATTGAAAAAGTATTAAAATCTAACAAGCTTCAACTTTCAGGGAAAAGAACTCAAACTGAAAAAATCACAGAGGCTAAGTGCCAAGAAGTAAACACCAAGCACTCTCAACCTCCCCAGTCAAGGAAAACAGTTATAAATGTTATTAAAACATTTACATCAGGTGCAATTTTGCATTTTATTTTTTATATTTTGTGCCTACTAAGTTAAAACATGCAAATATTTTACAAATTCTGGCAGAAGTAAAGAAAACCTAGGGAAAATCAAGCTATGTTCTGATTATTATCACTTTCCCTGCTGTGCAAGAAGTCTGCTTTAATTCAGTAGTAGTTTACAACCTCACAGATTTCAGACAACAAAGTGATACTGTTTAATTAATATTAAACATCTATTTTCTTTCATTAGCCTTGATTTTCTGCTCCAGATACAAAGAATTACAAGTTCATCTTTGCCAATAAGCAAAGCAGCACATTCTTAAATTGGGAGAGCAGAGCAAATTCCTCATGATACATGAAAATCCAAGTTCTATTGGTATATCAGGCATCCATAATGAAATCTGTTAACAGATTCATGCCCTTGCACAGGAGGCAAGCCTGCAACAGCTGAGTTACTATTTTGTGGAACTGATGCTACATCAATTGATTGAAAATCCATTTAAGACTGCAGCTGGGTTCCTTCAAAGGGCTGATGTGCAACCACTTATCTATCTATCTAACCACTTATCTATCAAAGAAAGCAAGCAATTCAGACTTGTAGTAGAGGATCACTTACACTCAATTTTACACAGGAAAAAAATGGTTTATGAACAACTGTTAATACCAATCATATGAAATAAACCTAATTTTCCTTCCTTTTCTAACTATTTTTGTCTACTTCTAGCCAAGACTTGCATTGTTCACCTACCACATGCCAGAGATGGCTGTAAGGCCTGTCATTACCACACCACTCAGTTACTCCTAAGTAACTGAGTTTTAGGCATGCCTAAAACCCTCCTCATTAAGTGTTCAGTTCTTTCTTTCCCATTGGCAAAATTCAGCCTCTGCTTACATCTGTCTCTGATGGCACTGAGCAATTCCCTCAGGGACACGAGCAGGATCCATGACAGCAGGATAATTACTTAGCACTGCTACTGATTTACCTTGCTTGTTTGTACAGTGCACCTTGCTACACAACTGTATGCTCACAGCTGGAACCTCTCAATCATCAAACATAAAGTTGCCTTCCATGGAATCCTAGCAGAGATCTGGTGGCAAAAGCAAAGACCAAATTTTGAGTGTCTAACATTTCCTGCTATAAAATAAATGTAGCATACATTGGCTCATGTATATCGTGTATTTATATGGGGTAGATTATCTAATATTATTTAGAAGTTAATTTATTTAAAGGGTGTTATTTTTTTTACTGGTCTAGATGTTGCAGACTTATGTCAAAATTTTGCACTTGGAAATAATCACCATCTCAGAAAGGAAAAATAAAATAACAAAGGAAAGAATGGTGATTATGAGTTTTACACTAAGTAGACTAAACTTAAACTTGGATGTTCCTCATTCTTCATTATATGATGTTATAATGCTAGTTTCCCCTCAATATCAGCATCTTGGTTTAAATTTAAATTCTTTGGGATGGTCTTTCCTAATGAGCAACAAAGCAGTACTCAGCACAAAGAATGATAAATTGCAATTTTCTTGTGCAAAAATACAACAGACCCATATGTTTCAAAGCATTTAAAGACAAACTCCATTGTTTTAATAAACTTCTACCACAATGATGACTTTTTTACATAGACAGGGATCATTACAAAGCCTGTTCTAGAATCCACAGATTTCTCTCATCATTTTGCCTGCCAACTAAAAAAGATTTCATGACATGTGAAGTCTTGCAGATTTTAGACCTATACTTCTGTTCAGAGCTATCAGTCCTGAACTTGACATCCATATGCTATTTTCTCCTGCCAAGAAAGTCACTTACTTGTATGCCTAAAAATAGCCAGGCCCTTATTGGCCTCTCATTCCTTTTTAAGTGAATGAAAAGTTGCATTTTGCTGTTACTAAATACAGACTGACCTATACAAAAGGCTATCTTTTGCCAGGGCTGCACAAGTAAGGGATTTTTTTGTCCTTTTGATCTTATGTCTAGCATAGTTAGGACCAAACTCTGGTTTTGGCTGAAGTGAAGCAGCTATAGCAAGGACAATAGGGTTGCACAAGTGCCACAAATATGAATATTTTTTCTTGGGAATTCAAGATCTGTATTTCATTAATACTTCTATGAGACTGCAGCCCTGAAGCATCTGGTTTTTTGTAACTGATGTAATTAAATGCCCTGGGAAATATGCAAAATGAGGGATCTGCATACTACTACACAGCAGTTCCATTCTGTATTTTGCCTTTACTTGGTTTTGTGTCTGCATAATATTCTGACTTGAAATGTACTTTTCTGAATAAACTTAATGTTCTCTACTGGGAAAAAAAACAAACACTGAGGTCTTAGGAGGGAAAAATGAAATTCTGTGTAGGTCCTGGAAGAGAAAACACAAAGAACAAGACTTTTTATGTGGTCAGTGAACCTACAGAATTCTGCTTAAGCACCCAGAGAGATTCTAAAACAGGCCTGAGTTCTGAATGCCCATCACTTGTCTGAAATTCAGTGACCTTTAAAGAATGCTGAAACTGACATTCAAACTAAAGAACCATGAACCTTTAATTACACTCCTTATTACTAGTAGTAGTAGTATTATCCACAGCTGGTCCAAAGTACACTAAGCATTGTGCAAACATAAAGGAAAGGCCACATATATTTGATTTTTCAAGCAAGACTAAGAATGGGTCACTGGGAAATTGGTATGTTAATCAATAAATTAATATAATCACTCTCCAACTCAGTTGTCTAACTAGTATGCCTGAGGTGGAGTGACAGATTACATCACTACACCCACACCTGAGCAGCCAAAGGGTAACACCTTCAATAGCTCAGTGCCTGCATCATGTAACTCCATTTGCAGTGCAACACAGCAGCACAATAGTGAAGGGGAAAGAGCACTCATATCTTACAGCAAACAGAAATGAGATTTTATGGCTCAATTTAGTCATTCCAATGAAGAAAGTGGGCCTGGATCCACACTTTCTAGGGTTTGCTAGTATTTGAATCTGTCTGTTAGAGAGTCTGAAGTGGGATGAAGCTTAAACGTGAAAGCAATTTCTAACCTGAAATTTCTAAGCTTAGGGACCCCCCATTTGAAAAAAAATGCTTCTCTATACCCAGGAGGTGAAAACTCACTTTAATAAATTATTTTTTAATAATTCAAATTTGAAACACAAATTATTTTGAATTCAAAGTCAGAATGTCAGTTCCTTTGCATTTACTTGCAATATCTTAACCATGTGCCAATAGCTGATCCTGTAAAATACTCCCACTGACAGAATTGTATCTACCAAGTTCCCATCTGAAATACTGTACAGATTAATAGAATTCACTTCCTCAAAATAAAGTGTGCATATTTACTACACCAAACTAAACACTTACCAGGACAGGACCTCAAAATCATGGATCTATTGGTTGCACTCAGGCTTTCAGTTATTTCTTCAAAGCTAAGCCCTCAAATACATCTGTGGTGATCAGAAAGGAGTGATCTAAAGCACCTGTGAGGACAGATTTCACAGCCTGCTTGCTATTTTCCCACCAGTTTGCAAACAGACCAGCATCAACTCTTCCTGTGATGCAGGAGCAGGCAGGGCCTATTCAAGCCTGCCCTGACCACACTGGGGTGCAAGTTCTACTTCTAGAGCTGCTTCATGAAAGCCCTTGACAAAACTTACATTTACAGAGGTATACAATCCAAATCTTTACTCCAGCTCAGGCTACAAAGAGAGCTTCTAGTGCAGAATTTGGTCTGTGCATTGTTCTGCTATATTGATATGGCTCCTCCATTCACTGGGAAACAAGTTTTAGCTGATCAGATCAGGAAGATGAATGAAGAGATTACTTTCTGTGAATCACACAAGTCTACATTGGTCAAGAAGTATGAGATAGAATGGGAGCTTGGCTTTGCATTTGACAATATTATCAGACATCACCTGCTTGAAGAGTCATTAAACTATAACAGCACAAGCTGCATTTGTGTATTTTTCAAAATGGTGTTTTAGTAACATAAATAATAGCACATAGTACTATTGTACATAGTACAATAATTGTCAAGAAACTAAGAGCAATGGGTTCCAAAACACCAAGGTTCCATTCCACCTGGAAGAATCCCTCCTTCTCTATTATGATTCTGAAACCAGGCTCAGTATGAATCCTCACTACTGCAGCTACAGGACATTATAGTTGTTATTCTGGAGTGACTCAGATTGCTGCCTTACACTGCACATAAAAATTACACTGTTGCAAAAAAATATTGTTCATATTATGTTTCAATTCTTATATTATTGTAAAACAGAAACAAATAATTATATTACAATTACTATTACAGTAATTACCCGAGGTGCTAAGGAATAAATTCATATTAATTTGTTTAATTTATTGTGCCTGGCCTCAATTTCTGACTATGTATTTCTGAAAATGCAAATCCACTGCTGATGAGAATTCCACAGGCATGCATATTTCAGGCAACACTGAAATGAAAAGTGAAATTAACTTATTCATCATGCATCACTCAGTCCCTGACCATAAAAGTATTGCACAAAACCACAAATGTCAAAATATGCATAACAGATTCTAAGTGAGCCTAAGGTAGCTGCTAAAGAGGATACCACAGGACTCCACTGACCTCAAGGACCTTACAAATTTAAGCCTGTAAAGATTTACCTGAAACCTTGTGGAGCTGTATGCTGGAGAGCAGCACCTTCAGCATTCAAAGCCAATGAGACCACACAAATTACTACAGAGTGCAGGAGCTGCATTTAAAGACAGCAGCTGAAGCTTCCACATGGTCTTTTATGAGTACAACATTTCCATAGCAAAATTAAGTATATCAGGTACTTGATAGATAAGAGATTTGTCATAGATAAGAGATTTGTTCCTTCAGCTAGAGGAAGAAGTTGAATTTATGGTCTGTGTAACTCCTACTTCTCAATATTAATGAATGAAAGATGACAATTTCATTTTCCCTCAAGCAGCTGTTCTGATCCATATCCAACCTAGCCTAGTGTAGCTTTCCAAACCAAATATTTTCCAAACCAACATATTTTCATGTATATGTCAGCATTTAATTTTCTGTATTCTGGGACTCCAGGCCACAAAACAGCCATGCTCAGACAGAATACATACCTTACACCTGTTATGTAGCAAACAGACATATATAGGTATACCATTATTTGAATTTCTACACCTTTATAGTATACTGTACAGGTTCTTTTTAATAGTAAGTCTAAGACATATAGGTACATGAACATAAGATGTTCCAATCTCAGTATTACCAAGTGAAAAGACAATCAGAGTTCAGTTGGGGCACAATCAAATGAAAGCAAAGTCAAGATAAACCATTCCAACTTACTGTAATGATAGAAAAAGCTTTGGAAGCAACTAGACTCATCTTGAAAGGAAGGATGGTGATCAAGCTGCATCACTCAAGAGAGGGGACAGATTATAACAAAAGAGAAGGAGCTTAGTTGCAAACACTTGGTTGCAAAAGGAGGCTCCTGCATCACCTCCCCACTCTCTATACAGACCATGCACATGGGTATCACTCCCTTTAGTATTTTTCTTACTCTTCACATACTCCATTTCTTCAACTTGAGTTATCAAGTGATGTCTATTCCCTAGCCTACTATATTTACTGTCTCATGAGATGTTGCAAAAGCAGCACCATAATAAGATAAACTTGCAAGAAAGTATTTTGAAGCCTGTAAGGGATAAAACAGAAAATTACAAAAAGAACATATAAAGAATCAGAATGAGTAGTGAGAATACAGTCAGTGTGGCCTGACAATGAGCACAGCAGGTCCTCCTTTTTCACCAAAATGGAACATCAGGGCTCTGTTGCTAACACTTTACCATTGCAGACAAGGCAAAGCAGAATGCTTTACATAGTAGGTGTTTGGAGAGACTTTCAGTGTCAGACACCCCAAGGTGACAACTGGTTATTTATAACAAGCAGTGACCTCTGGTCACCCTGGGTATGTCTCCTGGCTCGTGGATTGGTTCAAGGAACCTGCTAAAAGGACAGCACAAAGGAAGAGAGCACCAAGTTTACCACATCAGCATGGGGTGATAAACTGAGAAGCACTGCTAAAGGTGCATGGGGGAGCAAAGCAATTCTAGAAGAATCACTGTATTCTCCTCAAAGATTAAAAAAGGCATCAGGAGTATCAAAAGCCCTGGCAATGCTTTTGTGGCACTGAAGCTACTGTAAATTGTCTAGCAAAAGATTCCATTCATATTTAATACGTATCTGTGTGCAGAATCCTCTTTTATTCTTCATAAATTTAGCCTCTTCAATGCATGAGGAAAGATACGTTCCAAAACAATACAGTTAGTGCACTTCCAACAGCTGGTTTCAGTATCTCAATGCCCATCCACTCCAGCTGAGTCTTCAGGCAAATTATATATATATACATATATATACATATATATATCCAGACAGGGACTACCCTCTGTGCTGGTTTTTTGGTAGGGTTTCTAAACACTAACAGAGTGTCACAAATAAGGTAAACAAAAAATAAAAGCTTTCAGATAGACTAACTGATCTTACAAAACGTTTAAAAAGAAATGGAGCATTTTATTTGTCCATATTACACCTATGTGTTGCAACTCTGACAAATGAAAATGTAAAATAAAATTAAGCCATTTCTCAGTATTCCCTAATATTACATTGTTAACAGGTAGCAGCATTACTTTTAGCATAGTATTTAATTCTATGTTGCTTGAGTAGCAAAGACAGACTATTAGATTTTCATGAAGCAGAACAAAATGGAAACTCAGATATCTGGCTTTTTTTTTAATATTCAAATTATTTACCATGTTAGATTTTTCTTTTACATATTCCACCTCTTTTCTCTTATTTTTGAACCAAGTTATTGTACCTGTGTTTATCATATATCATTTCAGGTAATACATGTTGAGATTTCAGAGACCATTTGGTCAGATTCTAATAATGTCTCCTGGGAGCTGACACCAGCTTCCAGCAGCAGGTCTTACACTGAAGATTAGAATAATAAAACACATGCTGCTGCAGCTAGCAAAAAAAATTAAAAAATAAAATAAAATAAAATAAAATAAAATAAAATACACAATGCAAGTTCATCAGGCTGAGGGACATCTTGTCTTCTAGAAAGAGCTTTCCTGTTGTTTATATCCTCACAGAAAAACAGTCACTTCTCTTTTTTCTTTCTGTTGAACAGAGAATGTGCCATTGCACAGATTTTGTTGCAGATTGCACATTTCTTTTTGTCTTTACAGTATTGCAGTACTGCTCAGTGCAACTGAGCAGGGCAGAGAGCTTGTATTTTACTAAAACGTTATCTTTATCCACACAATGTAGGTGTTTTTTCTGTGTTTTCGAATAAAATAAATATATTTCATATAAAAGTAGTATGGTGGGTTTTTTCCACATTCTTTGTGTAAACTAAACCAAATGTCTTGAGATGTAAAAAAACCTGACTTAAAAAAACCCTGGTATTTCTCCTCCATATGAGCATTGAGTTAGGATATCTGCCAGCGTAATATTGATAAATAATATATTTCTTCCTTACAATTGACAGTTCTTTATTATAGAATTCCCACTACAAATACCAGGTGGATTAAGACTTGTAATATTTGACCTATTTGCTTAATGGCAATCCACTACATAATGATTTTTATACTATTCTGTAAAATGAACAGTCCCACATTCACAAATGCTAGCAGGAATCAATGTCTCCTGTTTCTTTCTCCGACCTTCAACAACCCTACCCTCAGCAGAAAAAAACCCCAACAGTTTTACTAATTCATAAGCACCATGCAGTCACAGGCAATCTAGAGAGAAACCTCTTAAAGCAGTTGCTAAGAAAAAACATGAGAAAGCTTCCACATAGAGAGAAATTCTGAGAGCCCAAAAGAACAACAAAAAGGAAGAGGTGTGAAGATTTAAAATATTCCCAATACTCACTGAAAGCAGCCACTGCAAGAGCCAGTGTGACAATAATGGAGACCCAGGAAACCCACAATGCCTTCTTTCTGTAGCTTTGAGCTTCATGAGGTTTTAGCCTTGTACTGCTTTCTAGTAAACCTGATAAGCAATAAGCAAAGAGGGTGTGAACAATACATTGGTCCTTTTAAAAACACAGACGTGATAGTTCAGACCTAGGTCACATATTTACATTCTATATAACATACAGAATCAATAAAGAATAAAATCCTGCTCATATTATTAATGTTAAGTGAATGAAGCCACCACGAGTAAGCAAGGAGAGCACACACAAGTTGTTTTGATTTCACACAGAAAGACCCAGACATCAGAGACTTCAAAAGAGCACAGCAATTGCAGGGAACTTACAGAAACTCACATCGCTTATATTTTCCACTTATACAACAACAAAAAAATGGTCTCAGTCCTATAATCAGTCAGATCAAAACTTATTTCAGGTGTTCAGGATCCTGAACACAATTAACATGGGAAATAAACTTGTGCTCACCACTCTGTGCAATAACCTACTGATGGCACAAAGGGAGCATGGAAGAAGAGGTTGCAGACATTAGAATCAAAGCTAAGACAGTTGAAAAAATCTTTTGAAACCTCATGTCCTTCATGTGAGGTAAGAATACATCCCCATCTAGAACTACCTGAGGAACCAATTCTGTCCCTATTGCAATCAGCACAGGAATCTGTTGGACACAAGGGAATGGGATTGCTTTCTTTCTTTTTTGATTTTTTCCATTTGTGGAAGTCTTTTGTTGGCTTATCCTAAATTATAGAGAAGAATTCATGTGAAAAATAAAATAAAAATCACTACAGTCTTTGGTTTTCACTCTCTCAGTCCGATCCTTAAGCCACTTTCAAAATGCATTCATAATTTAACATATTTATAACTTGTTTATCCCATCCGGATTCTTTTGTGCTTAAAATAGTCACCTAATTTGAAACACTTCAAACCTAATTTTTTTTTTTACCAGCAAGTTCCAGCTAAACTATACAGAACACCTGATAGCTTTTAACTTTCCTAAGGAATTACTTCAGAAAGCATTGTTTGTTCTTCCTAGATGATGATCATGTTTTGGAGGCACTTGTCTGCACTGAATACATTGAACTGGGGCTCTGGTTTAATAGAATAACCTTGCAGTAGCTCTAATGTCTTAGACAAAGAGCTGAGATACAGGGTCTCTGGCAGGCTAAAATGTAACAGCTGAGGCTGTTACTGCCCTCACCTTCCCCCTGTTTTCTCTCTGATGGCCACTGCCACTTTCAAGGCAAGGACATTTGATCTGGTTATCAGTACACTCCTCAATCCACACCATGTTTAACCAAATTTATTAACGTTAACAGATGTTAATTCCAACTGACTGTAATATACTGGCTGAAAACTGCAATGGCTTTGGAATCAATTCAGAAGTGAATTATTCCTCCAGGGCAGGAATGTGCCAGCAGTGGGGCACACGTCCAGCTGTGGTAAAAATTTGAGCCACCAGATTTTTACTCTGTTACTTTAAATCTGCCAAAATTACAGGTTCTAATTATTCCTAGAATAATTGGTGGGGTTCATGCTGCCTTGGAAGAATTCTTCATGATTTCTCACTTGCATTACAACAAAGTAGACAGTTTCTTTATGGCCATAATAAGAAAGGCACTGTGAGAATTCCATGCTTGTACTGTGTTTTTAGAAAATTTTAAATGTTGCTTCACTTTTGTGCTACACACCCTCATGTTTAGGAATATGAAAACTAGGAGAATTACTAGGCCCTATATTGAAATGATGTCTGTTTCTGATTATAGGCTGCCTTTGTTTAATCCATGAAAGCTTCCAGATGATAACTCTGGAAGGTTTGAGTCTTTTACTGATAGTCCTGCACAGCTATTTCTCACATAGCCCACTTTAATTTGTGTGAACAATTATTATTTGGGTTTTTTTCCCAGCATTTGGCCTAGCTTCTGCAAATACATATAATGATGCAGTTTAAGTGCTGTCTGACATAAGGCAATTTCACAATACATCTTGGAATACAGGAGAGATTTCTACTAATATAACCATAAAGACAAGTTATCTTCTTGTGTTTGTGTGTTTGCCTTTCTTGCCCCCAACCCAAAGCAAGGATTTAAAATTATGGCCCAAATCTTGTTGGAATGTAAAGCAAAGTAGGTCTTCTTAGATAAATTTGATTCTCAGTATTTCTAACCTCAAACACAGGTCAGAATCTCACCTGTTTCTTTATTTAAAGACATCCTATAATTCATAGCTACAACCCACTGCTAGCTGGGAAGACCAACACAAACGGTTGATACTTACAAATCATATCCTAATTAAATTGAGAAATTAGCAAGCCCCACAGCTAGTGCAGCCCTGCTGATTACCATTCCCATGTCAAACACATGTCCAGTATGACAGACACTGCAGTCTTTATAGAGGGAACCACTTCTGCCGCACGCGACTGTGTGTGTGTGTGTGTGTGTGTTTGTCTTTCTCTCTCTCAAAATGGCTGGCACAGCTGTCAGAGATGCGAGCCCTTCCTTCCTAAAATAATTCCAATAAATTTTCAGTATTTACCATTTTCAACCCTTAGAAACAACATATTATTCTTACAAGTGTCCTAGGGGACTATCACACAAAAAAACAACCTCATCCACATGACTACCAAGCCCATGACATGAAAATTATCTAGAAGCAACAACAGCTCGTTAATTTACACAAAACACAATTCACAAGGTAAACCTCCATATTTTTTTTCCACTGACCATAAGAAAATAAGTTTTAAGCATCCACAGAAGGCTGAAAGATAATCTTTTTCAGTGTGACCTCCATTGCTACAAAAATTAATCTGCTGGTAAAATTTCTCCACCCTGAAATTAACAGAATGAGTATTTTTATTGTCATTATTTCATTTAATACATAGGTATCCTTAAGGTAAGGAAAAGATTATTAGCTAGTTAAATCCACTGGATTTTTACTTTAAGTACATTCATATATTAACAGATTTTCTTTCCATAAAAAAATCAGAAAAAGAAAAAAAATGCTTAACAGTTGCAGAACACAAGCTTGGCATATTTTTTAAGTGATTCTAGGATATTCTTTACCATATGTTGACATACCAGAAGTACTTTTCTATTTGGCTAAGGGATCATTTTAAAATGTCAAGTTAGAATTTGCAGAAGATTTAAGGCTAATAGAAAAATTATTCACCTAAGATGTTAATTTTAGGACCCCATCCATACGAATTTTGGATATGACTCTTCAAGAGCAAATATCTTGTTCCAAAATTTAGTGGGTTTTTTTAATTATTTTTAGCAAACATGGAAGTATCATGTCTATAAATGGATCTGCTGTGATTCATTGGAAAGGTTCATAAGAAGAAGTACAATCTAAAAGGACAGACTGTAAGAACTCAACAGGGACAACCTGCAAAAAGCATACCAGATTTTCCTCTACAATGGTTGGGAATTATCCCAGTAGATGGAATGGGTGGCTATGGGAAAGGCTAAAAGAAAGCTACTGCAAAGGCCACAGAAAGCATGTGGAGGCAGAGAAGGAAATGAAATAATCAGCCTGAGTCTCATCTCCCTTCTAAAAATGGATAGGTTAGGTACAACAGACATTCTGCTCCTTTGGAATTACTCCTAATACCAAAAGGGTCAGCTTTTATCTTTAGCTCTGTTATACTGGGCACAAATGAAAAATTTCTGTAATCAAACTTCCATGTTTGAACTACAATCAGAATTCCTGATTCCCTTTATTTTAAAAGAGAACTGAAACCACAAACTACCCTCAGTCACAATGCCTGTCCTTTGCCATTGGTGGTGACAGCGAGGGTACCCCTGGAAAAAGGGCTGTTCCTGAAACCTGTCAGGGGAGATGGTGTCTGCTCTTGCTCTTTACTTCTTTACTTCATCTCTAGGATTTCTGAGCAGACACAGGCATTTGGAAAGCTGGGGAAATAATGGGAGATATGGGGGTTACAGGTAGGATGGGATTTGAAGACGGAAAACACAAAAGGGACTTCAGGATGTTGAAAGCAAAAACAGAATGGAAGAAAAGGCAACAGAAAGACTAAGACTATATGTGAAATAAAAAATGGAGACAAACCATGTGGAAGAGGAGTCTGGAGGCATTGTGGAGGGCAGGGCAATGGGGAGGTTTAAAATGGCAGCAGCCTTTATGGGCAGCAGGTAAGTCAGTGCCTCACAGACTGTGTGTGTGGACAGATGTCTGAAATAGGTGTGCTTCACATTAAAGAGTAAGAAGGCAGCTTTTCCATCCCTGGTCAGGTATTTAGGCAAATAATAATAATTAAAAATTTAAAAAAAAACAAAACGAGCTTTGTGGAAGAGAGTTACACGGTAAAGGAGAGGAGACAAGGAATAAAGCAAGAGCCCCGAGTGCTCTGCCCAGTCTGGTCTGTAGCGGACCAATACAGCAACACTCGTTGTGCCCCTTCTCGGACGGCCCGTGGGCAGGTAACCGGAGTGGCCTCCCCCTCTTCAGCAGCGAGAAACCCTCAGGCACTGCCTGGCACTGCCAGACCCTCCAGGGAGCCTCCGCCACCTGAGCCCCTCGGCCCCGGCTCTCCCCTCAGCTCCCTCCCCATCCCTCGCCTGTGGAGCGGGAGCGGCTCCATGTGTCGCCGCCCGCCGGTACCCTCTCCCCTGCCAAGCAGGCAAGTTTTCAGGCGAGGTGTTAACAGCCACGAACAGAGTTTATAAAAAAAATATTTTAGAGCTGTCGCGGGGTGCTCAAAAAAAAAAAAAAAAAGAAAGGGGGGAAAGCTTCGAGAGCGGGGACGGGGAGGGGGGGGATAGGAGGGGTGTGGTGTTAGGCGAGTGCCTGCCGAGAGCTGAAGGGAGGTGGCCGGAGGCGCTGAGGGGCAAGGGGGCAAGGGTTTTGCAGACCCTCACACCGTGTGAGTGTGAGGGAAGAGCAAGGGGGTCTAGGAAGAGCAAGAGGAGATCGGGGGTCTAGGAAGCCGGGCAAGGCGGCTGCGAGCAGAGAGCGGCTGATGTGCAGAGCTAAGGGAGCAGGAATCAGTGTGGAGATGCCAGGGACGGGGATGAGGATGAGGGGGCGGGAAGGGCTGCTGTGGCGGAATGAGGAGGAGGGCATGGGGCCAGGAGAGCGAGGCGTAAGGGTGCTGCAGGGAAGATGTAGGAAAAGCTGTCGGGGGTGGGTGTTAGGCGGCTCGGGACGGAGGGAAGGTGATGGGGCACGGCACCGAGGAGGGCAGCACAGAGGAAGGCGGGCGCGGAGTGAGGGACGGGCGGGATGAGAATGAGGGACGGGCGGGTGCTCACCTCTGTCCTCCAGCCCCTCGCTGAACTGCCCGCTCTCCCCGATCCGCAGCTGCTCCTGCTGCTGATCCCGAGGGGGCACCGGCGGGCTGGCCCCTGGAGGCTGCACGATGGCGGGGTCCGGAGTGGTGTCCAGGGGGGCAGCAGACGGCTCCATTTCTTGCGGGGCGGCGGGAAGCGGCGGGCGACTGTGGCAACGAAGCGAGGAGCGAGCGGAGCATCCAGCCCGGGTGCGAGCCCGGGGAGAGGAGGAGACTCCGGCTCAGAGCATCAGGGAGACGGGGACAGGCAAGCAAACAAACTCCTCCGGCTGCTCCCCGCCAGCCGCTCCCCGCGGCCGCCTCATCACTAACCTCGCCGGCGGCGGAGGGGGGCAGGTGGGAGAGCGGTGCCGCCTCCCCGCTCTGCCCTTCCCTTCCCCTCCCCGCCCCGGGGAGCTCCTCCGGCGGCGGGAGCTGCGCCGGGATCCGCAGCGGGGCGGGGGCTGAAGCCGAGTCCGGGCAGTAGTTCGCCCCCGCGCGGAGCGGCGTCTGAGGGGACTGTGGGTGGGGGCAGGAGAGGTGGCGGGAAGGGCTCTCTGATCAGTCGCCCTCAGGGGCTTCTCGCCCGCAGGACCCTGAGCCGAAGGTACGTCCCCAGGGCCGGCCGAGGAAGCGGGAGATTTGTCTGTCAGCCTCTCCTCGCCATGGCGTGCTCCGCCGTCCCCTTCCTCCTCCCTCTGCTAACTCTCTCAGGGGAGGAGGAAGAGTTGTCCGGAGGGTGTCCAAACCCAACGCCTTTGCGGAGAGTGCTGTGAGGAAAACACCTCGAGGGCTGCGGGTGCTGCTGGACCCGTGGCTTAAGGCCCCGACCGCTTCGCCTCCCCTGACACTGGTCAAGACTTTGTTCTCCCCTTTGCTGAGGGATTTGCTCATTCCTCATTCACTGCAGTCCTTTTTTCGGTACCAGCCACAAACGCACACCTCTCAGAACTCCCTGGTTCTGAGGTTTTGTCATGCTGACCGCTGATTTTACCACTGTTAGCCTAAAAATTGTTGTAAAACTCGGAGCAGTCTCACGCCCAAGCATGGGATCAGAGCTGGAGACTTGCTGGCCTTCAAACCCATTTGCCCACCTCTTCCCAAGGCTGCAGGAGGGCATAAGTAAAAAAACTAAAACCTGAGGAAAAGAACATTTGGATAATTTTACTGATAGATTTGTGCCAGAGCTGCTTTCTTATTCTCCACCGTCTTCTCCGGACGGATAGAGAGGTGCAAAGAAACAAAAGCATTTTCTGTGCTAGTAGTTGCATGTTCACTGGCATGCAGATTGATTTTAAAACTGCATTGTGGCTTGGGTCTAGGAAAATACCCAAAGACAATTGAAGACATTGCCCAAGATCCTCCCATATCAATGTACGGATATAATCCCATTTAAACTAGATGAAGATCAGGACCTTTCTCTTTTGTCAAATTATCAAATTTGAGGAGTATAGGAAGGCCAGTAGGAAATAAATTTATGATAGCATAGGGACATGATTTTACAAGGTCTTAGAATCCGACTGATTTCCTCTTTGAATGTTTTACAGCAGTTTAGTAACACCTGTTTGGGGATGGCTGGTGATATATTGCTAACAAAATTTATTCATTTTTAAAAATGCCTCTTAATGCTGTATGCTAGTCTTCAAAATCTTTTCACTTATTTTAAAGCAGTATTATTTGAAAAAGTAAATATAAGTAAATATTAAGGTAACCAAGTGACAAAGAATTGTGTTTAAAAAACAATTGGCATCCTGGAAACCTTGTGGAATGAAGGTGGCTGTTGTGGTGTGAGGGATTGGTGTGATTTTTACCTAATTTTATGGTTTCTCTGTGTATGGTTTACACAGACTATATGAAATAGTATATGTATATAGAATACATATATGTATCATATATGTATAGTTTATACAGATTATACTATATGTATAGTTTATACAGACTATATGAAATGTTTTTGAAGTCTTCATGCCTCTTGCTTAAGTTTCATCTTCATTCTTGTCTGCCCTGCCCTGCTTTGTGATCCCAGAACTCTCACTCTTCTTGTTGGATAAGCATTAATATAAGTAATGCCCCAAGTATTTCCTTTCCCCTCATGTAATGGGTACTAAATTTTAAAGTTCCTACTTGATGTTAATGCCAGAGGTTCTCATGTGCATAAGCTAACACAAGTGAGTTCTTAGGAGGGAAATGTAGTTTTTTGAGTTTGGGTTGAGCTGAGGGGGATTAGAAACAAGTAACCCCATAACACAGATAGAGTAATTTTCTTCCCTCTGGTGATCCTGAACCTGCAAGATATGAGAAAAGGTCTGTATTTGTATACATGTGAGAGATGGATGAAAAGTAAAAAAACTTACATAAATAGCAGATCATCATGTCTCTCACTTAAAATTTGTTTGTAAAATGAGAACCTTTAAATGGGTAGAATAATTTTCTAACCTGTTCAGAGACAAGGGATAGGGACCAAATGACTTTTCAGGACCTGGCAGGGATGCAGAAATCTTTGATGAGTCAATCTGGGAAAATGCTCTCCCGTGCAGAGTGCTTCCAGTACAAGCCATAAAGAGTTCCTTGAAATTAATGTAACTGCTCTAATGCTCCATAATGCAGTTACTGCAGGATCCTTCCTCTTTCAGGGACATAAGTCCATATCTGATCCACTCCAGTAAGAACTTTCATATTCCTTTTTCATAAATGAAAATTTGACTACTGACTTTCATTGGACACTACTATCTTTCTGCAAGTATCTAAAGTATTTGGGTATTCTTATAACTTCCAGAAATCAAACCAAGAGGAAAGTGCCTGGAGATTCCTAATTCGACTCCTTTTAAAGGGAGTGAAAGAAGTAGGTTTCCCAGTGATTTGGAGGAAAACAGAAACTAGGAACACCAAATGACAAGTTTTAAGCTTTAATATGTCCTTTTTCTTTTTTTTTTCAGTTGTTCTCAATTGCTTTTCTGCCATAAAACTGTGTCTGATGGAGGCTGCATCTTTCTCTTTTTATATAACTGCTATAGTGTTCAGGCTATAGCAAAGAATATGAGCCTTGCAAAGAGTATTATGATTTCTTTTAAATTACTGTCTTCAACTGCTTTCAAACATGTCCTCGTGTGAGAAAGGATATACTCTGTGCTTCACAGATACAAATTCAAAGCCTTAAGCAGATCCACAATGAAGGGCTTTTCATTTCAGACCAGCATTTATATAAGCTACCTACTAGGAAGGAGAAAGGCTGCCCTACCATAGCAGCTGGAAGCTGCTTTCCAGCATTGCCTCTTACTTCTCATGACACTTATATCACTCAAAATATGTTCCTGTGGATGAAGATGTAGGACTAGGGTTTAAGTACATGGGTCCTACTTTCCAGCCCTGTTGGACTTCTTGTGTAGGAAGACTGTAGGCAAAGTCAACGAAGATAAAAGGGCCTGACCCTAATAGCTACACTTATTGTATGGTTTTGTTCCTTGGTCCCTCAATCCTCCCTTTGTTGGATATGAATAGGAAGAGAAAAGAGAAAAAGGAAGAAAAAAAGCCACACTTCTGGGTTCAATCTGAATAGATTGACACAATCCCATATTCTGTAACTGCTGCAAGATTAAGGCACACTTGCAGAATTTAATTCCCAGCTGGAACTGCCTGTAGTTTGCATAATATTTTGACTTCAGGAACAAGGTAATTTCAAACAAGATGGAGGTCTCTTGCACCACATCAGCTACCAACATGAAAGAGAACTTAGTTCCTTCCTTCCTTCCTTCCTTCCTTCCTTCCTTCCTTCCTTCCTTCCTTCCTTCCTTCCTTCCTTCCTTCCTTCCTTCCTTCCTTCCTTCCTTCCCTTCCCTTCCTTCCCTTCCCTTCCCTTCCCTTCCCTTCCCTTCCTTCCTTCCCTTCCCTTCCCTTCCCTTCCCTTCCCTTCCCTTCCCTTCCCTTCCCTTCCCTTCCCTTCCCTTCCCTTCCCTTCCCTTCCCTTCCCTTCCCTTCCCTTCCCTTCCCTTCCCTCCTTCCCTTCCCTTCCCTTCCCTTCCCTTCCTTTGCTTCCTTCCTCCCTACCTACCTCCCTACCTCCCTCTCCTTCCTCTCCTTCTATTGATAAATGAAAAATATCTATTAGATTTGAGATTCTTCCTCCAGGCCCACTCAAAGCCTCAAGAAAATCAGAGGAAGAACTTCAATTATATTCAAGGGAAATTGGATTAGGTCCATCATTTGATTCCATTCAGGGTTCCTGAGGGAACATACAATCTCTTGCCAGTAGCTTGGCCTACTTTCCTAAGTTACAGTCCCTTTGTTTTTCTAAGATATTATTCCCATACTATCATCAGCACCCATTATGGGATGTCAAAGAGCAGCATGGTGCAAAAAGGCAGAAAAAATATGATGCTATTGCATCATGTGGAGTAAAAGTAGAACCAATGGGTGACAATGGCAAACCAGGTCCTGGCCTGTCAGTGAGACAGTGGTCACTATATGAATCCAGGACAGGTTTTATTCCTCTTCAGTATATATGGAGTTAAAATAAGCCTCTTTTTATTGTAAGCAAGCCTGGATTTGTTAGCATTATATGTTCTCTTTTCTGTAAAATAGGAGTTTCATCCATTCTGGACTTTCTGTTTTTTGTTTTCTTTTCAGTGCTGCTGGCTTGAATGTTTTCACCTAAATTAGCAGAACACAGAATGCTGCATTCAGAGGCTCCTGAGATGTAAGTTTTCTTGATTTCATTGATGAAACTAGTCAGTGTTCCATATTGGCCATCATCTTAAGTGCAGCACCTAAATTAAGAGCACTCCTGCATATCTGGAAAGAGTTGTTTATTTTCTAGTATGTTTAAAGGCATAAGAGTGAGTTAATGGTACTGTCACCATTATGTTTGCAGGGTTGCATTTCATACACACTAAACACAAGACTGCCTTGTGGCAACAAAATACTGTATTTCTCACTGGCGTTGTATTGCAGCACCAGGCACTGCTAGCACACACCAGGATGGTTTATTTGGTCTGTTGATGTCTCTTGCCTAACAGTCAAAAGAAAATGCTCACTTCTTACTTTCATCAATATGCTCTTCAAGGAATTACAACAGGAGATAATGCCATCCCCATTCAGTTTTACAGGAGGCACATCTGAAACAAAACCAAGTACCAATCCAACTCTAAGTGGACAGGCAGGCATCAGTCCTGTGAAGGTCATGGTGATAAATAATCTTCATTGTTACTCCTTTGGGACCAAAGTCTGGGACTGATTTATCCTGATATTCCTGAAGACAACATCTTCAAGTAAGTGTTGATGCTTTTAGAACACTGGGATCATTTGCACTACAGTTACCACCTCACATCTTCTTTTCCTCACAATTCTTTTCCTATTAGTCATGTCCTCTGCTGAAATGAGTCGGTTAAATAAGTCTCTTTAGTAAAGCACACCTCTAGATTCTATATTTCACAGCATTTTATCATGAAACTAATCTTTTTTTAATTGTCCCTTGACCATCTAGTGCAATGTTGGCTACCAGAGTTTTCTTTTACAAACAAATACAAAATTAATCTACATTTTTAGGATTTTTTTTAACTTTGTTTGTTTGTTTGTTGGCTTACCTGATGGCACATAGGAAGAGATAGATTCATACTTTGCTGTTTTGTAGGTCACCTGCAGTCTCACAGCATGTGCAGTGTTCATCAGGATGAGTTGTTCTACACTGGATTCTTTTAACTTGGTCCAGATACCTCTCTCTAGAAACCTTTTATAGGTACTATAAAAACAGTCACTTTTTTAATTTAAAATAAGACAATAATGATGATGTTAGTACAACAAGGCTACATTAATTTTTAAACTGCACAGCATGCTTAAATTATTATCCAATGTATGTAGGTCATTTACTGTTTCTCTCTTTTGCTGGTTTAAATGGAGTTTAAATTGAAATCATCTCTCTTCTTGGCGTTTTTAGACTGAATATTAACTTGGGTAAAAAATAATCAGAATGTTATTTTGGAAAAAGAATATGATAATTCAGTATCTATTCCTTGAGGCCATGAAAGAGTGCCTATAATATGATTCCCACAACATGCAGTGACCTTGGTAAGTAATTGATGACACTTCACATAAGCACCTACTCTTCATCCATGTGATGTTATTCCAGTATCATATTTGCAAAAAATATCAGAGCTAGCAGGAACCACAAGCATTAATAATCTTTTTTGTAACAAAGGAGGAATAAAAACATAGAAAGCAAAATATGCCATCTTAAAGTGAGCAGACCTTTCAAAAAAGATTTTTTTTTACAGTATCTTCTGTCTTGAAGTTATTTTAAAAGCTGTTTTTTTTTAAATTGAAGTTAAAATTGCTGTGTAAGTACAGGAAACAAAAGGTTTACCCACAAAAACTGAACTTACTGTTTTGTTTGAAGAAGCATTATGCAGTCTTGCAAGACTGCATGCCTCCATTCCAGACACTGTTATTTCTTTGTATCACTGCAAGTTTTGTTTCCAGTTAACAGAATAAAGCTGACTTACTTGACAGTGGTTTTATTTCACTGGTAACATTCAGAAGTATTGAAGAGGAATAGTAGGTAGAATTAATTTTAACAAGGTAACAGCCTGTTACTTAAGTAATCATCTTCCTCCCATGATATTCTTCCCTCTTCCAGTGAGACTCTAACCATAGCCTCTAGACTCAGTATCATAGACTCTCACCATGGCATGAGTATAAGCAGCTGAGATTTCAAATGTGCATCAAAGGAAAGAAAAAAAAAAAAAAAAAAAAGGCAGGAAATTTCTAGGAACCAGAAATCATATAATTTTGTGACTTTTAATTACTTGATGAGTATTATAAGTATTTTGGCTGGACACTTGTAAGATATTTGCATAACTCCATGTTTTCTCCCACATCTTTTCAGAACTTATACACAATTTTCCATTAAGTTTATGTGATTAACCAGAAGATTAAGTGAGCCACAGAAATCACAAAACATTCTTTTTGTTATATACAGAATAGGTCACTTTTCCTACTGCCAAGCCAGTGACCATTCCTCTTGGTGTGCCTGTCTACTGTTTAATTATGTTGTATGTTTAATTATGCTGTATTTTATCATTTATCAAATGACCATACATAAGTATTTGACGGGGCAACCTTTCTACTAATCTGTATCAATAATATTTTTATTTCATCTACTCTGCTGGTAGGTTGGTACTCCACATCTCACTTTTGCTGTGAGTTCCTTGATAAACTGTAGGATATGATAATATCTGGGTGTTGTTTTGCATAGATAATCCATAGCTAAGTTGGAAAAGAATATCCTAATCCTTTTCTTATGCCAAGTGAATTGTAACTAGGGTTCTGCACATTCCCACTTGAGTATTTAGCTTGAGTGATTACAGAAACTGTTTGAAAAGAGACTGATAGCCACAGCCAAAATGAGTATTTTGCAAAAAATGTTCCTCATAACTAGAAAACTCTACTTGTTCCATTTTGTGTGCCAAAATTGGAGGATTTTTTAAACATCTGCTCAAGAAGATGTTTGACACTTTAAATCATTTCACTCTTCTAGATTTTGATGGGCATCAAATTCCAAAGTGCCCACTGGAATCTCTTTCCCCCTTAGATTGTTTTGTTCATTGTGTTTGTTTCTGGGTTTTTTGCTGGAGGTAGAAGTTATTTCCTGGGTCCTGGCATGCAATTTGCATTTGAATACTTCATTTAGTGGAAGGCCATGTAGGTACAATCATTAAATTCTTCAGATATTAGTATTTGGATGAGGATTGGTTTAGGCAAAAATAATGTCAAGAGCATACAGAGCAGTTTTAATAAGTTTCTGCATCTTTTATTGCCATAATATATTGTTTGTTATCCTCTTAGGTAAAAATTTCAGTGGGCAATGGAAATAATAGGAGACAGTGACAATTCTTTTAGTAATTTGAAGGTAGTGATTCTCTTAATTCACAGCATTTTTTCTTGTAAGGAGAGATAGGAGCTAACTTGGTTTTGTGGAATTTAAATCCAGAATTTTCTACTCTGTTGCAGCCAAGCCTTTTTCCATGTGCAGCAGCAGCAAAAGCAACAGATCTCTATTTGATCTAGCCTGGTAAAATACACCAGGAATATTGACATTCATCTATCCATAGTGAATAGTGAAGTCTGATCTGGTTTTATACAAGACAGATAGGATAAGCCTACTGAAAGATTTATATTACATTTAGCAGTGGTAGGGAGTTGGGCATGGCTATTAGCATTTGCTGCTTTTACAAGGAATAGGAGCATGTTTAGGAAACTGGAGAAGCACTTGGTAGAATAAAGTGTTAAATACTTCATGTATGAATGTCTATAGGAACATAGGAAAATATTTGTCACTATGGTGTTGGTGCAGCACTAGAAGAGGTTACTGGGAGAGCTGGTGGAATTTTTCCCATTGGTGGATTTCTAAATCCAGCTAGCAAAAAAACCACAGGTAACCACAGCTGACCTGGAACAGAAGTGCTTGCTGAGCTAAAAGATCTCCACGAGGTCCATACCTGTGTGATTCAACCAATATAAACATCAGGGGCCACATAACTTTTTTACCTGGTAAATGAAAAATTAAGGAATATCAAAATAGTTTGACATAAAATGTACAGAGGTTTAGAAACAGTGATAATTCAGGCCAAAGAGCAGGTTAATTCTGCAGTAAAGGGCAAGTGCTGTAGGATAAAATTCTGATAATTCTTGGATCTTTCCTTTCCTGATGATTTTAGAAGGGCTATTAATGGAGTGTATGACTTATCTGGTACAAATAGTCTCTCTAGGTCCCTTATTCTACTCTAATCTGTGTATGACAAGTCCATTTCCTTTATCTTCTATAACTTTGATTTTTAGGCTCTTTTTCACTGTTTCCTTTTTTATCTATACAAATAGAGAAGTGACCTCATAGATATAAAGATGAAGATGGTTAATTCTGTAGCTCTCTGGAATTAAAGGTTGTTCTGGCTGATGTATCAGTAAATTTCTTTGAATTCTCTCCCTTATCAGACTGAAGTGTATGTAATTCTGCTAACTGAAAAGTTCAATCTCTAAATAAAATTGAATTAGGAAAGGAAATCAGGAGCCTTCCAAAGTCTGTTTCACATCCTACAATCATTATAAATACAAGTTCACTGAGATTGTTTTGGTTATCTTAACTTTAAAGATAGAATATCTTTGGAAGATATTTAGATTTTGTGAAGGTGGTTTGGTTTTTTTTTTTTCACTGAAGATTTTGTTTAAAATTTAGTTCAATATTAAAACTGTCAAGTGGTTGCAACACTCAGATTCATATTGAATGAGAGATCTAGATGGACTTGTAGCATCTATAACTTGATTTTCCCACTAGATGGCATTATGCATTATTTGTAAATTAATTTGTGGGCTTAACTGTAATCACATATGCTAAATAGTTTTTTTAAAAGATGAAATTACCTATTTTGCTTGCTCTTATTCTATGGAAGAGTGAAAGAACTGTGGCTTAAGAATCACTTGACCTACTTCTACCAAACAGTAACCCAGTCCATCCTTAATGCATCAAATATGGATTTACTCAAAGCAATAAAGGAAGTCAGCCATGGCACCCTTATCTGATCCTGTGTGCAATGCACCTTTTAGAATAAAACTCGTCCAACCTTTTCTGGATTTAGCATGTAAAAAGTGACCTCAGTGATGCAGATTTCATCCTTCCTTGTTACTTGGCTTCAACTGAAGTGTCCTAAGTAAAGCTGCATTGCTGAAGATTGCTTTTAAGTAAAGAGCCCAAATAAGCACATTTTTGTTAAGTAGCTAATTCAAGATAGATTATTATAATAATTTATCACTCCAAGTTTCAATATAAATATGCAGGACTTCATCCACACTTACGAAAATAAATATTAGTGATCCCCTACAAAGTGAAATGGTGCTCAAGAGAGAGGTTTCTAGAAGCTGCTCACAGGCACATGGCTGTAAGATGGAGACTCCAGTGCAAGTTAATGCTGATGTATGGGCCCATTAAATTATTCCAACCAATTCAGTCATGTGCTCTGCTCTTGTGAAATTTTGTGTTTCTCTGGGGGCTGTACTCTTCTCCATTTTTTTTTCTATGAACAGAGGGAGGCATCACCAACCAGGCAGGAGGGTTCATACATTTGAAATTGCAGCGAGAAGTAAAAATAAAAAGCAGATGAGAATGAAACAAATTCTGAGGTGTAGATTGAACCACATAAACCACACCAATTTGAGAAGTCATTTTACTACATTTCATTTATATTATTCAAGTGCCTATAAATGTCAAGAGTGGCCTGAATTAGAGCAACTGTTTTCTTTTTGTCACTTGAGATGAAGAGATTAATTGTAGGTTTTAGTTGGTTTGTGATACTAGAAATTAATTATTGTTAATTGTACTATTGGTTAATTTTTATAAACATGCATATTTTATTACTAAGATCCAAAACTTTAGAGCTCAAAAAATGGTGTAAAATCTTATTACTAATTAGCAGGTTTTAATACGAAAAAGGTTAGTGACAAGGACTTACTTACTATTTGGTAAGTTGTGAGAATTTACTGAAATCAGTATAACAAGCCTAGTATTTTAGTTGTGTATTCTATGTTGTGACCCAAATGGTTGTGCTCCAAACCCCCAGAAGACTTTCATAAACCCAGTTGTTTGAGAACATCCAGCAGAGATGAGCAACTATGTTAGAAAAATGGATATTTTGGAGCATGTGTTTTCTTTCTGTTCCAAACATGCTGTATTACCAGAGACAAAGGAATTTTAAAAGACCCATTCACCAAAGAGTGGATTACATTAATGTGTAAAATATTCATTACAAATCCACCATGCTTAGCAGCAGGTCAGCCCAGTTGTACTTTGACATTGCAGTGTTAGCCACGAAAATCAGACAACACAAGCTTGTGTCACTGACCACAGGCAAAATCCATTGCAATCAATATGAAATAAGAGCTCTACGTGTATATTGCAGTCACTCTCTGGTGCTCCACATAATGCACTACAAACTGCAACCTGTAGCAGTCACAGTGAACTGCACAGACTTTTATGAACAGATTTATGATTTATAATGCAGTTATAAAACTACAAAAAAAAAATTAAAAAAAAAATAACACCACTCTAAACTGCCCTTGCTTTTAATTACTGAACTGTGGGCAAAGCTTACCTGTAATTCCACATTTAAATTGGTGTGCTTTTGCAGTCTGCCTTCAAAGCTACTTTTGGAACCATCACTTGATAGATCCCTTCTGAAACAACTGGATTTCCTGGTGACTTCAGTGGGCTGTCTGTTGGGTCCAAAATGATTAATTATAATAGAGTACTTCCAAAATATCTGCAATAAATAAACAACTGGATATGTTAAAATCTTCTGGGGGTTTGGAGCACTCCATTTGGATCACAACACAGAATACACAATTCATAAATAAATAAACAGGAAATGCTACGGTGAGATGAGTGGCAATGTCTTGAAGGGGTAAAAACATCTTTTTTAAGAAGTGACTTTGTTTATGACCCTCACATCAGAACATCTGTGTTCACTTCTGAGTGTATCTGGTCCTGGCTGTAACAGTGACCAACAAGGTGCAAATTTCTTAATTTTTTTCACCATGTGAAGAAAAAACACCAAGCAGGTTAGTGAAGCACACTTAAACACAACCAGGAAGTCATGGATTTATCTATTTTTAAATTGTCAAAAAGGTGGTTCATCCTCAGAGGATGTTGTTAAATTCCAAATATTGGAATTAGAAAATAAAAAGACAGCACCTGCCTTTCCCTGAGAGAAGAACTAAGTATGATAGTGGAGAAAAGAATTCAAGTTGCAACATCAGTTCTACATACATCAGCAGTTGCATTGGAATAAGTCTTTTGTCTGGATTTTGTATGGCACAAATTGTAAATCAAAGTCCATCTTCTAGGCTTTTTCTATGTCTTATTGCATATTTCAAAATTATTTGTAAGTCAAGAGCAGATTGAAATGCACAATCCCACTGTATATATATATATTCACATATCAGAATCTCAGCATTTGTCACTTCAGCTGAAGAGTAAAGAAATGATCATTTGGAAGCATCACTTGGGAACAAAAATAGGTACCAGTTTAGCTGTGTGGTTAACACATGGCAATCAGAACTTTGCAGTTGGGATATAGCTTTTCAACCAAACTGCTAGGGAATTGTTTCACTTAGTAATACTTTTCTTGCATTGAGCATTTACTCAGTAGAATATTCTGTAAACCTTTACAGAACAAAAGTTCTGAGCCTGTGGAGCAGCAGTGTGGCCTCTTCTGTGTTACAGAAATGTAGGCTGATGTGTAGCATCACCTCCCAGTTCAACTGGAGATTTGCTGGTGAGCAGACAACACAGCAACACTTCCAGCAGTATTCGTACTAGATTTGGTTAAAGTAATGCCAACCATCCTGTAATCCTCTGTAGTGTTTGTCTCCTCCTAGGGCCAACATCAGTGGAAAAATACAAGTATCCTGACTGTGTCCTTACAGTCCCCCAGCAACAGTCAGTGTTTCTCCCAAAAGCATTTTCTGTGAGATGTTTGCAGTAGGGTGGTAATCATTAGGCTAAAAGTTTGCTTTGGTTACTGATAGGGCTTCTGTGGTAGAAGTGGGATGAGTGAAAGCTTCAATCAATATTTGGATCTTTCTTAATTCCTGTGGTAATCTGAACTGTATTCTCACACTGGCTCATATTCTTAATACCCTGTGGATTTAAAAAAAAAAAAAAATTGAGGCATAAACCCTATATTGTAATTAATGATGTGAAAGACATAGAAATGTATCCAAACTCAGCAAGTGAAAGCAGGCTCCAGAAATCTTCTGTGGAGGCATCCCTCTGCCAACCTCCTTCCTCCAGATGAATGAGTAAATTCATGTGCAGCACTAAACCCTAAACATTTACACTGTAAACATCTGCAGAGTTGGAAAGGTCTTCGCTTTGGCACTTACTGCTGTAATCCACAGATACCAGCATCACTGCCAGTAAATCCATCAGTCTAAAGCCATGGCTAGCCATTTGCACAGCACTTGCTGGGAGCCAGGGGTTCGTCTTAGTCCTTTGCAGAAGGTCCCTTTGGTGACAGAGATTCACAGCTACTCAGAGAGGATGCAACATAAAACTTCATTCTCAAGCAGACCATGAGGACTCGGGAAGAAGCCTGTTCCATTAGCCCAGTCCTAAACACACTTCTGCAGAGTTCTAGAGGCAGCTGTAGGAATTTGTTGAAGCAGCTGAACAAATCCAGATACTTGTTTTTTTCTTTAGTTCCTTGGCTTTGTTTCTGAAGCAGTAAAAGATCTGAGAAAACCATTTGTACCCCCAAAATTCAGATACCCTAAAACAGTGTCACAGAGAAGCCTCTTCAGGGAGAGAAAAGTTGTTAAACCAAAAAAAAGGTTGTTAAGACAATGTATGGCAACAGTTACTCTTTATTTATTTTAGACACCAACCTTCAAAATAATTGGAACAAGCTCAGATGTTACCATGGGGTATTAACTTGAAAATTATGACTTGTTTGTATCAGTATCTGTAAGCTTCATTCCATCTGTTCTTTCTGGCCCACATTTATACTACTGGTATCTGTTTGATTGGTCTCACTGCACAAGAGTGACACTTGGCCTGATAGGTTCTTAAATAGAGTCTCTTTTATTTATTTGTGTGGAAAAAAATATTCTGTTTTAGTTGTACTTGCATTTTGGAAAATATCTCTTTAATTTTTGATAGAACATTTCCATGTGAGATAAATGCGTGGTAATTGTAAACTGTGGAATTGCAATTGTAATTTATAAAGAAAATCATATTCTCTGAAAGATAGTTTTTATTATGATTTACAGTATTTGCTGAGTTTCAACAAAGCCATATTTTCTATAAACCTGAACATTAACGAGGATTTATTACATCTTAACTTACACAGCAGGGAACACAGTAATGGTCAGGAATTTGGCACAGGACACGTTGTTTGCTTTCACCACTGTGTGATTCATCAGAAGGATTGCTGGGCCCATAGGCACAAAGCAGTGCAGTGTGATGCCAAAGGCATCAGCAATCTTGGCCACCTTTACACTATAAATTTCAGTGACACAACTGGGATGGCTGTGGCAGGTCTAATAGAGAGACCACCTGGTGAGCATCATCCTGAGCTTGTGCAACCATGAAGCTTCATGATGCAAATTTAACAACCCTTGGAGGCTTCAGAGTGGCAACAGCACAGTATCACATCTAAGCTAAAAAGCCCAACTTCTCTGCAAGGCTAAACTCACTCAGATACAGACCAGCATCTGCTCTGATGTTTGTTTAAACAGAGCCTCTGTTTCTGCAAAGGCTATTGAATAAGAAAATGAAAATTTACTTGTCTTCAGATTTGGAAAAAATATTTAATGGTGAATATAGTTTTAGTGCTGCAATCTCGAGCTGATTTAGCTGGTTCTAGATTGGACATCTCTTTACTCTTTTTTTATTGCATTCTGCAAATACATCTGAATGAAACACAGATGGAGTAATCCAGTTAGCTCTGCAAACCACCAGGAGTTTAGACAGTCACACTGCAGTGTTTGGTAAAAGGCATTTAAGAAAAGGCAATGGCAATGCCATGCATGCTCTGGCATACATCTTTGTTAAGGTGTATGTAAAAGTATGTAAGATGTAAGTAAAATTACACTTCACTGGTGTAATTTTAGCTGGACATGTCCTCCTGGTGTGGCTGTGTGAAAGCCTTCCTGTGAAAAACAACAGCCATTGTGCAGCACTTGAGATCTACCTTTAGGAAATGCTATGTGGGAACTGCATAACATTATTCTTCATTAGAAGGGAAACCTAAACCATCATTAATGTTCCCTCTAGAAGGGAAACCATGCCACTTCCACTCAAGTCTGTGTTTCTCCAGAGTCCCTGTCGAGGATTAAGTTCTGTGATTAAGCTAATTTAAGAGAGGTTTAATTATTTGATACCACACACACACACAAAAGAAGAAATCCCCAAACCAAACAGTATTACTGACTTTTGCTTCCCTTCCAAATGTGACATTTCCAAGCAGGTCTGTAATGGCAGTCTCAAAGGACCAGTGCAGTTCCCAGCACAGCCAAAGGACAACCTGTTGCTAAGCAACCAATACAAGTGCACTGCTCAACATTTATTTCATTTGGAAAGGGACACATTCTTTAAGTACTTTATCTTAGCTACCGTGCACAAAGAGTTTTCCAGGGTTTATCCAGGCCTGTGCACATGTGTAAAATATCCGTTTTTCACTAACGTGCAATGTAAAGAGCAGGTGCCAGACAAGAAGGTGCAAAACTGAAGGTTTGAAAAACTGGAACAAATATTTTAGCCATTTCTTGCATCAACATCCTGAAGTTGCCACTTCCTTACTGAATTTATATTATTTGACAATGCCTTAATAGCATTTATGTGGCTGAGCTTCTGCAGAGTTTACCAATGTCTGTCGATGCATCCTCTTTTGAAGGGTGCTGCATCATGCTTTTCCATCAGATACAAAGAAATACTTTCTCTCCAATAAAGAAAGGCCAGAATTGGATCCCCACTTCCCAGCCTGAAGCCTCCAAATCTCAGATTCTGTGATTGTTTCAGAAAAGCAGCTAAATAGTTTTGGAAAGAGCATTTGGTGCTGTACTTCTAACACCACTTTCACTTCAGTGCTTGTCCCTATAATGAAATAAAACCCTGTGGTTCTGCTAGGCTTGTGTTGACATATTTTTAATCAGCCCTGGCCTGAATAGGCTCCAGCTAAATTGTCCTGAAGGAATTGCTCACCATGGTTCCCAGTCTGAACCCACTCAAATAGAAATCAGATAATGCACGTCAAAAATATGAGAAGTTGGTCAATATCAAGAATGCAGTTTCATTTCTAATGTCTATAATAAATGCACATTTTTATTGCGTGTGATCCTAAAGGTGAAGAAAATGGCATTAACATCTGATATTGTACTGGTGGGAACCTATCTAACCTAAGGTGACTGAAGGGCCACACCAAGACCCTAAATCACCAGGTCCCAGAGTTGCTTTTGCTGATGATGTCACTCTCATTTCTCACACAGAAGCAGCTCTGCAACACATAACATCCTGCTGTGCAGAGGCTGCAGATCTTTTGGGGCTGGAAGTCAACTTGAAGAACCAGCCTGCATCACAGGAAGATTTCCATCATCCCCACATCACCATAGGTGAATCAGAGCTTCAGTCAGCCCAGCAGTTCAGCTCTCTGGGATGCATTATTTCTTCAGACGCCAAGATGGACAAAGAGATAGACACCAGATTAGCAAAGGCATACAGAGCATTTATTAAAGAGTCTGGAGCAATAAACACCTAAAAAAAAGTAGAAAGATTAGAGTCTACAGAGCCATTGCACTGTCTACTCTTTTATATGTGTCTGAATCACGGGTCATCTACTGCCACCACCTTCGACTCCTCAAGTGCTTCCATCAGTGCTGCCTCTGTACAATCCTAAACATCCACGGGACTGACTGTGTGACCAATGTCACTGTCCTTGAACAGGCAGGGGTCACCAGTATTGAGGCCATGCTACTGAGGACACAGCTGTGCTGGGCAGAGCACACCTCCAGGATGGAGGATCACCACCTCCCAAAGATTGTGCTCTATGGTGAACTTTCCACCAGCTGCTGCAACAGAGGAGCCCCAGAGAGGAGACACAAGGACTCCCTGAAACAATCCCTCAGCTTTGGCCATATTGACTGCCATCAGCAAGTGTGGGGAGAGTCTTTGAATCTTCATTCACAAAGCCAAGCCATGATCCTAAAGACACATAAGTGGTGCATAATTGTTAAGAGGCATGTGGGGCACACAATCTATGGCCCTTCTTAATGTATGTGGAAGAATACTTTTGGCTGGGTAATATGCATTTTAGTTCACCTCTGTGGTAGATGTAGCAAGTACATTCATTTACTCATCTTTACTCTTTACTCTTATTTTTTTCTGATCAGCTTTATGGCCCCATACATACACTCCAGGATGTAAATTATTTGTGTGTAGTTCATGAATGAGTACAGTTCAGGTCTTCTGGGCACACAAATGGTAAAATAAAAGTTTCTGTTCCTCCAGACGTTGTGATGGGGAGAGTTTCCGTCTGGTCATGACCTTCTGCCTGACAGCCCAATGAATTTAAGCTCAGGTCTGACTGGATAGGGCCACCTGAGAGGGCTGCAGGTTTTTCTGGCTGCTGTCAGCAACTCCTGCACCTCTGTTTCACACTCCAGAAGTTCACAACAGATGAAAACAGATAGCAAGAGCCATGTTAAAAACCATCCCGTGTTGCACTGGGACACAAGTATAGCATAGAGACTGAGAGGCAGAAGTCACTCAACTCACTGTTACCAGGCAGATTGTCTAAAGCATCAGTGAAGTTGTCTTGTTTTTAAAACACAAGCACTCAAAGTAGGTAGTGAGTAACTAAAAATGCTCTTGCTGGTACCCACAGTCACTCTTTCTGCTACTGATCCAATAATGATCATACTGGGTACAGACAGATGTCTTACTGTCCCTTTGATCAAGTGAAAGGGATACAAAAATTGCCTTTAATACTGTTATGGGTTCAAATTAAATATATATTTTTTAAATGAAATGCAGTGTGGGAGTGCTGCTCTGTTTGCAAGCTAAGCTGTGTCTTGGGAGCAGCAGCTAACAACCAGATCTTTTTTTAGAGCTGAGAGAAGTGAAGCAGTGTTAAAGAAATGCTGCTGATCTCTGCATGGTTGCCTGCAACTATGGTGACTTAAGAAATAAGGTTTCTCAGATGACTCAGATACACAAATGTCTTCCTACTCCTCTCCTTCTCCAGTGCTTTGACTTTATGTGCTTAAATAGGGAGCTGTCTTCCAGACATCCTTTTATTGAAGAACTCACCTTAACTCTTTGTCTCATGTCTATGGATTCATAGGGTTCATGACGCAGAATTCTCACAACTGGATCAATAATCCTTTCTTATGTCTGCTGCTGTATATGCAGGCACATTGCCTGCCAGCAGGCTAACACTACAGTTCTAGGTCATATAATGTAGCTGTCATAGTTGGGAGCAAGAGAGGAAATTTGCTGCTTAACCTGGCAGCCTGGTCATGAAGAGATTGGTTTTGATTTTGAGATGGAAATAATTGGTATTTTCAGTCCCGTGGTTTTGATCTGTTACTGTGAATTATTGGCTGTCCTGCTTTGTTTAGGGACTATTGTCCCAAAGCTGCTGCTTTCTCTCTTTTGAACACTCAGTCTTCAGTGATCTCAGATTGTGGAGAAGCACACCATCAAGCAAACAACCAGCCCTGTCACAAGGAGCTGACTTGAAGAATAAATCAAAAGCAGTCTTGCTTAATGAGTGAACAAGCAGGGAAATACAGCAGAGACTTTTTTTTTTCCTATTTTCTTTCTAAACAGGTTCAAACAACAAATCCAGAAAAAGGATGGAACAATACGGGCTACATCTTTTTTCAAGTTGCTTGATATCAAGTTGCAAGATTCACAGCAGCATTTGGTTTTGAAAAAAACTTATCATTTTCCACTAGAAATACATGAATCAATAAATGGTTAACCAGCTTCTGCAACAAGACACTGTGTAAATAGCATACATTGAAATCACCCTCTAAAGGAAATAAATAGCAGAGAAAAATACAACACAAATAAAAGGCAAGGATGTCTTGAGGAAAGAAGTGTGGGACTAAGTTGAGCCAAGGGCAAAACAGGAGATGGAGTTTCACAGAAAATCTGAGCTGGCTCCAGGTAACCTTAACTTGAAATTTATCTTAGACACTGCTTGCCATATTTGCTAGTGCATGCCACTGGTAATTACATAAGTAATCTGAGCTATTCTCCTCCTGAATCTTGAGCCAGCTGTAAGCACTAGTATGCAGTAGCATCTGTAATGTGCTAAGTGAACCAATAATCAGAAGGGGGGAATCAAGTGCAGATTTGGCTACAGTTCAGTATTTCCATGAATTGTTTTTTTTAATGTAACTTCAAAGAAAATGCAAGGGAAGGAAAAGAGAGTAGATGAGGAGATAGGATCAAGGGTATTTTATATGTTCTCTACAGATTATTTCAGAATCCAGGAGGGAGAAAGCAAAAACTGCAAGTCAGTTTTATTGAATGATTTTCAACCGTAAACAAGCTTCCATTTTAGATTTTGTGTAAAAGGAATCCCTTCACAATGCCAATATAAACTTAGGCTTTCCCTTTGCCCTCAGTCAGTTGTAGTTTATGCATTAACAGGCACTTTCTGCCAGAAGTCCTGGTTCTTCTAGAGAGCCACTCCTCTGGGGTTTGGGCTCCCTGGTTGGCCACTGTACCAGGCTCTCCTGATAAGGCAGCAGGTGGATCTGAACAGCAGCCCAAGTTAATAACCTGCTGATCCAGGGACAGGAAGGATAGTAGTGATTACACAGAAAACATTTTCACTGAAAGACTTGTTTCTCCTTTCACACTTCAAAAAATGAAAATTGATATTCATAGCCACATTTTACCTAAGGAATGGCCTGACCTAAAAAAGGTAATAAGAGTTTAGATATTCAGTGCTTTCTGTTATCAGCAACCATTTCTAACAATGTAATATTTGAAAAAACAATGAATGAAGTGTTCTTTTATAAATCTCTCCAAGCTTTTGTCTAATTTGATTTTTTTTTCAGATATTTGCATTGCATTACTTTGCAAAGCCAGAGTCCCAGTAACAAAGGAATAAAAGCTGGGCACTATTCCCCTCTTTTGATTTGGTCTAAAGCAATTGTATCTTCTTGTGCTGTGTTTTTTTGTGAGACCTAAAATTGTCAAGTAGTAGGCATAAATTCCACTTTCTTGATAAAACAAGAACTCTCAGGTTCCCAAATGGTATTGATTTTTGTTTTAAATAAGAGAAATAAGTAAATATTGGACAATATTAATGTTACCTAAGTCATAAGTCATTCACATCTTATATGCACAGGCATAAAATTCATTAACTTTGAGTGGGTTGACTCAGTATGGTTAGCTGCTGATGATGGTAATTTTACTAATATCTATATTTTTTTAGTTACTGGAAAGAAGTAGCATGTGGTATTAAGTAGTAGTGGAAGTAGCATATTGTATTACTAAGTCTCAGTTGTCACAACACTGAAGCTGTAAGTCAACTTGTCTGAACTTCAGATCTTTGCATGGTATTATTACTGTTAATCAATGACATAAATGTATTCTTGTCAGTATTAATTTTCATGATCCTGTGAAAAGTATTTGAGAATGGAAGCTGTTGCTTTGGCTTTCATGTAACAAATATAATCCTTATTTTAGATTATCAAAAGCCACGTAGTCATCTCATTCCAAATTAAGTTTTTGAGTTATTGTCTAAATAGTAAAATTCATGGTTCATTATGGAGATGTCTGATCTCTTTCTGACTCAGAAGTGATCACATCTCCAGTGCTGCAATGTGTACAGAAAAAGATCAAGGAAAATCATATGAATATACAATTTATACATGAATACATATAAAACTATTTGCAATTAAAAAGTGCATTCAGATTCCCAGGACAGCTGTTTTTTTTATAACACTTCAATGCTTCTGTTGATAAGAAATCAGAGCAGAATTGTGACTTGCATTGTAGCTTCTTTCCTTATTGTAATTCTGTGTTTGTTGTAGTTTGAATGAGCAGTCCCTGTGTCTGCCAGTAGTGTGGAGCCTCTTGATTTCATTGGGCTTGTCTTTGACAGCGAAAGAACAGTGTTATTCCAGCCATACTCTTACACATCTGACACACTAAGTGAAACTTTGTTTTATACTGTACATTTCTCTTCCTTAATTTTGAGGTTGATGATGGCAAATTCTCAGGTAAATATCAGGTAAATATTCCCATCTATCTTTGATTTTAAACATGACAGTCCAGATTCAGTTCAGCATTAGCCAGGGAGCAGCTGCTAAATGTAAACAGCATATTCAAAAAAGTACTGAGAAAACCTGGCATTGAGAAGATACATAAAATTATTTCTTCATTAGTAATGAAAATTAACATTGTTATGCAGAAAAACTCCTGGAAAGGAATACTTGTTTCCTTGCTTAGCTAGGAAATTATTTTTTAAACCTCTGTTGGAACTTCCTAGTTGTATTTCTAAAGGTTCCTCAGTGAAAAACACATATTCCCTAGACTATGCAGGTGAGATGACAGATATTTTTTAGAATAACTATGTCTGGTTTAGCTGGGTAGGATTTTAAATGTCTGGACTACAAAGAGAAGGTTGCTCTTGCTTGTTTCAGATTTCGTCGTCCTTGTTTGTGCAATACCCCCCAACAGCTATAAAATTTCTTCATTCTGATTTCAAATGATTGAAAAGTATTTTTATCTGTATACACCTTAAAAGTGCTTTAAAAATTACTGAGAGAAAATTACCCCAAGGATCCCTTGATGTGTATCAAGGCTGAATTTATTGCTGTCAGACCCTGTACCCCTGTGTTGCCTTTATTTATATCCTGATAACCAGGCAAATACCAATTTTTTAAAAGTTCATTTCCACCTGTTCTTTTTTGTTTCCTCTGTTCTAAAGATTGAGTGATTCAATGTTTTATTAATGGGTCTAGAAGAGAAAACAACTGTCAGAATTCCCTAGAGTCCTCTGAAAATTCAAGCCATTAATGGAGTTATTTACATCTCATGTATGGAAAACCAAGGAGGCAATCCTAACATGCACACAGAGTGCTAAACTCCTCTTTTTTCCAGCCTTCTAAATACTGAGCTTTGAAGCTGTAACCAGAAAATGCTATTATCAAGGTACTTCTTTAAGACCTTAGAACCCATATTAAGTATAAAAATTCATATAAGTAAATAAGGACAATGCATCCAACAAGTAACTGAGGGGAGAAAGAAGATAATAGATTAAAAAACAAACTAGTGATTTTCCCTATTATTTAAGTGCTCCTTGAGCACCTTTAAGGTACTCATTTCCTCTCATCACAATTGCAATTAGCATGGAGCTAGTGAAAATTAAGTTTTCATTAAGAGTCATACACAAAATTTTCTCTCAATTTTAAGTATTTTATATACATAATACCATAAGTTTATGAATATAAGACATAGCTAAATAAAACACACATAGCCTCAGGCATTAGCTGAAGCCAGGAGGCTTGGTTCTGCCTGCTCACTTCAGGGAAGCTCACAGGGGCATTAAATAATTATTTGTTATCACAGAAAATGAGGAGTGTATTGAAATTATTTACATTCCATTGAAAGAAATGTGGGCTTTTGCTTATTTTCCTTTGACACATTTCTTTACAGGAAGACAGCATTGTTTTCAGTCTTCTATGGTATTCTAACTTTTCATTTATTTCTAATCTGGTAATTTATGAAAATAAAAGGAAATCATAATCTTTTGGAGGTTTGGGGTTTTTTTGCGTAAGCAATTTTGAACCTTTCTAGAAGAATCAATGAGCATCTGAGTTTCATTTTAGCTTCTCTTGGCTGTTTAAACATTAATAGAGACTGACCTTCAATCCTGCTGCTGAATCATGACAGCTGAAAGTGGAATCAATACGAGGTTGTGCTAATGATTAACTGATCACAGATTGGAAAATAAGCAGCTCCATCTTTTTTATGACAAATTCTTCATTTCAATTTTTTTTTCTTTATTAAAATAACTACAGTCAGAACCTCAGTTTATTAAGGAACTTCAAGCACTCTGAAATCAGTTACTTAAAAATTACTTACTTTAAAATTTTATTGAACTGGGAGCTAAAAGTTCAGATCCTCAAACACCATTAGTCCAAACCAGTTAAATTTCAGTACTACTGCTCAAGTCAGTGGGGTTACTCATAGGTTCAAAGCTGAGCATATGCTAAGTTTTTCTCCTGAAGTGCTTGATTGTAAGAGCTGAGACTTTGACTATTATTGTTGAGCACTAACTAACACTGGCTTTTTCTTTTTTCCTCCACAGAGATATGGGTATGGTGGATGGGTACAGCTGGATCATCACTGCAAGGTTTGGGCTCTTTGTGCTCCACGCTGATCTTGGCATCAGAAGTGCAAACTCAGAGTAAATCCATTAAAAAGCAAACTGACAATAAGAGTGGCTATGTCTTTGATATATATTTCTTTAGAGGTCTATTCTTCTATGAAGTTAGTTATTTGTCTCAGTTGTCTGAAATTCAGACGTGATGGCAATATAGGAATTCTATTCTGAAAACTAAGAGGATAAGTTATAGAAAAAGAGTACTTAGCACTTCCAGGTTGACAGTGCCTCTCCCTATTTGGAGTAACCTTATAAAGAAAATAGTACCCAATATTCTTCATTGTTTCTTTTTGGGACTTAGCTAATTCATTCACTCCCTGTAGGGATTCAATTTTTATCATTTTTAGAGAAGACTTGCATCTTCAAGGTAACCAGGATATTTAAGTATACAGTTCCTAGTTGTTTCAGTGAAACTAAACATTTCCCTCCTCTCCTCATGACTTTGCAAGATCATATTTCTTTGTGATTGTATATATGCATATAGTAATTGGGGAAAAAAGCTGATAAAATGGATACAACTCTGTCTGTTTATAGGAACCTAGTGATAATACACACTGCTGTCATTCTATAACATGGAGGGCTATGCTGACAAATGCCTGACAACCTTTTATGAAAAGGGACCACAGAATATGAAGGTTGGGAACTGAGAATGATGAGCAAACAAGTTCTATATAGAAATTTCAGACCTGAAATTCAGATTTCAGGCATGGGAGGAGAGATAAATCCACCTGCTGAACCTGTGTGGATGGCACACCACCTCAGGTATGTGGCAGACGCAGGACGAGGAGAGTTGTTGGAGATGTTTTTAGCAGTCTAGCTGTTTGTTGCAGCTCTGATGCTAAAATTCCTGGCTATAAATAGTTTGCAAAGGAACTTTGTGGCAAGCCAGTAACAGCCTTGTACACTCCACAGAGAATCCTGTCTAGCTCACTTCTCTCTGAAAATGTTGCGTGAAAAAAGTGCATGGCAAAATAAGGTCTTGTTCAGATGTGTGAAGCTGGGAATTAACTCTTAAGATTTTAAGAAAAGGAAAAGCTTTTCATATTTTGTGAAGAAGCATCAGGGTCAAATTGGAAGAAAATTACATGTATTTTTAAAGACATACAACTGGGGATGTGACCAAGTGGTTTAGCGATGGGATAATTTTAAATGTCACTTGCAGAACCAAACCAGCCTTCTGGACTTAATTCTTAAATAACTCTCTCCTAATTTCCACAGAAATTAATTAAAGCCTTTAAATATCAGATGATGTCTAGGATGGGGTGGGATGGGATGAAATAGCATAGCATAGAATGGAATAGAATTTTAGGATAGGATAGGACAGGACAGAACAGGACAAAACAGAACAGATATCATGATATAATGTATGATAGAATTCTTCATCTGTGCTCTTAAAAAAAATCTCTTAACCTTGCAAATAAAAATCTTTTGTCTTTTATGTTTTCTGCCCAGCATTCATTGCTTTGGAACCTTAATCTTTTTTCCTGATCCTTGTTTCATTCTTACTACTGCAAAAAGTCTTGAGAATTGTTTCCCTCTTGAAAGGTCTGAGTAATTCCTTATTTTAAAAATACCATGTGCAGATAAGTGGCAGTGCCTACAGACTGTAGCAGAATGACTCATTTTCCAGCCACAGTGTTGTTCAACCAGATCTCTCTGGCCCTACATACATAAGCATCAACCTATTGAAATGATCACGTTCTGCTTTCCTGCATAATCAAGTTTGTTGCTGCCAACACAGAGTGATGTGAGCTTAGCCCTGACCTGCAGCCTTGACCTGCCCACAAAGAATCAGCTAATGCAAATGGAAATAGCACTGTTCAATTCATTCTTCAATGAGAACAGCACATGGCTTATTTGAAACCTTTCTTACCTTGCAAACTTTATTGCAGCATTCAGAGAACAGCTCCGCTTACGCCCCGAATGCTTTTATGGTTATTAAGCAATCTGCAGCAATGCCCTGATCTTCTCTGAAAGTCTTGGAGTGTATGGCTGGAGTAAACCTTTCTGTCAGGCTGGAAAATCAGTTTTTACATGAACCTGAAGTATCTTATCAGAGGATCAGGCTATATAGCTGTTATTGCTGACTGTAGTATTTCAAGTAATTTTCACAACCTGCCCTACAGCTAACAAGTTTGCCAAGGCAGCACAGTTAGATTTGTTGAAGAGGGTTTTAAAATATTCATTGCAGCAGTGTATTTGGGAGTGATGTATGAAGTAAGTAACAAATTCAAGGTTAAGAACAGTGACTTCTCAAAAGGAGGGCATAGAAACCCAGCTCTGTAAGAAGTAGTGACATTTTACTAGTTATTTCTGGATTAGCATACTAGTAGGGAATATTCTGATTTCACAGGTCTTTTATTTAGACAAGATTCTAAATTAATTGATTTTGTCTGTCATTACAAGTCAATAGAAGCATGTGGATACAACTGTAAGAGACTATTGACTTGGCTTAATGTGACAGTGCTGTGCCTGTCTCTTTGGACAACTGACAAATCAACTAAAAATTAAGTTTAAAAAGAAAGCTTCCTTATTGATAGTGAAAGGAACAGCATTAAACTTCATGCCTGTGATAATATTTTGAATGTGGAAAGTTTGGGAATTGGTGACATATGGGCAAGGTATTACACTAATTAAGGTAACAGTTTTATACTGTGTTTAGATTTTGCTAGGGTTTTTTTTTTTCCCCTCTTAGCAAATCTTTCAACCATTTTTCTTTTTTTTTTTTTCCAAGGAGAAAATGTAATCTGAAAATAAAATCATAGGTCTGCTTTTGTCTCAGTATAACTGGTGATAAGAAACAGTTGGACTGAAATCAACGGAGTTGGACAATTTTTTCTCTGACTGGAATCATGATGCTATTGACTTTTAAAACACAAACATACCCAAGGGGGAAATTTAGCACGGATTTAATTAGAACATGGTTTTGAGGTCATAATTTGGTTGGAGGATAAAGTTGGATTAAGGCACCTGATATCTTTTCCAAACAAACGCAGAGTGATATACATTGCAAAAGAAAGAGGAATTTTTTTTTATTATTACAATGAATTCATGCCACCAAAACTGGAAGTGACTATTTTAAAGTAGTCCTTGATTAAAAATACCTACTGAATAAAAATAAAAGAATAAAATTCTGCCACTGAATCTCTGTAGGAAGCGCAGTATACTCAAGGAACTATAACTTAGTACCTAGTACTTTGTCTCATTTATAATAAATGAAAATGTCATTTCACAGGACCAGGCAAAGATGATGAAGGATGGAAAGGTTTTTAGAGTTATTCAAGAGAACTGCTGGGATCCAGAAGTACGGATTAAAGAGATGGACCTCTCAGGTACCTCCATAAAGGAAATGAAATAATGATGTCTCATGTAGAAAAACAGCCATGTCTCTATTAGTGTATCTGAAAGTGTGCAATAACAATATCAAAGTTAAAAGAATTAGCTTTAGCATACTTATTCATCAGTTTAAATCTGTTGAAAGTCCCATCACTTACCTCACTTTTGAGGAGCAATTTATTCCCCACATGGGCTCATTGCTTTTGGTAGGATTGTTAATAGAGTAAAGAAGTAGCTGACATAAGGATGGCTGACTGTGGACTTGGAAAGGCAACATCCAGTTCAGATATAAAAGAAATTTATGTGAAAAGAGGAAGCTCTACTAATTTTTTTCCAAAAAGATTCTATTTACTCTAAGGATTTTTTGTATGTTTGTTTCCTTTTGTAATACTTTCTTCCATTTAGAGGCTGCAACTTCATTCTGAATTTTTGCTAGAGAACTCTGAGCCAAGGGAACTGGTACCATTACTTTCTCAGAAAATAAAGTTCTCCTGATTTAGAAAGAAGCATATCTGGATGTCAAATTTGTAAATCTATTTTCCATCAAGTTACTTACATGCCATTAAATAAAGTTTGTAAGATGAGAGACAGGGAATGGGAGAAGAAACTTCAGTCTGATCCATTATTTCTGTTGGTTCTTATTAACACTATAATTCCAAATTACCTTGTGAAATGTTACATTACTAAAGATTATTTGTTCTTAGATTGAGGCCTGGGTTATTCCCTTCATTAGTTTCTCTGTAGACACAACTTGAAAATCTTCTCCAACTTCTCATAAGGAATAAACATCTGAATTACTTCAAAAATCTGATATTTTATAAGTAGTATCTTTATTATTATAGTTTCCTTCTCTCATGGGATAGCATGTTAGGAGCTACTTTGAGTCATTTGTATCGAGGTTTCCTGCAACATGTAACACAAGCAAATTCAGGAACTCAAGGGCTGGTGGGTAATCCCTGTAAAAACAACTTAGGTAATTTCCAGCAACTTCATTTTCACCCAGGAGAAGCAGTATTTCCAACTCCAACCATTTAATAGGAATGCTGCAATGTCTTTGCAGCCTCTCTGATACTTGCTGCCTTGACTGGACTGTGATGATTCCCTGGGTTAGCTCAGGGATTCTGGGGATTTCCACATCATTCAGCAACCATGTGGATCAGAAACAGCCTTTGGGCACCCTAGATATTTCCCTCAACACTAGTGGCAAGTTTCTGCAAACCAGTTCTGCCCCATCCACATGCTGCAGAGAAGGGGAAAGTACATGAATAATTTTTTCCAATTTTTTCAGCATCTCTACAAGAAAAAACACTTGTCATAAAGCCAACACCATAATATTTCTCCACAAACAGTGCTCACTGGGTAAAAAAAAATTTAAAAATCTATAGCTATGTGTTACAGCACCATCTGGTGTCTTATGCCATAAAAATGTCCCCTTTCATTACAGTACTCCTAAGTCACAGACATCAGACAAATTTAGTGTAAAATAAAAAACCAACAACATTTTTAACATTTTTTAACATTAATAATTGTTGTTTTTTTTTTAATCAGGTGTTACAGTCCAAGCCCTTTCTACAGTCCCTGTAATGTTCAGCTACTGGGTATGTTCCTGCTGCATATTTTTAAATTCATGTGTTATGAATTTTTTTTTTAATAAATGCATCCAGCTATAAATTAGGTGACTGGAATAGTCACTGAAGCACCAAAGTAATTGGTAATGGGTAATTGTTCTGTTGTGAAAAACAAAGGGACAAAAAAATAGTCCAGATATCAGAAGAGCCAGCACAGGGTGTCCTGGCAAAGCTCCACTCTGCTTTGCCCAGTAAGAAAGGATGAGAAAACAACAGAATTTCTTCTGGGGACAAAATGGGGGTATCTGGAAATGGGATGAGACTTTTCACACAGCATGAACCTATGGTTCCAGGATAAACATATTTATAAAGATTCCACGAAAGCTAAACATCAATCAGTATTTTCTCATGAAAAAAAAACAAATATATATATATATATATTTGTAGTCTTGTCCCACTTTCTTTTAAATGTGGCATGGGACTCATTAACCTAGAATGCTTTGAATCTAAAAACTCAGTAGCAAATTTAAATTAATACGTTCCCTGTATGGCAATCTTGAATGCATCAAAGGACTAAAGTCAGTCTGAGAAAAATAAATCATAGTAAAATGCTTTTCTAAGTGCATTTTTAACTTGACTGCTTAGCTAGGTGTACAAGTTGAATTGTTATATGTAAATATATATGATAAATTAAAAATCATTGTGTTTAGCCCACATATTAGTAACACTGATCTTCAGATTTTCTTTTTGGTGATATATCTTTAAAAATTTTATTCTGGGATTTATTGGAAAACTTTCCAGTAAATATGCATTAGAGGAAAACATGGGAAATATTGGATATAAATTGCAGTTCCCTTATTAGAGTTATTACTGTTATCTCCTATATGTTAAAGAGCTTTGCTCAAGTGTGTAGAGTCACATCTCACATTTCTCTTTTTTTTTCTCTTCAGCTTCAATAATAGGAGACTAAATATTCATTGCTACTTTTAAAAATTATATGCTGAGGTTTTGGCATTGGGATAAACAAAATCAGAGGACTGATTTACACAAAAGACCAGATATTTAAATGCATCAGCAGCTTGGGCTCTATTACAATCATCCTGAGCAGTAAAGGCAGCAGCATTTGATAAAATATTTAAGACAAGAATCAGAACTGCTCTGTAGTGAAATGAGGCAACCAGGTGCCACTAATTGCCAGGTAGTGGGCATGAGCTTGTGTTAAGCCCACCTGTGCCTGATTAGGGTTAATTGGCCCCCTAATCCTGCTCCTGCGCAGTTGGTGCCTGCCCTGATCAGGCACAGGTGGGCTTAACACAAGTTCATGCCCACTACCTGGCAATTAGTGGCACCTGGTTGCCTCATTTCACTACACTGCACCCAGAGGTTTTAAAGCAGCAGAATTTCCAGCCATTCAGAACTGTAAAGTAAATTTTAGGTTGAAACCCTATCTCTGAATTGTTTGCAGTTGACATTTATCCAACGTGTTCCAAAGGTGCTAACATTTGTGAACTGTACTTTAGTGTGCTATTCTGCTTAATATCTCACCAGGCCAAGCCTCAGGACACTTTTGATCTAGCCCAGATATTAAATAATGACTTAGCTGCTACAGTAAGAAAGTACCCCAAGAGGTTCATTGGCTTGGGCACGTTACCTCTGCAAGCTCCAGACCTGGCTGTGAAGGAAATGCATCGGTGTGTGATTGAGCTGGGATTTCCTGGGGTACAGATAGGATCTCATGTCAATGACTGGGACCTGAATGCACCAGAACTGTATGATGTTTATGCTGTGAGTAATTGTTTCTTTCCTTATTTGGAGGACTTCTGTGACATGGAATTCACTAAAATCTAAAAGTCTGAAAGTGTCTTGGGACATTCAGTCATCAATGAAATTCAGAGATACATTTATAGATACATTTAATACAACTGAGCTTTCTCACCTGCTTCGGATCAGAGAGATACAGCTTTAATTATACATGATCATTCATTATAGGAAACAATGACAATAATACAATAGCAAACATTCTGAAACATAGTTTATAATAATGCATAACAAAATCTTTTTATGATAGGAGCTCTGACTGCTAGGTTGCCTTCTTGGTTTGTGAGTGTCAGTGCAGTAGCAAATACACCATTTCTGCAATTTGCTTTTGGGTTCAAGTTAGCTGCATTCAGTCCTGCTAAGATAAATGATAAAGCTTCCTGAGATTTTCAGAGATACCTAAAGAGCCAAAGTACAATACAGAATTATGCAAATGGGACCCAAAGTTCCAAACTGCATGTATTTATCATAAAATGAATTCCTAAATTGTGCTTCTTAAATAGCCTGAGGTCCAGGTGAGAATGTTTTTTTGTCTAAATTGTGGGGCTTAGTCAATGTACATTCTGTGTCTGTTTCACAGGTTATTATTGCTGTCAGCTTGAAATTGATCCATGGAGGTTATTTTTCCAAATGCTCAATTTATTCAAGGATCCTGCTAGTCCAGCATCTGGGCTCTTTGTTTTTATGATCATACACAGTTATCAACTTCCACTTCTGCAGAAGCCCATGTTCACAGACTCACAGCATGACTGAGGTCGGAAGGGACCTATGGAAGTTATCTGTCCTCAGCTCAGGTCAGGCCACCTAGACCCCATCGCCCAGGACCATGTCCTGATGGCTTTTGTATACCTCCAAAGATAATGATTCCAGAACCTCTCTGGGCAACCTGTGCCAGTGCTCAGTCACCCCTGCAGTAAAAAAAGTGTTTCCTGATATTTAGAGTAAGTTTCCTGTGTTTCAGTTTGTGCCCATTGCCTCTGGTCCTGTTACAGGGCACCACAGAGAGAAGCCTGGCTCCATCCTCTTTACACACCCCTTCAGGTATTTCTATACATAAATGATCCCCCTGAACCTTCTCTTCTGGAGGCTAAACAGTTCCAGCTCTGCTGGTTCCTTATAGGAAAGATGCTCCAGCTTCATCATTTTTGGACTCCCTCCAGTAGCTCCATTTCTCCCTTATACTGGCATCTCATACTGGGATCTCTTTCTTATATTGTACATTCTTCAGCTTATGTTTGACCATGTAGGAAGTAACTTCTATCACTATCAGATACATCCCTGGGTAACAAAGATTGTGAAATTAAGCCATATTTGGTAACCCTTCATCCACCTACCAAGCCAGCTACTGAATTACTATTTTTAGTTTACAAACCTAGACAGCAATTACTCCCTACAATCCAAAAGTTACTGCTTTATTGATGCATGCATGAGTAAATAAATCCAAATTTTTCAAATGTGTGATAATCTCCTTAGCAACAAAAGGAGGTGCAGAAATACATCTGACAAAATGAAGCTGTTACATCCAAGCATATGAATGACACTGATGACTGTACTTAAATTTAATCATGTAGTTAAATTACTCTGTCAGAATCAGCATCCTATATTGTTCTTCTGGTTTAATTTCCAAATATTTCAGTAGTTTTGCAAAAAATTAATATATGCTTGAGTGGAGATGGGTTATTGATCAGAATACAGCTAGATTTGAAACTCTCAGTTTTAACTTTTTTTGTTTTTAAACAAGACAGAAGGCCAAGGGGGACAAATGTTGTGCAACAGCAATGAAAATTCCTGAATGCAGCTGGAACAGTTATGCAAAATCATTCTAAAGTGGTTCTATAAAACATTATGAGAAATTAATCCTCACATGTATAATGAAACCAGAAAGAATTCTAGTTTGAACCAAATTTTATACAGCTAAAAAAGCATTTTCATTCTGCATTAATCCAAGAAACACTTGGCTTACTAAAAAGATATTATTATCAGTGTTCTCAATGCTGCAGTCTCCAAAATAACTTTAAAACTTGGTGAGACTCATAACTTTAAAACTCAGCATGTGGCCCACAAAGTAAATAAACCAAACTATTGCTTATACTTCTTATTTCTGGGCCCATTTTTATTACCCTACTGATGATCAGTACAATTTTGCAGGCAATCTTTGAAACATTGCTGAGAACTAAGGTGCATTTTGGTATGATTAGTGAAAATTTAGATTTTTTTTTTTTATACTGCAGGCTGCTGAAAAATTAAATTGCTGTCTCTTTGTACATCCCTGGGACATGCAGCTGAATGGAAGGATGTCCAAATATTGGTTTCCCTGGCTAATAGGTGAGTGTGTATTTACTTTGTTTAATCTACACTTATGAACTGTCACTGCATTATTGCCCAGAAGATTGTTACAAAGGTACTAACACAGAGAAAAACTCCAATATTTTTCTATCAATTTTTTTTTTTTTAAATCAATTACTGTGATTAACTCAGAACTATATTGTGTAAGTGGAGGAAGGTTATACTGCTACTTAGAGATTATTAGGCCTTACTTACTCTATTTTGCATTGCTTTTGAGGCACAGATGAGAGGAGAACATGGTGTGTTTCAGACTTTTCTTTGAGCTAGGAAGACTGGGGAATCAAGCCTGTACTGTGCAGTTCAGGACATACTAAATCTGTCTGTCAGCTGCCCAAGTGATGTAGGATAACAACTAGGCTTGGAATGCAGTAGCTGCCAGTCCTGTGGCCTCATTTCAGGTAATTAATGTTCAACTCCATGTTCCTCTAATAGAAATAATGCATAACTTTGGCAGCTGTTTTGTAACTTATTTTTTCACTTGGTTCTAGACTAATAAAGGAAAATTAAGAAAACACTTAAAACTTAAATAGGAAAAAAAACCCAAACCCCTCATACAATAAAAGTGTTTTTGTTCTCAGGCATGCCAGCAGAAACAACCATGGCCATTTGCTCCATGATTATGGGAGGAATTTTTGAAAAATTTCCTAGGCTGAAAGTTTGCTTTGCACATGGAGGTAAGTCATAGACCACGTAAAGCACCTGCTCCTTGGTTGAGCCTGGTACAATTCTATTATCTGGTATGCCAGACAGTAGGGTTACCACTTTAATCCTGCCACCAGATGAGTACTGTCACCCCAAGGAAGGTGCCTGCCAGATCAGCTGCTTGTATGAACACTCTGTAGCCTCTAAGAGCCAGTGTCTGAACTGTTACTTTAAGGGAAACAAGGAGGAAGGGAAGGCAGGAGATGGTTTGGGGAAAGGGACAAGGAAGCAGCAGAAGAAATTTGGGTACCAGCGTAGTGAAGAAGTAGGGAAAACAGAAAGAAGCTAATGAAAGGGAAGGAATAAAAGAATTGCTGGTGCAGAGCAATTTCATTCTGAAAATGACAATAAAATTCACAGATTCCTACTGATAATGTGGGATAAAATGTCTTCTGGCAGGTGGAGCTTTTCCATACACAGTGGGGAGAATCTCCCATGGGTTTAACGTGCGCCCTGATTTGTGTGCTGTGGATAATAAAGTGGATCCAAGAAAATACCTTGGCTCATTTTACACAGACTCTCTTGTCCATGATCACAGTGCACTAAGGCTGCTAACAAATGTAATAGGAGAGGTGAGTTTTAATGCTTCCAAAGCAGGTGAGTCATTCTTTATTTAACTCTCTATGAAACAGCAGAAGATGAAAGGAAGAAGAAAGCAGGAAGAAGACAGCATATCCACCCACAAAAATCAGAACCTGAGCTATTGCAAACTGATATGCTTCTGCCATGTTGATAATGTTTCTACTAGATGGATGTGGTGGGTTTAATCCAGGAAACTGTGCCCTGTGAAGCTTAGTTCAGTGAGGCTACTCCTTCTGTGAGGGTGTTCAGGATGGGACTGCAAGCAAAGAATGCTTCAGTTGGAACCTTGTTTTCAAATGGCTTAATTTTCAAATTCAAGTGTATGCTTGAAGAAATCAAATTGTACTTCTACTTGGGAAGTTACAGTCAGTAATAAAGTTTTTGTGGTGATCCTGGAAAGCACATGAAACATGACTATAAAATGTGCAAAGAAACTAACATGTAGCCTAATGCCATTAGAAACAAGTCAGATAAAACTCAGGTCAGTTTACTTGTCAAAAAATCTGCTAATAAACTGAAAGTATGAAAAAGTTCTTACAGCAGCAGTGGGGATTAACTCAGGTGGCATTTGTTATATTCTTGAAGTACATATACTTCAATTGCTTTTTTTTTTTTTTTTTTTTTTTGTCAGTGCTACTTCCAGTCACCTCTGTGTAACCCAGATGGGTTACTAGCAAAATACTGGGGCTCCAGCCTCATGTTGACTTCTGTTAATTTCTGTTGCTAACCTCTGAATAGCAACTATACCCTGATCAACAGTCCAGGACTTCTAACTGTGCATTACTTCTGAATCAAACTGTAGCTCACAGCAATCAAGTGGCTTGTAAGTACTTTTTACAATAAATTTAAAAATTTTACCAGATGCACTTCCATTTCACAAGATACCCAAAGGCTTCTAGAGTAACACTTGAGCACTTGCCTTCTGTTATCTCCTTTTCTAAAGAGTCTCCCCAAATCTACACTGTGTTCATCCTAAGTATATCCTCATTCTGCATGCAGCTATAGTGCAGCAGGGATGAGTCAAGCTCTTGCATTTTAAATTGCCATGTTTGGGTGGCATCAGATTCCATTTTTGAATGCCAAGGAAACAAGATCTGCCCCTGTACTCAGCACTGGAGAGGCCACACCTCAAGTCCTGTGTCCAGTTCTGGGCCCCTCAGTTCAGGAAGGAGATTGAGGTCCTGGAGAAGGTCCAAAGGAGGCAACTGGGCTGGTGAAGGGACTCCAGCACAAGTCCTATGAGGAGAGGCTGAGGGAGCTGGGGCTGTTCAGCCTGGAGAAGAGGAGGCTCAGAGGAGACCTCATCACTCTCTACAACTCCCTGAAAGGAGGTTGGAGCCAGGGGGGGGTTGGGCTCTTTTCCCAGGCAACTCTCATCAACACAAGAGGGCATGGTCTCAAGTTGTGCCAGGGGAGGTTTAGGTTGGATATTAGAAAGAATTTCTTTATGGAGAGGGTGATCAGACATTGGAATGGGCTGCCCAGGGAAGTAGTGGATTCTCCATCCCTGGAGATATTTCAAAAGAGCCTGGATGTGGCACTGAGTGCCATGGGCTGGGAACCACGGGGGGAGTGGATCAAGGGTTGGACTTGATGATCTCTGAGGTCCCTTCCAACCCAGATGATTCTGTGATTCTAAGATCACTTGACTGTTTCTTTTCTTCCATTTCAAAATATTGGAAGACATGTTTTGCCATTGTTGGAAAGACCTTGGTAAATCAGAAGCTGTGTGACTCAATGGATTCTTTTTTTCTGGGCTGAGTCTGTTATTAAGCTGAGCTATAGATGTCACGTTAGAAACGTGACAGAAAGCACAACAGGATGTTTAATACATAGCTGGCAATTTTGTTTTACCTAGTCTAGGATGCAAGTCTCATCCCAGTTGTGCTTTAGACTAACAAGTTAGCTTTGTCTCTCAAGGTTGCTCTAAGCTGTTGTGGGAAAGCTGTTGATTTAACACTAGACTTAAACTGTAATTTCTTGATCTTCCTATGACACAACACATGGACTCTGGACCTTAATCGTGATGAGCCTTGGCAACTGAAATTCAGTTGTTTGAGAAGAGTGAGGTTATGGGGTGTAATTCAGTAACCTGAGTCACTCAGCAATAGACTCTCTAGTGTCTTGTTTATTTCCCCAACAGATTTCTGAAATGAAGTTTTTTAATGCAATAAATTTGACCAGTGTACTACCTGGGATGTTGGTGTCTTCTTTAATTTTCCTCTGAGTATTTTGAGCTCAAGAAATGTGACATCAAGTGGAACTTGACTGCTGAAAAGCATGACTCAAATCCCAAAAACTTAAATGCTCTTAACAGTCGGGAGAACTTAAAACACACAAAAAATAAGTGCATTTTCTTTCTTCTTTACATACCCTAAGGCATCTTATACTTGAAAAAAAAAAAAAAAAAAAGATTAACGTCACATTTTCAAACTTCACTGTGTAACCATTAAGATTTAAAAACTTTCCCTCTCTTTCCAACCAAAGCTGATGTTCTCACATAATACCATACCACAAGTCAAATGCCACAAACAATTGCCACAGACCTCAGTGGTTCCACTGCAGCCATTTGTTGGCAGAATAACAAATATTAGATGAATAAATGCTGGGCTAAAAACAAAGTTAGTTGGTCTTGCAGGTGACACTTTAATTTCATGAGCTGAAGGTTTGAAATAGGACAGCTCTCTGGAGTACAGCTAAGAGCTGTGCAGGAAAGGCATCAGGGTGTGTGAGGATGTGCTTAGCCATGGCTTCAGGTCCTTAGGGAAACACCTTTACTTGGCATCAGAATGTAATGTGTTGGGTTTGAACTTATGAATATTAAAATCCAGTGTCAGCTGTGATGAGTCATGTGCATTTAACTCCATCCCCTCTTAGTTTGGTGCAGGTTAATTGGAGCCCATCCCACTTAAAGGAAGCAGAAGTATAAACTTCTGAGCAAGAATGTTGTGAAGACTGCAAAATTGCTGCAGTCCTTTCACTCCGTGGTGAGGTAGCCTGAAGTGGATATAAATAAACCCCAAATCCCTAATGATGCTGGCTATAAAAAGTGAATAACCAGGCTGGCAGTGGATTAAATGACTCAGTGTATCTCTGCAAAAACTTCTCCATGGTGATTCTTCAAGAGCCATCACCCAAATGTCAGATATTCTCTGGCCAGAAGTTGGAGCTGAACTGGCTACAGCAATTTGGCTTTTTTTTTTTGAGACATGCCCTGGCAGTTAGAAAGGAGGTGAGATTCAAGGAAATATATTTTTTACAGATATAATAGGATGAACTAGTGCTTTCTGAAGTTAATTTTAAGATTCAGGTCCCTATTACTGTGAAAAAAAGTTGTGTTGAGCCAGAGGGTCCACTGAGGTTACTCAGTAGCCATGTGTAGCTTTTTAAAAAGAGGGATGCACTAACCAAGGTATTGAATTATAAATCCTTCAGGGAAAAGTGACTTTATTGCCATCCTTTGAAAAAATATAACAACACAGCTATTATACTAGGGGCATTATTTCTCTGCAGAGACTTCCCTGAGGCTGGTTGCTGAAGGCAGGTGTTGTGATCCCCTTTTTATACTTGGGTACAAAAATGAAGCTCAAAGAGTACAAATGAAAAGCCTAATATCACTAGTAACAGAGCAATAGTGCTGCCTCTAAATTTTTCTTATTAATTTACAGCTCTTAATTTTACTGTCAATGAATAGATCCCACAAGTAGCTGTGAAACGTTTTAAATTGGAGGAAAAGAAAAATATAATTGACATAAATGTATTATTCCAGTTGGGATTTCGTTCTGCTTTGGTATATAGATGTAAATAAAAATGTGCAAACCTTCTTGGCTTACTTAACCTTGAGCTATAAAAAGCTGCACAAATACTGCATTTCCTTCTCCTTTACTTAGAAACCCATTTTCTCTTATAAACCAACCATGTTTACTGGTTGAGAGGTTTTTGTACATAGCATGCATTCGATTTTCTGATCTGAATAAAATGTTTTGGTATCAAATATTTTATATTTATATATTTATAATATTTTATATTTAATATTATAAATAAAATCATGCATTTAGCTGTTTAAGTAAATGCAGATCCCAATATGTTTTGTTTAATCTATACTCAGAACTTGATTTAGTAGACAAGGAGTATAAATTATCTATTCAATCTTATGGCAAGGCTTCTATAATAAATTATAACACAACAATAGAGGACAGAACAACAGAATGTGAATCTTCTGCTAGGATTTTGTATAAGGTTCTGTATAGGTTCTTCCAGAGACTCTTGGGTGACATCTACCGGAGGTAAAAAAAATGAAAAAGCAGTATTTGACAAATAAGAAAAACTAGTAATTTAATAAAATAATTGAAACATATTTTCTTGACACTATTTCAGTATTGGCAACTGAATTTAAATATTGTAACAAGTGCCCCAGATTCATGAGCTTAACTACAGATTCATGAGACATTTAAAAAAATATTTTTTTAATGAAAACTGTGCTTTTCAAATATTCATGTTTCCATAAGATGAAGCTTAGAGGAAAACAGAGTTCTGATAAAATCAAGAGATTTGGCAGGATGTGCTGTCTAAGTCAAATAAAATGGGGTAATATCATTCCAGTGTGAAAATGAGCCCACAGCAATGTGGGTCTACTGAGGATCTGCCTTTGTCTTTTCATCCTTGATAACAGGAATGACACATACAGATTTTTATTGAATTTTCTTTTTGCTAACTTGCTTTCAGAAATAATTCATTTCGTGTGACTCATATTCTTATACACGTTTCAAACATACATCTGCTATGCAATCACATTTAAAGCCACACTTAAAACATTAAAGACTTCTGAAAAAACATCAAATTTTCTAAACGAGACATTGATTTTGTTATCTGAAGCTGAATACCAGTTCAATTAAATTAAATACTTCTTTTTATTTAAGTGTTTGTAGTAGTTCTGCATCGTACCATGCTTTAAGTAGTGTAACTGCAGTTATTACAGCTTTTACAGGAGCACACAAAAGATCTTTTTTGTTGCTTTGTAATTTTTATTACACGTTCTTATCACATATATTTAATCCTAATTCTGTATTTGTCTGTATAGTCAAGAATTTCAGATTCAGTATTGCAGACCCAGGCTTCTCTTCTGAGTTTATCTAAAAGAAATGCATCAAAATGTGGCAAAATGAAACTCTGAGCAACCTGATCTATTTGAGGGTGTCCCTGCTTTCTGCAGGGAGACTTGGAGTAGGTGACTTTTAGAGGTCCTTTCCAGCCCAAATTATTCTACAAAAACCTCTCATACTCATTCGGAACAGCACAAAACACTGCAGAGCAGCAACAAACATGAAAAAGAACCACAAAGTAAGTGAAGAAAATGGGAGGAGGAAATCTCTGTGTCCTTTACTGACCATTTAATTATGACAACACTTCACCAAATTAACCACTGCTTTTCAGGCAAACCATGGATTCCTTCCTGTTACATTTCACATCAGCACCAGAGTACAGAAATCAGACTCAGGAGGAAAGTGCCATTTGTGTTGTGTTCACCTGAGCAGAACAGGCTCATTCCCATGGGCCTGGGATTTGCTGTTTGAACTATCAGAATAAAAATACACCAAAATTTCATTAGACTCCACAAAAATTATTTACAAAAAACCTTGACTTTTTTTAAAACTTAAACTCACTCAATGAACTCTTGAGTCATCATTTTCAAGCTTTTTTCCTAATGGAAGTTGGAACTCAAAGATTATCTCCATATTCACTGTAATAATTAATTGGTCCAATATTTTGGTGTAATTTCCTGTGGTTTATTACAAATTACAGAAAAATGTGCAAATATGTTGTTTAGTGGTACTACAAAATGTACAGCTTTATTTATTATTATTATTATTCCTAGGACAAAGTTATTCTGGGGACAGACTACCCTTTTCCACTTGGGGAACTGGAACCTGGAAAACTCATTGATTCAATGGAAGATTTTGACATTAAACTGAAGGTATGATCTTTACATTTGGCAGTTTTGGCTCTCCTCCTTTTTAAACCTCTGGTTCTAGAGCTGAGACATAACATTGAAAAACTCAGTGTAGAAATCCCACTGATTTTTGTAAAGACTGGAAGAGGCCTTTTAGTCTGTGCAGCCGTTCTTTTTAAAGCATGAGAAAAAGCATTTGAGTAAAACCAGAGTTAAACACCAGCAAACATGTTTGATGTGTTTTGTTTTCACAGGATAAACTCAAGGCTGGCAATGCTCTGGAATTTTTGGGTCTCAGCAGAAAACAATTTGAATAATTATGAAGATCTTAAAGAGACCAAACTTTGGAAATAATGCTGCATCCTTAGGGATACTTCTATTCCCATGTGCAATTACACTGATGAAAAAATAAATCTGGCAAGTGTATTACAGTCTAGTGTTAAGGCAAGGGCACAGGGAATGAGTATGCACAGGTACTGCTGTGCATTTGAGGGTTTAGATTGTCTTTAGACACTTCTGAAACCCCTGCTTTCATTAAAAAAAGGAAAGATTTCATCTTTTGCAGTTGTAATAAGAATCTCAGAATGATAATCAATGCTGTGTTACTAGGGCTTGATTCCCAGGAAGACAGAACTGAGAAAATTGACCTGTACCCATTACATTTCAGCCTTTGTTATGCCACATAAACAGCATTTAGAAGACTCTGAAAACAGAATTTAAACATCAAGTTGTTGGTGCCAGATAAAAAAGCAACGTTTGCCTCCATCCACCCCTTGAAACATCAGTGTACCACACTTTAAGTATATCCACTGGCACTTTGTAAATGTTGTGACAGGATGGAAAAGGTCTGCGTGAGGACTTGTCATTTTCAGCTGCTGCCCACACCCCTGGCAACTTGCTCACCAGAACAACTTGAACAATATGGCTGTAGGTGCAGAAATAATGTATTTGCGTGGGTAATGCTTTGTGTGTCACTGTCAAAATAAATACCACTGTTTAGCAACAGTATGGTTTAATGTTATCTTCCTTAAAAAATACATCTTAAAAGGTTGAATACTATAAATGTTGAAATGTCAGTGCCCTACCTAGTACGAGTCCTGCTTTAGGAAATGAAAAGATAGATTATTTTATTGATTTTTTTTTCATTTTTCTCTCTTGAGTGCACAAAGAAAATCCTCCTACAAGGATTTTATTTGAGTCAGAAAAATGTGGAGGAGCACTTGCAGTCTCGTGGGATCATTTTTGGTAGTACCATTCTTCTGCTTATTCTTAGAACACCCCAGGAAAAATAAAAGCAGAGGGAATTTATTTTGTAGCTGTGTCCTTATGACACATCCTGAACCTGGAGGATGTTGAACTGATACCAGCCTCTGTTGGACTACAAAGAAGTCTTTGTCCTTTTCTACAGCATCCAAAAAAAAACCCAAAACAAATCAAGAAGTGGTTTCTGCAGGTTAATTTTACATTTCTGTACCTATTGCATTTGGATCTTTACTATATTATTGCTTCTCCCAAATTGTTCCATAGAAGACTGATGGGCAGCAGGTTTAGGCCCTGGGATTATCAGGTTTCCATGTAAAGGAAGAGAAGACCCAGACAAAACAGTTTTAACAATATTAGTTTTCCTCAGCTATGCAAGATTTCTGCAGAACTTTTCATCTAAATATCTACATGCAATTGATGAAGTACTTAAATGTATGATTTTTCAACCGAATTGTTTTGTTAACATCTCAAGAGCAGAAGAAAGGCAACTTTGGTTTCATATGATATTCTTTTATTTCAGCAAATTTGATTTTCACAGATGTTTAAATGGATCTAAGAGGAAAATACATTGTTATTCCTCCAATACATTTTAGTTGGGTTAATTCTTCCATTTTTCTAAATGAACAAAACCTCTTAATTTAGTGAGAATGCAGTGTTGTATCTCTGGGGACTGAGGGCTGGAACCTCCCCAATAGTAAGGACAGTATTTAATTACCTTAACCTGTGACTGATTGGGTGACTGCAGCACTCTGCATGGCAATTAATTAATGTGCATACCCTGCATAAATTATATTAATTATGCACTGCCATTATTTAATTACATTCAACTTAGTCACAATTTGTTAAGGTTTTACAGACAGGGCTATATAACATCTTCTTTGTTTTTAAATAAGGAAGCTCCTGGAAAATTCTAATTATATAATCAGATATCAAACATTCTTAATGCTCTTCTACCAATTATTGAAGGAATAAAAATTTTAACACCCAAAGTCCATGAGTTTTAGTGATTCAAACAATGAGGTAAAACATTGCACCTCAAGATGGTCCAAGGCATAAAAAAATGAAAGCAAAAAGCTCCTGATCCCTATTGCAGTTAAATTTTCTCTGCACATGCAAAATCTTATCAGACTTTCAGTTAAGATCAGATAAGTAATGCCCATTTGTCTGCTACATTATACATCTCTCTGCTCTGTTGAGTCCACTTTTAAAATGATGGCTGCTTGTATAAAAATTGCAGCTGAAGTTGGATAAAAACTTGTTGCAACATAATTTTCAGTGAACAAAACCACTCTGGAGTGGTAGTGGCATATGTTACACATGAGCAGAATGCCTGGAGCTCTCATTTTAATCAGTTATATCCAAAAAGTGACATTTGGCAGTGTGTTATTATTTAAGGGTGAAATACAAGCAGGCAAATGTTCAGAAAGTCAACTTAATCCTTTGGTGTAGCTCAAGTGTAACGTAGGAGAGGTTCAGACAAGTTCAGGTTCACTACAACGTGAGCACATGCATCTTCTCCATGGTTTGGAGAGCAATGGACTAGATGGACATGACACAGCTTTAATTCTGCCTTTTTGGTGCCAATTCCTAGAGAAATACCTGTTAGTTCTTGTTTATATAGGTGTGAATATCACGCTCACCATATATGCAAAATTCTGGAATTGTGTGACTTTCAAGTATTCCTGCACTTGCCTTGATGTTTGCTACTCCCAGTGCCAGGGAAGACAACCAGAGGCAGTTTCAGTGTTTTTCTACCAGAACGGCTGTAGTGTCTTCAAACACATCCAAAACCTTTCCACCTTCTTCCAGCAGCCCCTTATTTGCAGCTCTTCTCTGCCCAACACAATAACCAGTTCACATATCTAAGTATTTTAGCCCTTAAAACAGGAGTTCTTTTATTCTGGAGTCACCATGCAACATCTTTCAAATCCGCACCAATCTAAACAGCAGCTGAGTGTGGGAGGCTCAGGCTGAATGGAGGGAAAAGTATTAAAAAGAGTCGTTTTACCAGTTATTGACGGAATAAGAATTCCAAGTTGAACACCCATGCACGGCACATAAAAGAGGCAATAAATAAATAATAAATTTATAACAATAACCGAGGCTGAGACCATCTCGGTGCCTTCACCGAAACACAGACCTTTTGAGACAGGTTAAGGCCGTTTACCTCAAACCACCAAAATTCTCCCCAAAAAAAGGCCAACACTCCAGGAAGACAAGAACTGAAACGACAGAAATAAAAAACCCCGACGCGTCGGCCGCTTCTTCCCTGGCGATACAGCTTTAACCTTTCGGAATAACGCGCCTTAAACACCTCAAAACCAAACGGATCGTTTATGACTGAATTACCAAAGCGCAAGACGCAACCGGGATGAAGCCACAGAACAGCCCAGAGCTTCAGGAGAAGCCAGAGGCTGCACCTCTGCTCTCTGCCGACCCCCGGTATCCGGAGGAATCTCCTCTCACAGCCTTAAAAAAAATAAAAAATCAGCACCTTGTGTTTTCCACCTGATTTTTCACGCTGAGCTGTTCCCGATGGGTGCCGGGGGGCTCCGTTCTCAATCCCCCCCCCAAGCTGAGGAGCGGCCGCAGCCGCCATCGCCTCCTGACAGACCAAGCGACCCGCGCGCTCCAACCGCCACCCATTCACACGGCGCCCCGCGCCTCAGCCAATCAACAGGCGCAGAGGGCCGTGTCGTCACTTCCGGATACACCCACTCTTGTGGGAGGGTGGTGCAGAGGGGGGCTCCTCCTCCCTCCCCTCCCCTCCCATCCCTTTCTCCACTCCCATCACGTGCCGTGGCAGCCATGGCCGCCCCGTGCGGGCCACGTGAGCCTTGACATGCATACACCCATACACACCCACCCACACCCACACCTACACCCACACCTACACCCACACCTACACCTACACCTACACTTACACCTACACCTACATTTACACCCACATCCACACACATAGGGTCGCTCTGGCTGCGGCCGCCGGCGGACTCTATGGTTCAGGAGCCCATAGGCGGGAGGGCGACGGCGCGGCGGGCCGGCAGTTCTCGCGAGAGGCGGGATGGAGGGCGGGGGGGAGGGTCCGGGCGGGGCCGCCGAGGGACGGGGGGGAGGAGGAGGAGGAGGAGGAGGAAGTGTCATGGCGGCGGCGACGGCGACGGCGGGCGCGGGCTCCTCGACGCGGGGCGGCGGAGGCTCCTCGGCGGCTTCGCGTTGGTTCTTCAGCCGTGAGCAGCTGGAGAACACCCCGTCACGGCGCTGCGGCGTGGAGGCCGATAAGGAGCTCTCGTACCGGCAGCAGGCGGCCAACCTCATTCAAGATATGGGCCAGCGCCTCAACGTGTATCCGCGCCCGGGGCCTGCGGGGTGGCGGGGCCGAGAGGCGAGGGGGCGAGAACCGGCGGGAGAACGCTCTTCACTCACACACACACACACACCGTGTGGGCAGAGACCCTTCCCGCTCCCCGGGCAGCCCCCGAGAGGCCGCGGGGTGAACACGGGATGGGGGAGGAGCGGAGCGTGGCGGGAGCCCCCGCGCTGCTGCCGCCGCCTTTGTCGGCGTCTGAGGGAGCCGTGAGGTAGCGGCACCTCCGGGCACCCCCCCGGCCCTTCCTATCGGTGACCGGGGGTGTAGAGACTCTCAAAGTGGGTCCTGGGCCCTGGCAGGTTCGGTTTTTGAGAAGCGGGCGTCTCCTCCTTCCCGGTCTCGACACCGGGTGTTTAAAAAAGGGATGGGAGGAAGGAGAAAACCTCACACACACCCTTCCCCCCCCCCCTTCCCCTGCTGAAATAGTTGAATTGGAACAAAACAAAAGCACTGGACGCGGTGTTTCAGTGCACTCAGAGGAGTTTTCATTCAGCGGGTGAGCCGAGGCTGTTGGGAATCTCCACCTTTTCTGCAATACCGACAGGAAAGATAGGAGTTCCTATCGGTTAAGTCTGTGTTAATATCTCTTCGGAAGAGATATTATCCTTATCCTTAACTTATTTCGAGCTGCAGACGGTATCTTGAAAGCAGTGATCGATTAGAAAGCACGCTGCTTCCAGTTCTTGTGAACAGCTTCCTTCACACGTAGTGTTTCCTTAATTTAACCTTCCAGATCTCAGCTTACGATAAATACTGCAATTGTTTACATGCACAGGTTTTATATGCATCATTCCTTCACAAAATTTAATCGAAATGTAAGTATGATTTTATCTGTAATAACAATACCCCCGTTTGGCAGCTGGCTGGCAAGTGTTACATTCCTGTGCTGATGTGTGAAGTTTGGGTTGTTCATAGGAATTGCAGCTTCTCGGGGGTTTAGAAGCAGTAATGATATTTCTTCTTATTTCTGAGGTATTCTAACTAGTGACTGCTAGGTTTTATCTTCTGCCACTGAAATGAAGAAATAGGCACCATCAGCAAACACGTCTCAGCTGTGTGAGGAATGCATTCATGTGTTTCAAGTCTGACTAATGCTGATGTGCTGTACTTTGAAAGGCTGATGTGTAGGAACACACATTTTTCATAATGAAGTTGGTGGTAGTGACAATTATAGTATGGTTAAGTGTGTATCCGTATGAATTATTAATCTCTTCTTAAAAACATCATCAGTTCATTTAATTAGTCTAGTCTTAAGCAGCTTGATGTTAAGTCATTGGGCAAGAACTGCCTTCAAACCTGGTGAGAAAATGCTGGTTCTCCTGTCTCAGGTAATGAACTGAGTGTGCTGAACCTAAGTACAAAGTAAGTTGTTAAGAACTGAATTTTTCTGTAGAAATACTCTCTGTAATTAACCCATTTTCTCACAGCTATGGAACTTGGGATCCCAACCTGAAAATTTTAAGCCTTCATGTCCACTGTTGGATGCAGTAGTTAGGAAAATAGTAATATTCTAGGTGTTTGTGTTACCAGTTTTGCAAGAATGGTTAATAATGGTGGTGGTGTTTCACTGAGTGGTGAGGATGAGTTTTCTCTGAGCTTGGCTTTTCATGATTAGAGAAACAGATTGAGACTGTTACAGATGTTTCAGTGTTGACCACAGCAAACCTTGGTCTGCCAGGGGCCAGAACCTTGCAGACCTGCAGGTTGGGCAGTGGATTATTACAGTGTTAGCCACCTGTGTGGTGTGAATTTGTCACTGTTGGCTGAGCAAATGGACATCTTCTGTGGTGTCTTCGTGGCAAGAAATGCATGTTAGTTTGTAGGTACATTTCAGAAGTGCATTTAATTATTTTTCTTTCACAACGTCTGATGTAAATTCAAACATGGAGCAAGCTTGCTACCAAAACTGTGGCTACAGGTTTTTATGTAATTGAAACTAAGTGTTGCAGCACAGCCTGAGCTAATTGTGCATAAACCTGAAACACTTTAACTGGAGAAAATACATGTTGCAGGTTTTGTTTGTCAAAATCTACTTGCCTAAAACAGTTTTCTAGTTTTAAAGCAAGAACAGCACATTGAGAATCAAGTTGCAGCAAGCTTTGTGGTGGAATATACCCTTTGAAAATGTTTCTGTGATACATCAAGTGGAGGCACTAAAAGAGCTATTCCATCTTTCTCTTCTCTGCATCCCTGCCCAAGCAGCAGCAACCTGTGGCCAGGGAAAGGGGAGCTGGTGAGGCACTCAGAGTTTTCTGTGACTGTGGATGGTTTATGGACTTGATAAATAGGGTCAGAGCTGCTTGGAATGGAAAGGTCACTCTGTGCAGAGCTTGTATCATATATACATCACCTGCTAGATTACTGCTTGTAATGACATCTGGTAATCTAGGAGAGATTTAGGTAGCAAGAGTCTTCAGCTGCTGTGTTTGGGTTTTCACTGGAAAATGCCAGCCACTTGGATGTGGAAGCACAGTAGTATTTGGATACATAGTGCCCCTGCTATGAGAGCTGCACCTAAAGTTATGCTTATGCATCTTAAAATTCACAAGTAAGCTATGTAAGTGCTGAATGCCATGGAAGCTGTAACTGCTGGTGGGGGGGAAGTGTATTGTTAAATTAATTCTCAGGTGAAGGTGTTTGAATAAGAGTTAAAGGCAAGTGCACTGCAAGTTAGCAGTCAGCAGGATCCATTCCTGATTAATTACTTGCTGTGGTTCATAATGAGTGTGAAGCCAGGAAGCAGCTTTGTATCTGTACTGATGGGCAGCTGCATTTTCTTACCTATTTTCCTATAGGGTAAAGGGGGTGGTCTCAAAGTGAATGTGAGTTACTTATAAATACTCCCAAACCATCTGTCAGTTTCTCTGTAGACAAGGTAAAAGCTGAGGAGTGAAATAAATTCTTAATATCAAACCCCAGAGTACTTGGCAAGCTTAAAAATGTAACAATAATAATCAACTGCAAGCAGAAACCAACCTGTAGGAAGTAAATAGTAAACTACTGGCAGGCTTGAAGCTAATCCCTAGCTACAATTTTCTATAGTCTATGGTGTGTGTGTCTTTGTTGTGTGCCTGTAGTGATGTTTATCCATGGCAAGAAAGCATTTGAAGGCTGGGGCTAGAAAATTAAATGGCCAGTAGTCAGAATGTCCTGTGATCTCCAGCTGAAAACAAAGGTAGCTTTTTTCTCTTGCTTTGTTGGTAGGTTAATGTTGTTAGTCAAGTAATAGATTTTTGCATATTAATCATCATGTATAATTGCTGGGTTGTACAAATACATATGCATGCCTTGCAGATAAGTCACATGCACTTTAGTTGTTAATAAACAGGTCTTGGAGTAGAAGTTCATTTACTGAACAGCTGTTGTCTTAATTCTGGGGTTTTTTTTTCCTCTTTGTAAGTTACTGCTTAACAGTTTTACAGGCTTTGAAGATTTTGAGGATCAGCTGTGAATAGGAAACAGAATTCACAACAGGATCTTCAGTCTGTAGAGCCACACGGGTGGCCCTTACCAATTACTGTAGTCTTGGTTCATTTTGCATTATTACATTGACTGCTCTGCTAACCAAATATCCTTATTTTTGCAAAGTTACTGTGGGCTACCAGGACACTTCTGAACTGCTACAGATTATCTAAGCAGTAGGTACCTGTAAAAAGGAATGTGTTGGGGTTTTGATGTTGCAATCAAAGCAGGTTCAGACCTTGCAAGGCTGCTATTCCCCAGTAATAGGGAGGAAATTTACTTTATCAATTCTGGATTGCATGCCCTGGCTGCTAGTGTTCCCCAGCCACTGAAATGACCTTTCAGGAACTACTGTAAATCTCCTCAGCAGTAGTTAAAATTACTCTTTATACATTACTGTTGACCAATGCATACTAGCTTTGATATGCTGAGTATTAAGTTAGTGCTATTATCAGGGTGGGGAGGGAGCTTGCTGGCTTTTTACAAAAAGTACTGGCCTGACTGTTATATTGGAAAATAGCTTGAGAATTAAGATTCCTCTGGAAAGGCTATTTCTCTAGTACTTACCATGTTTGACATTATTATATAGCAAATGCCTCTTTTAGAGGCTTAGTCTTCAGTACACAGTGATTTGAAGAACAGAGAAGGGGGAAAAAATTGCTGGTATGCTGAAAATAAGAGGTAAGGCATCCAAATGGTAGCTGCATTTTTAAATATAGTCCTTAGAAATGCCATGTGGAATACCAGCCAAGCAGTTGAAAATACACTTGGTGATTTCTTGGGGCTTTTCTGTGTGTGTGACAAGCAATGGAACTTAGTGAAGTGTCTGAAGAAGGCTGCAGAAGGAATTTTTCCCCTGAAATACAAGGCAAGTTTTGTAGAGAATTTTATTTTTTTTTCCATCATTCCATATCCCCTTCCTGACTCTTGTGCCCTGTCTGAACTGCAGCATCAAACAAGTTGAAGTTGAGCAAAGTTCTTTAAACTTTCATAATATGCACCAAGTTGTAGAGGAGCTCTTTTGGCCACCTCAGTTCTAGTTTTAATCTTGCAATTCAACCATATTTGCCAGTTTTATGCAATCTGAGCTGCTGGTTACAGTAAAATAACCCCTTGGAATTCCTTTTATGCACTTGAAAAGCCTCTGTCATGGGCTGGAACTGCTTAATGCCTTAAGCTAATTTGTATCAAGTCTTGAAACTTAATACTGTCACACTTAAATCTTAATACTATCACTATAAGGGAGAGAGAGTTCTCAGGAAACAACATGCATGCAGCAGATACATTCTGAGGTGATCCCAAATTCATTCATTGCAGCAAGACTTTTTTTTTTTTAAAATATGCCACTTGCTTAAATGAAAAAAGGACTTGCACCACATTTACCAATAAAACTTTATGCATAATACTCTTGGACTGTCATAATAAGGCTCCTTTGTTTTGATATTTCTGTTTCAGTGGGACTTGTTTCCTGAGATTCTCAGCTAGTACTAAAATGCAATTTAATTTCATAAATAACATGTTTTTTCAAAGATACTTCTCAAAGTCTTAAAAGTATTTTGGGTGAATAGTAGATAACTTCTTTAAGTTACTTTGTCAAAGTTGCTTATATATAGGAAGTTCACAGCTTTGTCAAGTCTGTGAGTTTTAATTTGGCTTCTTTATTCTACTTTACTTTTTCTGCCATTTTTGAGAACTGGAAAAGAATGGAAGTGTTTGGGTAACTTTGCCAGTTACACATTTAGCAGGGTGTGTTGTCTGCACTGAAGACTTTGTGCATGCCAAGTCTCAAACTTATTGGGATTCCTGTTCTCCTGAAGAAATACTGAGGGAGACAAAAATACTGACCTACTCCAAACTGGGAATGAGAATCCTAACCCTAGACAAGACAGAGGCCTGAAATTCTTTGGCCAGGATCCAACACTTATTTTTAGGGCAATAGATGATTGGGGTGTACATAGATTTCTGCTGAACCAGAATTAAATGCCAATTAATCAGTTTGGCTTAAATCAGCCTCCAGAATGGTTTTTTATGAAAGGTGCTGAAGAGAAAAGAATTGTGTGGAGACTTCTTGGCCAGAACTGATCTGTTCCAGTAAATTAGAAGATACCCTGAAGTCAGCTTGATAAAGTAGGTGCTTTTTTTTGGAACGAAGTGAAACTTCAGTGCAGTTGGGCAAAGAATAATAAGATTTCTTGATTACTTATTTGTGCAGTTGTTGGTGACTTCATTTGAAAAATGTCTCTGTGAAATGTAAGTATTTTCAGTTGTAATTATTGGAAGGTGATTTTTCAGGAAGTTAAATTGTGAAAATTTCATGCACATGTAACTAGACCCACAGACTGTATAGAAAGAGGTTGTGTTTGGATAGATTTGACTTAAATTGGTGCACAAAGCTGGAAAAAAGTGTAAGGTCTGATCCTTGGGGATGAGTGAGTGATATTTGGTGGGGATGAGAGAGAGGGGAGCAGCAGCAGGGAGCAGCAGTCCCAGTGAAGTTGCTTCTGTTCTTCAGTAAGGCACTGCTGCAGGTTACTGACTGAGGATCTGAGTTTGTTGTCTTGTCAAACCTGCTTCTTGATAAATCTGTTGGTCCTTAAATATACCCAATTTCCTTTCTTCTGTCATTTGTATTTCTCTGGCTTCCAGGCCCTGTCTGCTAATCTGGTGTTTCCCAGAAGATAAGGATTATGCCTGAGAAAATAATCCTTCCTCTTACATTGACCCTGGAGTTTTATGCCTGCCCTAAATATCTAGCACACTGGGCTTGTATGGATCCAACAAGAAGTTGGAGAGAAGTTTGCCTTGGTTCTTGCATTACTGGGCTGAAGCACAGTTTGTCTGCTCTGTAAAATGCCTTTATATGACATGCACATGTTGGGTTGTGCATCTGTGTGCTGCATCTTCAAAGCTTTTGATACTCTGGCTGTCTGAACTCCAGTCATTCCTTCACAGTCAGTGTTTCATAGTTGATGTCCCAGCTTAAGGGAGACATATTTCAATAGGGGCTTCATAAATAACACCAGAAGTCCTAAATGGCAGTGTTACTGTGGCCTTGTTCAGTAACATCTGACTGCAGGGGTTTTATTTAATTTGTAAGGCTTAAGTTACAATCTTCTTAAAAAGAAAGCAGTTACTTTGTCTCCATTGTGGAAGAATTTTTTTCCCTGCAACTTGTTGGGTCTGGTTTGTGTTTTTTTTAAATCCTAAATTTTTTGGTGGCACATTGCTTTGCATCACAAGGTATCACCTTCCCAGGGTGTAGTTTTTCCTCTAATCTGCCAACTTTAAAGTTTTGCTTAAGATCCAAGTGGATGTTTCAAAGTCTTTTATGGAGACAAAAAGTGTTCCCTCAGTTGAAAGCTCCTGAAATGTACTGGGTAGTGACTAAATGTTTGATTCTAATTAATTAATTGCAGTTTTTTTATAGACTGCAAATCTTTATACTAAATGTTTCATTTTGGCATAACAAAGGGTTCCTTGCTGATGAAAAAAAGAGCTTTATTAGGGAAGTATGGCTGCTACTCAGCTCTTTCAGTCTAATTCTACCTTGCCATTGAACAAGAAATTCAATACCTGCACTTCTTGCACCTTGCAATAATTAAATACTCAACAAGCAGCTACTTCAGTCTCTGAAAGAATGCTCCCTGCTGACTTAATTTCAACCAATTTAATCTGCTCATGTCTACACGAAGATTTGTACTGTCCTTTTAATTGCTGTTTAACATGGGCAACATCTGTATGCAAAGAGGACTCTGATTCTTCCCAGTCCTTTATGGTTAGCCATGTTCTGTACATAAATAAATCAGTCGCTAGCTGACAGCTAGGAATCAAAACTCCATAGCCAGCTCCTGAGTTACTGAACAGGGAGTAAGTACTTTGCTGCCAGCTGATGAATCCTTGTGCTTTCTTCTCCAGATACTGCTGGGTATACAGTGAAGTTTCTGAGAGCAAGCTTTTACATATGCAACCTGTGTTTCTATAATAACAAGCAGGTTTTCTTTCAAGTTCTTTGCAAAAATTCTTACTTTTTAGGAGACTTTAATGCCAGCAGAACTTGTGGTCTGTTGTTTTGGCTTGTACTGGAAAGATGGTGTAATGGATCACTACTGTGGAAGAAATTGGATGAACTTTTTCATGAAATATATTTAACTTGAAACAGCCTGTTCTGGTGTGACTATATATTCTGGACCAAATCTGTTCTTTTTAGGGTGAACTAGAATTAATTTGGCCTCAGACAGCTTACAGCAGTAAGTTAGCATTTATGCTACTCCTTCCTCATGCTGCTGAAAGGATTACATCAGTTATAAAATAAAACACAACAAGTTATTTCTGTTGCCTTGCATGGTTCAAGAAGTGCTTAAAAAAATTTAAAAACGCAAACTAATCCACTTAAACCTTTTTTAGTTACCAGTTTAGACTCTCCATAAAAATTCCAGTCCTGCTTGTAAAAAGTTAAAAAATACATTTGTGTAATACATTTTTCTTCTTCAGATAATATCTCCTACGGCATTGTTTTTGGCTGCAAAAGTGGAAGAACAGCCACGGAAACTTGAACATGTTATTAAAGTTGCACATGCCTGTCTTCATCCTCAAGAGCCACAACTGGATACAAAGAGTGATGTAGGTGGAGGTCATGATTTTTAAGATTGTCAGATGATACCTAATGATCTGTTACATTGTCCTGACTGGGTTGCTGCTGTCTGCAAACTAGGAAAAAAACCTTACCTTTTTATTTTTACACCATTTAATTCTCTTGTATTACTCAAGGTAACTTAATAAAGACTCAAATGTGGTACAAAAATTGAAGAGATTGCTCAATCTTGAGCTTGCATTATTTGTAAGGTTTTTATATGTATAGTAGAAGATAAGATTAGACATTCATTCAAGAGGTTTCATGCCTGGTTCTGTAAGTCACAGAGTTTGTGCAGAGAGGAGTTTGGCACGTTGGCTTTCTCAGCCAGAGGTTCACTGTGCACTTTTGTCTGTTGTGTTTTAAAGAGTGCAGTATAGTTGTCAGCTGCTGCCTCTGCTGTACAGCAATCTTCCTGTCATTTGCCAAAGTTTGTACAACTTCCACTGACCTTAGAGCTCACCTTTTCCTTTGTGAGAGGAGTCTTCCTGAAACCAAATGTATGAGGAAGTGTGGTAGAAATGTACCAGAGCTGTTCAGCTTGAATGTCAGGCTGAGCTACTTACACCTTGCTGGACCTCAGTTGATGTACAAATTAATTGAGCATCTTTGCTATGCTCCTAGTTCTTGGAGTGACACATCTTGGAGGTAGAGATACGTACATATATATATATATATATATATGCACCTATGCCCAGAATTTGAAGCTAACTTAACAGAAGCCAACTGAGTATCTCTAGCTGCATTTTAAAGTACTTGTAGAACGGATAACCTTGCTTAGAGATATTTCATTTGCACTGGCAAGCTTTTGTGTTTCTTACAGTATCCTCCCACCCCTTCTCCCAAAAATGCCTTTTTGGAATAGATTATATGAGATCCAGATGCAGTGGAAAGGTGGTTAGGCTGCAGCTATAGCTGAGCTTGCAGTAATTGTTAGACCAGTGGAAAATATTACCTCAGTGAAGCTTTCTAGCTTTCTGAGTTCTTACTTCTAACTGGCTTGGGGGGTGGTCTCAAATTGTGTTGCCAGTACCAGAATTTAAACAAAGTGTATGGGTAAAATGTTGAAATGATTGATATCTGTGTCTTGACCTGTTTGCTTTATTTGTTTCAGGCATACCTCCAGCAAGCCCAAGAGCTGGTTATACTTGAAACAATAATGCTTCAAACTTTAGGTATGTGTTTCTAAATACCTCTTGGGCAGCCAGCTTTCCATGGAGAAGGAATGGGACTCAAGTAATTGGACTTTAAATGTGTTGCTGGTTCACTAGAGTTTTACTGGTTTTGTATATAACTCTTGGCCTTTCAGTTTGTTCCAGATTAGCAGTTGTTGTGTTCAGTTTGTAGGAAAAAAAAGGCATGTAGATGCTTGTGAAATATGTTACTGACAGTTTTGTGGAGTAGTAATGTGTACCAGCCAGCCAGATGATGCTCCAAAGTTGTATCTTCATTGATACTTCTCTTTATAGCCTAACATGTTATACTAGGCTAGCTCTGTGTGTTCTGAAGCACATGGAAAGAGTTTTAATTCCAAATGCCCTTGGAATTTTGCCTTTCCATAGAAGAACACTGTGTAATTGAGCAGGGTTGCTCCCTCTGAACATCACAAGTTGTAGTGTGTCCATTTAATGGGTTCAGGTAATTTCAAAAATTGAAGTAGAATGTTCTGATAAGAAACCTTTCTGAATTGAAAGTAACATAAATAATTCCAGCTAACATACCTGAGAATACTGACTTACTGGTGTATTCTTTTCATTTAAGTATTTTAATGGGGAAAAAGAATAATGGTTTATTAAGTCACTGACCTACACATTGACTTACTTTGTGGTTTCAGAGATTCAACATCTTTTAAGTCCCAGAAATGAACGAGTAAAGTGTGTGCACACGTTTCAGTGTGTCTGTAATACAGCTTTTACTGAGAAGGTACTAGAAACTGGTCAACTATGTTCAGCTTCCAAAATACAGTAGCTCTCCCAAGCTTTGTGTCTTTGAGATTATTGAGGGAATGTTTTACTAATTAGTCTTGAAGTGGCTATACCATCTACCATTCCAAAGTATGAAAAGGTGCAGAATAACAGGCAGTTAAATAGTGTTACCTGATCTGCAGTGCAAAGGTTTAGCAATCATTTTAGGTCTGTGGGAAGGGAAAGGTATTTGGTGGGTTTGGTTTTTTTTTTACAGATGCAGATATATAATTATAAAACATGTTTTTAACTCTTTAGGTTTTGAGATTACCATTGAACATCCACACACAGATGTTGTGAAATGTACGCAGTTAGTGAGAGGTCAGTGACTTAACCACTCCCGTAAGTCCTTTTTTACCTTTCTGGTCATATTTGAAGTTATTTGTCTAATATGATCTTCACTATGTTAGCCAAAGAGTTTGTTTAAAGCTAAGAGTAAAAGCTTGATTGTAATAAAGGGTTCAGTTCTCTGTCTTCCATAATTTTTTTTGCTTGCTTATTAGCTTTGAATTGATAATGTCTGTTCCATGTTTTCTTAAATGACAGAAGCAGTAATTGCCAGCAGTTAGTAATGGCCAACTACTTAGTGTGGCTTGGTTGCTGTCACTCTGAAGTAGTTTTATCAAGTAAAGTTAAATCTGCATATTAGCTAAGGACTAATGCTAGCTTTCTGCCTAGCAAATCTTTTTAGGTAATGCACTGAGGGACAGAGAAAAGTGCATAGCATGTTTGCTATCACATGCAAATGCTTCAGGACATGGCTGTTTTTCTGGAGCAGGGTGTATTTTCTTATTCTGGGTGGTAGCACAAACCCCCAAACCTTTTGTTAAGTGATCATGTCCTCTGACTTGAATGCAGCTCATTAGAGTGACTCTAGCTAGAAACCTGTTGTTCTTCTTTATTTTGTGTTGAATTATGGCACACCTTCTTTAACTCAAATTAATTTCCTTTGAAGTTTTTTTAAAAAAAAAAAAAAGCAAAAGAAAGCTCTACTAAGAAGAAGGATGAAAAAAATCAGCAATCAGGTTTAAAAGCACCTGAAAGAAGCTTTTTACTTTAATTATGCTCCTTAGTTAACAAGTGTTTGTAAATGATCACATCATGTTTGTTAGTTTTTAGTCATCCGTTGTTGCAGTGAAAACTGCAAAGTGCTTCAAAACTTTTTGAGGTTTTTTCTCTATAAAATATAAGCAGAGTGCCACTTAATCATGCTAACTTTATCTCTTTTGTAGTAACTCTATAGTTATAGTTGTTCTTTGAAGTTAGAGTATCCTTTTCTCATTTTAAAGTCAGTTACTGGTGCAGTGTCCTCACAGTTTGATTCTGAGTAGGACTGTTGTGTGTAACTTACTTGCATATAAAGTAGTTTTATTGTTACTCTTGCTATGTGAGATAATGATTCTTTGCTTTCTGTCCAGACTTGATTTTGACCAGGTGCATAATTCTAACTGCACCTAAAGTCTCAACAGTCTGCATCAGCAGCTCTGTAGGGTTTTGCTTTGGATTTTCTTAGCTCTTGGTCAGAATAAGTGTGAGCAATAAGTGTGTTTCACCTTTGTGTGATCCCTATGCTTCTGCTGGGTGTTTGGGGCTGTGGGGAGGGGTGACAGGCAGTACTGTTGCTGCATCACCATTTCCACATCAGTCAGTGTGTTTGACTTCAGCTTGTCCCAAACCAGGACAAGGAGGAAAAGCATGCTGCTACAGAAACTTTATTTTCCCTAGTCAGTGGGAGGTACCACTGAAAGGCATTTCAGCTTTTCCCAGTGTTTTGGATGCTGCCTTTGTGTACTGACAAAATTAATGCATTGAAGGTACTTTTTAAACTTGATGTTTTAAAGCTAATATGTCAGTGCAGTTGAACAAAATAGTTAGGATCCAGAATTATGCCAGCTCTTGAAATCTGGAGAAAATTCATGTACCTTAAGGACTGGTGCAAAGTGTTGTACCTCTGCTTGTAAACATACTCACTGGTGTCCTCCTTAGTCTATTTATTCTTGCAAATGGAATTCTTGTTAGCCTCTCCTAGGGGTAGTACAGGCTGTGAGCAAAAGGCTTGAGTACATAAAATTTTTAGAAATAAATAATGCATGAATTAAACACATTGGGCATGAAATCTGTAGTCAGGCAAGTGAAGTGAATAGGGAATAACTCCCTCAGAATATTCATCTTTTCTATGGACTGACTAGAGAGTTGGACTTTGGGCCACAGTCATTTATCTTCACAGATGGAGTGGTGTGATTTTTAGTTCTCTATAGTAACGTTCCTGTATTGCACAGTGTGTTGTTTTAATGTGAAACACTTTGTTGTTTTAAGATGCAACACTTAGATACCAAGTCCTGAAGCTTTCAAAATGTATTTAAGACTTGGCACTGTTAAGTCTTTAGAGATTAAGGGAATGACTGAGAAGTTAAAGAAATGCAAGGTTGCTTCATCCAGTTTTGGAAACATGTCTTCTTGGACAAAAAGCACTGTTTCAGAAGGCAAAGAGGTACCTTTTTTTAATTAAAGGTGATAAAATTATCGGAGGTTATTATGATTTAAACCAACTGTAATTTTAGTAGAAGGAAGAAAGGAGCACAGTGTGGCTATTTTAACTATTAAAAGAGAGGCAATCAAGTTAGCCGATATATGCAACTGTCCTTAAGGTTTTGGCTTAGCATCTGTGCCATGTGGTGAGAAGATGTCCTGGTCCCTTAAACTTTTGCTGGCTAAACCTAATAAAGTGGTTAGAGGATGGCCAATTCTCTGTATCACTTTCTGTTGTCATGCATCCAGGGTAATGTGCTTTATGCTGTCACTGTTACCTCTACTAATATGTAAGCTAACTCCTTTTAAAAACAAAAAGAAAAAAATAAAAAATTGGGTTTTGTTGATGATGCTTAAAAGATTTGGCAAAGTGCTTTGTCAGAAGACTGGCTGGCCCCATAGTGGCACACCAGAATCCCATTGCTGGAAGCTGAAGATGAACTAATGAGTGAGAATTGGTGCAAATAAACATAATTGCTTCAACATCCAACTATAGAAATTTGAATTCTTCATCTCTAAGCCTGGAAGGTTTCTTAAAGTAGTATTGACCCACACAGACCTTTGTTGATACAGGGTGACTGGATGGATACATGACTTGGGATGTGCAGGCATAAGATACCTAATTATTCCTTCTGGTTTTCAGAGATTCATGAGTTCATGAAATTGTTCCATCTTTACAGTTTGATCAGTGTAGTAGACAAGGAAAATGGTGTGGGCTCAGTGTTTTTTCTGCACCGTTCTTCCTCAGTGTCAAGATACTGAGAAGAGGAGACAGGACCATCATTCCTTGGGATCCCACGGGTCCTCTAAGGAATCTGGAGGCAGTGGATCTGTGAAGGCCTGACAGCAAGCTTCAGTGCCCATCCTAAGGATGTTCCTCTACTTGAAGAGAGAAGAGAAAAGAAAAAACCAGAAAGAAACTGTTCCCAATGTTGGACTGCCTTGGTGGCTTGAATGCTGGCTGAATCACCAGCTGTGAAACTGCCCTAGTGCTGAGACCATGGTGTGGTCCTCTTAAGCTCTGGTGGAACCTGAAGGGGAGAAATCTGTACCCTCATCTCCATCTTGGGAAGTCTTCAGTCATTCCTTTTTCTGTGTTGGTACACAACTTTCTTTTGGAACTGAAGATTGGATCCCAAGGATCTCTAGGATTGTTCTCCCTACTCTGCAGGTTATCAGGTACCTTGAACACCTGTGATCCTTACTAATCTTTTGTGGAAATTGCACTGTCAAATTCTTCACGCATACCGTAGTATCTGTGTGCACAGCTGCCAGTGGTTAAATTGGGCTGGGAAAGACAAGGCAGCAGAAGAAGAGATGAATCTGAATGAATCTGCTTTTTCAGAGGGTATTCTGATGAGGAAAATTTAAACCTTAGTGTACTAAGCGGTGTGGAAAGATCTTAAACACCAGCTGCATTCCAGCGCTGCTACGGGAGGCGTTCATACTCTCAGTTTACATCTCGGGCATTTGCAGGCCTGCTCCCAAGGTTTAAATACTTTGAAGAACATAAAACCACCAGGACTGCTCAGACCTGAATGCCTACACCATGGCCTCCACCAGCCCTTTAGAGCAGGCATCCAGCAGCACACCTCCATTCAGAGCCTGGGGCTTTTTTTCCTTTTGTCCAGAAGGACCTCAGCAAACTTTCTGTCTTCTGATGCTGATTGGCTTATCTGCAGTCTCCTCTTCCCAGGGAATGCTTATTTATATTCTCAGGGTCCCAGTTACAGCCAGCTACCACCCTTCTAAGAGTGGTGACTTGGCAGTCATTTTTTTCTTTATTATCTCAAGATCCAAGATAAACCTAGTGTTGAAGAAAAGACTCTGAGACTTTGGAATTGCAGCAGTTGAACTGTGTGGCTCTGCCCATAAATACCGTTTTGGTTTCCACTTCAGAATTTCCTGGAGTCTGTAGCTTTTTGGAAGGTGTATTGGACAGCAAGTCCTGTTTTAGTGTCTTATTGCTACTTCAGTAATCTCCTGCCTTGTGGTTGCTTCTGCAGCGGTGGGACAGGGTGGAGGTTTTAAATTATTCCTGAACGATAAAACAATGGCTGGTGTCACAGTCATGAGTCCTGCGACTTGTGAGTTACAACAGAGAAGCTCTGCTGGCTTGTGCATTTGGAGATGCACTTTTCACTACTCCAAAGGAAATATCAAACCAAAATATAGGAGCCAAAATTCATGATTTTCATTTTAGTGACAGATTGTACTAAACTAAACTATCCTAAATGTAAAAGAGTTTAATTTAAGATGGTTGTTTTCACTTGTGTCTTGAGTTACCAGAGGCTTTAGTTGTGAGCTGAAATTTCATGCTGGTTCTGGCAATGATGATTGTTTAGCTGTAAATAAGTTGAGACAGTATCTTACTGCTTGTAGTATAGTCAGGTGTTCAGCACATGAATTTTAGATTGAGGCTAAAATGTGTGTTTCAAGATGTGATTCTTTTCTTCCAGGTATGTGTTTTGATTTACTCAACTTTCAAGCTGATGTTAAATAGAAGTTTTCTGGCATCTGCTTTTCTTCCTTGTTCAGAAAGGACATTTCAGTGAGAGTAGAGATGCTTCTTGGTCCAGTCCTTTAATTCAAATATGTTGTAAATTTACAAAATATAAAAATGATTGAAGATCCTGTAAGCATTACTTTGATGAAAAATGAAGAGCAAGACATCAGTTTCAGTCTTACTCAACCATTCTGTATTTTCTTTTGTTATGATAGATTCATTTAACTTTTTTGGTAGTACTGCCATACATCTTTTTGATGGGAAGAGAGAAAAGCTTGAACTCTATTATCTGGCATGCAATTACTATTGCACCTTGCAAACTAAGTATTACAATATAACACTGTCACATTCTCATTTCCCCTTTGTTTATTACACATTAGTAGAATTTGTGTATAGGAACAGATCTTGCTGCCTTGCAACTTCTACATTCTCAGACTGCAGCACTGCCCAGCTGTGTCGTGTAAAGACAGACCTGATTTATACTCCTTGGCCATCATGAAAAGCCAAGTTTTCTGCTTGTCCGGGTCCTCACGTTTTTGATATACTTCTAAAAAAACCTAAATTTTTAAAGCTATTGCAGTCTTTCTCAAAATTTAAAGAAATATTACTATTAAAATAAAAGTTTTAAAATATTCCCTTCAACGTAAAATGAAGTGATACCTTTTCTGCTGGTAGCACTGATTTCAGGTGATAGTGTCAAAGTAAGAATTCACTGAAGGCTGCATTCAACCTCCAGTTAAAACCCTTGTGCCCAGCTATTCCATTATATGCATGTTACAGTAAGTTCTCTTACTTGAGTGAGGAGCATTGGGGTTGCAACAGCCCAAGTTGTTGGGGTCTCATTTCTGGCACCTTGCCACAAATGGGGGGGCTTTGTTGGTTTTGTTTTCCTGACTATAAATAAATGAAGTATTTTTCCTTTTGAAGCTTTGTCATAGGTTTAACAAACATGGAACAAAACGTTAGTACAGTGCTCTTGATTAGAGGGAGCAGAAAACTTGTTTAATGGGAGCTTGTTGCATTGTGGGGCTTTGGGAGAGAGAGATGTGGCTGGTTTGGGGGGGTGGGAGGGAAGGTTTTCCATATATCCTGCCACGTGCCTCTTCAAGAGCAGAACTGTGCTATGAATTGGCTTTTACAGACTGCTGTACTGCAGTCCAAGGTTGTGCTGGGGGCCATCCATGAACCAGGGAAGGGCAGCAGGTATTCCTGGAGCAGAGCACTTTGGTGTGAGGGGCTTGCAGGGTAGATAAGCAAAGGGAAACTATCCTGTGGGTAGTACAGTGGAATGACTGCTTGGTCTCCACTTACTGAATGTAATGGGCTCTTTGACATCTTGGAAAAGAATTTTTTTAATTGTTTTTTTTTAAGGCTAGTTAGCTACAAGCACATCACTTCTGTGAAAACACCAAGTGATGCTTTTTGAATGTTACAATCGCTTTGATTTTTGGAATGAACCCGACGAGATAGCCCAGAGACTTAATCTCTCCATTTTTCTTTTCTTACAGCAAGCAAGGATTTGGCACAGACATCCTATTTCATGGCTACCAACAGGTTGTTATCCTGAACCTCTTTGTTGCACTGTTGTAGCACACTATAGCTTCCTTTACTGCAGGGCCCCCGACATGTGTCTTACCCTTGTTGCAGCAGGAGACTGGGCCATCTCCAGTGGTGGTACCTTCCTGGCTGCAGTGCGGTGTATTGTACAAGGGTCTGATGGCACAGAAGGGGTTAAATGCACAATGAGAAGTGTAGTGGTGCTTTCTGGTGACATTTTCTCGATTGTGAGTGCATAAGTCTAAAATTGGTAGCCTGAATAGCAGCTAAAGATTACAAAGAGCTAAACTTAACCTAGAAATTCGAGCATCTTGGTAAGTACAAAACTATTTCTAGTTTACACTTGTAGATAATGGCAGTTTTCTCTTAACTTTAAATATATTGATCCAATCTTAACTTAATAAATTGTAGTGAGCCTAAGATCTTATCAAATAGCTGATTTTTTTTTCTTTTCAAATAGACTAGTAGTAGTTCAATGTTCTTCCTTTTACAAATAGCTCTTTAGTCTTAATATATAGTTTTAAATCTTAAGTACTTGCATAAATTTAAAGTTACAGGATCCCAAATGGGGCATTGTGTATGCATAACCTGTCTGCAAAGGTGGACTTCAGTCTTGATTTCTCAATTACTTCAATTTATTTCTTGCAAAACATTTTAGCTTTATTTAAGAGGATTCCATTATGTGTAGATAGTTTTTAAGCAATTTCTGCTGGCTATTAGAACTCTTCCAAATAAATATTTCTTGGTTGTTCCTTGATGGGGAAGGTTCTGTATTTGAAACGGATGTTAAGAAAAGCTGTAATAAAGCAGGGGAACAGAACCATTATCTTTGTGCTGCTGCCAGCTGGAAGCTGAAGGGGAGTTCAAAAGTACCATAAATCCAGGCCAAGTGAAAGCTAAGCCCACACAAAATTCACTGGGCCTCTGTGGAATTACTGGGTACCTTCTTCTGACTGTCTCGTTCAGAGACTGCATAAGCAGCTGTATGCTTTTTACTGTACAATCTTAATTGACCATATTATACTTCTTTCTTTCTAGCAGTTAAGTACAGTACAGTGACTGGAAAATTTTGTTGCTGTTCATCACGCTTTTCATAGCAAAAGCAAATTAAACTTTTCTACCAGATAAATGCCCTGCCCTTTGTTTTCTTAAGGCAGTGAGATAACTTACAAACTTAATCAGAAAAATGTTCCATGAACTAATGTTAAACTGCTGTTGCTTGGCCACTTATTTTATTCTGTTTGTTAATGATTGCTTTGTTTGGGTTTTCTCTTTTCCATGTTTGATTTCCTTTGGTTCCTCATTGTGAAATTTGTGCAACAGTCTCCACCTCACTACATTCTGCCTTCAGTACAAGCCCACAGTGATTGCATGTGTGTGCATTCACTTGGCCTGCAAGTGGTCCAACTGGGAGATTCCAGTATCAACTGATGGAAAACACTGGTGGGAATATGTAGATCCTTCAGTTACTCTAGAGTTACTAGATGGTGAGTAACACTGCCTTTCACATCTTGACACTCAGGGGTTTGTTAGTGTGAAAAGAGGAACAGTACAGCAAGAGCAGGGCTTAAAAACTTAATTCTCACTGACTTCACATGATGGATCCTTCTGTGAGAGGAAAGTACAGGAGAGGGGAAAACTTTTGGAAGACAAATTTAGTTTTGAGACACCTCTCATCCTGTGGGCTGGGGCATCCACTCTCCTTTTGTAGGTGCAGGGTAGAATCTTGTTTTACGTGCCTGACCAGCACCAAGAGAGAGATGGAAATCTACCAGTGAAAATCCATGCAGTCTTGGTCATTTTATTTATATCAGTGGTCCAAGTGTATGGTTTCATTGCCACCAAAACAACTATTCTTCAGGCTATACATACAATTGCCAGGTTTAAGACATAGTTCTAGATATAGCTTGTAAAACCCCAGCCTCAGGTAAAATACTTTTTCTTGTTAAACAACT